>NC_060120.1:91786019-93036019 GCF_021461395.2 Schistocerca americana | reverse complement strand
AGATACCAGAGGCCCCTCTACTACATGTGATATAGGTGATCAAGTTATCGTATCGCAGCACACGTAAATGTAGATAAACAGTCAGCAAGACGGTACTCGATCTTATGTTTTAATACTACTGTATGTTATATTGGTCGATGAACACTCGGAGAGTGTATGATCTATTGTTTTCATTCCTTATGCATGTACTATGCTTTCCGGAAAAGCAATGAGTCTTTGTTCTCATTGTCCTCAGTGAAGTTACGTACCCCTATTAAGCGATTGCGGCTCAGTATTAATGAAGTTAACGATATGCTCGATAACAAACAAATAATGTATCTGAAGAGGGGGTCTTTTAAAACATATAACGTACGAATAAATAGCTCATACGTTTAAAAACACCTAATAATTTTACTTCGGGAACTAAGAAAGACGTTCGTATGTTCGGTTACCTAAAGTCTGTTGGTACAAAGTGATATGTTGAAAAAAGAGCTAATGGAAATAATTTCAAGCCGGATATTCGTGATCTGTTCGACCACCATTTTGCATTCGGTTAAGCGTTTTAAAAATGCCCCAAATTGTGAATAATACATTTTAATTAACGATTTCCTTTTATCTGCTTAATTAGCGCAAATGTTTTATGATCTGTCGCTGCACGTACAGAACACAGTTTGATTTAATTTCGAGAGTGTTAATGGTAAATGTATAAGAGGCGTGAGAGCAAAGAAATGAAAGAATGAGATGCGTTAAAAGTGTCTCCTGTACTCGCAAAGATTGTTTGTACCTGAACAAAATGGTTCAAATGGCTCTGAGCACTATGGGACTTAACTGCTAAGGTCATCAGTTTCCTAGAACTTAGAACTACTTAAACATAACTAACATAAGGACATGACACACATCCTTGACCGAGGCAGGATTCGAACCTGTGACCGTAGCGGTTGCTTGGTTCAAGACTGTAGTGCCTAGAACCGCTCGGCCGTGCCTGAACATAATACGATTACCGTCTGTGAACATTTACAATATGTTGATTAAATGAAACAGTTTCCTACGTGTTTGTCCACTTATCTGGAGACTATCAATATGTAAATGAAAATTGTACGCTCTGGTTCCTACAAAAAAAGAAAAAGACCAATGCAAATTTGCAAGAGCGGTTGCACTGACGACGTAGGTATGCAGGCATTTCAGTATTACATTAATGAAACTCAGTTCTCTATAAAACAGTAAAAAGGAAGTGTCACAACAGGGCACTATGGACGCACTATCACCTATATACTAAGAGTGAAATAAGGCATCATCAATATCGCATATGATTATGCATTCGCATTTGTTTTAAAACATAAAAATTCAAATGTCATTGCCTGCCAAAAACTTCAGCAGTAGTAATTTATGAGATTCCTCAAATGACGTTTTTAATCCGAAATTGCACATGAATATTATTTTATGTATAATAAATTGGTTCATAAATTGTCTATCATATTCAATCCTGCATCAGTCCCTTTCTCTGAATTACTATTTTTATTATTCAGTAAGGCTCTGGAGTGCACATATATCTATACGAGACTGCATTTTGAAATAAAATGCGAATGCAAGAGAGACATGAAATAATATTCTGGGAAACGATTTCTGGGTACACGCTGTAGGTTCATGTACGTACAATATAAACGGTATTTGTCATACCAGAGACTTTCTGTAACGAAGACAACCTTGCAGCGGTATATTTAAAATTTTATACTCTATTTGACTTCGTGTGTAATACGTAAAACGTGCCACAGCGATTTTCAAGTCCGTAGGCATGGTGACCCCCCCCCCCCCCATTTACCATGGACCTTGCCGATGGTGGGGAGGCTTGCGTGCCTCAGTGACACAGATAGCCGTACCGTAGGTGCAACCACAACGGAGGGGCATCTGCTGGAAGGCCAGACAAATGTGTGGTTCCTGAAGAGGGTCAGCACCATTTTCAGTTGTTGCAGGGGCAACATTCTGGATGATTGACTGATCTGGCCTTGTAACATTAACCAAAACTCCTTGCTGTGCTGGTACTGAGAACGGCTGAAAGCAAGAGGAAACTACAGCCGTAATTTTTCCCAAGGGCATGCAGCTTTGCTGTATGGTTAAATGATGATGATGTCCTCTTGGATAAAATATTACGGAAGTAAAATAGTCCCCCATTCGGATCTCAGGGCAGGAGGACGTCGTTATCAGGAGAAACAAAACTGGGGTTCAAAACTGGGGTTCTACGGATCGGAGCGTGGAATGTCAGATCCCTTAATCGGGTAGGTAGATTACACAATTTAAAAAGGGAAATGGATAGGTTAAAGTTAGATATAGTGGGAATCAGTGAAGTTCGGTGACAGGAGGAACAAGGCTTCAGGTCAGGTTGTAAGTAGGCTGTTTAGGTTTTTATGTTGGTAACGCAATGTAGCGCTCTGTATGAAAATCACTGGATGTGCTCTGTGCAATCTGTGGCTGGTTGGCATTGTTGTAACATTCGCTACTGTAGTGTTGGGCAGCTGGATGTTAACAGCGCGTAGCGTTGCGCAGTTGGATGTGAGCTGCCAGCGGTGGTGGATGTGGGGAGAGAAATGACGGAGTTTTGAGAGCGGATGATCTGGCCGTGTGCCCATCAGAGACAGTAAATTTGTAAGACTGGATGCCATGAACTGCTATATATATATAATGACTTTTGAACACTATTAAGGTAAATACATTGTTTGTTCTCTATCAAAATCTTTCATTTGCTGACTATGCCTATCAGTAGTTAGTGCCTTCAGTAGTTTGAATCTTTTATTTAGCTGGCAGTAGTGGCGCTCGCTGTATTACAGTAGTTCGAGTAACGAAGATTTTTGTGAGGTAAGTGATTTGTGAAAGGTATAGGTTAATGTTAGTGAGGGCCATTCTTTTGTAGGGATTATTGAAAGTCAGATTGCGTTGCGCTAAAAATATTGTGTGTCAGTTTAGTGTTGATCAGAACAGGTAAAGAGCGAAATGTCTGAGTACGTTCAGTTCTGCTCAGCTGTTTGAAAATCAAATAATGTAAGATGTTTATCAGCACGGTAATTCATTAATTTTTATAAGGGGACGTTTCAAGGTGAATAGAGGGTTATAAATACAAAATCAAATAGGTGTAATGTAGGAGTAGGTTTAATGGTTCTGAGCACTATGGGACTTAACATCTATGGTCATCAGTCCCCTAGAACTCAGAACTACTTAAACCTAACTAACCTAAGGACATGACACACATCCATGCCCGAGGCACGATTCGAACCTGCGACCGTAGCGGTCACGCGGTTCGAGAGTGAAGCGCCTAGAACCGCACGGCCACACCGGCCGGCTAGGTTTAATAATGAATAAAAAGTAGGAACACGAATAAGCTACTACTAACAACATAGTGAACACATTATGGTATCCAAGATAGACTCGAAGCTCACGCCTAATACAGTACTACAAGTTTATGTGTCAACTAGCTCCGGAGATTACGAAGAGATTGAAGAAATGTATGATGAGATAAAAGAAATTATTCAGGTAGTTAAGAGAGACGAAAATTTAATTAGTCATGGGGGACTCGAATTCGATAGTAGGAAAAGGAAGAGAAGGAAAAGTAGTGGATGAATTTGGACTTGGGGTAAGTAATGAAAGAGGAAACCACTTGGTAGAATGTGCACAGAGCATAACTTAATGATAGCTACCACTTGGCTTAAGAATCATGAAGGAAGGTTATTATACGTGGAAGAGTCCTGGAGACACTGGAAGGTTTCAGATAAATTATATAATGGTAATACAGAGACTTAGGAGCCATGTTTTAAATTGTAACACATTTCCGGGGGCAGATGTTGACACTGACCACAACCTGTTGGTTATGAACTGTAGATTAAAACTGAAGAAACTGCAAAAAGGTGGGAATTTAAGGAGATGGGGTCTGAATAAGCTGAAAGAACCAGAGGTTGTAGAGGGTTTCAGAGAGAGTATTAAGGAACGATTGACAAGAACGGGGGAACGAAATACAGTAGATGAAGAATGGGTAGGTTTGAGAGTGAAATAGAGAAAGCAGCAGAGGATCAAGTGGGTAAGAAGACGAAGGCTAGTAGAAATCCTTGGGTAACAGAAGAGATATTGAATTTAATTGATGAACAGAGAAAATACAAAAATGCAGTAAATGAAGTAGATAAAAAGGAATACAAACGTCTCAAAAATGACATCGACAGGCAGTGAATAATGGCTTATCAGGGAAGACTAGAGGAGGAATGTAAAAATACAGAGGCATATATCACTAGGGGTAACGGTAGATACTGCCTACAGGAAAATTAAGGAGACCTTTGGAGAAATATCAAGAGCTCAAATGGAAACCCAGTTCTAAGAAAGAAGGGAAGGCAGAAAGTAGGAAGGTGTATATAGAGGGTGTATACAAGGGCGATATACTTGAGGGCAGTATTATGGAAATGGAAGAGGACGTAGATGAAGATGAAATGGGAGATATGATAATACGTGCAGAATTTGAAAGAGCACTGAAAGACCTTCTGTGAGTCGAAACAAGTTCCCAGGAGTAGACAACAGTCCATCAGAACTAATAATAGCTTCTGGTGAGTCAGCCTGACAAAACCTGTGACGTTACACGTTCCCAATCAGGGGCGAATTATTTAGTTTACCGCAGTGCTTAAGTAGTTAGGTTTTTGAATCTTTGCGCATTAATCTAATTTATTAGATACAGTTTCTGCGCTTTTGTCATGGTCTAGAGTAGATTTCCGTAGCGCTAGTCGATAGTCGTATGTCTGTTCGTTTTGAAAGCTGGTGACCGCTTGTTGGCGTTAGTAAGCCAATCAGTCAGGCGGCAGTAGCCGCCCGAGACATAAGCAACAACAGAAAAGTAACCTATATTGTGACTTTTACGAGACCCTAACTAGGAGCGAATTTTATATTATCAGCTGCGCGCTTTAATAGTTTTGTTTCTTTAGTTTCTACGAGTTAATTTAATATCTAATAGCCACAGTTCTTGTGTTTTCGTTTGCGTTGGAAAGTAAACCGATTTTGTGACATATTACAAGTTCCTAATCAGAGGTGAATTACTTAGTTTCATCTGAGTGCTTCGGTAGTTAGGTTTTTGAATCTCTGCGCATAACTTCATTTATTAGACACAGTTCCTGCGTTTTCGCCAGGGTCTACATTAGAGTTGGGCAGCACGAGTCCATTTATCTGCATAGCTCAGTTTTCCACGTCTTTAGTACGGACTGGGACTGCTGTTGTTGTGTGCGGATGCGAGCCCAGTTGGTGACACTTTGATCTCAGCTTCAGGCTGTGATGGCTTCGGTTACACAGCTTGAGGCTGCAGTGGATTGGCACCACTGTTGGTGGTGACGCCTGTCCTGTTTCAGAGGAAACCTCTCAGCCTGCAAAATCCGGACAATCACAGAGGGTGGGATTATAGATTGTTGGGAGCTCCAACGTTAGGCGCGTTATGCGGCCCGTTAGGGACATGGCTGCCAACAAGGGAAAGAAAACCAATGTGTACTCCGTGCGCATACCGGGTAGAGTCATTCCAGATGTGGAACTGGTCCTCCTGGGTGCCATAAAGAGCACAGTGTGCAGCCAACTGCATATAGTTGCTCACGTCGCTAACAATGATGTGTTTCACTTTGGATCTAAAGAGATTCTCTCTGGTTTCGAGCGGCTAACAGAAGTGGTAAAGGCTGCCAGTCTCGCTTGCAAGATGAAAACAGAGCTGACCGTTTGCAGCGTAGTCGACAGGACCGATTGCGGACCTCTGATACAGAGCCGAGTGGAGGGTCTGAATCAGAGGCTCAGAAGGTTCTGCGACCGTGTAGGCTGCAGATTCCTCGACTTGCGCCAAAGGGTGGTTGGGTTTCGGGTTCCGGTGAACAGGTCAGGTGTTCACTATACGCAGGAGGCGGCTATGAGGCGTGGACTGGGCGAATTTTTAGGTTAGAGGGTCTCGGGAAAACACAAGATGGGCTTCAGTCACAAAGGGTGCAGTTCTAACGCAGGAGGAACGTAGATACATGAACCATTGGTATAACAGTTGTAAATTGTCGTAGCTGTGTTGGGAAAATACCAGAGCTCCAAGCGCTAAAAAAAAGCACTGATGCTCAAATCGTTATAGGCTGGGTAAAGCAGGATACAAGCTTAGCTGAAATTTTTGGGAAGAACCTGACGGTGTTCCGAAAGGATAGGCTAAATACGGTTGGCGGTGGGGTGTTGTTAGAGGTAGTTTATCTTGTCGAGAAATTGAAGTAGATAGTTCCTTTGAGTTAGTATGGGCAGAGGTCATGTTTGCAACCGGAATAAAATAATAATTGGATCCTTGTACCGACTTCCCATCTTTGATGATACAGTTGCTGAAAGGTTCAAAGTTAGTTTGATATCAAACACGTACCCGAATCATACAATTATACACTCCTGGAAATTGAAATAAGAACACCGTGAATTCATTGTCCCAGGAAGGGGAAACTTTATTGACACATTCCTGGGGTCAGATACATCACATGATCACACTGACAGAACCACAGGCACATAGACACAGGCAACAGAGCATGCACAATGTCGGCACTAGTACAGTGTATATCCACCTTTCGCAGCAATGCAGGCTGCTATTCTCCCATGGAGACGATCGTAGAGATACTGGATGTAGTCCTGTGGAACGGCTTGCCATGCCATTTCCACCTGGCGCCTCAGTTGGACCAGTGTTCGTGCTGAACGTGCAGACCGCGTGAGACGACGCTTCATCCAGTCCCAAACATGCTCAATGGGGGACAGATCCGGAGATCTTGCTGGCCAGGGTAGTTGACTTACACCTTCTAGAGCACGTTGGGTGGCACGGGATACATGCGGACGTGCATTGTCCTGTTGGAACAGCAAGTTCCCTTGCCGGTCTAGGAATGGTAGAACGATGGGTTCGATGGCGGTTTGGATGTACCGTGCACTATTCAGTGTCCCCTCGACGTTCACCAGTGGTGTACGGCCAGTGTAGGAGATCGCTCCCCACACCATGATGCCGGGTGTGGGGCCTGTGTGCCTCGGTCGTATGCAGTCCTGATTGTGGCGCTCACCTGCACGGCGCCAAACACGCATACGACCATAATTGGCACCAAGGCAGAAGCGACTCTCATCGCTGAAGACGACACGTCTCCATTCGTCCCTCCATTCACGCCTGTCGCGACACCACTGGAGGCGGGCTGCACGATGTTGGGGCGTGAGCGGAAGACGGCCTAACGGTGTGCGGGACCGTAGCCCAGCTTCATGGAGACGGTTGCGAATGGTCCTCGCCGAGACCCCAGGAGCAACAGTGTCCCTAATTTGCTGGGAAGTGGCGGTGCGGTCCCCTACGGCACTGCGTAGGATCCTACGGTCTTGGCGTGCATCCGTGCGTCGCTGCGGTCCGGTCCCAGGTCGACGGGCACGTGCACCTTCCGCCGACCATTGGCGACAACATCGATGTACTGTGGAGACCTCACGCCCCACGTGTTGAGCAATTCGGCGGTACGTCCACCCGGCCTCCCGCATGCCCACTATACGCCCTCGCTCAAAGTCCGCCAACTGCACATACGGTTCACGCCCGCGCTGTCACGGCATGCTACCAGTGTTAAAGACTGCGATGGAGCTCCGTATGCCACGGCAAACTGGCTGACACTGACGGCGGCGGTGCACAAATGCTGCGCAGCTAGCGCCATTCGACGGCCAACACCGCGGTTCCTGGTGTGTCCGCTGTGCCGTGCGTGTGATCATTGCTTGTACAGCCCTCTCGCAGTGTCCGGAGCAAGTATGGTGGGTCTGACACACCGGTGTCAATGTGTTCTTTTTTCCATTTCCAGGAGTGTAGTTGGTGGTGACTTTAATTTACCCTCGATTTGTTGGCGAAAATACATGTTTAATTCCGGAGATACGCATGAAACATCATCCGAAATTGTGCTAAACCCATTCTCCGAAAATTATCTCGAGCAGTTAGTTCATGAGCCCACAGGAATAGTAAACGGTTGTGAAAACACACTTGACATCTTAGCTACAAATAATCCTGAGTTAATAACCAGCATCAAAACCGATATAGGGATTAGTGAACACAGGGTTGTCGTTGCAAGACTAAATATTGTTACCCGAAGATCCTCCAAAAATAAACGAAAAGTATACCTACACAAAAAGGCAGATAAAAATTCACTTGACGCTTCCCTGAGAGGACAATCTCTACTGCTTCCAAATTAGTAATAGAAGTGTAGACCAGATGTGGGTTGAATTCAAAGAAATAGTATCGGCAGAAATTGAAAGCTTTATATCAAATAAATTAACAAACGACGGAGCTGATCCTCCTTGTTACACAAAAGGGGTCAGAACACTGTTGCAGAAACAACGAAATAAACATGCCAAATATAAACAGACGCAAAATCCCCAGCATTGGCGATCTCTTACAGAAGCTCGACATTTAGCGCGGACTTCAGTGCGAGGAGCTTATAACAGTTTCCACAACGAAACTTTGTCTCGAAATATGACAGAAAATCCAAAGCGATTCCGGTCGTATGTGAAGTATGCTAGGGGCAAGAAACAATTAATGCCTTCTTTGCGTAGAGCAATTGAGATACTACCGAAGACAGTGCTGCCAAAGCGGGGTTACTAAACAAAGCATTCCGAAATGCCTTCACGAAAGAAGATGAAGTAAATATTCCAGAATTCGAATCAAGATCAGCTGCCAACATGAGTAACGTAAAAGTAAATCTCCTCGGAGTAGTGAAGCAAATTAAATCACTTAATAAAAGCAAGGCTTCTGGTCCAGGCTCTATACCAACTACGTTTCTTTCAGAGTATGCTGAGAGATTATCTCCATACTTATCAATCATATACAACTGTTCGCTCGACGAAAGATCCGTTCCCAAAGAGTGGAAAGTTGCACAGGTCACACCAATATTCAAGGACGTTAGTAGGTGTAATCCTCTTAACTACAGGCCCATATCATTAATGTCGATATGCAGCAGGATTTTGGAATATATATTGTGTTCGAACATTATGAGTTACCTCAAAGAAAACGGTCTATTGACGCACAGTTAACATGGGTTTAGAAAACATCGTTTTTCTGAAACACAACTAGCTCTTTATTCGCATGAAGTGTTGAGTGCTATTGACGAGGGATTTCAGATCGATTCCGTATTTCTGGATTTTGGGAAGTCTTCTGACACTGTACCACAGAAGCGGCTTGTAGTGAAATTGCGTGCTTATGGGATATAGTCTCACTTATGTGACTGGATTTGTGATTTCCTGTCCTGTAGTAATTGACTGAAAGCCGTCGAGTAAAACCGAAGTAATTTCTGGCGTTCGTCAAGGTAGTATCATAGGCCTTTTGCTGTTCCTTATCTATATAAACAATTTGGGAGACAATATCATTAGCCGTCGTAGGTTCTTTGCTGATGACGCTGTAGTTTATAGATTAAAAAAGTCATCAAAAGATCAAAACAAATTGCAAAACTGTTTAGAAAAGATATGTGAATGGTGCGAAAATTTGCAGTTGACCCTAAAAAGCGAAAAGTGTGAGGTCACCCACATGAGTGCTAAAATGAATTCGTTAAACTTCGGTTACACAATAAATCAGTGAAATCTACAGGCACTAAATTCAACTAAATATATAGTAATTACAATTATGAACAATATAAAATGGATGGAACACATAGAAAATGTTATGGGGAAGGCTAACAAAAGACTGCGTTTTATTGGCAGGACACTTATAAAATGTTACACGTCTACTAAGGGGACTGTCGACACTACGCTTGTCCGTTCTCTTTTAGAATACTGCTGCACGGTGTGGGATCCGTACCGGAGAGGGCTAACGGAGTACATCGAAAACGTTCAACGAAGGGCAGCACGTTTTGTATTATCGCGAAATATGAGAGAGAGTGTCACAGAAATGATACATGCTTTGGGCTGGATATCATTCAAAGAAAGGCGTTTTTCATTGCGGCGGAATATTCTCATGAAATTCCAATCACCAACTTTCTCCTCCGAATGCGAAAATATTTTGTTGACACCGACCTACATAGGGAGTAGAGCACTTGCCCGCGAAAGGTAAAGGTCCAGAGTTCGAGTCTCGGTCCGGCACACAGTTTTAATCTGCCGGGAAGTTTCATATCAGCGCACACTCCGCTTCAGAGTGAAAATCTAATTCTGTATGATTGTGTATGTTGTGCCACCTCTTCCGTGGCTAAGCAGCACAACATTTCCATTATTTGATCTATGTTTTCTTTCCTTATATTCTGCTATATGCCCATCGTAACAGTGGATCTTCTTCGCCCACACATCGCATAGCTTCTTTGATGATTACTCCATACGATGTGTGATTTTAGATTTTTCGTGCTCTTCAATTTCCATTCACCGACTCCGCGTCTCTATTGGTAAGCTTCGTAATGCGTTCTTCGGATTGCCTACAGCTGCAGACCTCCTGCGATAGGGACTCCTTTTTCTTAAAAGCCTCGTCTGATTTGTACCGATGCTGTTTGCAGACCTCCGTGATGTTCTTGACTAAATATACGATCAAATTTCCGGTTGACGTCAACGGACATTTATATTCTTGTATAACGTCTTCGAGTGGTGAACTTCAGACCAACGTTTCTCGTTTTCTCGTTCTGTCTTCGCCTGTACATTTGCAAGGCGAACGAACTCCCGAGGTCGTCGCCCTCCGCCTATGTCATCGGACGTTTCGTAGCTCTTATTACAATTTCTAGAGCCGCGCACCCAAAAGATGACTCACCCCATTAGATAATAGCAGCAATCCCTCAGACTGTTTGGGATGCGGCCTCAGCGACTGGTAAGATGGCTCCACACAAGCTCCGGACTGACGAATGAAGAACATAAAGAACACATATAGACATGATATATAATCACGACGTATGAATATAATGTCCATTAATGTCACTCATTAAACTTTATTCCCAGCAATCAATATTCTTGTTCACTAATGTTTTTTTTTTGGTCATCAGTCTACTGACTGGTTTGATGCGGCCCGCCACGAATTCCTTTCCTGTGCTAACCTCTTGATCTCAGAGTAGCACTTGCAACCTACGTCCTCAATTATTTGCTTGACGTATTCCAATCTCTGTCTTCCTCTACAGTTTTTGCCCTCTACAGCTCCCTCTAGTACCATGGAAGTCATTCCCTCATGTCTTAGTAGATGTCCTGTCATCCTGACCCTTCTCCTTATCAGTGTTTTCCACATATTCCTTTCCTCTCCGATTCTGCGTAGAACCTCCTCATTCGTTACCTTACCAGTCCACCTAATTTTCAACATTCGTCTATAGCACCACATCTCAAATGCTTCGATTCTCTTCTGTTCCGGTTTTCCCACAGTCCATGTTTCACTACCATACAATGCTGTACTCCAGACGTACATCCTCAGAAATTTCTTCCTCAAATTGAGGCCGGTATTTGATATTTGTAGACTTCTCTTGGCCAGAAATGCCTTTTTTGCCATAGCGAGTCTGCTTTTGATGTCCTCCCTGCTCCGTCCGTCATTGGTTATTTTACTGCCTAGGTAGCAGAATTCCTTAACTTCATTGACTTCGTGACCATCAATCCTGATGTTAAGTTTCTCGCTGTTCTCATTTCTACTACTTCTCATTACCTTCGTCTTTCTCCGATTTACTCTCAAACCATACTGTGTACTCATTAGACTGTTCATTCCGTTCAGCAGATCATTTAATTCTTCTTCAGTTTCACTCAGGATAGCAATGTCATCAGCGAATCGTATCATTGATATCCTTTCACCTTGTATTTTAATTCCACTCCTGAACCTTTCTTTTATTTCCATCATGGCTTCCTCGATATACAGATTGAAGAGTAGGGGCGAAAGGCTACAGCCTTGTCTTACACCCTTCTTAATACGAGCACTTCGTTCTTGATCGTCCACTCTTATTATTCCCTCTTGGTTGTTGTACATATTGTATATGACCCGTCTCTCCCTATAGCTTACCCCTACTTTTTTCAGAATCTCGAACAGCCTACACCATTTTATATTGTCGAACGCTTTTTCCAGGTCGACAAATCCTATGGAAGTGTCTTGATTTTTCTTTAGCCTTGCTTCCAATATTAGCCGTAACGTCAGAATTGCCTCTCTCGTCCCTTTACTTTTTCTAAAGCCAAACTGATCGTCACCTAGTGCATTCTCAATCTTCTTTTCCATTCTTCTGTATATTATTCTTGTAAGCAGCTTTGATGCATGAGCTGTTAAGCTGATTGTGCGATAATTCTCGCACTTGTCAGCTCTTGCCGTCTTCGGAATTGTGTGGATGATGCTTTTCCGAAAGTCAGATGGTATGTCGCCAGACTCGTATATTCGACACACCAACGTGAATAGTCGTTTTGTTGCCACTTCTCCCAATGATTTTAGAAATTCTGATGGAATGTTATCTATCCGTTCTGCCTTATTTGACCGTAAATCCTCCAAAGCTCTTTTAAATTCCGATTCTAATACTGGATCCCCTATCTCTTCTAAATCGACTCCTCTTTCTTCTTCTATCACATCAGACAAATCTTCACCCTCATAGAGGCTTTCAATGTATTCTTTCCACCTATCTGCTCTCTCTTCTGCATTTAACGGTGGATTTCCCGTTGCACTCTTAATGTTACCACCGTTGCTTTCAATGTCACCAAAGGGTGTTTTGACTTTCCTGTATGCTGAGTCTGTCCTTCTGACAATCATATCTTTTTCGATGTCTTCACATTTTTCCTGCAGCCATTTCTTCTTAGCTTCCCTGCACTTCCTATTTATTTCATTCCGCAGCGACTTGTACTTCTGTATTTCTGATTTTCCCGGAACATGTTTGTACTTCCTCCTTTCATCAATCAACTGAAGTATTTCTTCTGTTACCCATGGTTTCTTCGCAGCTACCTTCTTTGTACCTATGTTTTCCTTCCCAATTTCTGTGATGGCCCTTTTTAGAGATGTCCATTCCTCTTCAACTGTACTGCCTACTGCGCTATTCGTTATTGCTGTTCAAATGGCTCTGAGCACTATGGGACTTAACATCAATGGTCATCAGTCCCCTAGAACTTAGAACTGCTTAAACCTAACGAACCTAAGGACAGCGCACAACACCCAGTCATCACGAGGCAGAGAAAATCCCTGACCCCGCCGGAATCGAACCCGGGAACCCGGGCGTGGGAAGCGAGACCTTATTGCTGTATCTATAGCGTTAGAGAACTTCAAACGTATCTCGTCATTCCTTAGTACTTCCGTATACTAATGTACGCAGTCTCTTAGCCTCTCTTATAGTTCGCGGCATGCAATTTCACACTAGTATTAGACACTAAGTGTTTGCACATGCGATGTTTCATTGTTTCACAGTTATTCTCAATGCTCTAAGGACCAATGAACTCAGCAGTTTGGTCCCATAGTCCTTACCACAAATTAAAAGAAAGTATTCTTAAGGCTCAAATCACTTTTATTTCAGCAGGTTATGCCGAGATGCTGTCCTATTCAGTTCCGGGCAGGCCTCTATTGATATAATTGACACTTCACTGTTTAACAAACACTGTGACGATTTAATATGCAAATAAAGTCGATAACCCATCGTACTTGTTCTTAATTTAAAGCTTGTGTTCCTTAACAGTTAGATGCGAGGTACTCCAACAGTTGCGGAACCAAGTGTTAACAAATTACAATGTCATTAACCCCTGTACTGTTAAACGAAGAATATATTTATATCCACTAAGATCAGAACATTATTAAAACAATAAATTTTAATGTTTTATAATGTATACAAAATTACGTAGGTAAATTTTCTCATATTGAATTCCATTAACTGTGACTAAAGGTTCCATACGTTAATTTTCTTCCAATCCCTTGGTTTACTCCCCCCCCCCCATAATCTACATTAGCTAACAAATAGCTTCCATCATGATAAGGTCCGTCGTAAACATGTTACCATTTCTTGTTTAACCTCTTAAGAGCCGATGACTTACAGTGTTTTGTTAGTCGGACATTATCGGCTATGGTACACGTCACAGTTCTACCCAATTTACGATCGAATTTGGCCTTCCTCAGCATGCTTTTGTGATTCACACACGTCGAACAATGACTCCGTATATTTGTATGACTCAACCAAGATCGGTAACGTTTTAATCCACCCATTAGTTTCGGGCGTATTGTATATTATGCCTGGTGCCTAGTGAATGATTGCTACATGTTATCGTCAGTCTCTTCAAAGACTGACACCTACTCTATCCACTTATATTGTGGCGTTGCAGCATAAATGCGAAGAAATCTGTTAAAGTCTCTAAATATACGTTCAAATGTCGACGATTCTGCATGATATCCTGATATGTTTAATATACTTTACGTCTAATTTTAACATACACCCCTCCCAAGTCCAAGGAATGAGACTTTCCAATAAGTTTGATTAAGTAGACATCTATCACAATCCTTGATCATATCAATTTTCTAATCGAAGACTTCCAAGCTAGCTAATTAATTCCGTTGTACTTCAACTAAGTATTGAGACTCGGCTATTGTTTCTAGATAACGTTTTCAACGTCCGATGAGGTGTCCGTTGGTAAACCACTTAGTCCACAATTGTCATTTACATACAATATATTGGCACCTAAATCATTAATATTTATTCTCTGGAAGAATCTGTCATGCAGTTCCCATTTCCTCAACAGGTTCACAACAATAATTCGCCCGTCAATGGCTAGAGTACATACCCGTTTTAAAAGATCAATTAGTGCATTTTTGTACCTCAGAAAATCCCAGCCCCGGATGCACGGATAAGGTAGTGTAGTGTGTAGCCTGAGCCTTCACAGAAACGGAATGAGTACTCAACGCACCTGACAGTGTACTATTTGCAACTGGCAACACAGGCAGTTTTTGCTTACTATTCAATTGTTTAAACAGACAAACGCTCAACACAATAAAAATCACTCCATTATCGAGCAGAATATTTATAGGTTCGTTATTTATTAGAACTTCGACCACTGCTTGTACATTTCAATAGGTTTTATTCTACGTCCACTCGGATTTTCTAGTAATTCCTCTCGAAAGTCCATCTCATCGTTTTATCTTAGCACTCTTACTTCCAATGACGTTTTCGACTTCTTCTTTACGTTCAGCCACTTCTGGAAGACTAAAGAGTCTGTCTCTAGTTTGTCGATTCAGTTGTCCTTTCATTATTCCTTCCGAGCGGTTCTAGGCGCTACAGTCTCGAACCGTGGGACCACCACGTTTGCAAGTTCGAATCCTGCCTCGGGCATGGATGTGTGTGATGTCCTTAGGTTAGTTTGGTTTGAGTAGTTCAAAGTTCTAGGGGACTGATGACCTTAGAAGTTAAGTCCCATAGTGCTCAGACCCATTTGAGTCATTATTCTCTTCCTCTATAACTGCCTCTCGTACTTCACAGTTCTGAACTGAAAGTCTTCTTACACGGTCTGTTTTCAGTTTATTTTTTGAGGTGGCATGTATTGCCTTGATGTCTTTATTACGTTTGCAGACGCTGTCCAGGAACGGTCGATGGGATACCCCATTGGACGTGTCTCACGTTATTATCCTCCGTTCTCCGGTGGCATATTATGATCGTTACTTTTTTCATTCCGTGTGTAGTTGATTGAACCGCTGTTACTGTCGTTCGGTCTCTGGCCACAATGCCTATTATTATTATTGTGCATAGCACCGTTATTTTTATTGCCGTTACCCTGCTGATTATGAAGTGAAATGGACCTTCTGTTCCTCGAATGACAGCCAGTACACTGATTATTGTTGTGAAAATTTACAATATTCGTATTATCGTTGTTATATTGCGAGTTTACTTTTCGATGTTAATCATTGCAACAATTACCGCGGTATACATTGTACGCATTAGCATCATATATCTGACTTTTCGAACTGCTAGCTTCCTCTTGGATTACCATTAGCGAGTATACTACTGACAGGAATCGATCTAAGTTATCGTCGGGTACAGTAAATAATTTCTCTCGCAGATGAATTGATAATTCCCCTTTCAGAACTCTTAAACCTCCATATGGTTGATGGATTCTCCCCAGTATCGGGTCTTATTTATGTACTTTCGAAATACTGTTTCGGGTTGTGTAATCCTATACCATAAATCTCGTTTCTTATTTGTTTACTTTTCGATCACTATTTCGCAATACGTAAGTTTTCAAATTCGCAGCACGACGTACAAGTCTTAGCTACCTCAGGTGCCCATAGCGAGACCTCACCACTGGTTTTCGATACTATAAACTGAATTTTGTCCGCTCATTCCAGGATTTAGGAAACAGATTTTAAAACTTTTTTATCAGCACCAATTGGTGAATAGAAGTTTTCTATGTTGAAAACATATGGAACCGCCTGATTGTAAGTATACTGTTCCACTCCGATGGTCAAAATGTCGATTGCCGTAATCTGAGTCTTCGCTACTGCAAACCGATTTTTTCCGGCTGCCGTTGCACCTCTTTTTCTTTATCTTTGGATTGATCGGTGAGCGTTGATCGTACTATCTAGCCAGCTATTTTAGGTCTGTTGACTAGCTGTCCGTACGCAATAATCAATTGTTGACTTGATTAAGCCAAGCGGGAATTTCTGAGATTACCTTTTCTTTAATATTCTGAACCTCGGCTTTAAATTCTTTTACGTTTTCGGTGTTTACGGGTATCGATGATTCCTATTTGATCGATTTACTAACTGACTCTAGAGCGCTCTGTAGTTGAGATCGTACCTCCTCTGATTTGGTCACTATCCACTCTCATATTTCTTCCTCAGTCTTTTTCGTCTGACCCATTAATCAGTTCTAAATATACTCTTGGCTTAATAGCTGTGAGACTTTTACTTTGATCGATAGATCATCTATTCTGTCTGACACGGCAGAGTGCTCTTTACATATCTCTTCCATATGCTTCTCTAAGATATTTACCGATCCCTGTAAGATATCATGTTTACTACTTCCTGACTTGAAGTCCAGTTTCAGTGTCTCGAGATCCTGAGGCAGCCTATCGTCTATTTTGAGCCTCTCGCGATTTATTCGCCTGTTTAATATCCTCCTTCAATCCTCGGTCTTTCTGATCACTTTCTTCCCTGTGTTTTCGTTCTTGTACCTCCCGTTGCCGATTAGCTTTTAATATCTTCTCCTTAAATTCTCGAACCTTTTTATCCCATTTTCCCTGTATTTCTGTCCTTGTACCTCCCGTTCCTGATCAGCTTTCTCCTTCAACTTAATTGAAAAGTAAAACAAAGCATCCACCCCCACTTCATTTCTAGCTTTACCCATACTGCTAGGTCGTACAATGGAAACGCTGTTGGGTGTCGGCACTCCTACGTTTTTACTTTCAGTCGTTTCTGCCGAAAACGAGTTTATTCCGGTCACATTCGATTATTCTAATTCTGCTGCTCGATTCATCTGTTCAGGGAATACGTTTTCTAGCCTATTATCATCCACCTCTGTTTTCTCCTCCTTAGTCATATCTTCGTTCATATCCTCTACATTAGATTTCAACCTATAGGGCTTCTTGGACATGGTCAGATACTGCAGATTACTACCAATCAACACTAACAGAACTACAGATACGCAACACACAAATACTGTCTAGGCTGCAATATCATTACGACAACGCGAGGAAACTTGCAGTAGCCATCCACCAGCTGTTACAACATATTTAATTGAAGCACAATGAACTGCGACTCGAAGTTTAACTACCGATTATTAAGGCCACCTCGCCGTGTCAATTTCGATACGTACTTGGGTTTTGTTTCATTTGTAACATCTGTAAGTCTGACTCCCTCAGACACGTCTAACGCTTTCAGTTCACTGTAACTCAGCGTGTAGTTTCTCTAAGACAGTGAACATGTAACACGAACTACTTTACACGAATAGTTACATCGTTCGTACACAGTCACTAAATAACTCACTAAATCAGATGTATAAAGTGTTTACTGTTGATTTGTTTGATACCTTCGAAACCCACGTTGGGCGCCATTCGTGACGCCTCCTATTGCTGCCTACTGACATTTCCACGATCAGCGAAAGTGTAACGTCATTTTTCTGAGCCGAGCCAGAATTCTTCACATCGTCGAGTTACATGAAAGCGAGCTGACACGACACTATCTGTCACTGCAGTCAATATTTGTTGATCAGTAAGCTTAAATTCAAATTATTACCATCGGATAGCTGCGTTATTTAGCGGTTGCCGCCAAAGATGCTCATTAACAGTTACTAGCTAACCGATTTGTGTTTCAAAATGAACTAAAATCATTGGTTTTGTTTAGCTCATGGTTGTTGTGGTCTTCAGTCCAGAGACTGGTTTGATGCAGCTCTCCATGCTACTCTATCCATTGCAAGCTTCTTCATTTCCCAGTATCTACTGCAACCGATAACCTTGTGAATCTGGTTAGTAAATTCATCTCTTGGTCTCGCTCCACGATTTTTACCCTCCACGCTTCCCTCCAATAGTAAATGAGTAATCCCTTGTTGCCTCAGAATTTGTCCTACCAACCGATCCCTTCTGCTAGACAAGTTGTGCCATAAATTTCTCCTCTCCCCAATTTTTTTCTTTATCTTATCATTAGTTACGTGATCGACTCATCTAATCTTCAGCATTATTCTGTAGTACTTCATTTCAAACGCTTCTATTATTTTCTTGTCTAAACTGTTTATCGTCCATGTTTCACTTCCATACATGGCTACACTCCATACAGATACATTCAGAAAAGACTTCCTGACACCTAAATCTATTCTCGATGTTAACAAATTTCACTTCTTCAGAAACGCTTTCCTTGCCATTGCCAGTCTACATTTTTTATCCTCTCTAATTATACAATCATCAGTTATTTTGCTCCCCAAATAGCAAAACTCATTCATTAATTTAAGCGTCTCATTTCCTAACCTAATACCCGCAGCATCACCCGATTTAATTCGACTACATTCCATTATCCTCGTTTTGCTCTTGTTGATGTTCATCTTATATCCTCCTTTCAAGTCACTGTCCATTCCGTTTAGCTGCTCTTCCAGGTCCTTTGCTGTCTCTGACAGAATTACAATGTCATCGGCGAACCTCGAAGTTTTTATTTCTTCTCCATGGATTTTAATTCCTACTCCGATATTTTCTTTTGTCTCCATTCCTGCTTGCTCAATGTACAGACTGCATATCATCTGGTATAGGCTACAAACATGTCTCACTCCCTTTTGAATCACTGCTTCCCTTTCGAGCCCCTCTATAACTGCCATCTGGTTTGTGTAGAAGTTGTAAGTAGCCTTTCGCTCCCTGTGTTTTACCCCTGCCACCATCAGAATTTGAAAGCTAGTATTGCAGTCAACATTGTCAAAAGCTTTCTCTAAGTCTACAAATGCCAGAAACGTAAGTTTGCCTTTCCTTAATGTATCTTCTAAGATAAGGCGTAGGGTCAGTATTTCCTCACGTGTTCCAACATTTCTACGGAATCCAAACTGATCTGCCCCAAGGTCGGCACTACCTGTATTTACATTCGTCTGTAAAGGAATCGTGTAGATATTTTGCAGCCATGACTTATTAAACTGATAGAACTGATAGTTCGGTAATTTTCGCACCTGCCGACACCTGCTTTCTTTGGGATTCGCACATGTACGCCGAATTAATTCATTCGAAAATCTCAGGGTTCATTTAACACAGCACGATCTTTTCTCTTTAATATTATTTTCTTCAATATTCTCTTTAATATTAAAATGCAATAAACTATTATTACTATTATTGTCTAGAGATAACCCAATATACGTTTCACTTCCTATGATACTCTCTTCGAAATCACAGGAGACTCTAGTTTTTCTTTAGCTCGTTTTTTATTAACACATTTTCTTTGGTAGTATTCACTATAATGTATGGTCATAGTTAAGCCTGATGATAAACATCCAAAGATGTTATTTAATCGATAACCAAAGAAAGTTACTTTTAATTAGCCCGACTTCCTAGCTTCCCGTGAGGTTAACCATTTTATGTACTGGCGCATGATCACAAAACTTCAAAAAATAAACTTTTCAATAGAAATCTTAAAAACAAATCAAATGATTGTCGTAAGAACAGGAAACCACACACACACACACACACACACACACACACACATACACACATACACACACACACACGCACACACACACACACACACACACACACACACACACACACACGAAATGATAAAGATAGTGAACAAGGAACTTCACTACTTCAGCTCGGCGATAGAGACACCTGGTGTGGTATCATGTGGTGGATTAATTAGGAGAACAATTCTGTGTGCCTTACATCACACAACATAAAGACAATTGGGTTACTTCCAGAATTTTCCTACTTAAGTCATGGCTGGTATTGGTGTTTCTCCCGTCTCGTCAGCATATTCCACATCTTTTGTTAGCCTGACGAGCTGTGGTGGTTTAATTCGTCTCATCATCCAAGACCTTACGCAATAGTTCCGGTCAATAATTTTTATGTGGCCTACTACCCACCTTTCTTCTACTCGGTACTACACCAGAAACCATTTCCGTTACAATGAACGCGAAAATACGTTACATAAATGTCGTAGAACAGTAAAATTTGAAAAACAGTAGTTTCAGATTGTTGGGTGCCTAACATAAACGGCCACAAATGCTTGGTGAAAATCAGACCAGATTGCCAAAGGTTGCATTTTGTAGATGCCAGGTTTCTCAGAACCACTGGATATAATGAAGAAAATACTGCATCAATCACGTTAGCTCACAAACAACTCACAGTACGTTTTGTATACGTGTAGGCACTTGCAGTTGAGGCGGATGCCACGTGTAAACTGTTCTCCTTCTTGCAGCCAGGAGCCGAAACTTCCCGGACTTCTTTCCAAAACTTCAAATTGGCGCAATCAGCCGCTAGATTGCTCTGTATGTCAAAAATGGCGAGTGTCACGTAGGTGGGACTTGTCACACGGTGGGAGAGTTTGGCCGAAATTGCGAACTCCACTGCCAGTTTTCCGGTATCCGGGGGACAGAGATTGTTCACCAGTTTAGAGATAAAGAGCTACACGGCGCTAAGAGTGCGTGAACTTCACTCAACACTTTGGAGGCTTCAGGCTTCGAAACGACAACTGAGCATTAACCATAGCGTTAAAACATTGCGACCCATGAATTTACATTTTAAGCAAAGATAGGTAACCATAGACTGCGTAAACCACCATGGAGAGGTCTCCGTCCTCACGAAGGAGCAGCAGGACAGTGTATGAAATCCTCTGAAGAAAACTGCACCAAGAGAACGAATGAAATAACCTAGCAACCCTCAGTCATAATGCACCACCACCGGCTACTCTCAAGAATTGACATCATGGACATGCAGCATTAAACGCACACTTCTCAAACCTGAAAAAAAACTACCTTTTTTGTGAATTACTATTTGGTTGGGTCTTGTGTCTACTCATTTGTATGCTCGTGCTATGTCTAAGCGCCTTCGCATCGCTTTACTTTAAAAAGTTGAAACAAATATATAAAATTTCTTAATAATAATTTTAGTCAATGCTGGCATACACTTTAATCTAACAGTAAATTTCAGTGATCCCTTCTTAAGTATCGTCAACTGGGTCTACCTTACACAACTTGCGCTACTTTACACCGTTCCTACTAAGTTCTAATGCGAGCTGCAAGTGGTCGGTCTTGGAAGTACTGAGTAAAGTGACTACTGGGGAAAGACACAGCGAACTTTACTGATAGGAAAATCATGGTTGTGTTGTTAGTACATCATCCTGCTGGATGATAAATGCCGTTAACTGGACTGAAGTACCTTTATGACGTATTTTACGTTGCCTGATTCATAATTACGTTGTAGTTTTTATCCTTGTTTTTATGAAATGTACTTCAGTAAGGCCTCAGGAGATGGAAACTTCTTTCTGTGGAAGCATGTTACTCGCAAGCAGGAAACAACGAAAGGTGTATGACTCATGCTTCATTCGGGCAATATTACTCAAGCTATATCCGCCATTTGAGTGAACAACAGGTTTTATTCGACAATCTACACTTATGCTCATAAATTAAGGATAGTTGCAGAATGTAGTGCCACACAACTTGCACTACACAAACCTGACGCTAATAACGTAGGCACATAGGGAGCACACACGATACAGATCTGTAAGTCCATGGTATTGGTGATAAATTGAGAAACCCGTCCCGAAATACATGTGCTACAAAACGCCACTGTTTCCTGCACATTAAGGGCTCTCCTGTGACCAGGGGTCAGTGTAATGCAGCGTGCAGGTCTCCGGGCGAATAAACCATGTCTGTTCAATCGTCTGTAGACTGTGTGTCTAGAGACAACTGTTCCAGGGGCTGCGGTAAGAACCCGAGCAAGGCTACGTTCAGTACTCCGTGCCCATCTGCGGGTACTGAAGGTGAGATATCGGTTTTCTTGTGGTGTTGTACACTGTGGACGTCCCGTACTATAGCGCCTGGACAGCTTTCCTGTCTGCTGGAATGTTGCCATAATCTTGAGATCGCACATTGTGACACACGGAGGGCACGTGCTACGACCTGCCCTAGCATTCTACCCCTCATAACGGCTTCAATATGTGTTCTTTGAGCCATTTTCAACAGACAGTCACCATTAGCACGTCTGAAAACGTCTGCACACTTACTCGCTGCACCATAATCTGACATGCACCAACACACCTCTGCGTATGTGGACTGCTGCCAGCACTACCGTGTGACGACCGCGGGTCAAACGCACTGCATGGTCATACCCCGAGGTGATTTAAGCCCGCAACCCGCCCACCAGAGCGTTGTTTCACCATGTATCAGCTTTATCCTTAATTTATGAGCATGAGTGTTGATTTCGGCCTTAGGCCATTATGAGGTGTTACCTTAGGCCGAGATCTAGATTGGGGAATGAAACCTGTTGTACAGTCAAATGGCGGCTATATCTTTCAAAAAGTTTTAGATGACTGTGGCTCCACACCAAAGCAAAATCATTACACATTCTGTTACATGCAAACACAGGCAGAAAAAAAGAAAATCTAGAACTGTGTTGGAAAAATAGTCAAAATGATACCTTTTGATGAGAGATAAATACGTAAAGATGACAGGTGATACAACATTAACATTTTTATGACCTCATGTTGAAGATTTCTCCGAAATCAATTAGCAGCACATTGTGGGTCTGCATGATGAACTTAGGATACTACGAAGAGGGTTTCTGATGTCTGGAGAACACCTGCAATCACTTATGTCAGTATTCAATCTTTATTGAACTGAAATTAGTGTTAGTGGTGCCTCACGCTGTTATAGAAGTTCTATAAAAGTGAAAAATGAGGAAGTGATGCACTAGGCACAGCAGGAACATTGTTTTCAGTTTACTTTATAAAAACTTAAAACTGGAGTGACTCGGTATATTCCATTTATTCTTGTAATACCTTCCGAGAAGTCTATAAAGCTTTAAAAAGTGTCACATCACTTCAGATTTCTAGTTTCTTTCCTTTCCTCTTTGGACGGGGTAGCTTTAGAAGCAATGTTCTTTGTTCATGACATGACATAAACATGATTTTCACTCTTCCTGAAGTTGTTCTTCACCTTCAGAAACTTGATGGCATACGAAAACTCTTTCTTATTAGTTATTTAAGTAATGAAACTTTGTAAAATCACGAAAACATTAAAAATGTCTGTAAAGTACACTACTGGCCATTAAAATTGCTACACCAAGAAGAAATGCAGATGATAAGCGGGTATTCATAGGACAAATATATTATACTAGAACTGACATGTGATTACATTTTCTCGCAATATGGGTGCATAGATCCAGAAATCAGTACCCAGAACAGCCACCTCTGGCCGTAATAACGGCTTTCATACGCCTGGACATTGAGTCAAACAGAGCTTGGATGGCGTGTACAGGTACAGATGCCCATACAGCTTCAACACGATACCACAGTTCATAAAGAGTAGTGACTGGCGTATTGTGACGAGCCAGTTGCTCGGCCACCATTGACCAGACGTTTTCAATTGGTGAGAGATCTGGAAAATGTGCTGGCCAGGGCAACAGTCGAACACTTTCTGTATCCAGAAAGGCCCGTACAGGACCTGTAACATGCGATCGTGGATTATCCTGCTGAAATGTAGGGTTTCGCAGGGATCGAATGAAGGGTAAAGCCACGGGTCTTAACGCATCTGAAATGTAACGACCACTCTTCAAAGTGCCGTCAGTGCGAACAAGAGGTGACCAGACGTGTAACCAATGGGATGCCATACCATCACGCCGGGTGATACGCCAGTACGGTGATGACGAATACACGCTTCCAATGTGCGTTCACCGCGATGTCGCCAAACACGGATGCGACCATCACGATGCTGTAAACAGAACCTGGATTCATCCGAGAAAAATGACGTTTTTCGATTCGTGCACCCAGGTTCGTCGTTGAGTACACCATCGCAGGCGCTCCTGTCTGTGATGCAGCGTCAAGGGTAACCGCAGCCATGGTCTCCGAGCTGATAGTCCATGCTGCTGCAAACGTCGTCAAACTGTTCGTGCAGATGTTTGTTGTCTTGCAAACGTCCCCATCTGTTGACTCAGGAATCGAGACGCGGCTGCACGATCCGTCACAGCCATGCGGATAAGATGTCTGTCATCTCGACTGCTATTGATGCGAGGCCGTTGGGATCTAGCACGGCGTTCCGTATTACCCTCCTGAACCCACCGATTCCAGATTCTGCTAACAGTCATTGGATCTCGACCAACGCGAGCAGCAATGTCGCGATACGATACACCGCAATCGCGATATGCTACAATCCGACCTTAGTCAAAGTCGGAAACGTGGTGGTACGGATTTCTCCTCCTTACACGAGGCATCACAACAACGTTTCACCAGGTAACGCTGGTCAACTGCCGTTTGTTTATGAGAAATCGGTTGGAAACTTTCGTCATGTCAGCACGTTGTCGGTGTCGCCACCGGCGCCAACCTTGTGTGAATGCTCTGAAAAGCTAATCATTTCCATATCACAGCATCTTCTTCCTGTACGTGAAATTTCACGTCTGTTGCACGTCATCGTCGTGGTGTAGCAATTTTAATGGCGGTTGGTGGTATGCGTAAGTTTTCGAGACCAATATGTTTACGCTGACAAATTTGTGTAAACAGCCTGTACTCTGCTGCGCGCCTGATGCATTGTGTGTGGCCGTGTTGCAGAGCTGCCCGCGGGCAGCACCATCTCGCACGTGGACGTGGTGGGCTCCGGGCTGGGAGTGCTGGAGGCGGACGCGCTGGGCGGCGCCCGCGTCGAGTCGCTGCGCCTCATGAGCAACAGCCTGCTCGCCGTCGCGCCCAGGGCCTTCTCGTCAGTACCCAGCACGCCTCTTCTGCACAGTAGCCTGCTCGCCTTACACGGGGTGATTTTGCTAAATGGGGGCGAACTACAGGAAGAGAACCCTGACAGCATAAGGAGCAAGAAATGTCATGCGCACATGTGGCCTGATATGCTAGGGAGGTACAAGGCCTAGCAAGTGACAATAAATCATCTTTGACAGTGAGTACAGTTTCACCACCAGCCATGTGCACAACCAGCATGCACAAAGGCAGACGACTGTATGCAGCACCCTCTATTACTATCACTTACAAATTGTCCAGGTCTTATCACGAGGGACGTTCCGAAAGAAAGTTTCGCTACACAAAAACTTTAATGCCAAAAACAATACATCACCTGGACTACATATCTTCAAATAAATCGCGACATGGTATGCTACCGACATTGAGTCATTTGCCGCAGTGAGTTAACCACTCTGGTAAAACTTAGTGCCCTATGATGCAAGAAACTGTCACACAGCTTGCTCCGCCACAGCACTGGTTTGGAAGTGATAGCCCAAGAGTGCTGTTTTCAACGCAGGGACCAGATGAAAGTTTGATGGGGCCAGATCGGGGCAGTGGTCTGGGATCAGCCTTGCTGTGTGAGGGTTGGCATTGTCCTCCAAGAGCGAAAAAAGACCCTTGGTCTCTTTCGTCGAATGGCGGACATAAGTTCCATGAGGGTGTCACAGGTGTGGGTCGCATTGATTGTTCCTAGCTGGGGGAAATCAAGGGGAATCAAACCTTTCGCAACCCCGAACACTGTAGTCATATTTCCAGCGGAGGGAAACACTTCGAATTTTTTTCTTCTCTTGTGAATTGGGAACCTTCGAACTCATTGATTAGATTCTCGGGTATAGTGGTACACCCGTGTCTCATCACCTGTCATGTTTCTGAATAGGAACTCATTTCCCTGCCGCTCATGCAGCATTAAGTAATCGAGGCTCATTCCCATTATTGTGCTCTTTCGATCTGGGTTGCTGTTTCTCGGGACCCATCTTGCAGACTCTTTTCGATAACTCAACACATCATGGAGCATATGATATGCAGCGTGGACGCCGCCTCAGACACCTTTATCCACCTGTCCGCAGACACTATGTCCTGTAGACTAGCAATGTTGTTTTTATTGATGGATTCGACCTTCGTACTCCACGCTCTGCCTTCTGTCTCTGAACCTGCATCACCAACGACCAACCATCCAATGACCTCAACCATACACAATCTGTGGGCTTTAATGGATGATAGACATATTAGTCCGACGTGCCCATTCATACCGAATAACTGGATTCATTCCCATCGGCAACCTCGTTCTCAGCACGTGTCAGTGTACTCGAATAGTCTCTGACACACCAGTGTGCCGCTACTTTCTCTTCTTCTGCGAATGCTTCCTTCCTCCTCCGCTGACGCCCGATCTCCCGTTAAGCTAGCAACGTGTTTGGACTTAAATGGCGTTTGTTTGTGTCACCTGGTGTACCATCTTCTTTTCCAAAAACAATGATAGAGCACTTTCGATACGTTTCTCGTACCTACAGACTTGCCTCCGTGACAATGGTTTTGTCACCGGTTCGTCGCATAGGCGACCATGTTGCTGGGATTCCTGTCAACCATTCAATTAACGTGTGAGGCTACCTGTAGCAGGATTGGTATCGTCAACCCCGCAACAATTATCTGTGGGCTACGGAGAATATGGGTGGTAAGGAGACAGTGAAACTTCGGCACTGGTTCAGATTCAGTGTATGGGTGGGTGGGGATTGTTGACATACGCCTTGTGGGACCAGTCACCCTTCCACAACGCCTCACAGCTGAGGCATGTCTGCAGCCTCTGGTTGTAACCCTGTCTCCCCTGTATGAAGGTGATACGAAGGGTAATGTGGCTGTTACGTGATGGTACTACAACTAACTGCCCTCTTGAGTGTAGAATTAAAACATTAGTACAGACAGATTATTTCCAACTGCCTGATGTGTGTTATCAAGTGTACTTTCAATAATTGAAACCTACACTGTCAAATATATTTTATCCATCTTAAAATATGTGTCCCCCCTAGGAACGCTTTTCCATATGCCTGCAAGGCCTTATCTGCTCTTTACCCTCTCTGGGACTGTTACCTGCAGTAGCCTCCATTTAGCAAAATCAACCTTTATGTGCAACGTTATATCTAAACATGGTTCATCACAAGAAATGCTCTTCTTTAAGTTGTGCATCATTACGTTGATAAAATAAATTATCATGTACAGCATATCCCATTTCTCTTGACCAAATAACATTTTTTGCAGAAGACAAATAAAAAATGTATCGAGCAAATGCTGTTCAGCTACCTGGGGGGTTTAACCAGCATAATGACTGTCCTTGTACCTTAGTTTGTATCGAGGACATGAACAGTAGGGAGATTTTTTCTGAACAGATATCTATACTGATATTTTTAATTCAGTAATCCACTGCCTATACTCGAAACCTATTGGGATACTTACGACTGTGTACTAATCGCGTATTCATGACGACATTACAAACGCAGCGCAAAACGTATTCTCACATATGGTAACACACAGACACATATCTTGGGTAACGTAATTCGTCCACTTGCTGAAGTTGGCAGTAAACAAATGTGTACACAGTGAAAATCCTTCACCCATCTCCAGTTAAGCGATTATGTGAGTGAGAAGTAAGAGGAAGAATTTGTGGGAGGAAAGGTGTTATATGTCCTGCCATTTACGTTAGCACTTATGAAATGAGAGAAAATAAATTTAGTGTCAAGTGTCCAACACGAGACATTAACTTTCAATTGACGCTGATGTTCGACCTCTACCAGCTATCATGAGCTTTTGCTGAACTAATAATGTATGTCCTTTGGGTTAACCGGTCCTGTTCTTGAGAAAGATCCGTAAAAACAACATCGGAGAAGAAGTTCTCGATAGCGAGGTTTCCCTGCTGTGCCCACGAACACAACTGTACACGATTATGGCAACCATTCATGGTATAATTGTTCAGGATGAGGCGTGAATCGTGACAGATTGCGATGTACACTGGCTGTAGGAATGCCACCCTCTACTTAAAGCTGTTGTGTGCTCACATGTTCACTGCAACAGAAACGAGAATAGCAACTTCAACGGCTTCACCCGCGCAAGTTCTGCGACGATTAAGTTGGCCTGATTTGAAACTTGTCGTCCCTGAAGAGTCGAACAAGACGAGGAAGCATCCTTCGGGAATGGAGCTCCTTGTCAAGATATCGCTCTTCGTAGTGTTTCTCTATCTAGCGGCAGTACACCTACCCTCAACCACATTAAAAGAAAACTAATGGTCATGCAATTATTAATCAAAACTGCTTAGAGCACACAACACATCGTTTAAAAATACTACGGTACTGTACCACATGTCCCCTGTTATAATGCATACATGTCCAAAGGAACAGGCACTGTGGCGATTACAGCCGCTATGAAATACATTAAATGAATTCGAAATTGTGCATATGGACAACTATCAGTTGCAGAATGGAATGTCGACAGTGAAAATTTGTGCCGCACCAGGACTCTAACAACGATTTCTCGCATATCGCGTGCGGTCACCTTACTTTTTTTTTTTTATCTCATTTTGTTCGGGGCGGGCGCCCCATGACGCTTGTTCAAGTTCGTCGTTGACCCATTCACTCAATAATACAGGCACTGCCGATACCAGACAAGCGAATTTGAAGTTCAACGTTTGTGACCCGTTCGGTGATATACATAATGGATGTACGAGCAGAGGTCATAGATGCATGGAATTTTGGGTACCATTTGGCTATCCATGCGTGACTCACGGCCCGACGCAGAGTTCCATATGTCGTCATCCATGAGTCTACGACCTGCACTCCTACATCAATTATGTATATCACCGAACAGGTCGCTTGTCCGGTATCGGCAGATAAATACGATATTGCAGTACCTGTGTTATTCTGATTACGATACAAAGTTCCTTTGGACATGCGTCCATGTTCTCGGATAGTCCAGGGCATATGTTAAGGAAATTTGATGCAAGACATGCGGACAATTCTGCTGTACTTGAACGAGCATTGGTACCCTTCGTCAGGCGCTACAGCAGACGTAAGGGAGGCACTGATAGAATTTTATAGGATTGTTGTAGACGATATGAACGTGTAATATACATGCTGAGGAAACATCAGTTTTCGAAGAAAATTGTGATACTTATTCTTTATGGAAATTGTTCAGTCAGATTGTGGACGGAGAGGAAGTACCAAGAGAGTGGTGAGTATCATACTTACCTGCTATCTACGAAAAGGAAACAGGAAGCACCCAAATAATAATAAGGGGGATTAGTGTTGTCAGCAAATTTTTTAGCGCTGTACTAAACAACGGGTTGGAGAATGAGACTGATGGAAAGATGCGAATGGAACAGGCAGGTTTTGCAATTCGGCGATCTTGTATGGATCACACTTTTTACTTTAGACAAATAAGTAAGAGGAAGTATTCTAATGGTCAGGAAGTACCTGTAATGTTTGTGGACTTAGAAAAATTGTATGATTCTGTACCCATCAACGGGCTATGGGAAGCGACCGAGTATATAGGTGGGGAAGCACAACAGATATTCTTAATTCAAAGAATGCATCACAAATCGTACGCAGCAGTTAAAGTAGGGAGTAAGTTGAGTGAGACATTCTAAACATCGAAAGGACTTAGGGATGCCGTATGTCACCGACCCAGTTTAAAATATATATGTAGTGTATATTCGGACGGCGGCATGAGTCATGCGGAGTAATGGAATTTTCTTTCCAGCATGATACTATTTACTCATTATCATATGCCGATGATCACATACTGATAGGATAAAGTAGAGACGATGTCAAAATTACGATAGGAAAGTTAATGGAATTGAACGAGGCGGGCTTTCGATAAATGTGAGCAAAACAGACTGTCTGGTAGTGGAAGAAGCTGGAAGGGATATGGTACTGCCACAAGAAACTACAAAGCTGTAAATCAGGTTAAATACTTATAACTGAATATCCATTCCTCGGGAAGTCATGAAGCAGATGTGGAACAAAGGATCCAGCAGTTGAGATAGGCAATTAAAATGCTAAATGGAGTTCTGTGGAACCGAGCAACGTCATAAGAAACAAAGAAGAGAATTCTGCAAACTGTAGTGGAAAGTATACTGACATATGTTGTAGCGGCAAAGAAGCTGAGTACAGGCGGTAGAGAGGGATGGGATAAGGAGGGCTGGTAGGATATCCAGGACAGAGCAGAGAAGAAAAGAGGAAATTTGAGAGATAATGGATATGGAACAGAGAGTCTTGCTAATAAATGAGGATAGAGCTCCTCACTGGTATGTCCATGAACGGCGAATGAAACAAGGATGATGGTCAAACGGAATCCTGGAATGGTCGTCTACGGGAAGGAGGAGGTATGGAGCCTCAGATTAACAGAGAGCGGGAGTAACTGGAATGAAGAGCAAAAGAGGTCTGAAAGAAAAAGAGTGCCGTGACGGTGAACGATTACGGAGTACAGGGGAAGAGTGGAGAAGCCCTTAAAAGTAAGTAAATAAGGAAGAAAATATTCACTCTTCTTGTGAAAATCTGTTGGAAAATTTATGGAACTTTTATTTAGGAAACACTATGTGACAGTTCTTATGCCCCCATCTAATTTCTCACTTTTATTGTGTATGGGAATAAGATGAAAGGATTTAGGATGTGCTACAAGACAAAGATAGTTTTTACCCCTCCCTAGATGTCAGATTGGGGCAGGACTGATATTATCCTATGTCATGCTCTGTAAATAGCTTTTATGGCACATATGTAGACTCCAGTTGGAATATGAAACTTCCTGGCAGATTAAAATTGTGTGTCCGACCGAGACTCGAACTCGGGACCTTTGCCTTTCGTGGGAAAGTGCTCTACAATCTGAGCTACCGAAGCACGACTCACGCCCACTACTCACAGCTTTACTTCTGAAAGTATCTCGTCTCCTACCTTCCAAACTTTACAGAAGCTCTCCTGCGAACCTGCCAGGAAGTTTCATATCAGCGCACACTCCGCTGCAGAGTGAAAATCTCATTCTGGATTCAGTTGGAATACTTCGACGCCTCCCACTCCTCCCCCCCTTTTGAATATTAATTTTCAAATCCACAAAGAACATAGGAGCAAGATTAAATGAAATTTATTTACAATAATCAATGAAATGCAACAAAACAGCCATTCGTACTTGAGAAAAGACTAGTTGCTTCCAGACCACCGACAGTCACTGGCGTTGCACTGCGAGAGTCCTGCAGCTGTATATGTGGGGAGCGCAAGAGCTCGAGGACGGTCCACGGAAGAGGTCCCAGCGAGATAGAAGACCGTCTCCGGCCAGAGATTGACTTAGGCGCCACGGAAAGATGGCTCTCTCGGACAGACCGATGACGCATGCGATGGAGAAGGAAACCATAATGAGGTGCGCACAGTTGGGCTACTGGGCTACGGGTAAGGCCGCCACTGGGCCCAGCAAGGAGAACTCGGACGAGACGCCGAGCTGCGGCTCGGGTGTGACTCGGGGCTGAGGCGTCGACAACCGGTGTCGAAAACTCGGGCAAGATTCAGAGTGAACACTCGGACGCGACATTCAGGGAAGGACTGTGCTCGGGTGAAAGGCGCTCTAATTAAGAAACTGGTGACTAAAGTCGCCGGTTGTTCCGAAGCTACTCCCCATGCGAACAGACTCTGCTGTGGCTGGCGGTGTCTTTATAGCTTCCCATGCTTCCGAGACAATCTGTGGGCACGTGATATGTGGAGAAAGAATCGGTTTCCACGAAAGCATTGATTGCTGCACCTGTCGCCCCTCTAGCGGGGCAATTGGCATCATATTTTACCGTGGCTCGTGCGGGAGATGCATTTGACAACAAACAGTATGCTCAGTGCTTTGATCAAACTGTTTATCCTACTTCTCAAGTAGCTGTGTTGCCAGAGGCATGGGGAGGAGGCAGCCCGCAGTACGCGTCTGTGTTGCGTAACGGTGGGTCCCAGGGGATACAATAAATTGGTAATACACATGGAAGAAATCCGCAGATATGTTTCAAATAGATTACACATCGATTCGATAAGGCTGAAGAAAAGAGTTTTTAACCTGCTAAACGTTTATGGAGCAGATGTCAACCCCGAACATAATTTATCGGTTGTAAACAGAAGATTAAATCCGATGAAATTGCAGAAAGGTAGGAAATCATGGAGATTAAACCTGCCTAAGTTCAAAGAACGAAAGGTCTCTGAGGGTTAGGTAGGATCTAGAAATGAGTGATTAAAACAGTGGTAAGGACCACAACAGAAATCGAATGGGTGACTTGTGAGATAAAATAGTAAAAGCAGCAGGCGAAGAAATACGAAAATAAAAGAATTCGATAAAAATTCTTAGATAAAGTACAAGATATTGAATGTAACTGACAGAAGGAGGAAATACAGAAATGCTACAAATTTAGCTTACGAAAGGGTATATGTAGTCCATTAAATGAGATTGACAGGAAGCGTTAAATGGAGAAACGGGGATTGCTGCATGTGTAGTGATGGGATGTGAAAGCATGCGTAACTAAAGGAAAAACAAATGCGGTCTATAGAAGAATTGAAAAACCTCTAGAGAAGAGAAGCACCTGTGTGGATATCAAGAGCACAGATGAAAAATAAGTACTAAGTAGAGAAAGGAAATCTGAAAGAAGGAAGGAATATACAGAGAATCGATACAAGTCAAATGAGCTCGAAGGTAATACTGTAGAGCAAGAAGAGGAAGTAGAGGAAAATAAGATGTGAAACAAGATCCTACGAGAAGAATTTGACAGGGCATTTGAAGATATAATTACAAACAACATCCCTGAAATACACGACATTCCCTCACGATTGTTGCGGTCCTAGTGAGAAACTAGCCATATAAAGGTACCTGGTTATACAGGATTTATGAGACTGGAGAAATGCCACCAAAATTTGTTTGACTACAGTAACCCCCATTTTAACTAAGACATATGCAGGTAAGTGTTAATATTGGTGAACCATCAGTTATAGTGCATGCTTGCTAAATAGTTATTCTCAGAGGACTAGAAAAAACTGGTAGAATCAGACCTCGCACAAGATCAATTGGGGCCACGAAGAAATGTAGGATCACGGAATGCAGTACTGACTCTGCGATTAATCAGAAGACAGATGGAAGAAAGGCAAACCTACATTCATAGTTTTTGTAGATATAGAAACAGCTTTCGAAAATCTTGAGTGGAAAGCAGTCTTTGAAATTTTGAAGGTAGCAGAGTTAAAAGAAAGAGAGCGTTATTTACTGCTTCTACAGACACCAGATTGAAGCTACAAGATCAGACCCCAATCAAATCATCTTTCAAAAACACAAAGTTCAACTGCTGTATATGAACAAGAGAAGACATCATCCACTACTTTAACCTTTTAAAATGAATAGAGACGGTTTTATAGACGCAAAATGAATTTTCCGATAATGTATGGACGGAGACTCTACTACATGTCGCATCCATAAACCAAATTATCATGAACAATTAATTGTCAGTTTCCTTCCAAACGGATACTGATTGTACAGTTACATTGGATGGGTCAAAATTGTGGACAAAAGAAAATGTATGTTGAAAGAACCTGAATTGTCGTTATTACTGCTAAAAATTTAAATTGTTACCAAGAGCAGCGATTTCAGTGTGTTAACCTTAGGAAGCTATGTTTAGAACTAGCGTGCGGTAACAAAAGGTAAACATCAAATATCTAAATAATTTCAACCATGCCGAATACAAACGCAGCGCAGAAGAAAGAAAAAGAAATTAATCCATATAAGGCTACCGTTATTTATTCCGCATAAAAGAGATCTGACCCATAGCGCACTTTTGCCCTGGTTACTGAACAGTTTGTAAAGTACTGCGGGATACCAAAGGACCGCAAACACGTAATCATCACGTATACTGAATACTTCAAACATAACGCCAATGGAATAGTAAGGGAACCAGTTCCAATAATTTTGCGTACATAACTAAAACATTAGAGCCGGCCGGAGTGGCCGAGCGGTTCTAGGCGCTACAGTCTGGAACCGCGCGACCGCTACGGTCACAGGTTCGAATCCTGTCTCGGGCATGGATGTGTGTGATGTCCTTAGGTTAGTTAGGTTTAAGTAGTTCTCAGTATAGGAGACTGATGACCTCCGATGTTAAGTCCCATAGTGCGGTACATTAAACTAGCTATTCTGTGAAATCGCATTACCCACCTATGATTAAGTAGATTTATCGTCCTGGAACTCGTGAAACACTTTAGTACTGGTACAAAGATTCCAAAAGTTTTGTAAGAAACTGATTTGAACAAGGAGACTGATACGCAAATAAGGAATAAGTAAAGATGGTACGAAATTATTTCATTATGCCAAACACTTAAAAAAGTTCCCTCAAATTTAAACTTAGACTGATGGAGAAGGAGGAGCGGAAAATTTTGAGAGATGTATGGGGCACCAAAAAACATGGGAAAATCTGGATACACGGAACACGACAGGAGCTGTATAAAAATATAGAACCCATATCGATCGAGTACGGAAGAGGAGGTTAAAATTTTTTGGACATATCATGAGGATGGATGAGGAGAGGTTGACTAAGAAGATACGGAATGCAACATGTCGTACGGGGAACAACTGGGTGAAGGAAGTCAGACGTGACTGGAAGGCTGTAGGAATAAAATAAAGGAATCTGCAGGTAGTAGTACAGGACAGGGAGAAGTGTAAAGCGATGGTGGATGGTCACAGGTGGCCGGACACCAAAATCAAAGTCATCTTAACAGAAGAGGAAAGAAACAGAAGAAACGAGGAAATGAAGAGGTATTGGGAAAAAAGAATATGTGCAAAACAAGCCACACATGATCCTGAAGGATCTTAACGAAGCAGAAGAAGAAGAAGAAGACTGAATCCCAAACCATCCCCTGGTAAATCTGAAACTCATATCACTAAAGATGCAGGAACTTCCCACCAAAACAAAAATTGTTATTGTGACTGTCTTTTCCCTTGCATTGTATAAGAAGATAATCATAACAGCTTCAATGATTCAAATAGGTGAAGAGTCTCTGTTGAAATTATGTAATTTTTTTATTGACTCTAGTCATGAGTTTCTCTCCATTAGCACGTATTCTGAATGGTTTTAAACGCTGGAGGTGTTGAGTTTGGTGTCCGATATAACTGCAACAGAGGCTGTGCACCCACTTGAATGATTTATTTATGGTTGCTGCATCTGCCTCAGTGGAATGCAATATGCAAAACACACCGAAAATGGGCTGTATAACACAAATTCCTGACCGAAAAATTTTTTGCTATCTCTCAAGTGTTTCATATGTTTTTAAAGTTAAATTTCATAATCAGATCTTTAAGTGAGTATTTACGTATATAAACAATTTAATTCCTTTTACTAAACTAATCTGATCAGATAATGGTCATCAGACTCTCCCTAACATCGGCCAGAGTTTCTACATACACAATACATTTTACACCATTAAGAAATGATGAAACTGTTAACGTGTTTCATAATAAGCAAATAAGGAAATGATAATAAAAGAATTAAACATATTTTAAACATTATTTACATATTTCTGATGACATTTAGAATAGCAGTATTGACTAAAAGTAATCGTAGTGATACTAGCGATTTTAAGATTACTGATAGTAATACGACAAAAGTATACTTCTAGTATTTATGTCAGCAGCTGTCATCCGAAACCGGAAATTTTATTTATCCCTGTGATATTTGGGGAAGTCGACTCAATTGTAGTGGGACAGAAATGATTCTACTCTGATGCGAGAGAGTGTGCTTATTGTGTTATTAAAAGATGAACTTTAAGACCAAGGAGAGAGACGAACTGTATACGCTCATAAGACGGTAAATGAGATAGGATGTATGAAAACATTTACGTTTGTGCATGCGTAGGCGGAATGGCTGGGAACAATTGTGAAATATGTTCAAAAATTCGAATGCCACAAATATGTCGTAAGCAGTCTTTCACCAGCAGCTCCAAGAACCGTGAGGTTTCTTGAGAAATAACTTACAGAATAACAACGCCGTAATCATCAAACACAAGCGTTTGTACAATAATATTTTCTAGGCTAAAAGAAAAGCGCTTTTTGTATTTTTCTAGGACATGAAAAGAGGCTGACGTTTTCTTGTAAACTGTATCTACGTGCTGAGCCCAATTTAGTTTTTCATGCACTACTACTCCGTGGATATATGGTTCCCAGTTGTAATGAGACGATAAGGATTCCCAAAATTTCTGTCTAATGAACCTACAATTAGCAGCCGGCACCGCTTAGGATTTTCGGAGGATTGATAAATAACCCTATATTTAGTGAGCAGTTTGATAATGCTCACCGGTGACAACTGGCATTCTTGTAGCTGCGCTCACGTTGATTTGTTTTGCATCAACAGTCAAATAGTAATAATAGTAAAACAGATGACATATAACGGACATAGATTATGAAGAGTCTCGTGCCTAATACTGAAGCCGGGGATGGGTTCCTGTCTCCATTGTGAATTCATGGTTCCAGGCAAACGATTAGATGACGAGGCGTCAGGCGAGAGCGAGAACATTCACCCATACTTGATGCTACATTTAAGCTACTAATTTGGCAAGTAAAATATACATATCGACAGTATCAAAGGAATTGATTACGTATGAATAACACGATTGTGCCTCTTAGGTGCACATGACTAGTTTCAGATCGTCTGTTACCTTTATAAAAGCAGGTGACATTGTCAGAATCCTGTTTAGTATTCCACTAACAGGTTGTGTGTAGTGAAGTACTTGGTAATAATATACTATGAAGAGCCAAAAAAAAAAGAACTGATGCTCGTGTCTAGTATCGTGTAGGGCCCCCGGGAGCACACAGATGTGCCGCAACACGACGTGGAATGAACTCGACTAATGTGTGTAGTGCTGGAGGGAACTAACACCATGAATCCTGCAGGGTAGTCCATAAATCCGTAAGAGTACGAGGGGATGGAGATATCTCTTAAACAGCACGTTGCAAGGCACCCAGACATGTTGAATAATGTTTATGACTGGCGAGTTTGGTAGGCATCGGCAGTGTTTAAGCTCAGAAGAGTGTTCCTGGGACCACTCTGTAGCAATTGTAGACGTATGCGATGTGCAGTGTCCCGTTGTAATTGCCCAAGTCCGTCGGATTGCACAATGGACATGAATGGATGCGAGTGATACAGGATGCTTAAGTACGTGTCACCTGTCAGAGTCGTATCTAGACGTATCAGGGGTCCCATCTCCCTCCACCTGCACACGCCCCACACCGTTACAGAGCCTCCACCAGCTTTAACAGTCCCTTGCTGAAATTCAGGGTCCATGGATTCATGAAGCTGTCTCCATACCCGTACACGTCCATCCGATCGATACAATTTGATACAAGACTCGTCAGACAAGGCACCATGTTTCCAGTTATCAACAGTCCAATGTCGGTGTTGCGTGCCAAGGCGAATCGCAAAGCTCTGTGTCGAACAGTCATGAAGGGTATACGAGTGGGCCTTCTGTTCCGAAAGCTCATATCGATTATGTTTCCTTGCATCTTTGGCACACTGACACTTTTTGATGGCCCAGTACAGAAATCTGCAGCAATTTGCGGAAGTGTTGCACTTCTGTTACGTTGAACAATTCTCTTCAGTTGTCGTTAGTCCCGTTCTTGCAGGATCTTTTTCCGGCCTCAGCGATGTCGGAGATTTGGTGTTTTACTGGTTTTCTTATATTCACGGTACGGTTGTGCAAAGGTTGTACGGGAAAATCTCCACTTCATCGCTACCTCGGAAATGCTGTGATCCATCCCTCGTGCGCCGACTGTAATACCACTTTCCAACTCACTTGAATCGTTATTATATGCCATTGTAGCAGCAGCAATCGATATAACCACTGCGCCAGACACTTGTTGTCTCATATAGGGTTGCCGACCGCAGCGCCGTATTCTGCCTATTTACATACTCGTATTTCTGTATTTGAATAGGAATGCCTATACCAGTTTATTTGGCACTTGAGTGTATAAGTAGTTTGTTATGTTTCTGATTTCATATTGCTTATGGAAGCTGATACATGTTTCCTCTCCTCTTGCAGGTCGTCAGAGGAGGCCCTGAAATCTGTGGACCTGAGCTACAACGAGCTTGACGAGGTGCCGTTCGAGGCTTTGCAGTCGCTGGAAAATCTGGACTGGCTAAACCTACATAGGTAAGTTCTAGTACACAGAATTCCCCTCAACTTTGTCTACTTTCTCTTTTGTCATTGCCCATCGTTCCTGGTGGTATTATTCGACGATCGAAAAATTCTTGACTAAATCAACGAAAAAACAGGAAAACTCGTAACTGAAGAGTTCACTAAACATGTAAGTGTAATTTTCTGAAGCATGAACATTTCACTTGGCAATCAAAGAATAAATCACTTTGAGATTAATTGTTTACAAATACATAATGTCATACTTCCTTGCTACCTCAGCGGGAATAACGTTGATTTTGGGCTCGCCCTTCACCATGCGGCCCGTGACACACTTCGGTCTTATTCCAACGTTTCCATCTCAGAAGAGAACTTGCACCCAACGCCCTCAATTAATGTAGGGGCTCAATTCTCGTCTTTCCCTACAGTTATTACCTTCTACGTCTTTATTATGATGGAAGTTATTCTCTGAAGTCTTAACAGATGTCTTATCATCCCGTCTCTTCATATTGAGTATTTTCCATATGTTTCTTTCTTCGCCGGTTCCGCAGAGAACCATCTCGTTATTTATCAATCCATCTAAGATTCAACATCCTTGAATTGCACCCTATCTCAGACGCTTGGATTCTCATCTTTTCCTATTTTCTCACAGTCCATGGCTCACGAACACCATTGCTGTGTCCTATATGTACATTCTCATAAATTTCTTCCTGAAATTAAGACTGATGTATGATATCAGTGAACCTGTTTTGATCATGAATGTCACCTTTTCCTTATATTAGACTTATTTTAATTTCCTCCCTGCTTCGTTCGTAATGTGTTATTTTGCTTCCAAGGTGGCCTAATTCTTTCTTCCCACCCTCCAGGGTTAACAATTTTGATATTAAGTCTACGTCTAATCTCATTTTTCCTACTTCTCATTACTTTCGTATCTCCTTGATTTACTCCCATTTCTTGTTCTGTACTCTATACTCTTTTCATTCCAAACAACAGGTCTCGTACTTATTTTTAAATGAATGGAGAATAACAATACGACTGCGAATGTTGTCCTTTAACCTGAATTTTAATCCCACTCTTCAAATGTTCTTTTACTTCCGTTATTGCTTATTTCGAATATAGATCATTTTTAATCCTAGCATCTCGTTCTTGGTCTTCAAATCTTATTATTCGTTGTTGCTTCTTGTGAATGTTGTATATCAGCCGTGTTTCCCGAAAGCTTATTCAGTTTTAAACATTTTCGACCAAATTGCATTATCATACCATGTCACACGCTTTTACCAGGTCAACTAATTCTACGAAGGTGTCCTTTCTTCCGTCTTGCTTCCACTATCAAGTGCTACTTTATCACTGCCTCTCTCGTCCCTTTACCTTTCCTACCGTCAAACGTATCGTCAACAGAAATATATAAAATTTTCTTTTCCATTCTTCTGTATATTATTCTTATCAGCGTCTTGAGCTGTTAAGGTGATTGTGCGGTATTTCTCGCACTTATCCACGCTTTCTGCCTTCAGAATTGTATGTATGATTTTTTTTCTAATGTCTGAGGGTACATCGCCGGCCTACTAGACTCTACACGCAAGCTAAAATAGGCGTTTGTTTGCCTCTCCCCCCAACGAGTTAAGAATTTACATGGAATGTTGTCTATCCCTTCTGCCTTTGTTAATTTCAAGTCATCCAGAGCTCTTTTAAATACTTACTCTAATACTTGGTCCCCTATCTCTTCCACATGAACTGCAATTTTTTGCCGTCCGCTGTGGACGAGCGGTTCTAGGCGCTTCAGCCCGAAACCGCGCTGCTGCTACTGTCTCAGGTTCTAATCCTGCCTCGACCATGGATGCGTGTCATGTCTTTAGATTAGTTAGATTTAAGTAGTTCTAAGCCTAGGGGACTGATGACCTCAGATGTTAAGTCCCATAGAGCTTAGAGCCATTTGAATAATTTTTTCCTATTCCTTCTTATCTCACGTCATCAGACACTTTCTCCCCTCTCATAGAGGCCATCAGTGTACTCTTTCCATCTATTCGCTCTTTCCTCATCGGAATTCCCTTTGGATTCTTAATGTTCCTGCCCTTACTTTTAATTCCACCAAAGATGTTTTGACTTTCCTGTATACTGAGTCAGTCCTTGCGATGGTCAGCTCTTTTTCTGTTTCTTCACATTTTTCCTGCAGCCATTTCGCCTCGATTTACCTGCATTTCCTATTTGTTTTATTGATAAGTGATTTACACTGTTGTATTCCGGACTTTCCTTGAACGTTTTTGTACTTTCTGATTTCAACGGTAAACTGATTTCTTCTGTTGCCCAAGGTTTCTTCGCACTTATCTTCCTAGTACCGATGTTTTTGCAACATCTGTGGCTACTCTTTTCACAGACGTCCACTCCTCTTCAACTGAAGTGCCTATGTCCTATTCCTTATCACAATGTCCACATCTTTAACGAACGGCAAAAGCACCTCATCCTTCCTCAGTACTTCAGTATCCCTCTTTCTACCACACTCACTGTTCCGAAAGAATTTCTTAAAGTTCTTTCGATTCTTCATCTTTCCAAATTGTGATCTGAGTCTATATTTGCTCCTGATTTCGAAATGTCTGTCTGGAATCGTCCTGTATATCCGGTACTTTTCGACGTGTACCAACACCTCTAGGGTTACTTGAACAGAGTATTCGGTATTACTAGCTGAAATTTATTGCAGAACTGCATGAGCCCTTAGCCTGCCTCAACCCTACTGTGAAACCGATATCCATCTGCAACTTTTTTTCTACATCTATAACCTCATTCCAGTCTCCTATGATTACTACATTTTCGCCTCCCTTTCCCTACTGAATTAAGCGTTCAAAATCCTCTCACACTTTTTCTGCCTTTTTTTATCTCTGCTTGCGACGTCGGTATGTGCACAAAACTATTGTTGAAACTTCCTGGCAGATTGAAACTGTATGCCGCACCGAAACTCGAACTCGGGACCTTTCTCTTTCACGAAAGGTAAAGGTTCTGAGTTCGAGTCTCGGTCTGGCACAGAGTTTTAATCTGCCAGGAAGTTTCATATCAGCGCACACTCCGCTGCAGAGTGAAAATCTCATTATGACTATCGTTGTTGACGATGGCATGTTTGAACTAGATCGGAAATAGGGGAGTGCATTACACTCTAAGGAAAAAAAAAGATGCATTACGAAAGAGCTAATGAGATTGGTCACAAATCGATATTCACACAAGCGACACAGCAGAGCAGTTTCACCAAGCCACTGGCGAAGACGCTAAACAGGGGGCATGTCGATACCTGAGCATAAATTCCTTGCCAGTTTCATTCTGTGTTCTCAGTTGAACAGGAACTGTGCCTCGCAGACAGGCGCATGAACAATATATGCAGATGTCAGCATTTGAGAGAAGCCGTGTAGTTGAGCTCAAAGATGGCGGTTGGAGTAATCAGCGAATCGTTCAGCATTTGAATACGACCATCGCTACTATTCGACGATGTTGGCAGGAATGGGTGAAGCACGGCGGAACACAGCGTCAAGAAGAGAGCGGTCTCCTTAGAGAGGTGACATAACTTGAGAACCGAGCTATCGTCAGTGAGGTATTCAGAGGTCAGGATTTATCATTATTACGGATCTGCCGTGCAACAGATGCGCAGTGTCCAAAATGACAATCAATGAGCGGCTCACAGAAAGGGAGCTGTGATCATGGCGCCCCGTGGCCGTCTACCATTGACCTGTGTACACTAACAAGCCCTTTTTCAGTGGTGACTGGCATATTTAGGCCGGTGTCTCACTGGGGGGGGGGAGGGAGGGGGGACATCCCTTTGGTTGTCACTCGCGGCACTCTTACAGTACAGTCACATTCGTGGCAAGCCATTCTGCGCTTACATTTCAGCAAGATAATGCCGCTCCCACTCGGCGACAGTTTCTACTGCTTGTCTCCGTGTTTGCCATACCCTACCTTGACCAGCTAGGTCGCCGCATCCTTCCCTAGTTGAGAACGTTTGGAGTATTACGGTTAGGGCTCTCTAACCACCTCGTGATCGGGCGATCGAACATGCCAGTTAGACAGGATTTGGCACAATATTCCTGAGAAGTACATCCAACAACTCTACCAATCAATGCTAAGTCGCATAACTGCTTGTACAACGCGTTATTGACTCGCTCAGTTTGTACACTCTCTTCCTGCTGAATAAATCATCCAATTTTTCTGTAATTGTAATCCTGAGTTTTTCTGTACATGTACATCATATCTACCGATATCCACCACATTCGGTTAATTCCTTCGTGGTGCGTCGTTTTCTTTTTCTCTTAGACTGTACATTGCATGACATTCGTGAGGAAGGCAGTGGCTGCCGATTGTGGCCTTTGTCGAGCACCGGCTCAGCATGAAAATTTTGTATCTTCATGTGGCAAAGTTTGGCCGCTGGCCTCAGCTGTGTTGGCAATACGGTCCGGGGGCGCTATCAGCTGATCTCTGATTGTACGTCTCTAGGCATATAGACGCCTACATCAGCCTCAGATGAAAGACGCATTCTGGCCACCACCTATGGCTGACCAGTCCTTCAATCTCATTTTCCATGTAGATACAACTTCGTTTCTGCTTACATTCCGCACGTAAGACCTCGGCTTTGGCTGAGTTCATTATCTTTGACTGCAAATCCCCGTCATTTTGAATCTCTCCCTATTCTTTCTCCTTCCTGTTATTAATTTTTGGCTTGCTTTTCGTCAACAACGTTTCTTGCGAACGCCTCATATCCGGTGTACTTCAAAACCATTATTCCTTCCCAGTGTTGCCAGTCATGACATTACGAATACTCTACGAGCCAGTTCCTCGCTCTCTACAAATCTCACAATGCCGGTTACTTGACGCCGCGTACGAATACATTAAAGCGTAACCAAGGGGGGCTCGGCGTCCGTTCTAACGTATGTTATTCCGATCGTGTATGTAGTCAGTGGCGAAACAAACTTAGTCTGATTATCTTCCTGGAATTTCACGCTGACCAGCAGAAGGCCTGGTTATGGTTGCAGCAGCCAATTATTGTCACCAGCGGAGATCCAGTTTCCAGAATGCTTGATTCCATGTATTAAACAAGGTTTCAGTTACTGTGTGACGCTTCTTGAGTATTTCATCTAGATCTACATCATATCTTGCAAGCGACCTAACGGTATGTGGAGGAAGGTACTTCTTGTGGTGTCACCGCCAGACACCACACTTGCTAGGTGGTAGCTTTAAATTGGCCGCGGTCCATTTAGTACATGTCGGACCCGCGTGTCGCCACTGTGTGATCGCAGACCGAGCGCCACCACAAGGCAGGTCTCGAGATACGGAATAGCACTCGCCCCAGTTGTACGGAGGACGTAGCTAGCGACTACACTGACGAAGCATCGCTCATTAGCCGAGCAGATAGTTAGAATAGCCTTCAGCTAAGTCAAAGTCTACGACCTAGCAAGGCGCCATAGCAATTGATAGTTTGATAGTTATCGTATGAAATGTCTCATCAAGAACGCTGTATACAAATGGTGGATTAAAGTTAAGTATTGGAGTAGCTACGCACTTTTCTTTACAGCATTCATAAGTATCATGTTCCAGACCATCAAGTCCGCCTGCTTGCTTAATGGCCGCCTCCCTTAAATAATGTGCGTAGTGTTGGCAATCTGTCAACACTACACTTCTGGTACCACTAACTGATCTTCTCTTACCTGTTCCATTCGCTAATGGCACGTGTTGTTATTTACTACTGGTAAACCTCTGTATTTGCTCTAACTTCTCCAGTTTTTTTGGTTTGGTTTAGTTTGTGGGTCCAGTTTTTTCGTCGCTGTCATGTCGCGAGTTCTTTCTGAGAAGACTTAATACACTGACAGGAACAAAATCTAAACCCCGAAAAAAAAATTCATGTAGTGTAGAAAATTTCTGGAGTAGATTTTTCTAGTTAACACATTAGAGTTATTAACACTGTAAGATCACAGGTTAACATAAGTGCAAGATAAGCGGTTGCAAATGTGAAATACGCTGGTACATTAATACCTGGCATAACCGCCAGTATGTCGAATGCAAGTGTGTTTTACAGATTCTGGGGGTCTGTTTGTGGGTTGAAGTTCCACGACTGTTACACTTGGTCGGTCAGTACATGGACAGTTAATGCTGTTTGAGGTTGACACCAGAACTGTCGTCCGATGGTGTCCCATATGTGCTTGGTTGGAGAGGTATCTGATGACAGAGCAGCCCAAGGCCGCATGTCGACAGTCTGTAGAGGATACGGGGCTACAACAGCGGTACGTGGGCGAACGTTATCCTCTTGGAAAACACCCCCTGGAATGCTGTTCATGAAGGACAGCACAACAGGTCGAATCACCGGACGGACAAATAATTTTACCGTCAGGGTGCGTGAGATAACCATGAGAGTGCTCTTGCTGTCATACAGAATCGCATTCAGGTATACGTCCAGTGCGTCTAGCATGCAGACAGGTTGGTTGCATGCGTTCAACTGGCCTCTTCCTAACGGACACAGGGCCATCACTGTCACCGAGGCAGAACCAATTTCCATCAGAAAACGCAATAGACCTCCACCCTTCTCTCCAATGAGCTCTTGCTTGACACCAATGATGACGCAAATGGCTGTGGTAAGGAGTCAGTGGAATGCACGCTACTGGACATCTGACTCGGAGCTGCCTTCGAAGTAACCGATTCTTAACAGTTCGTTGTGTCACGGTGGTGCCAACTGCTGCTCAAATTGCTGCTGGAGATGTAGTAGGATGCGCCAGAGCCTTAAGCCGAACATAATGGTCTTCTTTCTCGACAGTGTAACGCGGCTGTCCGGAGCCCAATCTTTTTGCGACCGTCCATTCTCGTTACAGGCACTGCCGTCAATCATGTACTTTCGCTACATTCCTGCCAAGTACTTCTGCAACATTGTAGAAGAAACATTCAGCTTCTCGAAGCCCTGTTACACGACACCGTCCAATGTCAGTGAGGTGATGATAACGGCGTCTTTGACGCCTCAAAGGCAGCCGGCACTCACCACGTCCAACCTCAAAGGCAACTAACGCTCACCAACTTTACAACATTTATTTAAATGAAACCTTATTTACATCCTCATAGTGGTGCTACTAGCGCCACTCTTATGCGGCTGGTGCGAAACTCGAATAGATATCATCTTCCAGATGTAAAAACACGCCTACCAATTGTTATTTATATCGCATAGTTCCTTCTTGATGTTGCAATTTTTATTTCCGTCAGTGTGTGTGTTGTCGACTCTTTCCATAGAAAGCTCTCACGAGATAGCTGTACTACACCTCTCTTTGATGCACAACGCCTCACTTGTAGCGCCTGCAACTAGGGTTTGTTGAGCACATCTGTAACGTTTGTTGTGACTTGCCAAGACAGCCAAGCCACCAGGAGGTGAAGCCAAAAGGCACGCGTTTAAGCTCACGCAGGCTGGCGTGAGGTCTGGAACAGTTAAAGGATTTGAGTCTAGCAAATAAAGTACGTAGCTGTTGGAATACTTAACTTTAATCCATAATTGGTGAACATCGGTCTGACGGTACATGCATCACAAGATAAAATAGCAATTGATAATGGCGCCTTGCTAGGTCGTAGCAAATGACGTAGCTGAAGGCTATGCTAACTATCGTCTCGGCAAATGAGAGCGAAGTTTGTCACTGAACCATCGCTAGCAAAGTCGGCTGTACAACTGGGGGGAGTGCTAGGAAGTCTCTCTAGACCTCCCGTGTGGCGGCGCTCGCTCTGCAATCACTGACAGTGGCGACACGCGGGTCCCACGTATACTAACGGACCGCGGCCGATTTAGAGGCTACCACCTAGCAAGTGTGGTGTCTGGCGGTGACACCACAACGTTCTCCCCAGCCGCTGTGACCTAGCGGTTCTAGGCGATTCAGTCTGGAACCACGCCACTGTTGCGGTCGCAGGTTCGAATCCCGCCTCGGGCATGGCTGTGTGTGATATCCTTATGTTAGTTAAGTTTAAGTAGTTCTAAGTCTAGGGGACTGATGGCCTCAGATGTTAAGTCCCATAGTGCTTAGAGCCATTTGAACCAATTTTTTGTAACGTTCTCGCACTGACTAAACGATTTCGTGACGGAACGCGCCACTCTTCGTTGGATTTTCTCTATCTCTTCTCTCTGTCCTGCCTGGTATAAGGATCCCAGACTGAAGAACAGTACCAGAAAAAAATCGGCCGAACAAGCGCCTTTTAAGCCACTCCCTTCTTGGATGAGTAACATTTCCTTAAGAAAAAAGTGAAATGATCGTGCGGCATTGTTGGCCGGGAGACTCCAACCGGGAAAGTTCGGCCGCCGGGTGCAAATCTTATTTAAGGTGGCGCCACAATGGTGACTTGCGTGTCAGGGATGATTCTGATGATGAGGACAACCCAACACGCAGTCCACGGTCGGAGAAAGTCTTCGACCCGCGCGGGAATCGAACCTGGGTCCGCTTCTTCCTATGACCCTCAGCCTAGCATCTGCTTTTCCTACTACTCGTTTAAGGTAATGTAGTTGTACAGTAGTGAATTTCTTTTCCAATGTATGCTTTTCCTTGATTCTCTGATTACCTGCTCGAAGTAGTTTTCAGACGAGACATTCAGAATCTCGGTTCTGGCACCACCTTTGATACCACGACTCTCCCAATCTACACCAAGTAGGTTTAAGTGTGTTACAACAGTATGACCAGGAAAATGACTAACGATATTCTGCAAGTTCTCTCTGACGCACTCCACCATAAGATCTCATGATCCAGGCGGACTACAAAAGCATACGATTACAATTTTGACCGAACATTTGATGCTTAACCTCCAGAAGATTAATTCACATTCGGAATTCTTGATAACTTATCTAGATGTTATCGAATTATTTATTGCAATGAATACGCAACCACCACTGGCGACTAACCCATCCTCACAACAAATGTTCCAATCTGAACTTAGGATTTCGTTGCTGTTTCAATCAACTTTATATTCGTAATAGTATCTGAGTATTGTTAACTTTCAATAAGCGGTGTTAATTCCGGGACCTTTTTATGTTATAATAACCTTTTCTATTTACGATCTGCGAGGCCCAACATTCTTTGAAATCCTTGGGACTTATGTAACTTCAATTTTGGCTGGAAATTCTTCTCTAATCCCAAGGAGGGGTCTTTTACCCAAAAATTCACCATCTGCATTGCAGATACAATCCGCTACCCTGGTTTTTCAATTAACTTTGGTGCACTCAGTGATTAAAATTATCCAGACACTTTACGGAAGAGACTACTGCATGTCATGGAAGCAGACCCGCCGCTATAAAATAAGATGTTGGCAGCATATAAGCAATAACAGCGGGTTGGCTGGGTCAGTAGAGCTCAGAGGTATCTAACGTAGTCCTAGGAAGCGATGTGAGTAACAAATCACTCCTCTAAAGCTGAACAAATTCTCCTGTTGCTGATGTGACTATAAAGTGGAAACGTGATGAACAACCGCAGCTAATAAAAGACCAATTATAACTCAAGTATAGACGGACAGAGATGATCGAACATTGTGAAGGGTAGACCAAGAAACAGCATGAAATAAGTGGTAGGAATCGCTCAAGAGTTCCAATGTGCTACCAGGAGGGCAGCTAGCACTATGCGTGGAGAGCTAAAAAGAATGTGATACAATGGTCCAATGCTGCTCATAAGCTACACGTCTTTGCAGTCAATTCTGAGAGAATCTAGAGGTGGTTTAAATAGCGACGACGCAGGGAAGTGATCGGCTGGAAACCTGTGATATGGAGTGATGAATCACGCTATACCCTGTAGGAATCCGATGGAAGGGTTCAAGTTTGGAGACTGCCTGGAGTACGTTATCTGCCATCACGTGTGTATATGTAACAGTGAAGTATGGAGGAAGTAGTTTTACGTTGCGGGGTGTTTTTCGAGACAGCGTAGACTTCGCTCCAGACCCCTGCATCCATCATCGCTACCTCCTCTAGTTTCGACTCCTGAGAAGGAATGATCAGCCACTTCTCCACAGACACTCGGATATATAACTGAAAGTGTCTCCGGCAGAGCCAATAGCCGTCCATATACTTTTGACCAAATACTATATGTTTGCTTTTACTTCGTATATATGGCTTCAGTGACGTGGTGTGCCGTATTCCAGCATCATATAAGCACTGCAGGAATGAAATGTGTCCTACAGCGTTAACTTGGAACTCGGAAAATAGTGTAAATTCACTAATAACTTATATCTTATATTTACAACTTGTTTGTGAATTGTTCAAAATGGTTCAAAGGGCTATGAGCACTATGCGACTTAACTTCTGAGGTCATTAGTTGCCTAGAACTTAGAACAAATTAAACCTAACTAACCTAAGGACGTCACACACATCCATGCCCGAGGCAGGATTCGAACCGGCGACCGTAGCGGTCGCTCGGTTCCAGACTGTAGCGCCTAGAACCGCACGGCCACTCCGGCCGGCTGTTTGTGAACTGTACGTTTTTTCGACCGTAATGATAAGTGAATTAACTGAACACCCATATATTTAAAATACCTTTCAGCGCACTTATTAAATTCGATGTGTATGAATTAATCACGCTCAGAATCATCTGTTCCAAGTGGAGGTTATCCATTTGCACACAAAGTTGCGTAAGGATGCCGAATTCTACGTTAGTATTCGTGTATATGCCCCATCGTATCTTACATTCTGTCCTTGCCCGTACAGAAAGTGTACAAAATTATGGAAACACCACAAACACCTAAAACAAACAAACAGAAAACCGTCAGCATTCAAAAGAGCTCAAGTGTTCTCAATGTGTACAAAACTTATCCTGTATGGTTTTCTTACGGAATCCATACTATACTACTTGCAAAACAGTTGGAAGTTGCAAGATCCCCTCGCTTCTAAACTAATATTGTTATTACTCAGCTTAGCCGCGAGTCCGTAGAGGGTGGTATATGTGACGTACGGTATGACTGGTCAGCATTTCCACCCGGTATTTGCGAGTGTGAGTTGGACCTTCCTTGATCTGCCTTGGTGTGTCGTGTCGTCGGATTTCCTCCTACCCGTGCGCGGTACAGTTCTCGTAAATGTTGTCCCGTGCAGATTCTTCATTGGCGCATTGGATGTCTCTGTCGGCGGAAGCTAATTATCTGAAACTGCTGTCGATCAACTTTGGGGTATCTGTTTGCTCGAAATTAACATTCAGAATGCCGCAATATCACTTTTATTCCTATTAGATCAATAATGAAACACTCATGTCACAAACTACTCGTAACCGAGAGCATGGCTACTGTCGAACAAGACAGGAAGAGCTCTTAACGCCGACTGCCGACTTTGGCTCGCAGTCCGTATGTCTTACTAGTTTCGTCACAGTTCGTGGATTTCCGATCATGTTCGTACTTACTAAGATATGCATTTGTTAATGAACAGGTGTGAATTTTAACGAGAGCAAAATTATGATAAATAGCTTTAAACATCCAGAGGCTCCTTCTAGTATTCATGTTGTCATAAATGACTTTAATTATTAAATATAAATAAACAAAATCTGTGACTTTGGCGCCAAGATGGCGGTACTTCCCGTCATGTATATTTCCCAGGCTAACGCTTGTTGCTATTGCCCAGAGCCGAGCCCCACCCCACTACGCGCGACATATGGTCGCTTCGCCACCTAGCCAGCCAGCGTGGGAAATGCTCTCCGACTCATGGCCGGCTACGGTCTACAGCACTTCCTAACTGTCGTGAATACATCAAGAAGAGACAGTAATTTATCAAAACTGGTAAAAATGTCTTCCTCACGTAAGAGGCACCTTACAAATTACAGGCAACGGTGATAGATGTGGATGTCGATCACGAACAGTTCTCCACAAAGTGGATCACACGGGCTCAATAACATTAAGACACGGTGACTGTGGTGCCAAGAGGGGAGGCGACAACTCATCCTCGTCCCCTCAAAAAAAAGTCCAGGACGATGTGAGTAGTGAGAACAGGGGGTCCTGTCCTCTAGGAACACATCGTCTCCCGATCGACCAGAATTATCGGTTATCCTCGTCAGTAATGCCACCTTGCAGAGTAACCATAGTGACCATGGAATACGACGATATGGCGGCCCAAATCATTACCGAATAACCGCCAGCTTTAGCCTTTGGACACAAACTCGGCCGGAAACTGAAAACAGTGTGCAACGAGACGCATCTGGCAAAAAGAATTTCTTCTATTGTTCCGTGATCCACATTTTATGTCTACGGCACCACGGTTTCCTGTAATGGGAATTTGCGTCACTGATCAATGGTTTTGGAATTGCAGCTCGCCCCGAAACTCCCTGCTAACACATCTCATTTCGTGTTCTGTTGGTACTCACAAGATTCACGAGTGCGACTTTCCATTCTCCTGCAACGTCTGCGGTTGTTGTCCTCATATTTTTCGCTACAGTTATCTTCAACGACCATCGGTCACGATCTCGCAACGCACACTTTCGTCCGCTTTCTGACTTAGAGGTTGATGGTTTTTTTTCCCCTTGCCTTTTCTCTGTATGCATTGTAAATCTGCGATATGGTGCATCATGAAAGACGAACTACTTCTCTTACCTTACTTACGAAAGCACACACCATACAAGCACCAATAATTTTCCCATTTTCGGAGTCACCTAACTCCGGCGTAAAGCATTCACGACTGCACAGATCACTGTTCTGACCACGACTGACACAGCATACGGAGGGCATTCGCTAGGTGCCCTTCTTGGCTCTACGTATTATGGGACTTAACATCTGAGGTTATCAGCCCCCTAGTACTAAGAACTACTTAAACCTAACTAACCTAAGGACAGCACACACATCCATGCCCGATGCAGGATTCGAACCTGCGACCGTAGCGGTAACAGGGTTCCAGACTGAAGAACCTCTCGGCCACACCGGCCGGCTGCCGTTTCTGGCCAAATGCAACAGCGCAACTCAGAGGGTTGGCTGGCAGCTGAATTTATGTTGGAGCGCGCATTTTCGGCGGTCTTTCCTTATATTTGTCCAACCCCCTATATGTCTCTATCCATGTACGAAAGTTGGGCGACAGTTGTTACAGTAATAACTGTAGTACTCTTTGCTACTTCGGGACCAGAGCGTTGTTTCCATTCAGTAGGAGCGTTTACACAAAGTCGTTCGTATAGGACAGTATGTGAAGTAAGATGAAAGCTGCGTACGAAAATTTTTGCAGCGGTGCAAGCGGATTTATGGGGCGGCTGTGTTCTATGTTATAACCGAGAGGAGGGCACTTGCACTGTGAACAACCTCCTGCCAGTTAGCGCAACGGTCTGAAATTTAATAGGAATCCACAGAGTGTTTATAAGTTCTCGATACAAACTTCTCGGTCTTGCAGAGGAGAGTGAGTGCCCTCAACAAGGCCTAGAAGTTTGTAATGGAAATTTCAGAACACCTTGTGCATTAATTTAAGGTACATATATTAGATATGTATTCAACTACCTCTTTACACATTAGTCTACTCACTGTTCAAGGACCAAAGGATAGAGGACTTCTATTGGAATCTACGGAGAATTGTAATGAGATGCGATGTACACCTTGTTTCTGTGTCAGTCTGTCTCTCACCTTACATTTTCTCATTTCCTAATTAGTTTAATACCTTGAAACACCCTGGCAGATTAAAACTGTGTGCCGGACCGAGACTCTAACTCGGGACCTTTGCCTTTCGCGGGCAAATGCTCTACCAACTGAGCTACCCAAGCACGACTCACGCCCCGTTCTGCAAGGTTCGCAGGAGACCTTCTGTAATGATAGGAAGGTAGGAGACGAGGTACTGGCAGAAGTAAAGCTGTGAGGAGAGGGCGTGAGTCGTTCTTGGGTAGCTCAGTTGGTAGAGCACTTGCCCGCGAAAGGCAAAGGTCCCGATTTCGAGTCTCGGTCCAGCACACAGTTTTAATCTGCCAGGAAGTTTCATATCAGTGCACACTCCGCTGCAGAGTGAAAATCTCATTCTCGAGTTTAATATCTTGCTGTGTATGAAACACATATCAGCTGTAAATACAATGTATTTCGCAATTATAACGACTGTTTCTGGTTTCAAATTAGCAGATGCTCTCCAAACAGTCATGTGAAATTTTCCTGAAGCGATGTTTTAATTATCAATTTAGTCAGAAAATAATTTTTAAACAGAAACAGAAAATAGAGGGTGATTTCACTTTTCAAAAAAAAAAAATATTTCACCAGATATCTTCTGTGAAAAAGCCCCTGTTGCAGAAAGCTGTGCGGTAATGTTATTTGACAGGACTGAAATAAAAGCGTAAATATTTCAGCCTGTTGTCAGCCTTTGTACTGGTCCATTCGTTGAAGCGCACGTGTGCGAAGCTCTTTTGTTGGATGGGACGTGCGTACTGTGCAGGTGAGTGGGTGGAAGAGCACAAGTGTTTGCGTATGTGTGTGTGTGTGTGTGTGTGTGTGTGCATGGGCGCGCGAGCGCGCGCGCACCCGAACGCGTTGTCTGTGGCGTGCCAGAGAGAGTGGCGCGCGGGGCGCTAATTCCGGACCAGGAGACCCTGTGTATCACTGCACCCTGAGCGGCTTCGGCGGGGCAGGTGGGGCCAACTCGGGCCATGCATAATGAAGAGCAGTCGGCGCATGAATAATGGCCGGCGGCGCGGCGCGGCGCGGCGCTGCAGCCGGGCCACCGCCACGGCCATCGGCGTCCGCGTAATTGCCGCAGCGCGACGACGCGCCGACAAGCGGCGAGCTGACAGCCGAGCGCCGCGAGAAACACACCGCTTCCCGCTGGACAACACCCGTCTGTCATTCTGCCGTGCTGTGCGTCGGTGCAGCAACAGAGACCTGATGTGTTGGTAAATGTGCCAACACCTTGTAGATATAGGAGGCCGAAAGGCACGCTATCTAACGCAGACGGGCGTGAATTCTGGAACAGGATAAGTAGTGAATTCTAATAAGAAAAGTACGCAGCTCCTCGAATACTTATCTTTATTCCATCCTTGTGGTATATCGCTCTTGATAATACAAATAAGACTATCTTCAGATACGGTTAATGGCGCCTTACTAGGTCGTAGCCATGGACTTAGTTGAAGGCTATTCTAACTGTCTCTCGGCAAATGAGTGAAGGCTTCGTCAGTGTAGTCGCTAGCAAAGTCGTCGTACAACTGGGGCGAGTGCTCGTCCGTATCTCGAGACCTGCCTTGTGGTGGCGCTCGGTCTGCGATCACACAGTGGCGACACGCGGGTCCGACATGTACTAAATGGACCGCGGCCGATTTAAGCTACCACCTAGCAAGTTTGTGGTGTCTGGCGGTGACACCACAAGACCGAGACAAATTATGTTCTTGTTGCACGAACTAGGAGATCTAGAGGCAATAACAGAAGTTCATAATCACAAAAGTTGGAAAGAAAAGCACAGGTACAATGAATATAATAGGGAAGAAGCTGGTCGATGAAAGAACAAAGCACAGCAACGTCTAGCGTAATTCAGAAATACAGACGTACATTGAATTAGGAATGAAGTTCATGGGCACTGCAAGGAAGCTAAGGCGAAATGGCTACACGAAAATATGAAGAAATTGAAAATGAAATTACTGTCGGATGGACTGACTCAGCATTTAGAAGAGACAAAAGAGTTCGAAGAAAATTAAAGCACGGGAGGTAACGTTATGAGAGCAATGGGAATTCCACTGTCAAATGCACAGGAGAGAGCGGATAGGTGGAAAGAGTACACTGAAGGCCATTATGAGAGGCAACACTTGTCTGAAGATGTGACGGAAGAAGAAACAGGAGTCGACTTAGCCGGCCGGAGTGGCCGAGCGGTTCTAAGCACTACAGTTTGGAACCGCGTGTCCGCTACGGTCGCAGGTTCGAATCCTGCCTCGGGCATGGATATGTGTGATGTCCTTAGGTTAGCTAGGTTTAAGCAGCTGTTAATTCTAGGGGACTGATGACCTCAGATGGTAAGTGTCATAGTGCTCAGAGCCATTTGAACCATTTGAGTAGTCGACTTAGAAGAGATAGTTGATCCAGTATTGCAATAAAAATTTAAAACAGCTTTTGAAGACTTATGATCGAATAATGCAGTAGCGATAGATAACACTCCATCGCAATTTCATAAGGGAAAATGAAATGAAAATGACTCTGAGCGTTATGTTTAGAATCCGTAAGTCTGGCGATATACCATCTGAATTTCCAGAAAACATCACCAACGCAATTCCGAAGATTGCAAGAGCCGACAAGTGCTTGCATTATCGCACAAAGAGCTTCATGTCTTATGTATACAAGTAAAATGTAAATGTCGTGTGACTATGGCCTCTAGTCGGGTACACGGTTCGCCGGGTGCAAGTCTTTCAATTTGACGCTACTTCGGTGACTTGCTCGTCGATGGGGATGAAATGTTGGTGATTAGGACAACACAACACCCAGTTCCTGAGCGAAGAAAATCTACGACCCAGCCGAGAACCGAACCCGGGCCCATAGGATTGACATTCTGCCACACTAACCACTCAAAAACCGAGGGGCGGACATGTATACAAATTGCTGGCGACAATAATGTACAGAAGAATGGAAAAGAAAACTGAGGACCTGCTAGATGAGTATTAGTTTGGGTTTAGCAAAAGATAAAGGCACCACAGAGGCAATTCTGATGTTGAGATTGGTAATGGAAGCGGGACTAAAGAAGAATCAAGACACGTTCAGAGGATTTGTCGACGTGAAAAAAGCGTTAGATAGTGTCAAATGGTGCAAGATGTTCGAAATTCTAAGAGAAATACGGGTAAGCTGTAGCGAAAGAAGGGTAATATACAATATGTACAACATCCAAGAGGGAGCAATAAGACTGGCAGATCGAGAACAATGTGTACGGATTAAGAAGGGTGTGAGACAGGGATGAAATCTTTCGCCCCTACTTTCTATGCAAGCACCAACGGCGGAAAAAAAAGAAAGATTTAAAAGTGTCATTTTCAGTGAAACTGAAGAATAACTACGTGATCTGCTGAATGGAAGGAACAGTCTAATTAGTACGAAATGAGGACTGAGTGTAAATCGAAGATAGGCCAAGGTAAATCGAGGAAGCAGAGATGAGTACATCGAGAAGCTTAACATCGGGAGTGATGATCACGAAGTAGCAAAATAGCCCATGACGGACGGGGCAACGAGAACAGAGGAAACAGACTAGTACCGGGAAAAAGGCCATTCCTGGCCAAGAGAATTCTGCTATTAGCAAACATAGGCCTTAATCTGAATAAGATATTACTGAAAATGAACATTTGTAGCACAGCTTTGTATGGTAATGAAACATGGATTCTGGAAAAACTGGAAAAGAACATGATAGGAGCTTTTGCGATGTGTTACTGCAGAAGAATATTGAAGATTAGGTGTACTGATAAGGTAAGGAATACGGAAGTTCTCCCACGAACCGGCGAGGACAGGAATACAGAGAAACACTAACGAAAACAAGGGATAGGATGGTAGGGCATCTGACAAGAGATCGGGAAATAACTACCGTGGTACTAGAGGAACTACAGAGGGTAAAGACGCCAGAGGAAGGTACAGACTGGTTTACATTCAGCAAATGACTGAGGATATACACTATGTGATCGAAAGTGTCCGGGCACCCCCAAAAACATAAGTTTTTCATATTAGGTGCATTGTGCTGCCCCTTACTCCTTATCAGCGACCTCATTTGCCACAGGCATCGTGAGAGAGCAGAACGGAGCGCTCCACGGAACTCACAGACATCGAACATGGTCAAGTGGTCACTTGTGTCATACGTGTGTACGCGAGATTTCTACACTCCTAAACATCCCTAGCTCCACTGTTTCCGATGTGATAAGGAAGTGGAAACGTGAACGGACAAGCGCAGCATAAAACCGTACAGGCCGACCTCTTCTGCAGACTGAAAGAGACCGGTGACAGTAGAAGAGGGTCGTAATGTGTAATAGGCAAACATCTATCCAGACAATCACACAGGAATTCCAAACTGCATCAGGATCCACTGCAAGTACTTTGACAGTTAGGCGGGAGGTGAAAAAATTTGGATGTCATGGTTCGAGCGGCTACTCATAAGCCACGCATCACGCCGGTAAATGCCAAACGGCGCCTCGCTTGGTGTAAGGAGCGTAAACATTGGACGACTGAACAGTGGAAAAACGTTTTGTGGAGTGAGGAATCGCGATACAAAATGCGGTGATTGGATGACAGGGTGGGTGTGGTGAATGCCCGGTGCACGTCATCTACCAGCGTGTGTAATACCAGCAGTAAAATTCGGAGGCGGCAATGTTATGGTGTGGTCGTGTTTTACATGGAGGGGGCATGCATCCCTTGTTTTGCGGGGCACTATCACAGCACATCCCTACGTTGATGTTTTAAGCACCTTCTTGCTTCCCACTGTTGAAGAGCAATTCAGTGGTGGCGATTGCATCTTTCAACACGATGGAGCACATGTTCATAATGCCTTTGGCGGAGTGGTTACACGACAATAACATCCTTGTAATGGACTGGCCTGCACGGAGTCCTGACCTGAATCCTATAGAACACCTTTGGAATTTTTGGAACGCCGACTACGTACCAGCCCTCACCGAGCAACATCGATACCGCTCTTCAGTGCAGCACTCCGTGAAGTATGGGCTGCCATTCTGCATGAAACCTTCCAACACCTGACTGAACGTATGTCTGCGAGAGTTGAAGCTGTCATCGAGGCTATGCGTGGAACAATACCATAATAATTTCCAGCATTACCAATGGAGGGCGCCACGAACTTGTAAGTCATTTTAAGCCAGGTGTCCGGATAGTTTTGATCACATAGTAAAGGTTGAAAGTGCTACTCTGAGAAGAAGAGGTCGGAACAGGAGATAAATTCGTGGCGTTCTGAATCAAGCCAGCCAGAAGCCTGGTGACCATTCTCGCTTTGATCGACGACACAGGGTGAAACGGTCCATGATCCTGCTTACCATAGGTGGTCATATGGAGAAAGGATCCTTATTCGTACTTACTATGGGTGGTGATAAAGTTTAAAAAATCAAGCTGCGACGACAAAACTTGGTGATAGTGTGTATTGTCGACGTTAGCTCCTGACAGGACGTGGGTGATAATTAGTTGTGGGTGGCACCACCATAAAGTCGTACCGAGTGAGAGGGAGTAAAAGCCTTTCTCAGGTACTTTGTAAGAGAACAGAGAGAATTATTCATCAAACTAATATGTTTTTAAGCCAACGGCTTTGGCGTAGTGGTAAAAACGTTTCCCGTCACATTCACAAGTTAAGCGCTGTCGGGCTTGGCTAGCACTTCGGTGCACTTTTCAAGCAAGGTGCACTCAGCCATTCTGAGGTCATTTGAGGAGCTACTTGATTGAAAAGTATAAGCTCCGGTAACAAAAACTAACAATGGCCGGGAGAGCGGTGTTCTGACCACACGAATCTTCATAATCCATAAACCAGTGACGTTTACCACCTGAGGATGACACGGGAGTAGGTCGTACCGTTGGACCTTTCGAGGCTTCTTCGACCAGAGCCTAGCTTTTAGGATGTATTTAAACAGGTTACCTTCGGACCATTTACCAACTTTTTTTTTATTTTTATTTTTTTATTATGGGACTCAACCTGTGTGGTTATCAGTCCCCTAGAACTTAGAACTACTTAAACCTAACTAACCTAAGACATCACAAACATCCATGCCCGAGGCAGGATTCGAACCTGCGACCGTAGCAGACTGCGCGCCTAGAACCGCGAGACCACCGCGGCCGGCTACCAACTTATTAGAAAGATATTTCCTCTACTCGGAGAAGTGTCTTCAGTGAGTTGCCTTTGTGGCTCACTGGCCTGATTAAAGTTCCCCCTGAGTGTTCCACTTATTATGAGAGCCTGACTCGATCTGATTTATTTACAAGCCTGTATAAATTCACTAACAGAGTCAAGTACAGACCCCTTTTGTTCTCCGACCAAATATCCGACACACAGGCAAAGCCCCCAGTACTTCTGACACTTATGTTCAAGTTAGTTGCTCACTGGAATAGATTACAGATTTCTTGTAGACTTACTTAGGCATGGCTCTTTATTCCACGACACCGAGTCGGTTCTGCTGCTTATCCAGCATCTTCGTGCACACCTAATGTTGAGCTATGCTCTGATGGCTCCTCACTGATCCATACTTGGGACAACGTATTGCCCGTTATCGTAAAACAATGCTTTGTCTGCGTGTCTTGTCACTCATTGTCTACTTTCTCTCCCAGTTTTTCCCGAGATTCGGAAAGCATCCACCTCCGTTTATGGAGGCGCTCAGTGCATGTGGTTTGCTGTCAGTGACGTGTTTCAGCTACCGGCTATGTCAGCATGACATAATACGGTCTCCTTTCTGGAACCGAATCCACGAATGAGGAGTCATTTCTCATCGTAGTGTTTATCTCGTAGCCTCCTCTTTAGTGTCCCCTGGGTCTACCCTGGCCCAAGGGTTTGTTTACGCAAATGAAATTCGACAGCCATTAAAGTGACAATAAAGTAATGAAACTGGACAGTGGTGACAAGCGTTAGTCCTGCTGTACATATTCATTGTTGTAGCTACACTTTTTTCTCCGAAGGTGGCTTTCTTCGTGGATATCTCGAATGCAGTACCGTAAGAAACCAGCGGGAAGGGAAGCCCTATCGCGATAAAGACACCTTTTGTATTTGTTACAAAATTTTCCACCATTAGAATTATAGTAATTAATACATTCACAGTACACAGCAACAAGAAAATTAATACATTAAAATCTTTGCCAAAAAATTCAAAATACTTAAAAATCACTGAACATTGAAGCACTGCAACATTATCTATTGCGCATATGCTACAGTTGTACGGCATGTTGGCAGTTAAAAATCGCGAAATGTGAACCAAAACATCAATGTTAAAAGCAAACGAAGTAACAGTACATTAAAAAATCTTTATCACCTCCAACCCTTTACTAGCGTAGTAACTGTACCGTAAAAAAATCATGTGCTTATATGGTGGGAGTGCGGTTGTAAAGAGAGATGGGGGGGGGGGGGGGGTTGGAAGAGATGAGATAGGGGGAGAATGGAGGGCTGGTAAACGAGATGAAGAGAGAGAGTGAGGATGAAGGAGCACTAAAAGGGTGGCAAGTGGGCAGACATGGCGACAATGTAAGTAATATATTATGAGTAACAGTATACCAAACTTATTGAAACTGGGTCAGAAACGACTACTTGTCATTTTTACACTTACATAAATAAGAAGCACCGCGGAATAGTGGACTCAACAGGGAAACTGTATTATATGTTACTCAAGAGTAGTTGTACAGATAATATGTGCCAGGAAAGGAAAACTGTTTCTTTAAAGAATGTAATCGTGAAGACCACGTAATCAGCCATTATTCCGAATTTTATAATCTGCCATTATGATAATATATTATATACATCCTTCCCACGTTTGCCCACTTGACCCCTTTTAGTGCTCCTCCAACTTCATGCTCTCTTCCCCTCCTCCCTCCCCCAAATCACCTTTTCCCAGCCCTCCATCCTCCCACTATCTCTTCCCCTCTTCCCTCCCTCTACATCCCCACTCCCACCCCATATCCTCATGAGTGTGTTTAAGCTATGTCTTCCACAGGATGGCCAGTACGATTTTGGTGCTTTGTGAAAGACAGCTTAGTCGTTTAATATCTGCTTTTACCGAGGACGTGACAGAAAAAAATTATCTTCACATATTTTTGTAAAGTTTGTTATGGTAAAATTCTTACGCTTGTGAAGGGTTGGAAGTGATGAAGCCTGTTTAATCTCCTATTATTTGGTTTTCTTTTAGTACTGATATTGTGGTTCACATATACCGGTTTTTACATGCCAACACCACACAGCTTTGCTATACGCACCGTATGTGGTATTGTTATCCTTTTCTGTTCAGTGATTTTTAAGTTTTTGACTGTTTTTGATAAAGATTTTGAAATTATTAATTTTATTGTCTAGTTATGCCGTTAGTGTATTAATTGTTTTATTTTTGATTGTAGGAAACGGGGTGATATATACGAGTACAAAAGTTTCCTATATCCTGACAGGGCGTCAACTTCCCGGGGTTTCCTTACGATAGTGGGAGGAATAGACTGCCAGTTGTCTGCAAACGCTGTACAAGTTCATCTGCATTTCGCAATAGGAATATATTTTTGACATGACTATTGAATTTTTGGATATACCGTTTTGACTACCGGGTACGTAATTCTTGAAACGAGAAGTTCTGTATTTTTGAAGTGTGCTTAAAAATTTAGTAAGAACTGTGCTGTACATGACTGTAAATTTGAGTTTCTGTCCTGTAGGATCATTTGAAAATAGGTTCCGGCCCAGTACTAGTCATCAAGTTAATGAAAAAGATAAATTTGTGACTTTGGCTGGTTTTGCTTTTTATTTAATAACAGAAGTTGCTGACTTGCAATTATTCCAACATGCTGCAAGTTCGGAAATCATTGGGCTGTCGTTCTGGATATGCCTGCCACAGTATGGCTTCTTTGTCCAAGGAATAAATGAGAATTACAGCGTACCATGTGAGGAGAATACTGGGGCTGGGGGAAAATTTGATTTCCCGGAGCTGGAGCGTTGATGTAGAGGAAGAACACCCACCTGAGCGACGGCTCGTGTTGGAAACCTCCCGTAACCAAGTTAACAGAATTCTCCCGTGTGACTTTGTCCATCGCAGAGGTACTCTGTCAGCACAACACTACGGTAGTATGAAAAAGCAAACCCCTCGTACGAAAGTACGCTTGTCTGTCCTCTTCTAGGTCATTGCTATGCAGCGTGGGATCGTTACCGCAATGGACTGACACAGGACATCGCCATCTAGACACAGTGGCTTTCCAAAACTGCACGTACTACCCTAGCTCGCCTTTCTTCTCAATCCAAATAATTCCCATTTACGCCTCAGCCTACTCGGTATACCCCATGAACTCGAACAGCGTAGTGACTAGCTCATCTGGCTAGAGAGCAGGAGACCATGGTTCGAATCCCGTTCTTGGTACAAATTTTCATTCGTCGGTTCAGTATGCATACGTACGTCATAGGTATTTGGGACTTGGAAATGTCTCTGGAACCATATAGTTTCATTTGAGAAAGCAAGCGCGCGCTCAAGCCCACCCACCCACCCACCCACACTGAGTGTGCCCCGACTGCTGCAGTGAGTGGCTGGTTAAACTGGATTTCTTGTGTTCACCTGTAGGAGCATGTAACTATGCTGGACATCGTGGCAAGTCAGCGGGCAGAATATCTGCGTTTTTAGTGTTCCCACAGCAACGTTCCGTGATATATCCTCAACCAGTGCCGGCGACAGCGCATGTTTGGTTGGGTGTTTCCATTATCTACTATTATCCATGGCATTATTACTTTTTAGATTTCTTATTGTGAACACCTCTGATGATTCTGTGGCAGATAAAAGCTGTTACTAATTGGAAGCCTTCCTCCATCTTCATACATCTACTCAATAAAGACTGCAAATTGTGTATAGCCTGTAAAGTTGTTGTATAATTTCTTTATTTGTGTGCCCATATTGTCTTTAATTTCTTTGTAATTATTGAGTGCAATGTAATTCCATCTTTGTAAGTACAAGAAGATGGATGTTTAGGACACAAACACATATCGCTTATTGAAAAAAAGTTAACGATGGTCTGCAAAAGAACGATATTTAAAATTCGACTTGCTTTCTAGATCGGGGAACCATTCGTTAGAAGATACTGATTGTCCTTACGGTATTTCACGACAAATTTTTCGTTAACACTGGGAAACATCGTCTGCTTCCAAGTTTTTGTATTATTTCTTCGTTTGGCACTGGTGACTCTGGCCTAAGCACACGCCATTTCAGTGTTTCCCCCTTCCATACTTGTGTGTGTTACCTTCCCATGCCTAATTTCATATCTCCCTTTCCTCTTCACTCTTTTCCTCCAACTGACTCTCCATGACACTGCTTTAGTCTTACTGATAACTCACTTTTGCTTCATCCTCCCTCAACCTACTCACCACTTTGATTTCCAACTCTAACACTACTACTTCATTTCTCTTAATTAAATAGATGTACAATAACATCATTAATTGCAATAACGCACAAATGGCGAATTCTAGAAATCCTAAAAAATGAAGTAACAATTTTAAATCAAAGGAAAACTAGTGGTAAAGTTTGTAACACTACACAAAACACACGATACTTATTTAACCAGAAAGATGGAAATAAACAGAAGTAGTACTACACTGTGTTGTTTTTAACATAAAAATGCATAGTTCTGCGAGGAGGTGTGATGTGAGACCAGAATCTACTGTGCTAAATAACGAAATTACCGCAAAACATGAATGGTGTGAACGAAAAATCAGCCACGAAATACCGTAAGGAAAAATAAACATATAATAAAGATCTGTCTTTAGGAAGCAAGTCAGACTGAGAATACACTACTGGCCATTAAAATTGATGCACCAAGAAGGAATGCATTGGACGAATACATGATACTAGAACTGACATGTGATTACATTTTCATGCAATTTGGGTACATAGATCCTGAGAAATCAGTACCCAGGACAGCCATATCTGGCCGCAATAACGGCCTTGATACGCCTGGGCATTGAGTCAAACAGAGCTTGGATGGCGTGTACAGGTACATCTGCCCATGCAGCTTCAACACGATACCACAGTTCACTGGCGTATTGTGACGAGCCAGTTGCTCGCCCATCATTGACCAGACGTTTTCAGTTGGTGGGAGATCTGGAGAATGTGCTGGCCAGGGCAGCAGTCGATCATTTTCTGTATCCAGAAAGGCCCGTAGAAGACCTGCAACATGCGGTCGTGCATTATCCTGCTGAAATGTATGGTTACGCTGGGATCGAATGAAGGGTAGAGACACGGGTAGTAACACACCTGAAATGTAACGGCCACTGTTCAAAGTGCCGTCAATGCGAACAAGAGGTGAGCGAGACGTGTAACCAATGACACCCCATACCATCACGCCGGGGGATACGCCAGAATGGTGATGACGAATACACGCTTCGAATGTGCGTTCACCGCGATGTCCACAAACACGGATACGACCATCATGATGCTGTAATTAGAACCTGGATTTGTACGAAAAAATGACGTTTTGCCATTCGTGCACCCAGGTTCGTCGTTGAGTACACCATCGTAGGCGCTCCTGTCTGTGATTCAGCGTCAAGGGGAACCGCAGCCGTGGTCTCCGAGCTGACAGCCCATGCTGCTGCAAACGTCGTCGAACTGTTCGTGCAGATAGTTGTTGTCTTGCAAACGTCCCCATCTTTTCACTCAGGGGTCGAGACGTGGCTGCACGATCCGTTACAGCCATGCGGATAATATGCCTGTCATCTCAACTGCTAGTGATACGAGGCCGCTGGGATCCAGCACGGCTTTCCGTATTACCCTCCTGAACCCATCGATTCCATATTCTGCTAAGAGTCATTGGCTCTCGAACAACACGAGCAGCAATGTCGCGATACGATAAACCGCAATCGCGATAGGCTACGATCCGACCTATATCAAAGTCGGAAGCGTGATGGTACGCATTTCTTCTCCTTACACGAGGCATCACAACAACGTTTCACCAGGCAACGCCGGTCAACTGCTGTCTGAGTATGAGAAAGCGGTTGGAAACTTTCGTCATGTCAGCACGTTGTCAGTGTCGCCACCGGCGCCAACCTTGTGTGAATGCTCTGAAAAACTAATCGTTTGCATATCACAGTATCTTCTTCCTGTCGGTTAAATTTCGCGTCTGTAGCACGTCATCTTCAAAATGGCTCTGAGCACTATGGGACTCAACTGCTGAGGTCATTAGTCCCCTAGAACGTAGAACTAGTTAAACCTAACTAACCTAAGGACATCACAAACATCCATGCCCGAAGCAGGATTCGAACCTGCGACCGTAACGGTCTTGCGGTTCCAGACTGCAGCGCCTTTAACCGCACGGCCACTTCGGCCGGCACGTCATCTTCGTGGTGTAGCAATTTGAATGTCCAGTAGTGTATATTTCGTTAGGGACCACTGATGATGTTTTATTTCAATACAACGATACGCATTTGGTGACAAAAACATGCATTATCTTGTATTTGCAAAGGCGAGTTAAAAATACAGTGTCTTTAAATTATTTTGACTGATTTAAAGTGTTCAGAATGTTCAAACGTGTGTGAAATTCTATTGGTCTTAACTGCTAGAGTCATCAGTCCCTAAGCTTACGCACTACTTAAACTAAATTATCCTAAGGACAAACACACACACTCAAGCCCGAGGGAGGACTCGAACCTCCGCCGGGACCAGCAGCCCAGACGAAGACTGCAGCGCCCCTGGCCGCTGGGCTAATCCCGCGCGGCGTTTTAAAGTGGCTCTCAACAAATTCCTCTTGTGCCAACCTCTTCATAACACTCGCAAGCTTCGTCCTCCAACCTGTTTTCTCCTACGGTTTTTTACCCTATATACCTGACTTAGAAGCAAGGTAGTTATTTCTTCACGTCTTAACAGACGTCCCGCCTTCTTGTCAGCGTTTTCCATTTACTCCTTTCCTCGCAGTTCCTCTGAAGGACCTCCCCATCCCTTATCTTATCAGTTCCTGAATACTAGTGAACGACGGAGAAACCGAGCGCCACTTTGGCTTTAATGACGGTGCGCTCGCTGTTTCGCCAGCAACCAGATAGCGTCGCTGGAGGGCGACTGGCGGAAGACGTGCGGCTCGCTGACCAACATGTTCGTGGGCGAGAACCAGCTGACGGAGCTGCCGGCGCCGCCGCAGCAGTCGGCGGACGGCGCCTCGCAGCCCGGCGGGACGCGGCGCTCCTCGCTGCGCGACTGCAGCAAGCTGACGTGGCTCAACGTGGACTCGAACCGGCTGCGCGCGCTGGAGGGTGGCGCGCTGCCGCCGTCGCTGCACACGCTCAGCGCCTCGCACAACCTGCTCACCGCCTTCCCCGGCGCCGCGCTCGACGCGCTGCCCGGCCTCTCGTGGCTCTACCTGCGCGACAACTACATCACCCAGCTGCCGGCGTCCGGGCTGCGGCCGCGCAGGCACCGGCTCGAGCAGCTGGACCTGGGCGACAACCGCATCGCCAGCCTGCCCAGTAACCTGTTCAACGGGTGAGTCTTCTAACAACCCTACCACAACAAAGGTCAAAAATTAATTACGATTGTAGTGTTGCTCACGCCGCTAAATATTGCATTTTCGGGCAACAACAATGTTATACGAGGGCTATCCACAAAGTACATTACATTTTGGAATTGAAAATAAATAAAGTATTGGAAATTTTTTTATTATATGCAGATGAAAGCCACACTTAAATACTACATTTCTACATAGTTGCCATTTAATTTAAGGCACTTATCGTAGCGATGGACGAGCTTGGAAATTCCTTCGTCGTAAAATTCGGCCGCCTGCGCCTTCAACCACGTGGTTACCTCTTCTTTTGGGACAGAAAAGGTGTGATTTTTGTGGATTTCCTGGAAAGAGGCACTACAATAAACTCTCAAAGGTATTGCCAAACTCTGCACAACCTCAGAAGAGCAATACAAAACAAGCGCTGGGGAAAGTTGGGCTCAAAGATCTTGCTGATTCACGACAACGCCCGGGCCCACACGGTAAATGCCACTCGTGAAGTTCTCGAATCTTTTAAGTGGGAGTTGTTTCCTCATCCGCCATACAGTCCCGACCTGGAACCGAGCGACTTCCACTTATTCCCAGCAATGAAGAAGTGTTGGCTATGCAGCGTTTTGATGACGACGCACAGCTTCAAGAAGAGGTAACCACGTGGTTGAAGGCGCAGGCGGCCGAATTTTACGACGAAGGAATTTCCAAGCTCGTCCATCGCTACGATAAGTGCCTTAATTTAAATGGCAACTATGTAGAAAAGTAGTATTTAAGTGTGGCTTTCATCTGTATCTAATTTAAAATATTTCCAATACTTTATTTATTTTTAATTCCAAAACGTAATGTACTCTGTGGATAGCCCTCGTATTGTGTGGCAGATGTCATTAGAGCTTAGTTAATAAAGTCATTTCTTGAAATATTGGATAACCTAGGCACTCATCTTTTCGTGTTTCCCACGCTGGTGTCGTTGTGAACTCATGGCTCAATCGTCGAAAATCTAGGTAGTGATGATTCCAAGCTGGGATGCAAAGAGGCCTAGGTGTTATTCTGCGATATTAAAAAGTTTTATAGACGTGTTTCATGAACCATTCATGAAGATTAAATTTTTGCAAGTTAGGACAATGGTGATGTAAAAAAGTAATCAGCACTCCGAATTTAAGTTACACTTCTTTTTTATTACTTTTCTTGCAATATCACGTAACTCGTTCCAAAACATCACTTCACAATATAAAACATGCTTGAAAATATCTTCCTCACTGTTAAAGTTCACATTTCATAAACTGACTACAATTTGCGCCTTTTGAAGATGACGACCAAAGCTTGACTCTCTAATAACCGCTTACGCGCCCAAAAATCAGAGTATTACAAGTACGTCAATGATCATAGTGACAAAAGAAAGAATACACATAAGAATAATATCATTGCAATATATACATATCTATGTATCGAAGTACCTCTACATTAATGAAGTCAAATCTGAATGTTGTCACAGAAATACGTTAACTATTTTAGAGAAACACAGTAGAATATTGCTGGTATCGAGAAGTTGAGGTGAGGTGCCGTAATGGTTACATAATTCAAGTACTATTACAGTCTACACCTGTTGAACTGTCAGAATACCTTACTAGCTTCATTCAAAACGCAAACTACCCACACCACCAAAATATGGTAGGCACCTGTCCTAAGACCAATCTGACACTGACTTGAACATCTGGATTAGGATGACAACTCCATCATCAGCCCCTCTCAACAACTTGAATAATGGGTTAGTGTACACCTACTGAAGTCTCAGACATTCTCACTTCTGCTATTCAATGGACACGCCTCTCTCATCGCCAAACATGGTAGGCACCTGTCCTAACGACTTGCAAGCATTAGTTCAGCCAGCGGAACGTGGGTGACAGCAGAATATCAGCAAATACATGATAAGATAAAAGAACAGCAACGAACCCGGGAAAAGAAAAGTCAGACAAACACTCAACATGTAGTATGTGTAATGGGTGTTTAAGTGTAATCCCATAACTAATAATGAAGTGACTGTAGTTTGAAGGTACCACTACATATGATATTCTCACTATTACAATATCATAAGCAGTTAAGCCATTGCACTGGTGAAGCATGATACCTCTAATTTCTGCGCCGTCATGTTCCAATCAACTATAAAAGCACATTTCTGACACGATTTTCCACCGTAGGTAAGTTACTAGTGATCCCAGAAATGGTTCGCAATTGCTTAACATATATAGGCACTGGACCTAAGTCTTCCTCCTCCTCCATCTCTTTGCCTATCTCCTCCTCTCCCATCCCTTTGTCTATCTCCTTCATTTTTCCCTTGTCTCTAGTCATCACCTCCTCCAAACACTATCCCCCCCTCACCCCACTCGTCCATATCGTCATACACTCCTCTCTCTGCCCATCTCCTTCTCCTTCTCTCTCTGTCCATCTTCTTCACCGCTTTCTCTAACCATCTCCTTCTTCACTGTCTCTGTCCTTCTGCCCCTCTCTCTGTCAGTCTCCTCTTTCTCCTCTTTATGCCCATTTCCTCTCCTCTTCCCTGTCTATTTACTCCTCTCCCCTCTCTCTGTTATCTTGAGACGTACTTATTGTTACTGAAAGTTTAGATTCTGTAATACTATTCCAACAGTAAGCTGATAAGCCATAAATGCAACACTCATCTTTTCTGTGAAAACCGACTGTGTGGAAGAAAACAAAACAGTATGTATCTGTGTATTCCATTTTTGATTAAAAATATGTGTAATGAAAAATGACATGTACGGGAGAAAAAATTTTCCTGATTGTTTAAATACCCTACCATCCCAGTTGAAACTGTCGGCGAGAAAGGAAACAAAGCCTCACTCATTCACAACAGTGCACAGCACAGCATTTTCTTCCTCGCACATGAATTTAACAGAAAAGTTGAACAGTACTGTTTACAATAATATGTAGCCCATATCTGTACGAATGTTTATTACAGCATCTTGTAAGTAATATAAGTAAATAGCCAAAACCATTTCTAGATTTTTGGTAATGACGTTTCCACTTTCTATATATATATGGTCTGCATCCATCTGTATGTTCACTAAAGTATCGTGTAGAAATGTGAAGTAAATCGGTCGAGCACTTTTCGAGATATTTGATAACAACGTATCCCCCTTCTATGTTAGATATATATTTATATGGTGCATATGTATTTATAAATGTGTATAGGCTATGTCCATTTGAATGTTCTTTATAGTATGGTATAAAACTTTCATGTAATTCGATCAAGTACTTTTCGAAATTTTTAGTAATAACGTTAAATATCGACTTGCCTTTGTATGCTTGTATACGTTTTGGGTATGTATTTATATACCAGAGTATGGTTTAAGAGTGACTGCCGAGGGCTGTTGGCAGGCGGGGTGCCCTCAGCCCTTGTGAGGCAAACTGAGGAGCTACTTGATTGAGAAGTAGTGGCTCCGATCTCGGAAACTGACGTACGGCTGAGACAGCACTGTGCTGACCTCATGCCCCTCCATATCAGCATCCAGTGAAGCCTAAGAGATGAGGGTGACACGGCGGCCAGTCAGTACCGCTGGGCTTTCACGGCCTGTTCTAGGGAAGTTTAGTTTAGTTTATGGTTTAAGAGCTTCAGGTAATTCGAGCAAGTACTTTACGAGATTTTATTAAAGTGTCGTTTTAAAATCTGAAGTTAATCAGTCAAGAACTGTTCCCGATATTCGCTATCAATGTCCCCCTCCTACGACCCCCCCCCCCCTCTATCTCTCTCTCTCTCTCTCTCTCTCTCTCTCTCTCTCTATATATATATATATATATATATATATATATATATATATATATATATATAGTGTGTGTGTGTCTGTGTGTGTGTGTGTGTGTGTGTGTGTGTGTGTGTATGTGTGTATGTGTGTGTGTCACTATGACTACCTGTTTAGTAGCTTGTTTGTCCCTCTTTGGGATAAAGTACAGCACTGATTGTGCGTATCATTATCCGAGAGTTTCTTGGTAGGTTTGTTGAGCTATGTGGCATTCAGTGTCTACGCACAGATGAATAACGGGCCGCTAATTCACGTACGTGGTGATGGCTCCTGATAATGACCCAGATGTGTTCCATAGGATTTACATCAGGCGAATTTGGTCACCAAGACATCTGCGTGTGTTCATTATACTGCTCTTCCAACCTCAGTAGTGCCGGCCTGGCTCCAAGACGTGGACAAATGTACTACTGAAAGATGACGTCACCGTCAGGGAAGACATCAAGCATGAAGGGATGCAGGTGGCTCGCAGCTGTCAGCATGTCTTCAGTGGTTACCACAAGTCTCATGCAAGCGACGGAGAATGTCTCCCATAGCATAAAACTGCTCCCACCATCCTGTATCAGTGGCACGCTGCTCGTTTCGAGCCGCCGTTCGCCTCGATGATGGCATTGGTGGAGGCGACCAGTGGCGTAGGTAGCAAAAATGTGGTTCACCCCAAGAGCCGACACGTTGCCTTTGATCTACAGCCGAACCCCAATGATCCTGTGAACACTGCAATCGTAACGGACGACGTTCAACAATGTTCGATGAACAGTGTGTCCCGGAACACTTGTGCGTGCACCAGTATTGTAGTCTTTTGGCAGAGATGTCATAGACCACTATCTGTAGCACTTTACAGAGCAGACCAGCCTCCGAAACCCGTGTTCTGGAAATAGTCTACAACGTCTAACTATTTAACCCTCAGTGGTAGTTTCACTGTCCTTCCTCTTTTCGCAGATGCTCACGACTGTAGCAAATGAACGTTCGAGATACTCTTTCACAGGCTCTACGAAATAATAATCTACCCTTTATCAAAGTCGCGTATCTCAATGGATTTACCACTTGCAGCCCAATTCTTCGCAAGGGTGATCTCCCGTCCGTATCTGCTCCGGTTACATACTTTCGTTGCCACGTTAAGCGCCCGCAACGCCACCAAGTGGCATCCAATTCTGCAGTGGCAGTGGCCATAATGTTTTGGCTTATCAGAGACCAAACGTTTATTACAGTGTCGAGTAAAAATTTTAAACTAATAGGTTATCTACTTTGCGTTATTTTTGGTAATAACGTTAAACAACGATATATTTTTATATGGTACTATAGACTGACGATCGAAATTTAAAGCTGTGCGGAGTGGCTGCGCGTTTTGAGGTGCCATGTCACGGATTGCGCGGCCCCTCCTGCCGGAGGTTACAATTCTCCATCGGGCATGGGTGTGTGTTACTTGCTCAAGTTAGTTATTTTAAGTAGTGTGTGAGTCTAGGGACCGATGACCGCAGCGGTTTGGTCCCTTAGGAATTCACACACATTTAAGCATTCGAAATTTACAGTTTCCACATTCGAGTGGATAGGTTAAATGGCAGGATCAAGTATATTCCCCGTCTGTGGCCCTGTTAATAGCAAAATGTCTCAGACACGCAGCTGGTTCTGGGTGCTATGGGACTTAATACCTGAGGTCATCAGTCCCCTAGAACTTAGAAGTACTTAAACCGAACTAACCTGAGGACACATCCATGCCCGAGGTAGGATTCGAACCTGCGACCGTAGCGGTCGCGCGGTTCAGACTGAAGCGCCTAGAACCGCTCGGCCACAACGACCCACGCAGCCACTTTTGATTATAATCACGTGGAGCACTTGAGGGAACGACTGAAGAAAGTAATCTATACAATAATATTACGGCAGCCAGCTGCCATTTCCAGCCGATGTTTAGTTTCTGGAAATTCTGTAAAGCTGATCATAAAACAAAATACGGAGTTTAAATGAAAGTGTGCTGATCCACGACATATATGAAACATTGAAAAATACGTTTTACGCAGACTTTGTGTAGGTAAATGATTATCTATCTATTTTATGCCACTGATCATAATCCTACACTTTCCCTTTTGTCTTACCCCTGAAAAAAATCCAGCCTGGTGTCCACAATGGTGTCCAAAATTATACACTGGTGTCCAAAATTATAACAACAAACCTTTGTTTTCTCGTCCTGTGTTTAATTCACGTTATAATCATACAAACTGTCAACAGATGTCCGTACGATTGTATTCTGTACGGAAGACGGCATTTCGGTCAGTGGAAAACCAAGCCAACGATGACGTCAGGACACCTATCCAACGGAGTAGTGTTTGCCGGGTATTCCCACATCCACAGTTGCTGTGCACACAGTGACAGACAGTACACTATGGTGCAGAGAACACGCCTACCAGTCTCTCGACGGTGGAGGGGCACAGGAAGAATGGAAGCAGGACAGTCGCAGACTCATGTGGCCCGATGGCTTAACGTGAATCTTTCTGTTGTTTCTCGGCTGTGTTGACAAGTCATAGAGACCGAAACTGTATTACGACGAACATGGTAGGGCCGACCGCTTGTGACATCAGAAAGGGAGGTCCTTTATTTGTCTGTAAGGGCACGACGGTACCGCCTTAGCGCTGCGCAACTATCGACTCGACGTTCTGTATCGAAACAAACGGTGTGGAGAAGGATTCGACAGAGTGGCCGTTACTGTAGGAGAACTGCTGTATGTGTGCCTCTGACGCGACTTCACAGACGGGAACGTCTAGAGTGCAAGTCGACAACATGCCACTTGAACAATCGAACAGTGCGCCGATGTTCTGTTCATATATCAATCCCGATTTGGCCTGGAGAGTGATTCTCGACGGATTTGCATCTGAAGACAACGTGGCACACGATTTAGAGGCCCGAACATTGTGGAAAGAGACCGATATAGAGGAGGATTACTAATGGTGTGGAGAGGGATTATGTTGACCACCCGAACACTTGTTCATGAAATTTTATCGGTGGTTCGAAAAAGTTTAACTGTTGTCACGCACCGTGACGAGGTCTTTGGACCTCATGTATGGTTGTTACGTGGTGCTGCGCTCCCAGAATTCGTGTTGATGGACGTTAATGCTCGATCTCATAGCGCAGGAGTGGTTGATATTTTCTTGAAAAAGGAAGATACTGCACACATGGCGTGGCTTGCTCGCTCTCTTGATTTGAATCACATAGAGCATGTCTGGGATGCACTAGGGAGACAGGTTGCACCACGTCAACATCCACCAACTATTCTCCAAGACTTGCGAGCAGCTCCGCAGGAAGAATGGGCGGTATTGCCTCTACCTGACGTTATTCACACTATACTCCGTCGTTGTCAGGGCTATATTGCTGCCGGAGGTTGTCACATCTCATGGTGATAACCTTAACCTGTAGTCGGAATGTGTGTGCAATACTGTTAAGTAGGAAATAACGAATGACTTTTTCATCCAGAGTTCTGCATGTTGCAGTGGTTTACGTTCTGTATTCTTTACGTTTTATCTACTCTGCTATCACTTGTTTATACTGTTTCGTGGCAAAGTAAAAGTGCCCTTGCAAAATTTCCGTGCCGGCCGATGTGGCGCTTCAATCTGGAACCGCGCGACGCTACAGTAGCAGGTTCGAATCCTGCCTCGGGCATGGATGTGTGTGATGTCCTTAGGTTAGTTAGGTTTAAGTAGTTCTAAGTTCTAGGGGACTAATGATCTCAGATGTTAAGTCCCATAGTGATCAGAACCATTTGAACCAACCAAAATTTCCGTTTGTTGCTTTAATTTTGGACACCATTGTGCTTTCACAGTAGTAATTAACAGTCAGCAATGGCAGATTTAGGGTTCCAGTCACTGGTAGTAGATCTCAGTGATGAGAGAGTAGAAATGTTAACACCGTATGTAAAATAGCGAAGTTACGTTAGTGAATACTTTGGGAAGTACTTAATCTAGCTTTACATGCTCTAAGAAATCTATATCTGGAAGACAATTTTTTCGTCCGCAGCTCGTGGTCGTGCGGTAGCGTTTTCGCTTCCCGCGCCCGGGTTCCCGGGTTCAATTCCCGGCGGGGTCAGAGATTTTCTCTGCCTCGTGATGATTGGGTGTTGTGTGATGTCCTTAGGTTAGTTAGGTTTAAGTAGTTCTAAGATCTAGGGGACTGATGACCATAGATGTTAAGTCCCATAGTGCTCAGAGCTATTTGAACCATTTGAACAATTTTTTCCAGACTAGCAACCTAGGGAAGTATGCTTCCCAGATTTTATCAACGAATACAAAACGCATCGTTGAGGTATGGCTTGAACATATTTAGCAGCACAGAAGAAGGTTCACCATATTACCTTTATTTTTATTATTTTGCTATAACGTATTTCACTGTGTGGAAAATGTAACTTACGTAATTTGAACATGCCTCATATTTCACAACAACTTCAAAAGGTTGAAGAACGATACCTGGAAAGTGGTATACTTCAAAGTGAGACTGTTAGTCATAACATTATGGCTGAGCGAGATAAAGTCGGACCGTATTGTTTTACGCAATTCTAAGAATTAAATGCAGGTCCACACTATGTACGTATACAGGAGATAATCGATAACTGTTTACAACGTTCCACAGAGGTGTGGAGCAAGTCGAGAGTATATATTAAAAAAAAAAAAAAAAAAAAAAAAAAAAAAAAAAAAAAAAAAAAAAAAAAACTTTATATCGGGCACTTGTAGCCCATCAAGTTGGGAAACTATCTCAAACTGGCCTAATAAGCCATCTAAGCTACAACACATGCACACTGTCATTCTCCTTGCAAAAATTATTAGCCCAAGGAAAAAAAAGTCAATGGGACTTTTCTTATAGGGAATTTAATTGAGTCTAATCTTTCATTGGGGTGTTTCTCCAGTGGGGGTTGCCGTTTCTGAGTTATTAAAAAGAAAGTACAAAAATGGCATTCGAAGGCACCGTTCACCACAAATGCCTCCTCTCCCCCACGAACCTGGCAGCAGTCAGGATTTTTATTAAGTTGTTGATGCCTCTCCCTCCTACAACTATACAAAAATTGCCGACTACACGAAAAATTTTCGAAATTCGACCTTTTAGGATGTTAATTGACTGGACTATAGCACCATAGCTTAGTTGTGTATTCTGTTAATCCTTATTAATTTAAACATTCCTTGAGGTTAATGACATAAAAACGCTTTATTAGAAGTTATGCAAAAGCTACGTACGTTTACAATCTGATGTCACGCAATACAAGCACAGTAGTTTCGTAAAGAGAAGTCAGGAAAACGAAACAGTTTAATTCCATAATTGCATACTGTAAAAAGTCACAGAATTTTGTGGTAGTCTTTACAGAAACGTCAGTTCTAGAGCCTTTAAGAGCAGGACTAACCAACATCAATTTCTTGGCCAGGCAGTGCATACTTCATCAAGAAACAGATGTTTCCTCTGTGACAAAATACTGAAACACGTCTCTAGATGAGTCCTATGGGCTGGCCGCTGTGACCGAGCTGTTCTAGGCGCTACTGTCTGGAACCGTGCGACCGCTACGATCGCAGATTCGAATCCTGCCTCGGGCATGGATGTATGTGATGTTCTTAGGCTAGTTAGGTTTAAGTAGTTCTAAGTTCTAAGGGACTGATGACCTTGGAAGTTAAGTCCCATAGTGCTCAGAGCCATTTGAACCATTTGAGTCCTATGGTGGGAATTTGGTAGCACAACAGGCTATGACACATATTATCAATACGATGTGCAGCTGATAAAAATAAAGTACATAATTCTCAGTGGTGAAATTGTCCACATTAACTGATATTGCTGCTCAGACTACATTGAGTTTAGAAATCTGCATGCACTAGGGTATGAGGGAACCCCCTTCTCAAATGTGGCAATGAATGTGCTTAGCTGAGCTTAGAGCTTACTTTGCGGTTGAAGGCAGCTGAGGACTGTGTTGGACATTGCGCAGCTCGCTGCAGGTGCGCGACCTGAACCTGGACCGCAACCTGCTGCGCGGGCTGCCGGCGCAGGCGTTCCGCGGCACGAGCGCGGGCCGGCTGTTCCTCTCGAGGAACCGGCTGCACAGCCGGCACATCGACCTGCGCGCCTTCAGCGGGCTGGCGCACTCGCTCGAGGCGCTCGACCTCGAGCACAACCTGCTGCGGGAGGTGCCCCGTGCCATAGCGCACCTCAAGAAGCTCAAGTTCCTCTACCTGCCGTCCAACAACATCAGCGATGTGCACCCACGGGTGAGTTCGTACTGTTTCCAATGTGTAAGTTCTTTTGATTTTCTGCATCTGCGTCTGCATCTACTTCTGCAATTGACCAATAAGTGCCTGGCAGAAGGTTCAACAAACAATCTTCAAGCTATTTTCCTACCATTTCACTCTCGAACAGCGTGCAGAAAAACCGAACACTTAACTCTTTCTGCCTGATCTCTGGTGTCTTACCTTATTATGATGACTGTTTGTGCCCATTTAGGTGGGCACCAAAAATCGTTTTCACACTTTCAGGTGAATGCAGTTTATTGAAATTTCATGAGAAGATCCTATTGCAGCGAAAAACGTCTTTGTTTTAATGGTTGTCACCCCAGTTCACGTACCATATCTGTGGCACTCTCCCCCCTATTTCACGATAGTACGAAACGAATTGCCTTTTTTGACGTCCTCCATCAATATTTCATGCGGGTCCCACACCACACACTCCAGAAGAGGACATACAAGTGTCGACATTTTCTTAGTGTTCTGCCAGTAAATCGTAATCTTTGGTTTACTTCACTCACATTTTTATCTATGCGATCGTTCCTACTTGATATTTGCAGATGCCGTCCATAAAGATTTAGTTGAATCTACAGCCTTTAGATTCGTCTGATTTATTATGTAACCGTAATATTGCGGATTCATTTTGGTACTAATGTGGATGACTTCTCTATTTTCGTTATTTAAAATTAATTCTTACTTTTCGCACCATTCAGACATCTCATCTAAACCGTTTTGCAAAATGACAGCATCATCTTTGCAGATTGTTCCTCGGGAAATGCCAGATATTACTTCTGCTTTGGCCGGCCGAAGTGGCCGTGCGGTTAAAGGCGCTGCAGTCTGGAACCGCAAGACCGCTACGGTCGCAGGTTCGAATCCTGCCTCGGGCATGGATGTTTGTGATGTCCTTAGGTTAGTTAGGTTTAACTAGTTCTAAGTTCTAGGGGACTTATGACCTCAGCAGTTGACTCCCATAGTGCTCACAGCCATTTGAACCATTTGAACTTCTGCTTTGCTCGATGAGTTTCTGTCACTTACCACTAACTGTAGTCTTATTGACAGGAAATCACGAATCCAGTCACTCAACTGAGACCGTAGTCCATGGGCAGGCAATTTGTTTAGAAGTCGCTTGTGAGGTACAGTCTCAAAAGCCTTCTAAAAATGTGGAATCAATTTGATTTCCCCTATAAATAGCACTCATTAGTTTGTAAGAGTAAAGAGCTACTTTTTTTTTACAGAACGATATTTTCTGAATCAGTGTTGGGTGTTTGTCAACAAGTCGTTTTCGTCGAGGCAGCTCATTATGTTCGAACGCAGTACATGTTCCAAAATCCTACTGCAAATCGACGTCAGCGGTATGGTCTATCAAATTAGAAAATCACGTCTTTAACTCATCTCGAATGTTCTACCAAGGTGTATTGTTGCTTCCAAATGTCTATTTTGTAAAAGCACTGTTCTTTTCGGGTGACTGGCCCTTTTACGTAGGCCACCTAGAGGTAAAAGTTGTAAAGTACGCTCCTCTCGATCAGCAGTCGCCTAAGGATGGCAGTAAGCTTTCTTGCCAAAAATTCCTGAGGAATAAACGATTGAATCCAGCTAGACCCCCGATAAGAACCTGAATTACGCACTAACCACAAAAATATTGAACCGATAAAGAATAATATTTCACGTGTGCCTGTACAAGCACCCACCCCTTTGTACCAAATATGAGAATTTGTTACAATTTTACTTTGCTCCCTGTCGTGATCTACAAATGGATGGCTGCTTCGCAGCTCACCCTGATATTGCTCGGCTAAGTGCGATTCCCACAGTTAGAAACTCTCTTCTTTTACTAAATTTCTGTTTTTATTTCATGTTCTGAAACTGTATCTCCGTCGTGGCAATACTCCCCCCTCCTTCTTTTGCTGTACTTGTCTAACGAACGCTCGTAATTTAGTGGGTTATCTGAATCTTTCGTTCATGACAGTGAGTGTAATAGATTACTTCTCGATAAAAATAAAGTTAAAATAATCCAAAAGTGTCACTATGTGTTGTTTAATGGAGTTAGGGTACCAAATAGCCTTTGTTATTTGGTGTGAATTCTCTGGCGGAGTCAGTTTTCTCACAACTCATCTAAGTAGCTGTCATTATGTTGAAAAATATATGAGACCACAATTTCAACCTGTGTAGCAAATGACTTTTACCAGACCAGAAGATACACTATCTTCACTGTTGTCTCAATAGTTGCTTAAAACTAGTGTAAAGTAAACTTATAATATGATTTGATGTTATAACTCAAGGAGAAGGGAGCTCATATTCTCTATTGACTGAAATTCTACATTGAATTATAGTTACTATCTCTGACGGATCATGGGAGACCTAATTTTGCGATGCAGAGCTACCACCACAGTGTCCAGAGAGGGCAGATCAGGTTAGTATGTGTGTGCAGCCGTGCATAGAGGAACTCGTAATCAGTCGTCAGTCTTTACAACGAATATCTCAGTGGTGCCAATATAGTCGTTTTGTCTAGGGACTCAATGTCTCTTTGGCACATTAATTCATTGCAAAATAGGATATCATGGGATCTGTGGAAGTTCCTCTATGACATTTTCCCCACAGAAGGAGTTGGGAAAATTAGGTAAAAAACTGTAAGCGTGCAGATACGAGCTAAGCTGCTGAAACGAGATGTATCAAAGGAAGAACGGCAAACTAGAAACAACAGTGCTATCAATGTTTGTCAAGTAGACAGTGGTAATGCATGTGTGGTATTGGACACATTTGGCTACGTCATAAAAACGTAGGTTGAGGCAAAGGATAACATATATCAAGATCTCAAAAGATGTACCTACAGTTAAGATCTTCAGGAAAACGCAGCTAATGGTCAAGCAGGCGACAGTAGGCTTTCACACAGGCAGTAGAATAATTCCAGAAGCTGAAATTTCATCTATTCTGACCATTAGCAATGGACATTATTGGGGAAGCGTCTAAGGAATCAGCACCAGATTCCACATTGTTGAAACAAAATTTGACGCTATATTCTATGTTGACAATACTTCCATCATCAGGCAACATGGGGAAAAAGTACTCGACAAATTTCACCAGTATCTCAGCGCAGAGTAACGAAGTGTACAGTTTATGGTGGAAGTAGGGAACAGTGGCACAATGACATTTCTCGACACTGAAGTGTAGGTGGAGCTGGGTGGTACATTTGGTCACACAACTCACAAGCAGCCGACTAACACCAATAGATATGTGTATTCCATCATGAACAGCAGTAAATTCGGTGTTGTATACACTGGCTAAGGTCCACATTGGATCAACACTGGAGACAATGTAAAGGCAAAACAGCAAAAGTTTTGTACACGCCTCAGGGCTAACGGAGACTGCAATGAAACCATCAGCAAAGTACTCACTAAAAAGAACAATATCATGCGTGGCGGGAAGGTGGAACAGCTATGGACTGCTCTTGTATCTTATGTGCAGAGAGCCACCAACCATTTGACAATAATCCATGATGGGCTGCGCATTCAACTTGTTGGTGCAACAGCAAACTTGAGCCTTACTGGGATCAACCAAAATTGCTATCAATACGCTAAACAAAGGGATTTTATGAGGTCAGATGAGCGTGGGGATCATTTAAATAAGAGGGGCAGAGCAACTTATACGAATTCGTCTCAAGGAGTGGCAGGATCACAAACGTTTAGGATGACCTGATACATCTGTAGTGTCAGAACATCAAAAAAACTTGGGAAACATATATTGTTCACAGATGCTTGTGTGATAACTAAGTAGCCATTTACCTCCAAAATCGAGGCCAGGGAAACCATGAAAGTACTGTAAAGGGCAGTTATTCGTAAACCGCGGTGATAGATACTGATCTACATGGTGTTAGATGCCCTCAGTACCAGACCACCATGTTTACTGCAGATTGCGTTCATAAGACTAGCAAACACTTTGGTGGAGGGACATACGAACGTAAAGGTCCCTCCAGACTGCCATCCGACGCCCCAAGAAGAGCAATGCATCATAAAAGTATGATTGAGAACGTTAGTTGTAAGTGCTACACTGTCATAAGAGATGGAAACAGGATAGAAAGTCGTGGCAGGCCACATCAGCCATTGAGATGCTACTGAAAAAAAAAAGAAACCAAAACCAATATCTGTCCTCACATATCTATTTAACTTCGTTCACTGCTATGCTGGTTATCTAACCTCGCACATCTCTTCCTCCTTTATTTGGTTTCTGCAAACATGTTTGTCCACTTCGGTTATCTTACATGTCTTCAATCTTCCATTCCTGCACTTCATTTGGCAACTATCCGTATATTTTACTTTCCTATCTATTAAGTGTTGTACTCCAGAAGTTTCTGAAAAGTCTCTGGCAAATCCAATTTATCGTCTGACAAAATTGTTTAAGAAGCATTTATCCACCTTTCTCAAATCTGTTTTTTACAGTCTTCTTGGCGTAAACTTCTCGTTTGTATCTGTGTTAGCAGAATGTAATATTCTTCCACACTTTGTAAATTTAATTTATCTAATTTATATCTTTAAATGGTTATTGAGCAGATATTTTTACAGAATATTTATTGCCTTCTACTTGTTTGTTTTGTACCCAACGCATACACCACTCGAGTGTGAAGTGTTCCTAAACCAACTTTTTGTTTCCCTCTAGAAGGAAGGTCTTCTGCAAATTTAGCATCTCTTCTCATCACCGTTCTACAATTTTGTTCAAAATTCTACTTTCAGTTTCGTCTTTGACAGAAAACTCACTAAACAAAGACAATAAGTCGTCAGAGCGTGCAATAACTGTATTGCCTGTTATTGGCTTCCTTTTATTACCTATACTTGATTTTTAAACGCCGTTCCTTACTTCCATTCTCTTCTAAATCATCAAATTCGACTATACATCGGTAAATTAATGTTCTAAGTTTACAGATTCAAACTATATGCTTTCTCATGTTGTACCTTTTCTTTATTATCAACATAAACTAATTATCTTTCTATTTATGTAATAGTTACGTTTATCAATGGTAGCTGCTCGTGTGATAAGTATCTTATTCACTATTATGTTCTTTGTGTGGCATACTGCTGTTGTCAGTGTAATCGGTGTTTCAAAAATTACGACCACTTTACTGAACAACATTTTACTTTCCAACCTTGCCCTTCTCAACACTAAGCATTAAATAATTTCATTATTTTGTATGCACTTTACCTGCCTAATACATGTCGTATCATATACAAGCGCAAACAGGCACAGCCAATATCTAGCACATCATACACAAGCACATAACGAGAAAAAAAAACAGAATTCATCAATTTTCAAGTACCTGCTTCCATTTCTTCTCCACTGTTTCATAACGGTTATGATCAGTAATGTCGATATTTTGTGGCAATAAAATTACTCAAATAACGCTCTTGGGGAATATACCTGCAGCTTTCTTGCCTTGAATTTATATGGATAGGTTGATGTGTGTGTGTGGTACCACAGTATTAATTGACGTTCATTCTTTAGACATGCCTTAACGAAACGTAACATTAAAAGAGAAAAGAGATTTTAGGGTGACTTTGCAAGTAGCGTGAATAAAAGGTCGTTATGAGTAGGAAGCGTGAAGCGCCTATTGAATATATCCTAATGGCTAAAAGAGCCAAGCGCACTTTGAATAAGAAAATGTTATCTGACATGAAATTAAGGTAAAAGATTGGATCGCCACTAACTCCAGCCACACGACAAATAAGAGGTTGTCCTAAATCGGAATATCATTTAATTTATTTATAAGAAATACTCACAAAAGAACATTCTTTATAAAGTCACTCATAAAGAATGGGATGTAATTATTAATATGAATAAAGTAAAGAGTGCGTGAACACTGTGCATAAGTGCAGCTTGCAGCAACATTCCTGAAAACAAGATCTATTTCAAAGAATTTGTTTTAAATAAAAAAGGGACACTAATTATTGGACCTGTGCGCATGGAAACGCTATGGATGGGCTAACAAGGAAAGCTACAAGGTAAATGGCGTAGGAAAAGGAGATGTGACATCGGTACACTGGATAAGATTATAGGCAAAATTATTTATTCCTTAAAACATTGATGTAATGCATCTGTCGACTGCTGTTGCCTGGTAACTAAGTACAATTGCTTGTGAAACGCTATACGTTCCCCAACAGACTCGTGTGCCCACGTGGTTCGTTGAGACTCAATTTCTACACACCGCGGCCAAATTTTAGTAACATCAAACCACGCAGTCGCGAACAATTAACGTTTTACAAAGAATACATATGAATCGACAAATGATAATGGCAGAGGGCCAACAAACTATAATATTAACCCATATGGATGGTTTCCACCGGACATAAAGCAATTAAACAAAGAAAATTCACAAAGAATCAAAAATTATCAAGATTAGAACGCATACAAACGCAGTTATAGGCACACAAACATTCATATTGAACCGAGAACGCTTCAACATATGCAACACCTTTGTGCTACGTTCTTCTTACGGACTAAAGTCAAGTCTGCATTAGGAATCAAACTGAAAGTCTGCAAAAGCATTGCATTCCTTGCTGCTACCCAGCAAATCAATCTTTATAAGATGAAACGTGAGACCAAAAGCTAAAAGCTCCCCTCTTCCTATGAGACAACGCGCCACGCAGTTACGTTAACTCACCCTTCTTCGAAGAGACTTCGGCTACAGACCCTTGGCGAGCTGGAAGCAGACTGACCGTCTCATACATCCAACGTCTCCCACGCGACCCCTCGGCCAGGAAAACCCAGAGATGAGGCTTCCGCCACCAACCTAACACCGGTAACTTTCGCACAAGGGGAGCAAACCTCTTTGCCTACCTGAAAACTGCAAGGGTTGGCCATTCTGTACGACTTCCTATGAGACACGGCTGAAAGCAAGGGGAAACTACAGCCCCAATTTTTCCCGAGGACATGCATGGTTATGGTTAAATGATGATGGTGTCCGGTAAAATATTCCGGAGTTAAATAGTCCCCCTTTCGGATCTCCGGCCGGGGACTACTCAAGAGGACGTCATTATCAGCAAAAAGAAAACTGGCGTTCTACGGATCGGGGAGTGTAATGTCAGATCCCTTAATCGGGCAGGTAGGTTAGAAAATTTAAAAAGCGAAACGGATAGGTTAAAATTAGATATAGTGGGAATTAGTGAAGTTTGGTGGCGGGAGGAACAAGACTTTTGGTCAGGTGAATACAGGGTTATAAATACAAAATCAAATAGGGGTAATGCAGGAGTAGGTGTAATAATGAATAAAATAGTAGGAGTGCAGGTAAGCTACTACAAACAGCATAGTGAACGCACTATAGTGACCTATATAGACACGAAGCCCACGCCTACTACAGTAGTACAAGTTTATATGCCAACTAGCTCTGCAGATGATGAAGAAATTGATAAAATGTATGATGAGGTAAAATAAATAATTCAGGTAGTGAAGGGAGACGAAAATTTAATAGTCGTGGTTGACTGGAATTCGAGAGTAGGAAAAGAGAGAGAAGGAAATATAGTAGGTGATTATGGATTGGGGCTAAGAATTGAAAGAGGAGGCCGCCTGATAGAGTTTTGCAAAGAGCATAACTTAATCATAGCTAACACTTGGTTCAAGAATGAAACAAGGTTGTACGCATGGAAGAAGCCTGGAGATACTGGAAGGAATCAGATAGATTATATAAAGGTGAGACAGAGATTAGGAACCAGGTTTTAAATTGTAATACATTTCCAGGGCCAGATGTGGACTCTGACCACAATCTATTGGTTATGAACTGTATATTAAAACTGAAGAAACTGCAAAAAGGTGGGAATTTAAGGAGATGGGACTTGCATAAACTGAAAGAACCAGAGGTTGTACACAGTTTCAGGGAGAGCATAAGGGCACAATTGACAGGAGGGGGGGGGGGGGGGGGAAGAAGTATGGTAGAAGAAGAATGGGTAGCTCTGAGGGATGTAGTAGTGAAGGCAGCAGAGGATCAAGTAGGTAAAAAGACAAGGGCTAGTAGAAATCCTTGGGTAACAGAAGAAATATTGAATTTAATTGATGAAAGGAGAAAATATGAAACTGCAGTAAATTAAGCAGGCAAAAAGGAATACAAACGTCTCAAAAATGAGATCGACAGGAAGTGCAAAAAGGCTAAGCAGGACAAATGTAAGGATGTAGAGGCGCTTATCACTAGGGGTAAGATAGATACTGCCTACAGGAAAAATAAAGAGACCTTTGGAGAAAAGAGAATCACTTGTATGAATATCAAGAGCTCAGATGGAAACAAAGTTCTAAGCAAAGAAGGGAAAACAGAAAGGTGGAAGGAGTATACAGAGGGTCTATACAAGGGCGATGTACCTGAGGACAATATTATGGAAATGGAAGAGGATGTAGATGAAGATGAAATGGGAGATACGATATTGCGTGAAGGGTTTGACAGAGCACTGAAATACCTGAGCCGAAACAAGACCCCCAGAGTAGACAACATTCCATTAGAACTGCTGGCAGCCTTGGGAGAGCCAGTCCTGACCAAACTCTACCATCTGGTCAGCAAGATGTATGTAACAGGCGAAATACTCTCAGACTTCAAGAAGAATATAATAATTCCAATCCCAAAGAAAGCAGGTGTAGACAGATGTGAAAATTACCGAACTATCAGTTTAATAAGTCACAGCTGCAAAGTACCAATGCGAATTCTTTACAGACGAATGGAAAAACTGGTAGAAGCCGACCTCGGGGAAGATCAGTTTGGATTCCATAGAAATATTGGAACACGTGAGGCAATACTGACCTTACGACTTAATTTAGAAGAAAGATTAAGGAAAGGTAAACCTACGTTTCTAGCATTTGTAGGCTTAGAGAAAGCTTTTGACAATGTTGACTGGAATACTCTCTTTCAAATTCTAAAGGTGGCTGGGGTAAAATACAGGGAGCGAGAGGCTATTTACAATTTGTACAGAAACCTGATGGCAGATATAGGGGTCGAAATGCATGAAAGGGAAACAGTGGTTGGGAAGGGAGTGAGACACTTGTAGCCTCACCCCGATGTTATTCAATCTATATGTTGACCAAGCAGTAAAGGAAACAAAAACAAAATTCGTAGTAGGTATTAAAATCCATGAAGAAGAAATAAAAACTTTGAGGTTCGCCAATGACATTGTAATTCTGTCAGAGACTGCAAAGGACTTGGAAGAGCAGTTGGACGGAATGGACAGTGTCTTGGAAGGAGGATATAAGATGAACATCAACAACAGCAAAACGAGGATAATGAAATGTAGTCGAATTAAGTCGGGTGATGCTGAGGGAATTAGATTAGGAAATGAGACACTTAAAGTAGTAAAGAAGTTTTGCTATTTGGGTAGCAAAATAACTGATGATGGTCGAAGTAGAGAGGATATAAAAGGTAGACTGGCAATGGCAAGGAAAGCATTTCTGAAGAAGAGAAATTTGTTAACATCGAAGTTGGATTTAAGTGTCAGGGAATCGTTCCTGAAAGTATTTGTATGTAGTGTAGCCATGTATGGAAGTCAAACATTTGCGATAAATAGTTTGGACAAGAAGAGAATAGAAGCTTTCGAAAAGTCGTGCTACAGAAGAATGCTGAAGATTAGATGGGTAGATCCAATGACTAATGAGGAAGTATTGGATAGAATTGGGGAGAAGAAGAGTTTGTGGCTCAACTTCACAAGTAGAAGGGACCAGTTGGTAGGACATGTTCTGAGGCATCAAGGGATCACAAATTTAGCATTGGAGGGCAGCGTGGAGGGTAAAAATCGTAGAGGGAGACCAAGAGATGAATACACTAAGCAGATTCAGAAGGATGTAGGTTGCAGTAAGTACAGGGAGATGAAGAAGCTTTCACAGGATAGGGTAGCATGGAGAGCTGCATCAAACCAGTCTCAGGACTGAAAACCACAACAACAACAACAACCGCTGATCTCTGCGGCAGACTAAACGACCGTATAGCAAAATGATACAGACCCACATGCATTCAGTCACGCATGTCAGAGACTTCTGTGTCACTGGAAAGCAAATAACATGATAAAGAAAGGGGACTACAGCACCCTTTCAACTTCCTCTTAAAGTTAACATTAATGTAGTCCATGGACTGAGTTAGTCAATAGACTGAGGACAATATCAGTCATGAAATTCTCGAACGATATGTCTTGACTTTCATCATCAACCAGTTTGGGATATCATATAGGAATGACTGGTGTGGGATTGGAGCTGTGTTTCATCAAATTACAAGTCATACACTTCAGTAAGATTTTCAAATAGGAAACTATCTACATCCTTGAAATGTGACGTAATCTCGATGAAGGACGCAACAGTCCAATGTTTAAAATTAGCAGAATTTAAAACAACCTTCGAGACTTTGATTGAATTTTGTAATATATATATATAGTCATCGTTATATTCGCATATGAGCTATAACATTGTTACCACTGTGCATCGAGGGATTACATACCACTTGTGCGGCTGTGGACACATGACGTAATGAGGAAGGTATCTCTGGAACAGAGACGAATGAGGAATGATTTTAGTGGCCACACAGACGTCAAATAGGGAAATCTACTGATATAAGTACCTTGGGCAGAGTGCAGATTATTGTGGCACAACACATGGGAAGTATTCCGGAAAAAATGAAGCTGGCTGGCTGCTCACGAGTTACTGTTGTGAGCATGTATGACAAATTATTGAAGGGCGGTGAAACCATTAGTAGGCAACAAGCTGATGGACACCACATTCTTATCACAGAAGTTACATGTCAGAGGCTTGCCCACTCTATAAAGTAGGACAGTTAGCGATATGTCGCAGATCTGGTGATAGAGTACAATGCTGGTGTGGATACTTGTGTTTAGAATCTCACTGTTCAGAACATATTGTTGAACATACGGCTTCACAACAGGCGACCCCTATATCATCCCATATTTACTCAACATCTTCAGTTACGAACAGAGTGGGCACACGATCATCAAAACTGAACTGTGAACGCATTGAAACATGTGACCTGGTCAAATAAATCGTGTTTCTTGCTGAATCATGTCAATGGTCGTTCCAGAAGAATAACCACTCAAAGCATACATCACGCTAACAGTGGAGGCTAGTAGCTGTATAATGCCATGAGGGAATGCACCTGTGGACTCATGGGTTCCATGGGAGTGACCAAAGGTACCATGAGAGCTATGAACTGGGTAAAAGAAAGGTGTTGTGGACGACATGCATCTGTTAAGGCTTGATGTCTTACTGAAGACCGAAGCGCGCTTGAATAAGAAATCTGTCCCTATCACTAGGCCAGAATCGCACTACAGCTGTATGAAGAACATGATAGTGAACTCACGCAGATTTCTTGGCCACCAAATTATCTTGATATGAAGTGGATGCAGTCGAGTTCCAACTCTCACCCATATACCACTGATTAGTAATCTACGGTAACCGTGTAAATTGGGCATATTCATCTGGTGACACTTACCCTCAAAAATCTACCAGTGTTTTATCGAATCCATGCCACACAGAATCGGTAATGGATTTATTTCCAAAAGTGAACCAAAACTAAACTAAGCATGCGGTTATATTTCTTTACCTCACTGTTGCATGCATGACTCACTAAATTACACTACTGACCATTAAAATTGATACACCACGAAGATGACGTGCTACAGACGCGAAATTTAACCGACGGATAGAAGATGCTATGATATGCAAATGATTAGCTATTTAGAGCATCCACACAAGGCTGGTGCCAGTGGCGACACCTACAACGTGTTGACATGAGGAAAGTTTCCAACCGATTTCTCATACACAAACAGCAGTTGACCGGCGTTGCCTGGTAAAACGTTGTTGCGATGCCTTGTGTAAGGTGGAGAAATGCGTACCATCACGTTTCTGACTTCGATAAAGATCAGATTGTAGCCTATCGCGATTGCGGGTTATCGTATTGCGACATTGCTGCTCGCGTTGGTCGACATCCAATGACTGTTAGCAGAATATGGAATCGGTGGGTTCAGGATGCTAATACGGAACGCTGTGATGGATCCCAATGGCCTCGTATCACTAGCAGTCGAGATGACAGGCATCTTGCCCGCATGGCTGTAACGGATCGTGCAGCCACGTCTCGATACGTGAGTCAACAGATGGGGACCTTTGCAAGACAACAGCTATTTGCACGAACAGTTCGACGACGTTTGCAGCAGCATGGATTATCAGCTCGGAGACCATGGCTGCGGTTACCCTTGACGCTGCATCACAGACAGGAGCGCCTGCGATGGTGTACTCAACGACGAACGTGGGTGCACGAATGGCAAAACGTTATTTTTTCGGATGAATCCAGTTTCTGTTTACAGCATTACGGCGATCGCATCTGTGTTTGGAGACATAGCGGTGAACGCACTTTGGAAGCGTGTATTCGTCATCGCCATACTGGCGTATCGCCCTACTTGATGGTATGGGGTGCCACTGGTTATGCGTCTCGGTCACCTCCTGTTCACATTGACGGCACTTTGAACAGTGGACGTTACATATCAGATGTGTTATGACACGTCGCTCTATCCTTCATTCGATCCCTGCGAAACGCTACATTTCAGCAGGATGATGCACGACTGCAGGTTGCAGGTCCTGTACGGGCCTTTCTGGATACAGAAAATGTTCGACTGCTGCCCAGGCCAGCTCATTCTCCAGATCCCAGACCAAATGAAAACGTCTCTTCACAATACGCCAGTCTCTACTCTTGATGAACTGTGGTATCGTGTTGAAGCTGCATGGGCAGCTGTACCTGTACACGCCATCCAAGCTCTGTTTGACTCAATGCCAAGGGGTATCAAGGCCGTTATTACGGCCAGAGGTGGTTTTTGGTTTTTCTTTGTACTGACTTCTCAGGATCTATACATCCAAACTGCGTGAAAACATAATCACATATTAGTTCTAGTATAATATATTTTCCAATGAATATCCGTTTATCATCTGTATTTCTTCTTGGTGTAGCAATTTCTATGGCCAGTAGTGTCCATCTATTAAGGCTTGATGTCTCACTGAAGAGCAAAGCATGTTTGAATAAGAAAACTGTTTCTGTCACAAGCCCAGAATCGCACTATAGCTGTTTGAAGAGCATGATAGTGAACTAATGCTGATTACTTGGCCACCAAATGAACTTGATATGGACTGGATGGATTTGGCCACGAAATTAACTTGATATGAACTGGATGCAATCGAGTTCCAACTCCCACCCATATACCACTGGTTATTAATTTACAGTAACTGTATAAACTGGGCATAATCATCTCATCATACATACCCTGAAAAATATACCAGGGTTTTGTCGAATGCATGGCACATAGATTCGCTGCTGTATTACATTCCCAAAGTGAACTAGCATGTAATTAATGATGCTGTTATAATTCTTTACCTCATCATTGCATGCATGAGTCGCTAGATTATTTGGTGAAAGACGCAATGCTTATAGCTAAGATTGACACTGTTCACAAATTTTACTTACTTTTTGCTACAGATATTTGAAGTTAGATACAAGCCTGTTCGCTTCGCAGACGCTGCCTCCATCACTACGGGTGCTGTCGCTAGAAGGCAACCGCCTGTCGCACATCCCGAGCGTGGCGCTGCGCAACTGCACGCGCCTGCTGCACCTCAACGTGGGCTACAACCGCATCGACGAGGTGCGCCCTGAGGACTTCGAGGAGTGGGCGGCCGCGCTCGAGACGCTGCTGCTGCGCAACAACCGCATCGCCGCGCTCGCCGAGCACGCGTTCGCGCACGCGCCGCGCCTGCGCGAGCTGAGCCTCTCCTTCAACAAGCTGGGCCACCTGCACCCGGAGGCCCTCGCCGACCTCGCCGACAGCCTCGAGAGCCTAGAGATCAGCTTCGGGTTGGACCGCGAGGACTTCCCCGCGGAGTTCTTGAGGCCACTGAGGGCGCTCGCCTGGTTGGCACTCGACAACAACGAGCTGCGCACAGTGGGGCAGACCGACCTGCACCCACTCTCCCAGCTGCAGTACCTCAACCTCGAGTCCAACAAGCTGACGCGCCTTCCGCCAGGGTTCTTCCACCCTGAGGTATGCACAGTTATTCTTTACTACTGGCGGACTATAAGGTAGACACATTTCCATTTACTCTTCATCTGCATATTGGAAAACCCATTTAATACTGCAGATATTGATGCTCTTCTTTACTCCCAATATATTTATAGCTACGCATTACAAAGTATGAAATTGTTAGTTTTCAATCGCCATAAGTTCAGAAAATCTTTCTGCCCTGTAGTTATACATACGTATCTTTATAAAACTTTCTGGCAGATTAAAACTGTGTGCCGGACCGAGACCCAAAGTCGGGACCTTTGCCTTTCTTGGCCAAGTGTTCTACCATTTGAGTTACCCAAACACAACTCAACCCCCGTCCTCACAGCTTTACTTCTGCCAGTACCTCGCCTCCTGTTCTGCAAGGTTCGCAGGAGAGCTTCTGCAATGTTTGGAAGGTAGGAGGCGAGGTACCGGCAGAAGTGAAACTGTGAGGACGGGGCGTGAGTCGTGTTTGGTTAGCTCAGATGGTAGAGCAATTGCCCGCGGAAGACAAAGGTCCCTAGCTCGAGTCTCGGTCCGGCACATAGTTTTAATCTGCCAGGAAGTTTCATATCAGCGCACACTCCGCTGCAGAGTGAAAATCTCACTCTGGACGTATCATTATTTTTGAAATCTTTGCCCAGACTTAAAAAACATGGATTCACTACAGAATTGGTATTAGTTTGTTTTGATGGCATCTCATCAATTTAATGAAGCACTGCTAAGTAATTACATGGTCATTTTCGAGAAACATGCTACCAACATAAAATTTAAAGAGAAGTTACATGAGATTAGCATAACAGGCACAAGTCTGACTCATAACAGGCACAAGTCTGACTCATTAAAGAATTCAATGCAAACTGTATTTTGGGTCTCAAATGGCTCTATATGAAAACACACATTAACTATGTTACTTATTAATCAGAAGGCATTTTAAATTAAATTTCCGTAGTGCCCTCTTGTGTAGATGTACTGGGACTGCAGCCAGTCAGATACTTAGAAAATAACTACAGACAGCCTTTGTTTTATGAAGCATTTTTTTTGACTACCAGTTTCGGTGCCTCATTGGCAGCATCTTCAGGCCCCTATAAATTTAGATAGATATGACATCTAAACATCTATGCTATAACAGGGATCACTGCTTTCAAACGGCTACCATAGTTTTTGAAACTTCTCTGTAGATGTGGATGTTCCACACCTCTCAACGACAAAGAAGCTGGCTGTGGCCTCACCTATTTGACACGAAAATGTAGGTTTATGTGGCTGATACTGAGGCTGTCAGATGGGTAGGTCTACTTCAGTTACAGAAATACTGAGGAGGGAATAATATACACCTGTTTGCGCAAATGAATTAGGAAACCCACTTAAAATCTTAATCATGTTATGACCATGTAGTCACAGTATGGTTCGTGGAGTGGCTGTGGGACTGCAAATATACTTTATCGGTGTCACAATTTGTTAATAACTTCTCTTAAAGAGACCCTCAGAAACCAAGGTGTATAAGTAACAATACGTTATTTTGAGTGAATGATGTTCAAAGTTAAGACACTGCACAAAATTCCACGAACAACTTGAGAAAAAATAAATATTTGCAAAGTTTTGAAACTTTAATGCATTCCTTGTCCAGAACAGTCAGTGCTGAATTTTGTTAGTTACTAATTGTTCATCACTAATTAAATGTTATGGGTCACAGTAAAATAAATAGGAAAACTTTAATGGCATGCAGTAGCTTAACACTTGAGTTGATCATGTCTATGAGATTACTGCAAGTCTGTTTCTAACATCCAATCATGTTTATTTTCTGAATAACAACCAACTTCTTTAGGATTTGATTAAGGGGATTCAGTATACTTGCAGCTCCATGGTATCGATGTTTCTGGTAAAATTCATGAATTACTGGTGGCATAAAAAGAAGTAGAGTCAGTAGGTCTTTGTACTTCGTACTTCAGATATTTTAACTTAGGTTGTTCATTATTTATTTCTAGAAAAGGGAAGATGTTGATATTTCTGCCACAATGATGTGCTTTCTCGTTATTAACATTTTGAGACTTTTCCATCACTTCATTGAGAGATGCTTAGTGAAACAAAATGAAGGGTGTCTTCTTTTGCGAATTAAATCACTGCATTTCTTTCAAGCCTTTCACTGAGTCCTTGAGGTAAGGATCTCTTAGTGTGATGAAATCATTGTCAATCATCTGGACTATCTTGAATTTCCTGTTGGCTTTGGAAAAGAGAAAACCCACTCAACAGGTACAAATTCTCAAAAATTCTAAAAATCTTTGTTGCATTTCCAAAATATTGGTTGCATTCCTTGCAGAAATGACGATAAATCATGAATTTTTGTTCTACATTTTCAGCTTCTGTATTCTGGGTACTGTAACTGCATACCCTAGCTTTGTCACTGAATGCTGTGACGTAGTTTACTCACAAGGACAATTAATTACGTATTGGAAATTACATAAAGTAATTTCTTAGAATCGATGAGCGCCTGACTCCCATGCAAGTTGTAAATTCTTGCAACTGCAGAGTCTAAATTGTGTATATAAAAATTGTAGGTCCACAACTGTGTGGCATAATACGCACTGCTGCCAGAAAGCCTAGCTATAGTGAGTGTTTTTTGTAGGTCAAAACATACCAACGTCTTTTGTTCTCTAGCTGCCTGAGCCTTAAGGAAATGTAATTCCTTTTCAAGGGTCGGTGTCTGAACACTCTTAGGGTCTCCATGGACAATCAATTTTTGCAACTTGTCACATATCATACAAGTATAAGTACAAGGTGTATAGAAACCTAAATTTGAGCCTGTATTGTACACAAATCTGTAGTGAATCTCTTCAACAGCTGGTGAATTATTTTCTGCACAAAACTCTTTATAGATTTCCTAAATTTTGGTAATATTTAGCCTCGTATCCAATTACTTAATGTAAGGAAATTTCTTTCTACTATAATGAGCAGATGTACGTTGGAAATGAGTTTATATAGTCCTCAAAAATTTGAATCGTGTTTCTTGGTTATTTATGTTCTTACAGTCTTTTGTAGGAACTTAAGTGGGACGTTTCATAAAAAAACATTGGTAACCTGTTTGTTACTTACATCCAATGTCAGCAAGAAAAACTATTTACATACTCTGAATCCTTTCAGACTGTATGTGCAGCTTACTTTATTTTTGCATGGATGGTTCTTTTTTTGCCTCATTGGCTCTTGTACTGAAACCCAAGACTTATTGAATGAAGCTTAGAGATTCCAGCTTCTAGATTCCCATATTCATCAAATATTTGTAGTATCTCACCTTCATTAAGCATTTTCGTTTCATTTAAATCTGCAGTTTTTAACAATTTGTTCATGAACTTTCCACTGCCAGTGCGTAAGTTGTTTACCTTCATTTCGAAAACTGGAATTTTTATTTCTTTTCCAACTCTCCAGTTTTCTTAACCTCTTCCTTTCCTTTTGATATGGCTATTCACTTGAAGTAGATTCATCAGACTCTTCATCAGCTTCAATAGATTTCTCGTCGTCGTTGTGTGCATAAGAAGTAAACAGTGCTACGTATGTATTCTCTATTCCTAAAAAGTTTCTAACCATACCATGAACACGCAATGTAGAGAGTATACTGCTTAGCGATGGATATTAATACATGTCCTTTACTTAATTAATAAGGAAGTATTTGTAAATTTATTTACTATAAAATACTTAAAGACATGGTGAAACACTTACAGTCACTTAAATGAATTTTCTGTTCACTCTCTTCTGTTTCACACATTTGACACAGATGTGCACCTGTTTTGTACACTCTAAAACGTCAATAATATTAATCAGTTTGTAGAATCTGGAATAATAACAATAAATTCCAAGGAACCAAAATAATAATTTTAAATAAAACAGCTTCTCTTGAAGACTCAGCCAGGAACTATTTGTTGTTTAGAATCACTTGGTAGCCAAGAGATGTAAGTGCGCTTATATCCTTGACTTGCAAAAAAAAAAAAAAAAAAGGAAAAAAAAATTTGGTTATCAGTCTTCTTTTCAACCACTAGACGTCAACACTGAACTGCTTCTCAGTTTATTTTGTTGGTCACGTAGAATTGTGTTTGTTTTAACTACTGAAATCTACACTAACCCCTAATATTAAAAATTTGTCACTTACAATCCTTGGCTTCTAAGGGTCTCAGCGACGATTACCAAATTAATAGAGTAACACAATCGTAAAAGTTTAATTAAAATGAGCACAGGAATTATGAAACCTTGACCGGTTCCCACTCAATAAATTCCCAAATCAGTTGCTGCACAAATGAATAACAATACCAGTTCAAATAACAGTAGAATTGAATCACTCTTCAAACCTACCCTATAAGGTTTCGTAATCTATAAATGAGTTCTCGCTCGAAATTCTCTATTAAAGAACAAAAAAAAAATAAAAAAATGGGAACTTTAGAATCATCGCCAAAGAACCGTAATGTTACATTCATACGTAAGGTTTAAACCACATCAAATAAATTTAGTTCAAGGAGTAAGACCATAGCGAGGTACGCATTCACATTGGCTAGATACAATACCTCTTTAGCATTGGACAGACATGTGTGGCCCTACATTATGAAAAAATATCAAGCAGGAAGATCATAACAAGAAACCAAAAAAGCTAAACACTAAATAAGGAAAATTAGTGCATTCACTAACTCTAAGAGTTTGGCAACGCAGTAAAAAATATTTTAGCTGTGTCAAAATCAGTCTACTACAAACTTTCCCAAAACACAAGCTGCAACAACATTGATCAGTTTAAGCCACATAACTTTATCTTAGAGTTAGTGTCCATGCTACAGCATGCGAAGAGATCGCAGTATGGCGCACAGTCTCAAGAACATTACTGGCCAACCCTAAACAAAATAACAGTGAGACTTCAGAGGAATGCGCAACTGTCATAAAAGAACTGTTACTGCACATTGTAACGCACGAGAGTTTATTTGTAGAGTTCAGCATGTGGGGCATATAGCACAAGCCGTAGTCACATATGCACAGTCGATGCTTAGGTTTTGTGGGCGCCTGAAGAGCACCTCGAGGTCCGTCCTCCATGTATTAGGCGCCAACATCCTCCAATGGTCTCTAAAGCCTTGGCCCCACTTTGCCGTTCTTTGGCTGCTGTCTGGAAACTTCTCTCACCGCTACTGCAGTCGCTCTTGTATTATTTCGTAAATAGGTATGACTGCATACATGTCCCAAGGAACATTGCATCGTACTTCTAAATAACACCGGCACTGATGTTTGGGATTTATTCTCCAATACCAGGCTCTTGATTCTCAATAATTATGTCCTTCCTGGACGGCATTATACGAAACGTATGAGCGTAGATTGTGACACATGGGCAACAGCTTAAGGAAGTTTGGTGTAGGCCGGATGACCAAAGCAGTTAAAGCGACAGCTCCCCATCAATCAATTGACTGATTCTAATAGTGACTTACTCATATTTTCCTTGTACGATACATTTTATTTCAGTGTTTCGCAGTTTTACAGCTCTGAAACGTTGTAGTAGACTTACAGTATTTGTACAGCATGAAACCTAATCAATAACTGACTAAATATTTGTGTACCCTTTTCATATAGGATATCATTATAGACAACTAAGTATGTGGAATAAGCCTGAGTTCATTATTAATATTGTCTGTCAAGCCATTTAAGTATAAAAGAACTGCAAGATAACGTGCTGCGTCCTTCTCATTACGAAATACTAATACCTCATATGATTGCTCTTCCTTCGGCAGACTCTGTTGTATTACTGCATGAAGTGATTCGTGTAAGTTAAAACTTACTATTGCCACCTACTTGGCTTGGTCCACAATTTTCGACATGTTGTGTAAGAAAGGCGGAAGTTATTTTCAGAATCCATGCTCTTTCGCATTGAGTTTGTTACTGTGTTCGATAACTTGACGTCGGAGCTTACTATGTATTTCATGATTATCCATCTGAACGATATTTAATTACTTCTGCCACCATTCTTGTAGACGAGAACCTGTGGTATATTATGCTTAAAAGAGGGCTAACGTAATGTCAAAGACAGTGTAGAATCGGACAACGAATCCATATAACCCTAAAGATTTGAGTACTTCTATTGGCTTTTGCACTTCCTCAAAGTCACTAACGCTATTATTTACACCCCTCATCTCAGCATTGGTGTGAAAATTAATATCCGGTAATACCTCTGGATTTTCAGTTCTAGAGAATCATTTGGAAAATTTGAGCACTTCTGCCTTTGCATATCCACTCCCAATCTCTGTTGCTATTTCGTACATGGGTATCTGGTCACTAACTTTGGTGCCACTACCAAGTTGGTTTATTAGCTGTATGTATTAAAGTCAGAGTCTTCCCCTACGTTTTTCACCCATTGGTATCATGGAGGTCTTTCCGTGATATTATTACACATATCCTATTATCCTGCACATTCTTGTTGTCAGTATTTTCCGTACGATCTTTTCTCCTACGATTCCCCATAACTTATCTTATCAGTCCACCTAATTTTACACATTCTTCCATAGTAGTATATCGCAGATGCTTAGGTCCTCATCTGTTCCAGTTTCCCCACTGTCAGTGGTTTACTACTGTATACAGAGGGGCCCAAAAAATGTATCCACTGTTTAAAAGTCCACAACTGGCAAAATAATTGACGGAGCTGTCTCATCTTTGGTAGTGTAATAGTTTGTAGTTCCGGCAGTCGCCACACAAACATTGTATTGCGCTGTTTTGTTATGTCAGACGACAGTCGCCAGATAGTCAGTGTTTTGTTCTTAGTTGCACCCAGTTACTCGAGCAAACAAGGCCGGCGCAAGGCTTACATTCAATGAAAGGAAGTCAGTTTTAAAGTAGTATTTTAAGTACGAAAACATTAATGAGGTTCGACGGCAGTGGCGAAATGAGTATCAAACAGAGCCACCGACAAGATTAACGATTCGTCGCACTCGAGACAAATTTGAAGCCGAAGGATTTGTTAAAGATGTACACAGACAACGGTCTGGACGACCTGTAACAGTAACAAGTCCGGCTAACTACCGTCCTGTGTTACAACAATTCACTCGCTCACCAGAGAAGTCTGTGAGACAGTGTGCCCGTGAAACTGGACTGAGTCGCTCAAGTGTTCGGAAAATTTTGAAAACAGAAAAGTGGAAGTGCTACAACCCACGATTGTTACAAGCAGTGAACGAGGACGACCCAGGTCGTAGAATGAGTACTGCGAGTGATTTACTAACATGGTGCGCAACGATGATTGTGTGGTCTGATGAGGCTCAGTTCAAACTCAGTGGGACAGTAAAGCGCCACAATTGCATATACTGGGCCGCCGAAACTCCGAACGTCCATGTAGACAAAGCCGTAAATTTGCCAGGAGTAAATGTGTGGTGTGGGTTGTCTTACCGGCGCTTGATTGGGCCATTCTTCTTTGACGGCACAGTTACCGGTGAGGTGTACCTTCAGAAACTTCAGACATCCATTTTACCTGCCATCCGAGAATTGTATGGAGACGGAAGAGTATACTGTGAACAAGATGGTGCCCCAGCCCACTACCAAAATCGTAGTTGGGCGTATCTTGACGAAAATCTACCAGGAAGATGGATAGGCCGTTGAGGTGCTGTGGAGTATCCACCACGTTCCCCAGACCTAACTCCTCTGGACTTTTACCTGTGGGGAATACTAAAGGACGTCGTTTATCGACAAGAGCGACGCACATTGGATGAACTTCGAGAATTCATCGTACATTCATGTGCAAATATCCAGCTGAACACGTTGCAGTCAGTAATTCGTGCAGCAGTTCGACAGCATCGTTTGTGTGTGGATGTTAATGTGTTAATGGTGACCATTTCGATCACCTACAGTAATATCCTTAAGTTGGACTTTGAGCTACACTTTCACCAAAAATGAGACAGATCCGTCAATTAGTTTGCAAGTTATGGACTTTTAACTGTGCATACATTTTCTTGGACCACTCTGTACTACTGTGCTCCAAATGTACATTCTTAGAAATCTGTTCATCAGACAGAGGCCTATGATTGATACTAATAGACCTCTCCTGGCCTGAAATGTCATTTTTGCCTGTGCTGGTCTGCTTAAATGTGTCCTCCTTGCTTTTTCCGTCTTGTGTTGTTTTCTTGTCCATAGCTTCGTCTAATTCTTGAGCAACAATTTGATTGTAAGCTTCCCCCGTTCTGTACTCATTAGACTGTTCATTCCATTCAACAAATCCTGGATTCTTGTTCACTTTCATTCAGGATAGTAATGTTATCAGGGAATTTTATTACTGATGTCCCTTTACCCCGGATTTTTAGCCCATACTTGAACCTTTCAATTATTTTAGTCATTACTTCTTCGATGTATAGATTACATCTCCGTCTTACACTATTTTCAATCCGAGCACTCCGTTCTTGATCTTCGAGTCTTATTGTTCCCTCTTGGTTACTGTACTTACTGTATATTCCCTCTACCTTATCAAACTTTTTCTCGATATTTCGAACATCTTGCAGCATTTTACACTGTCGAAAACTTTTTCTATATCAACATGTCCCATGATCGTGTCTCATTTGGTTCAATCTTGCTTTCATTATCAAACGCAACGTGGGAATTTATCTAGGGCAATCGAACAATTCTCATCCCTATGGTCGAAGTCTAGACAATCGCCACCGATCTTGTCATGAAGCATTTGGTTCAAGGTTTCTACTCGATTAAGGACCTATGAGCGACAGCCGATGTGGGGAAAGTTTCGAACTGCGAATTTCGTTGAAATTCCATGACCAGAATTTGTCTTGTCAACATTCTCTGCCAGTCGTTAGAATGTTCTTTGTATGACATCGAAACCCAGATGACAGACATATTTTTTTCCCAAAGTTAGAAACAGTCCACTATTTGTAGCGACATATTCCCACATTGTTTGCCAGGAGAGCCTCTTGAGTATGTGCAATTTGGCATCGAGGAATATACTGTGAGGGGACTTCCGATGGCTCCCTTGCCATTTTACTTCAATAAGAGATGCTTTTACTAGTTTCCACGAAAAATCTTTGTTTCGAAATCTGGCAGAAAAACCCGTAGAGAGTCTGGTCATATGGGAAGTACACAAGCAGCCGGACGCGATCACTAGGTTCACTGTGCGATAACAGTGGTGATATTACGTATGAACTGCCACTTCAGCTGAGATACAAAACACGGTTTTCGGTAACTCCTTGTAGATGTAGATGAAAGTGAACCACTATTTTTTGTAAGTTTCAACTGCAGACGACTCACACACATTTGCTTCTGCCTGATACGGGACACATATGAGACACAGCTGGCTCCCTGTCAGACCAAGTGTGTTGTATTGGTTTAGTATGAATTTCAGCAGCTCTTCAAATTCACTGACAAGTGAAATGGATGGAGTACTATGAATTCTACCTGCATCCACCCCTTCCCTGCACAGGGACGTACACATCTGTCTAAACCAATTAATCGAAAGTATAGAAAACGTAAGTCTTGATGGTCAGATGGGAAACTGAAACACTGGCCTGCCCAAGTGCGCATTGCCACTTTTCTGAAACGAATTTAGGAGAGGTAATACTGCTGCTGAGACAAGGATATACACTACTGGCCACTAAAATTGCTACACCAGGAATAAATGCAGATGATAAACGGGTATTCATTGGACAAATATATTATACTAGAATTGACACGTGATTAGATTTTCATGCAATGTGGGTGCATAGAGCCTGATAAATCAGTACCCATAACAATAACCTCTGGCCGTAATAACGGCCTTGATACGCCTGGACATTGAGTAAAGCGGAACTTGGATGGCGTGTACAGGTACAGCTGCCCATGCAGCTTCAAAACGATACCGCAGTTCACCAAGAGTAGTGACTGGCGTATTGTGACGAGCCAGTTGCTCGGCCACCATTGACCAGACGTTTTCAGTTGGTGAGAGATCTGCAGAATGTGCTGGCCAGGGCAGCAGTCCAACATTTTGTGTATCCAGAAAAGCCGGTACAGGACCTGCAACATGCGGTGGTGCATTAGCCTGCTGAAAAGTAGCGTTACGCAGGGATCGAATGAAGGGCAGAACCACGGGTCCCAAAACATCTGAAATGTAACGTCCACTGCTCAAAGTGCCGTCAATGCGAACAGGACCGAGACGTGTAACCAATGGCACCCAATACCACCACGCACGGATGATACGCCAGTATGGCGATGACGAATACACGCTTCCAATGTACGTTGACTGCGATGTCACCAAACACGGATGCAACCATTATGTTGCTGTAAACAGAACCTGGATTCATCCGAAAATATGACGTTTTGTCACTCGTGCACCTAGGTTCGTCGTTGAGCACACCATTGCAGGCGCTCCTATCTGTGATGCAGCGTCAAGGGTAACCGCAGCCATGGTCTCCGAGCTGATGGTCCATGCTGCTGCAAACGTCGTCCAACTGTTCGTGCACATTGTTGATGTCTTGCAAACGGCCCCATCTGTTGACTCAGGCATCGAGATGTGGCTGCACGATCCATTACAGCCATGGGGATAAGATGCCTGTCATCTCGATTGTCAGTGATACGAGGCCGTTGGGATCCAGCACGGCGTTCCGTATTACCCTCCTGAACACACTGATTCCATATTCTGCTAACAGTCACTGGATCTCGAGTAACGCGAGCAGCAATGTGCGATACGATAAACCGTAATCGCGATAGGCTACAATCCGACCTTTATCAAAGTCGGAAACGTGATGGTACGCATTTCTCCTCCTTACACGAGGCATCACAAAAACGTTTCACCGGGTAACGCCGGTGAACAGCAGTTTGTGTATGAGAAATCGGTTGGAAACATTCCTCGTGTCAGCACGTTGTAGGTGTCGCCGCCGGCTCCAACCTTGTGTGAATGCTCTGAAAAGCTAATCATTTGCATATCACAGCATCTTCTTCCTGTCGGTTACATTTCGCGTCTGTAGCACGTCATCTTCGTGGTGTAGCAATTTTAATAACAAGTAGTGTAGATGTGAGTGACAGACAGAGCTATGTTACACGACTAGACCTCTTCGATTTGGATTATTTTGGGAAATTCTGTGGGAGCCGTAGAGGGAAAGGACATCGAAATACACGAGTACCTTTTTTTAAATTTTTTATGTTGTGATAAGCAAGTGGGACATGTGGAGATCGCTTTACAGCATCTTCTTCCTGTCGGTTAAATTTCGCGTCTGTAGCACGTCATCTTCGTGGTGTAGCAATTTTAATGGCAAGTAGTGTAGATGTGAGAGACAGACACAGCTATGTTACACCACTAGACCTCTTCGATTTGGATCATTTTGGGAAAGGCTGTGGGAGCCGCAGAGGAAAAGGACATCGAAATACACGAATACCTTTTTCTTAATTTTTTTATTTTGTGATAAACAATTGGGACATGTGGCGATCGCTTTACAGCATCTTCTTCCTGTCGGTTAAATTTCGCATCTGTAGCACGTAGCAATTTTAATGACAAGTAGTGTAGATGTGAGAGACAGACGCAGCTACGTTACACGACTAGACCCCTTCGACTTGGATCATTTTGGGAAAGGCTGTGGGAGCCGTAGAGGGAAAGGACATCGAAATACCTTTTTTTTAATTTTTTATGTTGTGATAAACAAGTGGGAGATGTGGCGATCGCTTTGCACGTGCAGATGCACCCCCACCTGCGCGACGTGCGGCTGTCGTACAACCTGCTGGAGGCGCTGGAGGAGGACACGCTGTGGGGGCTGCCGGAGCTGCGCACGGTGGTGCTGACCGGCAACCGGCTGCGCGCGCTGGCGGGCGGCGCGGTGCGCCAGCTGCCCGCGCTGCTCACGCTGATGCTGGCCGACAACCGGCTGGCGGCGCTGGCGCCCGCCGCCCTCAGCCACCTGCCGGCGCTCTCCAGGCTCGACCTGCAGCACAACCGGCTCAAGGAGCTGTCGCTGTCCGCCTTCCACAACGTCACCGCGCCCGCCACCCATATGGCGCTCAACCTGTCGTACAACGCGCTGGCCGCGCTGCACGCCGCCGATAGCGACCTGGAGATGTACGTGCGGGTACTCGACCTCTCCCATAACCTGCTCTCTGAGGTGAGCCACTGCCCGCAGGGGGGCGCACTCTGCTCCGGACTGCGCTTTCGCGGGCCTCCCGCCATTTAAAAGGCATGTACGTCGCCTTGTGTACGAAAAATCCATTATGTCACGTTTATATTAGAGGTGAAGGTCGTACAGGGATAAGCAAGGTTACAGACAATGACAAAATGCATACATATAACTGACGATGAGAACACGGCAATTGCCATAATCGAATTTCCCAGAAACTTCGCACAATGCAACAGGGGTCAAAATAAGCGAACACGTGTCTCGGCTTATCCGTAGATATTCGACCATATCTGGGAAGAGAGGGTGAAGTTTTCGAGGTACTCTATGTGCCTTCTATCAAGCTGAAGCAATGACACGGTGGTTAGGGACTTGGCATCACACTTTTGTATACTGTATTCGGAAACCGATTATTATAATTATTTTTGTTCTTCACTTATCCACCCATGTCCATAGAAGACTACTACACGTTGTTTCCCATTATATATTGAAATGACCTTGCCATAATCAGCCGGCACAGGAACGTACGGCCTCCAGACGGAGGCTGCGGCAGAGGGGTGGAGATTATATAAAGTCGGCTTCCATCAGAGGTCAGTGACACACCAAGAGCGCCTGAAGATGACAAGAAGTCGGCTTGCCGAAAGATCGCGCCTTTTGGACGACAATAGCCGGCTGAATACCCGAGAAATTTTGTGTATTGTGCAAGAATGATAACAGACGCTGATAACCTGCCACATGGGCTGAGCCACCTATGCAAGATCTTCAGGGACAATGGCTATAACTTCCATCAAATAAATGAAATGATTTCAAGCACGACCACCGACGAGGAGCAAGAAAAGAAACTCGCTTTTTTCTGTTCTGTGGCCCCGTGTCGAGCAAGATAAGCCGTCTGCTGAAACCTCGTGGCTCGCAGTAACGGCTTCTGGAGTTTTGTTCTTAAAGAAGCCATTGTAATTAAAATCGCCGGTAACAAGCCAAATACAGACGGTGGCCGGCAGCTGGTGTATATAAGGGGCGTATCAGCACTCGACTGGCACTCATCCACTTGACAATGGCCAAAGAGTGCTTGGCCGAAAGTTCGCGTAATTTTAATCACTTGACATGAATGGGAACCAGAGATCACTTTATTCGACGTTGTCCTTATTCCTCAACTAATCCTATGTCGGATGAACGTAGTAAAAAAAAGAACAGTAAGTGAATAAAAATTTTATGAAACTGTTTTCCGTGACATTACAGTTCTCCGTCTTTACTTACAATCACTTCAAAACTTCATTTTTCGGGAATGTAATGCGTTATGTGCGGTTGGCCGCAAAATTATTGTCAACACTTGAAATCTACAGCAATGTACTGGTTGATCAAAAAGTCAGTATAAATTTGAAAACTGAATAAATCACGGAATAATGTAGATAGAGAGGTACAAATTGACACACATGCTTGGAATGACGTGGGGTTTTATTGGAACCAAAAAAATACAAAAGTTCAAAAAATGTCCAACAGATGGTGCTTCATCTGATCAGAATAGCAACAATTAGCATAACAAAGTAAGAGAAAGCAAAGATGATGTTCTTTACAGGAAATTCTCAATATGTCCACCATCATTCCTCAAAAATAGCTGTAGTCGAGGAATAACGTTGTGAACAACACTGTAAAGCATGTCCGGAGTTATGGTGAGGCATTGGCGTCGCATGTTGTCTTTCAGCATCCCTAGAGATGTCGGTCGATCACGATACACTTGCGACTTCAGGTAACCCCAAAGCCAATAATGGCATAGACTGAGGTGTGGGGACCTGGGAGGCCAAGCATGACGAAAGTGGCGGCTGAGCACACGATCATCACCAAATGACGCCCGCAAGAGATCTTTCACGCGTCTAGCAATATGGGATGGTGCGCCATCCTGCATAAACATCGTACGTTCCAGCAGGTGTTTATCAGCCAGGCTGGGGATGATGCGATTCTGTAACATATCGGCGTACCTTTCACCCGTCACGGTAGCAGTTACAAAACCAGAATCACGTATTTCCGCGAAGAAAAAAGGCCCGATAACGGTAGATGTGGTAAATCCAACCCATACCGTGACTTTCTAGTCGTGAAATGGAGTTTCCATGACAGTTCTAGGAATTTCGGTAGCCCAAATTCTGTAGTTGTGGGCGTTGACAGACCCTCGGAGCGTGAAATGAGCATCGTCGGTCCACAACACGTTACTCAACCAATCGTCATCTTCCATCATCTTTTGAAACGCCCACACCGCAAATACCCTCTTCTTCACTAAATCGCCAGGTAACAGTTCATGATGCCGATGGATTTTGAACGGATAGCATCGGAGGGTGCGACGTGCGACTGCACGAGCGCTGACTTCCCCGTGCATAGACGTACCCGCTACAGTCTCCATTTCTTCCTGAACTGTCTCAGCAGCATTACGCCTTGTGCTCGGTCGGCTACTACGGGGTCTATCGTCCAAACAACCCGTGGCTTCGAACTTCGAAGTCATTCTCACCACAGCTGCGTTTGTCAACGGACCTTTACCCGTTCGAATCCCCTTCCTATGGCGATAGGATCGTAACGCTGAACTAGCACATTCCCCATTCCGATAATACAGCTTCACTAAAAGCGCCTTTTCAGGTAACGTCAACATGCTGCGACTGCTGGTGCATCTGATTCTCTCTCTCATTACAGCTCCTTTTATACACGATTGTTATGCGAAGTCACTGAAGTTTTGCTGTCCAGCGCCATCTGTAGGACATTTTGTGAACTTTGTTTGTTGGTCCTAATAGAACCCCATGTCATTCCAAGCATGTGTGTCAATTTTTACCTCTCTATCTCCATTATTCCGTTGTTTGTTAAGTTTTCAAATTTATACTGACTTTTTGATCACCCAGTACGTTGCAGACGTCGTTTCCTTCGCAAGTGCGATTCATACAAAGAAATTCCGCTGTGACAAATATGCCTTCGTGTGATACTTGTGGTTTTTGGAATTTCTATCTCTAGAGTACCTCTACAATCAGTGTCATCCAAGAGAATGCACCAAATCTTCCTGAAGAACAAACACAAGAATTAAATATGAGAATGATGGATTTATGTAGTACTGAAATATAAGACAATGAGAATTTAAAAATATTGTGGGACCTAAAGATACCATTTACAGATATGTTATATAACAATCATGTGATATTCTGAAATGCAATCGTAATATTGCGATTAATATAATGCCCTTATATCCTCTCTCTTGATAGGAAACATTCATGTAGTAGTCTTCTACGTACATGGACAAATAAATAAAGAAAATGAAATAAATACGAACACTAATAGGGTTTCGAATACAGGACGCTATTGATTGTATTTAGATGTTCGAGCTCTCATGTGACAAGGTGGGCTGAGTTTAACGCCCGCTAAAAGGTATTTAATTACCGTCGAAAACTTTGACAATCGTTCTTTCAGAAACTATCAAGTACCTATGGATAAGCCGAGACACGTGGTCGTTTATTTTGGCTGCTTTTCTTCTGAGCAAAGTTGCTGGGAAATCAGGTTATGGCACTTGCCGTGTTCTTATCGCGAGTGTTACCATAGTTTGTTCCTTTGCAATTCTTTCTGCAGCTGGTTCCTATAAAGTAATATACGAGGGTAATTCCAAAACTTAGGTCTCCTATTTTTTTTGTAAGTACAGAACTCTGTTTGTGTGGCAGTTGGTCACACTGATATGAAGAGTGATTCAAGCGCTGTATGTAAACATGCGCACGCCGCGCTGAGGCGCTCGGACTTGGATTGGCAGCTGTTGAGAATGCAGGTCTCGTTGAATGTTACCGCCAAGTGCGAACTGCGCGTAGTTATTCGGTTTTTGTACGCAAAGAGCACTGCGCCCATTGAAATCCAGCGACAATGGACGGAAGTGTATCGTGAGTCGTGCATGGATGACAAAAATGTTCGTAAGTGGTGTAGAGAGTTTGGAGCTGGTCGAACGAAATTCACCACGAACAAAGGAGCGGGAGACAGTGTTGAAGGTTGAGCAAAGCATGCGTGAAGATCAACAGATCACCCTGGATGATCTCTGCACGTTGGTTCCTGAGGATTCCCGAAGCACTGCTCACAGAATTTTAACGGAAACATTGAACTACTGGAAGGTGTACGCAAGTTGGGTGCCACGCATGCTGACTGAAGACCACATGCGGCAACGAGTTGATACTTCCCGCTGATTTCTTCACCTCCTTGCAGCCGAACGGTACAACTTTCTGGACTCAGCTGTCACGGGTGACGAAACCTGGGCATACCACTTTACACCTTAGACCAAGCAACGATCACGCCAGTGGCGGCATCCTTCTTCCCGAAACCCGCGGAAATTCAAACAAAAACAGTCTGCCGCTAAAGTCATGACAACCGATTTTTGGGACTGGCAACGGATATTGTTGGTCGACTTTATGCCCACTGGGACCACAATTAAGGCTGACAGGTACTGTGAGACTCTGAAAATACTCAAACGGGCAATTCAGAATCGCAGAAGAGGAATGTTGAGCAAGGGCGTACACATTCTCCATGAGAACGCTCGCCCACACATCGCTCGGCAAATCGTTGCTCTCCTGCAACAGCTTCTTGGAAGATAATCACCCACCCATCCTGACTTGGCGCCCAGTGACTATCACCTGTGCCCTAGGTTAAAAGGACATTAGGCCGGAAAGCGATTCAGCTCCGACGACGAGGTGAAAGCAGAGGTTCATAACTTTCTGAACAGCATGGGCATAGAAAAACAGTCACAGCGTCTACAAAAATGCATCGACAGAAATGGTGATTATGTCGAAAAATAGCTAAATGTTCAAGCTGTAAAGTGATGTAAACCATTTTAGAAATAAACAGGTCTATGTACTTATAAAAAATAGGAGAACTTACTTTTGGGATTACCCTTGAAGTGGCAAAACCCAAGATGGGAGAACTATTATTTCAAGGATAAATGATTTTTAAAATTCATTCTACTGTTCTGCAACATTTAACCCTTTGGTTCAGTTGATGAAAGCTATTGATATGTAGTATTTAGATGTTCAATTTATTTTTAAATTATGGTATTTTTAACTGAGGGAAGTATTTTTCTTTTTGAATATGTCTTTTGATAAGGTAAGAAATATACAGTTTTAGTGCAGGAGATATGAGCTGAAATAACGCCGGAAACAGTTGTACTCTTCGAAATGCGGGTCGTCGATTTATTGAGAAATCTGGAATGACAGGCCCAGTCCTAGACGCCAAACCAACTGGAACACTAATCCTAATAAACTAACATCGGTTGTTGGATGTTACAGACTCTAAGGAGCAAATACCTGCAAAATCACTTCCTAAATTGGCACAAGAAAAAGATATCCGGCTTGCAATCGTGGGTTACTGGTGCGTGAATTGAAGGAAGTGGTGAATCAAAAGCAAATTCCTTACTGAAAATGATGTACATATTTTATTGAGAGGAATACCTTCTTTATTATTGATGTCAACAGTTATACAGATGAGGCCCGATTCTACCTCTCCGATCACGTTAAAACAGAAAACACACGAATAAGGGCAAGGGGATCATCGTACTGTGCTTGAAGCCGTATTGCATGATCAGGGTATTGATATGCCGTTAGCAATTCTAGACTTTAACGATTTGAAGAAACCTTCAACAACGAATTATCTTTTTAACGATTCAAGATATCATTGGCCAGCTAAAGGAAGATGGGATCACCTGTTCATGGTTTCAGCTAGATGGCGTTCCAGGGCACACTGCTAACAACAATACACGTCTTGTGGAAGAAATTTTTGGGGAACGTGTCATATCAAACAACCATATCCGTAACTTCGTGTGATACTCTGGTAGTTACAAATCTTTTAATACGAGTTATATCATGAAACTAACAAAAAGTGTGGTGCCTGTTATTTGCTAGAGAAAATTAATGAACTTTAGTTGCAGAGATAAAAATCTGTTTCACAAAACACTTTTCGCTGTTCAGGGCTATTACCACTTCTAATTCAAACATTCATGGTAATTGTATCAATTAAACATAGGTAAGGAACATTTTAGTTTTATAGAGGCTGTCAATAATTTATAAAAGTCGCACTAAAAGACAACGTCTGTAAGGAATCAGATATAAAATAACAATTAGGAGCGTCCTTATATAATTTGCGTAATTTTTTATTTAATTCTTTTGATCACAATGACCTTTGAACAAAATTGTCAGTTTCGCCTATGCAATAACCATCTTCATAATCTGCTATAAAAGAAAAAGATAGTACATTACTAGCTACTACATTAAAAGATTAAAAACAAACGACATAAATTAAAATATGAACATGGTATGCCTCTCATTTTGTTGCGCTGCAAGAAGTCATAACCATATAAAAATAAGGTAAGTCAGAATTTCCATGCATGCTTCAACCAGTTTTGTTTAGGATGGAATGCTATCCTAGAGATCACTGACGCATGTGTAACATGCAGGTAATTATACAAAGTAATTGAAAGAGGGGCATTTAAAAGTAAAATTCAGTACAAAATTTTCATTTGTTTGTAATTAATCAAACGGATTTCTAGTAGAATATATAACTGAGTAAAAAACCTTTCTCTCTCTTGAAATTTTAAAAGGTACAGGTACTGTAAAATTCCGCATTCTGACCGTAGACGGGCAAATCGGATGGGATGGACTGCCGTGCCATTTTCTGACAACGGCGTCGTCAGAGGTGTTATGGAGGGGCGTGTGGTCAGGATACAGCTCGCTTGGTTCTTGACGGATTTCATAACCTCGGAACCTCTACCAGCCGTTCAGAAATCTGCTCTATTCAAGTCCTCCCACGAACGAAAAATCCACAGCAGTACAAGAAAGCGAAACAGGGTTACCCGCATGACAGTCAGCTGTTATGACCATTCATCTACAAAGGCGGATATTCCGAAAGTTTAAATCTGTTCACAATTTAACAAAATATTCAGGAAATAAAAGCTAATTACAGAAGTCATTTCAAAATTAAATACATTGGGGAATTTTTTATTGTATTGTTATTTCATGCCCCTCGCCCCATTTGAGAAGGGAGTGGCCTGCCTATGGACACTATTCACCGCTCGTCACTCAAACGATTGTAAAACATTTAGAAAAAACGTACTTTTTATATAATGAAAAGGCAGATGGTCAGTTACAGAAGATAAAAGATGAAAAGCTGATTTATTCATTAATTGAAATGTGTATTGACAGATAAACGTCAAATGAAAGTTTAACACAGAAAGACATGTTAGCAGTTGCATAAGTTAAAGGATATAGCTAATTTGTTGATTAATTATATTATATACACAGATGTATAAAATCAAGCGTGTATGTAGACTGCAAGATGTAGTTGTATGAGGGGCTTGTACCATTTTGGCTACTGCTTAGGATAGGGTTTGTATAGGCTGATGTTTTGACGAGGGTTTATGGAGGGATGTTGGTGGAGGTGAGTGGTGAGGAAGGGAGCCCTGACGAGAGGAGCGGATTCTCCCATATCTGGTAGGACAGGTATATATCAGAGCGGATTTCATAGATGGGTAATGGAGGCAATATAAGTTCCGTTGAGGCAGGATGCTGAGAGGATGGTGATGTGGTGGCAGGGGCATGGCAGAGTAATGCGATCAGAGAGCCGGGGAGAAAATAGTCGTTGGCTAGTGTCTAGTTTTCGAGTTATATAGGATTCTTGGAGGTGTTCGAGATGGAAAGGTAGGGCCAGGAATTTAATATTGTGGTGGGGGATCTTGATAGGAGAAGGTAAGTGGGTCCGAAAGGCTAGCCGGAGCTCATCGCGTCGAAGATATGAAGGGCTTGATAAAAAGAGGGAGAAGAAGAAATCCATGCAACATTTTCAGAGCAGAGGAAGGATCGGATGACGTATTTATACACTATGTGACCTAAAGTATCCAGACACCTGGCTGAAAAGGAATTACAAGTACGTTGCGCTCTTGGAAGTCCCAGCTTCGATATCTTTCTAGTATCGATTTCGATAACAAGTAAAAGTCGTTGAGATTCTCAGTTCTCAAGCTGGATTAAATATATACATACTTAAATAAGTTTGTACGGGACGCTCAGTACCCGAGTACTGCTCGCACTTGACCATTACTTTTATGTAATAACATATATCTGTTGTCAGTCACGATTTTCATTGCATTTATCTCTTGCAATGCGCGTTTCGGGAAAAGGTTCCAATTCCAAGCTGGTTTTCTGTATACTGTACCACGTAATAGCGCTGTTTTCGTTGCCTGAGGTGCTGTATTGGTTATCATAAATAATTTATTGGCTAAATTATTTTTGTATGCTTTTTTAAATTTTTATTGAAAATTGTTTTACTGAAAAGGGGCAGTAGCAAATGAATAGTCAGTCGTTAGCCCAGCACGGTACAAGTTTTATTATACAAGGTTGCTGAGAAGTCGCTCTCTATTTTTAAATGTCCACATTTTTTATTAATGGTTATTTAAATACGGAAAAACTGTAGTAACTTCTAAGGACCATGAGAATATGTAATCTAACCCAAAATTCCACGTTGTGTGAGAAACGACATAAACGTATAGGAATGTCACCAACTCATTTCTGCTGGAAATTCACACATACATTTGCGAGGACAACTGTGATCCTCTCCTCTAATTCTTCCAAAGTGCTTGGGTATGTTTGGTTCTCCTCCTCTTTGGCTCAACCCAGAAGAAGAAGTCACAAGGGGTGGAGTCAAGACTTCTCGGAGGCCATTCATTGGGTGCTCGCCTTCCCAGAGAACGTCCTGGAAAGTGTTGGTCCAGCCAGTCACGAACGATGCAGGCAAAATGAGACGGTGCTCAGTCTTGCTGAAAAAGGATATCCATAACATTGTCCCATTGTGATGTCAGTGGTCACACGCATTCTTTCAGCATTTGGCGGTACCGGTCGGTACTCTTACTTTCTCTCAGTATGAAGGGACAATGAGAGGTTCTGTGGTCATTCCACACCAGACTGTCAGTTACTGTCTACTTTGTAGTTTTCCAATTGGCGTTCCTGCATTTGTTTCTGCCCAATAATGGCAGCTGTGTCGATTGACGCACCCCCCTACATGAAACACCCCCTCATCACTCCAAACAACGTTCTTAAAGAAATCTGGTCAATCTGTACGCTATGACAGCATAATTTCCGCACATTCAATTCGCTTTTCACAGTCCTCCAAAAATAACTCATGAACGTAATGGGGTTTCGAGGGTTTCCAGATAAGGTCATCTTTAACACTATACGCAACGTAAGCCTGGTGATTCCACTCTCAAGGGCTGCCTGGAGTGTTGATTTACCAGCACTGATCATGAATATGTTCTTCACTGCTGCTACTTCTTCTGTAGATCGCGCCATCAGATGTCGTCCTCCACATGTTTTATCCACAACTGACCCATTTGTCATCAGCTTGGTATGACAATCCGTAATAGTTTTAGCGTCAAGAATGGCATGAGGGGCGTTAACACCCCGCCATCATCGGTTAACAAGGCCATACTTGAAACTGCGACGCTACCAGGGTGTGCAGTTGTAAAAATCAACCTTGCTGTCATCTCCTCGTTATCACGGTATAAGTGTATATTTTTATTTTTATAATTTTAAATTTTTATGATTTTTGGTTGGGGTGGCTTTAAATATTGTGGGCTAGCATCAGACTTTTAATTAACTTTTACCGCGATAACACTCGTACGGACATCGGCTACCCCGAAGTACGTACGATATAATATTTTTTTTAAACACAGCGCGCGACTCAACGCCTTCTAATAAATAGTTTGCGTGAGCGCTGCTATTTAGAAAAGAAAATATGCATATTCTTACGCAAACTGTAATTATTAATATGGGTCAAGGGGCTACTGGTTATTTATGTACCAAATTATATAAAGATTAACTGAGATATTGCGGAATGTAATGATTTTCAACATTTCTTGTTCATTATTTGCAAAGCAAAACTGGAGGGAAATTCGTCCGTCGTTAGGCGGCCAAAATGAAATATACTGAACTCATTCAGTGCTGTGAATTTTGGTAACTGAAATTAATTTTAACTTCAAAATTAATGAAAGATCAAAATTGAGAAGTCTCTCGCATTCACATTTAACAACATGAATCGTCAGCGTAATGGCTGACTAAATCCTGCTAGGGGAGATGAGCTCCCTGCACTACGAAGTCCTGTAAAAACTTTGTTAATTATAATTAATGATTGCGATCATGGGAGGTGACAACTAAGTCAATAATACACACTTTCTAATAACCATTTCTATTATATTTTTCAGAAATACGGACAAAACTTATTAATTATCAGACAGCACTACAATGGCGGCCTACCGCTGGACGAAAAGAAACAGGAGAGCTAGTTCATTCAAAGCATTGTCTCTGATCTTCATGGCCTATGTTACACAGAGATTATAGCAAAAAAAACAGTGTTTTGTTCATTACATCGATATTTGTGTTTTGATAATAATAACTTACGTTCTTTACTATTTGTTATACATCGCGCACACGTACACAGTCTTGAAATAATTTATAATTCACACGTCTCATAACAAAAACTTCCTTTCCCTTTCTCGAAATGTCCATTTATGTGACGTACCGTCACATCGTTCACCATAAGAAGACGCCACGGACGCTCAAGCTATTCTCATGGATCCTGTAACAAAATACAAAAACTTTCTTTAATAAATATCAACAGTCACAAAACTCAAGGAAATTTAAAACCAGGGAGTGACCACTTAGTGACGCTCCTCCCGCATATTCATTGACAATATGGTTGTCACAATGGTGGGACTTAACCCTGGCATGCTTTTTTAAGGCGTAACATTTAACTGTGTTTTATTGTGACTTCTAGACTTTTTTGTCCTGTAGATCTGAGGATGGCCCGTAACGGCCGAAATCGGTCACTTCGTATTGTAACTGGGTTTTCTCCTTGTGATGCTAGTCAATTGTCAGGATGAGCATTACTGCAGAGGGCATTTGATTCTAAAGCATTATGTCAGGGTGAAAATCACTAAATAAATTACTTTTTCTCTCTTAACAACATGTGGGCAGGGTGGGTTCTTCCTTGGCTCGGGTATGAGGTAGAATGAAACAGCATTTTTACATAAGATAACTCTTATTGAAAGTTTTGTACAACGGTTTCCTTACTGGAGTGTTCTGGCTGGGAGAGCGGCAGCTGTGTTGTTTGCGAAGGCTTCTGCTGCGGTAAGGCGGCGTCTGATTACGCCTGGTGGTGTGTGTCTCGTGTCGCCGTTTCGCCCAGTTGACTGGAGACGCGCATCGTGCTGTGGCCCGTTTCATTATTGAGAACGAAGTCGTGAATCGGATGGTGATACCTTGGATGTGGCATCCCAGTGTTTCTCTTCTCTATGAGGCCGCGTGTGACAAGTGTTGTGCGTCGGCCAGCGGAGCGGCGCGGCGGGAGAAGGCCAGCGTCCCGGAATCGAACAACGGGCTCCAGATTGCCAGTCTTCGGCTGTCAGATCTTCATCCGCAGCTCACAGGTGACTGCTGATGTGAGGCCGTCTCCTTCCCGTCCTCACGACTCACCCCGATACGTAAAAATCAGCCTTCAAATACCTTATAACTTCTGTCTTCTGGCAGCGAGGCTGCTGCTTGCTATTCCATTACAGCGGCGGACTTGGTGATTCTGTGTACGATGTAGTCTCTTCCTGCATGACGATCTTCAGCACCGAAAGTGAACTGAAAACTACTCCTCTCGGGTCCACTGCGTCTCGCGTATTTATGCACTTCAGTTCACTGGAGGTGAACGGCTTCAAGGTCATTGCCTCTGCTGTCAAATTGAAAAGCTTCTCGAAGAATCTTCTTAACGTCGGTCGTTGGCTCTTGGAATGTAGGCGAGGGCCTTTGATCACATGTGACAGTTGAGAAACACGTGAGCCGGTCGGGCGATGCCCTGATGGCTGAATCGACAGCTCTTCGAATGTAGGCGAGGGCATTTGATCACATGTGACAACTGCGAAACACGTGAGCCGGCCGGGTGATGCCCTGACGGCTGAATCGACAGCGTCCACTTATGTGGGGAGGGCGATGGCTTCTCCTCAATGTGCTGACTTCATGGTCATTGGCTCTTCTGTCACTGCTGCTCTGCCCGCTGTTTGCCAGTGTGTAATTCTTCTAAACTAAACTAAGTTTTTCATTTATTTTCTAATTTCTACTTCACATTGATTTCACTAATTTATTTAACTATCTTAAGTACCACTCAACAGAATGAAATCTGTGTGATTGTATCAGAAAATAAATTATTTTGGTAGGAAACTATCACAGGGTGTCTCCATCCAACCGAAACGTCGTTCTCTCCTTGGTCCCTGCACACAGGCCACCTTACCTTACCTTGCTTCTGCCGCAGATCCCGGTGAACTTCCTGCGCCGGCTGTCGGGCTCGCTGCGGCGCCTGCACCTGGGCTACAACCGACTGTCGCGGCTGGAGGCGCGCGCCCTGGGCCCCCTGCCGCACCTGGAGGAGCTGTCGCTGCCGCACAATGGCATCGTCTCGCTGCGCGCGCAGGCGTTCGCCGGGGCCGGCGGGTCGCTGCAGCTGCTGGACCTGTCGCACAACCACGTGGAGACGCTGCAGCCGCGCCAGTTCCACGGGCTGCCGCGCCTGCGAGTGCTCGACCTGTCGCACAACCACATCCGGTCGGTTCCGCGCGACGCCTTCCGGGACACTCAGCTGGAGCGGCTGGACCTGTCGCACAACCAGCTGGTCGTGATGCCCGGCAGTTCCCTGGCCGAGGTCGGCGCCACTCTGCGCCGCCTGCAGCTGTCGCACAACCAGCTGGAGCACCTGGACAGCAGCATGTTCCTCGAGACGCCGCACTTGCTCCAGCTGCACATCGCCCACAACAAACTCACCATCCTCCCGGACAACGTTTTCTCCAGTGTGGATGGCCTGTCGGACTTGGACCTTTCGGGCAACCCGTTACGTGCGAATTTCAAGGAACTGTTTCATTATGTGCAACGACTGCACACTCTCAGCCTCGCCAACACGGGACTCAGACTGTTTCCGCCTCTTCCCCTACCTCATCTGGTGCGTCTAAACCTCAGTGACAACCTTATCGGCGATGGTGACGGGAATGCGCATTTAGATTCCACATCGTCCAGAGACCTCTCTCGGTTGCGGTACCTGACTCTCTCTGGCAACCGGTTAGGAAACGTACCTGCTCATATTTGGCCCATGACACCTCTTCTGCGAGAATTAGACCTTACAAGGAATCCAATAAAGGTCAGTACTGTGCTGTTATTATGTATATTTTATATTTTCATTGTCTCTATGTCACTTGTGAGAGTGAATAATCTTCCTGATTTAATTCTAGGCCCTTCAGTCAGAAACCACGCGGCTGCTACGATCGCAGGTTCGAATCCCGCCTCTCGCGTGGATTTGTGTGATGTCCTCAGATTAGTTAGGTTTGCTTAGTTCTAAGTCTAGGGGACTGATGACCTCAAACGTTAAGTCCCATAGTGCTTAGAGCCATTTGAACCATTTTATTCATAACAGCAGGAACACACACACAAAATGTTCATCTTCTGTTGATAATAAGTGACGTCTTTGTGCTACCCATTCTTCCCTTCTCTGCTAAGAGTGGGCTTTATATCGTCATCTACCATAAATATCTTAGGCATAGTTCAAAATTTAGACTTCATATTTCATTCTTTCGCGTCTTCTGTGGTCTTACACTGTCTGTAAAGGAAGTTAAATCTGAACAATTCCACAGTTCTGCTTCAGCATTCGGAATGACAGAGTACATACAAAGTATTGAAAGGCGTCTTCCTAGGGTCATAGAAAGTCTTCAAAATCAAGTTTTCACACAGACGGTCAGGAAATGTAAACGGGAATCTCTATATGATACTCAATTGTATCTCCTATGTATGGACGAGAGTAAAGATTATAGGTGAACACTACCATTGCACCTCCACTGAGGCCAATTATTTCCGCTCTGATGTACAGTGTGAGGTTATGACACTGACGTAATTCCCGTCGAGACAGATAGAAATGGACACAAAGTTTAAACACATCCTGCACTTTGACGTGAAATAAACACGCGGCAGCACACGCACAACAGTGGTGTCATTCAATAATATAGGTGGATGAATAAAAGTGTTTAGTATTCGAGAAAGTCAGTGCAACAATGCTGGTACCTGCATTCCATACATGATATAGGCAATATGCGAACAATACAAGAGAGCTTTGGATACATACAGATGCATATGGACAGTCATTATTTCCTCATACCATCAGCTAATCGAATGGGAAAGAAAGCCACTTACGTTAGCATCACGTTTTGTGGAGTCATTTGCGGTGTAACGAAAGGTTATCACCATATTTAATGCAGATAGGTCAACGATAATGGGGACACATAGCAACAGAAAATACCAGCATCCCATATGGAATTGTTTCTTAGACAAACTATTCAAAATGACCTCTTTGTTAAGTCTAGTTAGGTTCTTTACTTTACCTCCAAATTCCTCTTTCCTTGCACCTTGTGGTTCACTTGACAGAGTTACTTACATAAAACATCAGCTGTAAAAGGGAACGTTATAGACTTACTGAACACATGACTGATCCACCGGATTGGTGCACTGTACTGTTCTCTGCGGTGACAAAACTCATAGGATAGCGATATTCACGTGTGCAGATGGTGGTAGTATCGCCTACGCAAAGTAAAAAATGTCACTGCATTGCTGTGATTTGTACTCAGGTGATTCATGTGAAAAGTTTCATACGTGATTATGGCCACATGATGAGAACTGACAGACTTTGAACTCGGAATGGTAGTTGGAGCTAGACACATAGGACATTTCCATTACAGATATATTGAAGGAATTCAGTATTACGAGATCCACTGAATGCAGAGTGTGCCGAGAATACAGAATTTCGGCTTACCTCTTAACACAGACAACGCAGTTGCCGATGGCCTTTACTTATCGACCGAGAGCAGCGGCGTTTGCTTAGAGTTGTCAGTTCTAAAAGACAAGCAACACTGCATCAGATAACAGCATAAATCAATGTGGAACGTACGACGAACGTAGCTGTTAGGATAATGCTGCGTAATTTGGCGTTAAAGAGGTATGGCAGTATACGACTGAGGCAAGTAGACTAAAGCACCTCTCTGGACTCGTGGCCATATCGGTTGTACCCTGTACTATTGGAAAACTATTGGCTGGCCAGAAAAATTTCAGCTGGTAAGAGCTGATGGTAGCGTTCGACTGTGGTGCAGACCCTACGAAGCCTTGGACACAAGTTGTCGACAACCACTGTGTAAGCTGGTGCTGACTACATAATGGTGTGGACTGTGTTTACGCGGAATGGACTGGATCCATCTCAGTCAACTGGAAATGGTTATGTTCAGCTATTGGACACCATTTGCAGGAGCGTCCTCATTACCAGTGCCGTGTGTGACCGAGAACAGATACGAGGAAAAAATGCATGACATTTACAAATGAGCCGACCGAAGTGGCCGTGCGGTTCAGGGCGCTACAGTCTGGAACAGAGCGACCGCTACGGTCGCTGGTTCGAATCCTGCCTCGGGCATGGATGTGTGTTATGTCCTTAGGTTAGTTAGGTTTAATTAGTTCTAGGTGACTGATAACCTCAGAAGTTAAGTCGCATAGTGCTCAGAGCAATTTGAACCATTTCCACATGTGGGGTAGCAGGAAATCAGGCGAAACGTCACGGCAGGCACCCATATTTGGCGGGAAACAGTATTTCCTAGGCACCTATACGCGCTCACTGTGAACTCAGAACTGAGAAGGGTGACATGACGCTATCTATAGCCGTCACAGAGACACTGTTCAACACATCTGTGGAAAACGTCATTTGATTTTCACTGTGGATTCCATTTCACTATTGAACGTTCATTACTTTCCACAGAGCCTTCTAAGACACCAGATCAACTTCAACCAATTGAGGTATCCATATCTCTTACTGTCTGGAATGGAACATAGTGAGGGTAAGAGCCACCTATGTGCCAAAGGAATGGAGGCGGGGGTGAAAAGAAGCTTAGCTCACGCCGTGCATATATAACGAGAATATATTCATCTGGTGTTGTAGAATGAGAGTACTTAGTGACTTGCAACCTACCTTCCACACAATTTGAAGCCTTTACCAGACATTTTCTTGCTCACAGCCTCCACAAAGTAGAGAAAAAAAAATAGTTTATTGCTTACAACGTTTTCGCTGTTCATTCAGTAAAACTGTAGCATCAGGTATGAACTTATAATTTAAATGTTCTTTAGTGTTTGCAACATATTTTAAAGACGTTGTCCACATACACCACTGAATGTTCTTCGAAAATTTTTCATTGTACAGTACACAGATAAGAAAATATGATGTCATGAACACTGATATGCATGAGAAAGGGCCACTTTACATATGGCATTATAACAGAGTACTAACAGAGTATCCCTTTGCTACTAACTGTAATCGCAACAATTCATGCAGACAGTATCCACGTGTGCCACTGGATGAATCTGGAAAATTGTATCGTTGTGCGACACATAGTCCAGAAGGTAGTTCACAAGCATTGAGTTGCGTGAAAACCAATCTATAGGTCTAAATTCCTAGAGATACAGATGAAATATGTGTGAAGTGTGTTAAACATAAGTGAATCATATGTGGCATAACTGGAGGAACAAAACTCCTCCTAAAACCCTGTATCGATTTGAACCAAACATTTTACACACAATACTTACTGTCTGGAAAGAAATACTATGGGGATAAGAACCAGTAACTTCCTATCGGCATGGGGGTGGTAGCGTGGATGAGAAGAGGGAAAGAGGAGATTGACTAAGAGGGAGAGAGAAGGAGAAGATGTACACAGATAGGAGGTAGGAATAGACGGCCAGACATAGGGAAGAGGAGGGGACTCACAGAGACAGGGGAGAGGAGGTGGATTGAGAAAGGAGAGAGGAGGAGATGGACAGACACAGGAGTGAGGTGGAGTTGGATATGAGAGGTGGAGGAGATGAAGAGGGAGTAGGAGGAAACTGACAGAAAGAGGGGAGAGGAGCGTATGGACAGAGAGAGAGGCAGGTGGAGATGGACAGTGTGTGGCGTGAAGCAGGTAGGAAAAGAGAGAGAGAGAGAGAGAGAGAGAGAGAGAGAGAGAGAGAGGATGAGATGGTCAGAGAGAGGGGGAAGGAGGAGATGAAATAACAGGAATAAATACACGTACGGATAATGCTGATACCCAGCAAGCATCATATACACTATTCATCCAAAAGGTTCCGAAATTGGTTTTTAAATGGCTTATACGTGACATGAGAGCACTAATTACGAGGGCAGCTTCGACTAACGACTGTAAACAACAGATTTACATTTCACCAGTCGGCTGTCAAAAGGCAGTGTTGAGCAGAGGACGTACAGTCATATTGTGTCAACGTTATTTGTCGCAAAATGTACAGCGGCAACGAACTGAACACCTCGAAATTTAGTGTTCAAGACATTCCCAAGAAGTGTTTGAAGAAGAGAAAAGTGTGTGCAAAGATTTATCTTCACACGTTGACTTCAGAGCATAATCGGTGAATGTGGTCGTCTTCCGCAACATGATAGCAACGCAAGACACAGAAAATTCTTTTCTGAAAAAAAAATCACAGGTGACGAGAACTGATTTATCAAGAGAGACCGACCGCAGGATAACAAAGTGCAGAAGTCCACCTGAACGGTCATCGCTTTGTAACATCGTTAGCAAATTCAAACCAATGTTACGCTCGAGTTGAACAACATCCCAAAGAACGTCTTTTGTGATAGTTTCACATTGTTGTATGAACTTTCGGTGCTTTGTACTTAAGTGGGGAGGGTCTACGTAGAACATAAGAAGCATTAAAACCAACTTTTTAACTTCTCTTTATTTTTTATTTATCGAGTCTCAAAACTTCTTGGACTGACCAGGTAGACATCGATGTGTGTAACTGCTCGCAAACACACCCTCATCCACGTTCAACTACTTATTTTCGTCGTTGAGCGCAAGATTCATGCTATGACCACATAACACAATTTGAATGAAGTGCTCGCTTTATAACCACCAAAATCGAGTGCAGCCAAGTACTCCTAATGCCTTAAAATTCTAGTGAAATCGTCCCAGTAGAGATTACCAAAATTTAGTTTCACATTCTAACTTCTTACTTTGTTGCGTAAGCTACCGACTTTAAACTACATTAAAAATTATGTTCATAAGTATCTGATGAATTATGTTAGAATAAACGCAACAGCGGATGGTGTGGGTCAGAAACAAAAATAATATTTCGTAAAGTAATGAGTAAATCAATTTTGATATACATCGCAGAGTCGAGGATACGAACAACCCAAGACTAAACGTGTATACAGGCCACTGAAATGAGATTTATGAGGCATATGAAAAGCACCACTCTCATGGATAAGATACAAAAGAGGCCATGAGAGCCAAGTTAAAAATTTATTCAATAAATTAATAGAATAAAAGAGAGTATAACGGCGGAAATATATCGATGGGATTCCAGAAGGAAGATAGCAAAACAAATATTGAACTACAAACTATAAGCGTATGCGATCCCGAAAGCCAAGGGAATATATAGAGAGACATCTTACAGCAACTCTGTTTTCTTAAGATACCTCAGTGTGATACAGCACTTTCACTCTGTAGCAGAATTATTAGCATAAAACTGTGTCCGAATTGGGATTTGAAACACACATTTATGAGATGCGATACCCGTGGTCTAGGGGAAGCGTCTTTGATCCATAATCAAAACGTCTTCGGTCCCGGGTTCGATCCCCGCCACTGCCTAAATATTGATAAATAATCGGCATTGGCGGCCGAAGACTTCCGGCATAAGAAGTCAGCCTCATTCTGCCAACGGCGGGGGGATAGAGGTTCAGGGGACTCTCCTGTCCTAGGCGTGGGAAATTGCCCCTAAACGCGGAAGAATCAGCAATGATCAACGACATGAGGATGCAGAAGGCAATGGAAACCACTGCATTAAACACACGTATCGTGTATCCACAGGACATGTGGCCTGTAATTGAAGAAGTGTCATGATGATCTCACCATTGGCAAAAGATTCCTGAATAGTCCCCCATTCGGATCTCCAGGAGGGGACTGCCAAGGGGGAGGTTACCAAGAGAAAAAGATTGAATAATCAACGAAAGGATAACGTTCCACGAGTCGGGGCGTGGAATGTCAGAAGCTTGAACGTGGTAGGGAAACTAGAAAATCTGAAAAGGGAAATGCAAAGGCTCAATCTAGATATAGTAGGGGTCAGTGAAGTGAAGTGGAAGGAAGACAAGGATTTCTGGTCAGATGAGTATAGGGTAATACCAACAGCAGCAGAAAATGGTATAACAGGTGTAGGATTCGTTATGAATAGGAAGGTAGGGCAGAGGGTGTGTTACTGTGAACAGTTCATTGACCGCATTGTTCTAATCAGAATCGACAGCAGACCAACACCGACAACAATAGTTCAGGTATACATGCCGACGTCGCAAGCTGAAGATGAACAGATAGAGAAAGTGTATGAGGATATTGAAAGTGTAATGCAGTATGTAAAGGGGGACGAAAATCTAATAGTCATGGGCGACTGGAATGCTGTTGTAGGGGAAGGAGTAGAAGAAATGGTTACAGGAGAATATGGGCTCGGGACAAGGAATGAAAGAGGAGAAAGACTAATTGAGTTCTGTAGCAAGTTTCAGCTAGTAATAGCGAATACCCTGTTCAAGAATCACAAGAGGAAGAGGTATACTTGGAAAAGGCTGGGAGATACGGGAAGAATTCAATTAGATTACATCATGGTCAGACAGAGATTCCGAAATCAGATACTGGATTGTAAGGTGTACCCCGGAGCAGATATAGCCTCGTATCACAATATAGTAGTAATGAAGAGTAGGCTGAAGTTCAAGACATTAGTCAGGAAGAATCAATACGCAAAGAAGTGGGATACGGAAGTACTAAGGAATGACGAGATACGTTTAAAGTTCTCTAACGCTATAGATACAGCAATAAGGAATAGCGCAGTAGGCAGTACAGTTGAAGAGGAATGGACCTCTCTAAAAAGGGCCATCACAGAAGTTGGGAAGGAAAACATAGGTACAAAGAAGGTAGCTGCGAAGAAACCATGGGTAACAGAAGAGATACTTCAGTTGATTGATGAAAGGAGGAAGTACAAACATGTTCCGGGAAAATCAGGAATACAGAAATACAAGCCGCCGAGGAATGAAATAGATAGGAAGTGCAGGGAAGCTAAGACGAAATGGCTGCAGGAAAAATGTGAAGACATCGAAAAAGATATGAATGTCGGAAGGACAGACTCAGCATATGGGAAAGTCACAACAACCTTTGGTGACATTAAAAGCAACGGTGGTAACATTAAGAGTGCAACGGGAATTCCACTGTTAAATGCAGAGGAGAGAGCAGACAGGTGGAAAGAATAGATTGAAAGCCACTATGAGGGTGATGATTTGTCTGATGTGTTAGAAGAAGAAACAGGAGTCGATTTAGAAGAGATAGGGGATCCAGTATTAGAATCGGAATTTAAAAGAGCTTTGGAGGACTTACGGTCAAATAAGGCAGAAGGGATAGATAACATTCCATCACAATTTCTACAATCATTGAGGGAAGTGGCAACAAACTGACTATTCACGTTGGTGCGTAGAATAAATGAGTCTGGCGATATACCATCTGACTTTCGGAAAAGCATCATCCACACAATTCCGAAGACGGCAAGAGCTGACCAGTGCGAGAATTATCGCACAATCAGCTTAACAGCTCATGCATCGAAGCTGCTTACAAGAATAATATACAGAAGAATGGAAAAGTAAATTGAGAACGCGCTAGGTGACGATCAGTTTGGCTTTAGGAAAAGTAAAGGGACGAGAGAGGCAATTCTGACGTTACGGCTAATTATGGAAGCAAGGCTAGAGAAAAATCAAGACACTTTCATTAGATTTGTCGACCTGGAAAAAGCGTTCGACAATATAAAATGGTGCGAAGTTTTTCGAGATTCTGAAAAAAGTAGGGGTAAGCTATAGGGAGAGACGGGTCATATACAATTTGTACAACAACCAAGAGGGAATAATAAGAGTGGACGATCAAGAACGAAGTGCTCGTATTAAGAAGGGTGTAAGACAAGGCTGTAGCCTTTCGCCCCTACTCTTCAATCTGTACATCGAGGAAGCAATGATGGAAATAAAAGAAAGGTTCAGGAGTGGAATTAAAATACAAGGTGAAAGGATATCAATGATACGATTCGCTGATGACATTGCTACCCTGAGTGAAAGTGAAGAAGAATTAAATGATCTGCCGAACGGAATGAACAGTCTAATGAGTACACATTATGGTTTGAGAGTAAATCGGAGAAAGACGAAGGTATTGAGGAGTAGTAGAAATGAGAGCAGCGAGAAACTTAATATCAGGATTGATGGTAACAAAGTCAATGAAGTTAAGGAATTCTGCTACCTAGGCAGTAAAATAACCAATGACGGACAGAGCAAGGAGGACATCAAAAGCAGACTCGCTATGGCAAAAAAGCATTTCTGGCCAAGAGAAGTCTACTAATATCAAAAACCGGCCTTAATTTGAGGAAGAAATTTCTGAGGATGTACATCTCGAATACAGCATTGTATGGTAGTGAAACATGGACTGTGAAAAAACCGGAACAGAAGAGAATCGAAGCATTTGAGATGTGGTGCTATAGACGAATGTTGAAAATTAGGTTGACTGATAAGGCAAGGAATGAGGAGGTTCTACGCAGAATCGGAGAGGAAAAGAATATGTGGAAAACACTGATAAGGAGAAGGGACAGGATGATAGGACATTTGCTAAGACATGAGGGAATGACTTCCATGGTACCAGAGGGAGCTGTAGAGGGCAGAAACTGTAGAGGCAGACAGAGATTGGAATGCGTCAAGCAAATAATTGAGGACGTAGGATGCAAGTGCTACTCTGAGATGAAGAGGTTAGCACAGGAAAGGAATTCGTGGCGGGCCTCATCAAACCAGTCAGTAGACTGATGACCAAAAAAAAAAAGAAAAAAGAAAACGAGAGCGAGGTTAGAAATCAGTTCAGTTAGTTAATAAAATAAAGAGAGTTTAATGGCTGAAATATATGGGTGGGATACCAGAAGGCATCCAGTTTATTGATGATCCTCCCTTACAGATTCAGTCCTCAAGTACCTCTCCCCTATCTGCCCAATATGAAAAGATTTCAAGTTGAAGTTCCAGGTCAGTGTATAATCACAATCTGTTAGAAACTTTCAAAATAGTGCACTTCCGTGGCCAGGAGAGGAGAATCAGAGATATTGGAAAGTAAGAGTAAGGTACTGGGTGAATTGAAGCTGTCTGGGTCGCTTTTGAGTCATGCACAGATAGCTCATTCAGTACGGGAAATAATCGTGACATGTAAGGACGCAGAACAGAGTGCCAGCTGCCACTTAGTTTGTTGTTGTAGTTGTGGTCTTTAGTCCTGAGACTGGTTTGATGCAGCTCTACATGCTACTCTATCCTGTGCAAGATTCCTCATCTCCCAGTACCTACTGCAGCCTACATCCTTCTGAATCTGCTTAGTGTATTCATCTCTTGGTCTCCCTCTACGATTTTTACCCCCCCACGTTGCCCTCCAATATTAAATTGGTGATCCCTCGAAGTCTAAGAATACGTCCTACCAACCGATCCCTTCTTCTAGTCAAGTTGTGCCACAAACTTCTCTTCTCCCCAATCCTATTCAATACTTCCTCATTAGTTATGTGTTATACCCATCTAATCTTCTGCATTCTTCTGTAGCACCACATTTCGAAAGCTTCTATTCTCTTCTTGTCTAAACTATTTATCGTCCACGTTTCACTTCCATACATGGCTACACTCCATACAAATACTTTCAGAAAGGAATTCAAGACTTTTAAATCTATACTCGATGTTAACAAATTTTTCTTCTTCAGAAACGCTTTCCTTGCCATAGCCAGTCTACATTTTATATCCTCTCTGCTTCGACCATCATCAGTTATTTTGCTCCCCAAATAGCAAAACTCCTTTACTACTTTAAATGTCTCATTTCCTAATCTAATTGCCTCAGAATCACCCGACTTAATTCGACTACCTTCCATTATCCTCGTTTTGATTTTGTTGATGTTCATCTTATATCCTCCTTTCAAGCCACTGTCCATTCCATTTAACTGCTCTTCCATGTCCTTTGCTGTCTCTGGCAGAATTACAATATCATCGGTGAACCTTAAGGTTTTTATTTCCTCTCCATGGATTTTAATACCTACTCCGAACTTTTCTTTTGTTTCCTTTATTGCTTGCTGAATATACAGATTGAATAACATCGGGGATAGGCTACAACCCTGTCTCACTCCCTTTCCAACCACTGCTTCCCTTTCATACCCCTCGACTCGTATGACTGCCATCTGCTTTCAAAAATGGTTCAAATGGCTCTGAGCACTATGGGACTCAACTGCTGTGGTCATTAGTCCCCTAGAACTTAGAACTAGTTAAACCTAACTAACCTAAGGACATCACAAACATCCATGCCCGAGGCAGGATTCGAACCTGCGACCGTAGCGGTCTTGCTGTTCCAGACTGCAGCGCCTTTAACCGCACGGCCACTTCGGCCGGCGCCATCTGCTTTCTGTACAAATTCTAATGGCCTTTCGCTTCCTGTGCTTTACCCCTGCCACCTTCGGAATTTGAAAGAGAGTATTTCAATCAACATTGTCAAAAGCTTTCTCTAAGTCTACAAATGCTAGAAACGTAGGTTTGCCTTTCCTTAATCTTTCTTCCAAGATAAGTCGTTGGATCAGTATTGCCTCATGTGTTCCAACATTTCTATGGAATACAAACAGATCTTCCCCAAGGTCGGGTTCTACCAGTTTTTCCATTCGTCTGTAAAGAATTCGCGTTAGTATTTTGCAGCTGTGACTTATTAAACTGATAGTTCGGTAATTTTCACATCTGTTATCACCTGCTTTCTTTGGGATTGGAATTATTATATTTTTCTTGAAGTCTGAGGGTATTTCGACTGTCTCATATATCTTTCTCACCAGATGGTAGAGTTTAGTCAGGACTGCCTCTCCCAAGGCTGTCAGTATTTCTAACGGAATGTTGTCAACTCCGGGGGCCTTGTTTCGACTCAGGACTTTCAGTGCTCTGTCAAACTCTTCAAGCAGTATCATGTCTCCCATTTCATCTTCATCTACATCCTCTTCTATTTCCATAATATTGTCCTCAAGTACATCGCCCTTGTATAGACCCTCTGTATACTCCTTCCACCTTTCTGCTTTCCCTTCTGTGCTTAGAACTGTGTTTCCATCAATGCTCTTGATATTCATGCAAGTGGTTCTCCTTTCTCCAAAGGACTCTTTAATTTTCTTGTAGGCAGTATCTATCTTACCCCTAGTGAGATAAGCCTCTACATCCTTACATTTGTCCTCTAGCCATCCCTGCTTAGCCATTTTGCACTTCCTGTAGAACTCCTTTTTGAGACGTTTGTATTTCTTTTTGCCTGCTTCATTTACTGCATTTTTTTATCTGTCTCTTTCATCAGTTAAATTCAATATTTCTTCTGTTACCTATGGATTTCTACTAGCCCTCGTCTTTTTACCTACTTGATCCTCTGCTGCCTTCACTATTTCATCCCCCTAAGCTACCCATTCTTCTCCTACAGTATTTCTTTCCCCCATTTCCGTCAATTGTTTCCTTATGCTCTCACTGAAGCCTTGTACAACCTCTGGTTTAATCAGTTTGTCCAGATCCCATCTCCTTAAATTCCCACCATTCTGCAGTTTCTTGAGTTTTAATCTACAGTTCATGACCAATAGATAGTGGTCAGAGTCTACATCTGCCCCTGGAAATGTCTTACAATTTAAAACCTGGTTCCTAAACCTCTGTCTTACCATTATATAATCGATCTGACACCTTTTAGTATCTCCAGGGTTCTTCCATGTATACAACCTTCATTAATGATTCTTGAACGAAGAGTCAGCTATGATTAAGTTATGCTCTGCGAAAAATTCTACCAGGCGGCTTCTTCTTTCATTTATTAGCCCCAATCCGTTTCACCTACTAGGTGTCCTTCTCTCCCATTTCGTACTCTCGAATTCCAGTCACGCATGACTATTAAATTTTCGTCTCCCTTCACTACCTGAATAATTTCTTTTATCTCATCATACATTTCATCAATTTCTTCGTCATCTGCAGAGCCAGTTGGCATATAAACTTGTACTACTGTAGTAGGCGTGGGCGTCATGTCTATCTTGGCGACAATAATGCGTTTACTATGCTGTTTGTAGTAGCTTACCCGTACTCCTATTTTTTTTATTCATTATTAAACCTACTCCTGCATTACCCCTATTTGTTTTTGTATTTATAACCCTGTATTCACCTGACCAAAAGTATTGTACCTCCTGCCACCGAACTTCACTAATTCCTACTATATCTAACTTTAACCTATCCGTTTCCCTTTTTAAATTTTCTAACCTACCTGCCCGATTGAGGGATCTGACATTCCACTCGCCGATCCGTAGAAGGCCAGTTTTCTTTCTCCTGATAACGATGTCCTCCTCAGTAGTCTCCGCCCGGAGATCCGAATGGGGGACTATTTTACCTCCGGAATATTTTACCCAAGAGGACGACATCATCATTTAATCGCAGAGTAAAGCTGCATGCCCTAGGGAAAATTACGGCTGTAGTTTCCCGTTGCTTTCAGACGTTCGCAGTACCAGAACAGCAAGGCCATTTTGGTTAGTGTTACAAGGCCAGATCAGTCAATCATCCAGACTGTTGCCCCTGCAACTACTGAAAAGGCTGCTGCCCCTCTTCTGACCTCTCAACAGATACCCCTCCATTGTGGTTGCACCTACGCTACGGCTACCTGTATCGTTGAGGCACGCAAGCCTCCCCACCAACGGCAAGGTCCATGGTTCATGGTGAAACAGCGATTTTGTCAATTAATTTAGATATTATGTTATGTATCAGGACTTGTCCTCAGAACACTACACGGGAATGCGTGGAGGGAAGACGATGATCATTTTGCCAGGTACTGTTGAGGAAACTTAGAGAACTGGCGTTTGAGACTGACAGCAGAACGAGTCCAATACCACTAACGTAAATTTCGCATAAGGACAACGAAGCTAAGATGAAAGAAATAAGGGTTCCAAGAAGACTGACAGTTGTGTTTCCATCGCTCGCTTTGGCAATGGAATAGGAAAGGAAATGGGTAGTAAGGTACGTGGTATCGTCCGCCATGCACGGTGTGGTGACCTGTGGAGTATGTCTGTAAATGTATAGTGTGATTATAATTAAACTTTCGCTACTTGAATCAGTAAGTACTGAAAACTGTTTGCTGTATCAAACAGTGTGGAAATGATGTTCAGATTGTGCACTGCAGGATTTGCATTGTTATTAGTGTTAGTGGCATGACTCGCCGTTAGGTGCCGGACTGGAATGGAGACATACGGTTGAGACACGACCATCAGTGTGCAATAACAATGCCGACAGTCAACATAGGTCTGATCGAGGTCAGCGGGGCATTACGAGTAAAGGTGTTTTATCAAAAAGATAACAATAGTCCTGCCGCTCTTCGTGAGTGTCGACGTGGTTGGTTGGTTGGTTGGTTCGGGGAAGGAGACCAGACAGTGAGGTCATCGGTCTCATCGGATTAGGGAAGGACGGGGAAGGAAGTCGGCCGTGCCCTTTCAAAGGAACCATCCCGGCATTTGCCTGGAGCGATATAGGGAAATCACGGAAAACCTAAATCAGGATGGCCGGACGCGGGATTGAACCGTCGTCCTCCCGAATGCGAGTCCAGTGTCTAACCACTGCGCCACCCCGCTCGGCGTCGGCGTTGTAAAGGAATACAGAGAAGTAATCTTTCCACACCAGATTTGAGAAACATGATTCGGAAGTAAGAATTAATGTCTGAGAGTGCGGGATGCAATGTGAGATCTTCGAGCCGTGCTCGAGCTGTGTCACGACAACTGAACATTCCGCAGTCCGCCGTTAGAATGGTGCTGCGAATAACTGTGAAATGGTATCTCTAATGCGTTTCCAGGATGTCATGGCTGCAGATGGTTATCAAATTCAGGAACTCTTGTAACCACAGACGTCAACGTGGTATGCCGTCATAAAATATTACCTTCTCACCTGCAAATTAAAATGCATTCTTTTAATGGTGTATACGTTATTTCTCTTCCACATGTTTTTATAAACTGTTCCATAAAGTTTCATTGTTCTATGATCAATCGTTTTCCATGGGGGCTTTCTCAGGTAGCGAAAGTTTAATTATAACTACCACGTAGATGTAGACAGTCATATTCCATAGCTGATAGGTCAGCACTGATGGCTGCCAGACTTAGAACTAGAGTTCAGTTACAGGTATACCAAGGATTTTTTTCTTGGTGGGAGGACTGATTCGAAGTACACTCAGCCTCGTGGTGCGAGTGGAGGGGAGTGTTGTGCTGACCACATGCCCCTCCATACTGTATCCAAACGATCACCGTACAGGAGATGATGAGACGGTGTCCGGTAAAGGTCCCTTTGGTTTTCGTGGCCAAGGAGCTTGTTGCAGCTGTAGATATCACTCTCCTTCTTTCCAAACTACGAGGATCACTCCAAGAGTAATGCACACCATTTTTTTTTAAATCCATCTTTTATTCTACATGTTTGAAAGTTTTACAGTGTGTAGATACATCCTTTAGGAACAATATATTCATTTCTCCACATAATTTCCATCCCTCTCAACTGCCTTACGCCATCTTGGAACCAGCGCCTGTATACCTGCACGGTAAAATTTTAGACCGATCTGTTGGAGCCACTGTTTGGCAGCGTGCACAAGGGAGTCATCATCTTCAAACATTGTTCCACGAAGAGATACTTTCACGTTCCCGAAGAGATGATAGTCACATGGAGCCTGGTCAGGACTATAAGGTGGGTGTTTCAGTATTGTCCATCCGAGTTTTGTGATCGCTTCCATGGTTTTTTGACTGACATGTGGCCGTGCAATGTCGTGCAACAGCAAAACATCCTGCTTTTGCCGATGTGGTCGAACACGACTCAATAGAGGTTGAAGTTTCTTCAGTGTAGTCACATATGCATCAAAATTTGTGGTAATTCCACTTGGAATGATGTCCACAAGCAAGAGTCCTTCGGACTCGAAAAACACCGTAGCCATAACTTTTCCAGCAGAAGATGTGTTTTTGAATTTTGTTTTCTCTTGGGTGAACTTGCATGATCCCATTCCATTGATTGCCTCTTCGTCTCTGCTGAAAAATGTTGGAGCCATGTTTCATTACCTGTCACAATTCTTCCAAGAAATTCATCTCCACCATTTTCGTACTGTTCCAAAAGTCCGCTGCATACCGTTTCTCTTGTTTCTTTGTGAGACACTGTCAGCATCCTGGGAACCCACCTGACACAAACCATTTTTAACGCCAACACTTTAAGTATTCTGCAAACATTTCCTTCCCCTATCCCAACGTAGCGTGACAATTCGTTCACTGTGATGCGTCTGTCAGCAGTCACCAATTCGTTAACTCTCTGCACATTGGAGTGTGTGAAGTACAAGCCCTACCGCTGCGAGGACAATCCTCAATATTTCCGTGCCTGCTGTCATCACTTAACCTGCTTGCCCACCGACTAACTGTACTGCGATCGACAGCAGCATCTCCATACACCTTTTTCAAAGTCTTGCGGATGTTTCTCACTGTCTAGTTTTCACAGCACAGGAATTCTATGACAGCACGTTGCTTCTGACGAACGTCAAGTGTAGCAGCCATCTTGAAGACATACTGTGACGGCGCCACTCACGGGAACAGATTGAACTAAGTTTGAAAACAAGCGGGAAGGATGTATCTACACACTGTAAAACTTTCACACATACAGAATGAAAACTGTATTTTTACAAAAATTGTGTGCATTTCTTTTGGAGTGACCCTCGTATGTAAGGTTCTGCGGCTGAGTCCCTTACTGGTATACAGTTTGAATTTGTTAGGAAGTTTCAAAAACAACCGAAACTTTACTGCTGAATGTTAGACTGAGTATCTACATCTACATCTACATCTACATCCACACTCCGCAAGCCACCTGACGATGTGTGGCGGAGGGTACCTTGAGTACCTCTATCGGTTCTCCCTTCTATTCCAGTCTCGTATTGCTCGTGGAAAGAAGGATTGTCGGTATGCCTGTGTGTGGGCTACAATCTCTCTGATTTTATCCTCATGGTCTCTTCGCGAGATATACGTAGGAGGGAGCAATATACTGCTTGACTCCTCGGTGAAGGTATGTTCTTGAAACTTCAACAAAAGCTCGTACCGAGCTACTGAGCGTCTCTCCTGCAGAGTCTTCCACTGGAGTTTATCTATCATCTCCGTAACTCTTTCGCGATTACTAAATGTTCCTGTAGCGAAGCACGCTGCTCTCCGTTGGATCTTCTCTATCTCTTCTATCAACCCTATCTGGTACGAATCCCACACTGCTGAGCAGTATTCAAGCAGTGGACGAACAAGCGTACTGTAACCTACTTCCTTTGTTTTTGGATTGCATTTCCTTAGGATATTTCCAATGAATCTCAGTCTGGCACCTGCTTTACCAACGATCAACTTTATATGATCATTCCATTTTAAATCACCCGTAATGCGTACTCCTAGATTATTTATGGAATTAACTGCTTCCTATTGCTGACCTACTATATTGTAGCTAAATGATATGGGACCTTTCTTTCTATGTATTCGCAGCACATTACAATTGTCTACATTGAGATTCAATTGCCATTCCCTGCACCATGCGTCAATTCGCTGCAGATCCTCCTGCATTTCAGTAAAATTGTTACAACCTCTCGATATAACACAGCATCATCCGCAAAAAGCGTCAGTGAACTTCCGATATCATCCACAAGGATGACACGGCGGCCAGTAGAAGTCCCTTTGGATTTTGTGATGGAGAAGCTTGTTGCAGATGTAGATACCTCTCTCCTTCCTTCCAAACTATGTAGGGTCCTGCGACTGCGTCCCTTATTGGTATCCAGTTTGAATTTGTTAGGAAGTTTCGAAAACAACCGACACTTTACTTTTGAATACATTATGGGAGTGAACAGTGATCAAAGTGTTACAATTATTTACTATCAACAGCAGTATTGATCACAATGTACTTATTACGGTGACTAGTTTCGACCACTACTGTGGTCATCTTCAGACCATTGAGTAAGGACCCCCTTCCGCTGGAGAATCTCTACTGATGGGTAGTGATTCTCCAGCAGAAGGGGGGTCCTTACTCATTGGTCTGAAGATGACCACAATAGTGGTCGAAACCGGTCACCATAGTAAGTAAATTGGCTGATTTGGTGAGGGCAACTAGCAAGGCACGCGGGGTGCAGGCTAAGCTCTATATTTCTAGCATCGTATCCGGGGTTGATCGCGCTCCTTTGGTTTGAAGCAGAGTGGAATGTCTAAATCAGAGGCTCAGACTGCTCTGCAACGGTATCGGATGCGAATTTCTCGACCTCCGCTATCGGCTGTAAAATTGTGGGATTCTCCTTAATAGGTCTGGCGTGCACTACACGCAGGAAACGGTTACTACGGTAACGGAGTACTTGTGGCGTACACAGGTTAGCGAACCACTCCCTTGGGAGCAAAGACAATTTGCCTCTTAAATCAGCCACAGCGACCTCAGAGAATATTGGTCCTCGCAGATCAGAGACAGAAAAGATTAATATGATATTAGTAAAATGCAGAAGCATCCAAGGAAAGGCCCCAGAATTAGTATCGCTTACTGAAGGTTATAATGCACAGATAGTATTAGGAACAGAAAGCTGATTGGAATCAGACGTGAGTGACAACGAAATCCTGAGTTCAGACTAGAATCGTTATCGTAATGATAGTTTAGTCGCCAATGTTGGCGGCATATTTACTACAGTAAAACATTGGATAAAATCTAGCGGGGTTATCATCTCCTCCACTCCTAAACAGGGAAACGGAAGTGAATATCAGACATTCTTTGCAACAAGACCAGTGACCAGTCTCGTGCCTTGCAACCAGTGAAGACTCTCCAATGGTCAGAGGACAAGTTGACTCTCAAAGGTACGAAATCACTAGAGCAAACGTGCAAAGAGATTTGTCACAGTTCTTGTTGTGTACATAGTTCCGCGTAGTCAGCGCGTACACAACTTTCCCACTAGAGCGCGCCCCACTAAGCAAAACAGCGCAGGCGCAGCGCTCGTCCGTTTCCGCACTACGAGATGGCGCTGTCTTAGAGACGGACCAAATTCTGCTTCCGCCGATCCGCGTATTAATATGTAACGCAGCCAATGAGATTGCTGCTAACGTAGAACCTTTTCTCCTTGCGGATCACACTCGCGCAGTGATACCTGAACGCACGAGGTATTATAACGAGTGTTCAGACCTCCGATTAGTTAGTCTGCATTAGTCTGCATTAGTCTGTAGTCAAGTTTGAGTCTGCGCCTAATAAGTTTATCATATTCCTGTACATAGCCATGAAGATAAATGTATAGACACTTTGTGAGACATGTGAGAATAAGATTAACGTACTAAGGCCAAAGGAACTTCAGATTGTCAATCATAAACAGCATCCAGAATCAAGTTAAGTAAGGTTTATGATTCTTATTATTTTAATAAATGTGTGTGTAAATTAATCAAGTTCTGTTTAAAGTTGGTGACCGTCAATCTGCTACTCTAAACGTGCAAGTGGCATTTCTATCGTCTGACCTAACGGCAGAAGATAAACACGCCACGATAAGACCACGAGACATATTGCTGGCACTCGCCTACTTCGTTAGAGCGACAGGTCAAATAATCTGATGGTGTGTGTACCGAAGGTCTTACAGTACGCACACCACAATGCTGATATCGATTAATAGACATTGATCATAGAAGATAATCCCGAAGTATTGCAAAGATAAATTCGCGACACAGTAAAAGCAAAACATAATGGTTAGAAATTAGAGTGCCGAATGGACAGCAAACTTTCAGAATGTTGGTATTTATAATGATTACAAACAGGAAATTGTACTCATCAGTAGTGATTCTCCAGCGGAAGGAGGTCCTTACTCATTGGTCTGAAGATGACCACAGTAGTGGTCGAAACCGGTCACCATAATATGTAAATTGTGATCAAGATTGTTTTTAATTGTGAATAACCGACACTTTGCTGCTGAGTCTGAGATTGAGTATAGTGCCCAAAATTGTTATTTATGTAGTAGAATTCAAATGTGATAAATCGTATTCTGACGAATGCGAACGCTGACTTGCAGGTGTTGACGCGAGACAGTTTCTCTGGCCTTTCGCGCCTCACGTTCCTCAACTTGGAGGACCTGCCGGACGTGGAGCGCTTCGAGCTGGACTGTTTCGCGGGACTGCCGCAGCTGGCGACGCTGCGCATCCAGACGTGGCCGCGCGCCGACAAGTACCGGCTGCGGCTGGGCGGCGCGCTGTCGGCGGTGTGGCCGCTGCGCGAGCTGTCGGTGCGCGTGCAGGAGGCGGCGCTGAGCGACCAGCTGCAGGGTGCCTTCAGCCACGCCAAGCTGCGCCGCCTCGAGCTCAGCGGCTGCGCGCTGCACTCCGTCGCGCCCGACGCCCTCGACGGGCTGGCCGACAGCTCGCACGAGCTGCAGCTGCACCTGCGCCACACGTCGCTGGACGAGCTGCCGGCCGGGCTCGTGGCAGGGCTGGCCGCGCACGTGCCGCACCTCGCGCTCGACCTGCGCGACAACCGCTTCGCCTCCATCTCGCCCTCCGACCTCTACCCAAACGGATCCCTCTGGGAGAGCGTCGGGACCAAGCCCTTTCCAGGTAGAATGTTTTCCACTGTATCAATACACATTATACACTTCTGGAAATTGAAATAAGAACACCGTGAATTCATTGTCCCAGGAAGGGGAAACTTTATTGACACATTCCTGGGGTCAGATACATCACACGATCACACTGGCAGAACCACAGGCACATAGACACAGGCAACAGAGCATGCACAATGTCGGCACTAGTACAGTGTATATCCACCTTTCGCAGCAATGCAGGCTGCTATTCTCCCATGGAGACGATTGTAGAGATGCTGGATGTAGTCCTGTGGAACGGCTTGCCATGCCATTTCCACCTGGCGCCTCAGTTGGACCAGCGTTCGTGCTGGACGTGCAGACCGCGTAAGACGACGCTTCATCCAGTCCCAAACATGCTCAATGGGGGACAGATCCGGAGATCTTGCTGGCCAGGGTAGTTGACTTACACCTTCTAGAGCACGTTGGGTGGCACGGGATACATGCGGACGTGCATTGTCCTGTTGGAACAGCAAGTTCCCTTGCCGGTCTAGGAATGGTAGAACGATGGGTTCGATGACGGTTTGGATGTACCGTGCACTATTCAGTGTCCCCTCGACGATCACCAGTGGTCTACGGCCAGTGTAGGAGATCGCTCCCCACACCATGATGCCGGGTGTTGGCCCTGTGTGCCTCGGTCGTATGCAGTCCTGATTGTGGCGCTCACCTGCACGGCGCCAAGCACGCATACGACCATCATTGGCACCAAGGCAGAAGCGACTCTCATCGCTGAAGACGACACGTCTCCATTCGTCCCTCCATTCACGCCTGTCGCGACACCACTGGAGGCGGGCTGCACGATGTTGGGGCGTGAGCGGAAGACGGCCTAACGGTGTGCGGGACCGTAGCCCAGCTTCATGTAGACGGTTGCGGATGGTCCTCGCCGATACCCCAGGAGCAACAGTGTCCCTAATTTGCTGGAAGTGGCGGTGCGGTCCCCTACGGCACTGCGTAGGATCCTACGGTCTTGGCGTGCATCCGTGTGTCGCTGCGGTCCGGTCCCAGGTCGACGGGCACGTGCACCTTCCGCCGACCACTGGCGACAACATCGATGTACTGTGGAGACCTCACGCCCCACGTGTTGAGCAATTCGGCGGTACGTCCACCCGGCCTCCCGCATGCCCACTATACTCCCTCGCTCAAAGTCCGTCAACTGCACATACGGTTCACGTCCACGCTGTCGCGGCATGCTACCAGTGTTAAAGACTGCGATGGAGCTCCGTATGCCACTTCAAACTGGCTGACACTGACGGCGGCGGTGCACAAATGCTGCGCAGCTAGCGCCATTCGACGGCCAACACCGCGGTTCCTGGTGTGTCCGCTGTGCCGTGCGTGTGATCATTGCTTGTACAGCCCTCTCGCAGTGTCCGGAGCAAGTATGGTGGGTCTGACACACCGGTGTCAATGTGTTCTTTTTTCCATTTCCAGGAGTGTAGACGCACAACCTTCTACCTGTGGTAAGTGTTGCCCAGTGCTCATCACCCACTGTCAAATGTTAACGAACCGTCATATCTAGCTTAATACACTACTGGCCATTAAAATTCCTACATCACGAAGATGACGTGCTACAGACGCGAAATTTAACCGACAGGAAGAAGATGCTGTGATATGCAAATGATTAGTTTTTCAGAGCATCACATAAGGTTAGCGCCAGTGGCCACACCTACAACTTGCTGACATGAGGAAACTTTCCAACCGATTTCACATACACAAACTGCTGTTCACCGGCGTTGCCTTGTGAAACGTTGTTTTGATGTCTCGTGTAAGGAAGAGAAATGCGTACCATAACGTATCCGACTTTGATAAAGGTCGGATTGTAGCCTATCGCGATTGCGGTTTATCGTATCACGACATTGCTGCTCTCTTTGGTCGAGATCCAATGACTGTTAGCAGAATATGGTATCGGTGGGTTCAGGAGGGTAATATGGAACACCGTGCTGGATCCCAACGGCCTCATATCACTAGCAGTTGAGATGACAGGCATCTTATCCGCATGGCTGTAACGGATCGTGCAGCCACGTCTCGATCCCTGATTAACAGATGGGGACGTTTGCAAGACAACAACCATCTGCCCGAACCGTTCGACGACGTTTGCAGCACATGAACTATCAGCTCGGAGACCATGGCTGCAGTTACCCTTGACGCTGCATCACAGACACGAGTGCCTGCGCCGGTGTACTCACCGACAAATGTGGGAGCACGAATGGGAAAACATTTTTTCGGATGAATCCAGGTCCTGTTTACAGCATCATGATGGTCGCATCCGTGTTTGGCGACATTGCGGTGAAAGCACATTGGAAGCGTGTATTCGTCATCACCATACTGGCGTATCACCCTGTGTAACGTCTCGGTCACCCCTTGTTTGCATTGACAGCACTTCGAATAGTGGGCGTTACATTTCAGATGTGTTACGACCCGTGGCTCTACCCTTCATTCGATCCCTGCGAAACCCTACATTTCAGCAGCATAATGCACGACCGCATGTTGCAGGTCCTGTACGGGCCTTTCTGGACACAGAAAATGTTCCACTGCTGCCCTGGCCAGCACATTCTCCAGATATCTCACCAACTGAAAACGTCTGGTCAATGGTGGCCGAGCAACTGGCTCGTCACAGTACGCCAGTCACTACTCCTGTTCAACTGTGGTATTGTGTTCAAGCTGCATGGGCAGCTGTTCCTGTACACTCCATCCAATCGCTGTTTGTCTCAATACCCAGGCGTATGAAGGCCGTTATTACGGCCAGTGGTGGTTGTTCTGGATACTGATTTCTCAGGATCTATGCACCCAAAGTGCGTGAAAATGTAATCACATGTCAGTTCTAGAATAATATATTTGTCTAATGAATACCCGTTTATCATCTGTATTTCTTAATGGTGTAGCAATTTTAATGGCCAGTGGTATATAACAGGCTCTTTGCGTTCTAAAGTAAATTTAAGGTGGAGAAGAGAGCAAGGAAAGGAAAGCGAACGAGCTAATGATATCAGCTGCATAGGGACTTTATGGGGAATCAGCGTCGATGAGTGAAAATGTGTTCCCTACTTACTAGGTAATTGTGTTAACCACTGCGTCATCCAGACACCTATGCTTGTGTATCGCAAATGCGAGCTCCCCAGCCAACACGTAACACCACCTAGTGCCAATTGTTTCCAGTCTCCGACCACGTTCTCCAAGTTATAAAATTTCAGATTGACACTGGAGATCGAACGTAAATATAAATGTGCACTAAATGTTGTGCATTATATGAAAAACAGGCGACACCCATTCATATAATTTTTGAGTAATGAGTAATGGCTGAATCAGAGACTAAGAAAAAGATTATAGGGAAAAGTGGCCAAAAACTTGTGATGTGTGTGTGTGTGTGTGTGTGTGTGTGTGTGTGTGTGTGCACGCACGCCTATTTTTGATACTACGTGGATATGCAGGATCAACGACAACTCTATCGACAAACTTTCGGAGATGGTAGTATGGAATAAAACGAGAAAATTGGTGGTAATCATGGGTTTCACAGTACACACCTAAAACGCTACGAGCGCTTGTTCATCTTCGAAAGTGTGAAACAAATATCTTTTACTGAACAAGTGCTCATATCTCATAAGGAATGCATTTTAGAGCCCATGATAACTAGGTACTCTGTTGTGACTTGGTGAGACAGCCAAGCCACTATGAGGTAGCCGAAAGGCACGCGTTTAGCTCACGCAGGCTGGCGTGAGGTCTGGAACAGGTCAAGGTCTTATAGTAGCAAAAATAGTACGTAGCTTCTGGAATACTTAACTTTAATCCATAATTGGTGAACATCGGTCTTACGGTACATGCATCACAAGATAAATAGCAGTTGATAATGGCGCCTTGCTAGGTCGTAGCAAATGACGTAGCTGAAGGCTATGCTAACATCGTCTTAGCAAATGAGAACGTAATTTGTCAGTGAACCATTGCTAGCAAAGTCGGCTGTACAACTGGGGCGAGTGCTAGGACGTCTCTCTAGACCTGCCGTGTAGCGGCGCTCGGTCTGCAATCACTGATAGTGCCGAACGCGGGTCCGACGTATACTAACGGACCGCGGCCGATTTAAAGGCTACCACCTAGCAAGTGTGGTGTCTGGCGGTGACACCACATACTCATTTCTTGTTTTGCTCCCTGCTACCACCCATGGAAGTTTGTCGGTGGAGTACTGGTTCATATTTTTCTTTTCTTTGAGTCACGTCTTCTGACTGGTTTGATGCGACCCGACGTGAATTCTTCTTTTGTGAAAACCTTTTCATCCCAGAGTAGCACTAGTAACCTACGTTCTCAGGTATTTGGTGCATATGTTCCATTCGACGAAGAAGGCTAATGACTTTTGAGTGATCTGACGTCCGACTGGTTTGATGCTGCCCGCCACGAACTCCTCTTCTGTGATAACCTCTTCATCTGAGAGTAGCACTTAAAACCTTCGGCCTCAATTACTTGCTGGATGTATTCCAATTTCTGTTTTTGTCAAGAGTTTGTATTCTTTAGTTTTCCCTCTAATACCACGGAAAGTTTTCCCTCAAGTCTTAACAAACAGCGGCAGTCGCCGAGCCGAAAGAACGTGCAGCAGAGCAGCAGCAGCAGCCGCACTTGTCTGACAAACTGTAAATTAATTTATTCTTCGATTTTTGTTCACGTGCTTCTGCAAATAAGTGAACCTTACGTGTGTATTTTACTATGTAGACCAGTGGTTAGAAAAATAATCGTAGTTTTTGTTGTTGCATAACTCTTGTGAATATCCTTGTGTAGGGCTCCGTCACGCCACTAAGTTTTAATTTTGTGCTAGTAGGCAGCACACAATTTAGAACAATGCATTCTAATTTGAGTATTTACCTCGTGCAGTAACTTTTCTGCAAACGGGATTTCTAATAACTGGTATCTATAAATACATAAAAAAATTGTTCAAATGGTTCTGAGCGCTATGGGTCTTAACATCCGAAGTCATCAGTCCCGTAGAACTTAGAGCTACTTAAACCTAACTAACCTAACGACGTTACACACATCCATTCCCGAGGCAGGATTCGAACCTGCGACCGTAGCAGTCGCGTGGTTCCGGACTGAGGCGCCTAGAACCACTCGGCCACCGTGGCCTGCAAATAAATCAACTTCAGTAGAGAAATTTATTTCTATTTAATAGCTTGCGGTCTCAAGAGTACAATGAGAAAGCTGCACACCAACTTTTAGTATTACTTTATTCTCCTTTAGTATATTTTCAAACTCAGTAGCACTATTTGAGACCTTATATCTATTATACACACAGTAAGATATGGCTAGGAACTCTGCTTAGAGTGAGCGGACACAAGGAGAGTTGGCTGCTGTCTGTAAACAGCTGGAATCTGCGTTGGCTACCGTCGTTCAGCTCGAAGTTGCGGTGACGTCGGGGCGCCAGTGACGAGGCCAGTGACGCCTTTGGTGCCACTGGAATCCTCTGGTAACCAGGACGTCTCTGCGGCTTCTGATGCGCAGCATCTGACCGGTCCGTCCTCATTCCAGTGTGGGTGGCAGACAGTGGTGGGATCGCGTGTCACTGGCCGGAAGGCAAAAGAGGGAGCAGGCCATAAGGCTGGCTCCCTACGTCTTAGCAACAGGTACGAGGTCCCACTCAGTGTTGATGATAACTCCGAGTCAGCATGGGATGACTCTCCTTTTGAGCGAGCGGTTGATGTTCCTGCCCAATCCGGACAACTACAGAGGGTGGGTAGGCTAGTCACTGGGAGCTCCAATCATAGGCGGGTGATGGACCCCTCAGGGGGGTAGCAGGCAACGCGGGAAAGAATTCCAGTGTGCATTCTGTATGTTTGCCGGTAGGTGTCATCCGTGATGTGGAGGAGGCCCTGCCGGCGGCTATCGAGCACGCTGGGTGCAACCGGCTGCATCTAGTGGCACATGTCGGCACGAATGGTGCCTGCCGCATGGGTTCTGAGGCCATCCTATCCTCCTTTCGGTGGCTGGCTGCTTTGGTGAAGGCAACTAGCGAAGACACGCGGGGTGCAGCCTAAGCTGTCTATTTGTAGAATCTTACCCAGGCTTGATTGCGGTCGACTGGTTTGGAGCAGAGTGAAAGGTCAAAACAAGAGGCTCAGACGGCTCTACGACGGGTACGGATGCGAATCTCTCGACCTCCGCTATCGGGTGCAGGATTGTAGGGATCCCCTTAATAGGCCAGGAGTGCACTACACGTGGGAAGTGGCCACTACGGTAGCAGAGTACTTGTGGCGTGCACATGGGGCTTTTTTAGGTTAGAGAACCCCTCCCTAGGGAGCAAAGACGATTTTCCTGTTAAATCAGCCATAGCGACCTCAGAGAATCTTGGTCATCGCAGATCAGAGATAGAAAAGATTAATATGTTTTCAGTAAACTGCAGGAGCATCTAAGGAAAGGTCCCAGAATAAGTATCTCTTACATCGCTTACTGGAGGTTATAATGCTCAGATAGTACTGGGAACAGAAAGCTGGTTGAAACCAGACGTCAATGACAACGAAATCCTAACTGGAATGGTTACCGTAAAGATAGGTTTGTCGCCAATGGTGGCAGCGAGTTTACTGCAGTAAAAACTCCGATAAAATCTAGCTAGTCTATCACGGATTCCGAATCTGAATTAATCTGGGTGAGACTGAGTATCAAAGAACGGTCAAAACTGGTGATCGGATGCTTATATAGACCACCTGGGTAAGGATCTGTAGTTGTAGAGCGCTTCAGACAGAACTTGCAGAATATCATTAGTAATTTTCGTTATCATTCCGTTGCAATAGGGTGTGACTTTAACTTGCCAGGTATAGATTGGGAGTGTTATGTTATCAAGACTGGTGCCAGAGACAAGGAATTGTGTGGCATTGTTCTGGAATGACTTGTCAGAAAATTACGTTGAGCAGATAGTTAGAGAACCAACTCGTGAGGGTAACTTCGTAGACCTTCTGGCTACAAACAGACCTGAACTTAACGAATCAGATAATGTAGAGGAAGGTATCATTGATCATAGGGCTGTGACAGCATCTATGACGACGGATCTTACAAGGAATGTTCAGAAAGGTAGGAAGATATATTTGCTCAGCAAGGGTGGCAAGATACAAAATTTCAAAATATCTCAGCAGTCAGCATCAAATATTCGGTGATGCAGACGATGATGTGGAGAACAAATGGAAAAAATTCAAAGACATTATCAGTAAACACTTCCGGGCTAAGTTGCCGTGGTCGATCTGTAGAAATTCTTCTCCCTGACGTTTCGTTCTCAACTACGGAGAACATCTTCCGAGGTGAGTCGACGACTGGCTGCTGGGAGCTGGGGCTGCCGCTCTACTGCCACGAATCAGTAGGAGCCCCAGCTCCCAGCAACCAGTCGTCGACTCACCTCGGAAGATGTTCTCCGTAGTTGAGAACGAAACGTCAGGGAGAAGAATTTCTACAGATCGACCACGGCAACTTAGCCCGGAAGTGTTTACTGATAAAGACGCCGGCCGTGAAAGCCTACATGCAAAGATTCAAAGACATTGTTCAAAATTCCCTAGACAGGTATGTTCTGAGTAAGGTTTTAAGGGATGGTGTTAGAAAAGCGCTACGTAATCAAAAAACATTTCATCTCAGATTCAAGAAAAGTAAAATCCTAGCTGACAAATAAAAACTGAACGAAGCGATAATGAGCATAAGAAGAGCAATGAGAGAAGCGTCCAATAACCACAGGGTTATTCAAAGTAACAGGTAAAAGAGTCAAACGCACCTCAAGCAGTCAGAATATTACGTTCCAAGGTCACAATTTTAAACAAAGAAAAGAAAATTGAGGAGAGAATGACAACTTTGAGTTAACAGCATAACGAAGTGGAAAGGTAATATAATGCGTTGTAATCAGCTTCCAAATAAATGTTCAAATGTGTGTGAAATCTTATGGGACTTAACTGCTAAGGTCATCAGTCCCTAAGCTTACACACTACTTAACCTAAATTATCCTAAGGACAAACACACACACCCATGCCCGAGGGAGGACTCGAACCTTCGCCGGGACCAGCCGCACAGTCCATGACTGTAGCGAATCAGCTTCCATTCAAACAAGTATGAGCAACCGACGAGTTTCCATTTAACCACACGCAGGCACACTGCCCCATTCATAATAGTGGAGTAATCGTCACCAACTAATACCAATATAACTTAACCACTTTGACTAAGCTTCTCCAAGATGAATTCATTGAAAAATTTACATGTCGACGCAGATCACCACCAGACAATGACAGTCCGCTCTCCAACCGAACACATCTCCTCCACTCCTGAACACGGAAACGGAACTGAATATCAAACACTCTTCACAAAAAGACCAGTGACCAGTCTTGTGCCTTGCAACCAGTGAAAGCTCCCCAATGGTCGGAGGACTAATTGACTCTCAAAGGCATGAAATCACTACAGCAGACGTGCGAAGAGATTTGTCACAGTGCTTATATCGATTAATAGACATTGATCGTAGAAGATAATCCCGAAGTATTGCAAAGATTAATTCGCGACACAGTAAAAGCAAAACATAATGGTTAGAAATGAAAGTACCGAATGGACAGAAAACTTTCAGAATGTTGGTCTTTATAATGATTACGAACAGGAAATTGTACTCTTTTTTGATTCAGAAAAAACGGACAAATACCTACAATAGGGCCTATACTGGGCCCGGAACAGGAGATAAGTGTCTCCTTCCGAAATGAGAGAGAGAAGAGATCGACGGCATTAGACGTGACAAGTCTCACCCCGCTGGACATGTGTGAGCCGACAGACTGGCGCCGCGTGTCACAGCGGCGGCGCCCTCTCGGCCACGATTAAGACCCTCCTAGTGTCACACAGAACTGTGGACAGACACTGTTACTGGCACCGAGCCAACAGAGAGCAGCATTTATATTTTTGGTATCTCCACGTCGGGACACATTTTATATGGCGAATGGTTTATTGTACACATTGAAAGCTAAATTATATTACTTAAGTCAACATACGTGGAACAGTGCCATTTCGATACCAACAATAGCAATAGATGCTGTGATTGGAGGACAGTGCAGTATAATTACTTCCAGTTCCACAGATAAATTTATTTGAGTTATCCATCAAAAATTTCTACGGTAATTTACTGTAAATTCTAACAACCAAACCAGCACCCACATTTCCATCACACAAAATGAAACAATGGTACCACCCGTATACTGTTGATAATCTCATTGGTACTACACTATGTGAACAAAAGCATCCAGACACCCCGAAAAACATATGTTTATCATGTTAGGTGCATTGTGCTGCCATATACTGCCAGGTACTCAACATCAGCGACCTCTGTAGTCATTAGACATCATGAGAGAGCAGAACGGGGCGTTGCGCGGAACTCACGTACTTCGAACGTTGTCAGGTGATTGGATGTCATTTGTGTCATACCTCGGTACGCGAGACTTCCACACTTCTGAACATCCTTATGTCCACCGTTTCCGATGTGATAGTGAAGTGGAAACGTGAAGGGGCTCGTACAGCACGAAAGGATACAGTCCGACCTCGTCTGTTGACTTACAGAGACCGCCGACAGTTGAAGAGGGTCGTAATGTGTAATAGGCATACATCTGTCCAGACCGTCACACAAAAAGTCCAAACTGCATCAGGATTCGCTGCAAGTACTATGACAGTTAGGCGGGAGGTGAGAAAACTTGGATTTCATGGTTGAGCGGCTGCTCATAAACCACACATCACGCTGGTAAATGCCAAACGACGCCTCGCTTGGTGTAAGGAACGTAAACATTGGACGATTGAACAGTGGAAAAACGTTGTGTGGAGTGACACAATGTGGCGATCCGATAGCAGGGTGTGCGTATGGCGAATGCCAGGTGAACGTCACCTGCCAGCGTGTGTAGTGCCAACAGTAAAATTCGGAGGAGGTGGTGTTATGGTGTGTTCGTGTTTTTCACGGAGGGGGCTTGCACCCGTTGTCGTTTTGCGTGGCACTGTCACAGTACAGGGGCCTACATTGATGTTTTAAGCACCTACCTGCTTCCCACAGCTGAAGAGTAATTCGTGGAGGGCGACCGCATCTTTCAACACGATCGAGCACCTGTTCATAATGGACGGCCTTTGGCGGAGTGGTTACATGGCAACAGCATTCCTGTAATGGACTGGCCGGCACAGAGTCCTGACCTGAATCCTATTGAACGCCTTTGGGATGTTTTGGAACGCCGACTTCGAACCAAGTCTCCAGACGGACATCAGTAGCTGTCCTCAGTGCAGCACTCCGGGAAGAATGGGCTGCCTTTCCCCAAGAAGCCTTCCAGCACCTGATTAAACGTATGCCTGCGAGAGTGGAAGCTGTCATCAAGGCTAAGGGTGGGTCAACACCATATTGAGTTCCAGCATTACCGATGGAGGGCGCCACGCACTTGTAAGTCACTTTCAGCGAGGTGTCCAGATACTTTTGATCACATAGTGTATCTTGGATGCTAGTTAGTAGTTCCAGACAAATAGACCATAGCCTACATTAGTACATTAATTAATTTCATTGTCGGGTGATGCGTACTCGCTGTCTTAGCCTCGAGCAACTAATGGCTTTGACGTCCCATTTATGTGACTGCCGGAAAGGGTTCTTATACGCGTGTCTATGGCCCAGCAGGACAGATCCTTGCATTTAATAGCACTAGATAATGGAGAAAGATTACGCTCCTGACAAAAATGTTGAGTGACTTTCCAGGTAAGGAGGCTGTCCTTGATATTTGCAGTGAAGTGCAGCAGGTGGGCTATACCTCTTAGTTACTCTGTCATTTTACAAAATTCTCCACTTGTATGTTCTTAAATTTGATTGGCAGGCTTAGATCTTTATTCCTTCGAAACAAATCAGGATGTTACCAACATACACTGAGATTGTTTAGCTGCCTTGTTTCATGCGAAGAAATGTTTCGTTTGAGAGAATTCCAGAGTAAAAGCGTTACCAATTCATGTAAGTGCTAATCCAACGTTTATTAAAATTTCTATCTACTGCTCCAGACACTCGTTCTTAGTCCACTGTTGCTGGCCTTGCACATCAAACAGGTGAAATTTCGCTTCTTCAGCTCTAGTGACAGCTGGAGGGGCTTGTCTGGGGCATCACTGTCTGGAGAGATACGTACACTCCTGTCAAGACAAGTACCCTGCCCAACTCTACATTTTCATATGAAATTCCTCAATATAAACTGTTCAAAATGCCTTCCGTTAGCCCTGACACATACATCAAAGCGCCGTCACGTGGTATCCCATTTGAGCGGAAAGGGTTTTTATACGCTAGAGTACTGCGTATGCTTTCACAACTTCCTGCAATACGGGCATGAAGATTCTCTGCACCCTGTAGCTCGGCTTCATACATCATGGCTTTAAAACGCTCCCTTAAATAAATGTTTAGCAGGTTTAGAACCGAAAACCTAAGTCGTCCTATCCCTCTGTGGTTAACCTGCTATTTAAAAGCTGGCCGACTTGAAAGGAGGAGAAGCTAAATGGTCCATAAAGTAAGTGTTTTGTCGTATTAAAAGAAGCATATACACTCCTGGAAATTGAAATAAGAACACCGTGAATTCATTGTCCCAGGAAGGGGAAACTTTATTGACACATTCCTGGGGTCAGATACATCACATGATCACACTGACAGAACCACAGGCACATAGACACAGGTAACAGAGCATGCACAATGTCGGCACTAGTACAGTGTATATCCACCTTCCGCAGCAATGCAGGCTGCTATTCTCCCATGGAGACGATCGTAGAGATGCTGGATGTAGTCCTGTGGAACGGCTTGCCATGCCATTTCCACGTGGCGCCTCAGTTGGACCAGCGTTCGTGCTGGACGTGCAGACCGCGTGAGACGACGCTTCATCCAGTCCCAAACATGCTCAATGGGGGACAGATCCGGAGATCTTGCTGGCCAGGGTAGTTGACTTACACCTTCTAGAGCACGTTGGGTGGCACGGGATACATGCGGACGTGCATTGTCCTGTTGGAACAGCAAGTTCCCTTGCCGGTCTAGAAATGGTAGAACGATGGGTTCGATGACGGTTTGGATGTACCGTGCACTATTCAGTGTCCCCTCGACGATCACCAGTGGTGTACGGCCAGTGTAGGAGGTCGCTCCCCTCACCATGATGCCGGGTGTTGGCCCTGTGTACCTCGGTCGTATGCAGTCCTGATTGTGGCGCTCACCTGCACGGCGCCAACACGCATACGACCATCATTGGCACCAAGGCAGAAGCGACTCTCATCGCTGAAGACGACACGTCTCCATTCGTCCCTCCATTCACGCCTGTCGCGACACAACTGGAGGCGGGCTGCACGATGTTGGGGCGTGAGCGGAAGACGGCCTAACGGTGTGCGGGACCGTAGCCCAGCTTCATGGAGACGGTTGCGAATGGTCCTCGCCGATACCCCAGGAGCAACAGTGTCCCTAATTTGCTGGGAAGTGGCGGTGCGGTCCCCTACGGCACTGCGTAGGATCCTACGGTCTTGGCGTGCATCCGTGCGTCGCTGCGGTCCGGTTCCTGGTCGACGGGCACGTGCACCTTCCGCCGACCACTGGCGACAACATCGATGTACTGTGGAGACCTCACGCCCCACGTGTTGAGCAATTCGGCGGTACGTCCACCCGGCCTCCCGCATGCCCACTATACGCCCTCGCTCAAAGTCCGTCAACTGCACATACGGTTCACGTCCACGCTGTCGTGTTAAAGACTGCGAAGGAGCTCCGTATGCCACGGCAAACTGGCTGACACTGACGGCGGCGGTGCACAAATGCTGCGCAGCTAGCGCCATTCGACGGCCAACACCGCGGTTCCTGGTGTGTCCGCTGTGCCGTGCGTGTGATCATTGTTTGTACAGCCCTCTCGCGGTGTCCGGAGCAAGTATGGTGGGTCTGACACACCGGTGTCAATGTGTTCTTTTTTCCATTTCCAGGAGTGTATCATGTAGTACATCAGGTCCAGAACTCTTAGAAAGCGTAGTTAATCCGTTCATTCCAGCTGCATAGTGAATAACATTTCCCTGACAGTCACTTAAATTGTCTGTCCAAAAGTGGCATAAAATTGATGTTCATGATTCGCTTTAGTATAGCATGACTATTGACATTGGGCGATATCTGCTGATTTTTAAAATTCAGAATGCGATCACACTTTAATGACGCCTCATGCTAGGAGAGAACATAGGCAATAAAATAAAGGTTCATTTGCTTATAATGCCTAAACATGCTAAAAATGGTCTGGATGCAATAGATTACCATGCGAAATTGGTTTGACGATCAGATAGCAAACATAAATTTTTTTCTGTTACCTTTCTTACGCTGACATTGTGGACAACGCCAACTGCGCCAATAAATGCCTCATCCAGTCGAATTTTTCTCGTCCTTCTAGGTGTTACCCAGTCTAAATGACATACTTAAACATCATATGTTCCTTAAACAGAGAGATCAGGTGCTTCAAACCCCACTTATTGTGGCACAATCATTCTGGGTATCTCTCCCAATACAAATGTTTGGTGACACAGCTGATACCATATGCTAAATCATACATCAAGTGGGCACCTTCGAATCCATTTATGCACCGACATCCAAGTCAGTAATAAACTCTAGTAAACAGTTATGTGATCGCTGAGACCATAATTGTCACCCAAACTGTTGATAGTTAAAAGTAGGGCTGTGAAGTTAGTCACACATCATCACAAGCAATGACGTGGGTGGTTTGCCAACAACACTATCCATGAAGTGGAACACAAAACTACCGCTGTCTTTTCCCCTTGCGCACAGTCTGCAAAGAAATGAGCCAAGCTACAATGATGGGAGAAAAATAGCAGCTTCGAGGAGGAGCTGTGCGACATAAGCGGAGGTGGTAGAGGTGTCTCTATATCTGAAACATGATGTCTCTTCAGATTTGGCGCTAGTAGCGCCTCTGTGAGGACACATGTCACGTTTACTTTAAATACACTTTGTAATTGTCGTGAGTGTTAGTTACGTTTGAGACTGAACATAGTGAGCTGAAGTTAGTAGCCATTGTGGCAGAGCGGTTCTAGTTGCCTCAGTCCGGAACCACGCTGCTGCTATGGTCGCAGGTTCGAATCCTGCCTCGGTCATGGATGTGTGTGATGTCCTAGGTTAGTTAGGTTTAAGTAGTTCTAAGTCTAGAGGACTGATGACCTCAGATTTTAAGTCCCATAGTGCTCAGACCCATTTCATTTGATGTTGGTAAAGAATGCCTTTAAGGTGAAAAGCACACCATTATCAGTACCTCACTAGGTTTGAATGAGGTTGTGTAACGGGGCTACGAGAAGCTGGATGTTCCTTCTGTGATACTACTGAAAGAGTTGGCAGGAATATAGCCACTGTACATAACTGATGGCAGCAGCAGTCACGAGAATGTTCAGTCATAAGGAGTCCAGGGTCCAGATGACCATTTGGCATAAGAGATGGAAGACCATCGTGTTTGATGTTAGGCTCTGGTGCATCGTACTGCAACTGCAACAGCAATTTGAGCTCCAGTTGCCACTGAAACCAATACCATACATTGCACTGACCCCAAACCAGTGGTGTCAAACGAGAGGTCATTGGAGGGCAGATTGAAGGTCTGTTGTGTTTGCTAACGAAACCTCATTAAGCCTTAGTGCCAGTGATGGCTGTGTGTTGGTTAGGAGGAGGTAAGTTGAGGGCCTGCAACAAACCTTTCTGCACACTTGGCACATGGGACCTACACCTGGGGCCGTGGTATGTGGGTGCAATTCGTATGACTGCAGGAGTATCCGTGGTTATCTGACAAAACCTGACTGTAAATCTGTACATGTATTTGGTGATTCGAACAGCTATGCTGCTATTCATGAACAGCATTTCACGTGGTGTTTCCCAACAGAATAACGCTCACCAATATACTACGGTTGTAGCCCAACATGCTCTACGGACTGTCAACATGTTACCTTGGCCTGCTCGATCACCAGATCTGTTTCCAGTCGAGTACATATGGGTTGTCATTTGACGACAGCACCAGCGTCATCTATGAACAGCATTAACCGTCCCTGTATTGACCAGCCATGTGCAAAAGGCATGAAACTCCACCCCACAAAAATTTGGAAATTTGTGCTAAGTTCCTATGGGACCAAACTACCGAGGTCATCGGTTACACACTACTTAATCTAACTGAAACTAACTTATGCTAAGGAAAACAGACACACCCATGCCCGAGGGGGGACTCAGATCTCCGATGGGGACAGTTCTGTGAACTGTGGCAATGCGCCTCAGACAGCGAGGCTACCCTGCGAGGCCTCCACCTCACAAACCGACATATGGCACTTGTACAACACAATGCATTCACATTTGCAGTTATTACTGTGCTTGTGTAGCATTTTTGCATTGGCTTACCTTGCCAATAGGGCAACCTAAGGTCTAGCGATCTTAAGCAGTTCAATATGCTACCTAGACAAATGTATTCCCGAAATTTTATTATTCTGAGTTAATTATTTTTTGATGCTGAGATTTTTTTCTCGTCGGTATACTCCACGGCTATTGTAGATCTTCTTGCTATGAGCAGCATACGGTGCCTCTTCGCTAATTTTTGAAATATATAAACCCCTTCTGTCGCAGGTGGCCTGTTGCTGTCAGGGAACCCGTGGACGTGCGACTGCGGCCTGGTGTGGCTGGGCCACTGGCTGCGGCGGTGGCTGCGCGAGACGCTGCAGATCCACACGGTGGTGGTGGAGGGCGCGCAGCAGCTGAGCGCGGCGGCGCGCGAGGCCACCTGCTGGGACGCGGCGGCCAGCCGGCAGGTGGCGCTGCTGCAGCTGCGCGCGCCCGACCTGGCGTGCCACCCCAGCGCGCTCAGCCACGGCGGCGCCGCGCCCCGGTCGCGGGCCTCGCTGCTGCTCGCCCTGGCGCCACTCGTCCTCACCGCCAGGAGCGCTCTGGCCGCGTAGTCTGCGCCCGCAGCGCCCTGCGCGGGCGGGTGCGCCACCACTCTGCAGATACCGCGGCGGACGCGCTAACGTACCGGCTGCGAATCTCCAATAACACCACTGAGATCCAAGCTCAGTGAGATCCGTCGGTAGCTCTATTTTGCAATCAAAGTGTGACTGTAGAGTGTTAAACGGCTATAACCTCTCATTCGAAACTTATGAGTACTAATGGTGTCAGTGAGTGCTCGAACTATTTAATGACATACTTCGCTTAAGAACTATTTCTCGTCGATCTAGTTTCGTTGCTCGATTTCTGTTCCAGGACGTGAAACCGCTTCAGCCTGCTATGGTTGATGCTTAAAAGACTCCGTGATACAAATACTGAATTCTGTTTGTAATGTATCGAGACCAAGGTATAGTTATCAACTGTTTGTAAAGCAGTCAGATTAAGAGTTGTCCTGTTCTGTTAACTGACAAGTGTGACACACATAGTGATTGCGGGTTGTGAACTACGAAAGAAGGAAAACCGAAAACTGAGGAAAGTTGTTAGTACTGCATTTTCTCTGTAAGAATCCTAGTACAGCTCCAATGGACTTGAAATAACAGCCAACCAGTTGTAAAGTACAGGTTTGTTATACCTTGACCATGGTTTCGACAGTTCCAAAAGTCTTCTCCAGAAGGTATTGTAGACAGAATCATATATATTACCTGTATCAAATAAGGAGTCGTCGACTCTGTCTGTCTTATACATATGCGTTTCATCCACTTAATCTCTACTGTAGACACGTACAATCACAATTCCTGTACAAGACAGGTTTGTTATACCTTGACAATGGTTTCGACAGTTCCAAAAGTCTTCTCCAGAAGGTATTGTAGACAGAATCATATATATTACCTGTATCAAATAAGGAGTCGTCGACTCTGTCTGTCTTATACATGTGCGTTTAATCCACTTAATCTCTGCTGTAGACACGTACAATCACAATTCCTGTACAAGACAGTGTCAATGACTACGACGTTGGACTCAGACAATATTTGATTCTACGTACAATACCTTATGAAGAAGACAGGTTTCAAAATGTTGAAACTGTGGGCGAGTTTTATTAAATCTGAATTTTGAAACTGGTTAGCTGTTATTTCCATTTCCTTGAAGATTTTACATTTACAGTTGCCGAAGCGCACCCATGTTCCAAATCATAGGATTCTAGAACTATAACCCGTCTCATGACGGGTATTCCACCATATATTACCTGCTATTAATTGTTTTACCTGCTGGAAAACTGTCTCAGATGTAGATAGGAATAACGATTGAGGCCTTGGACGCGGAACACAAATTTTATTTGGACAGTAATTAGGTAGGAATTTGGATGGGCCATTTCGAGGGCAGCACATTACTATTCGCCTTAACTGATTTGATAAAATCACTCTAAGTCTACATATCGACCGACGGATGCGTGTGTCAACCTCGATGCTTTCCCATTCTGAACTCGTTGTCTCCCACTATTAGCCCTCAGTCGATACACAACTGTAGTTTTCCCTGCAGTACTACTATGTATATATTAAACAGCAATCGGGAGCTGCAAAATAAAAAAAATAAATATAATAAATAAATAAAATAAAAAAAGCAATCCCTTGAAATGAAAGGGTAGGACTAGGCTAAATTATTGAATACGCAGTATGCAGGGCAAGTTCCGACCGATTTCCTAATCTTTACGTGTTATGGGGCGGACTCTGTTACGCGTCAGCTGTCAATGCCGGCCTCAATATTTTGCACGTTACGCACCTCCCGTTGCGAAAGATTTCTTATCGATAATTTAATAGCGTCATTTCAGTAAGCTGTTTTATTTAACTGACTGGTGTTACGAAAGTGTACTCTCCCCGTGAAAAATTATTGTTGCTTCAATAATTCGGAAGATTAAGCAGTTAAGATGATGTCTTACAATCACTGAAAAGTCCCTGACGACTCTATAAGTTGATTATTCTGATACCTGGATAGCAATGTAACCAGTGGAAAATTTTTGGACAAAAGAATGTTCAAATCTGTGTGAAATCTTATGGGACTTAACTGTTAAGGTCATGAGTCCCTAAGCTTACACACTACTTAACCTAAATTACCCTATAGACAAACACACACACCCATGCCCGAGGGAGGACTCGAACTTCCGCCGGGACCAGCCGCACAGTCCATGACAGTAAATTACTAATCCCTTTACCTGATGGTAGCTGTTGCAAACGTTGTTCGATGTGTTTGAAGGCTTATAAGCATTAGAGATGTACACGTTACGCGGGACTTCCTACACCAACACTACAAAACCTGATACCTACTTACAAAATTTACAGTCACAGAAACGAACATTTCTTTCACTTTCGTCGTAGTATTAAATTCCCAAGTTTTTGGTGAACATATAATGGCACACTAAAAACGAGATGATCCAGAGTGATCGAGACTTATTTTGCAATTAAAAATGTGCAACTGCGAATGAAGAACAAATGAGAATTGTTTTCAATATCAGCACAGTTATTATGTTTTTCTATTCTATATTTATCAGTGCATTGGTTTTTTTGATTTTATTGTGGACTCTTTCTTGGTGTAAGGACCATGTGGCTGTTAAGTAACGTTTAGGGGACGCACAAGCATCTGACATATCATTAAAATTAAATGTCTTCTTAAGGACTTTCAAACACGGAACATATCTGCGATTTTTGTCTAACATAGCTATAAGAAATAGTATATTTGAACGCAATGTTTTGTTGTGAATACAAGATTCAGTGCGCTGTCTTTTTTGGATCAGCTTTTCGATCCCACCTTCCTTTTAGGGTCACTGTTCATTGTAACAGTATTTCCGTTACAGTAGTCAGGTCAACAAAATATGTTGCTGTGTGTGTTGATCTCACATTGGAGCACACCATTTTTTTACTGTAAATTATGTCAGGTGGTAGAAACTGGTGCTACAGATGTTTATTTTTAGATCTGTAATCACTGCGTTTCACTGCTACTGTTGTTTGAGTGGGAACTTTTTCAGGTTATTGGGTCCAGTCCATGTATTGCTACCTGTGCGAAACATCTAGTAACAAAACTTAACTCTGACCGATAGTGTGTGTTATTTGGTACATCAGATCATCGTATCGGAATATTTAGTTGCACTTTGCAGTTCGGAACAGTAAAACTAGATTGAAGATGTTAATAGCAATCTTTGCGAAACTGTGGATTTGGAGAATATTGACGCCAATAGCTGAGTGCCATTTTTCCCATCATGCGTCAGGAGACCAGATTCGTACGTCCATTAATTTTCCATTAGTTTGTGCCTGTGACTGGGTGTATTTGGAGAGCCACGAAAAACCCAAATCAGGATGATCGGACGTTGGATTTCAACACCGCTTGTCAAGAACACAATATTAAAGAAAGTGAGTTTCGGCCAGTGGCTTACCCATAGCAGCACGTATGTCGAGAAACCTTTAGCAGATTATACCATTTTCTGTGATACACGTAAAAATTCTGGAAGTCTTAAGTAAGAATTAGAGGACCTTCGTCATCATCCACAGTTATTAGCGTGGAGGATGTTATTTCGATGTCGAATGGTAGCAAAACGCGATCATCGAATTCTTAATGCCATTATTTTGCATATATGTAACTTCATCCAAAATTATCATTAACATCTACGAAACAGTTCGCTGTGCAACCGAGCACTGGAAATGGTGTGCATTCTATTTATATGGTGATTAATTGGGACTAATGTAAAAGCTATGTGTTACATGCTGTACTGTTTGAGGATCCGTGTAAGCTGTGCATTCAACTCAGAAAACAAACTATAAAATTTCTTCGGAACCAACACTGCGACAACTGCACATTCTCGGTAAAGTTTACATTTATCTCTGAAGTCAGACTATGGTTAGTGGAAATAAAACAGATTGTTACTCAACTGTGTACAGCATAGTGTACAGAACTGCCTTCTTCTTTACTAACGCTGCTTAATAGTTTGTAACTCTTTTTTCTTTATTTTAAATCAACCTGTATAACTCTTCCATTACATAATGCGAAACGGCGTACCTCCTTCATACGTATTTAGTGTTGTGTAACGTAGTAGAATACTATAGAGTGCACACCTGTGAAATTAAAGACGTTGACGGTTACCAGAAAGATTGCTATCTTTGAAGTCAACAGTGAATGTGAATCCAAGCTTCGAAGTATATTCTGCCTAATCTGCAGGCGACACAGTGATAATCCAATGAATCAGGGTCAACTTGAAATGAACTTAATTGAAAACAATTAGAATTTGTACTTACTGTGTATTGGGAGTTTCTAACTTGAAACTATCCGTCATACTCGTCAATGTGAGCCGTTCACCTACGACGCAGCACTGGGCACTGTTACAGCAGTTCCTATGTACAGATCAATAGAGAGATGAGTCTCCTAGCGAAATTTAGTATGTGGCTGAACGGTACTGTTGTTAAAACTGGAAAACGTGCTCAAATGTATCACAATGTGCCAATGAGAGGTATGTTTTCTCTTTCGCAGAGAGCCAAACTTGAGTATTTTTTATATTTTTTCAGTACCTTTGTTTAGTGGGACCGATTTGACTTTCAATATCTAACTGTCGTGTTGGTTAATTTGAGAATAAGCTTACAGAGATGTTGTAGTGTGAGTGTGCTATAATTTCTGTCGTTGCACAATGTGTTTACTTCTACTGCATTTTCATCTCTCTTGTACTTATGACTGTAAAATAAAGATCGCAATTTTAAGAATTTGTTACGTATATGAAAGAAGGATGCTGCTATATACGATTTTCAACCGTGGATACGAACATGTTAGTTTCCGTCCTCACCACTGTCGAGAGATCTCACATTTTATGCAAACGAATGTAGTTGATTATGAACTTAACGATCCATTTCCCGCAGTCAGAGCCGAGAGCGAAATATCAGTTGCGATCTTTACCAAAGTGCCTTATGTATCACTTCAGATGTATATTGCATTGTTATTCTCTATCTTTGTATATTTAATATACATGTAAAGCTCACTTCTGAAGACTTCGTACCGCACTAAATGTAAAAATTGAGACACGTAGTCTTCAGTATTCAAATAAAGAGTCGAAAGCACGGATATATAAGTATTTAACCCTTCCTTTCGTTTCCTTCATTTACTTTCAGTATTGCTGCCAGTTTTCCATTCGAAACAACATTTTCCTTATTGTGTACGTTTTGGAATTTCTTTATGATGACTATCAGTACTTGCGTGTCTATTTCAGCTACTTCCGGGCCATAAAACTGATGGAAGCGAACTTCACCCTGTGAGTAGGGTGATTGTGTTGTGTACGAATTCCAGCTACTCTGAATCCTCATACAGAGTAGTTTCACATTGATGTACGAGACATATATTACATCGCATGTAATCAGGTGGGTAGTCAAATTAATCACATAATAACCTCCTTCTTCAAGTGATGTATTTCGAAAATATTCAAACGATATTAGAAAACTACACTACTGGCCATTAAAATTGCTACACCATGAATATGACGTGCTATAGACTCGAAATTAAACCAGCAGGAAGAAGATGCTGTAATACGAAAATCATTAGTTTTTCAGAGCATTCACACAAGGTTGGCGCCGCTTTCGACACCTACAACGTGCTGCCATGAGGAAAGTTTCCAACCAATTTTTCATACACAAACAGCAGTTGACCGGCGTTGCCTGGTGAAACGTTGTTGTGATGCCTAGTGTAAGAAGGAGAAATGCGTACCATCACGTTTCCGACTTTGATAAAGGTCGAATAGTAGCCTATCGCGATTGCGGTTTATCGTATCGCAATATTGCTGCTCGCGTTGGTCGAGATCCAATGACTGTTAGTAGAATATGGAATCGATGGGTTCAGGAGGGTAATACGGAACGCCGTGCTGGATCCCAGCGGTCTCGTATCACTAGTAGTCGAGATGACAGGCATCTTATCCGCATGGCTGTAACGTATCGTACAGCCACGTCTCGATCCCTGAGTCAACAGATGGGGCCGTTTACAAGACAACAACCATTTGTACGAAAAGTTCGACGACGTTTGCAGCAGCATGAACTATCAGCTCGGAGAGCATGGCTGCGGTTGCCCTTGACCTTGCATCACAGACAGGAGCGCCTGTGATGGTGTACTCAACTACGAACCTGGTCGCACGAATGGAAAAACGTCATTTTTTCGGATGAGTCGAGGTTCTGTTTACAGCATCATGATGGTCGCATGTGTTTGGCGACATCGCGGTGTATGTACATTGAAAGCGTGTATTCGTCATCATTATATTGGCGTATCACCCGGCGTGATGGTATGGGGTGCCATTGGTTACACGTCTCGGTCACCTCGTGTTCGCATTGACGGCACTTTGAACAGTGGACGTTACATTTCAGATGTGTTACGACCCGTGGCTCTACCTTTCTTTCGATCCCTGCGAAACCCTACATTTAAGCTGGATAATGCACGACCGCATGTTGCAGGTCTTGTACGGGCCTTTCTGGATATAGAAAATGTTCGACTGCTGCCCTGGCCAGCACATTCTCCAGATCGCACACCAATTGAAACGTCTGGTCAATGGTGGCCGAGCAACTGGCTTGTCACAATACGCCTATCACCACTCTTGCTCAACTGTGGTATCGTGTTTAAGCTGCATGTACAGCTGCACCTGTACACGCCATGCAAGCTCTGTTTGACTCAATGCCCAGGCGTATGAAGGCCGTTATTACGGCCAGAGGTGGTTGTTCTGGGTACCGATTTCTCAGGATCTATGCACCCAAATTGCGTGAAAATGTAATCACATGTCAGTTCTAGTATAATATATTTCTGCATTGAATACCCGTTTGTTATCTGCATCTCTTCTTGGTGTAGCAATTTTAATGGCCAGTAGTGTATATCTCCTACGTGCCAGGAAGTTTGGATAAACTTTACGAGTATAGACAAAACGTAAGAGCGAAAGTAACTTCAACATGATGTGTCGCTGCCAAATAACCCAGCACGAGGGAAACTAGTACCATACAGAGAGACAACCTCTACGGTATTGTACAGAAGATAACTGATAGAAATACTCAATCAGGCGCACAGAAATGACATGACAGACGTAGATGGGACAGAGTTATGATGTGAGTGGTGCACGATACGGAGGTCCTCCATGCTGGTGCTCAGACATGGTTGGCCCAAACTTGACAAGTATATATGCCCTTATGTTCCCATGCAACCAAATATCGTGCCACTGTCACATCCAAATGAGCCACAAATTTCGATAATGCGCGATTCGACCAGGTGGCAAAATGGAGACCCACAATGAGAGACCTTTCAGTCTCTGTTAGGTGCTGACAACGGTCGCTCAGACTATATAACTAATCTGGTCTTTTTATAGCAAGAGTACTTCCATAAATTCAGTTAATGTTACCCCGTTTGTAGGAGTTTAGCTGAGCGTGAATGTTGAACGGGCACCCAATGGACTGAGCAGTCGGACATTAGATTGCTTTTTCTAAATTAGCCTGTTATTTTATGCACACATAAATTATACGGCGGACTGGGTAAGCAGCAGTATGCGGCTGTTTGCTGATGATGCTTTGGAATATAGGAAGGTGTCGTAGTAGAGTGACTGTTGGTAGAGACAAGGTGACTTAGGCAAAATTTTTAGTTGGTGTTCTGAATGGCAGCTAGCTCTAAATGTAGAGTAATGTAAATTCACGCATATGAGTAGAAAAAACAACCCGTAATGTAGGAGTACAGCAATAGTAAAATGTTACTTGACACAGTCGCGTCGATAATATGTTTAGGTATAACGCTGCAAAGCAGTATGAAAGAGAATGCGAATGTAAGAATTGTAGTAGGGAAGGGGAATGGTCAACTTCAGTTTATTGGGAGAATTTTAGGAGCGTGTTTCATCTGTGAGGGGAGTAGCATAACGGACAGGAGTGTGACACATCCTTGAATACTGTTCCAGTGTTTGTAATCCGCATAAGGTCGGATTAAAGGAAGACATCGAAGCAGTTCACAGACCGGCTGCTACATTTGTTACCGGTAGGTTCGGACAACACGCAAATATTACGGAGACGCTTCGGGAACTCAAATGAGAACCACTAAAGGAAAGGTGAAGTCCTTTTCAAGGAGCACGGTTTACAAAATTCCTAGAAGCGGCATTTGAGGTTCACTGCAGAACAGTTCTACAACCCCCAACGTACATTTCGGGTAAGGACCATGAAGATAAGATTACAGAGATTATTACTCCTACGGAGGCATAGAGACAGCCCTTTTTCCGTCGCTCCATTTGTGAGAGGAGAAAGGAAGGAGATGACTAGTCGTGTTGCAAGGTAAGCATCACCACACGCCATACGGTGCCTTGCGGAGTATGTATGTGGATGAGATTGAAATGGGTGAACAAAAAGCTAACGAGATATAAATGCAAAAGGTGGGAGCTCAAACGAGCAAATAGTTTCAGAGCAATAGTTAATGATTTCCAATTGACAGTATGAAAAGAAAGCTTTTAAATCTTTTTACGTTCAGAATGCCAAACAAAATTGGAATCACACGAGAATACAGTAACAGCTTCAAACATTCACTGTCACCTTTCATTTGTGTGTTGATAAGCATGAACAAATCATCAACTATGTCACATTAACGTGTCCTAGCTGACAAATTAGATAGCCTTTACGGTCTTTAAGGAGCACTAGTTGACTAATGACCAATACATTTTTTAGCAAACTGGGACGCAGAATCTGTTATGATATATCACTGCACTTTTGACCAATCTTTTCTTGCATACAAACACAGAGAGTTTAGAAAAATTATTATTGTATGGAAGTTAATGGATTATTGGTGCAAACAATAACTGACACATTGGTTCCCAAAATTTTTTATGATACTCCACTACACCTCTGATCAATCCGTCACTATATAAAACGCTTAAGGCTTCATGAAGATATTCTTTCATACAATTTGACTGGTTACTAATGTACACACTGTCTAAACTCTAAAGCATGGGGACTTTCAAAATGTCACACTCTACTCCACACTCTCCAAGAGACACTTTTACTATGAATCATCTTGTACAATAAATATACACGCCACTCTTTAACTAACCTTTACTGATTACAAACCTAAAAACTACCTTGATTATGAGGGAGGCCGCTAAGTCGATACGGCAGCAACTCCCTCTGCAAAACACTTTTCGCACCAAAATTTTAATGGCAAACAAAATACACTCAGTAATACCTTTTAAACAAAGGTAAGTAAATGTAAGTTGGTACTGAATAAACGTATTTACGTTGATAAACACGTCATGCACATGACAATAGTATTATCATTAAATTAAAAACTAGTTACGGCTCACATCTGGCTCACATTATCATAACAACTTTCATTTTTATGATTAGGAATAGGATGCTAACATAGGTAAAGTGATACCAGTCAAAGATGTCTAACTGAGGGACGTAGTTTCGATAAACACTTGCCTTGATTGAGCGCCATGAGATTCTGGCTTACGAGAAATGCTACAGACCTATTTCATTACTTTTCCTGGAGTTACTTGAGACGGCACTGGCCACAAATAATGGAATCCTGATGCTTCATAGATATTACAAATGGGCTCTCAGAAACCTCTTCTTGGCGACGGACTTATAAATCAAAGTACACCAATACACGCCACGTGGTCACGAACAGATGCAGGTTTCATCCGAGGCTCATTTAATATATTTCGCCTATAACGTCGCTTGCTCTTCCCTTCAGTTACTCCGGCCACATACAGGTTGACGCGCTAACCTCGTGCACTGCCCCCTTTCCAGCTGATGCTTTCACATCCCAAGTTCTGAGAGATCATCGTCCACCATTTCCTGTGATTTATAATTCTGATTCTGCAAGCACGAAAATAAAATTCCATCCATTTGATACACAGAAGAAAATAGAATTCATAACATTCAGTAAAAATCTACTCTAAGACAAAGAAAATGAGACACTACCAAGGAATTATACGAAAGGGACGGACATCGGCAGATGTAATGTAAATATACAGATAAATAAATGATTATAAATTCAGAAAAATTGGATGATTTATTCAAGAGAAAGAGTTACACAAATTGAGCAAGTCAGTAACGCATTGGTCCATCTCTAACCATTAAGCAAGCATTGACTGGTAGAGCTGATGGCTGTCTTCCTAACAGATACAGTGCTCAGTTCGACGCAGGACTCTCTGAAGGCAATTCTACTCCAGGCAACGAGATTCTAGGCACCAGCGTCCAGTGAAGAAGTGTCTGGAGATGCTATGGAAGGCCCGACAACGATGAGTGATGGTCTGGATCACCATTCCACTTCATAGTAGGGACTTCTGTGGTCGTCAACCGTGGCGCGCTTACAACACAACGGTATATCGACGATATTCAACACCCCGTTTTGTTACCCTTCATGTCCAGGAATCCTGTGCTTACGTTTCAGCAGGGTAATACCCGCTCGCACGTGGCGAGTGTTTCTACGGCTTACGGGTTGTCTTCGCGCTTACCAAACTCTGCCTTGGCCAGAAACGTCACCAGACCTTTCCCCAGCTGAGAAAATATGGTCCAGTACTGGCAGGGCCCTACAACCAACTCGGGATTTTGGCGTCCCAATGTGCCTCAGGAGGACATCAAAAACTATCAAGCATTGGTCAGCCGAATAACTGTAGCATAAGGACCAGATGCACACCGACGCGTTTTTGACTTTCTCAATTGGTGAAGGTCTTTCTCTTCATTCAATTATCCAATTTTTCTGAACTGTAATCGTTTGTTCGTCTGTGCATGTACTTTATGTCTTCCGATTCCATCTGATGCTGATAACTCTTTCGTGCTCTGTCCTTTTTCTTTCTTAGAGTGCATATAAGTGGGAATTGTAAAAATTTAGATAACTCATATATAACATAGGTGTTCATATAGTTCATCGTGTCCTCCACCGTGATCACTCAACATCCACACCAGAAATAGCCACCCTACATGTGGGATTGAAGGAAGCGGCACTACGTCGAGATCACGGAGTCCAGATGTCTGAAATTTCCTCTCTCCCTATTCAACATGAGCGACGTGGACGTTGCAGGTGGTATGGTGCGGTAAATCCGCCTCAGAAAATCCACTCTGTGACCAGCACTACTTAACAGTATTCATCCGTCCATTCACAAAACTACAGTTCAGTGAACCGACTACGTCACACTACCAAATAGGCACTGTTGTTAGTGTTGGAATTTGGTAGTATTCCTTTCACCGGATAATAGAAAATACCGCCCATTGTGACGCGCTCTAAGTAAGGGACCGCGTTTGGTGAAAATCAGTGACGTCACGCTACTGTTATAACTTCCGTTTGACTTACTACATGAAGTCACACAGGTGACCTGCGACCATTGTATGAACACTAAGTACGCCTTTATCAACGATTTTTGGCCGCTAGTAGGAACAGTCCACTAAAACTTTTTTTTCATTTTATAATCGTTTCATTAGGACACCAAAAAAACGTAATACAGAGTATCATGTCAAATGAATTGTATCTCAACGTTGATATTCACTATCCAGCCTTACACTAATGTTAAGAAATAAATAATTTGATGCATTACTCTACCTGAAATGCGTATTTTCTTTTGTTTTTTCTGTTTTCTTTTGAAGAATGAGTGGACTGTTGTTAGTAGGGTCCGAAAAGCTTCGATGAAGACGTGCTTACGTAAAAGTGCAGAGGAATCAGTAAGATGCCTTTCGTACATATCTGAATGAACCATATCTCTCACCCATCAGGGTAAGCTACATGAAACGTACCTATTAACTGGACTAACTTATATTTGCAGTGGAAAGTTAGTTAAAGTGCTATCTATCATCAGGAATCATGATGAAACTTAGCACAACAGAATCCTCAAAGAAACACGTCCTTCATATATTAACGTGGCTGATGCCCCTTTTTAATTCATAATAGAAGATAGGCAAAGGTTGCAACTACCAACATGACTGACACTCAAGGAAACATTGCATACAAGAGGTATTACTTCCACAGATCACACAGATCGCACCTGTTAAATTAAGGAGCAAGCATCGAATAAAAGGGACGTTTAACGTTATCGTGGCATCCCTAAAATTCACACGGTGCCAATCTCAGTTAAATTCAATCCCCGAAGCGAGAACACTTACCAACCTTTGCTGTACCAGAGTCGGAACCTCTTGCCACGTGAGAACCAACAGTCAACTCTCGAGACAATGCCGAGACTAAATCCTTGTGATAAGGAGTTATGCGACATAGTGCTCGGCATATTTAATTATTTAAGGAATTAAAGGGCAAGTGAAAGTGAATTCTAAAGCTTCCATAAAATGCAAGTCAAATGGACCTGATACTAATGAACTTCAAGTACTCTTAGGAACGATTTAATATGGAATGAACACGATCAGGGAGAGATTTATCAGAAGAATCTTACGAAACTCTTTCTCACCCATCAGAAAAACTCTCCTTCGAGCGATTATTGGGTAGTATTCGGTGATGTGGGCTTTAATTAACAGCAAAGTAGTCCGGAAATGAGCCGCATTGTTCGTGACAGGTTTATAGAGGTGTGAATGGTAGAGTGCTAAACTCTCTCTCTCTCTCTCTCTCACACACACACACACACACACACACACACACACACACACATATATATATATATATATATATATATATATATATACTGTAGAGATATTTACACTGTAATATCTTACCTCTACTGTTGTGAACTGTGTGGGTATGTATATTAGAATTAATTCCAAAGGATAATGTAATGAAACTTCCTGATCTCCTAATTACTGACTATTGTCCAGTCACACTTCCTCTCTCCTAAAGACTCAAAAAAGTTGGTATTAAACAACTAATATTAAACAACTAACTAAAGTCAACTTCCTTGTCGCTGTTTATTTGTAACTTCAGTGTTAGTCAATTTCTTTAAGGAAAACGGCTTTTTTTGAATGTAGGGTATTTTTAGGAACTACATATCGTCATTGTGTGTATCAGTGTGGTATCAATAGGTAAATTACAATTTCATTGCGACCATGATTGTTAGATTACCTTCTAGATATAAAGTAGTTCCGAAATCTCCATTTGCACACTTTGTTTGTGGTAAATTGGAGACTGCTACACTACTTAAATAAGGTTATACTTGATAATCAATTAAGAAATAATTTTGAAACTTTCAGACTCACTAAAACTTTATACAAAGTGAAAGGCTCACTCTTGACGTAACTGTCACCCATTTGGTGTGTAATATTACACTTTTCTATGTACTGGACTACAAAACTTTACACTACTTGTTTGAATGCATTTAAAGTTCTGGTGTCACTCATACGTATTATTGTACTAATATATCTTCAGTTAACAAGAACATGCTTTGCAAGTAGGGTCCTCTTCGACAGAAACGCGAACACGTATTAGTGTGTAGTCAATTGCTAAAATGTATTCTGTCGGAGTGTGTCCTACAGATGAGTAACTGCAATGAGTCAATCTTGAATTACGCTATCATCTAATGCAACGCTGTAATTGAAACGGAGTGTCAGAACACAAATAACATTCATATCATGTATATAAAAATTAGCACACACTATCCTATCACACCTCTGCATACTTCTGTAATCGACCACTAGATATCACGAGAGGCGGAATCGCCAGTATGAACGCAGACAGGGAGTACTATGTTGTCACCAGAGATGCTGTAACAGCAGAATGGGTCGTCTAGGGGAGTTCAGTGACCTTCAACGTGGATTACTTGTTAGATGTCATTCACGCAACAGGCCCATCAGGGACATTTCGGCTTTCCTAAGACTGGAAATGTCAACTGTTGGTGATGGTGATGTGACAGTGACTGTGAAAACGATGTGGAACAACCACAGCCAAACCGAGAACATGCAGCCATATATCCTGACGAACATTGATCGTCAGGAAATATGGAGGGAGGTTATATTAAATCGCATTAAAATCAACAGAAGAAATCACTTGGAGTTACAAAGAGCGAAAAGAGCAAACATTAGTTTAGCTCGCACAGTGACTGTTCGCAGGGAGATAAAAAGAATGGTTAAACTGATCGAGCAACTCCCCGTAAGCTATACATTTCTATAACAAGTGGTCAGCGATGCTTGAGGTGGTGTAGAAAGCGACGCCACTGGACAGTAAATAACTGGAAACGAGAGATTTGGAGGGATGGCCGGCCTGAGTGGCCGAGTGGTTCTAGGCGCTACAGTCTGGAACGGCGCGACCACTACGGTCGCAGGTTCGAATCCTGCCTAGGGCATGGATGTGTGTGATGTCCTTAGGTTAGTTGGGTTTAAGTAGCTCTACGTTCTGGGGGACTGATGACCTCAGGTGTTAAGTCCCATAGTGCTCAGACACATTTGAGCCAAACTGCAGAAAGGTGGGAATTCCAGAAGATGGGACCTGTATAAAATGACAGAGCCAGAGGTTGTAAGGCGTTTTAGGGAGAAAATTAACGAACGATTGACAGGAATGGGGGAAAGAAATACAGTAGGAGAAGGATGGGTAGCTTTGCGAGATCATATAGTGAAGGCAGCAGAGCATCAAGTAGGTAAACAGTGGAGGACTAGTAGCAATCCTTGGGTAACAGAAGATTTATTGAATTTAAGTGATGAAAGTAGAAAATATAAAAATGCAGTAAATGAAGCGGGCAAAGAGGAATAAAAACTTCTCAAAAATGACAGTAAGTGTTAAATGGCTAAGCAGGGATGCCTAGAGAACAAATGTAAGGATGTAGTGGCATATATCACTAGGGATAAAATAGTTACTGCCAACAGGAAAATTAAAGAGACATTTGCAGAAAAGAGAACCACTTCCATGAATATCAAGAGCTCAGATGGAAACCCAGTTCTAAGCAAAGAAGGGAAACTAGGAAGGTGGAAGGAGTATATAAAGTGCCTATACAAGTTTTGTAGTCCTGTATTACTTATGGACCGTCTGACAGCAACTGAATAAAACAGATTTTTGTGCCATACGCGTTTCACCTTTATATTCTGCAAGGCATCATCAGTGACCTGGAATATGTACATATGTTAGCTATTTAATTTTCATTTTTGTCACTGTGCCTATCGGTTATAAACAGTTCTGGTGGTTGGTATTTCCTATTAAGTAGTAATGTTTTGAACTGTACTAAAAGGTTGCGTCGACAATTGCTCACATATTAAGCTCCTGTTGCGTTTTTGGTGTTGTTATTCTTCTCATGAATGCCAATTTACGGTTTTCTTCCCGCATTCCACAGCACTATGAACTGAACGCATGTTTTAATGCAATGTTTTGCTTTCAGTTTCCTACTGTCAAATGGTTTTGCCAAAGATCGAATGTTATTGCCAAACTTATGAGAGTAATTATTGAAGTATTTGTGGTCTGTTCGTGTATGCATTTGTGTGTGCGTTTGTGTATGTGTGTGTGTGTGTTTATGTGTGTGTGTGTGTGTGTGTGTGTGTGTGTGTGTGTGTGTGTGTGTGTGTATGTGTGTGTGTTTTGGTGTCATACAATTTTTTTGTGCTGTGTGTGTGTGTATTTTGGTATGGTATAAAGTCTTTTTTGTGGGCTGTGTGTGTGTGTGTTTGTGTGTGTGTGTGTGTGTGTGTGTGTGTGTGTGTGTGTGTGTGTGTCCAGATGGTGTGGGGAAGAGCTTTTTGTTTTGTTTTATCTTATCATTTCCTTTATTAAGTGTAGTAGGGAGGCTGTGCTGTTGTGTGTTTGTTCATATATCACATGTTCGTTTTCTACTATGGTTTTCTGGATGGAAAAATAAAATGGGAAACATACATTTAACATCTTTAGAAAATCGAGATCCACCTACACAATAATACATTTCACATCCAATCACCCCCACAAACAGAAACTTGCAGCACTAAGACACATGTTACATAGATTAAACAGAATCACACTCAGCAAGATAAACTATCAACATGAAATGAGTACAATCATACAAGTAGCTAGGAACAACGGGTATGACACACATGTGGTACACAGGCTCAATCAAAAAATAAAAACACAAATACAAAACAAACACATTTCCAGAATACAAAAGAACTCACAAGCTGAAAACTTACAAACACATTCAACAAACACACACAATGACAACACCACACAGAAAAAAAAACCAGATGGTACACCATGACCTACACACATAAACTAACACACAGAGTTGCAAACATCCTAAGGAGACAGGGCTTCAAAATAGCATACAAGCCTGGGAAAACCCTCCAATCACACCTAAGCCAACCAGCTAAAAAGAGGGACAAATTTCAACAATCAGGAATACATAAACATGAATGTAAAAGTTGTGATGCAGTATACATAGCTATGACATGCAGGAATTTTGAAACAAGATTCAAAGAACGCATCAGATGTTGGAAGTATGAAACAAACCATTCCACATTTGCAGAGCATGTAAAACACTATAACCATCGTCCTACAAACATGGAACAAGAAATGAAAATAATGAGAATAAGCAACCATGACAAACATCTTATAGAAATACAAGAAAACTTCCACATCCAGAGAGCCATAGTAGAATACGAACATGTGATAAATGAACAAACACACATCAGCACACGCTCCCTACTACACTTAATAAAGGAAAAGATAACATAAAACAAAAAAAAAAAACTCTTCCCCACACCATCTAGACACACATACACACACACACACACACACACACACACACACACACACACAATCGCACACACAAATGCATACACGAACAGACCACTGATACTTCAGTAATAACACTCATAAGTTTGGCAATAACATTCAATCTTTGGCAAATACATTTGACAGTCGGTAACAGAAACCAAAACAATGCATTAAAATAAGCGTTCAGTTCATAGTGCAGTGGAATGTGGGAAGAAAACCGTAAATTGGCATTCATAAGAAGAAGAGACCAGACAAACGTGTGGTTCCTGAAGAGGGGCAGCAGCTTTTTCAGTAGTTGCAAGAGCAACAGTCTGGATGATTGACTGATCTGGCCTTGTAACAATTACCAAAACGGCCTTGCTGTGCTGGTACTGCGAACGGCTAAAAGTAAAGAGGAACTACAGCCGTAATTTTTCCCGAGGGCATGCAGCTTTACTGTATAATTAAATGATGATGGCGTCCTCTCAGGTAAAATATTCCGGAGGTAAAATAGTCCCCCATAAGGATCTGTGGGCGGGACTACTGAAGAGGAATGTTGTTATCAGGAGAAAGAAAACTGGCATTCTACGGATCGGAGCGTGGAATGTCAGATCCCTTAATCGGGCAGGTAGGTTAGAAAATTTAAAAAGGGAAATGGATAGGTTAAAATTAGATATAGTGGTAATTAGTGAAGTTCGGTGGCAGGAGGAACAAGACTTCTGGTCAGGTGACTACAGGGATATAAACACAAAATCAAATAGGCGTAATGCAGGAGTAAGTTTAATAATGAATAGGAAAATAGGAATGCGGGTAAGCTACTACAAACAGCATATTGAACGCGTTATTGTGGCCAAGATAGATACGAAGCCAACACCTACTACAGTAGTACAAGTTTATTTGCCAACTAGCTCTGCAGATGACGAAGAACTTGAAGAAATGTATGATGAAATAAAAGAAATTGTTCAGATAGTGAAGGGAGACGAAAATTTAATAGTCATGGGTGACTGGAATTCGAGTGTAGGAAAAGGGAGAGAAGGAAACGTAGTAGGTGAATATGGATTGGGGCTAAGAAATGAAAGAGGAAGCCGCCTGGCAGAATTTTGCACAGAGCAGAACTTAATCATAGCTAACACTTGCTTTAAGAATCACGAAAGAAGGTTGTATACATAGAAGAACCCTGGAGATACTAAAAGGTATCAGATAGATTATACAATGGTAAGACAGAGATTTAGGAACCAGGTATTAAATTGTAAGACATTTCCGGGGGCAGATGTGGACTCTGACCACAATCTATTGGTTATGACCTGTAGATTAAAACTAGAGACTGCAAAAAGGTGCGAATTTAAGGAGATGGGACCTGGACAAACTTACGAAACCAGAGGTTGTACACAGTTTCAGCGAGAGCATAAGGAAACAATTGACAGGAATGGGGGAAAGAAATACAGTAGAAGAAGAATGGGTAGCTCTGAGGGATGAAGTAGTAAAGGCAGCAGACGATCAAGTGGGTAAAAAGACGAGGGCTAGTAGAAATCATTGGGTAACAGAAGAAATATTCAATTTAATTGATGAGAGGAGAAAATATAAAAATGCAGTAAATGAAGAAGGCAAAAAGGAATACAAACGTCTCAAAAATGAGATCGACAGGAAGTGCAAAATGGCTAAGCAGGGATGGCTAGAGGACAAATGTAATGATGTAGAGTCTTATCTCACGAGGGGTAAGATAGATATTGCATACACGAAATTTAAAGGGACCTTTGGAGATAAGAGATCCACTTGTAAGAACATCAAGAGCTCAGATGGAAATCCTGTTCTAAGCAAAGAAGGGAAAGCAGAAAGGTGGAAGGAGTATATAGAGGGTCTATACAAGGGCAATGTACTTGAGGACAATATTATGGAAATGGAAGAGGATGAAGATGAAGATGAAATGGGAAATGAGATACTGCGTGAAGAGTCTGACAGAGCACTGAAAGACCTGAGTCGAAAGAAGGCCCCCGGAGTAGACAACATTCCATTGGAACTACTGACGGCCTTGGGAGGGCCAGTCCTGATAAAACTCTTCCATCTGGTGAGCAAGATGTATGAAACAGGCGAAATATCCCTAGACTTCAAGAAGAATATAATAATTCCAATCCCAAAGAAAGCAGGTGTTGACAAATGTGAAAATTACCGAACAATCAGTTTAATAAGTCACAGCTGCAAAATACTAACACTAATTCATTACAGACGAATGGAAATACTAGTAGAAGCCGACCTCGGCGAAGATCAGTTTGGATTCCGCAGAAATACTGGAACACGTAAGGCAATACTGACCTTACGACTTACCTTAGAAGAAAGATTAAGGAAAGGCAAACCTACGTTTCTAGCATTTGTAGACTTAGAGAAAACTTTGGAAATGTTGAGTGGAATACTGTCTTTCAAATTCTAAAGGTGGCAGGGGTAAAATACAGGGAGCGAAAGGCTATTTACAATTTGTACAGAAACCAGATGGCAGTTATAAGAGTCGAGGGACATGAAAGGGAAGCAGTGGTTGGAAAGGGAGTAAGACAGGGTTGTAGCCTCTCCCCGATGTTATTCAATCTGTATATTGAGCAAGCAGTAAAGGAAACAGAAGAAAAATTCGGAGTAGGTATTAAAATCCATGGAGAAGAAATAAAAACTTTGAGGTTCGCCGATGACATTGTAATTCTGTCAGAGACAGCAAAGGACTTGGAAGAGCAGTTGAATGGAATGGACAGTGTCTAGAAAGGAGGATATAAGATGAACATCAACAAAAGCAAAACGAGGATAATGGAATGCAGTAGAATCAAGTCGGGTGATGCTGAGGGAATTGGATTACGAAATGAGACACTTAAAGTAGTAAAGGAGTTTTGCTATTTGGGGAGCAAAATAACTGATAATGGTCGAAGTAGAGAGGATATAAAATGTAGACTGGCAATTTCAAGGAAAGTGTTTCTGAAGAAGAGAAATTTGTTAACATCGCGTATAGATTTAAGTGTCAGGAAGCCATTTCTGAAAGTATTTGTGTGGAGTGTGCCCATGTATGGAAGTGAAACATGGACGATAAATAGTTTGGACAAGAAGAGAATAGAAGCTTTCGAAATGTGGTGCTACAGAAGAATGCTGAAGATTAGATGGGTAGATCACATAACTAATGAGGAAGTATTGAATAGGTTTTAGGAGAAGAGAAGTTTGTGGCACAACTTGACTAAAAGAAGGGATCGGTAGGTAGGACATGTTCTGAGGCATCAAGGGATCACCAAGTTAGTATTCGAGGGCAGCGTGGAGGGTAAAAATCGTAGAGGGAGACCAAGAGATGAATACACTAAGCAGATTCAGAAGGATGTAGGTTGCAGTAAATACTGAGAGATGAAGAAGCTTGCACAAGATAAAGTAGCATGGAGAGCTGCATCAAACCAGTCTCAGGACTGAAGACCACAACAACAACAACAAGAACAACTCCAAAAATGCAACAGAAGCGTAATATGTAAGAAATTGTTCACGCAACCTGTAAGTACAGTTCAAAACTCTACAACTTAGTAGAAAATACCAACCACCACAACTGTTTATAACCTATAGGCACAGTGACAAAAATGTAAATTAAATAGCTAACATATGTACATATTCCAGGCCACTAATGATGCCTAGCAGAAAATAAAACGTGTATGGCACTAAAATTGTGTTTTATTCAGTTGGTGTCAGACGGTCCATAAGTAAAAATTATCAATATAGGGTAATAGTCTATACAAGCGGGATGAACTTGAAGACAATATTGTGGAAAATGGAGGAGACGTAGATGAGAATGAAATGGGAGATATGATACTGCATCAAGAGTTTGACAGAGCACTGAAAGATCTAAGTCCAAACAAGAACCTGGGAGTAGACAACATTCCATTAGAACTAGTGCTAACCTTGGGAGAGCCAGTCGTGACATAACTCTACCATCTTCTGAGTAAGATGTATGGAACAGGCGAAATACCCCCAGACTTTAAGAAGAACATAGTAATTCCAATGTCAAAGAAAGCAAGTGTTGACAGATGTGAAAATTACCGAACTATCATTTTAACAAGTCACGGCTGCAAAATACTAACGCGAAGTCTTTACAGAGGAATGGATAAACTGATAGAAGCCGACCTCTGCCAAGATCAGTTTGGATTCCGTAGAAATATTGGAACACGTGAGGCAATACTGACCCTACGGCTTAACTTAGAAGACAGATTAAGGAAAGGCATACCTACGTTCCTACCATTCGTAGACTTAGAGAATGTTTTTGACAGTGTTGAATGGAATACTCTCTTTCTAATTGTGAAGGTGGCAGGGGTAAAATACAGGGAGCGGAAGGCTATTTACAATTTGTACAGAAACCAGATGGCAGTTCTAAGTGTCGAGGGGCATGAAAGGTAAACAATGATTGGGAAGGGAGTGAGACAGGGTTGTAGCCTATCTCCGATGTTCCTCAATCTGTATATTGAGCAAGCAGTAAAGGAAACAAAAGAAAAATTCGGAGTAGGAATTTAAATCCATGGAGAGGAAATAAAACTTTGAGGTTCGCCGATGACATTGTAATTCTGTTAGAGACAGCAAATGACCTGGAAGAGCAGTTGAACTGGATGGACAGTGTCTTGGAAGGAGGATATAAGGTGAACATCAACAAAAGGAAAACGAGGATAATGGACGGTAGTCGAATTAAGTCGAGCGATGCTGATGTAATTAGATTAGGAAATGAGACACTTAAAGTAGTAGATGAGTTTTGCTATTTGTGGAGCAAAATAACTGATGATGGTCGAAGTACAGAGGATGTAAAATGTAGACTGGCAATGGCAAGGAAAGCGTTTCTGAAGAAGGGAAATTTGTTATCTTCGAATATAAATTTAAGTGCCAGGAAGTCGTTTCTGAAGGTATTTGTATGGAGTGTAGCCATGTATGGAAGTGAAATATGGACGATAGATACTTTGGACAAGAAGAGAATATAAGCTTTCTAAACGAAGAATGCTGAAGATTAAATGGGTAGATCACATAACTAAGGAGGAGGTACCGAATAGAATTGGGGAGAAGAGAAATTTGTGGCACAACTTGACTAGAACGAGGGATCGGTTGGTAGGACATGTTCTGAGGCATCAGGGGATCACTAATATAGTATGTGAGGGCAGCGTTTAGGGTAAAAATCGCAGAGGGAGAGCAAGAGATGAATACACTAAGCAGATTCAGAAGGATGTAGGTTACAGTAGTTACTTGCACATGATAGAGTAGCATGGAGAGCTGCATTAAACCAGTCTGTGAACTGAAGACCACAATAACAACAACAGGATATGATCCACCTACTGCGCTTAAGAAACCCTTAATTCGGAAGGATATTACGTATTTTGCAGTATTGCATACTGCGTGCAGAAGACGAACCGTTCTGAGAACATGACAGTTTGTATCACCATGACAATGTACCATGTCTACCGCAGCATCAGTGAGGGAATGGTTTGTGGTCAATGAAACGCATCTTGAGCTAATGGTGATTTCATTACTGTCCTGCGAAAAAGATTCATAGTTATGCAGCTATCATCTGTATCATTTCGCTTACAGATATATAATAAAACAGCCATTTGACTCTTAATGATTCATTCAGACTTGGATCTTCCCATCCAGATTCCGATCATTCTAATAGTGTGGCTATCTGAACTAAAAATTTGAGGAGATACCGCTAGTTTTTACCCTGTGCCTGTAATAGAGAACTTCAGAAAAGCTGATTCTGGCCGAAGTGGCCGTGCGGTTAAAGGCGCTGCAGTCTGGAACCGCAAGACCGCTACGGTCGCAGGTTCGAATCCTGCCTCGGGCATGGATGTTTGTGATGTCCTTAGGTTAGTTAGGTTTAACTAGTTCTAAGTTCTAGGGGACTAATGACCTCAGCAGTTGAGTCCCATAGTGCTCAGAGCCATTTGAACCAACCAAAAGCTGATTCACCGCATTTGTAACATTGTTTCACGCCAAATATTCAACAGCGAGAAATACAAATTTTCTATAACATGAGTACTTAGTAGCAAGTTGGAAATGTAACAGAAAGGACGTAATGAGCCCGGGATGAACGAGGGGCAGCTGCCCAAACACTCACTATAAAAGACCTTCGTAGCCATAGTCGCATAATGGCCGACCAAATAGAGAAACGTTACGTACGCATGGGCAGTTTTAAGAGCCCGGCCCGTGGTGTACGGGTACCGTATGTGATTAGTAATCGAAACGTCCTCGGTGGTGTGTTCGAAACTCACGATCGCTTAAAACCATTTAAATCAGGACTGGAGGCCGAAGACTTCCGGCATAAAAAGTCACCCTCACCCTACAAACGGCCTTGTCAAAGAGGGCGATGGAGAGGGCAGAAGTTCAGGGCATTCTCTTGTTCTTGGAATGGGAAACTGCACCTAAAGGTCGAAATAACGCAATGATCAGTACCATGGTGATTCAGATGCCAATGGAAACTACTGCATTAAAGACACATATCCACAGGACATGTGGCCTGGAACTGAAAAGTGTTATGATGATCTTTCCATTAGCAAAAGATTCCGGAATGGTCCCCCATTCGGATTACTGGAAGGCGACCAAGAGAAAAAGACTGATTAACAAAAGAAATAATAACGTTCTACGAATCGGAGTATGGAAAACCAGAAGCTCGAATGTGGTAGGGACACTGTAAAATTTGAAAATGGAAATGCAAAAGTTCGATCCAAATATAGGGGGGACAGTGAAGTGAAATGGAAAGAAGACAAACATTCCTGGTCAGATGAGTATACGGTAATATCAAAAGCAGCTGAAAATGGTATAACGCAAGTAGGATTTGTTACGAATGGGAGTGTTCTAATCAGAATCGGCAGCAAACAAACACCGGCAACGATAATTCAGGTATACATGTCTCCATCGGAAGCTGCAGATGAACGGATAGAGAAAGTATATGGTGGTACTGAACGGGTAATTCAGTACGTAAAGCGAAATGAAAATGTAATAGTCATGGGGGGACTGGAATGCGGTTATAGGGGAAGGGGTAGGAGGAAGGGTTGCGAGAAAATGTAGGCTTGGTACTAGGAATGAGAAAGGGGAAAGACTAATTGAGATCTGTAATAAATTTCAGGTAGTAATAGCGAATACTCTGTCCAAAAGGTTGCTACAGGAGAAGGTCTACTTGGAAAACGCCGTGTGACACGGGAAGATTTCAATTAGATTACATCTTTGTCAGACAGAGATCTGGAATGTGAGGCGTACCTAGCAGTAAATACAAACTCAGATCACAAAGTATTAGTGATGAAGAGTAGGCTGAAGTTTAAGGGATTAGTCAAAAAGAATCAGCAATCTAAGTAGTCCGATACTGAAGGTCTAAGCAATGACGAGACATGCTCGTTGTTCTCTAGGGATACAGATATAGCAATATGGGATATGGAATAGCTCGGTAGCCAGTACAGTTAAAGAGGAATTGACATCTCTAAAAAGGGCAGTCCAGAGGTTGGAAAGGAAAACGTAGGTACAAAGAAGATATTAAAACCATGGGTAACAGAAGAAACACATCAGTTGGTCTATGAAATAAGGAAGAATAAAAATGTTCAGAGAAATTGAGGACTACAGGAATACAAGTCGCTGAGGAAAGAAATTAAAAAAAGTGGAAGGAAGCTAAGACGAAATGGCTGCAGGAAAAATGTGAAGAAATCGAAAAAAAAAATGGTTGTCGGAAGCACTGACTCAGCATACAGGAAAGTCAAAATAACGTTCGGTGAAATTAAAAGGAAGGATAGTAACATTAAGAGTTCAACGGGAATTCCACTGTTAAATAAAGAGGAGTTAACGGATAGGTGGAAATCGTACATCCAGCACTTCTTTAAGGGGGAAGATTTGTCTAATGTGATAGAAGAAGAAATAGGAGTTGATTTTGATAGGGGATCCAGTATTAGAATGAGAATTTAAAGAGAGCTATGGAGGACTTGAGACCAACTGAGGCAGAAGGGGTACATAACAATTCAATAGAATTTCTAAAATAATTGGGTAATTTGGCAAGAGAACGACGTTGGTATGTAAAATCTATGAGTCTTGCGACATACCATCTGACTTTCGGAAAAATATCATACATACAATTCAGAAAACTGCAAGAGCTGAAAAGTGCGAGAATTATCACACTATCAGCTTAAAACGTCGTGCACCCAAGTTGCTGAAAAGAATAATATACAGAAGAATGCAAAAGAAAATTGAGGACCCGTTAGATGACGATCAGTTTTGCTTTAAGAAAGGTAAAGGCATCAGAGAGGCAGTTCTCACGTTGCGGTTGGTAATGGAAGCAAGACTAAAGAAAAAATGAAAAAATCAAGATACTTTCATAGGATTTGTCGCCCTGGAAAAAGGGTTCGTCAATGTAAAATGGCGCAACATGCCGGAAATTATGGGAAAAATGGGGATAAGCTAGAGGGAGAGACGGGTAACAGTATGTAAAAGAGCCAACAGTGAATAACAAGTGTTGATGACTAAGAACGAAGTGTACGGATTAAAATGGGCGTAAGACTGGGACGTAGTATTTCGCTTCCAGTGTTCAATCTGTACGTCATTACATCGAAGAAGGAATGATGGAAATAAAAGAAACGTACCAGAGTGGATTAAAATTCAAACTGAAAAGATATGAATGATACAATTAGCAGATGACATTGCTATCCTGAGTGAAAGTGAACAAGAATTGTGTGATGTGCTGAATGAAATGAGCAATGTAATGAGTGCAGAACAAGGATTGAGAGTAAATGGAAGAAAGCCGGAAGTACTGAGAAGAAAGAAACTTAACATAAGGATTGATTTTCGTACAATAAATAAAGTTACGGAATTCTACTACCCAGGCCGCAAAATAATCAGTTACGGATACAGCAAGGAGTACATCAGTAGCAGACTATCAGTAGCAAAACGGGGGCTCCTAGCCAACAGAAGTCTACTACTCAGACATTCTGAGTATGTAGGTTCGGAGCACAGCATTGTATAGTAGTGCGACGTGGCCTGTGGGAAAACCGCAACAGAAGAGAATCACAGCATTTGAGACGTGGTGCTACAGTCGAATGCTGAAAATTTGGTGGACTGATAAGGTAAGGAATGAAGAGTTTCTGCGCAGAATGGGAGAGGAAAGGAATATACGGAAAATACTGACAAACAGAAGGGATAGGATGATAGGATATCTTGTAAAATGTCAGGGAATGACTTCCGTAGCACTAGAAGTTGCTGGATAGGGCAACAACTGTAGAGGAAGGAAGATATTGAAACACATCCAGCAAATAATTGGGGACGCAGGTTGCAAGTGCTACTATGAGATAAAGAGGTTGCCATAGGAGAGAAATTGTGGCGGTCCCCATCAAACCAGTCAGAAGTCCCATGAGACAAAAAAAAAAAAGCGTATCAGAAGTATCAGAACACGTAATATTGTAATCTATATACTCTAGAAGCAAGGATGTCCAGGGGCATATCTACTGTGTTTCGTCGTTATAAATTATGCACGGGTGGCATTCTAAAATAGCTTCCTAGTCGCCGAAAAGAAAGGGTCCCGAAAAAAGCTTCGAATCGTATTAATTTCCTATTCAGAATTAAAATAAACACAGTGTTTGGAGGCTTTTATCATACCGAGTTATTGACTCCATCTGATTTATACAGACATCAAAAAAAGTTTTGTATCACCCCAGTTCTCAGAACTCCCGAAGATAGACGTTCACTATGGATACTGTATCACAGACACAGTCCCTTTGACTGTTAAGATGTCACTACACCCGCCCAAAGATGTAAACAACCATGTATGAGCAACGAAGTAGACGGATGGGGTCCGACAGCCGATCAGTTCCAGTCATTCTACCAGGAAGGAGGTACAGGGCTCGTGTTGTCTATAGTTCAACCTGCCTAGATGGTCAATATCGCGGTTAGATAGCGTCCGCATTATTACTTTGTGCCAGGAAGGGTTCTGTACAAAGGAAGTGTCCAGGCATCTCGGAGTGAACCAAAGCGATGTTGTTCGGACATGGATGAGAGATACGGAGAGACAGGAACTGTCGATGAAATGCCTCGCTCAGGCCGCCCAACGACTACTACTGCAGTGGGTGACAGCTACCTCCGGATTATGGCTCGGAGGAACCCTGATAGCAACGCCACCATGTTGAATAATTCTTTTCGTGCAGCCACAGGACGTCGTATTACGACTCGAACTGTGTGCAGTACGTTGCATGATGCGCATAGTCACTTCCGATGTCCATGGCGAGGTCCATCTTTGTAACCACGACACCATGCAGGGCGGTACAGATGGGCCCAACAACATGCCGAATGTAAGATCAGGATTGCCATCACGTTCTCTTCACCGATGAGTGTCGCATATGCCTTCAACCAGACAATCGTCGGATACGTGTTTACAGGCAATCTGGTCAGACTTAACGCCTTAAATACACTGTCCAGTGATTGCGGCAAGGTGGAGGTCCTACTGTTTTGGGATGGCATTATGTGGGGCCGACGTACGCCGCAGGTGGTCATGGAAGGCGCCGTAACGACTGTACGATACGTGAATGCCATCCTCCAACCGATAGTGCAACCATATCGACAGCATATTAGCGAGGCATCCGTCTTCGTGGACGACAATTCGCGCCTCCATCGTGCACATCTTGTGAATGACTACCTTCAGGACAACGACATCGATTGACTAGAGTGGCCAGCATATTCTCCAGATATGAACCCTATCGAACATGCCTGGGATAGAATGAAAAGGGCTGTTTATGAACGACGTCATCCACCAACCGCTCTGAGTGATCTACGCCGAAACGCCGTTGAGGAGTGGGAACAACAGTTGCTTGGTGAACTTGTGGGTAGTGTGCCACGACGAATACATGTATGTATAAATGCAGGAGGACGTGCTACTGTGTGTTAGAGGTGCTAGTAACTGCAGCAATCTGGATCCCCACCTGTGAAGGTCTCGCTGTACGGTGGCACAATATGTAATGTATGGTTTTCATGAACAATAGAAAGAGCGGAAATGATGTTTGTGTTGGTCTCTGTTCCAGTTTTTTGTACAGGTACCGGAACTCTCGGAACCGAGGTGATGTTAAACTTCCTTTGATGTGTATACGATGTTGAAAACTGCTCGAAATACGTGTACATTCAACGGATTGACTGGCAGTACACTCAACTACAACGCATTGCACTTGTCTCATACGTATACGGTCACATAGTAACACGAAATATCCTACAATATTGGCTATGCATCGATATTTTTAAAATATAAAAGACCTCTAACTAACACGATAACTGTATACCTTTGTTTGATGGTGTTTGGTTTGTGGGGCACTCAGCTGCGTGGTCATCAGCGCTCGTACAAATTCCCAATCAGTACACAGTCCACTTGGGCCACTTTAACGAAAATATGATAGTATGATGAGCTAGTCCCAGGGCAGAAAAAAATCCCCAACTCGGCAGGGAATCGAACCCTGGACCCGTCATCTAGAGGTAGTGATGCTACCCACTTTTTTTTTGTAATCTCGTTTTGTTCAGTATTGTTCGTTGCATTTGTTCGAGGTGGACGTCCCATTACACGCCGAACTACCTTGCCGGTGCCGGCGTCTAAACCACGAGCTGCGCACATAAACTTTTGTGGTACTAATCTGTGAAAAGTATATTGTTCCCCTTTGACGTATTTAGATTTGTACCCGTAGCAGCGTCACCTTTTTACCGTTTTTTTGTTACCAAATAAATGTGTAAAAACGGGGCATAAAGAATTATATCAAAGTCTCAGAAATATTAAGACAATCTGCGTTCTACGAAAAATCACGTAGCAATCCCAGTTTGATGATGACGACTTGTTCGGTACACTATGCTGGCGCCATAATTATTTTTACTCTATGGTTACTGTCAAAGATATATTTCTCCTACATATTGCGATGCATAGAGACAGATGGTACTCCTTCCGGTGAAACTTCTCTTCCTCACATGCTAAAACGGCGGAGTTGGGTCTGATATTTCCATCTCCTTGTTACTTCAACAAAATCTTTACTTTCTTCGGGGACATGTTCTGTAAGTAATATGTTTCTGAAATTTTCAAAATAGTTATATCAGAAAATTTTCGATTAGTTGTAGGAATTGAAGTCGAAATATAAGGCAAAAGATTAAGTTCCAGAATCAGAATACAGCAGCTCTCTATTTGGCTACTGCGAGCATTAATATTATTTCGCCAATGAAACGCACATCGGTTTTAGAATCGATGAAATTACAACAATTCTCATCTTTTCCAAATATTGCAATCCGGTTTTGTGTGTTTCTTATTCAATACTTCTCCTGTAAAATTAAATGATTTTTCCTTCGTTTCAACTTATTAGACACAACAACAATCAAAATCTTGGTTTATAAAATCAGTTTTAAAATTAATTATCAATCCAGACTCAACCTTAAAACAATCCCTTTTCACAACTACTATCAACACTTTTTACAAAATGAAATCAAATCCAGCGTAATCTCTCATTCAGATGTTTCACAGATATCTATTGTACATTCGACACTACATCGCTGGACATAGATTTTACAGATGATATAATAACGTTTTATGTTTACAATCTTGTAGTTGGCAAATAAACTACAATTTAAATGGTATATGAATTTCTGTCACACATTTGCTAGGAACGCTGGGAGTATGAACATATTTCCCCTTTCATTCGAGTTTGCACTGGAATACTTTTTTATTTCAATTTCAGTAGTCTGACTTTTCATGTGGCTCGCCAACAATGTCTCTGCTGTGCTAACTTCTTAAATGCTTATACCCAACGATCTCAATTGCTTGTTCAATATATTACAGTTCTGTCTTCCTCTACACTTTTAATCTTATACATTCCACTATTACCAGAGAAGTTACTCCCTCATGTCTGCACACACGTCCGATCTCCCTTCTACAAGTGAATGATTTCCACATGTTTTTCTCCTTCCCCACACTGTGGAAAACCTCGTCTTTCCTTATCGATTCAGGAATTGCATTTATCAACGTTGTTAAAATCCACTTCAAGTCAAACAATTCTATGGCCTATGCACCGTGATTTATTTTCAAAGAATATACTTAAGCCTACCCCCATGAACCATGGACCTTGCCGTTGGTGGGGCGGCTTACGCGCCTCAGTGATACAGATGGCCGTACCGTAGGTCCAACCACAACGGAGGGGTATCTGTTGAGAGGCCAAAGAAACGTGTGGTTCCTGAAGAGGGGCAGCAGCCTTTTCAGTAGTTGCAGGAGCAACAGTCTGGATGATTGACTGCTCTGGCCTTGCAACACTAGCCAAAACGGCCTTGCTGTGCTGGTACTGCGAACGGCTGAAAGCAAGGGGAAACTGCAGCCGTAATTTTTCTCGAGGGCATGCAGCTTTACTGTATGGTTAAATGGTGATGGCGTCCACTTGGGTAAAATATACCGTAGGCAAAATAGTCCCCCCATTCGGATCTACTCAAGAGGACGTCGTTATCAGGAGAAAGAAAACTGGCATTCTACGGATCGGAGCGTGGAATGTCAGATCCCTTAATCGGGCAGGTAGGTTAGAAAATTTAGAAAGGGAAATGGATAGGTTGAAGTTAGATATATTGGGAATTAGTGATGTTCGGTGGCAGGAGGAACAAGACTTTTGGTCAGGTGAATACAGGGTTATAAAAAGAAAATCAAATAGGGGTAATGCAGGAGTAGATTTAATAATGAATAAAAAATAGGAGTGCGGGTAAGCTATTACAAACAGCATAGTGAACGCGTTATTGTGGCCAAGATAGACACGAAGCCCATGCCGACTACAGTAGTACAAGTTTATATGCCAACTAGCACTGCAGATGATGAAGAAATTGATGAAATGTATTATGAAATAAAAGGAATTATTCAGGTAGTGAAGGGAGACGAAACATTAATAGTCATGGGTGACGAATTCGAGAGTAGGAAAAGGGAGAGAAGGAAACATAGAGGGTGAATATGGATTGGGGGACAGAAATGAAAGAGGAAGCTGTCTATTAGAACTTTGCACAGAGCATAAATTAATCACAGCTAACACTTAGTTCAAGAATCGTAAAAGAATGTTGTACACATGGAAGAATCCTGAAAATACTAGAAGGTAATAGATAGATTATATAATGGTAAGACAGAGATTTAGGAACCAGGTTTTATACTGTAAGACATTTCTAGGGGCAGATGTCGACTCTGACCACAATCTATTGATTATGAACTGTAGATTAAAACTGAAGAAACTGCAGAAAGGTGGGAATTTAAGGAGATGGGACCTGGATAAACTGACGAAACGAGAGGTTGTACAGAGTTTCAGGGAGAGCGTAAGGAAACAATTGACAGGAATGGGGGAAAGATAAACAATAGAAGACGAATGGATAGCTTTGAGGGATAAAGTAGTAAAGGTAGCAGAGGATCAAGTACGTAAAAAGACGAGGGCTAGTAGAAATCCTTGGATAACAGAAGAAATATTGAATTTAATTGATGAATGGAGAAAATATAAAAACGCAGTAAATGAAGCAGGCAAAAAGGAATACATACGTCTCAAAAATGAGTTCGACAGGAAGTGCAAAATGGCTAAGCAGAGGATTGCTAGAGGACAAATGTAATGATGTAGAGGCTTATCTGTGTAGGGGTAAGATAGATACTGCCTACAGGAAAATTAGAGAGACATTTGGAGAAAAGAGAACCACTTGTATGAACATCAAGAGCTCAGATGGAAACCCTGTTCTAAGCAAAGACGGGAAAGCAGAGAGGTGGAAGGAGTATATAGAGGGCCTATACATGGGCGATGTACTTGAGGACCATATTATGGAAATGGAAGAGGATGTAGATGAAGATGAAATGGGATATACGATACTGCTTGAAGAGTTTGACAGAGCACTGAAAGACCTGAGTCGAAACAAGGCCCCGGGAGTAGACACCATTCCATTGGAGCTACTGACGGCCTTGGGACAGCCAGTCCTGACAAAACTCTACCACATGGTGAGCAAGATGTATGAGGCAGTCGAAATACCCTCAGACTACAAGAAGAAAATAATAAATTGACAGATGTGAAAATTACCGAACTATCAGTTTAATAAGTCACAGCTGCAAAATACTAACGCGAATTCTTTATAGGCGAATGGAAAAACTGGTAGAAGCCGACCTCGGCGAATATCAGTTTGGATTCCGCAGAAATCCTGGAACACGTGAGGCAATACTGGCCCTACGACTTATCTTAGAAAACAGATTAAGGAAAGGCAAACCTACGTTTCTAGCATTTGTAGACTTAGAGAAAGTTTTTGACAATGTTGAGTGGAATGATCTCTTTCAAATTCTAAAGGTGGCAGGGGTAAAATACAGGGAGCAAAAGGCTATTTACAATTTGTACAGAAACCAGACGGCAGTTATAAGAGTCGAGGGGCATGAAATGGAAGCAGTGGTTGGGAAGGGAGTGAGACAGGGTTGTAGCCTATCCCCGATGTTATTCAATCTGTATATTGAGCAAGCAGTGAAGGAAACAAAAGAAAAATTCGGATTATGTATTAAAGTCCATCGAGAAGAAATAAAAACGCTGAGGTTTGCCGATGACATTGTAATTCAGTAAGAGACAGCAAAGGACTTGGAAGAGCAGTTGAACGGAACGGATAGTGTCTTGAAAGGAAGATATAAGATGAACATCAACAAAAGCAAAACGAGGATAATGGACGCTAGTCGAATTAAGTCGGGTGATGCTGAGGGAATTAGATTAGCAAATGAGACACTTAAAGCAGTAAAGGAGTTTTGCTATTTGGTGAGCAAAATAACTGATGATGGTCGAAGTAGAGAGGATATAAAATGTAGACTGGCAATGGCAAGGAAAGCGTTTCTGAAGAAGAGAAATTTGTTAACATCGAGTATAGATTTAAGTGTCAGGAAGCCGTTTCTGAAAGTATTTGTATGGAGTGTACCATGTATGGAAGTGAAACATGGACGATAAACAGTTTGGACAAGAAGAGAATAGAAGCTTCCGAAATGTGGTGCTGCAGATGAATGCTGAATATTAGATGGGTAGATCACATAACTAATGAGGAGGTATTGAATAGAATTGAGGAGAAGAGGAGTTTGTGGCACAACTTGACAAGAAGAAGGGACCGCTTGGTAGGACATGTTCTGAGGCATCAAGGGATCACCAGGTTAGTATTGGAGGTCAGCGTGGAGGGTAAAAATCGTAGAGGAAGACCAAGAGATGAATACACTAAGCAGATTCAGAAGGATGTAGGTTGCAGTAAATACTGGGAGATGATGAAGCTTGCACAAGATAGAGTAGCATGGAGAGCTGCATCATACCAGCCCCAGGACTGAAGACAACAACAACAACAACATACTTAAGAATTTATTTTGTTTACTAACGATTCATCAAGAACATTAAGTACATTTAATCACACTATATAATCATGGAAATAGTTGGCAGGGAGTAACTGATGAAATCATAACCAAATTCCTTTCAACAAATGGGAATTTTATTCACTTTAATAGTGCCTAAAAGCATTTTTTAAAAGAAACAGATTTAAATTATAATCAGAAAGCATCCTCTAAATATCAATGTTACAAATTATTCAGAGACAGAAAGAAAAAGGTTTTGACTGTGTGAGCTTTCGGGAAGAGAACGTTCCCGCTCCCTTTTGACACGGTCGTAGTCACGACCGCTCACAACGGCCTCTGAGAGACTACACTGGTGCAAATCTGCAAAACACCAGATAACTTTAAACTAAGAGTTTTAACAATTTACACACGCACACAAACTATACACCCCCCGAAGGAGGGATGGAAATGGTACAAAACACTAACAATTAAAATACTAACCTGGCCACTGAAGGTGCAACTTGATTTTAACCTAAAGTCTTACGGTGGAAGCGTGGCAACTTTATATAATAAAATGATCATTTAAATAAAAGCCCACGAAATGCAATGTTATATAAAATTCTACAAGGTTCACCAAAGAATGGTTAAGATGCTCTACAGATACCGCCTCGCAAGATCATAGGCAATAATATTAAAGTTTCCAAATATCAAAACATATTTCAGGTATTAGGCCGTTACACTCCAAGCAATAAATTCGTTAACACACCAAATCCGACAAACATGACAGAGGCAGCTACTAACGTATGGTACATTGATAGGGAGATTACCGAACAACCCGAACCGCATGTTGCTCTAACCCGCCCCTACTACACAGGGGAAAAATGGACGACCAAATTTATAAACAACCACCTTCCCGCGGGTAGGCAAACGAAGACGAATGGTGGGGCCACCCCAAAGCAAAACGGCTGATGACCTTACCAAGAAAAAAGTAGAATTTAACATGAGTAAATCAAACAATATATCACCAATCACTTTCCTTCTAATAAACCGCGATGTATCGAGAAGACCTGGCGCAGCACCCCGAAATCACTCACCTGCCGGAGTGGCCGTGCGGTTCTACGCACTACAGTCTGGAGCCGAGCGGCCGCTACGGTCGCATGTTCGAATCCTGCCTCGGGCATGGATGTGTGTGATGTCCTTAGGTTAGTTAGGTTTAATTAGTTCTAAGTTCTAGGTGACTGATGACCTCAGAAGTTAAGTCGCATAGTGCTCAGAGCCGTTAGAACCCAAATTGCTCTCTCGAACCGTCCGCTGCCTGCCGCTTCAACGGACGCAGGAAGGCCTGCCGATCTCCCGTCTCACGGCGTCGCAGCTCGAACCGGCCAGACTGGTGTGGGTTGACCCCTGTTGTTCTCGTGTCGGCCGCGAAGCCACTACCCCTCGCTATACGCCGCGGCCCACTGGACTCACGTGGCAGCCTCACATGCGCCGACGCTCAAGACGGACAAGTCATCTTGTGTCTCAGTGCGCGACCGACCAGCCGATCGATCTAACCGCCAATGACGATTGCCTGAGCAAACTCGAGCAGACTGGCGGCCTAACGCGCAGACTCAGATGCAGGAACTAAGCCCTGACCATGCGACCTCTCGCTGAGATCTCTTACTGGCGGAGTGGGAAGACTCATTTTGCCGGCTTTAAGGGTTGATCCGAACGACAGACATACTAGCACTCCGAACGACAGACAGACACTAAGTGCCTAACAAATGCGGACGAGGGACAGACTAGCAAGCTGGGGACGAGAGACTGACCCAGACTGACTGACCAGTGAGCTCATAGCGTGAACAGGCAACCTTTCCCCACTCCCACCAGAGGGAGACACCAAAGCTGCGATTGCCACAGGGGCGCCACCGCCAGAAACGGAGGGCGACTGCTTCACACTGCGCGCTACGGCGCTCTCTTCAAAACAGCAATTTTTACCACGGCTCAGTCTACATTTCTGGTTTTCCCGTAGCCCATGATTCACTTCCATTCAAAGACATGCTTCAAACGTAATGTCTCAGAAATTTCTTCCTCAAGGTAACACCGATGTTTGATGATAGTAGGCTTCTTTGGCCAGGAATGCCTTCTTTGCCTATTCTAGTCTGTTTCTTCCATCGTCCATCATGTGTAACCTTTACAGAGACATAAGAAAATTTACTTCATCTGTTTGGTAGTTCTCAACTTCGATAAAGTTTCTCGCTGATCACATTTCTGCTACTCCTCATTACTTTCCTCACGCTTTAGTTTACTCTCAGCCTATATTTTGTACTAAGTATGTTGTTAATTCTATTCCGTATGTCGTGTAACTCTTCTTAGCTTTCCATTAGAACAGCAATATCCTCAGAAAATTTTAACATTGATCACCTTCCATCCTGAATTTTGATACCCATCCCAAATCTTTTAAAACCGTCATTGTTTCTTCGATGCAGAGACTGAACGGTAGTGACAGAGTCTGCTTTCCTGTCGTGCGCCTTTTTTAATTAAAGCTCTTCTTTCGTGCGACAGGAAGGGAAACCCATAACAACCACGCTGATCCCTTGTGGGTACGGGATAAAGGCAAAAGAAAAAGATGAATAAAAGTACAGGCATGAGCTGGTAAGATGATTGTGGGATAGTTCTCGTACTTATGGGCCCTTGCTATATCTTGTAGTTTAGGTGATATTTTTCCGATAGTCTGATATTAGGCTTAAAGACTGGTGGGTTGTACAAACAAGCGTGAACATCTTTTGGTTGCCACTTTCTAGAATGATTTCAGAAATTTCGATGAGTGTTATTTACGGCTTCTTCCTTATTTGATCCAAAGCCTTCAAAAGCTCTCTTAACTACAAAATTACATCCCATAAGTCTTCTGTATCGAATTCAGTGTCTTATATTACGTCATCAGTTAGTTCCTCCCCTACGTACATGACTTCCAAATACTATTTCCAGCTATCTGCTCTCTACACTGCATTTAACTCTTTCGCACTCTTGGTGTAGACGCTCTCTATTATTTCACTGAGGGTTGTTTTGATTCTCCTGTGTGCTGATTCAGTTCTTGAGATAACCGTTTCTTTTCGATTTCTTCGCATTTCTCCAGCAACCAATTCGTCTTAGTTTGGCTGCACGTATTACTTATTTCTTTCCTAATTTGCTTCTGCTGCTGTTTTCCTTCCTCTTCCTAAACTTTTTTGTATTTCCTTCTTTCACAGATCAGTTGAAATATTTCTTCATTGGAAAATAGCAGCCTTTGAATGCCTCCTTATCATGAAATGGTTTTAGGATTCATACTTTAGAGTTAGAAATAAATCGATAGTAACTTTCTAATCGTTGATCTAAGCAGAGCTAATACGTGAGTAAAAACGCACTATTTTTACGACGTAAAGAAATTACGATATCTTTGAGAGACGATAATTAATTATTTTGCAAATCAATAAACTCCAGTTACAAAATTATTAATGGTAAAATGGACATTTAATTCAGTCACCTAGTAAACACAGATCGTAGGCGTATAACTATCTTGCGAGGGCACGTTAAGACACCATAAATCAAATGCACGATGGCTGTACGAGATTAGTACGTATTTTGGCTACCTCCGCTCAAAACACATTGATGATGATGGATCATCGCTAATAGCGTACACAAATGTCATACTTGTAGCTTTCTCGATGGAAGAGGATACAGATTTGATCTGTGTGGAACCAATAAAGTGATTAGCAAATAAGACAGTCACATGCCTGACACGTCATAAATAAATTGTGAACAACGTATACAATCCCTTTGCATCGCAACCTATCAAAGTGAGGTTATACATGGTGTCGATGGGGAAGAGCGCAAAATACTGGGAGATGATACTGCTGGTCTATATGAAGGTATGACGTTTATTTCGAAAGATTAATGTTTTAATGTCTCATTGGCATTAGAGTTATAAATTTCTGGACTTACATACATTACTTTTGCTAGCGAATACGGTTTAATGGAATATTCTAAAATAGTTAACAGGAGAAAAAAGAAATTTGATGATTTTCTTCGACACTCGTTTCAGTTACCCGGGAAAGAGTACGTGAGTATAGCCGAGGCCTTCCCACATAAAGACAAACTTTACGTGAGAGGTATCAAATGGTTCAAATGGCTCTGATCACTATGGGACTTAACTTCTGTGGTCATCAGTCCCCTAGAACTTAGAACTACTTAAACCTAACTAACCTAAGGACATCACACACATCCATGCCCGAGGCAGGATTCGAACCTGCGACCGTAGCAGTCACGCGGTTCCGGACTGAGCGCCTTAACCGCGAGACCACCACGGCCGGCAGAGAGGTATCATTTACCATACATCGGTGATGTATATAGTTTTATTAAAAGAAACAAAAATTAGTAAATACTCTTCGCCTTCTCTCTCCTTTTAATTAAATATCGAACAGAGCTACCTTTTTATGACCCCATGTACATAATTGGTAGACTGTATTTTTCCATGAGAAGTACATAAACTGAAATCGCAGTGAATGATTCTTATTACAATTTTAAGCACTAATTAACTAATTTAAAATTTATTTTGTAGATCCCATCCGTCTCTGGAGCAAAGAATCAATAAATTCAACTCTAGAATATTGTGAACTACAAAAATTACAAAACAGAAGACTGGACAATGATATTTCGCGTGTTCCATGAATAAGAGGTCATGGATGCAGAACGCACAGAACTAATAATGTAGTAAAAAAAAAAAGCAGTCCAATAGCCGTGGTGAGTTCTAACAACTTCTCACCTTCCAGTGTACAGCATTATAAGACTTGCAAATGAAAAGGTAAAGTATTATGTACAGTAACATATGTGCTTTGCGCTTAGAAATACTGCAGCACATATTTCAATTTTACAGTTTGTTACCTCCCCCTCACTTATCGACCTTAATGACAGCGAAAAATTAAACCGCGTGTACCTAATGAAAATTTGGGAAAAGCAATCGTCGCCGAAGTTAATCTGTCGGTAAAGGGGGAGGAAAGGGTTACATCTAAATGAAAGGAAAAATGCAAATGAAACTGGTGGAAATTAATTTTGAAAAGGGGTAAAGTTAATAAAGAAAGTAAATGTGCGGCCGTTACGTTAACAATTAACTAGATATTTGAGATTTGGGGGAAATTACGGTCGCCAGTCCTAAGGACAATTACTATAGTAACTGAAAAAGAAAGGTTGTTACACATATAATTAGCACTAGACGCGTGGCAACTGAAGGTTGACACGTGTAGTGTGAAAACTGAAAGTTTGTCAGAAGTAATAAATTTCGCTACACTCTGACATAATTTAGCAAAAGAATTAATAAAACCGGAAAATCGAAAGTTAATTTAGTGACTGAAGTTAATAGTGAGCTTTCTTTCTGAAGCACATCGAAATTCAGTAAAATACGGTTAGTCTTGGACTACCTCAACAATCATTTCAAAAGCAACTTGACTCTACGCAATTTAGAAATAAGAGATTTAACTTTGAACTTGAATTAAATGATTCTGAACAAAACAATAGTAAAATTTTGTACGTACCAAGCTGAGCTGCAGTCACAGGTAAGCTAAAATACGGTAACAAAACTCGTACTCTTAATTTGTGCTTGTGTAATCTAAATATTGTAGCCAGCTATGAATACTTAAACTGAACTTTGAAATTAAAGCAATGAAATTGAATTATATTATTTTAATGCTGGCGTTTGAATTTCAACGACACTCGGGTTCATTTCGGAAAAGGAAGGGACCCTGCTTGGCAATGCAATTGGGACAATGAGCAACAAAGGTTCATGCTAAGTTGCTGTAATTTTGTGATGCAACAAGTTTAAAAGGTTGAAAAGCTGAGGTCTGCCATACAGTTCTAAAACTTTACGTGCTTCCAGCCTTCCTTGTTGGTTGATTGAAGGTTTGAAGCCGTCGATCGAGGAGGTGGCGACAGTCACTCATTGTCGGCCGTCGCTGTTGCAGAAGCTGGATGCTGGCGCGCCTTCTTCTCGACACGGTCACCAGGTGAAACGGGCTCTTGATGTCCGCCAGCTAATGCTTCCCGTCCGCGACACCATGTCAGAAACTATCATCGCAAGTCGAGCGCAATTACATGCTGCTGAACGCGGAAAGCGCGGCAACTCGTGGGAGCGTCACACAACACCTCCTCCACTCGCTACTCCAGCCCACCAACCTCCTTCTCGCACTGCCCGCGCTCCACGCGGCAGAGTTAACACTATACCAAAGATCCTAAACACTATCGTTCTCCACACGACCTATCGATGTATTCGTTCGATAGTATAAATTTCCCTAGGCAAGACCCAGCGAAAAATACAAATAATATATACAAAACAAACCAATTATACATCGACATAATTAATACATGAATACATACATATATATATATATATATATATATATATATATATATATATATATATATATATATATATATACAAATAATAAAATAACTACAATATATAAAGACACAGAAATGTTATATCTTCAGGTAACAAAACAAGGAAAAAATTATAGTACAATAGATGGAAATAGGAGGATATGCATTTCCAGCGTTACACGTGCCCCACATTGTCTGAGGATGTTCGTGTAACCTAAGCAGACTCAGAAAATGTCCCAAAAAAGAAACAACGGAAATGCATATACTAAAAACATCAACAAAATTTAGCATTCGTCTAATGAAGCATAAATCAATTTTTAGACCATAATAATTGAGTAGAGACACTCCTAATCTTATTCCACCCACATCTTGCACAAAATAAAACAGGTTGGAAACATATTAAAATTCATAGCAAACGTAGAAAATGGTTTTGCTATTCTAAAATCGTCAGAATTCCTAACAGTACCAAGAAATGGAATATTATTTACAAAATTAATCAGAGTACATGGCCATAAAAACAGGTAGATCAAAATACGCAAATTAATTATTAATTACATATTATACACATTTTTATATAACCTTTTCATAATTAATATTCTCGTCATGAGAGTCCAATTAAAGCTAAACAAGAAAATAAAATTCAGCAGATCGAAAAAAACCATAAATATTGACAGCAGAATTCCTTCACATCAGCTGTCAGGGAAGAAAAACAATTCCGTCTTCCGTACTCGCAAGTGCAAAGAATGCCGACAGCGGCACATGAGCCGACAGCGGCACAAAAGTGCGGCTCCGCCTCGCCAGTATTGTTGCGCCCGCCTGTGTGGCACGCTTGATCTCACTCGCCTGTGTAACGGCATTTCCAGAACGTCCGTTTCACTGAATTCTTTCGGAAACCTCACTCCCGAGCAATCTCAAGGAGTCCATTAACACTATCACAGTGGATAACTCAACACTGTCCATCACACATGTACAAGCCTGAAACTTAAAACAGCGTCTAAGTACATCGGCAATGACTAGTAAATCACATGTTTATGAAATCTTACAGCTAGTTACAAAATCATATCTACATTCCTTAATCTACAGTGACTCAGCTGAAAACTTAAACTAGCAGCTTGGATTTTTCAGTTGATTAGATCATGATTAAATTGATTAAAATTTAATTGATTAATCAAAATTACTTACTTATTAATTACAACTTCTTTAATGACCTTGGTCAGTCAAAAGCATGGCAATCTAGCAAATCGTTAAATCTTACACTCTATTTTACATACTGTATAAATGACCCATTGTGTGGTATTAATCGATCCTAGGTCGGTACAATTTCAAGTCTACAATGTTCCATATACCTAATAGTTTTCCAGAGCTTGGATACTCTAAGCAATAAGCATTTGTGTGAGGTATACCAATGGCTTTATATGGTCCATTATAAACAAACTTAAATTTAGAGATTTGATTGTCTATCTCGCTCGATTTCTCATGAGCTTTTACAAGTACTAAGTCTCCAATCGCAAACTTAGCAAAACGCTCTTTAGCGTCATGACGACGTATGCGAGCATCGGCTTTAAGCTTCATTACTTCTCGCAAACGATCTTTTTTCACACCAATACTAACGTCAATCCGCGGAGGGAATTTGATTATCTCTTCCAATTCACTTTCTACACTTTTGTCAATGCCGAAATTCCTCATGTTACGGCAGTTCAAACTCATTCCTACGTCAATGTCATCCGGCCAGTCAACAATGTGTATAGGCTGGTATTGCCTATGCACACCGTCTCCTGCCTCGTCAAAACCAACTACCTTTGTTTTATCTAGCGACATACATGTCAAAGTTTTGCTTTCGCAGTTAATCACTGCACGGTACTTTAATAGCCAATCCAACCCGATAATTACTTCTGTAGTTAAGTCTGGCACGACGACAAACTCTTGTTCAAATCGTGCCCCACATATCTCGAAGTTGACAAAAATCTGTTTTGTGACCGGTTTACTGGCCTTCCCAGTAGCACCGATAATTTTCGCTCCTGTTACTGGCATAACTACGACGCCAGGTGTGTCTTTCAGTAACTCAAATATTTCCCCAGATACAGCACTCAATTCTGCACCGGTGTCAATCAACTCGTTTAGTTGTAGGTCGTGCATATTAACAGACACTACTATCTGTCTACACTTGTCCTCGACTGTTTCTTTATTTTCCCACAGTAAATCCTCGTCTATATCCAGGTCATTCCAGAAAAAACCATCCGGCTTTGATCCTAAATCCGGTTTATCTGGCGGATTTTTCAACCTCTGTTCACATACAGTTTTAATTTCAACACGTTTGTCCTGAGGCTTAGTCTGTAGCTTCGCCTCCAATACCGAAACCTTTTCCTGTAACTCGTCAACTAGTGAGTGTTGCTTTGCTATCAATTCACTAATTGTCACCTTCGTTGATTCCTCTTTAGTCAGATTGATCTCATCTGCCAATCTACCTGGAAAAATGTGCCCAGTAGTATCTGCAATTACTTCCTCTAGATCTGCGCAACCCACACTGTTATCGTCTGACCGTATAATGTCAGCTCTAACCTCATACACGCTGTAATCTATGTGCTTTTCTACCAATCGTGTCCGGCTATCACTAAAATTTTCGTAATCTTTCTCCTTAATACTGTCGCAATGTTTAAACTGGAGGTTTGCGTCGGATGGGTCGGCTACTTCTACCACTACGACTTTCGGTAAGGTCTGCCGGTTAGGGCCAGAACTTTCCTTTACTACTTCAACATCCAACTCTTGCGGGACGAGACACGACGAATCTTGCTCGTGCTCCCCATTAACATCAACTATTTCTATTAAAGTCTGCCGGTTAGGGCCAGAACTTTCTATCATTTCACAAACACTATCTTCCTGCCGGACGAGACGCTGATAATCCTGCACGTGCACCCCATAAACACTTCTCCCATACAGGCCCCTATAATCTCTTAGTTCGTCGTATAAGCGACCGAACTGCCTTAACAAAACCTCAACCCTCTCTGCATCCCCTCGCTCAATGGCGGACGTTTTATCCGACATCTGATCTTCTCTCCACACTTGCGAATCATTCTTAAACTCAATCTCCAGTTCCGCTGTGGGTATTACAGCTGCCACTTTATAATCGATTTCCGGAACACTACTTAAATTGTTCTCACTGACAGTGAATGTATTTTCTACTGCCGTTTCTACAGCTGATCTACTACTCGTGGGCGCACTCCTTTCTCTTAACACTGGCACACTCTCCCGCCGTTGATTATTCCATACGGAATTTTCATAACGACGACACCTGAGTTTTCTCCTGTTATTGGGCCGCCAAAATTTCTCCACGCCCGGTCGGCCCCTCACCGGCGCGGCTAATGGTTTCCCTGTCTCGTCCCAGCAGATACGCTCCTCGGATGCTGCTGAGGTGGCTGATCACACCCAATGGCATTATTGCTATTCTGTGAATCCCGTATCACGTTAGTATGATACTGGTTTCCGTCATTCCTGTTATTATTTGCATTGTACCGATTGTTATTACGGTCCGAACCATTATTGTTATTGCTGCCATGTTTGCGGTATGCATTATTCCCATGGTTATCGTTGTTGTGGTTGCTGTGGTACCCGTTGTTGTTACCACGGCCTCTACCACTGTCGCGATTATTGCGCCAATTGTCCTCGTCCTCAATTCTCTCCAGGAAATCGTTGATTGTCTTGTAATTGCTTCCTATGTAGCGTTTTGTATCATCTGGAAGCTTCATGTAGAGTTCCCAGACTATTTCGGATTCCATGCGGCGATCACGCAAATATTCCAACTTGCGGATATAGCCCTCACAAAACTCCTTCATCGAGCCGCATGGATTCGCATCGAAAGGCCTCGATACGACAAGTTCGCGCCAGACACTTTGCTGTTTTTGCTCTGACCAGTATTCAGCCAGAAACAAATTTTTAAACTCGACAAAAGTTAGGTTCGTAATGTTGAGGTTTAAGCCCCAACGCTTGGCATCACCAGCCAACACATCAATAACCGCATTAATTTTTCTCTCATTAGTCCATGATCTGGGTAAAACTCTTTCACAATTTTTAATGAAATCCGTCGCGTGTATACCGCCTTTTTTCAAGGGGTCGAACCGCTCCTCTTTCGTCAACAATTCCGAACTATGTGCACAGATTGGCACATAGCTCTGTTTTTCGTCAAGTTTCTTTTCTAATTCCGACACTCTCGTAATTACTTGGCAAGTGGTTGTCGCAAGCGTTTCTACTTCCTTTCTCTTTCTCTTCGCAGGAATTAGCCTGCTTCGTCAATTTGGTATCTACTTCGGATACTAAAGCCTTTAAAGTTTCCGCCTTCTTTTGATCCTCTTTTTTCACTAATTGAATTTGTTCCGTTACCTTATTCTCGATGATCGGAGCAACTGCTTCTCCTACACTTTTTTCGATTCTGCTAATTTCGGAATTAAAACGCATATTTATGCTCGCAATTTCCGCCTGAACGCCTATCATTTCCTGTTTAAGATTACCGATTTCGGTATTAATCACAACAATATCTTCTTTGATTTTATCAACTTTTGCGTTAACAACTCCAACATTGTTGTTAACAACATTAATAGCTTTGTTCTGATTGTCTAGCTTCCTGTCAATTTTTTCAGACTGAGCTTCTTGCTTGGCAGCCTGAGCTTTAATTTCTGCCGATTGAGTTTCTATCTTGCTAGACTGAGCCTTGATTTCGTTAATCAAAACATTCAATAAATCAGCTAAATTCCCGGAAACTACCGGTTTTACTTCCGTAGCGGCTTCCTCTTTAATTGTCCCCGCGTATTCGTCCTCAATGGGTTCAGATTTGATTTTCACTTCCGATTCCGAAACATTTTCTAAGGTTTGGAATTCCATTTCTGCTCTTTGTTGCGTTTCGGCGGTCGCATCTTTCACGCTAGCCGTCTGCCCCTGAACAATGGGTACCGTGGTGCTTGTTTCCCACTGTTCGACCGATTGTTTCGTATCCAAGTCTACCAAATTTTGGTAATTGTTGCCTTCACTCATTTTAATAACTTTTCAATATAAATGACAAATCTCAAATCTCATTAGGATTCCTCCCACTACTTAATTTCGCTGACGTAACGACCTGTTCGTAACCAATACTTTGTTACGAGATTTGCACCATACAAGAGTCGTGTCTAGAACAACCTCAAATCTGAAGATTGTCCTGTCACCAGGTCGCCACGTGTTACCTCCCCCTCACTTATCGACCTTAATGACAGCGAAAAATTAAACCGCGTGTACCTAATGGAAATTTGGGAAAAGCAATCGTCACCGAAGTTAATCTGTCGGTAAAGAGGGAGGAAAGGGTTACATCTAAATGAAAGTAAAAATGCAAATGAAACAGGTGGAAATTAATTTTGATAGATGGTAAAGTTAATAAAGAAAGTAAATGTGTGGCCGTTACGTTAACAATTAACTAGATATTTGAGATTTGGGGGAAATTACGGTCGCCAGTCCTAAGGACAATTACTATAGTAACTGAAAAAGAAAGGTTATTACACATATAATTAGCACTAGAAGCGTGGCAACTGAAAGTTGACACGTGTAGTGTGAAAACTGAAAGTTTGTCAGAAGTAATAAATTTCGCTACACTCTGACATAATTTTGCAAAAGAATTAATAAAACCGGAAAATCGAAAGTTAATTTAGTGACCGAAGTTAATAGTGAGCTTTCTTTCTGAAGCACATCGAAATTCAGTAAAATACGGTTAGTCTTGGACTACCTCAACAATCATTTCAAAAGCAACTTGACTCTACGCAATTTAGAAATAAGAGATTTAACTTTGACCTTGAATTAAATGATTCTGAACAAAACAATAGTAAAATTTTGTACGTACCAAGCTGAGCTGCAGTCACAGGTAAGCTAAAATACGGTAACAAAACTCGTACTCTTAATTTGTGCTTGTGTAATCTAAATATTGTAGCCAGCTATGAATACTTAAACTGAACTTTGAAATTAAAGCAATGAAATTGAATTATATTATTTTAATGCTGGCGTTTGAATTTCAACGACACTCGGGTTCATTCCTGAAAAGGAAGGGACCCTGCTTGCAATGCAATTGGGACAATGAGCAACAAAGGTTCATGCTAAGTTGCTGTAATTTTGTGATGCAACAAGTTTAAAAGGTTGAAAAGCTGAGGTCTGCCATACAGTTCTAAAACTTTACGTGCTTCCAGTCTTCCTTGTTGGTTGATTGAAGGTTTGAAGCCGTCGATCGAAGAGGTGGCTACAGTCACTCATTGTCGGCCGTCGCTGTTGCAGAAGCTGGACGCTGGCGCGCCTTCTTCTCGACACGGTCACCAGGCAAAACGGGCTCTTGATGTCCGCCAGCTAATGCTTCCCGTCTGCGACACCATGTCAGAAACTATCATCGCAAGTCGAGCGCAATTACATGCTGCTGAACGCGGAAAGCGCGGCAACTCGTGGGAGCGTCACACAACACCTCCTCCACTCGCTACTCCCGCCCACCAACCTCCTTCTCGAACTGCCCGCTCTCCACGCAGCAGAGTTAACACTATACCAAAGATCCTAAACACTTTCGTTCTCCACACGACCAATCGATATATTCATTCGATAGTATAAATTTCCCTAGGCAAGACCCAGCGTAAAATACAAATAATATTTACAAAACAAACCAATTATACATCGACATAATTGCATATATTTACATATACATATATATATGTACATACATACATACTTATATATATATATATATATATATATATATATATATATATACAAATAATAAAATAACTACAATATATAAAGACACAGAAATGTTATATCTTCAGGTAACAAAACAAGGAAAAAATTATAGTACAATAGATGGAAATAGGAGGATATGCATTTCCGGCGTTACACGTGCCCCACATTGTCTGAGGATGTTCGTGTAACCTAAACAGACTCAGAAAATGTCCCAAAAAAGAAACAGCGGAAATGCATATACTAAAAACATCAACAAAATTTAGCATTCATCTAATGAAGCATAAATCAACTTTTAGACCATAATAATTGAGTGGAGACACTCCTAATCTTATTCGACTCGCATCTTGCACAAAATAAAACAGGTAGGAAACATATTAAAATTCATAGCAAACATAGAAAATGGTTTTGCTATTCTAAAATCGTCAGAATTCCTAACAGTACCAAGAAATGGAATATTATTTACAAAATTATTCAGAGTACATGGCCATAAAAACAGGTAGATCAAAATACCCAAATTAATTATTAATTACATATTATACACATTTTTATATAACCTTTTCATAATTAATATTCTCGTCATGAGAGTCCGAAGAAAGCTGAACAAAAAAATTATATTCAGCAGATCGAAAAGAACCATAAATACTGACAGCAGAATTCCTTCACATCAGCTGTCAGGGAAGAACAACAATTCCGTCTTCCGTACTCGCAAGTGCAAAGAATGCCGACAGCGGCACATGAGCCGACAGCGGCACAAGACAGCGGCTCCGCCTCGCCAGTATTGTGGCGCCCGCCTGTGTGGCACGCTTCATCTCACTCGCCTGTGTAACGGCATTTCCAGAACGTCCGTTTCACTGAATTCTTTCGGAAACCTCACTCCCGAGCAATCTCAAGGAGTCCATTAACAGTGGATAACTCAACACTGTCCATCACACATGTACAAGCCTGAAACTTAAAACAGCGTCTAAGTATATCGGCAATGACTAGTAAATCACATGTTTATGAAATCTTACAGCTAGTTACAAAATCATATCTACATTCCTTAATCTACAGTGACTCAGCTGAAAACTTAAACTAGCAGCTTGGATTTTTCAGTTGATTAGATCATGATTAAATTGATTAAAATTTAATTGATTAATCAAAATTACTTACTTATTAATTACAACTTCTTTAATGACCTTGGTCAGTCAAAAGCATGGCAATCTAGCAAATCGTTAAATCTTACACTCTATTTTACATAATGTATAAATTACCCATTGTGTGGTATTAATCGAACCTAGGTCGGTACAATTTCAAGTCTACAATGTTCCATATACCTAATAGTTTACGGAGCTTGGATACTCTAAGCAATAAGCATTTGTGTGAGGTATACCAATGACTTTATATGGTCCATTATAAACAAACCTAAATTTAGAGATTTGATTGTCTATCTCGCTCGATTTCTCATGAGCTTTTACAAGTACTAAGTCTCCGATCGCAAACCTAGCAAAACGCGCTTTAGCGTCATGACGACGTATGCGAGCATCGGCTTTAAGCTTCATTACTTCTCGCAAACGATCTTTTTTCACACCAATACTAACGTCAATCCGTGGAGGGAATTTGATTATCTCTTCCAATTCACTTTCTACACTTTTGTCAATGCCGAAATTCCTCATGTTACGGCAGTTCAAACTCATTCCTACGTCAATGTCATCCGGCCAGGTAACAATGTGTATAGGCTGGTATTGCCTATGCACACCGTCTCCTGCCTCGTCAAAACGAACTACCATTGTTTTATCTAGTGACATACATGTCAAAGTTTTGCTTTCGCAGTTAATCACTGCACGGTACTTTAATAGCCAATCCAACCCGATAATTACTTCTGTAGTTAAGTCTGGCACGACGACAAACTCTTGTTCAAATCGTGCCCCACATATCTCGAAGTTGACAAAAATCTGTTTTGTGACCGGTTTACTGGCCTTCCCAGTAGCACCGATAATTTTCGCTCCTGTTACTGGCATAACTACGACGCCAGGTGTGTCTTTCAGTAACTCAAATATTTTCCCAGATACAGCACTCAATTCTGCACCGGTGTCAATCAACACGTTTAGTTGTAGGTCGTGCATATTAACAGACACTACTATCTGTCTACACTTGTCCTCGACTGTTTCTTTATTTTCCCACAGTAAATCCTCGTCTATATCCAGGTCATTCCAGAAAAAACCATCCGGCTTTGATCCTAAATCCGGTTTATCTGGCGGATTTTTCAGCCTCTGTTCACATACAGTTTTAATTTCAACACGTTTGTCCTGAGGCTTAGTCTGTAGCTTCGCCTCCAATATCGAAAGCTTTTCCTTAACTCGTCAACTTGTGAGTGTTGCTTTGCTATCAATTCACTAATTGTCACCTTCGTTGATTCCTCTTTAGTCAGATTGATCTCATCTGCCAATCTACCTGGAGAAATGTGCCCAGTAGTATCTGCAATTACTTCCTCTAGATCTGCGCAACCCACACTGTTATCGTCTGACCGTATAATGTCAGCTCTAACCTCATACACGCTGTAATCTATGTGCTTTTCTACCAATCGTGTCCGGCTATCACTAAAATTTTCGTAATCTTTCTCCTTAATACTGTCGCAATGTTTAAACTGGAGGTTTGCGTCGGATGGGTCGGCTACTTCTACCACTACGACTTTCGGTAAGGTCTGCCGGTTAGGGCCAGAACTTTCCTTTACTACTTCAACATTCAACTCTTGCGGGACGAGACACGACGAATCTTGCTCGTGCTCCCCATTAACATCAACTATTTCTATTAAAGTCTGCCGGTTAGGGCCAGAACTTTCTATCATTTCACAAACACTATCTTCCTGCGGGACGAGACGCTGAAAATCCTGCACGTGCTCCCAATAAACACTTCTCCCATACAGGCCCCTATAATCTCTTAGTTCGTCGTATAAGCGACCGAACTGCCTTAACCAGACCTCATCCCTCTCCGCATCCCCTCGCTCGATGGCGGACGTTTTATCCGACATCTGATCTTCTCTCCACACTTGCGAATCATTCTTAAACTCAATCTCCAGTTCCGCTGTGGGTATTACAGCTGCCACTTTATAATCGATTTCCGGAACACTACTTAAATTGTTCTCACTGACAGTGAATGTATTTTCTACTGCCGTTTCTACAGCTGATCTACTACTCGTGGGCGCACTCCTTTCTCTTAACACTGGCACACTCTCCCGCCGTTGATTATTCCATACGGAATTTTCATAACGACGACACCTGAGTTTTCTCCTGTTATTGGGCCGCCAAAATTTCTCCACGCCCGGTCGGCCCCTCACCGGCGCGGCTAATGGTTTCCCTGTCTCGTCCCAGCAGATACGCTCCTCGGATGCTGCTGAGGTGGCTGATCACACCCAATGGCGTTATTACTATTCTGTGAAGCCCGTATCACGTTAGTATGATACTGGTCTCCGTCATTCCTGTTATTATTTGCATTGTACCGATTGTTATTACGGTCCGAACCATTATTGTTATTGCTGCCATGTTTTCGGTATGCATTATTCCCATGGTTATCGTTGTTGTGGTTGCTGTGGTACCCGTTGTTGTTACCACGGCCTCTACCACTGTCGCGATTATTGCGCCAATTGTCCTCGTCCGCAACTCTCTCCTGGAAATCGTTGATTGTCTTGTAATTGCTTCCTATGTAGCGTTTTGTATCATCTGGAAGCTTCTTGTAGAGTTCCCTGACTATTTCGGATTCCGTGCGGCGATCACGCAAATATTCCAACTTGCGGATCCAGCCCTCACAAAACTCTTTCATCGAGCCGCGTGGATTCGCATCGAAAGGCCTCGATACGACAAGTTCGCGCCAGACACTTTGCTGTTTTTGCTCTGACCAGTATTCAGCCAGAAACAAATTTTTAAACTCAACAAAAGTCAGGATCGTAATGTTGAGGTTTAAGCCCCAACGCTTGGCATCACCAGCCAACACATCAATAACCGCATTAATTTTTCTCTCATTAGTCCATGATCTGGGTAAAACTCTTTCACAATTTTTAATGAAATCCGTCGCGTGTATACCACCTTTTTTCAAGGGGTCGAACCGCTCCTCTTTCGTCAACAATTCCGAACTATGTGCACAGATTGGCACATAGCTCTGTTTTTCGTCAAGTTTCTTTTCTAATTCCGACACTCTCGTAATTACTTGGCAAGTGGTTGTCGCAAGCGTTTCTACTTCCTTTCTCTTTCTCTTCGCAGGAATTAGTCAGCTTCGTCAATTTGGTATATACTTCGGATACTAAAGCCTTTAAAGTTTCCGCCTACTTTTGATCCTCTTTTTTCACTAATTGAATTTATTCCGTTACCTTATTCTCGATGATCGGAGCAACTGCTTCTCCTACACATTTTTCGATTCTGCTAATTTCGGAATTAAAACGCATATTTATGCTCGCAATTTCCGCCTGAACGCCTATCATTTCCTGTTTAAGATTACCGATTTTGGTATTAATCACAACTATATCTTCTTTGATTTTATCAACTTTTGCGTTAACAACTCCAACATTGTTGTTAACAACATTAATAGCTTTGTTCTGATTGTCTAGCTTCCTGTCAATTTTTTCAGACTGAGCTTCTTGCTTGGCAGCCTGAGCTTTAATTTCTGCCGATTGAGTTTCTATCTTGCTAGACTGAGCCTTGATTTCATTAATCAAAACATTCAATAAATCAGCTAAATTCCCGGAAACTACCGGTTTTACTTCCGTAGCGGCTTCCTCTTTAATTGTCCCCGCGTATTCGTCCTCAAGGGGTTCAGATTTGATTTTCACTTCCGATTCCGAAACATTTTCTAAAGTTTGGAATTCCATTTCAGCTCTTTGTGGCGTTTCGGCGGTCGCGTCTTTCACGCTAGCCGCCTGCCCCTGAACAATGGGTACCGCGGTGCTCGTTTCCCACTGTTCGACCGATTGTTCCGTATCCAAGTCTACCAAATTTTGGTAATTGTTGCCTTCACTCATTTTAATAATTTTCATTATAAATGACAAATCTCAAATCTCATTAGGATTCCTCCCACTACTTAATTTCGCTGACGTAACGACCTGTTCGTAACCAATACTTGGTTACGAGATTAGCACCATACAAGAGTCGTGTCTAGAACAACCTCAAATCTGAAGATTGTCCTGTCACCAGGTCGCCACGTGTTACCTCCCCCTCACTTATCGACCTTAATGACAGTAAAAATTAAACCGCGTGTACCTAATGGAAATTTGGGAAAAGCAATCGTCACCGAAGTTAATCTGTCGGTAAAGAGGGAGGAAAGGGTTACATCTAAATGAAAGGAAAAATGCAAATGAAACTGGTGGAAATTAGTTTTGAAAAGGGGTAAAGTTAATAAAGAAAGTAAATGTGCGGCCGTTACGTTAACAATTAACTAGATATTTGAGATTTGGGGGAAATTACGGTCGCCAGTCCTAAGGACAATTACTATAGTAACTGAAGAAGAAAGGTTATTACACATATAATTAGCACTAGAAGCGTGGCAACTGAAGGTTGACACGTGTAGTGTGAAAACTGAAAGTTTGTCAGAAGTAATAAATTTCGCTACACTCTGACATAATTTAGCAAAAGAATTAATAAAACCGGAAAATCGAAAGTTAATTTAGTGACTGAAGTTAATAGTGAGCTTTCTGTCTGAAGCACATCGAAATTCAGTAAAATACGGTTAGTCTTGGACTACCTCAACAATCATTTCAAAAGCAACTTGACTCTACGCAATTTAGAAATAAGAGATTTAACTTTGAACTTGAATTAAATGATTCTGAACAAAACAATAGTAAAATTTTGTACGTACCAAGCTGAGCTGCAGTCACAGGTAAGCTAAAATACGGTAACAAAACTCGCACTCTTAATTTGTGCTTGTGTAATCTAAATATTGTAGCCAGCTATGAATACTTAAACTGAACTTTGAAATTAAAGCAATGAAATTGAATTATATTATTTTAATGCTGGCGTTTGAATTTCAACGACACTCGGGTTCATTCCGGAAAAGGAAGGGACCCTGCTTGGCAATGCAATTGGGACAATGAGCAACAAAGGTTCATGCTAAGTTGCTGTAATTTTGTGATGCAACAAGTTTAAAAGGTTGAAAAGCTGAGGTCTGCCATACAGTTCTAAAACTTTACGTGCTTCCAGTCTTCCTTGTTGGTTGATTGAAGGTTTGAAGCCGTCGATCGAGGAGGTGGCGACAGTCACTCATTGTCGGCCGTCGCTGTTGCAGAAGCTGGATGCTGGCGCGCCTTCTTCTCGACACGGTCACCAGGTGAAACGGGAGCTTGATGTCCGCCAGCTAATGCTTCCCGTCTACGACACCATGTCAGAAACTATCATCGCAAGTCGAGCGCAATTACATGCTACTGAACGCGGAAAGCGCGGCAACTCGCGGGAGCGTCACACAACACCTCCTCCACTCGCTACTCCAGCCCACCAACCTCCTTCTCGCACTGCCCGCGCTCCACGCAGCAGAGTTAACACTATACCAAAGATCCTAAACACTTTCGTTCTCCACACGACCTATCGATGTATTCGTTCGATAGTATAGTTTTCCCAAGGCAAGACCCAGCGTAAAATACAAATAATATTTACAAAACAAACGAATTATACATCGACATAAATGCGTATATATATATACACACATATATTAAAACAACTACAATATATAAAGACACAGAAATGTTATATCTTCAGGTAACAAAACAAGGAAAAAATTATAGTACAATAGATGGAAATAGGTGGATATGCATTTCCGGCGTTACAGGTTTCCTTATGGATCAATGTAACGTCATCGCTGAAACAAGATAGTTGGTCTTAACTAATTAGGGAAGTTGTCGTGGATAAAATTAATTCTCTGTCTGATTTTTCATATACTGTGGATTAAATCTTTAATCTACAATGATAAATTGTCTCAATATAGTGACTCCTTGTAATTAATTGGAAAACTGGGTATCCACATACTTCAAGGAAATATTATTTCGACCACTAGCCGCCAGGTTTACGACACCTTGCTAGTGGGCTACAATATGTGTGATAAGTAACTTCCGAGCCAGGTGAATTTCTGCAGTGATGTGAATATTTCCTTCTCTGTCGCACCAGCACTTCTACAGTGGAGACTCGCCTACTGTCCTCAGAACTCAACCTTGTCATTGGACACCACATGGCCAAAGACAACGAACAGGCAACCTTTAGAGGAACACGGACACATACAGAATTTTTATGCTTGTAGTTAGACAGCCTCAGACCTCATAAATATTGTCCTTCATTCCAGATGTGTGGCCGTCCTCGTTAGCTTGACAGGTTAGCATTTTCTCACAGCGTCCAGCAGACTCAGACCAACACTGACGACGGCGGAACTAAAGAAGTCATAGAATACAATAGTAACAAATGGTTCAAATGGCTCTGAGCACTATGCGACTTAACTTCTGAGGTCATCAGTTGCCAAGAACCTACAACTAATTAAACGTAACTAACCTAAGGACATGACACACATCCATGCCCGAGGCAGGATTCGAACCTGCGACCGTAGCGGTCGCTCGGCTCCAGACTGTAGCGCCTACAACCGCACGGACACTCCGGCGGCTGCAATAGTAATAAAAGGCATACTGATAAACAGAGGTGTGTTCACGTAATATAAATTTAGGCATCAAATAACCCTCCTACCTCTCCGGCTAATTAGCTCTTCCTATATGACCCTGTCCCTAAAGTCCCTAATCTGTGGGGGAAAAGGCATCTCCAGTGAAGAATAATGCAAAACCGAGAGAAGTAGATGAAGATATAACCGAATCGCCACTGATCAGTATTTTAGCGAAGGCGCTTAGCAACAAGGTTTGGTTAACTTTATACACTTTTAATTACGTAAACTAGTTTTTAATTAACAGTACTTAGTGGAAAATTTGGAAGAAAGGTTTTCAAAGTATTTCAATAATGAAATAACCAACGGTCGCCAGTTCGTCACCGGAACAAGAATGATTAAATTGAAACTGAACTTTATACTCGTAAACAATCTGACGCAAGAGTAGTTAATGGTGCCATGACGTAGGACCAGTACCTAACGCGCACTTTCAAGTACTTCACACCTCCCATATCACAGTAGCCAGATAATAATCAAATAGCAAACACATACAACATATCTCATTAATTTTCTAAGATCAATAAAAGTAAAATTGTTTACTGGCTGCGGACAGAAACTTCTTGTAACGTTACTCACCGTAATAGTGACTGTTGTAGTTCTAGCAAGCTGAGAGATTGTTCGAATTTACACATTGGTAAGGACTGTCATTTAACTAGCAGTTACTTTGATTTTTCTTTGTAATGAATGTTACAAATTATTACACAAACTATAAATTAGAACAGTTCCATGACAATTAAATTCAGGGTCCAAGTTACCGTACGTAAAGTTTTACAACCCATTTTTTACAATGAAAGTTACTCTATTTTTAGCAAATGAATTAATACTGGCTTTTGCAAAATTCTATTACTGACATTATTCAGACTACAACCAAAGATTTCTTTATTACGTAATTGTCCAAAAGATATGTTTTGGTAACATAATAAATTAATGTTTACTTCATTTTCAGTTAATGACTTAGGAAAATAATTTACGTAACAATATGCAGGAAAACAATGCCATCCCAGAAGAAAATTCCAACTACGCTGGTCAGTCTATTACACTTCTAGTTATAAAAAGTCTACATCTCACTTCACTTCTTGAAGCCGTTGGTTTGTCGAATGACTTTATTTAGCGGAAAGTTGGGCACAGGTTCATCTTCTTTCCATACCATAGCCAATAACAAGGGCCCACAGTGCACTTGATGTTATGTGAATTACTATTGCTGCATTTGTACTGTGCCCAATAAATGACATGGTCTGCCCATATTAAACATCTGCCAGTTTTACTGCTCCGCACTTTGGAAACAGACTTGTTGTCTCGTACCTTTACATAGCCATATCCGAGAACTCACAACCAACGACATCAATCGTCTCCTCGCGACCCCCAACTTCTACTTCCTTTGGCGCGCTCACACGCCCAGCGATAATGCTTTAACAATTTTTTACACTGTCTGGTCATGTGTTTTCCCTGACTAGGAGAGCTTGTCTATTTACTAAATTCTAACATTCCACCCGTGTTCTCATTTCTAAATAACAAACAGCATTTGTAACTTGACAACATATTTGCAAGAATAATATTCCACAATGAGATTTTCACTCTGCAGCGGAGTGTGCGCTGATATGAAACTTCCTGGCAGATTAAAACTGTGTGCCCGACCGAGACTCGAACGCGGGACCTTTGCCTCTCGCGAGCAAGTGCTCTACCATCTGAGCTGCCGAAGCACGACTCACGCCCGGTACTCACAGCTTTACTTCTGCCAGGACATCGTCTCCTACCTTTCAAACTTTACAGAAGCTCTCCTGCGAACCTTGCAGAACTAGCACTCCTGAAAGAAAGGATACTGCGGAGACATGACAGCCACAGCCTGGGGGATGTTTCCAGAATGAGATTTTCGCTCTGTAGCGGAGTGTGCGCTGATATGAAACTTCCTGGCAGATTAAAACTGTGCGCCCGACCGAGACTCGAACTCTGGACCTTTTCCATGCCTCCGCAGTATCCTTTCTTTCAGGAGTGCTAGTTCTGCAAGGTTCGCAGGAGAGCTTCTACAAAGTTTGGAAGGTAGGAGACGATATACTGGCAGAAGTAAAGCCGTGAGTACCGGGCGTGAGTCGTGCTTCAGTAGCTCACATGGTAGAGCACTTGCCCGTGAGAGGCAAAGGTCCCGAGTGAGTCTCGGTCGGGCACACAGTTTTAATCTGCCAGGAAGTTTCATATCAGCGCACACTCCGCTGCAGAGTGAAAGTCTCATTCTGGAAACATCCCCCAAGCTGTGGCTAAGCCATGTCTCCGCAATATCCTTTCCTTCAGGAGTGCTAGTTCTGCAAGGTTCGCAGGAGAGCTTCTGTAAAGTTTGGAAGGTAGGAGACGAGATACTGGCAGAAGTAAAGCTGTGAGTACCGGGCGTGAGTTGTGCTTCGGTAGCTGAGATGGTAGAGCACTTGCCCGCGAAAGGCAAAGGTCCCGAGTTCGAGTCTCGGTCGGGCACACAGTTTTAACCTGCCAGGAAGTTTCAAGAAAAATATTGAGCACAACTGATCAAGCTAACCTCGCAAAACACGTAGAAAGTACATGATCATCCACAGAGTTGTGATGTTACAATTAGGATGTATTTTCTCAAAGTATTTATCTGGAGTGTAGTCTTCTAGAGAAATGAAACGTGGACGATATCCAACACAGACAAATATAAAATAGAAATTTTCGAAATGTGGTGTGACAGAATATAGCAGATGAGTATTGCAAATGTATAGTATCAAACCGGGAACAAAAAAGTAGTAGGACATCTTGACTAATTTAATGGTACACACCCTCAGCTACAGAAGGAGGAATATGAAACTGCGGGGGAGAATTTTGGAGGTCCTGGCAGACTAGTAAACAGATTCAGGTGGGTTTAGACTTTAGTAATTATGCAAAGAAACTTGTGAAGCACAGGAAATCCGGCAGAGCTGAGCCGAACTTGCTTGAAAACCACAGAAACAAGAACACCAACAGCAATGATGACGGCCAAGTCAGCAAAGGAAGCTAAATCGATAAGACATTCAGGTACAGAATAATAATTCGTTCTATCAATTTAATCGTTTTTATAAACTCAATTACGTCCACACCGCTAGATAATTCGTAACATACTGGTCAACTGTTACGAGAGCGTGCTTGAAAGTGGTGCCTACGACATTTTTACGTGAAAACTCGTGAAATTTTTTAAAAATTAAAACTAATGTTATATACATTCTACATCTTTAATCTTAATTTCTACATAGAGTAGACCGGGGGGAGATGCCTGTCGGGGTGAGATGCCCAAAGCTGACATTTCCGCTGGTTCCCAACAGATCGCGACACCAACCTGCACAACAACCGCTAGCTGTACTATGGGGTCAAGGCAGCTCCGTGTATCGCTGTGGTAATTGTTTTTCCGCTTTGGAAGCAACAAATATATGGTAAGAGAAAAAACTGACGCCTTCTTAATAGTGCACAGCTATTTTCAAGAGCGTACGTGCGTCTGAATAATATTGTAGAGCCAAATTCTGCACATATTGAGCGTAGAAGATACTTTGTAGTTTAAGTTGCCATACGCCGTTTCCACACAAACGGCCATGTTGTGCCAGTCATGGTAAATGGCATCTCACCCTGGTCCTCGGGAGAGACGCCCCTGTTTTTTCGGGATTAGACGCCGAATCGTATTCCTCAGCTGCACAGACTTTCTTTTCGTAGGAAATGGCTCGAACGTATGTTAGAACATCAAACAGGGTCTGAAGAATCCCTATAAATAGCTATGGAACATGTACGGACTGGTGAAATGAATTGTCTTAGAGCTTCCCAAGAATATGGGATCCCATATAGAACTCTGAAACGGTGTCTGGTGAAGAAAGATGAAAGGAGGCATGGCATGGTCCCACAAAGTAAGCAGTATTCTATTAATTATAATGTTTTCTTTGATTATGGAGCAAAATGAGGATAATTTCTTAATGATATATTAATTCACCTAAAAATTAAAGATTGAATTACACCTCTTTATTTCCTCAAATTTTTCTCAGTGATGAATAACTATCACATTATAATTATTGTTATTATTTATAGGTAGCCTTGGTGAAGAGAATGAGAAACAATTGCTCACTTTCATAAGACAGTTGCAAATACGTGGGTTTCCAACAACTGGAGAAACTCTTCAAGGGCTGGTATTCCAGTTTGCGGAAAGAAATGGAATGCCTCATAGATTTAGTAAGAAAATCAAATGGCAGCTTGGGACTCGTTACAGTCCTTTCTGAAACGTAACCCAAAGCTAGCTATGAAGAAGCTACAAGGTCTCTCTATTGATAGAGGTACGGGAATGAATTTTTTTTTCTGGTCATCAGTCTACTGACTCGTTTGATGCGGCCCGCCACGAATTCCTTTCATGTGCTAACCTTTTCATCTCAGAGTAGCACTTGCAACTTACGTCCTCAATTATTTGCTTGATGTATTCCAATCTCTGTCTTCCTCTACAGTTTTTGCCCTCTACAGCTCCCTCTAGTACCATGGAAGTCATTCCCTCAAGTCTTAGCAGATGTCCTATCATCCTGTCCCTTCTCCTTATCAGTGTTTTCCACATATTCCTTTCCTTTCCGATTCTGCGTAGAACCTCCTCATTCCTTACCTTATCAGTCCACTTAATTTTCAACATTCGTCTATAGCACCACATCTCAAATGTTTCGATTCTCTTCTGTTCCGGTTTTCCCACAGTCCATGTTTCACTAACATACAATGCTGTACTCCAGACGTACATCCTCAGAAATTTCTTCCTCAAATTAAGGCCGGTATTTGATATTAGTAGACTTCTCTTGGCCAGAAATGCCTTTTTTGCCATAGCGAGCCCGCTTTTGATGTCCTCCTTGCTCCGTCCGTCATTGGTTATTTTACTGCCTAGGTAGCAGAATTCCTTAACTTCATTGACTTCGTGACCATCAATCCTGATGTTAAGTTTCTCGCTGTTCTCATTTCTATTACTTCTCATTACCTTCGTCTTTCTCCGATTTACTCTCAAACCATACTGTGTACTCATTAGACTGTTCATTCCGTTCAGCAGATCATTTAATTCTTCTTCACTTTCACTCAGGATAGCAATGTCATCAGCGAATCGTGTCATTGATATCCTTTCACCTTGTATTTTAATTCCACTCCTGAACCTTTCTTTTATTTCCATCATTGCTTCCTCGATGTACAGATTGAAGAGTAGGGGCGAAAGGCTACAGCCTTGTCTTACACCCTTCTTAATACGAGAACATCGTTCTTGATCGTCCACTCTTATTATTCCCTCTTGGTTGTTGTACATATTGTATATGACCTGTCTCTCCCTATAGCTTACCCCTACTTTTTTCAGAATCTCGATTAGCTTGAACCATTTTATATTGTCGAACGCTTTTTCCAGGTCGACAAACCCTATGAAAGTGTCTTGATTTTTCTTTAGCCTTGCTCCCATTATTAGCCGTAACGTCAGAATTGCCTCTCTCGTCCCTTTACTTTTCCTAAAGCGAAACTGATCTTCACCTAGCGCATTCTCAATTTTCTTTTCCATTCTTCTGTATATTATTCTTGTAAGCAGTTCGATGCATGAGCTGTTAAGCTGATTGTGCGATAATTCTCGCACTTGTCAGCTCTTGCCGTCTTCGGAATTGTGTGGATGATGCTGTTCCGAAAGTCAATGGTTCAAATGGCTCTGAGCACTATGGGACTTAACATCTATGGTCATCAGTCCCCTAGAACTCAGAACTACTTAAACCTAACTAACCTAAGAACATCACACAACACCCAGCCATCACGAGGCAGAGAAAATCCCTGACCCCGCCAGGAATCGAACCCGGGAACCCGGGCGTGGGAAGCGAGAACGCTTCCGCACGACCACGAGACGCGGGCTTGTCAGATGGTATGTCAGATGGTATGTCGCCAGACTCATATGTTCTACACACCAACGTGAATAGTCGTTTTGTTGCCATCTCCCCCAATGATTTTAGAAATTCTGATGGAATGTTATCTATCCCTTCTGCCTTATTTGACCGTAAGTCCTCCAAAGCTCTTTTAAATTCCGATTCTAATACTGGATCTCCTATCTCTTCTAAATCGACTCCTGTTTCTTCTTCTATCACATCTGACAAATCTTCACCCTCATAGAGGCTTTCAATGTATTCTTTCCACCTATCTGCTCTCTCCTCTGCATTTAACAGTGGCATTCCCGTTGCACTCTTAATGTTGCCACCGTTGCTTTTAATGTCACCTAAGGTTGTTTTGACTTTCCTGTATGCTGAGTCTGTCCTTCCGACAGTCATATCTTTTTCTATGTCTTCACATTTTTCCTGCAGCCATTTCGTCTTAGCTTCCCTGCACTTCATATTTATTTCATTCCTCAGCGACTTGTATTTCTGTATTCCTGATTTCCCGGAACATGTTTGTACTTCCTCCTTTCATCAATCAACTGAAGTATTTCTTCGGTTACCCATGGTTTCTTCGGAGCTTCCTTCTTTGTACCTATGTTTTCCTTCCCAACTTCTGTGATGGCCCTTTTTAGAGATGTCCATTCCTCTTCAACTGTACTGCCTACTGCGCTATTCCTTATTGCTGTATCTATAGCGTTAGGGCACTTCAAACGTATCTCGTCATTCCTTAGTACTTCCGTATCCCACTTCTTTGCGTATTGATTCTTCCTGACTAATGTCTTGAACTTCAGCCTACTCTTCATCACTACTATATTGTGATCTGAGTCTATATCTGCTCCTGGGAACGCCTTACAGTCCAGTATCCGATATCGAAATCTCTCTCTGACCATGAAGTAATCTAATTGAAATCTTCCCGTATCTCCCGGCCTTTTCCAAGTATACCTCCTCCTCTTGTGATTCTTGAACAGGGTATTCGCTATTACTAGCTGAAAATTGTTACAGAACTCAATTAGTCTTTCTCCTCTTTCATTCCTTGTCCCAAGCCCATATTCTCCTGTAACCTTTTCTTCTACTCCTTCCCCTACAACTGCATTCCAGTCGCCTATGACCATTTGATTTTCGTCCCCCTTTACGTACTGCATTACCCTTTCAATATCCTCATACACTTTCTCTATCTGTTCATCTTCAGCTTGCGACGTCGGCATGTATACCTGAACTATCGTTGTCGGAGTTGGTCTGCTGTCGATTCTGATTAGAACAACCCAGTCGATGAACTGTTCACAGTAACACACCCTCTGCCCTACCTTCCTATTCATAACGAATCCTACACCTGTTATATCATTTTCTGCTGCTCTTGATATTACCCTGTACTCATCTGACCAGAAATCCTTGTCTTCCTTCCAATTCACTTCACTGACCCCTACTATATCTAGATTGAGCCTTTGCATTTCCCTTTTCAGATTTTCTAGGTTCCCTATCACGTTCAAGCTTCTGACTTTCCACGCCCCGTCTCGTAGAACGTAATCCTTTCGTTGATTATTCAATCTTTTTCTCATGGTAACCTTCCCCTTGGCAGTCCCCTCCCGGAGATCCGAATGGGGGACTATTCCGGAATCTTTTGCCAATGGAGAGATCATCATGACACTTCTTCCATTACAGGCCACATGTCCGGTGGATACACGGTACGTGTCTTTAATGCAGTGGTCCCCATTGCCTTCTGCATCCTCATGTCGTTGATCATTGCTGATTCTTCCGCCTTTAGGGGCAATTACCCACCCCTAGGGCAAGGGAGTGCCCTGAACCTCTATCTGCTCCTCCGCCCTCTTTAACAAGGCCGTTGGCAGAATGAGGCTGACTTCTTATGCCGGAAGTTTTCGGCCGCCAATGCTGATTATTTTTCAAAATTTAGGCAGTGGCGGGGATCGAACCAGGGACCGAATACGTTTTGATAGTAATCAAAGACGCTACCCCTAGACCACGGGGAATGAATAGAGAAGCTATTACAGCATATTTTTCTTTAGTTCAGGATGTCTTAACAGCAAATTCTTTACTGGATGAGCCTGGCCGTCTGTACAACATGGACGAAACTGGGTTTCAGATGAATCCTAGGTCAGACAAAGTGATAACAGAAAAAGGTTCTCCTTCTTTGTATGAAGTAACTTCCCAAAAAAAAGGGGAAACTAAAACGGTAATCACTTGCTGCAGTGCTGAAGGCTACTTCACTCCTCCAGCGTGCATTTTAAAAGGTAAAAGAAAGAAGTCCTGAATGGGAGGATGGACTTCCGAATGGTTTGATTGTATTTATTAATGAGAGATCAGGGTATGTCAACTCTGATATATTCATGAGTTGGATGAAAGACCACTTCATTTCTAGAAAACCACAAGGAAAAGTAGTTCACATTCTACTGATCCAGATACGCTTGATCTTGCAACAGAAAATGATGTGATCATGATTTGTTTACCTCCGTATTCAACACACTACCTTCAGCCTCTTGACAGGTGTGTTTTCAAATCACTGAAACAAGCTTTTTACAAGAAAATGCGAAACTGGACATTGTGTCATCCTGGACGTAAAGTCTCAGGAGCACAGTTCCGAGTCTTCCTCAGCGAAGCGTGGAAGAAAGCTGCAGTTCCATCCAATGCTCAATCTGGATTTGAAGCTTGTGGCTTGTACTCATACAGCCCGGAAAGAGTTTCAGAGGAGGCATTTCAAAGAAGTGGCAGACAAGGATGAAGGATGTAACACCGACTGTAGAGGATGTGCACAGGTTGTTCTCCTACAGAATGGCAATAGAAGACTTGAAGCACAGGTTGATAATGAGCCGATGCCAGGAACATCATTCGAAGGAATTACTCCTATGCCTATCTTGGATCCATTACCATCCAAGCACAGAAATAAAACCGCTGAAGTTCTCACAGAAGAGCTTCGAAAAGAAGCAGCAAGAGCTAGGTCACAGGGAATAAAAAGCAAAAAATCAACTCCAGGTCGGTCTAAGTTTAGCAAACCAAGTAATTCAGCAAATGACAGTGAATATTGTGCTGAATGTGGCAAGAATTACTGTGATAAAAATGGACGACAGGTGGACTGGATTCAGTGTGTCATTTGCAATAAATGGTTGCATGGAACCTGTGCAGAGGAAGCAAACTTGTGCAATAACTGTGCAAAAGTATTCTGATTTCATGTGGATGCTTTCTTGTCATTTGCTTATTCTTAATTGTATTTATATGCATTGTTTTGGATTCTATTCCTTACAAACGTAATAAATTTGCTTTCTGAATTACTTATGTAGCCATGTTGTGTCATAAATGCAAAAAACTAGTGCTGAAATCTCCTTACAATATAACTGTCATCTCACCCCGATGCCTGGGGTGAGATGCCTAAACGACACTGTTCATAAAAAAATTAAATACGTATATAATTATTAATGGTTTCGTAACGCCAACTGGCCTTTACATACAAAAATCTCTCATTGAACAATATTTCAGTGCTGACCCTAAATCTCCAATTGTAACTCGCCTTTTGATCCTCCAAACTTTAAGTATGGCATCTTCCCCCGATATACTCTATATGCAGGCCTCTGCCACTACAGGGCTCCGAATTGTAGCATGTAACATGGCGGTCGGTAACGTAACTATGTCGGAGGTGAACACAGCGTGTTGTAATCGAGTTTGGAATTCGAAGAGTGCGTCGGTACATGGAGCACACTTCCTTCAGCATGACAATTCCGGACCACACATGTTACGACATCTGCAACAGTCCGAAGCCTTGGGTTCGCTGTCATTATTCATCCTTCATACAGGCTCTATTTGGCCCCACCCGACTTACATTTGTTTCGAGAACTTTAAGAACCCCTTAGAGGATTTCACGCTAATAGTGATGAAGTGGTACAAGTGGAGGTGAGGTTGTGGCTCCTTCAACAAAGTGATACATTCTATAGTGACGGTATCAACTAACTGGTCTCTCGTTGTGAGAAATGTCTTCGTCACCAGGCTGCAGTGTTGAGAAATAAATATGAACATTCAACCGTAGTAACGTTATTTTCAAGCTTTCAGATTTTTCACAGAATAGATTCGGAGCAATTACTTTTCAGCGCGCCCTCGCAGACTGATCTCTTCTTGTCGGACATCGCAGCCTTTAGACTCAAAGAAAGACAATACTTTATTCAAAACAGCTTCTAACGTCTGCTTTAGGTCACTGTCAAGTGCAAGTACAGTAACAACGACTTCAAGAGAACACAGGTGAAAAAGATAATAAATCCTACAAACCGACCTTAGTACGATACCTTTATGACCACTTACCGGTGGGACGCGTCCTCACAAAAAGCGTATAAAAACAAACACACTTCATCCCAATTGACACTGTTGTGTTATATGTGCCCTAGGTCATGTGTGAGGCTCGAAATTAACCAATAATGTTCAACGAAAATTTTTTTTCAATCAAAAAGCTTTTGTGGAGACGCCTATATATTTCTTTGAAGGTGTCTTACCCCCATCCAGTTTCATCTTTGTTCTATTTTTTCCTTAGTACACGCGTTAGTCACCATGTGACACTTCGCCTGGTGATGTTTCTCTTTTCGTTTCCGAACAAATATTGTATTAGTAGTACCATTTACTCGTCTTCTCTTTGTTTCCTATTGATATATGCAAAGATATTATTTCGGTGTAGAACCAGTGTCATAACAGACTGCCGCTTATCGTATTTTTTCCATCTCGTATCCATAATGGTAAAGCGTGAACTGCAGTCCAGCCATCATTACGTCTCATAAAGCCAAGTCAAACAACATCCAGTACCCAGACGATTTTATCTCTATATTTATGCTGATAAGTCTTATCGTCAGTTTGTAAAATTGAGATGCTTAATATCGGGCGATACTTCTCACCTTTGTAGGAGCCTTGGGCAATATGAAGCTAATAATATTCTGGAAACTGACTGCTGCTGTAAGCCTTTCTCTTCATAGATATACCTACGGCCTTGCCTCATTGAATACACTGTTTAGGGTCAGATCAAGTTAAGCAGCGTCGGGAGTGGCCGGAACTTGGATCGGTAACCGCCCAGGTACACCACACGCTGTTGACAGCTTTCCATTTGTCTTTCCAGCAAAGGACTAGAGGCATAGTGGCATATTTTTCATGACCACCTGAATGTTCGCCAGTGTTCAGGACTTAATTCCAGGCCCCTCCGTAGTGCCTCATGGACTGAGGACTTGTGACCCTGTTGATGGCGATCAGTCTGTCGGATGAGGACGTTAAGCTCAGTGGCTCCCTTTGGTGATATTCGAGAGGAGGAACATATGTGCCGGCACTGGGTTTCATCCTGTGCATTCCCCTATCATCATACAAAGCAAATACGAGGGGTATTCGGAAAGTAAGTTAGGATCGGTCAAGAAATGGAAACCACTGTGAAAATCTAATAAAGCTTTGTACATATGTGTTCGACAATGTCTCTAGTATGCCTGTCGGTTGCATCACTTCGCTCTTTTCAGTTCTGAGCTCATGGTGAGTACGTAAAGTGCTTAGAAAACAGTGTCTCCCGCCAAGTATGAGGTCCTGGTGAGAGATTTCGCCAGATGTTATGCAGCCCACACTACAGAACTATCATACGGTTCCGACTTCGTGACAATTCTCGGTTACAGTCTTCAGGGGCAATGAAAACGCTCCTCCAGCATTTTTGATGGGAAGTGTTTAATCACCCGCACTACAGCCCGTAATTGGCTCCCTCTGTGTTTCATCTCTGCTCACATAACTACTGGCTATGAAGACTGTTGTGGACTGGCAAGACAGCCAATCCACTATGACAGGAAGCCGAAAGGCACGCGTTTAAGCTCACGCAGGCTGGCGTGAGGTCTGGAAAATGACAAGCAATTGAGACTAGCAAAAAGGTACGTAGCTTCTGGAATACTTAGCTTTAATCCATAATTGGTGAACATCGGTCTGACGGTACATGCATCACAAGATAAATAGCAAATGATAATGGCGCCTTGCTAGGTCGTAGCAAATGACGTATCTGAAGGCTATGCTAACTATCGTCTCGGCAAATGAGAGCGTATTTTGTCAGTGAACCATCGCTAGCAAAGTCGGCTGTACAACTGGGGCGAGTGCTAGGAAGTCTCTCTAGACCTGCCGTGTGGCGGCGCTCGGTCTGCAATCACTGATAGTGGCGACACGCGGGTCCGACGTATACTAACGGACCGCGGCCGATTTAAAGGCTACCACCTAGCAAGTGTGGTGTCTGGTGGTGACACCGCAAAGACAACATTTTCACATAGACGAAGAGCTACAGATGAGCGTAAAGATTTGGCGGGAAGTACAGGCGGCTGCCTTCTGTGATGCGGGTATTGGAATATTGGTACAACGCTACGACATATGTCTAAGTCGGAGTGGTGCCTATGTAGAGCAGTGGCTGGAAGCTGCAGCTAACTGTTGCAGATAAAATATTTCTGATTTTCACAGTTGTTTCCATTCCGCGATCAATCGGAACTTACTTTCCGAATAGCCCTAGTATGACACCACAGTACATACACACCTATTACAGACATGCATAGGTATCAGACACACTTAACACACGACTCTCACGTTTTGCCAATGAAAGGTGCCACTGTGCACGAATGATAGGAAAAGCTTTCCGATTATGCGGTTGAACCTGCCCTTTGGGGTCTCCCATTCGTTCACGCCTTACGACTTCGTTCACATCGGAGCCGAGGTAATATTCAGATCTAAGCTATGCACTGGTACTTGGAGACTACAGGCGTACCATTTATACAGAAATTGTACGGTTTAGGTATTTAGTTAAGTGTACAAGCAACACTGCAATCACCTTTATAAATAGCGAGACTAGGTGATGAGCAAGCTCAGATAAGACACTTAGCGCAACACGGGGCGAAATGGCGTGGAACTGAACTATTCACGTTAGTTACCACTTCTCAAATTGATTTTGAAGAACATGTATGTTCTTAAAATTGTTGGATGTAAGGTCTGCCAGTTATGCAAAACACCGGTTTTTCTAAGTTCTCAAACATGTTTCAGCACCTTTCCGCCATCATCAGTGGGTTTCTGTTTTATTTCATCTGTAATGTGAACATTTTACTAAATGATACAAAATTACGGAAATATGTAGTTCAAATAACTACTTGCTTCTAATAGTTAATACCTTTACATTCGGTTTGCATGGTTTTCCAGGACCACTTGTGTGTTATTTTGTACTGGTAGCTTGTCACCTGCAACCAAACTATGTTGATGAAAAATTTTGTTCCGAATTAACCTTTTACTTTATGCTTTAAACGTAATTTAGTTTGTCTCAATATTTCGCGCATGTATTGGTTTTTACTAACGTTTTCGTATGGCAAGCCTTGTTTTCTCAGTATTCTGATGAGGCGCTGTGTAGCACACGTATATATAACACCAATTTTCAGAAAATTGGTCGTAAAAGAGCACTTTACACTTCACCAAAACACAGAATAATCGTGGTTGTTGTGTGACCCAGCCCAGTTAGTTTTCATTTGTTCACCAGTGAGCTTGGTGCCAAATTTGAATTTTGTTTACATTTTATCTCTCTCTCTCTCTCTCTCCCTCTCACTCTCTCTCTCTCTCGCTCTGCGTGTGTGTATGTGTGTGTGTGTGTGTGTGTGTGTGTGTGTGTGTGTGTGTGTTCTGTACGCTTCTAGCTGTTTGTGTTGACTTTTCACGTTTAAAGCGTAAAGTGATAGGTTAACTCGCAACAAAATTTCTGATCAACATCTTTTGGTTGCAGAAGGCACGCTACCATTACGAAATAACACGCAACTGGTCCCGCAAAACCACGCAAACAGAATGTAAGCATATTAACTAACAGAAACAAATAGTTGTTTGAACTACCTATTTCCGTAATTTTGTAATCATTTAGTAAAATTTTCAAATTACAGATTAATTAAAACAGAAACCCACTGATGATGACACAGGGATGCTGAAACCAGTTCGGGAACTTTGAGAAACGGTGTTCGCATAACTGGTATACCTTACATCCAAGAATTTTAACCGAAAACACGAAAAATACAAGAGCTAGAAACCCAAATAATGTATGATCTTAAATTTTTTAACGTCTTCCAGTAAGTTGTTAAACGTTGTTGCATCTGATGCCTCTTGCAAGAAAACATCACGAACTTAACTTCCTATTTTAAGGAGAAAAGAGCACATTCATAAGAAATCTCCAGAGCCCCGCATGAAAATTTATGACAAATGCCTGACAGAACGTACTTATGATCTCCTGAAAGTACAACATTTAAACTTTCGCACGTAGCGGATGTTTATCACTCGCTCCGCCGCCGCCTAATGCCCGAGGGTGAAGTAACGTGCAGTGGAATGAAACAGGGCCCTCCTATTCGCGGGATGGTGGAGACGAGGGAAGAGAAGGGGGAAGGCGTCGCGTTTCCCAAACGCATTTTGAAATTCTGTTTGAGAACATATGTATTGTACATAAAAGATAGTAATAAGAGTATGTAGTGTATCGAATCAAACACATGTCCGTTCAACATTATTCTGACAAGATTCTCAAACTGATATTCGGTAGCTATACACACGCCTCAAAATCAAAATAAATAAACCGAAGCTACTGAAGAACTATTGTGAAATGAAGTTAATGATTTTCGGTACAGAATTTAGTTATGCCAATCACGTCGGAGAAAAGTGCATCTCTTGCAAATGTACTTCACATTAATTGTCCCAGCTTTTGAAATCCAAATATAGTAACGCGCAACAGTGACGTTAGTGAGTAAACAGCGCTACACTATTCCTTTGATGCCACACTAATTCGTTTCATTCATCTACACGTCGGAACATAAAAACATTGCTAATAATAGTTTCCACAACGCAACTTTGTCTTGAAACATGGCAGAAAATCCAATGAGATTCTGGTCGTATGTGAAGAATGCTAGCGGCAAGACAAAATCAATGCCTTCTTGCCCGATAGAAATGGAAATACTACCGAAGACAGTGCTGCCAAAACAAAATTAATAAACACAGCCTTCCGAAATGCCTTCGCAAAGGAAGACGAGATAAATATTCCAGAATTCGAATCGAGAACAGCTGCCAACATTAGACACGTAGAAGTAAATATCCTCAGAGTAGTGAAGCAACCTAAATCACTTTATAAAAGTAAGTCTTCCGGTCCAGACTGTATACCAATTAGGTTCCTTTCAGAGTATGCTGATACAATAGCGCCATACTTAACAATCATATACAACCGTACGTCCGACGAAAAATCCGTACCTAAAGACTGAAAAGTTGCACAGTTCACACCAATTTTCAAGAGATGTAATAGAAATAATCCACTATATTACAGGCCCATATCATTAACGTCGATATGCAGCAGGATTTTGAAACATATGTTGTGACCGAAAATTATGAATCACCTTGAAGAAAATGGTCTACTGACACACTTAGGACTTAGAAAACATCGATCTTGTGAAACACAAGTAGCTCATTACTCGCATGAACTGATGAGTGCTATTCACAAGAGATTTCAGATTGATTCCGTGTTACCGGATTTCCGGATGGCTTTAGACCATGTACCACACAAGCGGCATGTAGTGAAATTGCGTGCTTGTAAAATGTCGTCTCAGTTATGTGACTAGATTCGTGATTTCCTGTCAGAGAGGACACAGTTCGTGGTAACTGATGGAAAGTCGTCGAGTAAAACAGAAGTGATTTCAGGCGTTCCCCAAGGTGATGTTATAGGTCCTTTGCTGTTCCTTATCTATATAATTGATTTGGGATACAATATGAGCAGCCGTCTTAGGTTGTTTGCAGATGACGCTGTCGTTTATCGACTAATAAAGTCATCAGAAGATCAAAACAGATTTCAAAACTATTTAGAAAATATATTTGTATGGTGCTAAAATTGGCTGTTGACACTGAATAGCGGAAAGAGTGAGATCATCCACATGAGTGTTAAAATGAATCCGTTAAACGTATGTGACACTATGAATCAGTCAAGTCTAAAGGACGTAAATTCAACTAAATACCTAGAAATTACATTGACGAACAGCTTAAGTTGGAATGAACACATAGAAAATGTTGTGGGCAAGGCTAACCAAAGACTGCGTTTTATTGGCAGGACACATAGAAAATGCAACAGACCTGCTATGGAGACTATCTAAACTACGCTCGTCCGTCCTCTTTTTGAATACTGCTTCGCGGTGTGGGATCCTTACCAGACAGGATTGACGGATACATTGAAAAAGTTGAAGGGCAGTATGTTTTGTATTATCGCGAAATATGAGGAAGAGTGTCAGTGAAATGATACAGGATTTGGGGTGGAAATCATTAAAACAAAGGCATTTATCATTGCCGCGGGATCTTTTCACGAAATTCTAATCGCCAACTTCTTCCTCAGAATGCGAAAATATTTTGCCGACAGCGACGTACAAAAAGTAAGGGAAAGCAGAGCTCGTACGGAAAGATATATGTGTTTGTACTTTCCGCGTACTATACGAGACTGTAAAAATCAAGAATTGTGAATGTCGGCCGCGCGGGATTAACCGAGAAGTCTAAGGCACTGAAGTAGTGGACTGTGCGGCTGGTCGCGGCGGAGGTTCGAGTCCTCCCTCGGGCATGGGTGTGTGTGTTTGTCCTTAGGATAATTTAGGTTAAGTAGTGTGTAAGCTTAGGGACTGAAGAAAAAAATGGTTCAAATGGCTCTGAGCACTATGGGACTCAACTGCTGAGGTCATTAGTCCCCTAGAACTTAGAACAAGTTAAACCTATCTAACCTAAGGACATTACACACATCCATGCCCGAGGCAGGATTCGAACCTGCGACCGTAGCGGTCTCGCGGTTCCAGACTGCAGCGCCAGAACCGCGCGGCCACTTCGGCCGGCGGGACTGACGACCTTAGCACTTAAGTCCCATAAGATTTCACGCATATTTGAACCTTGTTTTGTGAATGTGGTTCAATGAACCCTCTGCCAGGGACTTAAATGTGTTTTGCAGAGTATCCATCTATATTAAGATGTAGAAAGAGATCTGTGACACCTACCAGTTAGAAACCGAGTACTTCGGCACAATGAACATTACATTTTACGAAAGTCTGACCAGTATTTCACAAACCTCTAACTCACTCGACTGTACAGTATTTCGATCTCGCCATAATGCGGCTTTAGTGGGGTCACAGGCAAGTGATGCGCACAAAAGTTTAAAAACTGTACTTTGAAAATCTCATAACTGCGCCGTATCACAATAACAGCCCAAATTATTCCTCGAAATCCATTTCTGTGACTGATACATTGCAAATGTGTTTTTTTTTCTTAAAATGTGCGTTTAATCTGGTGATGTATTCTCTTTAGAACTATTCGAGATACTATTGCCTGGCAAGACTTTTGCCACGTAACTCATATACCACGACATTAGTGCGTTTCTATTCTCCAGACTCAAATACCCTCCGCCTTATCAAGAGAAAATATCTCCTGCTGGCGTATCTCATCTATTTTTAAGACTAAGTATGATATTTGGTAATATATTTGATGTGTTGGCAAATGTGCCAACACCTTGTAGATAGAGGAGGCCGAAATGCACAGTATCTAACGCAGACGGGCGTGAATTCTGGAACAGGATTAAGTAGTGAATGCTAATAAGAAAAGTATGCAGCTCCTCGAATACTTAACTTTATTCCATCCTGGTGGTACATCGCTCTTGATAATACAAATAAGACTATCTTCAGATACGGTTAATAGCGCCTTGCTAGGTCGTAGTCATGGACTTAGCTGAAGGCTATTCTAACGGTCTCTCGGCAAATGAGAGAAAGGCTTCGTCAGTGTAGTCGCTAGCAAAGTCGTCGTACAACTGGGCGAGTGCTAGTCCGTATCTCGAGACCTGCCTTGTGGTGGCGCTCGGTCTGCGATCACACAGTGGCGACACGCGGGTCCGACATGTACTAAATGGACCGCGGCCGATTTAAGCTACCACCTAGCAAGTGTGGTGTCTGGCGGTGACACCACATTCCTCCCCCGCAAATCGGCGAACGGTCGTGTTATAAGGCTTCCGCCCGCCGTGGGGAGGACCCCATGTTGACGTATGCGATGAGGTGGGGAGCCTAACAACAGGCGAGGCTGTGCCACCCGCACCCGGCCATTCGGTCCGAGGGGATCTAGGAAACGCCTGAAAACCTAGTCCAGGGTGCACGTCAACATGCGATTTATGCGCCCGTAATGAGACAGGAGGGGCCGAAGGGTCGACCTCCATTGCGTCGGGGTACCCGACGCGCGATGACATCATGTTGTCCGGAGCGGGCAAGAGTTCCATGGCGGAGGACAGCTGGTCACGGGAAGCGATCGGTGGCGCGTGACCCGGGGAGGCGCTTGGCGGCTGCAGCGAAGCGTCGAATGCGGGCGGCGCCGGCGGGAGAACAGGCGGCGGCGGCGGCGGCGGCTGCGGCGGCGCGTCGCCATGGGGCAAAATGGATGGCATCGTCGGTAACACCTGGGGATGAGGCGAGCCAGTAGATGGGTCCCCAGGGCGCTGACCGGACGGCACCGTCGCTGAAAGCAGACGGGGAGCGGCAGAACCCGTGCGACGACAGAGGCGCAGCTGATTGAGATGCCGACGCACCTCACCAGAGGCCCCCAAAACCAAATACATCGCGCGGCCGAGGCAGCGAAGAATGCGCCCTGCGAGCCAACGCCGTGAACCTCGATAGTTGCGATAAAATACAACGTCGCCTGGAGCAAAAGCAGGAGTCTGCCGCTGCACAGGAACCTGATGCGGCGGATGCAGCAAAGACATCAAGGTTCGATGAGGACGACCGTGGAGCAACTCAGCCGGCGAGCGACCATCTCGGGGCTGAGAGCGATACGAAGACAAAAAGAGCAACAACGCGTCCTCCCGAGAATGCGACTCTTTCAACTTCAACATCTGTGACTTGAAAGTCCGGACCAATCGTTCAGCGGCACCGTTTGACTGAGGCGAAAACGGCGCGGATGTCAGATGTTGAATACCATTGGCCTGGCAGAATGACTGAAATTCTGCGGACATGAATTGTGGGCCATTGTCGGAAACAGTAGTCTGCGGAAGACCTTCAATGCAAAAGATAGCAGACAACGCCTGGATGGTGGCAGAGGACATTGTGGAAGACATCCGGACAACAAAAGGAAAATTACTGAAGGCATCTACCAGAACCAACCATCGAGCATTCCAGAATGGACCAGCAAAATCGATGTGCAAGCGTTGCCAAGGGGAAGTGGCGTTTGGCCATGCAAAGACTTTCCGCGGCGGTGCGGATTGTTGTTCGGCACACGCCATGCAAGAAGAACACATATTCGTAATCGCAGCATCGATTCCGAACCAAGTACAGTGCTGACGAGCAAGTTGTTTCGTTCGCACTATACCCCAATGTCCTTGGTGAAGAGGCCGTGAAACAGAGGACTGTAACGAACGTGGGACCACGACTCTGGACTGATCATTATCAGAACGCAACAACAAAACACCACGTCGAACAAAAAGTCTCTCCTTGTGAGCAAAAAATCGGCGAACCAACGGATCCTCCATCCGAGACTTTGGCAAAGGCCATTGCGTAGCAACAAAACGCAAAACGGTAGCAAGGACAGGGTCAGCAGCCGTGGCTGTAGCTACACGACGAAAATCAATCGGAAACGATTCGACCACTTCATCGGTTTCCGAATCAATGAACATGCAAGCAAGTTCGGAAGAATCGAATGCTTTATCCTCAACAACAGGCAAACGGGACAACGCATCGGCGTTTCCGTGCTTAGCAGTGGACCGATACAACATATCGTAGCGGTACTGCGAGAGGAAAAGAGACCAGCGAATGAATTTCTGCGCTGTACGCGGAGGTACAGGCTTGTTCGGATGAAAAAGCGACGTCAAAGGTTTGTGGTCTGTGATAATGGCAAAGTGATCCCATCCTCGTCGCCAATGATGTGTTGACAAATGTGCCAACACCTTGTAGATAGAGGAGGCCGAAATGCACACTATCTAACGCAGACGGGCGTGAATTCTGGAACAGGATTAAGTAGTGAATGCTAATAAGAAAAGTCTCCTCGAATTCTTAACTTTATTCCATCCTGGTGGTACATCGCTCTTGATAATACTAATAAGACTATCTTCAGATACGGTTAATGGCGCCTTGCTAGGTCGTAGTCATGGACTTAGCTGAAGGCTATTCTAACTGTCTCTCGGCAAATGAGAGAAAGGCTTCGTCAGTGTAGTCGCTAGCAAAGTCGTCGTACAACTGGGCGAGTGCTAGTCCGTATCTCGAGACCTGCCTTGTGGTGGCGTTCGGTCTGCGATCACACAGTGGCGACACGCGGGTCCGACATGTACTAAATGGACCGCGGCCGATTTAAGCTACCACCTAGCAAGTGTGGTGTCTGGCGGTGACACCACAATATTAGCATGGGAAAGGGAGAAATCTTTTAATTATATACGAGGGACGTTCAATAATTAAGTAACGCAACCATTTTTTTCGCTACGCCAGCTCTGGTTGAAACAATGCGGATTCCTTTTGGGACATCGTGGAATATTAAAGCTTCAGTCCCATTTGTTTCAAGAAATTCCAATAGATGGCGGCGCCAAATGTCGCCTTCAAAATGGCGTATGAGCGAGAACTGCTTTCCAAGCGGAGAGCTGTTATTGAGTTTCTTCTGACGGAAAGCCAAAGCATCTCAGATAATCATTGGCGCTTGCACCGTATACCTGGTAGTGAACAAAACCACGGTGAGTCGTTGGGCAAGACTTCTGTCATCATCGCAACAAGGTCGCGCAAACCTGCCGGACGCGCACAGCTGTGACGCCTCCAACGTTGGAACGAGCGCACGCTCTGATTCGAGGTGCCAGACGGATCACAATCGAACATCTCGTCACACAGTTTGACTTTTCGGTTGGTAGTGCTGACAGACCTGTCCACTAGTTGGGATACTGAAAGGTGTGCTGGGTTTCTCACGACCTTTGAAGACCATGCGGAGCATAGCCATAATGATCTTTGCACATAACGACCATTCTGAGTATTATTCTCATCACCCGCATCTCTACTAGAGAACTTGTAGTGCGTTATTGACACTTCTTTTCTCTTTATTTTTCAGTTTTTATGCTAAACGAACCCTTTGGACAGGAACCACGCCTGTAATCACCGAAAAGAATAGCCTTGGTGACGCTCTTCTGGGACTCTGGAGACCTTCGTCTGTCTAATGTCTTCCCTCATGTGATTCTTCAATTTCTCCAGGCGTATTTTATGACGAAATAAATCTCGGGTGAACATCCTGGTATGAGTGTTCATAGGACACGATATTTCGGCAATCGACCACGTTGCCATCATCGGTTGCGCTGATTTACTGACCGGCGGTGGGCCGGCGCCAGGTATATATAGGACAATCCCCCTCCCGCTCCTCCCACAGGCGCTTCCAACGAGTCGGTGCGGTCCGCTCCCCGTGCGCGGTCCAGGTACAGCGACCATCCTCCCGCCGTCTGGGCGCTGCGTCCTAGGTCTTCTCGTTCAGGAGGGTCTGCCGGCACCGCTCTCGTTATTCTTCCCTCCTTCCCCTAAGTCGGTTACATCCTTAGCAAGGCGTGGGAACCCGCGATTACCCAGATTAACGATATTTCCCAGAATGTACCGAACGGCAATAACATGGCCAAATCTTTAAAGTTATAAGAGTGAGGAGCTGACAAACGAGTAGTGAATTAGTGACTAATAGGAGGGCAATTACATAGTCGATGTATGTGAGTAAATGTTCCATTTCAGATAAGACAAAAGTACATCTGACTAAATAGCCAATTTTAAATAACATAAAATACATGTTATATAATGTTCATGGTATATTCAGAATAGAGTCAAAGCTAGAAAGGTGCCACTCTGAAGGCATCAGATAGAGATCAAAAATATGTTTTAAGATAAAATATGTCCTCAATTTGATAGGACACACATACGGGGTTGTCCATTGATCGTGACTGGGCCAAATATCCCACGAAATACGAGTCAAACGAAAAAACTACAAAGAACTAAACTTGTCTAGCTTTAAGGGGGAAACCAGATGGCGCTATAGTTGGCCCGCTAGATGCCGCTGCCATAGGTCAAACGGATATCAACTGCGTTTTTTTTTAATAGGAACCCCTATTTTTATTACATATTCGTGTAGTACGTAAAGAAATATGAATGTTTTAGTTGGACCACGTTTTTCGCTTTGTGATAGATGGCGCTGTAATAGTCACAAACATATAGTTCACAATTTTAGACAAACAGTCTGTAACAGGTAGGTTTTTTAAATTAAAATACAGAACGTAAGTATGTTTGAACATTTTATTTCGGTTGTTGATATGTGAACATGTTGTACCTTTGTGAACTTATCACTTCTGAGAACACATGCTGCTACATCGTGATTACCTGTAAACACCACATTAATGCAATAAATGCTCAAAATAATGTCCTTCAACCTCAATGCATTGGCAATACGTGTAACGACTTCCCTCTCAACAGCGAGTAGTTCGCCTTCCGTAATGTTCGCACATGCATTGACAAATTTCTCTGACGTATGTCGTCAGGCGTTGTCGGTGGATCACGATAGCGAATATCCTTCAACTTTCCCCACAGCAAGAAATCCGGAGACGTCAGATCCAGTGAACGTGCGGGCCATGGTATGGCGCTTCGACGACCAATCCACCTGTTATGAAATATGCTATTCAATACCTCTTCAACCGCACGCGAGCTATGTGCCGGACACCCATCATCTTGGAAGCACATCGCCATTCTGTCATGCAGTGAAACATCTTGTAGTAACATCGGTAGAAAATTGCGTAGGAAATCAACATACATTGCACCATTTAGATCGCCATCGATAAAATGGGGGCCAATTATCCTTCCACCCATAGTGCCGCACCATACATTAAGCCACCAAGGTGGCTGATGTACCACTTGTCGCAGCCATCGTGGATTTTCCGTTGCCCAATAGTGCATATTATGCCGGTTTACGTTACCGCTGTTGGTGAATGACGCTTCGTTGCTACATACAACGCGTGCAGAAAATCTGTCATCGTCCCGTAATTTCTCTTGTGCCCAGTGGCATAACTGTACACGACGTTCGGAGTCGTCGCCATGCAATTCCTGGTGCATAGAAATATGGTACGGGTGCAATCGATGTTGATGTAGCATTCTCAACACCGACGTTTTTGCGATCCCCGATTCTTGCGCAATTTGTCTGCTACTGATGTGCGGATTAGCCGCGGCAGAAGCTAAAACACCTACTTCGGCATCATCATTTGTTGCAGGTCGTGGTTGAAGTTTCACATGTGGCTGGACACTTCTTGTTTCCTTAAATAACGTAACTGTCTGGCGAACGGTCCGGTCACTTGGATGATGTCGTCCAGTATACCGAGCAGCATACATAGCACACGCCCGTTGGGCATTTTGATAACAATAGCCATACATCAACACGATATAGACCTTTTCCGCAATTGGTAAACGGTACATTTTAATACGGGTAATGTATCACGAAGCATATAGCGTCCGCACTGACGGAATGTTACGTGATACTACGTACTTATACGTTTGTGACTACTACAGCGCCATCTATCACAAAGCGAAAAAACTGGTACAACTAAATCATTCATATTTTTTTACGTACTACACGAATATGTAATAAAAATGGGGGTTCCCATTTAAGAAAACGCAGTTGATATCCGTTTGACTTATGGCAGCGCAATTTAGCGGGCCAACCATAGCGCCATCTGGTTTTCCCCTTCAAGCTAGACAATTTTAGTTCTTTGTAGTTTTTTCGTTAGACGCTTCTTTAGTGAGATATTTGGCCCTTTCATTATTAATGGACCACCCTGTATATATGTATAGTTCTATCATGTTAAGGATAATGTAATAACGAGAACAGTAATCGGTAAGCAATGATACTAGAGTATGTGCCAGATTAAGTAATACAAATGATTAAAGATGTAAACCGTGGACAAGAGACACCCAACCGAGAAATTTCAAAATTAAAGAAGGTTCTCGGGCATTTTGAATTTTGGAAAGAAAAGAAGGGGGAATGTATAAAGCATATGTGCATTCCCTTCACGTGTTTATGCTAATTATTACGCACAATTAAGAACCTTTGCGAAATCTAAACGCTAGGGAATGCTCTGTAGCATCCTGGATACATGTCCATCTAACAACTATGCGTCAGCGAGGCGCATTAAAGATAACATCATAAGAGGCAATGTTGTGCAACCTCACTAGGGACAAGATCCGAGTATTCGGGAGTAGGATCTTACAGTCTGAGAGAGTGTTCCGATGCAAACTTCCGTCACACTGTCCACTAACGTCACGTCAGATCCGCCTGACAACAGCGATCTGAACACCCATTGGCTGAGAATTTTGTTGTCTATATGCGCAGGACACGAGTGGTGTATCCCTATTGGCTGAGGGAGAAAGGTGGGGTCCCTCTTGTGTGTCGGGAAAACGGTGCGAAGTTAGTAGCAAGGATCCACTCAAAATGCACGGTCCGGTAACCGAACGCGGTTCCGAAAGGGCGGTCGCGAGTAGACAGTGGCAGTAACAGAATACACCACACTCCACAAATATAGAAGTGATACGCAAGATATAAAGTTAAAGTGAACGGTATTAATTATGAGTGAATGCCCGTGTCGTGGTCAGATTCTGCACTACTGGCCATTAAAACTGCTACACCAAGAAGAAATGCAGATGATAAACGGGTATTCATTGGACAAATATATTATATTAAAACTGACATGTGATTACATTTTCACGCAATTTGGGTGCATAGATCCAGAGAAATCACTACCCAGAACAACCACCACCGGCCGTAATAACGGCCTTGATACGCCTGGGCATTGAGTCAAACAGAGATTGGATGGCGTGTACAGGGACAGGTGCACATGCAGCTTCAACAGGATACCACAGTCCATCAAGAGTAGTGACTGGCAGATTGTGACGAGCCAGTTGCTCGACCACCATTGACCAGAGAATTTCAGTTGCTGAGAGATCTGGAGAATGTGCTGGCCAGGGCAGTAGTCGAAAATATTCTGTATCCAGAAAGGCCCGTACAGGACCTGCAACATGCGGTCGTGCATTATCCTGTTGAAATGTAGGGTTTCGCAGCGATCGAATAAAGAGTAGAGACAAAGGTCGTAACACATCTGAAATGTAACGTCCGCTGTTCAAAGTACCGTCAATGCGAAGAAGAGGTGACCGAGACGTGTAACCAGTGGCACCTGATACCATTACGCCGGGTGATACGCCAGTATGCCGTTGACGAATACACGCTTCCAATGTGCGTTCACCGCGATGTCGCCAAACACGGATGTGACCATCATGATGCTGTAAACAGAACCTGGATTCATCCGAAAAAAGACGTATTGCCATTCGTGTACCCAGTTTCGTCGTTGAGTACACAATCGCAGATGCTCCTGTCTGTGATGCAGCGTCAAGGGTAACCACAGCCATGGTCTCCGAGCTGATAGTGCATGCTGCTGCAAACGTCGTCCAACTGTTCGTGCAGATGGATGTTGTCTTGCAAGAGTCCCCATCCCTTGACTCAGGGATCGAGACGTGGCTGCACCATCCGTTACAGCCTTGTGGATAAGATACCTGTCATCTCGACTGCTAGTGATAAGAGGCCGTTGGGATCCAGCACGGCGTTTCGTATTACCCTCCTGAACCCACTGTTTCCATATTCTGCTAACTGTCATTGGATCACGACCAACGCTATCAGCAATGTCGCGATACGATAAACCACAATCGTGATAAGCTGCAATCGGACCTTTATCGAAGTCGGAAACATGATGGTACGCATTTCTCCTCCTTACACGAGGCATCACCACAACGTTTCACCAGGCAACTCCGATCAACTGCTGTTTGTATATGAGAAATCGGTTGGAGACTTTCCTCATGTCAGCACGTTGTAGGTGCCGCCGCCGGCGCCAACCTAGTGTGAATGTTCTGAAAATCTAATCATTTCCATATCACAGCATATTCTTCCTGTGGGTTAAATTTGGCGTCTTTAGCACGTCGTTTTCATGGTGTAGCAATTTGAATGGCCAGTAGTGTGTAACGAGTGTTGAAAGTGATAACGGTGTGGTAAAGTGTTGAGTGTAACGGCGCAGCCAAGAGCTGCCATATTGGAAAGTCTGTGACGCGTGTTTTAAAGTCTTCTTCATTAAAACAATTATGTTACAAGCCTTCGTTAACCTTTAACAACTGGCATCCCGACACACCCCATTTCAGCAGGAGCCCAAACCTACATTGAAACTGGCACCTGAGCGCTACTACTGCGACGAGGGGCAACCGAAGCTGCAAGAGACCAGGTTAATAATAAAGAAACCTGAGAAGGAAGGCAGAGTCGCTTCCTTCTCGCTACAATACCACGCATGGCATATTAATGCACTCCATGGAGAACATTACTTGGATGATGAGGAGGTTATTGCTGCAGCAAGCTGTAGGCTTTGGTGTCGGGCAGTAGAGTGGTACCGGGTGGGCATACAGGTCGTCCAATTATGATGGCGCAAGGTCTTCGCATTGGATGGAGATTATATTGAAAAATAGGATTTTGTAATCTGTACAGTGGAGAATAATACGGCCTATTGGAATCCTGAATGAAACGAACTTTCTCTCAGAAAAGAAGTGTTGCAATACTTATTGAACGCCCTTGCAGCAACATTTGTTTTGTTTTCTAGCCCCTGAAATATTCGTTTGGATAATCATTTAGTATTCGCCACCCAGTGAACCAGACTTGCTTACCATCAAAGTTTTGTGATATGCGATATCTAAAATATTACATAATGATATTTTTCACTCAGCAGCGAAGTGTGCGCTGTTATGAAACTTCCTGGCAGATTAAAACTGTGTGTCGGACCGAGACTCGAACTCGGGACATTTGCCTTTCGCGGGCAAGTACCACCAAGTTTCAAAATATTACGTTTCAGAGTTTTGCTACCAATATTTGTGTAGTCATGTGCAATACATACAACGTATTTATCTCATCACCAGCTTCTCTACTAGAAAAACAGTGGCGAGTTGTTGCCACATTTTTTTCATGTTATGATTTAGTTTTTAAGCTTAACTCACCCTGTGGACAGGAACTACGCCTTTGATCATCGAAAATGATCAAATAAAAACCGAAAAGAGAGAGATTGTCGCAGGAAGTTAATGAAGGGTAGAAACTCGTGAATGCGGTAGTCTACGAGCATTGATTGGGAGCCACAGCAGGCAAAAATTGGGATGGGGAAGAAGTCTGGCGCACTTGAAACGAGAAATCTGAAACTGCAGTGATGCGAGGATTTCCAAGTGCCGCTTTTCACCGACGATGCGGCTTTGCAGATGGAGAAAAGTTTCAAGGGGCCGTTCTCGCTTGAAACGGAAAGAGCTAAGGGAGGAACAGAATGGATTTCTGGCCTTTATGTAACTGATCTCCACTACGGCAATTGCCGCTTAGTAACGCTGTCGCAAAGCTCCGCGATATTTCTGGCCTACTAAGAGGGAAGTATATTATTTTTATATTATCTGTTTATAGCTGCTTTCAGATGACTTCACTGTCGTATTTTATTGTGCGTGTGATGGTGTTTGGTGTCTCATACAAGAAAAGGTACTTAATTAATCTTATACGATCACAATACGTCCACTTAATTTATAATCAAATTTATAGCCACCTGCTAAGTGTATTTTTCAGTTCAGAACTGGAAAGCTATGACCAACAGACGATATTCATTGATCATATGCATTAATCGCATCCGCTTTTGTTTCATTCAAATTCAAACTATTCATCCGCATCATTATATCCCACTACAGATTTCAGGACTTCTATTTTTTCAGCCTATCAAACCATCGTGAGTACACCCCACTAGTACCGTACCGACACTGTCCAATGCCTCAGAATACATGAAACACCGACAACAGCTTCCGTCAAATAATCTACTACCGGTAGAGGAATACGTATAGCATTCTTGGCTGTGAAACCCCAAGGGGTGGGATCAGTCAAAAGTAGGAAACGGCGTCTTTCCTTTGCGGACACTGGTCATCTTCCTTGGGGGTATGTGGCAATTCAGTTGTATGTCTTTGTAGAGCGTAAATAACAGTAATGGATGCGTGTATAGCGTAATGTTACTGTTGTATTGTATGACAACGATGAGAGAATGGAGAGGGTGAAACTCGGTGCGACGACGTATGCTGCTCCCCTCGGAAAGCATAAAGGGCCACGCCGAGGTTATTGTTCACATCCGGTGAACTCATCACCGTCAACAGTCTCATACGCCCTCACTTTGTAAGACACTGCGAAAGGGAATTTAATCCAGGACTTTGACACAAACACTGACGATGAGGAACTTTACATCGTCTTTTCTCCACCCCTTGCCATCCGAATAATGGTGGTGAAAATTTCAACCACCACCAGGATTCGAACCGGCTTACCACTGACTCGAGCGCCATTGCACTGGCGCGTGTTAGTCACCTAGGCTATGAAGGCTAGTAATAATCTATCTAGACATGTAATCAACAGCGTTGTGCAGACACAGTGACACGTCATCTGCCGTGACACTTGTAACGGATGACTGTGTACTGCGGAGCGGCTACTAACGTTTGCTTAGAGTTTTGCACTCCATATACGTGATAAACAACACTTTATGGCATCTCCAAACTAAATTCCGTCTTATAACCAAAACCCATTGTTGTAAAGCTATCACAATTCACGACAGTCTCACCTTTTCCTCCTATCCATAACAGCAAAGAGTCACTGTCTATTGCACAGCACAGCAAGTGATGAGATACAGTGCTACCAACTTAAGCAAGTCGCATGTGTTCACAGAGTACCTTACAGGGCAAAGAAAGTGAAATACAAAGAGACTTACATTGAAAATTAATAAAAATAGAATTTTTGTCATAAACAGTTAAACAGAAAGACAAGTTTTCTTTTGCCGTAACATATGGACGGAAAATATTGATCTACGAGCATCACAACAAGTACTGATAACTATCTTCATGACAGTCGTTTTGGTGAATTGCACCATGCGGACCTCATAATCAAGTTTTTGAACTGCTTAGGAATTACGTTTTCTCCAAAATATGCTGAGACTGTCACAAATGATGTATCCTTTTCTACACCCCTGTTACGTTAATTTCTGTGAAAGATACAGCGATATATCTAGATATATTATATTTCGGACATATTACTCAGACATTTCTGGCAGAACAGACTGGAATGGTGTATACATCACACAGAATTACATGATTTATAGTTTACGAAGTAAACTAAGGCAACTGCTATGGCTTCAGATTTGTGTCACCTTGATCACACTAGATAGAGGAGACGGACGTATGGTGGAAAAGTAGTGTATCTACAATTCCAAACCACTTTATTGATACTGGAGACTCAAAATTATTTTGCTCGCATGTGGGACGTCACGTACCCAGACCAACGCCCAACGCATCGCTATAAGCTCCGCCACCCATACTAGGCTGACATTCAGGTAGAACTCAAAATTTTCTTGGAATAATGGCGACCATGAAGACAAAACAAGCAATCACAGTGTAATGCTTTAGTGGCCACGAAAGTCAAAGAGCCAGTCACAATGTGACCACAGGGAAACCATACTAGCCTTGCTCAAAAATGTGCGAATGATCTGATGATCTGAATTTATTTTTGCACAATGTTCAAAATTAATTAACAAAAAATTATGGTAAGGTTGGACCTTGGAGTATTTACACATCTAAAATACATCAGCACATACACACAGACGTACACATACACACACACACACACAAATACATTGTGAGCACTCTCTGCCAACGTATCAAATTCATGGCCGTCTCAACTGAAACCACACATGGAGAACGGACCCACGAATGTAAGGAGTCTGCGAGGCTAAGAAGTGTGCAGAATATGAAAAGTAATTAGAAAACTACATGCTGAAAGTTTTAGCTCTCATAGATGGAAGGGTACAGGATTAGTCGAGGTATCCAATGGAAATATACTGTACAGAGACTTTGGCGAGCACCATTAATTGGTTACTAATTTATATGTATTACAAGCACTGAAAGAGTTTAAATCCATTAACAGCAGAAACTTGTGCATTACAATCGCTTTTGAGAATAATGATTTATCCTTCATTAATCCATTTGCACCCTACGAGGATAAGGAGGAATTCATAAAGGAGGGATTTTACAATGAACTGGAGTATTGTATAATTCGTTGCGAAACTGTAGTGTTAAAGTAATATTGGTTGATTTTAATGCCATATTTGGTCAAGAAGACATATACACACAAGGGATCGTTAGTGAAAACTTGCGTCAAGAGAGCAATGACAGTGCGCTCATGTGATCAATTTCGCAATTGGCAATAATGATTGCATTATGAGTAAATAGTCTCAGCATTAAAACTGACATAAAAGGGGCGTGAATGGCACCAGGCGGGCAAGCAATACATCAGATACACCAGATATGTATCCAGAAGCGATGTGCAGTCAGTATCAAAGATACAGAGGAGCAGATAGTGACACTGATTACTTCCTGGACATAAATAAGATGAACATTAAATTTATGATATGTGGAATACCTAAGAGGGCTAATTATTATGATATAAACAGATTATAAGAGACAGAGAGTAAAGGAAAATACGGTTCAGTAAAACAGTTCAGCATTCGAAATCCTAGACAAATGGAAGAGATCAGGTAATGTGAGGTTCAGTGAAGTGTGGCAGAAAAAACTGAAGAGGGAAGACTGGTCAGCAAGCAGTGCTTAGAAAATGTGAGGGCTGAGGAGTTGTGTAACGATGATGCATTAAGTTGTTCTGAAAGCAGTGCTGATATTCAAAATAATAAAAGTGGGTTACAAGCTGTGAGCTATCTGGGGAAGTTATCCATGCATCACTGCATTACTGAGCAACTGTTTCACCAGGTGGATTGTAAAAAAAGTGAGTTTGTAATCTTACGGAACACATCAAATATGGAGCCAAGATTGGGAGACTGCATACAACACTGCATTCATAAAATAACACACGAAGAACGTTGAAACAGATGCAAGAGAAAATTAACCACAACCAATTGGATCAATTTTCCCCCAAAGAAGTTACGGTCGTAGTGCAATCCTGTCCGTCATGAAATTACCATACACTGATATACTACATTCATACTAATTGTCTGTGAAGTCTTCTCGAAAAGAATAGCTGAGGGCTACTTTGATGATTACACCACATGCTTCACGTGGTCAACTTGGTTTACACAAAGAGTGTAAGTCTACAATAATTCTGACAATTAAAACAAATTACATCGAAACGAAATTTACAAAAGAAAAACCTCCAACTGGTTACTATCGTCATACTATTAACCAGATGGGTCAAACAATTAAATAAGCACGTGGTACTGGTCCCACAAAGTACACCCCACGTGGGTTCAACATAAAGAAAAGTTGCTATATTGCAAAATATTGTCAAGATGAGACGTTATAATCTCATGCACATTCGCATTTTGGATTTACGATCTTAGTTAGAGTTATGGATCATCAACACGTGGCTCCACTTTGCTCACAAAGTAGTGACAAAGCAACTACTGAAAAATATTTTTAACTCCACACTCGAATTACACTGCATTGCAATTTAAGATAACATAAAATATTTTAGATCTAAACCTGAAACAAAGGTGATTAAATTTTAAGTTAGGCTGAACTTAAGAAATCCATTGTTGTACGGACTTAGCAGAGACATGCTTAGCCGGAGATCTTACCACTTCAGACGCTCGCCTTGGACCGACTGGCATGGGCCCCTACCGAGGGTGCCTCACAGATACAAACGGAAGTGACCAGAGAGGCAGGTTCCTACACCAACATGACAAGGGATGGACAGGACCATACCAAGAATAGAAACCTTTTTGCTTTTAGAAAGCATAGCTACCTCTTCCGATGTTGGCCCTACTGTTCAAAAATGGCTCTGAGCACTATGGGACTTAACTTCTGAGGTCATCAGTCCCCTAGAACTTAGAACTACTTAAAACTAACTAACTTAAGGACATCACACACATCCAAGCCTGAGGCTGGATTCAAACCTGCGATCACAGTGGTCACGCGGTTCCAGACTGTAGCGCCTAGAACTGCTGGGCCACTCCATCCGGCTTGGTCCTACTGTTCTCTGGCAGACAGGCTTGTCTGCTACCATCAAGCATGCAACTAGAAATACATTTGCTCATTCATCCTTTCACACGGAAGGGAAAGCGGATGACAGTATCTTATCATATACGCTTTATAAAAGAAACTGCATGTAGGTTCCATATGAGTTTGTGTGACATGAATTACATATAAACTGAGTTTTAAAGTGTAGTAGTGTGACAGATCGTTCTTGTTTATGTGGAAAAGTAACACGTTCCACTGCTCAGTCTCCTCCCAGATAGAGTCAGAAACACCACAGCAAATTTAGAAGTGGTATTTATGCCGTAAATGACAACAGATTTAAGAAATGAACATGAAAGGAATCCAACCGAGACCTTTCATAACCCCAACACTCCAGGAAAATACTGTGCAGGGAATATTCTGGCCATGCTGGGACATTCTCAAGTAGCCTTCTGACACCCAACTTAAACCAAAAATATAAAGAAAAAGAAAAATGTTGAGAGGTGGCATTAGCCCCCACTCATATTTCTACGAAAGCCAAGTATGGTCATTACAAGGCTAGTATTGAGAACTCATGAGGTATAAATATTTTCCTCCCTAATTGCATGCAGTGAAAAGTTGCCATTCCTTCACACGCGGACTTCTCAGGCAGTCTTGGCGGGCAAATTCCCGCGTTTTCTGCAAAATCATAACTGTGATTGGCTTGCTCAGGGGATAGCTCCGTGACATAGCGAAACTGGCGCAGGAATTGGCGCCACGTATCTCCATTGGTGGAATAGGAGTGCTTCGGTAATAGAGTGGAATTTTACGCTGGTTTTCGAGTTGCTGATTGGCGCGTTTATCCACGGCCACTGTCGTGGGGGTCGGAATGTTCTGTGTTCGGCTCGTACAGGTGCTCTTGAAGGGTCGGCTCTCGCCTTTCGGTCGGAGTAGGTGACAAGACTGAGCTCTCGCTGCTCTGGACAGCCTGCCTTCTGTTGGCTGTCTAAAATACTTTCATTCAATTATAACGGTTTGACGAAGTTGCTGAAGTCTTAACTTCAACATTACTTTCCGAGTACAGTTGGCAATTGAGCGTTCTGCGTACAAGCGGCCTATGTTGTCCGTCTTGAGCAATTTTGGCTAAAGTTGACTGTATCGGAGTTACTGCGTGACTTTGCTTGTTAAAATCAATCACTGTACTGTCAGTGATTGTGTAGCGAGACTTCCTCGTCTCCCTCAGAGGCCCATAGGTGTTCCTAGGAAGTCTTTAGTCTGGAATAACCAGACCAGGATAATTGGTTTCGGGCTATACTCGCGACATTATCATCACCACGATGGGGTGTCGAAGCAACCAGCCGTCGCCTCCGGCACGCCAGATCGTGTCCTTGCAGTTAAGAAGACAGCTTGGTAATGTACGTCCATAGCACCGACAAATCATGGAATTTTGCTATGTGACAATCAGAGCTCAGCAGAGCGCGCCTGTTCCCGTCTTTTCTAACATGGTTCTGTCTTGGGTGGTCATTGACTGAGTTCTTACTACTGTAGCAGGAATTAATGTTGGGATGCGCGGGTGTTTCTCTTAAGATTTGATTTGCAAGGAATTGGCTCCACATACCACTTGGTCATAAATGTCACAATCTAGTTTATGGACAACTTCACCTTCACAGCATTTATTTAAGTATCCAGTTTGATGTATTGTAAATGTTTCATGTGTTTCGTTTATTATTTTGAGTTTACTCATAATAAATCAAATTGTTATTTTGGACAGAACTTTCATTCTGTGGACCGGTAAAGCAATCCTTTCATTCCTCACTACGTTAATGAAACTTTCCTGTATCAACTTAATTTCTATCAAATTAAATTATTGCTGGTGCCAAACTGTTTTCTACTCCACTTGCAGGGTTGATTACAGTCAGTTCGTGTTTCTTCTTAATCCATGTGCAACAGCAAAAGTCAGAGTTAGAAAATGGGGGGGAGGGCTTAGAGCACCATTTCCAAATGAAGATTCAAGAAAAATTTAGTGTTAAATACACTGCTAGTCCTGGCACCTCGCCAGGTCACCAGCTATTTGCTAAAACACAATAATATCAACACATCTTTAGAATCTACCAATTTCAAACAGAAAAAAAACAATCTGTGACACCCATTTAAAAGATAGTGTAGACCCAATCCGTCAGCAAGCAAAAACAATGGTCCCTATGTCATTAATATGAAAACAATTTCTGGTTGTTACCCTTATGGAGTTCACCAGTGTTTGCTCATTGCAACAGCCTACTTATCAGAGGAAAATTAATGATTGTTCATTAATAAGTAAAATTTATGAAAATAGCAAAGGTGCCACAGCAATCTAAAAAAAACATGAAAATAACATCAGTATTAAAAAAAAAAGATATTAAGAGAAAAAACATGTTTTCAAAGTGGTTCTCGCAAAAAATTATATATCTTAAAAAACCAATAATTTGTAGAATTAAAATAACTTTTTGGCAGTAATTTAATCACTCCACTATATTTCAGGTAGTCAGCAAACAATGATCACTGTGTCATTGTACTGAAACTACAATTAATTATGTGATTGTTACCCTTATGGGGGTCCTCACTATAAATATGCCCCTTGCAAAGGCTAATTGATCATAGTCCAATGAGAATGAATTGCTATCTGACTCATAAACGAAGCAAAGCCACAGGAATGAATTTACGAAACAAAATATGACAAATCTAATACATCACACAAAAACAAGCATTGATAGACAAAACAGCTCCGAAAGTACAATAGTCAACATCTAAAAAAAACACTAATAAGTAAAACACCTGCAATATACAAGAGTCAAAGTCTAAAAAAAAAACAAGAATTAGAACACTGCAAAATAAAAGTCAGTCTAATAAAAAAAACCACCAATATCTCGAACTCCTGCAAAACAGACGAGTCAAAGTTACTCTGAAAGAAACACATGTATATGCATTGGACTAAAAACCGTATAATCACTGTTCACTGGCACACTGTGCTATGGCACAAAATAAGGGGGGGAGGGGTAGTTCGTCGCCGCAGCTGTCAGTAAGGATTTTTGTCCATCTGTTGCTGCAATCGCTCCGTCTCTGCCCTCTCATGAAGTTTCTCTTAGTGGCAAGTGTCACATACATCTCGATTTGGTTCCATGTTTGTGTTGTCAAATTCATGCGGTATCCCCGTTTGACTCGCCAGGTTTATATTCCTTGGCAAGGATGACACCTAATGGCTCTCCTTTGCGCCATCCTTAGCGACCAGAGAACATCGAACCATGATTTACTGTCGCTTAACAGTGGGCATCCGCTAGGAAATGTTGATAGGCGTCATTGAAGTCTACCAGTTTCTCTGTACAGTACCTGTCAAAAGGCTCCAAGCCCCTTTATCCCATGACTTCTGTCATTTCACTGTGGCCGTCCTGTCACGGTCACGTGGATGTTGTGCGTTGCCAGCAGATGGATTTTCGCATGGTGGACCGCTCGGCCATCTCAGGTCATCGCCTAGAAGAAGGGTCGCACTGGTGAGTCTGGCCATTAGCTCCGGGTGCAAGGGAAAGTGTTTGCCCTGCACCCTTATTTTGCTGTCGAGCGCGCTCCAGAAGTGGCCCAGCTGACAGTGTGTCCTGCTCGGAAACTCGCCTGTTTACAACTAGTCCTCCTCCTCGCTGCTCCCGCTGTCTCGTAAGAGTTTAGCCTGTTCGCTTTCACGTTCTGAACTGCATTCACAGACATTGTTCTTCATAGTTATGTGATAACAAAATGTCATACATAATACAGCTTAGTATTGTCTTTCACTATTTTTAAGAACAAAAGTGAGACTTAATATTTTTTACAAATAAAAAAGTTACATGAATTGACAACATAAAAATAGAAATTAAATGACTTGACAATATAAAAAAATAAAAGTAATATGACTTGAAAGTATAAAAATAAAAGTTAAATGAACTGACAAATCTAATACATCACACAATCTAAATCCACATCACTAATGTGGTATGCTTCAAATTTAAACAATTCACTTCTGTTTTAATAAATCAAATGCTACTAATTAATTCACTAAAATGAATAGGATTACGCCTTGTGCAAGTGTGGATCAGCACAGGGTTCAAATGTTATTTACTCACACACATGCACACCTGTTGTCTATTCTACAAACTAACTACCCATAAACATGAATTACTCAAAATTTTACTTCAATCCACTACTAGTTAATCCAACAAGCTACATCAATGCTACTTCAACACAGTGTTTATACCACTACAACATTTTCCTAATTCGTCCTCTTCTTGACACTCGCGGCACATGTCTTGTCACATGACTATAGACTTAGCAGAGATGCGCTTAGCCAGAGATCTTACCACTTCAGACGCTTCCGACGGACCGACTGGTGTGGGCCCCTACCGAGGGTGCCTCACTGATACAAACGGAAGTGACCAGAGAGGCAGCTTCCTATACCAACATGACAAGGGATGGACAGGACCATACCAAGAATAGAAACCTCTTTGCTTTTAGAAAGCGCAGCTACCTGTTCCGACGTTGGTCCTACTGTTCTCTACCAGACAGGCTTGTCTGCTGCCATCATGCATGCAACTATAAATACATTTATATACGAAGACAGTCACTTGTTCTCGAAAGAACAGTTACAGTTGATGACTGTGCAGCTTTTCCCTGGAATAAATGATGGCTGACTGACAACCTCAGCTGCCGACAGGTGTTGTTGATATACCTTGATGTGGACAGCTGAAAATGTGTGCCCCGACCGTGACACGAACCCGGGATCTCCTCCTTACATGGCAGACGCTCTATCCATCTGAGCCACTGGGGACACAGATGAATAGCGCGACTGCACACATTTTCAGCTGTCCACATCGAGGTATATCAACAACACCTGTCGGCAGCAGAGGTTGTCAGTCAGCCATCAATTATAAATACATTTGCTCATTCATCCTTTGACACAGAAGGGAAAGGGGATGACAGTGTCTTATCATATACACCATATAAAAGAAAGCGCATGTAAGTTCCATATGAGACTGTGTGACATGAATTACATATAAACTGTGTTACAAAGTGTAGTACTGTGACAGATCGTTTTTTTTTCTTTATTGTTATTTTAATCACCTTATACAAGGCAGGCTGTCAGCAGCATATTACGCTGCTCTTCAGCCTTGAGTGGTACAATAATATGAAATATAGGTGGCACAGATAATACAATAAAAACGGCGGGCAAAACTGTAGACACGAAAAACAATAAACATGACGCCATTCACCCTGGACGAGAAAAAACACTAACACTTGTTGACATGGCGCACATAACATGGATGACTGTGACGGCACACGTGAACAGTGGTGGCGTGACGGCGAAAGAACACTAAACACAAAACGAAGGCACTGATGGCAATGATCTCTGGCGCGCGAATGTCCACTGAGCGTGTACGAGTCCGGGGACCTGCCAACAGAGGAGGAGTGGGGGGTGAGAGAGAGCGAGAGGAGAGCAGAGATGCCTCAGGCAGGGGAGATAGGGGAAAGGGAGGAAGGGGGAGGGGAATCCCGAGGGAAGAGGGGTGGAGGAAGGAGGATGGGGGAAAAGGAGAGAGCAGGGAGGGAGGGTACCTAAAGGTAAAGACACAGGATGTGTGGGGGGGAGGATCAAAGTTCATAGGAGGGGCAGATGGAGGGGAGGAGGACATCATCAGGGAGGGGGAGCTGGCGGAAGCCACCTTGGGAGAGGGTAAGGAGGGTGGAGAGATGGAGACCGGGTGGGATGTGGGAATACAGGATTTGTAACCTTTCAAGGAAACAGAGGAGGTGAGGGAACAGAATGAGGTCATACAGGATCCGCGTGGGGGAGGGGAGACGGATGCGATAGGAGAGGTGGAGAGCATGGCGTTCAAGGATTGGAAGGGATTTATAAAAGGTAGGGGGGCGGAGATCCAGGCTGGATGGGCGTAACAAAGGATTGGGCATATGAAGGATTTATAGGTGTGGAGGATGGTGCAGGGGTCCAGACCCCACGTACGGCCGGAAAGGAGCTTGAGGAGATGGAGTCAGGAGTGTGCCTTGGCTTGGATTGTCCGGAGATGGGGGGTCTAGCGACGGTCGAGAGTGCCGCCAAGGTACTTAAGGGTGGGGTGAGGGCGATAGGACGGCCATACATGGTGAGATAGAAATCAAGGAGGCGGAAGGAATGGGTGGTTTTGCCTACAATGATCGCCTGGGTTTAGGAGGGATTGACCTTGAGCAACCACTGGCTGCACCAAGCGGTGAACCAGTCAAGATGGGATTGAAGATGGTGTTGGGAACGCTGCAGGGTGGGGGCGAGGGCAAGGAAGGCGGTGTCATTGGCAAACTGGAGAAGGTGGACGGGGGGTGACGGCGGCGGCATGTCCGCCGTATGCAAAAGATACAGATGGGGGTAGAGGACGGAGGCTTGGGGCACACCAGCGGAGGGAAAAAAGGTGTAGGAGTCCGTGTTATGGATGGTGACGTAAGAAAGACGGTGGGAGAGAAAGGAGCCGATCAGACGTCCGTAGTTAATGGGATGGGCGAAGGTTTGGAGCTTGAAGAGGAGACCGGAATGCCATACGCAGTCATAGGCACGTTCGAGGTCCAGGGAGAGGAAGATTGCGGAGCGACGGGAATTAAGCTGCTCAGAAAGGAGATGAGTAAGGTGAAGGAGAAGGTCATCGGAAGAGAAGGACGGCTGAAAGGCGGTGCTGGCAGAGATGCTGGTGGATGCGTCGGGTGAGGATGGATTCCAGGACCTTGCTGAAGACTGAGGTAAGGCTGATGGGACGGTAGGAGGAGATGGTGGACGGCAGTTTACCAGGTTTAAGGAATATCAGGATACGGGAGGTTTCCCACAGCTCAGGGTAGTAGCTTGTGGACAGGACTACATTGTAGAGCCTTGCCAGGGTGGAGAGGAAAGAGTCAGGAGCTTCACAAATGTGGCGGTAGGTGACACGATCATGACCAGGAGCGGTGTTGCGTCTTGTGCAGAGTGCAGCAATAAGATCCTGTGTAGTGATAGGGGCATTGAGTTCCGTGTGGGCAATGTTGTCCAAGTACTGGAAACCATGTGCGAGTGGAGGGACAGAGGTGTCAGTTCGATCATGGACACCCAGGAAGAGGGAGTAATCAAACTGGGGATCATCGGGGATGGAAAAGATATCAGAGAGGTAGGAGGCAAAGTGATTGCCCTTACTGTGGGTATCAGGGAAGGAGTGATCATCATGGAGAAGAGGATAGTAGGGGGAGGGTTTAGTTCTGGTAAGGCAATGGAAGGTTGACCAGAACTTGGACGAGTTTATAGGTAGGGTAGCATTTAAATGGGTGCATGTCTGTCGCCAGTCCCGGCCTTTCTTAGCTGCGAGCAAATTTCGAATGTGTCGCTGGAGTTGCCGGTGGCATCATAGTGTGTCCGGGTCACACGGGCGGAGGAAGGCACGGTAGAGACGGCAGGATTCACAGAGGAGGAGGACGGCCTGTGGGGGCAAGGTACGACAGTGGGGGTGAATGGCGACAGTAGGGACATGGGCCTCCATGGCCTCTGACAGGGTCTGCTGGAGAAAGGAGGCTCTATGGGTAACATCATCAGGGTGGTGGTAGGTGAAAGGGTGGTTATCGATGTGGGTGGAGAGGGTATCCCGTTAGGCATTCCAGTTGTCACGGGAATAGTCATGGACATACTTGGGGGGAGGGTCATTACGAGGGTCGGGGTAGGGGCGACGACCGTCTGAAATGGTGAGAAGGACAGGGAGATGGTCACTACCAATAGGCTACAGGACATCCACCATTATGTGACCAAGGAGGGTAGGGGAGGGAAGGACAACATCGGGAGTGGAGTTGGATTCGGGATGGGGGTGCTGTGGAACGGGGATGAGGTCGCCTTGAAGGGAGAAGAGGAACCTATGTCACCGCCGTAACTGGGCAGTGGAACGACTATGGATGTTGAGGTCGGCGGCGATCATGTAGGAGGCGGAGGTACAGTCAGTGTGGGAGAGGGAGTCGAAGGGAATAGGGGCGTTAGGGTTGTACATAGATGGTGGTGCAGGTGACAGTAAGGCTGGGGAAGAAGAGACTAAGGATCAGGTGGGGGCAGGAACAGAGGTTGGAGCTGAGCCGGGATCTGGTGGTGGTGACCAATGGCAACTCCACCACAAGCAATTGGGAGGGGATTATCGGAGCGGTGAGGAAGGTAGGGCGAAGTGCGGACGGTGTGGTGGGGTTGGAGGAATGTTTCATTGAGGAGGAAGGCATCCACATGGTGGGTGGCAAGGGTGTGCAGGAAGAGGTTCTTGTTTGCGGGAAGAGAGCGGATGTTGTTGAAAAGGATACCTTGCTGTCGTGCCATGACAGGGATTTAGACAAGGGTCTCAAGACAGGAGAAGGTGAAATGGGCCTGGTTGTTGGACTAGGTGGCATACATTTTTAGGTGTAAAACGGAACGGGCGGCGAGTGATATCTGTTGGAGGGTGTTGGGGCGCTGGAATTGGGTGAACATTTTGGAAGACAATGGTGAGGAATCTGATGATGTCCTCAGCGGTAGGGGGTGGGTGAAGGGAATTGCCGGGAGGGGTAGGGGCGTCCAGAGTGCGGACAGGAATGGTGAGTTCAGGAGTGGTAGGAGGGGGTCGGGCATTACATTTCAGGGAATAAGTAGGATGAGGGAGGTTACAGGTATTGCAGGAGGGAGGGGGGACTGGAGATTGGGGCACTGCTGCAAGAAGTGGGCTTTCTTAGAGTGCGGGCAGGTGGGGACCTCGCGGCACTCAGATGTCGGGTGTGCATTATACTGCAAGCACCTCTGGAAGCAGAGGGACTGAGGAGGGGAACAGGAAGGATCAACTTGGTAGCGTTGGTGAAAGAGAAGGGCACCCTTATTCAGGAGACGTTCTATGGAGGGGGCGTGTTCGGGAAAGACCCGCATAAAGCGAGTGGGGCCAGCTGAGTCATGGATGCGGCGAACTGCACGCACCTCCAGATGGGGATGCGCCTTGAGCTCCGCCAATGCCTCCTCCTCAGTGATCGTCAGACTAAGCCAAGTGATGATGGCGGTGAGGGTCGGCGGGCGTCGCGGGGGTGGGGTTGGTGGGAGGGAGGCGGGGAATGAGCAGGGGTGAGGGGGGCATTAGGGCCAAAGCGGGTGACAGGGATGCGGGAAAGGAGATCTGTTTGAAGGGTAGGGCTGGGGGAGGAGATGAGGACTGAATTACGGTGAGGAGTGAGGAGGGAGATGGGGGCACCGGGAAAATTCTGCTGAAGGAAGAGGGTGAGGTTCCGGTCCTCAAGAAGGGAGGGATCAGGACGGGAGAGGAGGTAGCGGTAGGAGGAGGAGGTGGAGGAGGAGGGGGAGGAGGAAGATGGGGGCAGGGATAGGCGGGGAGACATCCATGGCATCCTGGGCAGGGGAAGGGGGACGATGTGGAACCTTTTTAGATTCAGAGGAGGCAGGGGTGGCACTGGGGCGTTTGACGGCGGCAGAGGAGATGTGGGGGACGGGAGCAGCAGGAAGGTGGTGTGGAGTGGCAGGTCCTGGTGCTGGAGTCGGCGCCAGAGATGGTGATGGCGATGGCGATGATGAAGATGAGTAAGAGGAAGTTGAGCGTGGGCCGTGGCCCTCCGGGCCACCACCCTAGCGGGGGCTGTGGAGACAGAATAAGCAGAAGGAGGGACTGGAGGGAAGGGATCAGAGGGGTTGCAGCAGGGAGGAGTCGGGGATAGGGCAACAAAAAATGAGGGAGATGGGAGAGTGAGGAGTGGGGGGATGGACTGAGGGGGGGGGGTGATTGGGCACACCATGTGATAGTGATGGCGGTGGCAGAGGGAGACGTGTATATGATGGCAGTGGTGGTAGCTGTGGCAGTGGTGGTGGGGGTTGACATGGTGAGAAGGGGAAAAACACAGGACAGGACAAAGAAGCAGACAATGTATGGGGAAGGTGACGAGAAACACAGAGTAAAAGGGATGGAGAACAATGAAGGAGACTGGGGCCGAAGCCCCACTCTGCTGTTGCTGGCGGGGGGAGGGGGGAGGGGGACTAGCAGGAGGGGACGCCACTGCTGCTGCTGCTGCTGCTGCTGGAGGTTGGCTGGGACCGCTGCTGGCTGCCGGCTGGGAAAGCTGCTGGCTGCTGGCTGGAACCGCTGCTGGCCGCTGGCTGCTGGCTGATGGCTGGACCGCTGCAGGGAGGCTGGCACCTGCAATAGACCTATCGCTTCGATTAGAACCGGAAAGGCCCAACGAAGGGCGGTATCCTTCCGGGTTACCGCTGGAGATGACAGATCGTTCTTGTTTATGTGTAAAAGTAACACGTTCCACTGCTCAGTCTCCTCCCAGATAGAGTCAGAAACACCACTGTAAATTTAGAAGTGGAATTTATGCTATAAATGACAACAGATTTAAGAAATTAACATGAAAGGAATCCAACAGAGACCTTTCAGTTGAAAGACAAGAATATCCGAATAAGTAAGGGAGCTATATTATGGAAGGAGAAACGGAAATATTGCAAAGAACTGAACAAGCTAAATATGACTTTTCGATCACAGGACAAGACAAATGCACCAAAAAGTAAGTAAAGTAACACAGAAATATAAGATAAAAGATACATTTGCTATATACACACAGGGAAAAATCCTCACGAATGCCCATGAAGCAGAAAGGCGATGGACGAAGTACTCAACAGAATTACTAAACTGTGATGACTCCACCAAGTCTCTTCCGCTTGAGACACCAAACACTGTGGACAGCAAAGTAGAGACCCCAATGAAATATTGAAACACCAGAAAAATAACACGGATTTCGGCGAAGATCAAGTTGTAGGAGAACTAACTGAGAATGGTGCATGCGACTTTCATGACGTAACAGTTTTAATCACCAGCAGTTTAACTGGTCTCATTAAACGGCTTCAATGTGATGTACTCGAACTGATTGGGTTAGAAGGTCTTACTAGAATTGCAGGGGTGAACTCGAAGCCTTGAATACAAGGTATGGAAGTGACGCTAAAAATGAGTTCTTTCGTAAGTCTGATCTGAATTCCATCGCATTAGCAATCTTAAGGACGGAATATTTATTTCGAAAGAGCAAGGCTATATAGGTGTCTGGATGAAAATGTTTCTCTTCATATTATCACGTTACCGTAAAATTCGGAAGAGGATTCAGCTGTTTGTTCCACCCCAGAATAAATTGTAATTAACCTTCAAAGCGATGGACCAGAGTTTTCTCAAAACAATACACTCTTCTTGTGAATTGTCACACTGCGTTCCTGGCGTTCTGATCTAAATTCCGTGCTATTACTGTCTCTGGAACGGAATAACGTGAGATAATTTCTTTTCATAATGTCTTTGGATTAATACTTTCCACAATCTCTTTAAAATGAGCCAATCCGTAATTTAGAATTAATGCTGTACATCGGAGATACATCGATTTTACGTTCCGTAGTCTCAGTATCCTCGAAAATGTGTTGTAGTGATTGCATTCCGTAGCATTCAGTAAGTTTAGAGATGACATTATGTTATATCGTGAACTGCTTTTAAAAGTACAAGGGAGCATTTCTGCAGAATTGTTTCGGGTTACAGCAAGAGTCACATTGTAATACAAAGATATCAAAGGACCAAGATATCAAAAAGTTGTCTGGAAACTGTGTAGTGAGTAAACGTGCTGATGTTACTTGAATTATAATTTACGATAACATCATTTAAGTGCTCTATATCATGCAATCAGATTTATTCCCTACATTGTTTTCAACAAGTTTTTGACGTTAGGTTCCTCTTTTGACACCGTCGTTTTCCAATTTCAGTCTTGCTGTTAACACAAGCTACACAGGAAAATGATCTCTGACCGAAACGGGTGACTTGGTCGTCCATCTTCCAGAACGGCGGCCCCGGTCAGGGTGTACGATCGCGGTTCTCGTCCGGGCGCTTCTCTCTGGGCTTGATTTTTTCCCTCTCCCACCTGTTTTCTGGGCCCATAAAAGTCTATCCCCGTGGTGCGTGCCTCGCCCATACCTTCGGCTCGATTTGGCACAGGGTCCGATGGACGCAGTCCCTCCTGAGGCCCTCCGCCGCAACTTTCTTTCACTCCTTGCCGCATTTCAAGGCTCTGACGTTTTCTGTACCTACGGTTCGATGGTTGCTGGTCTTGTTGGGTATGCTATTACTCTAGCGGATCATTCTGAGCAATGGTCATTGCCGGCTGGCTCCTGTGTTTTCACCGCTGAGCTGGTAGCCATCTCTCGCGCCTTGGAGTATAATTGCTCCTGCCCAGGTGAGTCCTTCGTTGTCTGTAATGACTCCCTGAACGGTTTACGAGCTATCGACCAGTGTTTCACTTGCTCTTGTCTGGTGATGGCTATCCAAGAGTCCCTCCATACTCTTTCCCGTTGCGGCCGCTCCATCGTTTTTCTCTGGACCCCGGGCCATGTCGGCATCCTGGGTAATGAAAGTGTAGACGCGCTGGCCCAACAGGCTGTCGGTGCATCGGCCTTCGAGAGTGGCCTGTCGCAGAGTGATCTCAGGTCGGTTTTGCGGCAGAAGTTCCTTGGTACCTTGGGTGATGATTGGCGCACTCTGCCTTCACCTAAAAAACTTCGGTCCGTCAAGGAGACTACCGATGCGTGGCGCTCCTCCTTGCGGGTCTCTCGCCAGGACTCTGTTGTCCTCTGCCGGCTGCGCATTGGCTACACAGTTATTTATTGCACCGCGAGGACCTTTATCATGCTGCGGGTGAGCTTTGACGGCGGTCCACTTCTTGTTGGACTGCCCGCTTTTAACTCCGCTCAGGCTGACGTGTGCGTTGCCTGATACGCTTCCTGCAGTTTTATCAGATGACGTTGCAATCGCAGATTTAGTTTTGAGTTTTATTCGTGCAGGGGGTTTTTATCGCTTGATCTAAGTGTTTGTCCTTTCTTTGCGTTGTGTCTGGCCTTTGGTCCACGGTTTTTAGTGTGTCACTCAGTGGTTGGCCCTTCCTTTTTGTTTTCACGGTCGTCCAACCATTGTCACACTTGTGTGATTTTAATTCCTCTTGTTTGGTCTCTGTCAGTGTCTTTCTTGTCCTTTGTGCTCCCAGGCCATCTTCGTTGTTTGTTTTTATTCTTTGTGGGTGTTTAAAGTTCGTGGAAAAAGGGACCGATGGCCCTTCTAGTCTGGTCTCTTCAATCCCACAAACCAACCAACCAACCAACAGAAACTCGTCGCATATCAATGAGTGCTTGCAAACGACAGCTTACAGAGTTAAATGTCGTTGTTCCCAAAAGCTAAAAGCTTGGCGCTAGACATAGTGGCCTTAAAATGGAGCTAGCAAAATGAGAATCTACTGATGCAGCCAGGCGCTGCTAGGAGTTTGGTTTCCACTGCGGCAACGCACGTAACCTCATTCACGGTATAGGAACACAGGAGCCACCGTGCGGAGACAACGCCGCGCCCCCTGGCAGCGGGCGCCGTGTTTGCCGGCAGCGGTGCTATCTGCGTACGATCGCAGGCGGCCGCTCGATGTCACGCAAATAGCAGCTCCGCTTTTCGTGACAGTTCCACAAGTGCGCACGATTGCCAGCCAGCTGTGTGATGTGCGGTGGTTCCCCAGATAACAGGCCACAGAGGGCGATCATTTCTTCTACGCAGCCAGAGTACTTCCGGCTCTTTTTTTTTTTTTTTGTTCTGTTTCATTTTAACAGATGTGAACCAGTGGCTGGTCGACATTCGTTTTCCCATTTTCTTTTTGTCCGATGCTGGCCGTGCGGGGCTCATAAAGCACGCAAAACGCGAGGTACACGCAGACAGGCAGGCGCGGCCCCACCTGCTAGCCGCCATCAACAGCCACGCCAGCCTTTGGTAGCGCGTCGAGGGTGGTCGTCACGGAACGTCACAAAGGGCTTATCACTCTAAACCTTCAACACACGCAGCACAGCGGCCACTACTGCGTGATGTACTTCAACAAAGGAGTTGGTATTTTTTTAAATAATTTCCCTCTCTTTCTTATGCGTTCCTCTGTTAATTTCCTGCATTTGTTCCTTTGTATAAACTGCTGCATGGCTAACATATTTTCACCTCCAGAATGAGATTTTCACTCTGCAGCGGAGTGTGCGCTGATATGAAACGTCCTGGCTGATTAAAATTGTGTGCTTGACCCAGACTCGAACTCGGAACCTTGGCCTTTCGCGGGCAAGTGCTCTATCAACTGAGCTACCCAAGCACGACTCATATCCCGTCCTCACAGCTTTACTTCCGGCAGTACCTCGTCTCCTGCAGGAGAGCTTCTGTAAAGTTTGGAAGTTAGGAGACGAGGTACTGGCGGAAGTAAAGCTATGAGGACGGGGCGTGAGTGGTGCTTGTGTAGCTCAGTTGGTAGTGCACTTGCCTGCGAAAGGCACACAGTTTTAATCTGCCAGGAAGTTTCATATTTTCACGTGTCTCAGTTTATATTTCTTTTGAAGAGTTTCACTCGGCAATGACACTTCTCCACTGTTTCCTATGCAAATGTGGCTTGGGTATGCACTCTTGCCCAATTTTACCACTGAAACGACATCTTTAAAAGACATGCGATCAGTCTTACAGTGCTCACTCATTTACATTCTCTCTCCAGTATGTTGCACCAGCTCGTTTCTCTTCACTGCTCCTCAAACACTTACAATATGTCCGCCTCACCTAATCGGTGAGGAAATAAATGTACGGAAAACACAGAATGTCGGGAAATAACTTCCACAGTACTAAACAGGACCGTAGAAGGCAAAATGGTAGTAGTAAGCAGAGACAGGAACTGTAAAACGTATACTCTCACAGCCGGATATGTCATAATTAATAAAACGTTCAGGGCTATACAGAGAGCCCAAAGCGATTCTAAAACACACCAGGAATTTTAATAGGAGGGAGGAGGGCGTGCCATTGAATGAAATTTAGATCCCGGTAATGAACTTAACGACTTCCAACGAACTTCTTAGAGTTCCAAACCTTTTCGAAACATTTTCTCTCTGACACTTCGTACCAGTCTCCCACAAAGAGGTGGCAGCAAAAGCGGTCGATGGCAATCGACAACGGGCAATTGCCCTCGGGTATTCAAAGCACATGACGTCACGGCACTGCGCAGAAGCACGTTTAAACGGAATTTTGCTGCAGTCAGTAGTGAACCAGGGTATGATTCGGACACTCGAAGAAGCTACGATCCTCCTCAAAAAATTTCTCCCTAGATGGGGGCGAAATGTGAGTTTAATGTCAAATCCATGCGATCACAGCATAATAGTCCGGAACGTTATATTAATAGAGACTAGAATATATCCAACAAACCATTATGAAAGTTACGCTCGGGTAAGAAAGTTGTTGCAGGAGAGGAAAATCGTGACAGACCGCTCCAAACCAGATTGAAGACCGATGACTTAACATCTTCAGTAAGCTTCAGTAGCAACAGCCTGCTACATCCCCCATCTATGTTGACCGTGGCCATCTGACAGACCTTTATCACCAAATTCCACTTATCTTTCATCTCTAAAGGCCATATACCGTTAGGAAAGGTAACATAACAATATTCCTCTTCCGGACTATTATAAGAATTCCGGACATCTACTCATCGGAATAATTGTTTCATCCGAAAACAAGCCTGCAAACCACTGCCTTCCTGACATACTAAAATCCTACTCGTTTCTTTATTACTATACATCCAGTCACATCCAGTCACAGCTTGCCCGTCTAACGTTCTATAGAGGGAGCAAAAATTTTATTTTCGTTATGCCATGTAATTATTGCCCGAACTTAAAAATTAAAGTAATTCCATAATCTACTCCCTATCAGGTATAATCTTAAGTCACTGTTTTAACACAAAAGATCAAGTATTGAACTTAGAAACTGTGTACGTAACTTGAGGTAACGTAAATCACAGTGCCTAAATAACCCAGACAATGTTCATCCAGTAGTTGCTAATGAGAGCACTTACAGACTTACAAACTTCTTATAGTTTCAACCCTTTTAGAAACATTTTCTACCTGAAACTTCCGACCAAATAATGACAGTATATCTCTTGCTACATTTTCACTATTGTTGCAGTAAACTATCAGAGTTAGTCACGAGGTTCTAATATATTAGTTCTTTACCACTAATTCTACTCAGAAGTTGTTTTGTAGGCAGTATTCATACATGTCACTGAATGTACTTGCAAATTTATGTTCCTGTACGATACGTAGTTCAAGAGATATGACGTTACACACATTAAGATGCATGAAATACTAGGGTCTCTGAGAACTGTGTTCAGTTCATTAAAGATTCGATGACTGGGGAGGCTACTAGTTCTTACAAAATACGAGTAGAAGCATCTAGGTAACCAAAGCCACACATTCGTTACTGTTTGATCCTGTCAAACTTTATTTTAAAATTACCTTCGTTTTTACAGACCAAATACTGAAGAGCGGCAACCCGTCCACTGCCCTTTCCCCCGTTATCAGAAGGTGGAAAAATAATCAAAAAACGAAGCTTCAGACGTTCATCACCGGCATAGTCAACAGGAAACTATTTTATGTCATGTAACATTATTTATTAATAATTAAGTGTAGAATCAAAGCGGCCACTACATCTAAGCTCTAAACTGTGAGTATATAGCATGTTATGATCACAGTCTCTAATCTCCAGAAAACATTTACTTTTGTATGGAATTTTAACCATAAATTGACAATAACCTGATCCGAATGTTACAAGTGGATAAGAGATTGTGATCCCATCCTCTCGTAGCGTAAAAGAATAATAAAAATCGAGATAAATTGCAACCTAAATATTCAACTGATCTAGTAAAACATATTAGTGTTTTTGTATAGCTCCTCGTAGAAATTATACGTCCAGTACAGATGCATACTGTATTCCATAAAAACCTAACCAACTGGAAATGAATCATTTCAAGGCAAAGTCTAAAGGTCTTCGTCACTGCAGAACATGTGTCCTGAAGATCCACTGCAACTAACACTCACCTTACGTATGTAGCTGAAAAGTACAGAGAATGGATACCACAGATTACAAATAATACAAGCAAGTATCCCTTCAGCAAAGCAACGACTTCACAAACTGTTGCGCCCCCAGTGCAGGATGGCGCATCTATGTGCCAGGATGGCACTAACAGGTGTAGGAGGCGAGGTAAAACCTGGAGGCTCCAGAAGAGGGCAGCTGCAAATTTAAATTGTTCTCTATTGACTCATCTGCGCTACTTGAATTCCTCCCGGATGGCCCCCTGCATCCCCTGTGATACCAACACAGTTACTCTAGCCAGTTACATAAGCCAGCCACATGGTCTCCATGTTACAGCCATATACTGGATGATGGCGTATTTACTATTGCTCTGGGTGACACCTGGCATAGTGACGACAGTGGACGCCCACCATTATGAGACGCCCATCCCGCCATGGGGTGCAACCAGCTGCCTCGTGGGCAGGAGTCGACCATACTGCTGCAGATGAACTGGGATGGCCAGGTGAGCCGAGGAACAAAATACGGGGATGGAGTTAGTGCACAGATTCGTTGACATGCTGTGGCCACGTAGCGGTGACTTCTGCTGACAGGTGCATGGGGCTTTCTTCTCTAGCACAGCACCATCGTCCTAGTAGGGGTGTGAGACCAAGAATAATTACGTTACAAAAATCTACGCAAGCCCATCTCTTCACAGGATAGTTGAAGGACTTCGGCTGTACAATTTATGTAAAATTAGAAACAACTTCTACTGAACATGTGGTTGGGTTGGGTCCCTCCTACATGTTGGTTGGGGGGCTGAAGATGGCTTACTGAAACCACAAAACTGGTCATTCTAAATATATCTGACTGAAGGTATCTTAATTTTTCATTTTCATTAGGAAAATGTGAAGAAGCCTGCTTAGTGTGCTGCAGTAATCAGTGTAAAACCACAGACCTCCCTATTTCAGCAGGCTATCCTGTCTTGCAACACTTGTATTGCACTACACGTTCGTACAAAATACAAAATAATTTTATAACCAAAACAAATGGTAGATGCCGACACAAGTTGGAAACTGCATCCAATCTTACTTAATATGCTGCGTATTGCTATTTTAGTTATGAGCCTCTGGCAGTCTAACCTTCACACCTTACCTTACTGCTTCCATTCCTCTTAACCCTAAAATTACACGTTTTCTGCATTGACACTGCACGGTTACACCCTCCCTCCGTCTCTTATGCTATAGGGATACTGTCAGCTGGAGTGTACACTACTGGTGGTTTACGGTGACGGTCGGCTTTCCGCCTCAAAGAGTAAAAGCTATGCACAACAGAACAGCGAGTGCAGCAAGGTGAAGGTTCCCTGCTCTTTTGTGTTGGCATTATGTGGGGCCGACGTATGCCGCTGGTGGTCATGGAAGGCGCCGTAACGGCTGTACGATACCTGAATACCATCCTCCGACCGCTAGCGCAACCATATCGGCAGCATATTGGCAAGGCATTCGTCTTCATGGACGACGATTCGTGCTCCAATCATGCACATCTTGTGAATGATTTCCTTTAAGGTAACGGCATTGTTCTACTAAAGTGAAAAACGTGTTCTCCAAACACGAACACTATTAACCATGCCTGGGACAGATTGCGAAGGTCTTCTCATGGACGACGTGACCCACCAACCACTCTGAGGGAACAACGCCGAATCGTCATTGGGGAGTGGGACAATCTGGACCAACAGTGCTTTGATGAACTTGTAAATAGTATGCCACGACGAATACAGGCATGAATCAATGGAAGAGGACGTGCTACTGTGTAATAGAGGCACCGGTGTGTACAGCTATCAAGACCACCATCTCTGAAAGCCTTGCTGTATGGTGGCACAATATGCAACGTGTGGTTTTCATGAGCAATGAAGAGAGCGGAAACGATGTTTATGTAGGTCTATATTAGAATTTTCTGTACAGGTTCCGAAACTCTCGGAACCGAAGTGATACAACATTTTTTTGATGTTTGTATAAATGAGGGCGAAATGCTCATTAAATCACACAACTCACGAATAATAGGTGACTTAAGTAACCTTTTTTCAACTAAAAGTAAAAGTAAGGCTGAGTCACGTGTTATAATATTATTGCTTACACTTTTGTCTTTAAGAAATCATTTTTGTGTCCATATTGGGCGCTTCATGGAACCTCTGCACCAGGTGGATAACCTTCCATGTATCCACGGCACCTGGTGGAAGACCACCTTGCACTCGAAACATTTCTCATCGGTGGGAAACCCGAAGTTCTCCAGTCGGACCCTTAACGAAAGTCTTTTCAACATATTTTCTGTCAGTATATATGCCATAACAGAAAAAAATATTATGTTCTAACAAAACAATGACGGGTTGAAGCAGGTGACATTTTTCCTCGCCCAAAAAACGACACAAAAATGTGCACCGAAAACAGACTTTTGAAGATATCGCAAAACGGCTACGTACGCAGATGGAATCCAAGTTCGGTTTTACAAATAGTACTCTACGGCATTGGCCCCTTACCTCGCTTGCATTTATCGTGAATCTCTCGTCCAACACAAAGTCCCAAGTGACGGGAAAAGATCACAGGTGACTCCACTATATAAGAAAGGTAAAATAAGGGATTCGAAAACTACAGACCAATATTGCTGACTTCCGTTTGCTGCAGAATCCTTGAGTACATTCTCAATTCGAATATAATAAACTTTCTTGTGACTAGGAAACTCCAGTCCACGAATTAGTATGGTTTTAGATATGTGAAACTCACCTTGTCCTTTTCTCATGTGATATGCTGAGAACTATGGAAGAAGGGCAAAAGGTAGATTCCATATTTCTAGATTTTCGGAAAGCATTTGACACCGTGCCCCATTGCAGGCTGTTAACGAAGGTACTAGCATATGGAATAAATTCACAGATATGTGAGTGTCTCGAAAACTTCCTAAATAATAGAGCCCAGTATGTTGTCCTCAACAGCGAGTGTACATCAGAGCCAAGGGTATCCCCAGGAGTGCCGCAGAGAAGTGTGACAGGACGGCTGTTGTTCTCTATATACACAGATGATTTGGCGGATAGGTTGGGCAGCAATTAGCGGTTGTTTGCTGGTGATGCTGTGGTGTATGGTAAGGCCATCCGATCAAACAATTACATCTTAAAACGCTGCTCATCATCACATATTTTAATAAACCATTCACAAAATTCACTTCCCCTATCGGGTTCATCCTGGTTAAAAGCACGGAAAGGTCTTGGAATGTAAGGCTTAAATTTCTGATCCCGCAAAATTCTATGAACTCTGCCTTTGCAGACCGCATTCTCACGTTTTTTTTTCTTAATTGTAATTTTAATCACCTCATACAAGATGGGCTGTCAGCAGCATATTACGCCGCTCTTCAGCCTTGAGTGGTACAATAATATGACATGTAGGTGGCACAGATAATACAATAAAAACGGCGGGCAAAAAATGTAAATACGAAAAACAATAAACATGAACCTGTTCGCGCTGGGCGAGGAAAAACACTAACACTTGTTGACACGGCGCACATAACAAGGATGACGGCGACGGCACACGTGAACAGTGGTGGCGTGACGGTGAAAGAACACTAAACACAAAACGAAGGCACACACAAGAGACACTGATGGCAATGATCTCCGGCGTGCGAAATTCCACTGAGCCTATACGAGTCCAGGGACCTGCCAAGAGAGGAGGAGGGGGGGGGTGGGAGAGGGAGAGGGGAGAGCAGAGATTCCATGGGCAAGGGAGATAGGGGGAAGGGAGGAAGGGGGAGGGGAAGCCCAGGGGAAGAGGGGTGGAGGAAGGGGGATGGGGGGAAAAGGAGAGAGAAAGGTGGGAGGGTGCCTAAAGGAAAGGACACAGGAAGTTGGAGGGGGAAGGATCAAAGTTGATAGGAGGGGTAGATGGAGGGGAGCAGGACATTATCAGGCAGGGGGAGCTGGCGGAAGCCACCTTGGGAGAGGGTACGGAGGGTGGAGAGATGGCGACCGGGTGGCACATGGGAATACAGATGCGGCAGTGGGCGGGGGTGGGAGAGGATGGGCGAGACAAGCGGGTGAGGAGAATCGAGTTTACGGGAGGTGTATAGGATCCGTATCCTTGCAAGGAACAGGAGGAGGTGGGGGTACGGAATGAGATCGTACAGGATCCACGTCGGGGAGGGGAGACAGATGCAATCCTCTCCAGGCTCTTGCGCCTGCTTAAATACTGCTTGGCGCATGGATATGGCTGGCTCTATTTGCAGTGACGTGCCGAGCGGCTGTAGCGACCTCTTGCGGCGCCGGGGACCCCTCCTGGTGGTCTCTGGGAAGCGTCTACGTTTCCGGGACGACCGGCCAGGCTGATCCCAACTCGGTCTGGGGCCCCTCTGTACCGCTCTGCTTCGGGCGAAGCGAGATTTTCAGGCGCCTAGTCTGGATACAGTATCTTGAAATTTTTCCACATTGTCAGTGTCGGAAGAGGAATTTACGTTTTGATCTGTTAGGTAGTCTGATGTACCATATAAGCTACACAATAAATAAGGAGGTTAAGTAGATACCTCCGGCACTGAATAGCCGGCCTTGGTCGACCCTGGTCTTTATGCGGGAAGTGCACCCACAGCGATAAGGCTGGGGGAGAGACGGCAGGGCAGGGTAGGACCGGATAGACGGGGACGCAGCAGCAACGCGTGGCCCGGCTGGCTGCCTCCCAGCATGCCACACTCGCCTCTCTGCTGCTGGAGCGACGCCAAGGCGAAGGCGACGCCGCGCGGCGCAGAGCGGCGCGACGCTACGCGCCCGTTCCAGCCGATGCCCGCCGGCGAGCTAAAACAAAATCAGTTACGCTGCCATTTTTTAGGGGATATGGTGGGGGAGAAAGGGCAGCACGTGCCCAGAAATCCGTGCTCGGTCCCCACTGGGACAGGCCAAACCTCGCCAGCCGCCCGATGCCTCCATTACAGCTTTCAACTGGGCAGTGCTTGCGAACGCGTTATGGTACGCACTCGAGGAAGAATGGCTCCTTCACAATGGCTTCAGTCGTTTTCCACTACGTATTTCGAAAAAAGCAAACGTAACGTAATTCACGAAATATTAAAGTCGTAAAATCCGGCATCAAAGGAAAGTTTGGCATAACGATGCTTTCCGGAGACAAGTGCTCCTAAGCTTTTGTAGTTCTGCACACACGTTTTTCCATTCTACTGACAACAATTCGAGTCAGTATTTTGCAACCAGGGTCCCTTATATAAGAACTAAATTCTTGTTATTGATTACGTGGCAACAGGTGAAAAACAAATTGCTTACCGGAAGCTAAAGAACAGGGACATTGTTGGACAGAAATAACCAAAGGCAGTGATGGACGATACCAAACACAGTAAATACGTAATAAATACGTAATAAATAACTTACGGGTTTGACACAGCTCAGACTCCCAACATTAAGAAGAAGACGAAATACCTACAGCCGTCCTTATGATCTTATCTACTGTGTAGCTACCACTTTCGGCTATTCAGTTGGCCATCTTCTGGTGTTAGTAAATGCTGAAGGGGGTGGCGGAACCGGTTTATACTATTTGGTGACTTTAATTACTTCACGTAGATAAAAAAATATAAAACCAGTTACCTATTGTCAGCGTAACAATTCGTTTGATCTCAAAAAATTATTATCCCGGCTAATATTTGTCACTCTGCTAAAGAAATCTCCACTTGACGTTGTGTGGAAATGTTGTCTGTAAAGTCGTGTGGTTGGCACTAAATTGCATATCATTTACCAGATTTTACACAACTGTTACTTAAGGTGGAACCACTTTTCTCTAGCAAAGGGAACATTTAGTCACAAAATACTATCCGCACACAACACTGACGTATGTCTCCTATTGAAATATTCCATGTAAATCGTCCGAAATAATTATGCTTCATACATCAGCAAATAAGAAATTGATATTACGTAACGTGCTGTGAGCACTACTGTTACATATTCAATCTGAGTTGAATTCTGTCTTTTAAAGTAGATTCGGGACCACCGGTGCACATTTATTTCCATTCATTTATATCTAACAACATTTATGTTTGTTAAAATTCTCGATTCAAAACTGCCGTGGAGATATTTTTTCTAAGATGGCGGCAGACAGACGATAGTCAATTTGTCTATTGTTATTTTCCATTCCTTTTATATGAAGGTAATACAATTTAGATAAAACTCTTTAAGCCTTTTATCTTTATTCTTTCGCATTTAAAATCATTTTCAATTACAAATACAGTCACATTTTATATACCAGCTATTAGTAAACTCCGCTGTAAGTTACTAGCGCTAATGGCTGCGGTCCTAATTGTTGAGCTGAAAATTAACACTTAAAAACATTAATTAGATTGGATTACGACTGAAATAAGTACAAATTCACTTCTAGCCAATAGCGACTCTAATTTTCAAATAATAACTAACAATATATAGCTACAGGTTTTCTCTTTACAGACTTCACACGTGTCACGTCCGAATAGTTCATCGATTAGCACAGGAAGAACAACAGAACCACAATTACCACAGGTAACAAAAAAATAATAATAGTAATTGTCGTGGTCCATGAGTGTATTTCTCTGATAATAGTTTTAATCCGGACAGAAATTAAATTATTACAGAAATAATTATCATCATTTTTACATCTACATGATAACTCTGCAATTCACATTTAAGTGCTTGGCAGAGGGTTCATCGAACTGCAATCATACTATCTCTCTACCATTCCACTCCCGAACAGCGCGAGGGAAAAACGAACACCTAAACCTTTTTTGTTCGAGCTCAGATTTCTCTTATTTTATTTTGATGATCATTCCTACCTATGTAGCCTGGCCTCAAAAAAATATTTTCGCATTCAGAAGAGAAAGTTGGTGACTGAAATTTCGTAAATAGATCTCACCACGACGAAAAACGTCTTTGCTTTAATGACTTCCATCCCAACTTGCGTATCATATCTGCCACACTCTCTCCCCTATTATGTGATAATACAAAACGAGCTGCTCCTTTTTGCACCCTTTCGATGTCCTCCGTCAATCCCACCTGGTAAGGATCCCACACCGCGGAGCAATATTCTAACAGAAGTGCAAGCTGTCTCTTTAGTGGACTTGTTGCATCTTCTAAGTGTCCTGCCAATGAGACGCAACCTTTGGCTCGCCTCCCCCACAATATTATCTATGTGGTCTTTCCAACTGAAGTTGTTCATAATATTGACACCCAGGTACTTAGTTGAATTGACAGCCTTGAGAATTGTGCTATTTATCGAGTAATCGAATTCCAACGGATTTCTTTTGGAACTCATGTGGATCACCTCACACGTTTCGTAATTTAGCGGCAACTGCCACCTGCCACACCATACAGCATGCTTTACTAAATCGCTTTGCAACTGATACTGGTCTTCGGATGACCTTACTAGACGGTAAATTACAGCATCATCAGCGAACAATCTAAGAGAACTGCTCAGATTGTCACCCAGGTCATTTATACACATCAGGAACAGCAGAGGTCCCAGGATGTTTCCCTGGAGAACACCCGACATCACTTCAGTTTTACTCGATGATTTGCCGTCTATTACTACGAACGGCGACCTTCCTGACAGGAAATCACGAATCCAGTCGCACAACTGAGACGATACCACATAGGCCCGCAGCTTGATTAGAAGTCGCTTGTGAGGAACGGTGTCAAAAGCTTTCCGGAAATCTAGAAATTCGGAATCAACTTGAGATCCCATGTCGATAGCGGCGATTACTTCGTGCGAATAAAGAGCTAGCTGCATTGCACAAGAACGATGTTTTCTGAAACCAAGCCATACGTATCAATAGATCGTTCTAGACAATGCGGTCTTTTTTATACGTAGTATCGATAATATTTGTTGACTAGAACATAGTGTCGTGGATATTACATGGCGTTATCGTGATCCACATATATACTGCATCAGTGGCCAACAGAACTGATTTACGCAGAATATCTTGTCACTTCAGCACTCCAACCATTAACAGCGAACTGAGTTACAGACAGTCTGCTTAGACCAGTTACGTTGGTCACTGATGCACGTATACACGGATTATGATAACCCCTTCAAGATCAACTAAGGCCTGAAGACGGTGCATTGAAGCACCGAAGCTGGTAGCTACACAGTATGTAAGACCATAAGAACGGCTGTAGGCATTTCAATTTCTTACAATACTGAACGGCCATGGTCCCCAAGACCTCCAGTCAAGAAGATAGACATACAAAATCCCAACATTAAGATCGATATTGAACTCTCACTAAGGATTATGCCCTACTTGGACACTAATATATATTATGCACCTGTTTTCAAGGTGGCTACCAACCTGTAGAGAAATCGTTCGGGAATATTGTCCCACTCACCTCACAACGTTCTTGCATGTTTTGGAGAGGGTGTATTCGTTGAGCAGACTTTAGGAAACAAGGGTATCCCAGGTTTATTCTATAGGGTTTAGGTGCGTGAAACGCCGCATCCCTACAAGATTCAATATCTTCACACACCAGTGTGTCCGACACCTGATTGGTATTTTGTGGGCGGGTTTTGGCGTCCATAAACTGCACGTCGGGATCTACCACATTCAGAAATAGACAGATATGATCCGGAATAATCTACATGAAATACCGTAGTTCTAAAACGGCACGTCTCTCGAAGATATGAAGCGGTGTTTGGTAATTGTACGCAATGCATGACCACACGATAACGCTTAGGCCATAGCGATGATGTTCGTGAGCTTTCTGTGGTGTGTAACGTGCTCTCCTCTATCTCCAAACTAACTAGTGGCCAGAATCACATGCTACAATGCAGCGGGATACGTCGGAGATCATCACCATCTTTGACAAATCCGTATATGTTTGTCATTCTGCCCATGGAGAGCTATACTGAGACACACCACGGAGAACAATTAACAATGAAAGGGGTGATGCGTAATTACGCGTTGTTAGTGTATCCCTTATGAACAGACGGCGTGGGTGCCTGAAATCTTGACAGTGTTTGAAACTCCTATGACACGGAAAGAAAAAGTTTTGGCACTTAGGATTTTTGATAGCAAAAAAAGTGGGTACCACAAATTCATGGACCAACGTTGTTGTTACTCATTTCACTCATCCTGTATGGATTTTCAGCTGACCGATATAGCATCTCCTAAAGACTGATTTGCCCCTGGTTGGTAAATGATGATTTTCCGGAAACAAAATATTGCATAGAAACGCCGCACCCCTACAAGAGTAAGTCTCTGACTGACGGATTTCAAATGCGCTCGTCAACACACGAACAGTGACTGAGTTACATGTTTCCTTATGTTTTGTAGAGTGAGGGCGAAGTCTCTCGAAATATTTTCCCTGACGGCCAGACAATGGCTGGCAGTGCACTTTTCTTATTACTATAGGGTCAAGTAAAGGCACAGAAATAATATTTCACTCTTCAGCGAAGTGTACGCTAGTACGAAACTTGCTGGCAGATTAAAAATGTGTGCTAGACCTTAACTCGAAACCAGGGCCTTTGCCGTTCGCTGACAAGCGCTCTACTTGCCGAGGTACGCAAGCACGACTCACAAGCTATCCCCACGGATATCTCATCTCCCACCTGCAAAACTTCACGGAAGTTTGCCTGCGAAATTTGCATGATTAGCACTCCTCGAGGCAAGAATATTGCGGAGACAAGGCTTCGCCACAGCCTGCGGGATTGTTTCCGGAGTTTTAATTTGTCAGAAACTTTCAAGTTAGACGCCTATTACGTCGTTTAAGATCTTTCAAATTTTTGATGTCACAGAGAAAAGTATATAATTCCGTCAGAAACATGCCAGTATTGTGATTTGTCAGCTATTAACATTAATGAATAAAATGCTTGTTTGAACATAAGCTGCTTTTTTATTTAAAACCCAAATATAAACCGATTCCAGTCACAGACCACATTGACGTATTGGGGTTGAAATAGTTAAGCCACAACATCACAACTGTCTTTATTTAAATACTGGCCACGTCTCATAAGTAATAGCAGATGTGATGTTGTTGCTTAAACTGTTTTAACCCTCAACCCGCGAAAATTACCTATGGTCGAAAGTGGTTAATATTTGGGTTTTAAATAAATAAACAGATGATGTTCAAACTTGCATTTTCCCATTATTTGAATGCTCTTTCTTGTGACATTCGAAAAATATTTATTACCGTTTGTTTTACTGATGTACAACAGAAAATTTGGTACTTCATCCTTTATAAGTGGGCGTAAGCCGCAATTCGGTGTACAGGGTGTCCCGAAAATGTTGTGACAGACCTCTGTAGGTTTTAGAGGGCGTCTTCAGCAGCACATCGAAGATAGGAACCCATGTCCAGTAACGCTATCCAAAAAAGTTACTGAGCGTCGAAGTTATAAGCAACTGCGACTGCCGCCAGACCACCCCTTCGAAAGTAAACGTGACCGTACACTGGCCGACCGTAGGTGGAATATATCGCACCGATGTTTGTTATTCGGCGAGCGCGTCTGTTTGCGACAGTCGCCTGTAAAGGAGATGGAACTAGCTGCTGCGTGGACAGGCCTCGTCTCCTATTAATGCATACTCAGCAGGTATAACAGTTTCAGACAAGAGTTCCCATCTGCAGTATATTCCACCATGAAACATTGGGGATTTTACAGAGCTGCAGGAGAAAAATAAACTGCGTGTCCAAAACCGTTATCCAACGAACTTATAAACATTCATAGAAAACTTGGTCTCTCTATGCAGCAGCTATCTGTATCGCTCCACTGCCGATCGTGGTAATCAGTCGCGGTCACTGAATAACAAATAACATTGCGAGACGTTCCGTCTACAGTCAGTAAGCATACAGTCACGTCTGCTGCCGAAGGCGTGGGTTAATGGCAGGCGCCAATGCCTAAAACTTTGACACTCTGTGGCGTCGTTGGATGACGTTTTAGAACAGAGGCTCCTATCCTCGATATGTTCTTCAAGACACGCTCTGTAACTTCTCGAAGTTTGTCCCAAATCTTCTGGGACACTCTGTACGTAGTTTGTAATAGCGTCATAGGTGTTGACACTATTTGTGCCGGGACTGTCGCCACAGGATGTCGTGTAGGGTATCGGGTGCGTACTATCAGTACCTCAGAAGCCGTGAAATCAGAAATGTTGTTAGTCATTATATGTCTTTAATTTAATGATTCACCTGTACAATAGCTGTTGGAGGAGACTTAACGACGTGAATTGACACTCTGGAATCAGTGGCAGATTCAGAAAACACGCGGCAGTGTGTTCAGCTCGCCGCAACCCTCTGCCTCAGCAAAATATTAGCATCAGTAGCCATGCTCATGCAGGACTGACGTCTGATTCCCGGCAGGCTGTAATCGTGGGTGCAGAACAGCCAGACGCTCCAGCGGATGGTGAGGCATGTAGTGCATAGGTCCTCAGACCCGAAACCCTGGACCCTTTCCTGAGGTCCAGAAACAGAATGAGGTCACTCTCAATGGCTCCAACTCAGAACCCAGTAATATCAGATATAGAGGCGACTTGTAGAGCAGCAGCCATTGGGTTAAGCAGCTGTGAGTGAATGAAGCTGACTGCCCCACATGGGACTGCCGAGTGGCGTAGAGTATGTTTCGGCACTGTCATCAGATAGAGACAAGGTACTGCTAGACTGGAGCGACGAGTGCTTCTGATTACTTGGCCCGGGTTTGTTATTACAATGCATCGGTTTTGGTCACCTAGACTACCCAAGTGGCACTGCGCAGGGCCACAGCATGAGGTAATTCAGATCCCCACTGTGGTGGACTGGACCTTGCACCATGCTGTGGCAACCACATTCTACCCCTAGCACACCAGGTTACGGGTTACGAAGTCGCTTTGGAGGGGTGTTTGGAAAACTCTTCAACCCTTTGATTGATCTAAGATATGTCAGACTGCTGGTAAATCTCTGAATTACTAAAAAATAATACAATACAGCTGATTCTTTATGTCATACTTATTTAGAATTTACACTCTGTCATTCTATCAGTCCAATATAATTCATATTGTATTGTGAGTGGTACACTCAATGACTGCTTAAATCACACAGGTGTCCCACTCAGTCGTATATGGTGGGCAGGACGTTTCGGGGGGTGGAGGATTTTCTGCTGTAGATGTACATCTGTTGCACAGGTGGAGACCATGATAAAGATTGTATCTGAAGATTAAATTCCATCACTGCGACTGTACTGGTATCTACTTCGATACTGCTAAATATGTTGTAACTTGTGTTCTGTGCAAATGCATCAGTTCTGTATAGCTATAAGCTCATTCAGAGAATTGGGTATGGTGCTATTCTAGGTATAATTTATGAAGGGTAGTTTTCCAGCCTCAGTAGTTCAAGAGATTAATCATGTAAATTCAGTATTGGATATGTTAGATTCAGAGCAGCAGCCGGTTTTATTGTTGCTGGAAGCCGAAAAATAGACTCTGAGATGTTACACTTGATACCAATTAATGGTATGCAGTTGTCCGTCACCTCTGAGCTTTCTGTTCCCTTCGATCGTTCTTGCTTGTAGCAAGTGGAATTACAACTGTATCATACACATAGTACTCCCATTGAGATCTTGCTTTCTGAAAGAAAGCTTGGGTTCGGAGGATATCCCAAGGGCATCCTTCCATATCAGTCCCTTCTAGAGAAAGCTCTATCTCAAACGTCTGCGTGACAATTTGGTGCACCCTGGTAGGACATACTATAATTTTCTGCCTTTGGCATCGCCACATTTCGTCCGCTGATAACAGCACATCTTTTTCCCTGTTTGGTTCTTTCCACACCTTCCTTAAAATGAAAATGTACCAAGACCACAGCACACCCGTCCCATTCAACTGCTACATTCCCTTCAATGTTACAGTACAAGCCAACTGTGCTCTCCCCACGTTCTAACTAAATATTCAATCTGAAAATATCCGGAACTATACTCTACTTTCACTGCAGGACAAAATACCAAACATCGTCGCCTGTCCTCTGTAGACCACAGCAAAACAAACCACCGAAAATATTTCTGGAGTAATAAGACAGATAAACAATCCACATGATAACTTCAGCTTAACCATTTCCATATCACAAGAATGAAACTTGCAAATTAAAATTGTCCTTCATTATTCGCACATTATATAAATTTCTCATGCTTAAGAATTTATTGCACTATCGCACAAAATAGATACTCATTTAAATAATGATTGTGATATAAATCCTAAAAATTCGCAATACAACTTTCTTTTTTCATCAGCCTAACCTTTGATCTTAGTGCATGTGGTAATGTGTGCGTAGATTGCGAGGTATAGCTTGTTCTACTTGCTGTGTTGTCTTTCCCTTCTTATCCCCTCCCCTCTTATTTTGGGACTGGGCCAGAACAGTCACTAAGAATCTCGTGTGGCCTGAAACGGATGGAAACGCCTAATGTGTACAATGAGAGCAGAGTGCTTACCTTCACGTTCACCAGTAAGATCATTTCAGTTATTTGATACAAATCCCAGTAACAAGCGAAGAATTTATTTGTGTCTCCTTTACGGCTGTACGGCTTTGCTAACATCGTAACATCATCCGTTATAATAGAAAATACTCAGGTTGCTTTGAAGTATGTGGTCCCGTCCCTTGCTGGTGATTGAGGTCATTTGTATTGGCGTCTTTTACTTGTTTCTGTATCTTCCTTAAAGTTCTTGAAAAATTTTGCACTGACTCTTCGCTCTTAGTCATTTTAGTCTTGGCTCTCTTGAATGGTGATGGAATTTTCTGGCCATGTACTACCTTGTGAAACGGTTGTCCAGCACTTGCGTCAACTTCAGAATTATATCCAGTAACGATATACTGTAACAGTGTATCACAAGCGTTACGATAGCTGTTTACATAATGAAGTTATATATTCCTTACTGTTTGAAGCACTCAATCTGTTCTTCCATTTGCCACAGTATGCCGAAGTCTGGAATTCAGTTGTTGGGGAGCAAGTAGAAGAAAACGTTACATGAGAATATGGGCTTGGGACAAGGAATGAGAGAGGAGAAAGACTAATTGAGTTCTGTAACAAGATTCTACTAGTAATAGCAAATACATTGTTGAAGAATCACAAAAGGAGGAGGTATACTTGGAAAAGGCTGGGTGATACGGGAAGATTTCAGTTAGATTACATCATGGGCAGACAGAGATTCTGAAATCAGATACTGGACTGTAAGGTGTACCCAGGAACAAATATAGACTCAGATCACAATGTAGTGGTGATGAAGAGTAGGCTGAAGTTTAAGCCATTGGTCAGAAAGAATCAGTACGCAAAGAAGTGGGATACGGATGTACTATGGGATGATGAGATACGGTTGAACTTCTCTAAGGCTATAGATACAGCTATAAGGGATTGCTCAGTAGGCAGTACAAATAAAGAGGAATGGACATCTCTAAAAAGGGCCATCACAGAAATTGGGAAGGAAAACATAGATACAAAGAATGTCACTGTAAAGAAACCATGGGTAACAGAAGAAATACTTCAGCTGATTGATGAAAGGAGGAAGTACAAAAATGTTCCGGGAAACTCAGGAATACAGAAACACAAGTCGCTGATGAATGAAATAAGTACGATGTGCAGGGAGGCTAAGACGAAATGGCTGCAGAAAAAATGTGAAGGCATCGAAAAATAAATGATTGTCTGAAGGACAGACTCAGCATAGAGAAAAGTTAAAATAACCTTCGGTGATTTTAAAAGGAAATGTGGTAACATTAAGATCGCAGAGGGGATTCCACTGATAAATGCAGAGGAGAGAGCAGATAGGTGGAAAGAAAACACCGAAAGCCTCTATGAGGGGAAAGATATGTCTGGTTTGATACAAGAAGAAACAGGAGTCAATTTACAAGGGATAGGAGATCCAGTATGTGAATCAAATTTTAAAAGAGCTTTGGAGGACTTCAGGTCAACTAAGGCAGAAGGGATACATAAAATTCCCTCAGAATTTCTAAAATCACTGTGGGAGGTGGAACACGATTATTCACGTTGGTGTGTAGAGCGTATGAGTCTGGCGAAACACCATATGACTTTCGGAAAAGCATCATCCACACAATTACGAAGATGGCAAGAGCTGACAAGTGCGAGAATTGTCGCACAATCAGCTTAACAGCTGATGCATCCAAGTTGCTTACAAGAATAATAAACACAAGAATGGAAGAGAAAATTGAGGATGCGCTAGATGACAGTTTGGCTTTAGGAAAAGTAATGGCATGAGAGAGGCAATTCTGACGTTGCGGTTAATAATGGAAGCAAGACTAAAGAAAAATCAAGACAATTTCATAGGATTTGTCGACCTAAAAAAGCGTTCGACAATGTAAATTGGGGCAAGATATTCGATATTCTGATAAAAATAGGGGAAAGCTACAAGGAAAGACGGGTTATATACAATACGTACAATCGTCAAGAGGGAATAATAAGAGTGGACGACCAAGAACGAAGTGCTCGTATTAGAAGGATGTGAGACAAGGATAAAGCCTTTCGACCCTGCTGTTCAATCTGTGCATAGAGGAAGCAATGATGGAAATAAAAGAAAAGTTCAGGGTGCAATTACAATTCAAGGTGAAAGGATACCTGTCATACGACTCGCTGATAACATTGCTACCCTGAGTGAAAGTGAAGAAGAATTACATTATCTGCTGAACGGAATTAACAGTCTTATGAGTAGACAGTATGGATTGAGAGTAAATCGAAAGAAGGCGAAGGTAATGTGAACTAGTAGAAATGAGAATAGCGAGAAACTTATCATCAGGATTTATGGTCACGAAATAGATGAAGTTAAGGAATTCTGCTACCTAGCCACTAAAATAACCAATGACGGACGAAGCAAGGAGGACGTCAAAAGTATGCTAGCTTTAGCAAAAAAGGCATTCATGGCCAAGAGGAGTATAGTAATATCAAATATTGGCCTTAATTTCAGGAAGAAATTTCTGAGAATGTTCGTCTTGAGTACAGCATTGGATGGTGGTGAAACATGGAATGTGGGAAAAACGGAACAGAAGAGAACAGGAGCATTTGAGATGTGGTGCTACAGACGAATGTTGACAATTAGGTAGACTGATAAGTTAAGGATGAGGAAGCTCTACGCAGAATCGGAGTGGAAAGGAATATGTGGAAAACATTGATAAGGAAAAGGGACAGGATGATAGGGCATCTGTTAAGACATGAGGAAATGACTTTCATGGTACTAGAGGGAGCTGTAGAGGACAAAAACTGTAGTGGAGGTCAGAGCATGGAATACATCCAGCAAATAATTGAGTTCGTAGTTTGCAAGTGCTACTCTGAGATGAAGAGGTTAACACAGGAGAGGAATTCGTGGCGGGCTGCATCAAACCAGTCAGAAGACGGATGACAAGAAAAAAAACCCTCACTCTTGCCTTTAGTTAACAAATACGCAACAAATGAAAAAGTTGTTTTATTAATTTTAACACAACATAGATGCATTGATCTATAACTAAACTGTGCACTACACTAAACTTCAAGAACCAATTAGCCACCATGGCCTGAGCCCACGAGTCGGTGTGCTGATTTGGGACGGCAGGCACTCCCATTTAGTGGGAAAAATTATTTATTCTCAGCACATAGTGATTCCATGCTAGAGTTTGTGCAGAAGGATGTGGAATACCGTACTACACAATGAACTGTGACTGTGCTACAAATATCTTATAGTCATCGGCAGCTACTTGCACTTTCTGCCGCTCCACGATAGGATGACCAACTCTTTGTGACACACAGACCTTCCCACTGAGGGCCTCTCCATGGCTCTTGCCAGGTCGTTGGATTACCCCAAAATCTAATTGACTAAGCTTCAATGCCAATACTTGATGGACCTTGAAACCCCAGTAGCAAATTTGATCTCTGTGAACCATTATTAATAAAATGTTCTACCATGTAGATAACAACAGAAGTATTACAAACTATATATGAGGCTTTGCATTTCCTCTTCTGCAGCTGTACTGTGTAAATCTTTTCCACTTTATTTAACTAACACGATGCATAGGCAACCATCTACGTCTTGACGTACCACCAAGCCCAACACATGATTATGGGCTTCACAATACAATACGAAATCTTTCTCATAATTTGGAAAAACCTGCAAATTGAAGAAAGGCGTTGTGCATCATGGAGATGTTTACTACTGAAATTTCGTGAGAGCACTTTCCGGGAAGACTTCGACAACATATTACTTCATCTTACATACGTCTCGTGTGTTGACTGTGACGAGAAGTTCGACCCTATACAGAGGCTTACTAACAATTAGCCTTTCCACACGCCATTCGTCATTAGAACAGGGTGGGTGTGGGGAAGGGTGATCAGTTAGTGGTACTAGAAGTACCATCTGCCACACACCATACGGTGGCATGCGGAGTACAATGTACTCGTAGATGTAGCTGTAGACACTGTTCAAGTTACCAACAACTCTGTCAGTTTAGGAGCTGCAACTTCGCACACCGCTGTCCAATGGAATGTTACACTTTTTCAGTAAGTGAGTACGTGGTCATGCTATTTCTATAGATTCTGGGACAAAATTTCTGTAATAATTTGGTAGTACTAAGAATGACTAACTCCTCCGCCGGATGAGGCGACGATAAATTCCGTGCAGCCCTCACCATCTGGGATATGTTGTAACTCCATCGTAATTTTCATATACCCTAATTTGCTCAATTTTAGTAACGTAAACTGTTACTTCTCTTTATCGGTAGTCAAGTGTGCTTAGGCCTTAATACACACAAAATTCTGTTTAACAAACCATGAAATGTGGCTGGTGCATTCTTAAGCCCAAATGGCAGATGACGATACTGTAAATGCAATTTTCGGCCGGTCTTCTGTTACAATTTCTACACAGATAAACACATAATTAGGTGCTTCACAACACTGTATGATCTCATAATTTGGAAAAACCTATAAATTAAAGAGAGAAATTGTGCGTCACAGAGAGGTTTACTATGGAAATTGAGGAATCACTTTCTAGGATGAGTAGGACGACATATATCTTGTGCATGGATTATGACGAGAAAACTCGAGAAGTTCGACCCAATACAGAGACTTACTGTTCGGTCCACTGTGCAGATCCGTACTGCTCTTAGCGGTTCGAAGTTTCCATTAAATTGAGTTGAGGAGTGTATCCGTAATTGTTCGAATATTCAAATACCTATGGTCACAGCCTAACTGGCGCACTTCGGTTCTATCCATATTCTTCTCTGGTACAATCATCACACATGTTCCCCATGCATTGGTACTTTTCTCAGTGATACCTTTCCATAACTATTAAAGTGAACTCCTTCATCACCAACAGCATGTGATGAGGTGCACACTATAGTTTATAGTATAGAGGTGACATATTCCCACTTAGAATTCAGTGTTGCGCCATTGAGATCCTCGTAAAGACCCGCTAGTTTACAACAAGTTATCAAACTCTAATAACAACTTCTTTATCGCTAATTTTTTTCGTTACTCCCAAGTGCTTCACTTTTTCCCATGATGCAGTTATGTTAGTGGCTTACTCATGCTTACATATGCTTAGAGTCTGAATTTGTCCCATCCACATTGTTTTCTTCCTAATCTTCAAATTCGCAATCAGCGACCCCTTGTGACCCCTTACACAAGTCCATGTGTTTGGTCACAAAGTTTTCTGTTGCGATGGGCACTACCTGCTCGGCATCTCTCTCCTGGAAATGTCCGACGCTCTTGCCTACAACACCTTTAATTACAGGTCATTTCCTATGCATACCCATAACAGTTTTCCTACACCATGTAGTACCTTATCACAAGAATTAGTCTGTAGTGGCCTTGCACACAGATTCATTGGGTTCCCTTTCACTATATAGAAACTTTATGGCAGTGTGGCACTGAAACCAGTTCTCTCGAGATGAAACGACGTCCCATCGAGTATTGCTGTATATTTTCCAAGGTTTACTTTAGCTTGATGATAATATACCAGTGAAAACAAGTCGCTGCCAGCTATTTGTACCTCTACTTCTACATCCATACTCCGCAAGCCACCTGACGGTGTGTGGTGGAGGGCACCTTGAGTACCTCTATCGGTTCTCCCTTCTATTCCAGTCTCGTAATGTTCGTGGAAAGAAGGATTGTCGGTATACCTGTGTGTAAGCTCTAAAATCTCTGATTTTATCCTCATGGTCTCTTCGCGAGATATGGGTAGGAGGGAGCAATATATTGCTTCACTCCTCGGTGAAGGTATGTTCTCGAAACTTCAACGAAAGCCCGTACTGAGCTACTGAACGTCTCTCCTGCAGAGTCTTCCACTGGAGTTTATCTATCATCTCCGTAACGCTTTCGCGATTATTAAATGATCCTGTAATGAAGCGCGCTGCTCTCCGTTGGATCTTCCCTATCTCTTCTATCAACCCTATCTGGTACGGATCCCACAGTGCTGAGCAGTATTCAAGCAGTGGGCGAACAAGCGTACTGTAACCTACTTCCTTTGTTATCGGATTGCATTTCCGTAGGATTCTTCCAATCAATCTCAGTCTGGCATCTGCTTTACCGACGATCAACTTTATATGATCATTTCATTTCACGTAACTTATATTGTGGACAGTTTAATCCGGTATCCTTATGACACTACTGACACAATACAACATAATCTCAGTTGTGGAGCCGGAAGGAGGAACAACGAGGAATTCGTAATTACTGGAGTTCTCCTTCCATACAAAAAATAGCGCAACTTTTGAAGCCCCAATCGATAACAAGTGCTTCATGCTCTGTAATCAAGTAATAAACCTCGCACTGTGACAATCCCCTACTACCTATTGGGACTGCTTTCCTCAGAAGCTGTCCTTCCTCCTCGAACTCTTGGAACAAAGCTATGCTTAATCCTGTCTTCGCACTGATCGTAATCATACAGAACTGCTTAGGCAGATCAGGATGTGAAATGATCTGTGCTTCCACTATCTCTCTCTTTAAGGCCTGAAATTCATACTATGTGGAGTCGTGTCATATCCACAGTGACTTATTTCATGACAATTTGCACAGTCGTGGCATTGTCACATTGCATGCTGATGAACCGCATATGAAGGTTCACGAGCCCAAAAAATCCACGTAACTGCTTCTCCAATCTTGGAACTGAGTATTCACTTACAGTCTTTAATTTCTCTGATCCTGGAGTCAACACATCCCCCGAGATCACATGTGCCATAAGTTTAGCATGTGTCACTCCAAAGCTTATATTTGCTACATTTGCCATGAGCTTATAGCTGCTAAGGGTACAGAGAAATATCCTAAAAATCTATTAAGTACTATGTTACTCTGTCGAGCAATGACTCATATAATAAGCTGTAAACGCTACGAATTAATGTAACGGACGACACAATCAATCGATATGATAAGCGTCTGAACAGATAGTGGAATCCAAAAGCTGAGAATGTTGTATGCACGTGGCAAGACAGCTCAGATTTGAGCTACCATTAGCTAGAGCGGGGCTCCTGTGAAGGAGAACGACGTGCGACACGGATATTTTGGGGCAAGTCCATAATCTACATTTACATGATTACTCTGCAATTCACAATTAAGTGCCTGGCAGTTGGTTCCTCGAACCTCCTTCAAGCTACTTCTCTACCGTTCGATTCTCGAAAGGCGTACTGCAAAAACGAAAACTTACATCTCTCCGTGCGATCTCTGATTTCTCTTATTTTATTATGATGACTATTTCTCTCTATGCAGGTGGACGCCAACTCAATATTTTCAAACTCTGACAATAAAGTTGGTGACTGAAGTGTCATGAGAAAGTCCTACCACAGCGAAAAACGCTTTTGTTTCAATGACTGCCTCCCCAGTTCGTGTATCACATCCACGGCACTCTCTTCCTTATTACGTAATTATACAAAACGAGCTACCCTTCTTTGAACTCTTTTGCCTTTCGTCAGTCCTTCCTTATGAGGGTCCCACAGGGCACAGCAGTACTCCAAAAGACGTCGCACAAGTGTAGCATTAGCAGTCTGTTTAGTAGAGTTGCTGCGTTTCCTAAATGTTCCTTCAATAAATCACAGTCTCTTATTTGATTTTCCCTCAGTGTTATCTATGTGATCGTTCCAGTTTGAGTTATTAATAACTGTAATCCCTAAGGATATAATTGAGTTAACAGCATTTTTATTTATGTGATTTACCGCATAACCGAAATTAAACGGAATGCTTTCAGTACTCATGAGAATTTTCGTTATTTAGACTTAACCGCCACATTTTACGCCTTACAGATATTTAGTCTTATTCATTTTGCAATTAGTTATGATTATCTGATAACTTTACCAGAGGGTAAATGACAGCACCATCCGCAAACAATCTAAGACAGATCAGAGGCCATAGGAGTGAGAGTATTCAGTGCAGTTGACAAAAATATTGTCTCTATTGAGGTCGAAGTTGAGTGCCAGTGAAGTTATCTGGTCGCGTATAACAGGTATAGGTGAAGCTTAGTTAATTGTTGGATGTTTTTACCGGCTATCCGATTCCGCTCTGATAGTTCTACAGTCATTCAAAGACAGTCTACGGTCAATAGCGCGTAAATACCCAGATCATGCAATAATACCAGTAATCGGAGGCGACTTTAACCTGTCCAGTAGAGCACGTTTTCTGAAAATTGTCTTGAGCATCTGGCTTCTCAGCCCACACGCAATGGAAATATCTCAAACCCTGTAGCTAAAAATATACCGGACGTTATCGATAATGTCAGTATAGAAACGGGGATCTGCGATCATGATATCATTATAGCAGTGAAAGTTATTAAATCGGTCAACAAGGCTAGGAGAGTGTTTCTGCTAGATATAGCAGATAATCAGTTATTAATTACTCACTTACACAGTGAATTGGCATCATTTAATTCCAATGAGGTAGATGTGGAGGAAGTATGGGCGAAGTTTAAGCTGATTGTAAATCGTGGTCTGAAGAGTTATGTGCTTAGTCAGTGGATAAAACATAGAAAAGACCCACCATGGTTTAATAACAAAATTCGGCTGATGCTGAAGAAGCAGAGGCTGTTGCACTCTCGGTTCAAAAGGGGACGCACAAATGACGACAAGCGAAGGTTAGTACACATTCTTGCGTCTGTGAAAAGATCTATTCACGAAGCTTACAATTACCACCATCACACCTTAGCAAAAGATGTGGCCGAGAACCGAGAAAATTCTGGTCGTACAATAAACCGATAAGTGCTTCTAAGGCTTCCAATCAGTCGCTTGTTAACCAGTCTGGAGTGGCAGTTGAACACAGCAAGACGAAAGCCGAAGTTCAAGAAGTAGCAAGAAGTAGTTCACACAGGAGAACCGTTCAAAGATACTGTCATTTGACCATCGGATACACTCCCCTTTGGACGACATAGAAATCAGCGTATCTGGCGTAGAGGAACAACTGAAAGATTTGAAAACAAACAAATCACGAGGTCTGGATGGAATCCCAGTTCGATTTTACAAAGAGTACTCTACGGTATTGACCTTTCACCTACTTTGAAATTGTCGTGAGTCTCTCGCCCAGCACAAAGTTACAATCTACAGGAAAAAAACGCAGGTGACTGCAACACATAAGAAAGGTAAAAGAACGGACCCGCAAATTTAGAGGCCATTATCGCTGACCTCAGTTTGCTGCAGAATCCTTGAAATTATTCCCAGTTCTAATACGATAAACTTTCTTGATTTGAGGAAAGTTACGTCCACGAATCAGTATGGCTTTAGAAACCATCGCGTCCAATGTAGTGTCCAATGTAGTTACAACATCAATGTAGTTACAACATCATTCTGCTTACTAATCCTGGTATCTGTCACGACGTTCCCTGTTTCCTCGTGATTATTTGTGCTAAGAAGTGAAGCATGTCTTCGCAACCATGCATACCTGGAGTGGGCTCCTGAACTAATCACTGGAAACAATTTTCTGAGAAGGCATTCAGTAAGATTTTGGACGGCGTTTTGCAGCTACCACCGACTTTAAACACGTATTTTCGCCATCATAATCACCCACCACCAACCATAACAGTATATTTGAAATGGGACTCAAGTTTTCTGTGCACTGTTCAGCAGCTATATCACCTGAATCGGGGGAGGATAGGGGGTCGATAAAAAGAAACCAATTATTAAATTATTTCGTTTTTCAAGTATAGCTTCTACCATCTAACTCAGGGGTCTGCTTACTTCAATTTTACTACAAGATAAACTACTTCTAACAGCAACAAATACTCCGCCACCAACTGTATTTAATCTATGCTTTCCGAGAATGTCTGGGTCCTTCGTAAAAATTTCGGCTGAAGTTATGTCCAGCTTTAGCTAGATTTCTGTGCCTATAACCATTCGGTATTCCATGCCTTCTATTAGCTCTATGAGCTGTGGCTCTTTCCCAACACTGGTACACAGTTTAAACTACAATATCAACTGTTGCTGTATCTACCCTCATTCTGTGCTCGTCCTGCACCCTTTCAAAATGAAGACCTTCGAGCACTTGCCGAAGAACCTCTAACCTAAAACCCGTCTAGTCCCCTGCACACAGCTTCCTTTGTCCCCACTGCCCACACTTCTTCCTCTGCCCATGTAGCCACTTCCCGTGTGCAGTAGACCCCTGACTTATTTAATGGAACACGAAAAATCACCACCCTAAGGAGCAAGTCGAGGAATCTGCAACCTAAACTGTCGCAAAACCATTTGAGCCTCTAATTCGGGAGCTCCTGTCGGCTCTGTATCAAGTTACTACAGTCAGTTCTGTCGACCACGTGACAGACTATGAGCTCCACCTTCATATCGCAAGCAACACTGGCAGTCTTCACTACTTCAAATAACCGCTCAAAACTGGAGACAAACTCATGCAACCCAAAGTGATACATATTCTTAGTACCAACATGAGACACAACCTGCACTTTTCTGCACCCTGTGGTCGCCATTGTAAGATGGAGCACAGATTCCACATTTGGAGTGAATCCTTCAGTACACACTCAGAGTGCACATAGGATTCCTTCCCGTCCTTCACAGACATACCCCTAAGGGGCCAAATTACGCGCTCAACATTGAAGCTCCCATTTACTAGTACTCACACTCTCTGTGAATGCTCGGACCTTGTGGGCCGAAAGGTATCCTATGGAACAGGGCGAGTGATTCCATTTGGCTTAGAGACTTCGTCGGCCACTGATAGCACCCAAAACCTATTAATCAAACGAACTAGGGAGCCTCTCCAATCGGCCCCTCGTAAAGCTTTTCACCGTTGGCCGCATCTTAGAATGACCTCCAAATCGACCATAGGTAGTATCTGATGCAGCTACAGTAGTGGAGTGATCAGGGGACACCTGGGCCATGCTGTAAGACCCTAGGATCTCCCAGTTGAGTCCCCTACAGTGATGCCCATTGGCAACAGCCTCGAGCTGCGTGATTGAAGTCAACACCACCTCGAGCTGTAAGTGAAGGGTCACTAACTCTGCTCACATCTTAACACAGGAGTCACAGTTCCTACCCATACTAAATACGTCCGGTAAAAACACACACACTCACGAAATATGGGAGTTGAAGCTAAAGAACATTCACGAAATCTCTCTTCAAATGAGACGCTGCACAGTACTCTCATTCGCTGCTGCTGCTAGGAGAGCTACAACTCGACTGGCTCTTGAAACACAAAAAAAAAAAAAAAAAATGACTGGCGCGATGCAAACAGCGGTATTATGTACTAAATTAATTAAGGGCAGAACTGTGGCTGATAAACATACGAACATGCACGAAATATAGGAACTGAGGCTAAAGAATACTTACAAAATTTAAAATAAGGCACTTCATATGAGAGGCTGTGTCAGCTCACACTACCCTGATGCGCTACTGTTGCTATCAGAGCTACCGCTTGAAGCAGGAATCTAACTACTACAAGTGAATCTCGAAACACACAAAAAGAAAGGCGCGAAACAAAGAACAGTTATATGTACTACACTATTAATAAAGCGCGGAACTGTGCCTGATAACTATTCAAGGAAGTACGAAAAATACGAGAGCGGGATAAGCAACACTAATGATATTTAAAATAAATTTCTTCTGATAAGAAAGTTCATCAGTTCACAGTATGCTAATACGCTGCTGCTGCTAGCAGAACTACCAGTCGCCCGAGGGACCTAACTACTGCAAGCAGCTCTTTAAACATGAAACAAATGCCTGGATCAATGGAAACAGAGATTCTGTGCACTACACAGATAATAAAGCGTGGAACTGTGCATTATAAATACACAACAAACACTAAATAGCTGAAGATAAAGATCATAGATTACATTTAAAATAGTCTCCTCTTGTCAGAAGCTGTGTCAACTCACAGAACTCTGATGCGCTGGTCTACTAGGACAGCTACCCCTCGATTTCTTCGACTGATCAATCTCTGGTCTTGTGACTGTGTTAATCTGTCATGAATCTAACACTAGTCATAACGAGCCAACTCTTTTTTCCATCCCATGCAACTGATTGTTATACAAGGAAACCACTGGCTCAGTAACATCCGGTTCAAGAAACACTCGTAGCTCGTCACGTTTCTTTGTTCGTATGCTAACGGAACGGCGTATGGTGGGAAGAAAAATTTCATTTGTTCCTTAACCTGAAATTTATACTGGAAATAGGTAATGACTCCAAGATTCAGCGCGAACGTAGACGTGTGTTCATTTAGAATCGCGTGCAGTTCATCATTTTCTCTAATGCTGATATCCAGGATCATATCTGCCTTCTCCTTAATTATCATTCTAACTTCGTCTTCTGCTAATTTGGAAATTTGTGGTAAGTACTATGCGACCAAACTGCTGTGGTCACCGGTCCCTAAGCCTACACACTACTTAAGCGACCGTAAACTAACTTACACTAAGGACAACACACACACACACACACACACACACACACATACACACACATGCCCGAGGGAGGACTCAAACCTCCGACGGGTGGAGACGCGCGAACCGTGATAAGACGCCCTAAATCACGCGGCGCTACCTCACTCGGAAACGTATTCTGTGACTTCCGTTATATCAGACGGATGCTTCCTCCAATTTTCGCAGCAACTGAATGGCTCAATTTTTAGTTCCTCCATCGTAAAACATAGTTCCAAGGAATTCGTGGGAAGCTGCACCCGAAGTACTTGCTCCTCAAATCGAATGCGTACAGAATCATATTTCCTTAGCATGCATTCTCTCCTCGTCCAATGTCCATTACAGTTCCATGTTCTCGGAAGAAATTCACGGGCAGAATCAGTGGGAAGGCTAAATTCCGTTCTAGTTCCGTTCTCTGGCACAAAAACTCGAGTCGAACTTCCTGTCGATCATCCATAATCTCCCCGCAAGCATGCCATATATTTTCGTTTGAGAAGATTCAGAGTTGGTCCATCACAGTCCTGTTAGCATTTATCACGTATCGCTCTAGTAGACATCAATAGCTGGCTGCTGCTGTCTATAACGGCTGTGCGTCCCACATCGCCTACCCAATAGCATCCACTTTTCGTAGACGCGTTCGCTCTCCCCTCTAGTAGCACCTGTCCTACTGACAACACTTATTCTGAGGTCTGGCGCAGGTTTATCTTCTTTCTTGAACCGTTTGAGGTCCTCGTCAATGTTATGAAGACAGAGCAGCAACACGGTTCAACTACAGGTTGAGTCATAGAATTTGAACGACTTCCACAGATTGTCTCAGTGCTTCCATATTATTTTCTTCCCTCCTAAATTTATTAGTCGGTGTTCTTCGGCTCGAAACTATTCCATCATTTATGGTACCGATGTTATTATTCCATCTGTGGTGGTGCCGTTGATACTGTCTGCTATTTCTCATTCTTATGTGCTCTTTTGTTCTTCCAATCATTATGCTGTGTCTGCAGACACGCAAATCCGCAACCTTAATGAGATGCCTGTTGCCCTCTCTGGCCGCCCCACTGTATGAATTCGTTCTTACAGCAGATGCTTTAAGGCTTCAGTGTCATCACCCATCCTTCCTGCAAGAACGTGCCTTAAGCAGGAGGTGTGACAGTAACTTGTGGTAGCAAAAGCGAACTATCTCAGTGGAGCTTTATTGCACATACATACACTCGTTTTCTCCAGGATCTTTACCACACTACACACTCCGGAATCCAAGATTACGCGCTCCACAATAAATTCAGCTTCGCCTTTCCTAAACTGCCTTAGAACAATAGGTGGCTAAGAAGACGTCGTAGGATTCCTAACATGTTGAACATTGTTGTTAGGTCAGATGTATTCTCATGGTGGTCTCGCGCTCCAGAAGACCACACGTAAACTCCAAGTAATGCATCAACCACCACGACAGCGGGGAAACAATGATCAAATTGTTCCAGTCAAGTTTTGGGATGTAATGAACTCCCACTGTCCTTGAAAGCTTGAAATTTCCTAACAGACAACTGATGTTTGAATTTAGAATGCTACAACCTTCCTGACATTTCTTGCCCAACAGGACCTGAAAACCGCCTATGTTAACTCGGCTTGCAGCTAACAAAGCTGAACCCCACTGTGTGGTCACATGTACATCATATGATAATCTACACTCACAAATCCTCCCAATTAGCACACAGTTATTTGGACTCATGGGAATTTTGTAACACACGAGCACTGCATTTACTCACGGCGTAACCTCATCTACGCCCATCTCAGTTGCGTTGCCTTTCTTCTCTGCTGCGTGTTGAAGGCCTCTTGTCTCTCCTTCAATGCTTAAATTTCCCATACCTCTGGAGTGTCCCTTATCATTATGACACATGTTTCTCCAGTTTTGTTATTTGAACAGTGTATTCACGTTTACAGAAATAAAATACAAAGCAATATCTTTGATGAACATGCACACCTACAAAGAATCTTTCAGAAATAGCAGTAATTTTATGAAGTTATATTTATGACGTTGCAGAAACAATCGCTTGACAGAATCAAAGCACATCCAGCTGTAAAAGTTGTGGGAATTTAATTGTTACACTAGTACCACATAGAGAGTTCGTTTGCATTCAGTTTATTACGTATTTCCAGGTAGTTGAATATTGAATTACTGTGAAATACAGACTTCTTTGTACAGTGACTTTTATTATCCCCAAACAATATTACACATTTCGCGACCGAACAAGGTGCCTTAACCCCAGCACCAATAAGTTCGGATCTGTCGCATGGATGTTTTATGGGGGGGGGGGGGGGGGGGGCAAAATTTTCCCTCACATTCTTTTCACTTTTTAACATTTTGTTTGTTTGTTTGTTAGTTTTGATTATTTAATGACCCAGGAATGTCTTTACTAGGCAGCAACACTCTTTCCGTAGTTAAAAAATGGTTCAAATGGCTCTGAGCACTATGCGACTTAACTTCTGAGGTCATCAGTCGCCAAGAACTTAGAACTAATTAAACGTAACTAACCTAAAGACATCACACACATCCATGCCCGAGGCAGGATTCGAACCTGCGAGGGTAGCGGTCACGCGGTTCCAGACTGTAGCGCCTAGATCCTCTCGGCAAAACCGACCGGAAGGATTCGAACCTGCGACCGTAGCGGTCGCTCGGTTCCAGACTGTAGCGCCTAGAACCTCACGGCCACCCCGGACGGCTTTCCATAGTTATCAGGAACAATATAACATATACAAATACAACAAACAAAGTAATGAATATGGGAAATATTATCATGAAACTTATATTAAGAAATCATGAAAGTACATACAATAGCAAACCACAAATAAGAAAACAAAAAATCGAAGTCAGAAACTACGATTTTCCTTCCTACTCACTTTCACTTTCAATTTCTCAGCCTTTGCATGTGATTGTTTTTGCAGAATGAGTGTAACATACGTACTTGGACAACCTGCAACAAACTACAGGTACTTTTGTCATCTTGTCCTTTTCCTTTTTAGAGTTCTTACTCTTCAAACAGATGTGACATCTACCTCTTGAATAAAATTCAACAGATTGAACAGTTGCAGTAATGCAGAGGTGACAGGCTTTTGTAAACCCATGATATTCTTAGCTCTCTTTTCCACATCCGGCCTAACGAGATGTTGACCTAATTCTAGTAGATGCAGCCTTCTTACATTACGCTTCTTCTTATTCTAGTTTGGGTTGTTTATCATGAAAATTGTTCCAGCATTGAGACAGGCGACATCCATCAAGATGAAAAAGAGAGATAATAGCCACCTTCTCGTCTCTCGTTTTACTGAATTGTGTCGCGTCATTTGATGAATGCTTTATGCTGTCTATGCCCCCTTTGGTTTCACTGTAGGTGACACTGATGTTTGTCTTTTTTTTTCTCTCTCAAATCATCCACCTTGTTATCATTGTGGTTTGTGGACTGAAGTAGGAGATTCTTAGTAGGCTTCAGTTTGGAGATGTATGACACCAAGGTAACTGGTGCGTTGCCTGTTTTCGGATCTGTGAATAAGAACTTAGAGGAAAATGGCTCTTGACCCTGCGTCTTCTTAATCTGTTGTGGTATGTGTTTTCTGTTACTCTTCAATGTTCCCACCAAAGTTAACTTGTTATCATTGCAATGCTCCTCGGTTAGGTCTAGGAATGAATAGTAACTATCTGTTGTTATATATCTTCCACTTCCTTCCGGTCGATTCAGTAGGTGTTTAACAGCTACGTTTTCACTCCGTTCCTCGGCAGGTCGTTCATCCTTTCCTGCATAGACATCCATTTTTAGAACTTACCGGGTGTTTGCATCTGATAACATCCTAATCAATATGCCTTACTTCCCAGGCTTGTGTTTCATAAAGATCTTATAGGGACATCTTCATCGAAATACGGAGAGCAGCCGGTCGGTTTTGCCGAGAGGTTCTAGGCGCTACAGTCTGGAACCGCGTGACCGCTACCCTCGCAGGTTCGAATCCTGCCTCGGGCATGGATGTGTGAGATGTCCTTAGGTTAGTTAGGTTTAAGTAGTTCTAAGTTCTAGGGCAGATGACCGCAGAAGTTAATTCCCATAGTGCTCAGAGCCATTTGAACCATTTAGGGAGAGCATTTCATCGATCGTTAGATCTGCACTTGCTATGTAGTATTTCACAAACATTTTGTCAGTTTTGTCGAAAACTTCACGAAGAGGTCGAAACTTATCCTGCTTTCGTCATTCGGTTTCCGTTTCTTTATCATCAAATCCAATCAGGGACAGAAGTTCCCCACATCGAATGCGACTCATTGTAGCTATGTAGATATTCTTTCCCAGTTCTTTCCTCCATAAGTCCTCAAGACGCAGTCTAGTATCATTATTTGTGCTATGAGTATCAAAATACCAACGAAGGCGTACATTTCGTCTATGGTTGTAAGTCTTAAGTTCTTATTACGAGTTTCTTGGTTTGTATAGTCCATGATAATCTTCATTATATCGGGAGTTACAAAATTTTTGAAAGGTTCTGATACACTAGAGGTCAAGGCTTCATGAGTCAAATCTTCATGAAAATTCACTATATTTTTTACTGACCTGTGGACTTGCCTTGGAGGCACAGTAATATATTCTTTACCACTGTTTTCTGTAACAATGATGCTGGAAGCAGCTGCATACTGTTCATCAGCGGATGAACTCCGCGAAATTGACTCATTTTCAATTGCTGTGTCACTATCGTATGTGACAACTGAATCATCTTCTTCTGGATCACTTTCATCACCATCACTTGCTTCATATATTATGGCTGACACCTCTTCATCTGTGATAAACGTCTGATACTGACGAGACATTTTATTAGAACTGCGAATAACGTACAACTGCTGGAACTACAAACGAAATTTATTTCAAAACAACAATGGCAACACCATACCGCGGTACCAACAGTCAGGAACTGCATATCTTTCTGCAGTACTGAGAAATATTTTAATGAGAAAAGTTGTCTCACCGATGTCTAAGGTAGGGGCAAAAATTGCCCGCACTGAAATTAAATGTAATAGGCAGATTTAAAGAATTCACAAAAATTATAAAACCATGACAGCACATACTCTAGACATTTTTCTACAACTACCCAAATTCCTGCTTCTTCACTCCAACAAATAGATATATTACACAAATAAAACTGTGGGCAATTTTTGCCCCCCACCAACCCTCAGTGGTGCTAGGGTTAAGCGAATATTATGTCTCTGTGTTTGTTACATTCACATCCTATCGGTCTCTGCAGCCGTCAGCTAGTGGCGACCACTTAGTTTAACCAAGACGAAAGCATATAATACAAAAAATTGCTTAACTATAACTGCATTTTAATCAGAACGAAGTGAGATGTTATTAGTGTCTCCTACATAAATGGAGTTATAATTTTGGGTTCAGTAAACAGCAGAAATTTGTTCTAATGGTCATACATAGAACTTATTACTTTCCAGAAAAAATCGTAATTACTCATATGATATATTAACGGTGATAGCGCAGCATGATACGTGGGATTTAAAGTTCAAGGAGACAGGATTATCTTTGCAAAGTGTTCTCTTGCATACTTGGCCGTTCAGAGAGATGTGCAAGAAATTTGGGGTGAATTCTAATTAAGTGAAAATGTATAATGCCGTCCTGGAAGCAGAAAAAATTTACTACCGGCACCAGTAGCCTTCTGACACCCGATACAGCGCATATTTCTAATTTTTTTTAGCGTATGTGTGAATTACGGTGGCTGTGAAATTTGCAGCGATTATTTTTCCTCGCTAATTCTCATTTTCTCCCAGCAGCAGTTAAAACCGTACATTACGCTACGAAATGTACACTGTAGTCGCTTTGGTTGGGTTTAATTATTAACGCGCTGGTTTCCAAATTATCCGACGTAGTCGAATTTTTTTGTGTGGGATTTGCTTTTGCATCATTCATTTTACAGGACATAATCGTGTTTTTTTTCTGTGCTTGCATTTCACGTATACCTCCATATATTTTTATTTCGTCGTTCAAATGTCACATTGCATGTTCATGTTTTCCTCAGCATACACCAAGAGGCTGTAAGTTGCTTGAATCAATGAAGTAACAGAGCTGTCAACCTTCCACTGTTGACGAAGCTACCTAAATTTGTTAATGAATTGATTGGCTGTCGCTATTTCTGACGAATATTTTCATTTTTCCTCATAACGTTCCCCCCCCCCCCCCCCCCACCCCACCCCAAAAAAAACTTACATTTCCCATTTCTGTTGCTGGAATACCCATCACCTAGAATAATTAAACGTTAAAATTAAACCGGTGGACAAAGGAATGAAGAAAGAAAATTCGATTTTTATTAGTACAGAAATACAAATTTTCTCTTAAAATTCCATACCGCACCTTACCCTTATATCAACATTACGTACTTCTTCAAAATTATTGGACAGTCGTCGATGCCCTGCCATGCTTTGGTGAACGGTAACCGGTTCACTACCATTTTCCATCTTATCTGTATGTACGTTTTACAGTCTTAATTTAACTTCGAATAACCTTCGGATAATCTGTATAAATCTTTATAAACATTCATTTTCTTCTACTGTTTTGGAGTAAATAGCAACGCAGTACACTTAAGTTATTTTAATAGAAGACCGCTGCGGAGTTGCTTACATTATGTCACATCAATTAATTTTGGTATCCAAATCGACGCCGACATCGGATCCTGCACCTGTTGTGTGGTTTACACAGTTACCTTCACTCATACTAGTATTACAAATTTTGTACAGGACATTACCCGATAACTTTGCATTAGAGTCACTTTAGCTTTTCAAACGTACACAGTAAGTTTAACCATCTATCATATCGTCTTACGTGATTCCAGTGGCAATCGCGGTCCTTCGCGTAAGTGGAACGTCGAAGTCTGGATGCAGATTATAGCGACTGAATTACCGAAGCACTCAGTGTTTTTTTATTCCTTCCAAATTACAAAATGCAATGGCAGTGATAGCCATCAAGAAACAAATTTTTCTGTGAACTATCCCATTTCGCCTCCTGGGAGGACACAGACGGTCAAAATATAGCGACAACTGAAATCCCAACAGTCCATCAGTTTTTCTACCTGAGCTGATGATTACAGCCACTGCAAGACGGCCACTGTTCTGGAATTTTCACTTTCAAGTCGCAAACCATTCCGCTCTGTGCTCAAGCCGTATTGATCTGGCTCCTCGTCGTTAGGCTTGTTCAGTAGTCGCATTAAGGGCGTAACCTAGATCTTCGCCAATACACCTCACACATACTCGGTCTCCTTAAATTGGCCATTTTTATGTATATCGTACAAGTAACTGAATGTTTACTGTACTGGAAACAGTTTCGACAAAATCTCATTATCCGGCAGACATTAAAATTTTAAAATGGTGTATACCAAGGTCTGATTTTATAATTTTTCTTCTCTTCCAGATGACGAAATTTGACGTGAACTAGTTGCGGCACTATAAGCATTTTAGCTTTTGCTATTCCTATGCATAAATGTTCCATAGCAGCTGTAAAGCACAAACTAAAGAAGATTTTAAGTAAATCAGTCCTGTACGATCAATGTGGCTGGTGATAGTCCTAAATTTACTACAACGGGATTTACATAAATCGACTGAGATGTGATTTATGGATCATCATACCATACAAAACACACGATTTTTGTGATTTGTCCTAAATGGGTTCCTATCTCTAAACGTCCAACCTCGAATTACCATCTAAGAAACAGAATTTCAGTTGCTTCTGTGTTGCTGCATTCGTAAAACAATTCTTCATTTGAAACTTACGGGCTGAGAGGCCGTGGTCGATGTAATAAATTATATACTTCGACCACGGCCTCTCAGCCCGTAAGTTTCAAATGAAGACAACACCGGGCGTGAAAGGCTACGTTGTATGACGTAAAACATTTGTTTTCCCTCTGTACTTTACAAATGGATTTGGTAAGAGCCAACACTTACCATGAAAGGTGTTGTGTCTAGACAAGACAGCCTAGACACAATGAGAGGAAGCCGAAAGGCACGCGCTAAGCCAAAGCAGGGTGCGTGAGGTCTGAAACAGGATACGTTATGAATGCTATAAAGAAAAGTACGTAGCTTCTGGAATACTTAACTTTAATCCATCCTTGCGATACAAGTGAGACTCTTTAGATACATGCAATGTTACTAATGGCGCCTTGCTAGGTCGTAGCCATTGGCTTAGCTGAAGGCTATTCTAAATATCTGCTCGGCAAAGGAGCGAGGCTTCGTTAGTGTAGTCGCTAGCTACGTCGTCCGTACAACTGGGCGAGTGCTAGTCCGTATCTCGCGACCTGCCTTGTGGTGGCGCTCGGTCTGCGATCTCACAGTGGCGACACGCGGGTCCGACATGCACTAATGGACCGCGGACGATTTAAAGCTACCACCTAGCAAGTGTGATGTCTGGCGGTGACACCACAAAAGGCACATAGCCCTACTCAGTGTACAAATAACTTACAGGTATGGAGCCAGGTGATGTGCTCGAGAAGCGCTGGTATTTCCACATGTGCATACTCTGCACCCTTTATTTTCAAGCCACAAATGCTGCTACAGAGTGCTGAGCAACGAAATTTAAGACACACACACACACACACACACACACACACACACACACACACACATATATATATATATATATATATATATATATATATATATATATATATATATATATATATGTCTGTGTGTGTTTTGTGTGTGTGCTTGACAATTGCTGAACAACAGAGACATTGTCGGACAGGACTAAACAAAGGCAACGATTGACGACATGAAACACAGAACAAACCCAAAACAGTTGGTGTGACATATTTGTATCGAAAAATAGTACAGATTTCGCTACATGGGAAAGCAGGATAACAGATATAAATAACAGTCACGTTTTACGCAGGTCAGACTCCCAACATAAAAGTCGAAATCGTACTCTCAGTAAGGACTATGTTCTTCTCGGCCACTAAAGCACGTTTGGCACCTGTTGTTGACGTAGGCTATCGAACTGTCGAGTAGCCTCTGCGAATATTGCCCCACTCCTCTCTGAACGAGGTTTTGAGTTATTTGTACGGCTAGGGGAGGGATGTTCGTTGAGAAACATGTTTGCCAAGAGCATCCCAAGCATGCTGTATAAGGCTTAGGTCCGGAGAATGTACAGGCATTTCTACAGTCCTGGAAATGGAAAAAAAAACACATTGACACCGGTGTGTCAGACCCACCATACTTGCTCCGGACACTGCGAGAGGGCTGTACAAGCAATGATCACACGCACGGCACAGCGGACACACCAGGAACCGCGGTGTTGGCCGTCGAATGGCACTAGCTGCGCAGCATTTGTGCACCGCCGCCGTCAGTGTCAGCCAGTTTGCCGTGGCATACGGAGCTCCATCGCAGTCTTTAACACTGGTAGCATGCCGCGACAGCGTGGACGTGAACCGTATGTGCAGTTGACGGACTTTGAGCGAGGGCGTATAGTGGGCATGTGGGAGGCCGGGTGGACGTACCGCCGAATTGCTCAACACGTGGGGCGTGAGGTCTTCACAGTACATCGATGTTGTCGCCAGTGGTCGGCGGAAGGTGCACGTGCCCGTCGACCTGGGACCGGACCGCAGCGACGCACGGATGCACGCCAAGACCGTAGGATCCTACGCAGTGCCGTAGGGGACCGCACCGCCACTTCCCAGCAAATTAGGGACACTGTTGCTCCTGGGGTATAGGAGAGGACCATTCGCAACCGTCTCCATGAAGCTGGGCTACGGTCCCGCACACCGTTAGGCCGTCTTCCGCTCACGCCCCAACATCGTGCAGCCCGCCTCCAGTGGTGTCGCGACAGGCGTGAATGGAGGGACGAATGGAGACGTGTCGTCTTCAGCGATGAGAGTCGCTTCTGCCTTGGTGCCAATGATGGTCGTATGCGTGTTTGGCGCCGTGCAGGTGAACGCCACAATCAGGACTGCATACGACCGAGGCACACAGGGCCAACACCCGGCATCATGGTGTGGGGAGCGATCTCCTACACTGGCCGTACACCACTGGTGATCGTCGAGGGGACACTGAATAGTGCATGGAACATCCAAACCGTCATCGAACCCATCGTTCTACCATTCCTAGATCGGCAAGGGAACTTGCTGTTCCAACAGGACAATGCACGCCCGCATGTATCCCGTGCCTCCCAACGTGCTCTAGAAGGTGTAAGTCAACTACCCTGGCCAGCAAGATCTCCGGATCTGTCCCCCATTGAGCATGTTTGGGACTGGATGAAGCGTCGTCTCACGCGGTCTGCACGTCCAGCACGAACGCTGGTCCAACTGAGGCGCCAGGTGGAAATGGCATGGCAAGCCGTTCCACAGGACTACATCCAGCATCTCTACGATCGTCTCCATGGGAGAATAGCAGCCTGCATTGCTGCGAAAGGTGGATATACACTGTACTAGTGCCGACATTGTGCATGCTCTGTTGCCTGTGTCTATGTGCCTGTGGTTCTGTCAGTGTGATCATGTGCTGTATCTGACCCCAGGAATGTGTCAATAAAGTTTCCCCTTCCTGGGACAATGAATTCACGGTGTTCTTATTTCAATTTCCAGGAGTGTAGTTTGTCCGACACCTCAGGCATAAACATAAAGTCGAAACCGATCGCACCCCTAAACAGACGAACACGATCAAGAATGATCTCCCTGCAATACGCCTGTGCTATAACAGTTCCTTGCGCAAAGATATGTAGCAGAGTACTACCGATAACACCTAACCAAATATGACCAACGTCAGAAGCTATCGATGGTGAATATTCATAACAACCGGGTGAGGTAGAATTAAGTTTGTCCCTCTGTTATTTGACTAGGGGACAATAGGATTCATTGCAGAATTTAGACATTAATCATTTCTGTTTATAAGGCATCCAGCAAATTCAGTCTCAACTGCTTCCTTAATGTCAGTATCCCAACAGCTGGGCGCAAAGGCCATAATTTTCATGTTGTTGTATTCCACAGGAAGACGAGTTCCAAGAAATCGTCGGCAACTTCAAATTTGCTTGGCTATCGTTAAATATGTGACGCCTCTGGTCAACAGTCCGGTCCTCCACTGACCTGAAGTTATAATCATTCATGTTACACAACAACTATAACGAATACGTAAGGCATCCGCCTAACGCAAACCAGTATCATCCTTTACGAGCCCTGAAATGGCCGTAATGTTAAACTGTTGTCCAAAAAAAAAAAATGTATTTCACAACGTATCTACGGAATATACGACCGGTCCTTTCGGGAATGTTTCCTGCATAATGCTAGCAGGCCGTACAGTTTCGTGCCACCTCTTTAGTATCACCGAGCGAGGTGGCGCAGTGGTTAGCACACTGGACTCGCATTCGGGAGGACGACGGTTCAATCCCGTCTCCAGCCATCCTGATTTAGGTTTTCCATGATTTCCCTAAATCGTTTCAGGCAAATGCCGGGATGGTTCCTTTGAAAGGGCACGGCCGATTTCCTTCCCCATCCTTCCCTAACCCGAGCTTGCGCTCCGTCTCTAATGACCTCGTTGTCGACGGGACGTTAAACACTAACATCCTCTATCTTTAGTATCATAACTCACCCGATTCATAGACAGTTGATAGCGCTTGGCGTGTCTGATCTGTCTTTTATTATAAGAATTCTCACGAAAAGTGACTTCAAAGTGGGCTAACCTAGCTGACAAATATTCAGGGACCGAGGTGACATCGGCCTTATGAACAAAGTACGAAGTATCCCTTGACACTTAACCTAATGGAAACAACTGTAGATACCAATCAGTGTGAGTTGTCTTCCTCTAAATTTTATGTCCCAACATACCCTCAATCTTCCTGCAGGCCAAGAGAAGACGTGAAGCTAATATTCGGGTGGAATAAATTCATTAGTGATAATAAGCTCTTTAAATTATTACTTCCGTGAGTCAGGCAACAAAATAATGATCAACATAACAGATAAAAAATGTACGTTTAGATGCAGCCAAAATTGGCAATATTGGTAGACAACGGACTCTCCATCGCCAATCCATCTGTATGCACGGCACTCTGGGCTGCGTCTGTGCCTTGGAAATTCCAGGGTGTGCGCCTGCCGAAGTATCGGCGGTTGTTGAAGACGTCACTTGACTACATCCACATACGATTACTGAATATTTTAAACGCAGGGTGTAACATCCACGAGATAAATTTTAGCTACAGTGCAACGAGAGGAAATTATAAGTCTAACATTTATAAACATTATCTATCCGACATCTAGAAAAACAGTGAAATAAAACAAAACGGTGATAAATATTAATTATTTACATAATATTTTATGATGGCTAGCGTTGCTGCCTCTGTATCACGAGGTCTCGGGTTCGATTCCTGGCCGGGTTGGGGATTTTCTCTGCCCTGGGACTGGATGTTTGCGTTGTCCTCATCATTTCATCATCATCATTCGTTATAGTGGCTAGACTGAACTGCGTAAACAAATTCGAGTGTGAAAAACTTAGGACTTGTACGGGCGCCGATGACCGCGCAGTTGAGTTCCCTACAAACCGAACATCCTCATCCGAATGAAAGATATTACAGCTAGATCGGTTATTGACAACTTACTAGGTTGCTGACGTGTGCAAGAAGTATCACTGATACGAGTAATAGACAGAAGAATGGTAAAAAATTGAAAATCTGTAAAATGATGATTAGTTTGCTTTTACAGAAGGTAAAGGCGCGAAAGAGTCAATTCTCACGTTGCGGTTGATAATGGAAGCAAGAATGAAGAAAAATCAAGATGCGTTCATAGGATTTCTCTACCTCGAAAGAAAGTTCGACAATGTAAAATGGTGTAACATGTTCGAAATTCTGAGAAAAAGAAGAGTAAGCTATAGGGAAAGACGGATAATATACAATACCTGCAAGAAGCGAGAGAGAATATTAAACTCTGCAACACTAAGAACGAAATATTAGGATTCGAAATATGCAGCCCCTCACCACTACTGCTCAGTCTACACGTTGAGGAAGCAATGACGGAAATACAACAAAGGTTCAAGAGTGGGATTAAAATACAAGGTGGAACTTCATCAATGATAATATTCGCTGATGTCATAGATAACATCAGTGAAAGTAACGTGGGTGAAAGTATTGTGGAATTATGGGATCTGTTGAATGGAATGAACAGATTATAGAATATGGTTTGAGAGTAAATTGAAGAAAGACGAAAGTAATGAGAAGTAGCAGAAATGAAAACAACGAGGAACTTATCTGCATTGGTGATCATGAATTAGGTGAACCTACAGCAAAATAACCCATGACAGAAGGAGGAAGGAAGATAGAAAAAGGAGACTGGTACTGGCAAATAGGGCATTCTTGCTGGTATCAAACATAGGTCTTTAGTTGAGGAAGAAATTTCTCACAAAATACGTATTGAGCACAGTATTGTATGGTAGTGATCCAGAAGAGAATCGAACAATTTGAGATGTGGTGCCATAGAAGAATGTTGAAACAGAAAGTGGACTGATAAGGTAAGGAATGAGGAGGTTTTTCAACAAGTCGGCGAGGAAAGGAATATTTGGAAAATATTGATAAAAAGAAGTGACAGGATGATAGCACATCTGTTAAGATATTAGGGAATAACTTCCATGGAACAAGAGGTAGAGGATGTATGTTGCAAGTGTTTCGCTGAGCTGAAGAGGTTGGCACAGGAAGAGCATTCATGGTGGGCTGCATCAAACCAATCAGTCGACTGATGACTATAACAAAAAATAGAGAGTATTAGTAAAAAGATAACTGTAAGTTTCCTGCCCCATCCGTGTGCTACCCGGTTTTTGCTCCCTCCTCCATCTGCTATTACTTCAGTTTTGATGGATGTCGAATTAACCATCTTTCCACTCTCATTTCGAGATACAATACAGGACACAAATAAGAATACTCAGGCTAAATATCAACTTCTACGATGCCAGATACGTTTCCAGGGCTTTGAAAGTTTCGTCTGTGGTGTAGCTCGAAACATACCGTGTAACATTTTACATTTTAGGAGCCAAGATTTAAGCGAGGTTTCGGTATTGCACCCGGATCATGTTGACTTATGTCACAGTATTTCAACTGCCACATGTTCAGACATCTTCAGGTGTCCGCTCCTAGAGACTGCCATTTCTTTGTGGTTGGTTTCACTACATTATCATCGGTGTAGAACTGTCTAAGTGTCTTGGTGGCGGAATAATGTTTTTCTACGTAACCATGACGGCATCACAATGATGTCATTGTACTGCATGTTGCTGGCGTGGCCGTGTGACTTCAAGTCGTGTACCACCATCCAAAGGTGTAAGATCAAGGGTGCCAGTAAGATGTAACACAACCACAAAGGTAGTTAGAATGGTTGTCGCACCAAGGGTTGCACACATCAGGGCAATCGTTAGCCATGGTCCCAATCCGAGTCATCGAGAATGATTGGAGGAACATGGTGCAGTGTCAGTATCAGGAAGTCGTAGTGCCTATGTGTTGCAATCCATTGACGGTGTCGTGCAGGGGGTCCATTTTGTTAGAGAGGTGCCTTCGCATGTCTCTGTTCATAGCGACCATGTTGGGCTCCACCTGTAGGGTAACGATACTTGTAAGCGGAGGGGCGTGCAGACTCCGCCAAAGCACCTCATACTGCAGGCGCTGGAGGACCTGCTTTGGGGAGGCACTAATTGTGATTCACGAAGGGCAGCCTTAGGTGAGGGAAGGGTTGACAACCATCTAGTACAGTAGGAGCTTTGTGTCTAAGGTCAGTTTCCTGCTGTTGAAGAGTGGGTGTAATGTTTATATTAGCCTCTGCCCCTTTTGGGTGATGTATTCCGCATGTCGATGGAAGAGCAGTTTTTTATCCATCCCGACACCTAGATATTTGGTATCTGAGTACGTTGGGACCGAGATACTTGCAATAGTGACGTAGTGGCGGAGGACAGAGCGCCGTTTGGTCAAATAGACCTTTCTTCTTTAGGCGGCAGTGGGAGCAACCTCTTTTGACCGACACCAAGTGACTATTACATCCCTATGCCCCCGGAGACGAGCAATGAGCTGTTCGTTGCTGTGGCCGGTCGTATAGAGCACCATGTCCGTCGATGTACTGCGCCAGTTGCAGTGAGGGAGGACTGGCGTATCATTAACATAGATGTTAAGGAGTATTGGAGACAACACAGAGCCTTGAGGCGTACTCATCGACAAGTAACGTAGGTTAAAGTCTTTTCCTTGCTGAGTAACCAAGAAGGTTCCATCAGAGGAAATCATCCCAGATCTTGATCTAGATGTCTGGGAGGATCGTCTCTGAGTCTGCATTTTGTACATAAAATTGTTCTGCCAAATCTTGTAAGCGTTTTGCATACCCAGGAAAACTGCTGACATCGACATGATGTTCTGTTACCCCAGAAACTTGTAGTTCGGCTAACAGGTGGGGAGTGAAACCGAAATGTTCTAGGTGGATTGTCCCAGCTACGTCCAGAGGCTGGCAAATTAGGTGCAGGAGCAAATTCTAGGAACTGCGCTATGGTATTCAGAAGGCTAATGGTCAATATGTTTTGTCTGCTTCCACTTTGGGAGGGGGGAGGGGGGGCGGAGAATCCAGCTGTGAGACAGCAATTCATATTGTTGCGGACACAACCAGTGGCTTGTGTGGGAGCCGATCGAGGTATTTATTTAACATGCAATGTCTTATGGAAGAGCACCCCCATGCCCCCACCTCAGCGATGGAGCTGGTCTGTGCGATCGCAAATCATGTTGCATAGACGAAAATTGTCCGCCAGTTTGAGATGAGTTTCTGAGGCAAGTAATATGTCTACATGGTTGACTTGTAGGAGTTCAGTTTTCATCTTTTTAGTGCCATTAGCATAAAAAAATACAGAGAACTAGATCCCAAGGGGGCTGGTGGTTGTGTCGTGCCCGAGTTGCTATTATAACCAAATCTGGCTGAGCCCTTCAACCAGGATAATGACTTTTGTGTTTCCAATCTCCGACTGACGGATTTTCTGAGCTGTTTCACGAATGACAAACCTGATACATGATTGCATGAACAGAGAAATGACCTGGAGAATGTGTAGCATATCATCTCGAAACGAAGCATCTGTCTCCATCACTGGGGAGGCATATCTCAGGTGGGCTGCTTGATCCTGTGGCAGGCAGGATAGGTTGAGAAAGTGCCGCAATGGAGGGTTGAGGCACGTAAACAAGTGGGTGTGAGGAGGCTGTAGATGGCATTTCATGGTATTCGTCTCGGGAGACGGATGAGCAGAAAGAGACTGAGCTGCAGCGGCAAAGATGGTCGTAGAAGACAGAGCCATAGGAGGTCCCTCTGTCACAGATGTTATGGATGCTAGGACATCTGTCGTTCGTTGGGCGTCCAGCTTATTGCTTAAGACATGAAAACTGGTGAGGTTCCTTGGTGGTGAGGGTGGCCGATTTGTCCTTGGCTTCCTTCTTGGAGTGTGGGAGGACTTCATCGCTTCTGATATGTAGGACAGACCCTCCAGGAGCCCAGATGGTATGGGTCATGAGAGGTGCCCAAGAAGGGGGCATTGTTGGGTATTCTGAGTGGGGAGTTTGCAGTCCTCCGACACATGTGGGCTAGCACACTTGACTCACTGGAAAGGCTGTGTGTTGCAAGTGCTGACACCTACCAGAGATGGATAGGTTTTTGCAGCCTTCATATGATTCAATACACACTTTGCTGCACAGGAGATACTTGGTTTGGTAGATACATTCAACTTCATCTCTCCTAAGAAGGAAGAAGACATGGGTTTGCATTTGGATTAACTTCTGGGTCTTAAGTCCTTCTCGTTGCATTGGACCAAAGTGTCGATTAACTTGAGATGGAGGAATTCATACCAGACATCTGTTCTGTATCGTCAAAGGGAAGGTCCTTGATCAAAATGTTTGTTCTTTTCTCACCAGAAGCCTGAACAATGTAGTAATATATTGCCTTCGACTTTACCAAGTTTTGAACTATGAGGCAGTCGTCGTCTTTTGTGTCAAGTATCTACAGTTCAGTGTTAATGTAATTCATGAGTTTGTAAACCATGATAGGAAGGATCTTCTTTGGTGGTGGGGTCAGAAGGGGGACCCATTTCCTGCTCAATGGCACCAACAAACCGCCACTGTTTCCCTTGGTAGGAGGTTTCTGAATCCAAATCACGGTCGCTGCGATGGGTGCGAGCGTATAGCAGTTAAGATTTTCGGCCATTTAGAGGACCGTCAGTGGTGGAGTCCCCACGGGGCTCGATGGGCCAACGAGCTGTTCTAGACGAAACAACACTCGACGCTGTGTCCATGTAGAGGTCTGCTGTATCAGTGTTTGGTGCGAACATGGCATGACTCACTGGATGAGAGGTCTATCACTAAGTAGCCATGAGAGTGGAAGAGGGGTACCTAACGAAGAGGTTGTGGACAAGGATTTCCTGAATTGGTATCACTGCCAGTTGTTCCCGGTGACTTGAGGCGGGAGAGACGATGCGCTTTGTCCTTAGCTCTGGCGCGTGCTGGGATGAACGTCGATGAGCAGACGGCGATTTGACACGTGAAGGTGTGGCGGAAGTTTCGCCTAGCAGCGGATCCTTGTCCTTGGCCATATTCATGTTTTACCTCCGTCTCACTGACGTAGCTAGGGCCCTGGCTAACGCAAATCTGTCGCCTATCAATCCCAGGGAGACCGCGACACATGTGAATAACAACTGGGCCTTAGAAGGCAAACGAAAGATGATCGTCGACTCGGACACTACGTTTAGCAACGCTCAGCGGAACTAGTGAGTGTACTCACGAGTAAACACTGTCAGATCTCTAACCTGACCAAACTTGGGAGACTGCTAGTCCACGGTGTCACCTGCATAGCAAAAACTGGCGCTTTGGCGGCCGTTACACGAGAGACCTCTGACCAAGTCCTCGCTCTGTGCAAATACTTTTCCATATGTAGAGCGCAGGCTCATGCATAAAAGTGAAACTACATGTCCACCCTCTCTTGGAACGCCTTAAAAGGAAATGTCAGATGTCCGCAGATGTGTGATTATGAATAAAACGTTTTCTCTCAGAAGAAATTTAAGAGATCAGCTGGTCCAAAGTCTAGTCCAGTTGAAAGCCTCAGTCACGATTTATAAGATCTTGTGCTAACTGTATTTCCACGAATTCTTTAATTGCTGCATCCCAAAAGGATCTCTCCGGGGTCAAAATTTTTGTGTCAGAGTAATCCTTAGAGTGTTCTGTGGTAATCCGGTTCTCGACTACGACAGACTTATTGGGCAGCGAAAAGTAAGTGCGATGCTCATGTTTATTGTGCGTATTGTATGACTGATGTAACCTTTGCACACTGGAAAGGAATTTTGAAAATTCCGGCCTTTCGCAGTCCCAGATCATCCTATACTGAATCGAGAAGAACACTAATCTTCGCTGGTGGCCCTAAGATTAGTTTAACTTAACGCATCCTTAGAATCCCACCTACATTAAACAAAAGATTGCCGATGTGTGGAAGGAACGCATTGGGCTTCGTCAGCTCCTTATCTTCTTGGTGTTGTGGGTGGTCACGTTTCTTCCTCCCTAGCGCAGTACTAATCTGATGTGGAGAGTAAGCATTATCTCAGAACACTGACTCTAGATGTTCTAGCTGCTTTGTAAGGCTCTCCTTCAGAAATAACAAGTATCCTGTACACCAGCGATCTAAGGGTGCCGGTAACTTGTGAAGGGTGATGCAAACTCGACGCTTGCGGATAGAGGTCCCACCAGTGGCGGACACCTGAAGATAGCTGAATGGTTGACGGCCAAAATACTATGGCAAGAAGTCAACATGATCCGGCTGCCATCCCGAAATCTCGCCGGGAACACTTCAACAATCGCGCAGGATTTATGCGGATAGTAAAAACTGTCGTCACATGAAACCGTCTCTTTAGCATGTAAAATGCCTTATAAGAACATATGACTGGAGACGCCTCTGGCAAATGAGGAACTTGAACAGGATTTGTCAGCTGCCACTGGAAGCGATATTCCACAGCGCCCTCTCACTACAGAGACTCTGTGAAAAAAGTCGGTGTAATTTAGGCATGGATACCAGTCAATAATGGACATATGGCGAAATACCACTAAATGCACAGCCGATTAAGGAGAATGCCAAGTGCATCGAAAGACAAAATATTGTGCCGGAAAAAACTTCCCAACACAAAGAAAGAGTTGTGCGACGTAATCGAAAGTTGGTAGACTTGTTTCTACATCTGAAAGAATATGTCTAGTCATATTTCACGCCATTCATATAAGGATGCCCTAGTAGCGCCACTATGAGGAAGCAAATCAAGTTGGTTTAAACACACGCTGCAACGGTCGTGAGTGTTAGTTACCTTTGAGACTGAAATGATGAGTTGATGTTAGTCAAGAATGCCTATAAAACGGTTAAAATGGCTCTGAGCACTATGGGACTTAACTTCTGAGGTCATCAGTCCCCTAGAACTAAGAACTACTTAAACCTAACTAACCTAACGGCATTGCACACATCCATGACCAAGGCAGGATTCGAACCTGCGACCGTAGCAGTCGCGCGGTTCCAGACAATAGCGCCTAGAACCGATCGGTCACCCCTGCCGGCAATGCCTATAAAGAGACAAAAAATACTATTTTCAACATCACACTGATTTGGTAGGAGGTCGTCTAGCGGGGAAACGAGGAGCTGGATGTTCTATCTGCAATGTTGGAGAAAAACTAGGGGTGAGTGTAGCCACTGTTTGTGGTTGCTGGCAGCGGTGGTCACGAGAATCTACAATCGCGAGAAGATCGGACTCCGGACGGCCACGTGGTACTGCAGAGAGGGAAGACCATCGTGTTTGGCATATGGCTCTGGCCCAACGTATTCCACATGAAGCAGGAATTTGAGCAGCAGTTGGCGTCACTGTGCACAGTGAACTGTTACAAATCGATGATTTGAAGGACAGCTGCGAGCCAGACGCCCTGTACCGTGCATTCCACTGTTCCTGTACCACCGCTATTTGCGACTGCAGTGGTGTGAAGCAGAGCCCATTGGAGGGCAGGGTGGAGATCTGTTGTGTTCTCTGATGAAAGGCTGGTCTGCCTCTGTGCCAGTGATGGCTGTACGTTGGTTACAGGAAGATCAATTGTTTCACATGCTAGACACATTGGATCTACACCTGGCTTTTTGGTCTGGAGTATGATTTCGTTGTTGTTGTTGTGGTCTTCACTCCTGAGACTGGTTTGATGCAGCTCTCTATGCTACTCTATCCTGTGCAAGGTTTTTCATCTCCCAGTACATACTGCAATCTACATCCTTCTGAATCTGCTTAGTGTATTCATCTCTTGGCCTCCCTCTACGATTTTTACCCTCCACGCAGCCCTCCAATACTAAATTAGTGATCCCTTGATGCCTCAGAACACGTCCTACCAACCGATCCCTTCTTCTGGTCAAGTTGTGCCACAAACGTCTCTTCTCCCCAATCCTATTCAATACTTCCTCTTTAGTTATGTCATCTACCCATCTAATCTTCAGCATTCTTCTGTAGCACCACATTTCGAAAGCTTCTATTTTCTTCTTGTCCAAACTATTTATCGTCCGTGTTTCACTTCCATACATGGCTACACTCCATACAAATACTTTCAGAAATGACTTCCTGACACTTAAATCTATACTCGATTTTAACAAATTTCTCTTCTTCAGAAACGCTTTCCTTGCCATTGCCAGTCTACATTTTATATCCTCTCTACTTCGACCATCATCAGATATTTTGCTCCCCAAATAGCAAAACTCCTTTACTACTTTAAGAGTCTCATTTCCTAATCTAATTCCCTCAGCATCACCCGACTTAATTCTACTACATTCCATTATCTTCGATTTGCTTTTGTTGATGTTCATCTTATATACTCCTCTCAAGACACTGTCCATTCCATTCAACTGCTCTTCCACGTCCTTTGCTGTCTCTGACAGAATTACAACGTCATCGGCGAACCTCAAAGTTTTTGTTTCTTCTCCATGGATTTTAATACCTACTCCGAATTTTTCTTTTGTTTCCTTTACTGCTCGCTCAATATACAGATTGAATAACATCGGGGAGAGGCTACAACCCTGTCTTACTCCCTTCCGAACAACTGCTTCCCTTTCATGCCCCTCGACTCTTATAAATGCTATCTGGTTTCTGTACAAATTGTAAATAGCCTTTCGCTCCCTGTATTTTACCCCTGCCACCTTTAGAATTTGAAAGAGAGTATTCCAGTCAACATTGTCAGAAGCTTTCTCTAAGTCTACAAATACTAGAAACGTAGGTTTGCCTTTCCTTAATCTTTCTTCTAAGGTAAGTCGTAAGATCAGTATTGCCTCACGTGTTCCAGTATTTCTACGAAATCCAAACTGATCTTCCCCGAGGTCGGCTTCTACTAGTTTTTCCATTCGTCTGTAAAGAATTCGTGTTAGTATTTTGCAGCTGTGACTTATTAAACTGATTGTTCGGTAATTTTCACATCAGTCAACACCTGCTTTCTTTGGGATTTGAATTATTATATTCTTCTTGAAGTCTAAGGGTATTTCGCCTGTTTCATACATCTTGCTCACCAGATAGTAGAGTTTTGTCAGGACTGGCTCTCCCAAGGCCGTCAGTGATTTCGTATGACAACCAAATCATTCTTGTGGCTGTGGCACGCATACTGACTGCAAAATTCTACATTGGTCTGGTGATTCGACCTTTTGTGCTGCTGTTCATGAAGAGCATTCTAGCGGGCATCTTCTAACAGGATGACGCTCACCCACAACCGCTGTTGTAAACTAACATGTTCTACAAATTGTCAACATGCTGCCTTGGTCTGCTCTACCAGTAAATAAGTCAGGAGGATTTCATCGGTCGACAGCTATAGCGTCATCTGCAATCAGCATTAACCGTCACTTTATTGACCGAACAAGTGCAACAGGCATGGACATCCATCCCACGAACTTGTATCAGTCATCTGTACAACATCATTCACACACGTCTGCATGCTTGGATTTAACAATGTGGCTGTTGCACCGGTTCTTAAGGTACCAGCATTTCACATTTGCGATGGCTTACCTCGTGATTGCATTAACCCGTGACCTACCAGTGTTAATCCCTTAAATTTGGTACTTAAACAAATGTATTCCGAACTTCCATTGCTCTACACTCATCATTTTTTGGTGTCGCGGAATTGTTTCAGTCCGTGTAGTTAGGGACTAGGAGTGGAAGGACAATATCATGATGTTCTCAATTGTTTTATAAAGAGAATTTAAATTTAAAGCCGTGCATCACTTAAGACTTCCAGGCTAATAGGCCGCGGTAGATGTATAAACCTTTCTCCTAAAGTTTCCTCACCTACAGCGGGAGACATCTTCAAAGTAGATAATTGCAAGCTGAACTCGAGGGACCGCAGAATATATGGGCAGTGTTGACGGCGCCACAGTCCATCAAGTGACGTCAGCTACGAGATTATCTGTGGTTAATGACAACATTCTCGATTGAAAGTAATTGATCTCCATTCTTATGTTGCAGTATTGGCATTCTAATATTATCTAATTCAACACGTTCCTCTTTTTTGTTAGAACTATTACGGAGTTTATAAATCTCAATAGCCACTTTGTACACAAGTGCTTGATAATGCGATGTTTTCTATATGATATTTGTCGCAATGAATTTTATTTCATGGTCACATACATCTACATAAAATTCTGTTTCCATCATAATTACATCATCCGACTGCTGTGGAGATTGATATATTCCTGACATGTAAGCCACGTAACAGTAATACGTCGTAGGCACAAAGGAAAGCACTGGAGGGTATCAATACAGATAAAGACATAATCGTTCCTACCGCAGACAAGGATAATGCCACGGCCCTGATGTGGAGTGAGTACTGTCATGAGAATGCCAGTAACATTTTAGATCCCATAAATTGTAAAAAAAGTTCCGAAATATCTGACTACGAAGTTTTCAAAAACCACCAATGGATTGGTGAAAGAGCGTTCACTCACCTCTAACGATAAGACGCTACTCTGCAAAACGCTGCAAAACTGAAGCGTAACCACCTAGGCTCTATGGATTACACAAGGTGCACAAACCATACCGTCCTTTCAGGCCTTTTGTAGGTGCTATACGATCTCCCACCCACGAAGGACCTATACACCTTGCCACATTGCTGCAAACTTATGTTGGTGGAACTGACAGTCACTTTAATCATTAACATCATTTCACTGACAGTCTAAAAGAAATGGACGTGGACCAATTTATTTTTGATGTTGGGTCGTTATTTACCTTGTTTCCAGTTAACGAAGCTATCTCATGTACAGCTGCTATTTTTCCAGAAGATATTGCGGATTTATTCAGACACTGTCTCACGACGATCTGTTTTAAAAGCAATAATGACTTCTATAAACAGATTGGCAAGGGGGGTGGGAGGAGGAGGTAGTATGACTATGGGCAGTGCTCTTTGTCCAGCTGAGGCCAATTTGTTTACGGAGAAGTTTGAAAATCAGACGTAACAGACTGCCAGTAGAAGACCAGCCCGATGGTATCGCTACGTCGATGATAGTTTCGTGGTGTGAAGATATGTTGCAGAGGAACTGAATGTCTTCCTGGTGCATCTCAACAGCATCAATCCGAAAACAAAATTTACCATCGACACGAAGAATAATGGTCAACTTCATTTCTTGGGTGTGTCTGTTATCATGCGAGGAGACGGGACTTAGGTCCATTGGGTAAAGGAAAAAACCATGCATACTGAACGTTACTTGCATGAATGTTCTAACAACCAACTCAGACAGAAAAGAGGTGTGATTAAAACCTTGGTACTTAGGTCACAGAAAATTTGTAAACCATGAGCACGAAGCTGTACGGTCGCCACACAAGGAGAATTCTTATTCCAACGACGAGACAGATCGAGTACTTTGCACTAGGGACAGAGAATTCGGTCGACGAGGAGCGATGACCGTCCAAAGGGAAAGTTTTCCTTCTGTTCATCAGTACGACTACAGATCGCGTTGGGAAAGTGTCAAGCAAGTATGGATACTACCTTCGATCCACAGGAAATTTAAAAGAATGTTTATGATCAGCACAGGATATACGACATCCTTTGGCTACACTGGGTGTATATAAAATTCCTTATAGTTGTGGACTGCTTTATATTGGTACCACAAAAAGAAGTGTTATCACCCGTCAGAGTAATTGACGCCTGGGACGTACAGATATGTCTTCCTTAGCAGAACATCTTTACCAAGAGGGTGATCACGAAATAAAATTCATTGAGGCGGTTGTCATATCGAGAACATCGCGTTACCAAGCGCGTGTGTGTAGAGAGGCTATTGAGATTTATAAACAGCCATATAATTTTAGCAGAAAACAGGAAAGTCTTAAGCCGGCCGTTGTGGCCGAGCGGTTCTAAGCGCTTCAGTCTGGAACCACGCGACCGCTACTGTCGCAGGTTCGAATCCTCCCTCCGGCATGGATATGTGTGGTGTCCTTAGGTTAGTTAGGTTTAAGTAGTTCAAAGTTCAAAGGGACTGATCACCTCAGATGTTAAGTCCCATAGTGCTCATAGCCATTTGAACCATTTTGAATGAAAGTTTTAAAAAATGTCCAAATGTGTGAGCAATCTTATGGGACTTAACTGGTAAGGTATTCAGTCCGCAAGCTTACACACTACTTACACACAAACACAAACAACCATGCCCGAGGGAGGACTCGAACCTCCGCCGGAACCAGTCGCACAGTCCATGACTGCAGCGCCTAAGACCGCTCGGCTAATCCCGCGCGCCAAGGAAAGTTTTAAATTAGATAAAACTTGTATGTCAACATTGCAGCGTAAGACTGGCGATGTTTACTTTAAATACAGAATGTTGGCATTACCAGAGATTATCTCGTAGTCGACCTTCACGTGGTGGACTGTGGTGCCCTCTACACTGGCTATATATTGGGTGCTCCTTCGAGTTCTGTTAGCAGTTCTATCGTTTACCTCTGAAGATCTCTGAAGATATCTCCTGCAGTCGGAGAGGAAACGTTAAGACAAAGTTTTATACATCGACCTTGCCCTTTTAAGCAGGAAGTCTTAGGTGCCATCAAAGCTTATATTGTATGATTTAATTAAGTTAATTTAGTTAATAAAGTATTTTTTCTGAAAATCAACGTTCGACATCAACCCTTCTTTATATTTACGTCCTTCTACGCTACTATTTTTGTGTGCTAAACTTAAAGACGAAAGTAACTTTCGCATGATGAGCCAAGCAACACAGCTCGACAAGTGTTGGGCGATAGATAGAAATAACTGCTACAGTGCAGTAGAAAACTGAAAGATATACGAAATATGGCGAAAAGAAAGAGCACCGTTATTAAAAAACAATAATTATACTGAAGTTACCGCAATTCATCAAACGTCTCCTGGGCATTATAAAACATGGAACATGGTTCTCGATAGGATGTATGGTCAATATTGAGGGCAATTCATGCTCCGTAACGTGCTCCCATGCTGACCACAATATTCGTCATGAGCTGTTGTGGTAGGAGGTCTCATTCACCCACCGGCGTCGTCGACAGCAAGTGGATGGTCGTTGTGCATGTCACCGCCCTGCAACACGTCTCACAAGCGCGTTCATACGTGTTAGATGAGATTTAAGTTGGCGGAGCAGGCAGGCCAGTATATTTGTTGTTCCAAGGGCCCATTCAACCTACGCTGTTCGATGCGGTCGCTTACTGTCATCCATAAAAATGAGGTCAGGGCCAATGTGCACTTGAAAAGACACACAGAGAGAAGGAGTACAGTGTCATGAGCGTACCGTTTGAAACAATTGGAGGTCAGTAACCTAACGTATGTCTCCCGGCAACACAACACCGGTACCTCCAAAACGTGATGTTCAAGAATGCTGGACGCATTGCCATAAGACAATAGATGGCAGTGCACCCAGGAGCAATGTAGAACGCAATCATTTTGGCGGTACAGACTCTATCAAGGAGGCTGGGAGGGGGGTGGGTGTAAATGGGGAAGGGGGGGGGGAAAGGATTAGTGTTACATTGGTCTACATCTACGTCTACCTCTACATGATTACTCTGCATTTCACTTTTAAGTGCTTGGCAGAGGGTTCATCGAACCACAATCATACTATCTCCCTACCATTCCACTCCCGAACAGCGCGCGGGAAAAACGAACACCTAAAAACCTTTCTGTTCGAGCTCTGATTTCTCTTGTTTTATTTTGATGATCATGCCTGCCTATGTAGGTTGGGCTCAAAAAAATATTTTCGCATTCGGAAGAGAAAGTTGGTGACTGAAATTTCGTAAATAGATCTCGCCGTGACGAAAAACGTCTTTGCTTTAATGACTTCCATCCCAAGTCGCGTATCATATTTGCCACACTCTCTCCCCTATTACGTGATAATACAAAACGAGCTGCCCTTTTTTGCACCCTTTCGATGTCCTCCGCCAATCCCACCTGGTAAGGATCCTACACCGCGCAGCAGTATTCTAACAGAGGACGAACGAGTGTAGTGTAAGCTGTCTCTTTAGTGGACTTGATGCATCTTCTAAGTGCCCTGCCAATGAAACGTAACTTTTGGCTCCCCTTCCCCACAATATTATCTATGTGGTCTTTCAAACTGAAGTTGTTCGTAATTTTTACACCCAAGTACTTAGCTGAATTGACAGCCTTGAGAATTGTACTATTTATCGAGTAATCGAATTCCAACGGATTTCTTTTGGAACTCATGTGGATCACCTCACACTTTTCGTTATTTAGCATCAATTCCCACCTGCCACACCACAAAGCAATCTTTTCTAAATCGCTTTGCAACTGATACTGGTCTTCGGATGACCTTACTAGACGGTAAATTACAGCATCATCTGCGAACAATCTAAGAGAACTGCTCAGATTGTCACCCAGGTCATTTATATAGATCAGGAACAGCATAGGTCCCAGGACGCTTCGCTGGGGAACACCTGATATCACTTCAGTTCTACTCGATGATTTGCCGTCTATTACTACGAACTGCGACCTTCCTGACAAGAAATCATGAATACAGTTGCATAACTGAGACGATACCCCATAGGCCCGCAGCTTGATTAGAAGTCGCTTGTGAGGAGCGGTGTCAAAAGCTTTCCGGAAATCTAGAAATACGGAATCTACTTGTGATCACCTGTCGATAATGGCCATTACTTCGTGCGAATAAAGAGCTAGCTGCGTTGCACAAGAACGACGTTTTCTGAAACCATGCTGATTACGTATCAATAGATCGTTCTCTTCGAGGTGATCCATAATGTTCGAATACAGTATATGCTCCAAAACCCTACTGCAAACCGACGTCAATGATATAGGTCTGTAGTTTGATGGATTACTCCTACTACCCTTCTTAAACACTGGTACTGCAGATTTCCAATCTGCATGTACAGATCGATCGGTAAGCGAGCGGTTGTATATGATTGCTAAGTAGGGAGCTATTGTATCAGCGTAATCTGAAAGGAACCTAATCGGTATACAATCTGAATCTGAAGACTTGCCCGTATCAAGCGATGAGTTGTTCCGCAACCCCTAAGGTATCTACTTCTAAGAAACTCATGCTAGCAGCTGTTCGTGTTTCAAATTCTGGAATATTCCATTCGTCTTCCCTGGTGAAGGAATTTCGGAAAACTGCGTTCAATAACTCCGCTTTAGCGGCACAGTCGTCGGTAACTGTACCATCGGCACTGGGCAGCGAAGATATTGAATGCGTCTTGCCGCTTGTGTACTTTATTGCGACCAGAATTTCTTCGGATTTTCTACCAAGTTTCGAGACAATGTTTCGTTGTGGAACCTATTAAAGGCATCTCGCATTAAGTCCGTGCCAAATTTCGCGCGTCTGTAAATTTTAGCCAATCTTCGGGATTTCACGTTCTTCTGAACTTCGCATGCCGTTTCCGTTGCCTCTGCAACAGCGTTCGGACCTGTTTTGTGTACCATGGGGGATCAGTTCCATCTCTTACCAATTTATGAGGTATGAATCTCTCAATTGCTCTTGCTATTATATCTTTGAATTTGAGCCACATCTCGTCTACATTTGCGTAGTCAGTTCGGAAGGAATGGAAATTGTCTCTTAGGAAGGCTTCTAGTGACACTTCATCAGCTTTTTCAAATAAAATTATTTTGCGTTTGTTTCTGGTGGATTTGGAAGAAACGGTATTGAGCCTAGCTACAACGACCTTGTGATCACTAATCCCTGTATCAGCCATGATGATCTCTGTTAGCTCTGGATTGTTTGTGGCTAAGATTGTTTGTGGCGTGTATTCGCAACTATTTACGGTTCGCGTGGGTTCGTGGACTAACCACTCGAAATAGTTTTCGGAGAAAGTATTTAGGACAATCTCGGAAGATGTTTTCTGCCTACCACCGCTTTTGAAGAAGTATTTTTGCCAACATATCGAGGGAAGGTTGAAGTCCCCACCAACTATAACCGTATGAGTGGGGTATTTATTTGTTACGAGACTCAAATTTTCTCTGAACTGTTCAGAAACTATATCATCGGACTCTGGGGGTCGGTAGAAGGTGCCAATTATTAACTTAGTTCGACTGTTAAGTATAACCTCCACCCATACCAATTCGCACGAAGTATCTACTCCGACTTCACAACAAGATAAACCACTACTGACAGACACAAACACTCCACCACCAATTCTGCCTAATCTATTCTTTCCTGAACACAGTCTGAGACTTCGTAAAAACTTCTGCATAGCTTATTTCAGGCTTTAGCCAGCTTTCTGTACCTATAACGATTTCAGCTTCTGGGCTTTCTATTAGCGCTTGAAGCTGAGGGACTTTCCCAGCACAACTACAACAATTTACAACTACAATTCCGACTGTTCCTTGATCCAAGCACGTCCTGTATTAGCCATGCACCCTTTGAGATTGCAGCCCACCCCGTACTTTCCCGAGGCCTTCTAACCTAAAAAAACCGCCCAGTCCATGCCACACAACCTCCGCTACCCGTGTAGCCGCCAGCTGAGTGTAGTGAACTCCTGACCTATTCAGTGGAACCCGAAACCCCACCACCCTATGGCGCAAGTCAAGGAATCTGCAGCCAACACGGTCGCAAAACCGTCTGAGCCTCTGATTCAGACCCTCCACTCGGCTCTGCACCAAAGGTCCGCAGTCGGTTCTGTCAAGGATGCTGCAGACGGTGAGCTCTGCATTCATCTCGTAAGCAAGACCGGCAGCCTCCACCAAATCAGATAGCCGCTGGAATCCAGAGAGATTTTTCCTCAGATCCAAAGCGACACACGTCATTAGTGCCGATATGTGCCATCACCTGCAGCTGGCTGCACCCTGTGCTCTTCATGGCATCCGGAAGTACCCTTTCCACATCAGGAATGACTCCACCCGGAATGCACACGGAGTGCACACTGGATTTCTTCCCCTCCTTAGCCGCCATATCCCTAAGGGGCCCCACCACGCGCCTAACATTGGAGCTCCCAACTACCAATAAGCCCACCCTCTGCGATTGCCCGGACCTTGAAGGCTGAGAATCGTCCCCTGAAACAGGGCAGGCAGCAGCATCTGGCTCAGCCAGAGAAAATACCTGAAACCTGTTAGTCAGACGCACCGGGGAGGCTTTCTGGTCAGCCTCTGGGGACGCCTTTCGCTGCCTGCCACGCCTTGGAATGACCTCCCAATAAACCACAGGCGAGGGCTCAGCCCCACTGTGGGCAGCAATCGGGACAACCATAGCGGCAGACCGATCTGGGGACTGACGGTACGAGGTTGACATCCCCTTGATACCCAAGTCCGGCTCCCCACAGTGGTGCCCATTGGCAACAGCCTCAAGCTTCGCGACCCAAGTCAGCGCCGCCTGCAGCTGTGAGCGAAGGGATGCCAACTCAGCCCGCATCCGAACACAGCAATCACAGACCCTGTCAATTCTAATCAATGTTGAACAACAGTTACTGAAACAAGAGTCCGTGCCTAGATAACGCAAGGGAAACACGCAATGAATGTATGAACTAACCTGCACAAATGCCTAACGACTGCGCTACAATCTGCCTGAATTTACGATTACAGTAACTAAAACTCGAAATTACACCTCCTATACGAAACTATGTAACGAATAAGTGAGCTAGGAGTATACGACTTGCTGCTGGCAGCTGCTTATTCAACGGCGGCAGGGAGCACACTGGCTGTGACCAACCGACACTGGCCGTTCAAAACAAAAACAGAAGACAAACGACGACTCGAATTTACACAATTCAGGTACTAAAACGCGATGCTACAATTCTCAAATACTATAATAAGCCAGAAATTTATGAATTAAACAATGCAAGTACCCAAAAACACGCAAAGAAATTAAGAATTAAACTATGTACCAAATACGTGAGCTAGAAGTATACGACTTGCTGCTGGCAGCTGCTTATTCAATGGCGGCAGGGAGCACAGTACTTTCACCAGTCAACGTTATTGAGACACTGTAATACTTTCCCAGGTGCGTCTTTCCAGGGATTTATCCACTCCTGACTTCAGTTTTGTGGATGACAATGTGCAGTCACATCGAATTGCAAACATGGAGGGGCTCTTTGAACGATGGGACATTCGAAGAATGGAGTAGCCTGTCCATTGCCCCATCTAAAATGCCATCGGGAACGTGAGAGATACGTTGGGCAAACGTATTGCAATGCTTCGACATGTAACAACGATAATCCAGCAGGTGTTAACCGCACCGGACGCCGAACGAAACACCCTACCACAAGATCTCCTTACCAATCTTCTAGCCGACATGGGAGCCCTTGCAGAGCATGTGTTGCCGTCACTGGTAACAACACACCCTATGAAGAACCATATAATATTCATGGAACCGTAACTAATGGCGGTGACTTCCGTGTAATTATTGCCTCTTCTCATCGTGCATTTCTTTGGAGTTGGGTTGTTTTTGGGGGAGGAGACCAGACAGCGAGGTCATTGGTCTCATCGGAGTAGGGAAGGACGGGGATGGAAGTCAGCCGTGCCCTTTCAAAGGAACCATCCCGGCATTTGTCTGGAGCGATTTAGGGCAATCACGAAAAACCTAAATCAGGATGGCCGGACGCGGGATTGAACCGTTGTCCTCCTGAATGCGAGGCATTTCTTTCAGTTATCCTTTGTACAACAATACAGTGGCAGTTTCTGTATACTGTCCAAGAGGCGTATCGCTATTTTACTTGTCAGTGACACATCACTCTATGTTAATGCCGTCCATAACCAAATTAATAATCCATAATCAAATTCCCACTTGATCACGAAAGTTGTCCAACATATACTAAGTATTAGCTCGCTATTCGGCCGTCTAGAGGACTACACGGTTCAGTCAACTATATTCCAACTATATTCCTGCATTGCAGCAGCCCTGTCATTGCGAACGGCCTCTGCCGTTAGCAGCAAGCGTGAATCATTCCTGCCACAGGCCATGCATACACACAATCATCCTACGAAATCGGTCACATACATATTTTTTTATTACTTACAATTAAATGTTACGATTGCAGTTTCAGTTGAATGACATTCGAGAATGAGCAAAGTACCGGATATACACCCTGCTGACAGCTCTACAAATAGAAATATCTGTACCATTCTTATGACTTGACATGCTGTTCCCTTTGCTATCAAAGTATTCACGTCAGATCCATACCTTCCTTACGACTGGAGATAGTCATCTTCTTTGCACATGTCGGAACACAAACACGCATTTATCAATCTGATGCTCATGGCGAACCCGTCACACATCCCCTACTACTAAGTGCGATACGGCGTCAGTAACTGATTGCTGACGATACAAAATAATACTGACCGAAAGTCAACGATTGGTGGGCATGTCCCATAAGTTTTCTTGCGAGTGGTACCACTGTGTCTTAGAAAGAGAGACGTAATCGTCTTACAGACCGTCAGATGTTAAAAAACACAACCATATTACTATCATAAGCGGTCTTGATTATACAGGTGCATAAACGTACATGTTAAAAGCTATACTGGCTTTATAAATGGAGGTACGACATTACCTCTGAATGAGGTGGCTTTTTATCCAGACAAATACCGTGACACTGAATATAGACGGTGATCACTGTAGTATATAATATCACAACAACAGTGCAGTCACACGTCGCCGACGATGCAACCTCGTAATAAAATTACCAAATTTAGAAAGAGATTCCACTAAGGAACGTGGTACGAAATCGGTATCTGCAACATCCTAAAGTTGCGGCCGCTAGATACTTCTCCCGTATTTGAAATGCATTCTGTCTCGATGCTATGTCAGAGGTTCGGTGATATATCGACTGGGCTATAGGCGATTGTTGATAGAGAAGGATCACAAATAGTAGATGGTGTGCTGATTGAGGTTGTAAGAAATGTACACTAGATTTCAGATCTCTAGTGCTAAGCTATCCGCTAGAAATGCTGTCTGGGATTTGGAATCAAGTCCCCACATTCGTGCACACACCTGCATTGGATACTATCAAGAAGTCCTTTAAGGATTACAGACACTAGTGAATCATATTTGTAGCACTCTTGTATCTCGAAACGAGTCACCTATCTCGAACCTATCTGCTACTATAATATTATAACCTCGTTTTAGGTGGTCCCTATGCATATTGCTACTGCTATTTCTGCAGATTTAAGCATGTGATCATTCCAAGTTAAGTCGGAACCGATGATAGAGTCGGAGAAAAGAATGTCTACCACCTTCTGCAGCCCATGTAGAAGCAGGCTAAGCTGCGTTACTGCAACAGGACTGTGTTTTGACCATTCGATGGAAACGGGAACTGGGAGAAGGACGAGGATGTTTGCTACTGCACTGTCGTGCATTCCCAAACTACATACAAGTACTACAGATCCGCATCCCTCAGGGCAAATTCACATCTGTCACCCTAACATGCTACCTTCGTTACTCTGTACCATCCAACGAAAAAAAAATTATGAACTATAAAAGCTCCACCAACTTCATCCGATAGAGAACGCGATAAGATTTTTACCGCAAATCTCTCCTCCCCTATATTGAAAACAAGTACTTCATGCAGGCCGGCATTGACCCCATGTGACGATCCTATTAACTATATAGAGGTGTTGATGAAGTGCACAGACCAGTTTAAAGTTTCATCACTTGCACTATAGGAGGATGTTGTATCCCGTGGACTGTACTGTAAGTCGCAAGAGATGCTCCCTGTGGCTCTGTCTCGTTATTTGAAACATTGTTTTTTCTGCTGTAACAGTCTTTGTACACTGCCATGCATTTTGTATTTCCTCCACGTCTACGAGATCTGTGCCAGGTTCTAACTTCCATTAACATGGTATGATCAATGGCCTCTTGCAGAAAGCTAGAGGTCAAACGGTGTAAAACCATGTAGTTACTGCTGCTGCCATGACACACCACACACATTGGATGATTTTAAATAAAAGTCAGTTATAACATAAGGAAACTGGAAGAGTTTTGCCGCGTTGTGAAGAGTTTCAAAACTACAATCCGAAGGTGACTGATGAGGTCTACATTTAAACTAATCTGTCACAGTTATGGAATTGCTGGCGACTCTGCGTTCCATTTCGACTGATTCCTCATGTTGCAGTCATGTACGCAACCACTGTTTCGGTACTAACCATCTCTAGATGGTGCTACCCTCCATAAAACTCTCTCTCCAGCGTGCCAGTGGATGGATGGGATGGAAAAGACACTGTCAATGGACTGAAATAATAACCATCACAGTTGATAGTGCGAAAAGTTTTAGCAATTTTGCAGTAATTTCAGCACCGACAAATCATGCGATAACATGGTCCTCAATTTCAATATCATAGCCAAACAACCCCTTCTCAACTTTGCGATTATAATTTCGAATGTAGGTAGATGACTCTGCATTACATCCGTTGTTTGTTAATTCTCGAACACATACATCATCGAAGTATACTAGACAGCATTTTACATATTTGTAACACCTCGAGCATAGTGCTTAATTTACGCATGACATACATCATTCTTCCTGGTTTCTCTACTACCAACTATGTTATCGAACCGTAAAACGAAAAAAACCACTTCCTTAAAACATCGAATGTGTGTAATACGAGCACACTATAGCTTTCCAGAGATGTATAGCGTCCAATGTTCACGCGCTATCACGGTTCAGAAGTTATACTATGCCCGCATCAGTCCTATATCAAATGATCGGTAGTAACAGAAAATACCTCTTACAAGGAAACAGATAAACGCATAACAGTAGCGTCCGACATGTGAAATTACAAGTCATTCCGCCACTAACTATGCAAACAGCACATCTGTCAAGCAGTTTTATACATGGGAAGAGCAGTGCCTCACAAACAGCTATCGCTAACTTATAATCATCTTAGTTATGATGCTGAAGCCACGATTTTACACCCAAGACGTGACAGGGGGATGGAGTACATAGCATAAATCAGAGTTCGTTTAGAGGAATGTCTCACATTTGATCAGACGTGAGGTGGAAGTCGTTTGATGACCGACAGGTTTGCCGTTAACGATCGCAAATAGACAGTGCTCTAAATCACATACACCAGACGTATGGTATAGTTAGTTTTGGCGATTTTGAGCTGTCCTTGTCCAGTGTTGTGCATGTAGTTGTGTAATTAGGGCGGATCTTTCTGATTAATTACATAATTGGATGGATATTGGCGTCAGTTTGCCCGCATCTCGTGGTCGTGCGGTAGCGTTCTCGCTTCCCACCCACGGATTCCCGGGTTCGATTCCCGGCGGGGTCATGGATTTTCTCTGCCTCGTGATGACTGGGTGTTGTGTGCTGTTCTTAGGTTAGTTAGGTTTAAGTTGTTCTAAGTTCTAGGGGACTGATGACCATAGATGTTAAGTCCCATAGTGATCAGAGCCATTTTTGCGTCAGTTTCCCGTGCAAAATAAGTGAAGTACACTAACCTAACTTTCCTCTCCTGCATCTGGACAGTTTCCACCTGTTAGGGGGTGCACTTAGGCTTTCCATCCAGTAGAATGAGGGTTCAAGTCGTTGACAAGTTGCCTTTATTATGTGCACTGAGTGTTGGTGCACTGAATAATTTTCGTGTGTTTAAGCATTTTGATAGTGCCTTCAGGCATTATTTAGGTGATATACGAGTAGTTTGTACATATGTATGTTGTGTACTAGATTATTTGGGTAATTTACGAATTGTCTGCGTCTCTGTACATCAGTGTACTGAATTATTTATGAGTAGTTTCCAGGTATGTAAACTGTATATTGTGACACCAAGCATGTCATGGTGAGTGTTTTATATCAGTGTAATAAATAAACTGCGTGAAATCCATCGCTAAATAAATTGTTCAAAATTAATAATGTACACTCTTTCCTCTCTCCAGTAGCCCACAACAGGATGATTTCTTTTCCCACGAGTTTTCCCCTCCAGACCGCCCAGGGGATGAGGAGTCTGGGGCAGACCTGCAGCTGAGAAAAACATGTGATTTCATCATGATGATGTGCTCCTATATACTGAACAGCACAATCACGTGACCTATTGTGGCGCCATCTAGCGATGAACTCGCGAACTAGGTCAGTTCTTTGGTCTGGTGGATCAGAGGCAGTTGTCTCTTGTGTGGTGGGTGCTTGTACCTTGGTTTTAGAAATGACAGACAATTCCATGAGAGACAGATGTTTCCATGCATTGTGTAATGCATATTTAATGCATTTATTTGCAGAACGGTATTCTTCCACTTCATACATTCAAGCATTAATGCTCACTTTCATTGTTCATGCAGTGAGCTCTGGATCACTCCTCGGCTGAATGAGAGCATGTAATATAGCTATTAAAACTCCTCCCTGCCTGGCACCAACATCTCGCTAACTAACACCAACAGCTCAATAAGCACTGATATCACAGTATCTTGTGGCGGTAACACCACACTAAGCCACTAAAGCTGTAGGTAGATAATAAATTTAAAAAAATTTCAACAAAATTAAACACATTTAAAGAAATTTATACAAATTTAAACAAATTGTATTTGAACTGAATGGCATCACGAACAGTCTCAGGAATTTCTCAGGTGTCAAGTACTTTCATACTTGACACCACCTCATGCTTGCGTGACCCTAACGGACAACTGTGCATCGCTTGGCAGCTGACGGCCGCATCGTCATTTTTCAGGGGCTGCCGGTGCATCCGGACTCCTGGGCATGTGTGTGGAGTCGGCGGCGTCGGCGTCGGGCGTCGAGTGGCTGGATGTGATTTTTATTAGCGATCTTTTGTGTAAACCTTATTCCATCGATTTCACTGACCAATAGGATGGTCTGAATTTAAACAAAAATACCCCATACATGTGAAGAAATCGATTTAATTAATTTGCATAAATTTTTTATGTCAATGTGGTGTTGACAGTACATTAGTTAAGGGGAGGGTGTATGTGAGTGGATAATATGGAGCAGGACAGCAGGTTAAGTCAGGAACAATAGGTTAATTTGCATAATTTATATGTAAAATGCAGTACAATAGTTTAAGGAGGAAGGTGACAAAGAAGAATGCGCCAGAAATGCCGTTCAAGAGCATGTAAAATTCGAAACGTTTAGCAGAAAATGGTGGGAGGACATAACTAATTACTTAATTTGGTATCAAAGGCGGTGCAACAGTTCAAGGGAATTTGGGTTACCACCTAACAGAACAATAGATTAAGTGCCGACTAAGGGCTGAACATTAGGTTAAAACACCCAGAGAACATTGCCAAACATTAGGTTATGCAACATGTTTGCTCCATGTAATTACTTCTTACAAGACCTACAGGTTTCCAAACAGCAGAGAATGATGAGCAAGAGAAATCAAACCTCCAGAAACTGAAACTTTTATAAATAAACAATATACCCATGAATTTCCTGTTATGAGATCCTTCCTCTCCACCAAAGAGCTACCAATTTCCATATGTTCCATACACTGCCTTAAATCCCCTAAATTGTTGAAATAAACAATACTCCACACTGTCTAAATTGTTTAAACAGTATTCGCTACACAGCAATAGATTTACCTCCAAATGACCAATCAACTGAGTCTTTTTCCCTCCAATTTCCGGGAGAGAGAGTGTGGGTGGGGGCAGTTTACCAGAGGGGGTGAAGTTAATCAATTGATCAGTTTAATTAAGTAGTCAATCAAACTTATAAGAGGACAATAAACTGCTACAATGTGGCCTCAGATTGAAACATGGTAAAGTGTGAATGCCTCAGAGTCAGTACTGGGACCATAGAGTTCATAACGTATGTAAATAACATGCTTTCTAATTCGACAATTGATTCTAAAATATTTCTGCTGGATGATAATACCAGATTCATAGCGGTAGATGTTGAGGACAATATCCGCAGTGTATCAGATACTGCACTTCAAGACTAATGTTCATGGCTTCTAGAAAACGACTTTATACAAAATTACAGTAAGACTCGGTTTCTATAATTTCTAACACACGATTCAATTAAAAGTGATGTTCTGATTACACAGAAAGGGCATGTGATTATTGAATCTGACGAATTATAATGTCTAGTTCTTCAAGTAGATGGTAAGCCGCCATGGTAAGCACATTTTGGGGATATCGTTCAAAACCTATATTTACTATTAGAACAATATCTGTGATAAGTGATAGTCCATCTCGAAAATTACTCTACTTTGGTTATTTTCATTCGCTTATGACAGACGTCAGTAAATCCAGAGCTACGTTTTCCCATTCACAATTGGTATTTCAGATTCAGAAAGGGGCTGATCGACCAAGTTCGCGTAACTGTTGTCGTCCCTTGTTAAGAGACTCTCGGAATTCTGACATAGGCCTACCAACATTAATTTACTGAAATATCATTTGTTGTTATCAATATAAGTTTGTTATCAAGAATTCGCCGCTATCACTCCGTTTATATCAGAAATGCAGTTTGAGTTTGGATGGCACCTTCTTGATTCTTGTGTAGAGAGGCGTGCAGTATTTAGCTGCATTCATTTTCTATGAGGTACCACAAGATTTAAAAAAAAAGTTTGCATTACTCCTAGCACAATTAAATGAACAGTCGCCAAGGAAGGAGGAAGTGATGACATTAGTTATCGAACAAGCTACGATGATTCCTGTTGTCCCAGTAGACGCTAAGGCCAAATTCACACTCCCACAATTTGTGAAGGGCAGATCGATTGAACGACAAGCAGTATTCAGAGAGCATTGGATTTAGCCCATTGGGCTGTACCAGACAACTCAATGACATTCATTTGTTGGTGGGCATACAAAACTTACCTAACTACAAACCATGAAGCCTGTCATGGAGAACAACATTACGTTACACCAGATTTTTCGTGTAATAAATATTCTTATTCATAATGTGTTGTAGTAATACTTTTTGACAACATTAACTGAAAATAACGCCAATTACTATAACACAGCAGCAAACGAATATTGTGACTGAAGGAATTAGTTCGACATATCACGGGTTGCGAAATTTTGGGGCGAGGAGGAAATTAAATAATTAGATCAGCAAACGTAGTTGAGTAGAACTCTTTATTTTAGCTATAATAAAAATTTAAAAAAAAGGAAACAGATGTACCAAGTTATATCTTATGTGGATTGCAAGAGAAGTAAAACTCCAAAACGAAACGGTAACTGGTTAGATAACATTAGAAAACATACGGTAGTGATGTTGATACATATAGCTGGAAGCTAAGTTGCTTAGAAAAATCTAGAGAAGGTCTTTATCCATCACTGTATGTAGAATGGCTGGTGATGGATATGTTTCCAGTTCCTTTGGATTTGTGAATTTTCATAGGTCAATCATGGCAGTCTGCGTCAAGCACAGATAATTTCTAGCCAACCAGAAATTATTGATTTAACATGTTACGTATTAGGAGATTTATGTTTCATGAGCGTTAGGATGTGGTTCAAATCATATTTATTTGTCTAACGTTTCAGCTTCCAGTGATGGAGACATCATCATAAGCTATAAACGATTAATAGCTTCAACAGCAGATGACATTTTGAATAAAATAATTGTAGGTATTCGGCCGCCTCATTGTAAATTACAGAAACAACGAAACAGCCGACGTTTCGACAGATGTGCTGCGGTTTTCTACAGGGCTGTTCAAAGTGAACACAGATAGCATATTTACACGTAACAAGCACCTGTTATCTATTTATAACCTCTGCATGATGTCTCCAGCATTTGAAAACGAAACGTTAGGCTGAGAAATATGCTTTCGACCACGCCCTAAAAACCGCAAAACGTCAGTTACCATCTGCTGCAAATACTGACCTTCAAAGCCTACACTGTTTGATGTATGTGTTATCGTCATAATAGCTTCAAGAAATGTGTACAGTTACCTGGAGGAAAAAAAGAGACTACATGAACCATGTACGTTAGACACAAATACGGATCTTTACTGCGAGTGCTTAAAAACTTGAAGATGAACATGTCATAACGTCAGTAGCAAGAAGCAAACTTCAAGCATTTCTTTTTGAAAGAAAACATATATTTCATCAATGTGATTATTTCTCTTGTAAAAGTCTGCATTTAACTATCGTTAAATTAGCACTAATCATGAACAGTGAAGTTGTTTCTTGGCTCCTGTTTACGGTTTTGTAAGTACAAATACAATTCCCGAGTAAAAATAAATGACAGGAGAACCAACATAGTTATCTGTCCCTCGTCTTAAAGAGCTTAATAAATTCTGCAAAATTTAACTTTGTTATCTTAACAGTCTATAATACAAATAGTTGCAAATACACAAATGAAACTTCTAAAGAAGAAATAACACAAACGAAAGCTTTACGGTTTCAGAGAGAAGCCTTCTTTCTTCCACCTTTATTTGTAGCTCCAAGGTTTGTGATGTATGTCGCTCTCTGTAAAGAAACATTTGATGCAGCTTCATAAATGTTCGAAATTAATTTGTGTATCTGTTTCTAAAATAAAGTCTCTCCATGAATATTAAAATTTATAGCGAGCCAAAAAATTACACCTTAAGGCTTTTCCATCGACTGGCTGCACAGAGAATACCTGATTTGTCTTAATGTAAGCTAAAAGTCTGGAAGCACTTTCTATTAATTCTGAACCATGAATAATGAAAGAACTGAGACACAGTGAAAGACACAGTACCGTACCAATTTCAGAAAGGCTTTACGAAGATATTTGCATTAATTCATTTAAATTCAACTTCCGAAAAAACAGAGATAACAGTCTAAGGCGAGGCACAAAGAGAATAAAAATCTTGCACTAGAGATACAAGCTGCCTTCATGGTTTCACTTATTTATATATGTCATATGAGACTTTTTAGGGTACTTATCAAAGACACGGAAGTTCTACCCACTGTCTTTCCACAGGGATTACAGAGATAATGGTTATTTGTTATTTTAGATGAGAACTTGAAGATGAGACAAACTGAAAAAACAACAACACGGCTGCCAGAAACAGGAGTACATTACCACTGTAAAGACGTCTGTCGGCCTATATTTACGTTGCTGAGTGGTCAGCAACGTAATTAATTTTTCTGACAGTTGCAGTATTTCAGCGTAAATATGGCCATACCAATACGATTACGAATTTCTTACACAGTCGCTCGTGAGTCATCCCCGCATAAGGCAGGAGCAAAGATAGGTCTCATTTCCGTTTCTATGAAGATTTTGTAATCGCGCTGCTGCGTTCGTATTCATGCTAAGGTATTATAACAGTACTGCACAAAGAATCTTAAATACGAGATATTACATGGCTGCTTCAGTTGTGCACTATATAGCCGGATACTGATCTGGCATAATAAATTTCAATTACATCCTACGCCAACGATTCTGAGGTTCTAGTCACAAAAAAATAAGTTACTGAGTTTCGTTCGAGCTGTAGAGCATTAAGTGTTGTAATGCACCCCAGACCCTACCACTTTAGAAATAATGCGACTGTTTAACAATGCAAGTACTTAAAAATAAATAAATAATTGTTACTCAGTCGCCGATTATATATGACTGTTTTGGAACTTCTGATCGGTGGCAGTAAGAGACCATATGTATCCTAATTAAAGGATGTTAAAATTGTGAGGTCTAGTAACATTACTAAGGTGCTCAGTAACTAATTAAAGCTAAAACAGAAATTTTATATGAATTGTGAACATTGGATAAAACAAATACAGAATTCACCTTTTCGAACAATAACTGTAAGTGTCGTAATATGACGAGTAAATGTATAATCACTTCTATATTATACTGGCTTCTATCATAGGTCATTCACACCTCTGTTGATTAGTAAATGTGTAGTAAAGTCACTAAACCTTAAAATCTACACTTAATCATCTGCATACATTAATTTGTTAGCATGTGACATAAATATGACCCTCACTCCAGGAAACACTACACACAAGCATACTATATTTGCTCTTCACATTCATTTAGCATAGAAAGACAACTGTAAAGCTAGTGTATTTAGTGTATCTGTTAATCAACAATACTAAGCCTAAACTTGATGTCCTTGAAGTACTGACAGGTTCTACCGGCCACTGCGGCGGAGCGGTTCTAAGCGCTTCAATCTGGAACCACGCTGCTGCTACGGTCGCAGGTTCATACCCTGCCTTGGGCATGGATATATGTGATGTCCTTAGGTTACTTAGGTGTAAGTAGCTCTAAGTCTAGGGGACTGATGGTCTCAGATGTAAAGTGCCATAGTGCTTAGAGCAACTTGAACCATTCGGAACTGACAGTGTAGGGAAGCAGCATACTCACGCCCTATAAAGTTCACATCAGTCTTTCCATTGTGTGCCAGCCTAGTCCGCTGTAACTAGCTCTGACGTCATAAATATTGCGCAATACTTTAAAATGAAGTAAATAACCTGAAACGTTTCTAGCATGGCAGGAGTAATACAAAATCAATATGTGTTGGATATCAGTTTAATAACTTTAACCATTTTCGAAATTTGGACATTTTTCTGTACAAATCATTGGCGCAACAGAAAAGAGCTAGAAACTTAAAAATTTATATTTAGATTCCTTTTGCATAATAATTTAGTAGAAACAGTATTCGGGATCTCACAAATTAAAATTTTAGCTGAAATTCATGATTTTCTGGTTTTTATCTTAAATATTAGGGAAGCAAGATAGATTAAGTAGGCGAATAAATAAAGCTAGGATGTTTGGATTTAAGTAGAAGGGAGACCCGCTATAATCGTAAAGATGTCAGAAGTTTCAACTGAATAACTGTAAAAATATAGCGATAGCGTATCTCCAAAGGGTAAGTTCAGAGCTTGTCTACTGCGTGCAGTGTAATTAAATTAATTATATCGCCCAAAATATTTTACTTAGCCACATCAGACTTTTATTATGATTACTTACCTGTGTGCTGATTGCACATTTAAATTGAGAGCTTCATCAGCCATCAGCAAAGGAAGCAATGATTTATTCGAAAACTTAAAGTGGTGCATTACTAGCGCAGAGGCTAGTCGGGAGAGCAGATTTGATCAGGCGTTCCCTTAGCTGTCCGCACCGCGGCTTTATATGTAAGAAAGCTGCGCAAAAAAGGAAGGCCCCAGTTCTCTCCAGACGCTGATTAGCGCACCACCTGTGCCGGGAGTCGCGTCGCACCGGTATCGTTGATATAAACAGCCTTGGATGCAGTAATAAGTTACTCGGGATACGCGTAAACATGAAATCGTTTTTGAGTGAAGTTTTAATTTTGGGATGACGTTGATGATCTATGTTTAGTTTGCATATGTCGTATTTTCACGTACCGCTGCAGGACAGACATTCTACCATTATTAGCGTGGCGTTTGATGAACATTATCATCATATTATGGCGAGCATTCACTTAAACATTTAATTTGAACAGTTATAGTTGCATCAGCGCATTAGACTCTGAACTGCTCTGTTAGTTGGATTGTGTGGATTCTTTTTGGTCTGTCACTTTCAGAATATAGTGAACATTTTAGAGAGAATGGTTTTTGATTATGAATCCCAGACATTCTACTAATTCCTCAGAGCTATAAGCTATAGCTGTAAATGTATTTCTCATATGAACTGGGCACTAGGAATTCTAATTACAGGCTTCACGTTTTCTAATCACTTTCTGGTTGCCAATATTGTAGTTAGAGAGCCAGTGTATAGAACGGCAAACAACAGCATTAAATAAACAACAGGAACATTTAAAAAATATACCACCTGCTGCCCCACAACAGGTTCTGCATTGTCATTTACTCTCACACTCTCAACGCTGAAACGCCACAATAACATTTGTAAATTGTCGTAGCTGTGTTGAGAAAGTACCAGAGCTCCAAGCGCTAACAGAAAGCACTGATGCTCAAATCGTTATAGGCATCAAAGCTAGCTAAAACCGGATATAAGATCAGCCGAAATTTTTGCGAGAAACCTAACGGTGTTCCGAAAGGATAGGCTAAACACGGTTGCCGGTGGCGTGTTTGTTGCTGTCAGAAGTAGTTTATCTTGTCGCGATACTGAAGTATATACTTCCTGTGAGTTAGTATGGGCAGAGGTCATTGTTGGCAACCTGAACAAAATAATAATTGGATCCTTTTACCGACCTCCCAGTTCAGATCATACAGTTTCTGAAAGGTTCAAAGACAACTTGAGTTTGATTTCAAACATGTACCCGACTCTTATGATAACAGTTGGTGGTGACCTTAATTTACCCTCGATATGTTGGCGAAAACACATGATTAATTCTGGAGGTACGCATAAAATATCATCCGAAATTGTGCTAAACGGATTCTCTGAAAATTATTTCGAGAGTTAGTTCATGAGCCCACGCAAGTAGTAAACGGTTGTGAAAACACACTTGACCTCTTAGTAACAAGTAATCCTGAGTTAATAATGAGCATCGAAACGGATTCAGGGATTAGTGAACACAGAGTTGTCGTAGCGAGATTGAATATTGTAATCCCCAAATCCTCGAAATATAAGCGAAAAGAAATACCTATTCTAAAAAGCAGATAAAAATTCACTTGACGCCTTCTTAAGAGAAAATCTCCACTTATTACAAATTAATAATATAAATGTAGACCAGATGTGGCTTGAATTCTAAGAAATAGTATCGGCAGCAATCGAGAGACTTATACCAAATAAATTAACAAATGACGGAGCTGATCCTCCGTGGTACACAAAGCAAGTTAGAACACTGTTGGAGAAACAAAGAAACAAACATGCCAAATTTAAACAGACGCAAAATCCCCAAGATTGGCGATCTTTTACAGACGCTCGAAGTTTAGCGCGGCCTTCAACGCGAGATGCCTATAACAGTATCCACCACGAAACTTTGTCTTAAAACCTGGCAGAAAATCCAAAGAGATTCTGGTCGTATCTGAGGTACGTTAGCGGCAAGAAACAATCAATGCCTTCTCTGCGCGATAGCAATGGAGATACTATCGAAGACAGTGCTGCCAAAGCAGAGTTACGAAACACAGCCTTCCGAAATGCCCTCACAAAAGAAGACGAAGTAAATATTCCAGAACTCGAGTCGAGAACAACTGCCAACATAAGTAACGAAGAAGTGCATATCCAGGGAGTAGTGAAGAAACTCAAATCACATAATGAAAGCAAGTCTTCTGGTCCAATTAGGTTCCTTTCGGAGTATGCTCATGCATTAGCTCCATACTTAACAATTGTATACAACCGTTCGCTTGGAGAAAGATCCGTACCCAAAAGTCACACCAATATTCAAGAAAGGTAGCAGGAGTAATCGACTAAAATACAGGCCCATATCGTTAACGTCGATATACAGCAGGATTTTAGAACATATATTGTGTTCGAACATTATGAGTTACCTCGAAGAAAACGGTCTATTGACCCACAGTCAACATGGGTTTAGAAAACATCGTTCCTGTGAAATACAACTAGCTCTTTATCCACTTGAAGTGTTGAGTGCTATTGACAAGGGATTTCAGATCGATTCCGTATTTCTGGATTTCCGGAGGGCTTTTGACACTGTACCACACAAGCGGCACATAGTGCAATTGTGTGCTTATGGAATATCGTCTCAGTTATGTGACTGGATTTGCGATTACCTGTCAGAGACGTCACAGTTCGTAGTAATTGACGGAAAGTGGTCGAGTAAAACAGAAGTGATTTCTGTCGATCCCCAAGGTACTGTTATAGGCCCTTTGCTCTTCCTTATCTGTATAAACGATTTGTGAGGCAATCTGAGCAGCCGTCTTCAGTTGTTTGCAGATGACGCTGTCGTTAATCGACTGATAGAGTCATCAGAATATCAAAACAAACTGCACAACGATATGTGAATGTTGCTAAAAGTGGCAGTTGACCCTAAATAACGAAAAGTGTGAGGTCACCCGCATGAGTGTTAGAAAGAACTCGTTAAACTTCGGTTACACGATAAATCAGTCTAATCTAAAAGCCGTAAACTTTACTGAATACCTAGCTATTACAATTACGAACAACTTAAATTGGAAAGAACACATAGACAATTTTGTGGGGAAGGCTAACCAAAGACTGCTTTTTATTGACAGGACTCTTACAAAATGGAACAGACTTACTAAGGAGACTGCCTACACTACGCTTGTCCGTCCTCTTTTAGAATACTGCTGCGCGGTGTGGGATCCTTACCAGATAGGACTGACGGAGTGCATCAAACAAGTTCAAAGAAAGGCGGCACGTTTTGTACTATCGTGAAATTTGGGAGAGAGTGTCACAGAAATGATACAGGATTTGGGCTGGAGATCGTTAAAAGAAAGGCGTTTTTCGTTGCGACGGAATCTTCTCACAAAATTCCAATCACCAGATATTTTGTTGACACCGACCTACGTAGGGAGGAGCGATCACCAAGATAAAATACAGGAAATCAGAGCTCGTACGGAAAGATATAGGTGTTCGTTCTTTCCGTGGACTATACGAGATTGGAATAATAGAGAATTGTGAAGGTGGTTCGATGAACCTCTACCAGGCACTTGAATGTGGTTTGCGGAGTATCCATGTAGATGTAGATGCAGATGAATCGGAAAAGAATGTCACAGTACCTCTAGTTGCGGCAAATCAATTTTGACTCTCTACTTATTTTCTGTATTTCGTTATCTCACGAAAGCTTTCGTTCTTTTAACTAAATCTAAATTACAACCGTTTAATACATGCAGGTAAAGTAAAAATAATTCTATTATGGTAGATAGTCTGATCCTTGGGCGATGTATTAGGATGGTACATGCTTTTCATGTTGGAATTCCGGTTGCTATGATTTTATTTATTTATTGTCATTTTTTGTTTGTAGAGCATTATTGGTATTTGAGTTTACATCTGGTCATTTTGTCATTTGGAGATAGTTAGTTTAGCTGTGGATGTTAGAAAATGGGGTGCAAAGTAGAGAAATCGGAACGTTGCGGCATATTCTTCTATTTGAGTTCAATAGAGTGGTGACAGCAGCAGAGGCAGCCATAAACATTAGCACTGTTTATGGGGAGAATGTCAGTGCACAGAGCTCGGCCAGAAAGCGGTTTTCTCGTTTCAAAGAGAATCGTTCTGACATTAGTGACTCTGCACATTCAGTAAGACGTTCGGAGTTTGATGAAGATCTTTTAAAGGTATTAATCCACTATGATCCATGTCAGTGTACTCGAGAACTGGTAAATGTGATGAACTGTGATGATGCCACCATGGTGCGACATTTGCATGCAGCAGGGTACGTTTAAAAATCGGGTCTATGGGTACCGTATGCTCTAAGGCAAATCATATAAATTAGTAGGTGGCAATATGTGCATCTCTGCTCGTCAACAGTTGGCTCGCAAACAACACCGACCATTGCTCTGCTGTATCGATGCTGGTGACGGGAAGTGGTGTCTTTCTGCTAACGTAAGGAAAAACAAGAAATGGTTGAACTCACAAAGCTGTAACTCCCCGTACAAAGAACTGCACGCGTTCAAAAGATTATGTTATGTACCTGGTGGAACAGCAATAGTATGGTGTTCTACGAACTGCTTTCCCAAGGCGTAACAGTCAGTGCTGACATTTACTGTCAGCAGTTCACACGTCTTGTAGGCAAAATCCAGGAACAAGCACCAAGCGGAATGTGTGAGTTGATGTTACTCCACGATAATCCACACTCAGATTCTGCTAGACTGACAAAAACCCTCTACAGGAGTCATTCCGCACCCTCCTTATTCACCTGGTCTCGCGTCCATAGATTTTCACCTTTTCCACTCTCTGTCGAAGAGCCTTCCATAATTCTCCTTTCCTGATGAAAATGTGCTCCGAATATGTCTCAACGAGTTCTTCGCATCAAAAACACATTATTTCTACGGTCATTGAATGGAAAAGTCACTCCAATGTTGAAAACTGTCACCAATAATGAAGGAGAATATATTATTGATGACTTAAGTCCCTGTAACGTTTACTGTTTTCTTTATTAAACTTATGGAAAACGCTACGAAATTATGCATCAACCTAATATTTGATACTTTTTCTTTTGGTCAATACTAGTGTAGGAAGGAGAGCCAGAGAGAGAGAGGGATATCACATACCTTGTAAGAGAAAACAGTTCTTTAGCCGCCCAGTGCACAATAAGCGATTCGTCTTTTGACGAATTACTGAACAGTACATATTCTTGCATGTCCAAGTGATTTTTCGTCAGTTATTCCATAAAGTGTACGTATATAAACGACTATGTATTCTATTATTCTTCTTTTGCCAGATTTTGTCAATTTGTTATCGACTAAGGCAGTAGCTTCAAATGCTCACGTAGTCACTTGTTAAACTTACATGGTAACTGGCACATCCGTTCCACAAGTAATTTCTTTGTTTTAGTTCCTTCTCCATTAGATCGCTCACACGCCATAGAATCTCAATGTCCTTTCACTCTTGTTCGTGATACCAATGTTCGCTAGTAAAATTGTGAACACGACGGTTTCCTTGTCCACTTACATAAACCAAGAATTCTTTAAATAACTGTCTGTGTCTCAGTCCTGAAACAATGTTTGTACAAACACATTTATAGCTTTCTTTCATAAACATGAAATAAATAAGTTATGAACACATATAAAAGTCATTTCTGGAAGCCGATAAATTAATTTATTTCCATCCGCATAGTGGACAGTAGCGTCCAACGATTTTAAATTTCATTAAGTGGCTATTCGTGCATCATCTTCGAAGAAAATTGCATATGCGTCTGCATTCTATCTGTAATCTAAGGTGTCGTCTGCCGTGTCACCCCCATTGAAACTGATTTTGACTAAGATAAAAAGAAAAGAAAAGGTAAACTGTAAACATCGGTGATAACTTTGAACACCGGCAGCAACAAACGTAGCTTTAGTCGAAAAATGTGGATAAATCTTTCGATGTAGATAAAACTGCAAAACGACTCAAAACATTTTCGTCCAGCCACGATAACTTGCTTTTGGTCGCAAACTCAACGTAAATCAATGAAAAATAAGCATCTAATAGCTGAAGATTATGGAGGAAACGTCAAAATGCTATGTGGTTAGCTAATTGGAACATTTCTAACTGTAAAAATATATAAAAGCAGTAAAATTATCAAATTACGAACTTAATATATGCTACTGATGACTCATTAAGAATATTATTGACCAAACTGCCGAAAGTTAATTTTTTTTGGGCCATGGTTGTGAGATTTCATCTTCTCATCTTTTTTTCGTTTTTTCTTCTACTTGTTTTCTTTTTTTGAATGTTGTAGAAAATCGCAGACGGTTGGGACTATCTTGGACATACGACTCCTCTGATTATTTATGTCACACATATATCTGTCTTCGAAGTGATTTGTGCAGATGTAGCTCATTGTAGTTCGAAATAGTTGGTCCGGTTTCATATTTGTTTCCCATTTCTATGTCAGCTACTGTATAATTGAACGATAAACATTCATTAGGCATGTTTAATTTACATTTCGATTAAAATTTAACAATTCACCAAATAAATCAGTTCACTTACTACACAGACAAACGGCAGACTGGCTCCTCTTCTTGTTCTGATCACAGTCAATGTGGTCTTCGATTTCTGGAACATAAGTCGCCGTCGTGTGTTAGCCACCACGTGAAATTTAAATTCGGCGATAGCTCCAGTTAGCTAGGTAAGTATTCTACATAAACAATAGACGGGACTGGCGTGCTGTTATTCCTTAAGTCCTGAATAAAGAAAGTACCGCCAGCTCGACAGCCGCCTTCATTTTGGACCCAAGCGGCTACAACAGCGCCGTGGATAGAACTGTTAAATTCTCATTTAGGAGGAAGTAAGTGGAATTATATATGCATATCATATGTTAGTGCGTAAAGTAAACAATTTACTTACCTATTTCTTACGTATTAGGATGGCCATACACCGTAGTCGGTTTTTGGCCCCGCCAGTCTGTCTCCTCCATCTTCCTCGGTCCATGTAGTCTTCCAGCTAGTCTCATCATACATATATCCACTCCAACCTGTCTAACCATATTAGCCGCGGTCTTCCCCTCTGCATGTTGCCTCTACTGTTTTCTTCCACCACCCACCGGTGATCTGGCTTTCTCACCTCATTACGTGCCCGTACCACCTCAGTCTCCCCTAATCACAACCACTATATTCATTAATTAGTACATCTCCTGCAGTTCACGGCTTTTCCTTTTCCTCCAGTCATTCCCATCCTTTATTGACCCAAAGAGATGTGTCACAACAGCATTTAGAAATGTCAGAAGTTTTCTTTCTATATTTTGTGTTGTAGTCCAGGTCTCCGCTCTATATAGGACGAAATGTTGTATTAATGTCTGGCAAATCTTAATCTTTGGGGGTCTCGCTAGAAGCCTGGACTTCAGCTGCTTTTCGCGTGAAAACCGTGACCACTTTCCTGCCTGGATTCTTGCAATTATTTCCTGGTGTATGTCATTCCTTTCACTGAGAACTGCCCCCAGATACTTTTTACCCTTTCGAAGATCATCACCTATGCATAAAGGTCTGTCATCGTCCTCTCTGCTCACAAAAAGGCATTAGGTCTAATCTGCGTTCGTCTTCAGGCCTACTCTCATTGCGTCTTCCATTAACACTCTTGTCATTTGAATGAGATCTCACTCCTTCCGTGCTGTTAATACTTCAACATCCGCATAACCCATGGTCAGGCTTGGTACCTTTGTTAATGTTTTTTACAGAAGGCGGCCGGGGAAGGCAATCTCCCTCTAGTATTTCAGTCTTCACCTCGAATTTCTCTGACATCTTTCCGCCTCCTGAACAAATGGAGTCCGCCGCTTCAGCAACATCATGCTCAGCATCTTTTAAGTTTGCGCATAGTAAGGTAACACCTCCGTAGTTGCTGCATCTCTCTGGGTCTCCGTTCTTTTGTACTGGCCTCCATTCTGCTAGGGTCCTTTTTCTGCTCCAAATTAAATTGATTAGACGGTATATCTTACCTTGTAAAATATATCTTCCCTCTGTCAGCATCTCTACTGGTATGCAATCTATTCTTGGTGAGTATCCTCTCTTCAGCGTGTTTATGGCTTCTCCAATGTCTTACAAGCTCGGCATTTCACACTCCGCTGTTGGTATTGTAACTCTATCTTCTCCATGCAATTTTTCTTCTTCTGAGGCTGCTGTCGCAACGCTGTTGCTTGTGTCGTTCATATTCAGGAGATTTTCGAAGTAATTTTCCCCTTCCTTTCGTTTAAACTGTTATCAACTGTCTTGCCTGGCCTCTGATCACGTCAATCCTTGCGTTACAGCGTTTCTTGAAGAACCCGACTTTCCTGCAAAAGTCTCTTATATTGCCTACTCTTCGATCCCTTCCAGTCAGCGTTATCAAGCTGTTTATATACTCTCGCTTTTTTGTACGTAGGAATTTTATTGCTTCTTTAGCTGCCTCCATGTATCCCTAAATTAATCTTTCATCTTGTTCGATTTACAGCCATAATACTTTAACCTCTTCTCTGTTGTTTACTGCACTATATACTTATCGTTAAACCATCCTCTGCTCCTCTTCCGTCTTTCCAATGGTTTCAGCACTTCATCAGCAGCATGCATGAACCGATCATGAGATTGGACTGCAACGTGTCATCTCCTCTCTCGTCCTCCAAGGCAGCCGACTTGTTCCAATTTCAGATGCGTCTATGACCGTATTTCCCCGTGGTACATAGGTACCGACGTTGGATAGTAATCTAAATCGATCTTGGCTCTGGGTTCGGAACCCACCACAACTTAAATTTTGATTACTAATCGGCATTGGCGGTCGAAGGCTTCTGACATAAGAAGTCACCCTCATTCTGCCAATGGCCTTGTCAAAGAGGGCGGACAGAGGCTCTGGGTTCTCTCTTGTCACTAGGATGGGATCCTGCCCTTAAAGTTTGAAGAATCAGCATTTTTCGACGGCATGAGGATGCAGAAGGCAAGGCAAACCACAGCATTAAGGACACACAACGTGTATCCGCAAGACATGTGGCCTGTAATTGAAAAAAAAAAGTGTCATGATCTCTCCATTGGCAAAATATTCCGAAATAGTCACCCTCTCGGATCTCCTGGAGGGGCAACGAGAAAAAGATTGAATAATCAGCGAAAGGATAACTTTCTACGCGTTGGGGCGTGGAATATCAGAAGCTTGAACGTGGTAACGTGATAGTGAAGCAAAAACATCTGGAAAGGGAAATGAAAAGGCTCAATCTATATATAGTAGCGGCCATTGAAGAGAAATGGAAAGAAAACAAGAGTGTGTTACTGTAAAAAGTTCAGTAACACGGTTTTTCTTTTCAGAATCAACAGCAGACAAACACCGACAATGATATTTCAGGTACACATGCCGGCGCCGCAAGCTGAAGATGAATACAGAGAAACTAAATGAGGATATTGAAACGATAACACCGCATATGAAGGGAGATCATGATCTAATAGTCACAGAGGACTGGACTCAGTTATAAGAGAAGGAGTAGAAGTAAAGGTTAAAGGAGAATATGGGTTTGGAACAAGAAATGAGAGAGAAGAATAATTGATGGTGATCAACGCCCGTATAAATTTCCTGTCTTCGCTCAGTCTAATCTCGCCACTTTCATGAATGATGACGAAATGATGAGGACAACACAAACACAAACACCCATTCGCCGAGCGGAGAAAGTCCCCAACCCGGACGGGAATCTAACTCTGGACCTCGTGATCCAGAGGCGTCAACGCTGGTCACTTGTTTTTTTAAATTATTATTCATCGTTATATTTGATCTTAGCGGACGACGTATGTCATCCGTTGCAGTTCGTTCTTGATCCCTAAAACAGTTTTTTTTTTTTTTAATTACAGAGACCAGGCAGTTCTCTGACTGAACACGCTGAGCTACCGTGCGGACAGATCATCGTCAGACAGTGGTTCCGAAATCGGACGCTGTATTGTAAGGTGCGCCCAGAAGCATATATAGACTCAGATCACAAAGTAGTAGTGACGAAGAGTAGGCTGAAGTTTAAGAGGTTAGTCAGGAAGAAACAATACGCAAAGAAGTGGGATACGGAAGTGCTAAGGAATCACGAGATACTGTTGACGTTCTCTAAAGCTATAGTTCCAGCAATAAAAAATAGCCCAGTAGGTAGAACAGTTGAAGGGGAGTGGACATCTCTAAAAAGGGCAATCACAGTAGTTGGAAAGAAAAGCATAAGTACAAAGAAGGTAACTGCGACGAAACCATGGGTAACACAAGAAATATTTCAGTTGATCGATGAAAGAAGAAAGTACAAAAATGTTCGGTGAAATTCAATAATACAGAAATACGAGTCGCTGAGGAATGAAACGAATAGGATGTGCAGGGAAGCATAGACGAAATGGCTGCATGAAAAATGTGATGAAATAGAAAAAAAACGATTGTCTGGAGGTCTGTCTTAGCATACAGGAAAGTCAAAATAATCTTTGGAGAAATTAAAAGCAAGGGCGTTAAAATTAAGAGTGCAACGGGAATTCCACTGTTAAATGCAGAGGAGAGAGTGGATAGGCGGAAAGAGTACACTGAAGGCCTCTATGAAGAAGAAGACTTGTCTGATGTGGTAGAAGAAGAGACAGGCGTCAATTTAGGAGAGATAGGGGACCTAGTATTAGAATCAGAATTTAAGAGGGCTTTGGAGGACTTAAGATCAAATAAGACAGAAGGGATATATAAAATTCCGTCAGAATTTCTAAAATTGTTGGGGGAAGTGGCAAAAAAGCGTCTTTTCGCGTTGTTGTGTAGAATGTATGAGTCTGGCGACGTACCATCTGACTTTCGAAAAATATTACCCACACGATTCCAAAAACTGTAAGAGCTGACAAGTGCGAGAATTATCGCACAATCAACTTAACAGCTCATGCATCCCAACTGCTTACAAGAATAATACAAAGAACAATAGAAAAGGAAACCGAGAATGTATTAGATGGCGGCGATCGCTTTGGCTTTAGGAAAGGTAAAGGCACCAGAGAGGCAATTCTGACGCCGCCGATGATAATGGAAGCAAGACTAAAGAAAACTCAAGGCATGTTCATAGGATTTGTCAACCTGGAAGAAGCATTCGACAATGTAAAATGGTGCAAGACGATCGAAAAAAGGGGTGAGCTATAGGGAGAGACGGGTCATATACAATATGTACAAAAGCCAAGAAGGAATAATAAGAGTGGACGACCAAGAATGAAGTTCTCGGATTAGGATGGCTGTAAGACAGGGATGTTGTCTTTCGCCCCTACCGTTCAATCTGTACGTCGATGAACAAATATGGAAATGAAAGATGGGTTCGGCAGTGGAAATAAAAATTCAAGGTGAAGGGATAACAATGATAAGATTCGCTGTTGGAATTGCTATGCTGAGAGGAATTGACGAGAAATGTCTTCATCTGCTGAATGGAATGAACAATCAGATGAGAACAGAATAAGGATTGATGGTAAATCGAAGAAAGACGAGAGTAATGAGAAGTAGCACAAATGAGAAATTGGAGAAACAACATCATGATTGATGTTCACGTAGAAGATGAAGTTAAGGATTTCTGATACTGAGGCAGAAAAATAACCAATGACGCATGAAGCAAGGAGGACATCAAAAGCAGACTAGCTCTGGCAAGTAGGGCATTCGCGGTAAAGAGAAATGTTGTTACGTAGTATCAAACGTAGGCAATAATTTGAGCAAGAAATTTCAGAGAATGTTCGTTTGAACAACACCATTGTGTGATAGAGGAATACGGACTGTGGGGAAAACAGAAGAGAATCGAAGAATTTGAGGTGTGGTGCGACAGACGAATATTGAAAATTTGGTGGACTGATGAGGTAAGAAATGAGGAGTTTCTGCTCAGAATCAGAGAGGAAAGGAATATGTGGAAAACACTGACAAGAAGAAGGGACAGGAGGATAGGACATCTGTTAAGACATCAGGGAATGACTTCCATGGTACTAGAGGGAGCTGCAGAGGGCAAAAATTGTAAACAGAGAAATGAATATATGCATCAAATAATTGAGGTCACAGGTTAAAATTCTACTCTGAGATGAAGAGGTTGGCACATGGGAGAAATTCGTGGCGGGCCGCATCAAACCAGTGAGAAGGCTGCTGTCTGAAAAAAAAAAAAAAAAATAAAATTACTTACCGGCAATAGATAGTGGTCTCATCCTACTTTCCTCTTTGAGATTTTACATTTTCAGTAACACTTCTGCGTCTAACTCCTGGTAGTATGTGATTTATTTGGTATGTATGTTCTCGTTGGGTGATTTCCACGTTATCCTAGAAATGTCTTTGCGAGGATAATAAGTACTTATAATACTTAGGCGCCAGATTGACTAGTCCCGTTCTGCTGTTGTTGGATGTTTCGTGTATACTACGAGAGCCAATGGAGGGTCCGAGAAAGGCCTCTTCTCCTATTTAGGCATTGGGAACACTCTCACATCGTAGGGTGTTGCATCTTTATGTATTGATTCTTGGATTCGTAGAAATTATCTTGCTAATTTTCGTCGTTCTCATTTATAGTCACACGATATGAAATCACTGTTAGGTTGTAAAACTTTGCTTTCATTTTAATTGTTTCCTGGTCTCTACTGGAAATCTAAAAGGAAAAATAAGGACATAAGTCTGTCACTGAAATCATGGTATTATTTTCCTCATCGTACAAGTAAAACCTCCTCGTGCTTACTTTTGTGATAAGTAAGACAGTATATGCGCTAGAGGTAATAACATTGTACATGGTGCCCTTTCAGTGTGTTTCAGGAAGATATTTGGATATTGAGACCATAATGAAACACAGATGCAAACTTCTGTTTACTTGTTAACATATTTAATGCTTGTTATTTTTCCTGATTATGACCATTTTTACGTTTAGAGAACATAATTAGCAACAAATATAGGACATAAATTGTCTGCCAGGAGCCTGCCTCTCAAAATAACCTTACCACATTTCTCATGCCTACAGGCTACTCATAGTGCCACATTTTGCAGTGGCGTCTTTCTCTGCTTAGTGGTTTCGTCGCCATACTATCTCTTCTGTCAAAACTTCCTGTGACAGTGTGACAAGACGGAATAGGCCTACTACGAGAAAGTTTCTGGGCTTCTTCAGATGCACGTCCCTCCAGTATCTGAAGCAACTGCCATTTCAAAATCTGTTTTTCATTGACACGGAAAACTTTGTCCGCCTGTTGAACAACGTTTATCGCTGCTTTTGATACACACACCAAACTGTTGATGAGTTAACCTACGAACCCTTTCTCATTCAGACTGTTCACTGGCTCAACGTAGTATGCGGTGAAGGTCACGTAAGACGTATTTCTGCTTATTTTTTTCGTCGTTCTCCTATGTAATTCAGAGGCTGTTCTTCCTCATCTACGTTGCTTATGTCTGAATTTGGACTTACAGGTGTGGCTACGTTGTTGTTGATTTCTGACTCATCACAGGCATGCCTGTGTTCTGGATAGTCGATGAGGAAGGAAGTATTTTCTGTCTTACAATTGTAATGGTGACTGGGGCGACAATACTGTGAACAATTACTTGACACAGCAATAACCGGCAGAACTGTCTTACAACTGAAGGAATCTGCAGCTGGATTATATGCCCGAACCATAATGGTTTTTCCAGGGTACCTTGTGAAAGCCTGTGTAATAATAATTGGTGGAAACCTTTTCCATTCATAAGGTAATTCCGATTTTTAATTGGTATGGTTGTTGCCTCGGCTGTTACGGTTTTCTAGGTACCTCTTTCCCAAATTTTTAAATTCTCAAACAACCTAATAACACTTGTGGGGACTGCAGAGAATAATCGTGTTTGCCCTTAACGGGTTCACAAATTGTAATATTTCCATGTCATTGATTTATACCACAGGAAAATTAAGTCTTCTGAAGCATGTAGTTGAAACATCAGAACCTTAAAGTGCCTGTGGTCCCACTGCCTACTTAGCTGCTGCTGAAAAACTGTGATTTAAAGTTGGGAGCAGAACCAACTTTGATGCCATGGTCTCCTTAATTTTCTCGTAGGTTACAAGCAATGTTCAATTTTTTCTTTCTCACAATCTTACAGCTTTACAAAAGTCTCAGTGAACGGAACTGAGAGTGGAAAAATATTGTCTTCAACCACATGTTTGGGAAGCATAATGTAGACGGAAATTCTTCAAAAATTTCTCACATTCTTGAGGCGTGAAATACAGTTTCTTAAACCATTCTTGTGATTCATCTCAAATTAGTCATATTTGAAATGAAGCTTGTAAATGAAAATAGATGTTATAATGTAATCGATATGGAAAATAAAGCACCGACATAACTGTAGTACGAATAAAGTTAAGAAGACAGATGTTTTAAGCAAAGAGAACATAAAGAAAAAAGAATCTTGCAGTGACTGGCGATCGAACTCGAAAACCTTGTATGGAAGTGTAGCACCTACCTATTACGCTAACATAGTATTCACTCTAAGGAATCGGATATGTATGTACATTTTAGGTACTCTTCACTCTTGTTTATTTCACATAGTGTAGCAGACTAATATAGATATGTATCTCTCCTTCCCATTAGATTCAGCCATATTTTACATCGTTCCGCAATCCTTTCGCTTGCTAGCACACTGTGTAATCGAATGGGCGTTTACTGCACTACAGTAAGGCATTCTTCACCACAGCAAATTTGATACGTTTTAAATGCTATTCTGTTCCATCTTGATGTGGTGGTACAGCAACAATCTATTGCTGCTATTTAGAAACAGTCATAGGTGGCTCACTGTTCCTTATTAACTCAGTAATGTCGCGTTTCGTCTAGATAGAACATCATCAGGTCATGTTAAAACATGAGAAATTTTCTGCCAAAAAGCATCTATCAAAGAAAGTATTCTGCATCATACCATCTTTGACCGACGCTTTCGGCAAAAAATTTCAGATTATTTAACGTAACCTGATTCCCTATCCAGACGAAACACTTCGCTCTTGAGTTAATAGAGAACGCTGAGCAACCTACGACTGTTTTTAAATAGTTCACAAGTTTCTTAGGCTCTTAATATAATATAAAATGAGTCTGTGTCACACGCACGTATATACAAAGATAATCGCTAATTAGAGTAATGCTCCCATTTACGCTCATGTAATACTTGAGTTGAAAGTGGCTGCATTGTACCACGTGACGGCTAACTGCCCAACGACAGCCCTGAGTCGTCGGCAGTCCATACATAACTTTCTATGTACCGGGCATTATTCAGGGCTTTAGTTACTACTCCCGTAGTTTATGCGTTGGTATCTTTATATAGTATAGTGTACAGAATATAGATAGATACATTATTCAATACCATAACACCATACAGATGTCACGTGAGTCATCTGAGCCACTCTCGATTGTCCTAAACGACTACATATCGACATATCGGCTATTCAGGGAGCTCGCCGTCAATCACCTTTTCACTCTGAACAGCCAGACGTCCACGTTGCAGGAAAGGAAGGAAGATTAGTGTTAAACACACTGTCGACAACGAGTTCCTTGCAGACAAAGCACAGCAGATTCGGACGGGGCTTAAAAAGGGAGGAAAATTGACAGCATCATTTTGAAGGAACCATCCTGTCATTTACCTTATAATATTTATGGTAACCACGGGAAACCTAAATCTTAACTACCGAACGGATAATTCAGCCTATTTCCTCTGGAATACGTGTACAGTGTGGTAACCGCAGCGCCACTTCGCTTACTGCGTGTTTCGGCCTGAAATGATTACAGAATTCGATTCAGATCCTCAGACAATAATTGCATTATTGTAATAGACGCCAGTCTATCAAAAAGAAAGTTGAGTTAGCTCTCCAGATGAAATACTCCTTAAAAGAGCACAACCGTCACTTTGGATCGCTGTGGCCATGCGACGGCTCAACCATAGGTCATTACTGTGTATGTGCGAGTTGATTGTTCACTGTCTGATAAGAAGTATCGAGGCACCCGATGTCATGTAGAACTGACCACTAGATATCATGAACGGTGGACCTGCCAGTGTAAAAGGACACGGCAAGTATTACGTTATCTGCTGTCTGTAGAGAAGCAGTAACAAGAGACGGGGTGGTCAGGACAGCACGGTGACTGCGGAAGTGGTCTAGTCATTACATGTTACCTGAATAACTGTTCTAAACCGCTAGACTGTTAGTGATGTGATTGTGAAGTGGAAATGTGAAGAACCAACCACAACTACAGCAAGACCACGCAGATCTCATGTGCTGACTGATAGGGACCATCGAAAATTACGGAGGTAGATAACAGCAAAATGTAGGCTGTGAAAAAGAATGGGATTCAGTAGTCGAGCATTTCCGCAGAAGCCACACCTGTATGTGGTCAGTGCTAAGAGAGTAAGGTGGTGTACAGACCAGCACCATTGGACAGTGCTTGACTGATAATGAATTATTCAGAGTGTTGAGCCACACTGTACTCTGTGGCAATACTTTTTTTTTCTCCTGGAGAACGTAACCTGCTAATGGAAGGGTTTTGGAAGGGTTTTGGTGTAGCGACTGCAGGGTAGGCATAATCTACCGTTATATTTTGTAAAATCAGTAAAGTACAGACGAGACTGGGTTAGGGTGTAGGGCTATTTTGGAGATTAGTGTGTGTTCCCCTCATTGCTGTTAAAAAAACGACAAAGTGTGGAGGAATATGAACATATATTTTTTGTAACATTGAGAATTGCGTACGTTAGACGAATAGTTGGGAGACGACGTTAGTTTATATCATCATGACAATGCAACCTGACACAAAGCTACAATGGTTTGTGGATAACATTTCTAAAATGGACTTGCCTAGCCAGACCTCCACCTTCAACTCAGTGGCACACATCTGGGATGAGTTAGAATGTCGACTTTGTTCGAGACACCAACGTCTAATATCAGTAACTTCTCTAGCGTAGGATCTTGAGGAAGAATGGGTTGTCATTCCTCCACCGACATACAGATACCTTATATAATGTGTGCCCAGCAGCGTTAAAGCCGTCATAAAGGCATGGGTGGGACTCCTTCCATGGTAAAGTCCAAAAATAGATATTCGGTTCCTTCTGATTAGATAGTGTAATCAGCACTGTCAGATGCATCGTCGTGTAGACGCAACTGGTTGGCATACACGAGCAATCGTCTAACGTCGGGACGTAACTGCTTCGTGATTGACACTATGCAGTTTGTTGGTGGATTATCTCCGGTTGCCCATGTGTCTACATGGAATGGTGTGCAGCTTTCAGTCATATAACGCGACTTAAGAGCAGCGATAGTTAAATGATCTTAATCAAGAGGGAAACTCAATGGGAATTGCTGCTGTCACAGAATGTACACGGTCCAGTCACATTAATGTGACCACCTGTCAAAAGCATGAGTAACCACCATCTGCCACAAGGGAGTGTTAGTATGCCTGTAGAGGGTACCGACAGGGACTTGTAGCTATGTAGACTCCAGTATCGTGGCCAGCTGCGCTGGTTTTCTGGGTGATAATAGGTGACTGGGTTTAAATCCGCGGACCTTGGTGGCCAGAGGAGAACAGTCAACTCAAAAATGGTTCAAATGGCTCTGAGCACTATGGGACTTAACATCTGAGGTCATCAGTACCCTAGAACTTAGAACTACTTAAACCTAACTAACCTAAGGACATCACACACATCCATGCCCGAGGCAGGATGCGAACCTGCAACCGTAACGGTCGCGCGGTTCCAGACTGAAGCGTTTAGAACGGCTCGGCCACAACGGCCGGCTACAGTCAACTCATTCTGGCGCTCTTCGGACCACCCGAGTACACTGCGAGCTGTGTGATATCTTACATTGACCTGCTGACCTACTGGAACATGTCATCGTCCAGAGAAGAAAATGTACTGAACATGGTCCACATGGATATGTGCACACTTGTTTTGATCCATTGTGCCTTCCAGAAAGGCGAGATCACGCTGGAAAAACTATGCTAGACAACTCCGACTATTGTTGCAGGCCATAGTCGCTAAAGGCCACGTGTCCGACGGCGCATAAAACATGATCCATCTCGAAAGACCACCTGTCATGGCTCGGTGGATGTCTAGGTGCGGTACTGCCGTGCAATTTCCAGCTTTCGTCGTCGAAGAACAGCAGTCAGCTTGGGTGCATGAAGGAAGACCCTCCTGCGGAGGCCCACGCGCAGCAGTGTTTGCCGAACGGTCGTTGAGGCGACGCTGTTGATAGGCCCTTGGTTCATCTGGGCGGTTGAATGTTCAACAGTTGCACGTCTAGAATGAGAATTTCACTCTGCACCGGGGTGTGCGCTGATATGAAACTTTCTGGCAGACTAAAATTGTGTGCCGGACCGAGACTCGAACTCGGGACCTTTGCATTTCGCGGGTAAGTGCTCTACCAACTGAGCTACCTATGCACAACTCAGAAGCTAGAGCACTTGCCCGCGAAAGGTAAAGGTCCCGAGTGCGAGTCTCGGTCCGGCACACAGTTTTAATTTGCCAGGAAGTTTCATATCAGAGCACACTTCGCTGCAGAGTGAAATTCTCATTCTGTGAACATCCCCCAGGCTGTGGCTAAGCCATGTCTCCGCAATATCCTTTCCTTCAGGAATGCTGGTTCTGCAAGGTTTGCAGGAGAGCTTCTGTAAAGTTTGGAAGGTAGTAGACGAGGTACTGGCAGAAGTAAAGCTGTGAGGATGGGGCGTAAGTCGTGCTTGGGTAGCTCAGTTGGTAGAGCACTTGCCCGCGAAAGGCAAAGGTCCCGAGTTCGAGTCTCGGTCCGGCACACAGCTTTAATCTGCCAGGTAGTTTCAGTTGCACGTCTATTGGTCCATACACATCTCCGCAACCGTTGTTCACCCCCGTCATCTGTGGTACGTGGTGTAACACTCTTTCCTCGAGGCCGGTTTCGGAGAGAGCGATTTTACCATGCACGGCATTCTTCAACCACGACAGCACGCTAACAGTTTCAAATGTCACCGTTTCGGAAATGCTTCGAGCCTTGACCTGAAGGCCAATGATCATGTCCTTTTGGACGTCAGATAGATCGCTTCGTCTCCGCATTGCAACGACATCACTGTGTTCGCATCCCCCAAAATGTTTTATGTACCCTTCACTGCTAGTGCTGCCGTCTGTGGGCGATTATTGTTTGTTGACACCGAGCGTAGGTAGTAGGTAGTAGTCACATTAATGTAATTGGACCATGTATGTTCGAGCCAACATTGTGAAGTTTCTCGTAACATGACGGTGACCTCATTCTCTGGCTGACACTCAAGGTTTAAAATGTATCGATCAACATTGCCTCAAACTAAGAGTGGCCTCAGCTGAATATGACGTAAGTGAATAAACGTTTGAACTTTGCCGAAATGAGAGCATTATGAATCCAATAATCAGTGTTTCATGGTATTAGCGAGTAATGAAGTTGTGTGGGACGGCAGGTAAATAATCAAAACGGTCGTTATTTCGTTATCTCATCATGAAAAGGCCTTTAAATCGTCTGTGTATGCCTTACACCTACTTTGACCATTCACAAGAATATGAAATCCAGTTGTGCGGTCAGCTACAAAGCTATGGAGAACATACCGAGCATAATTTCCATTCTGAAGTTCTACGTTACTCTTCGCGATAACTGAAAAAAATTTTCCTACCCGCTATTTACTCAGCAGGTTCAGGCACTATGATTATAAATAAAAGTTTTGAATTTTCACTCGTTGATATATTCTGTAAATGCACACACGGACAAAATATAATAATATCCCTACTAATAATAACAATATCCCTCTTCTGCTGGAAATTCCAATTAAAATGGTCTTTCTCCCTGACAGCCAATCACCAAGGGTTAATTGCTCGTTTTAAAAATGAAAAATTAATCTCGGCACTTGCTACGTCGTTTCGTCGAACTGAAGCTGGCACACAAATAGTTAATTCTGTGAAATCTAAGCAATCCAGGTCGGAGTACAGTCTTCGCGAATTCACGTCCTAGTTATGTGGAAAACGCATTCAAATCTGCCCAGCTCTAACATCGTCTGTGGCACACCACACGCAGGCAACTGACTGACGCAAAATGTCTCTCCTCTCTGGCTGTGTTTGTACATGGGTGCAGCGGACAGCCAAACGGAACATCTGCTTCATCCGCCCTGGGCACACGCAGCAGCGCCTAGAAGGTCCCTCTATCGAACACATATTAATTAATAACTCTGTCGTTTAACCATTTACTATCGTCTTAATTTTCTGTAAACAGAGTTAAGTGTGCTTTAGTTACTAAAAAAGTATTAACTCGGCTGCATTTAAAGTTTGCCGGGTAGAATTTCTAAAATGGAACCGAGGATAGAACACGACCTCTCAACTGACTCTTTAAGATTGATTGTAGTTATTTTTAATTACAATACAAGTCTTGAATTGTGGTACAGTTGTCTTACAGCAGGAATTTAATTGATTGCTGTAATTAGAACTTTCTATTACGAATACAAATAAGAATCTATTAGGAGAAAGTACATATTCCTTCCAAATTTGGATGTTTAGTAAATAACTTGAAAACTAATAGAAGTAGGCTACTGGCGTCATATAGTTAATGTTTTTATTTGAAACTAAGGCTACAGATCAATTTTCATTTTCTACGTCTAATAATTAGAGCGTTCAATTTTTCGTAACTACGCTGACTTTGGCCAAATTATTTCTCTTGTGTAGTTGATACTTGTCACTTTTGACTGTGACATACATTTGCGATTTCTGAACAGTTGTTAGATTTATATTTTTACTATCCACCACCTCTTATTTTCTACATTCTACATTTATTCTCCGCAAGCCACCCAACGGTGTGTGGCGGAGGGCACTTTACGTGCCACTGTCATTACCTCCCTTTCCTGTTCCAGTCGCGTATGGTTCGCGGGAAGATCGACTGTCTGAAAGCCTCCGTGCGCGCTCGAATCTCTTTAATTTTACATTCGTGATCTCCTCGGGAGGTATAAGTAGGGGGAAGCAATATATTCGATACCTCATCCAGAAACGCACCCTCTCGAAACCTGGCGAGCAAGCTACACCGCGATGCAAAGCGCCTCTCTTGCAGAGTCTGCCAATTGAGTTTGTTTAACATCTCCGTAACGCTATCACGGTTACCAAATAACCCTGTGACGAAACGAGCCGCTCTTCTTTGAATCTTCTCTATCTCCTCCGTCAAACCGGTCTGGTACGGATCCCACACTGATGAGCAATACTCAAGTATAGGTCGAACGAGTGTTTTGTAAGCCACCTCCTTTGTTGATGGACTACATTTTCTAAGGACTCTCCCAATGAATCTCAACCTGGTACCCGCCTTACCAACAATTAATTTTATGTGATCATTCCACTTGAAATCGTTCCGCACGCATACTCCCAGATATTTTACAGAAGTTACTGCTACCAGTGTTTGTTCCGCTATCATATACTCATACAATAAAGGATCCTTCTTTCTATGTATTCGCAATACATTACATTTTGCCTTAAAATCGTATATTTTGCCTGACATATACATTTGATCAGTCTGAGACGTAACAAAGTTAACATTAATATACTGAAGCATACACAAACGAAGGTTGGAAAAGGTACCATGATTTTCAATTTCATGCCTAGATTATTGTGCAGTCCTTCGTATGTGAACCACAGGCGTGTTATGATGACGTGCTACTGGTAGCAGTGAACCTGGTTAAGCCCCGGCACACTCACTCGCCTCTGTACCTCTCATAATCATACAGTGCTTATTTCGCCTGAGTTGCGACAATGGTAACCGACTTTATGTCCAATGCATTTGTTAAACTATGCCATATGCTAGTCCATTTCACCTTAACTGAAGATTGTGCACTAATACATTATTCTGTCGCCGAATAATACAATGTAATTAGCGAGTATGTTGTTGATACACGATCCCTCACCGCTTGGGAACAACAGTTATTCGTACTTTTTCCTATAGCTGTATTGGGGCACCAAATATTAATTTTATTTTCCTTACGGGTATAATTTTGAAGATCACTACAAACCCTCTAGTCGTGAGCCAAATTCGGTGGAGACATTTAGAAGTTTTGGAGACCTACGTCATGCGTTCACAGTTAGGCTAAAAATACGATCAAAGAATGGTCTTTTTTTTCCTCAAGCAATCGTTAAAAATCAACAAATTGTTCGATGCGTTTGTTCCGCCCCTAATTTTTCTATCATCCAGAAACTGAAATCTATCAGTACCTCACCTATTGAAGAAACGGAGTAAATTTTTGTGCAAGTCATGTGTCTGCAAATACTGTCTCATCATGTTTACAAAAAGCTACGATGAGTTTTCTTTGTTTCAGTTGTCATCTTATACTATAGTCAGAAATGAATGGGAATGTTAATAACACTGAGGAATTAGGAAAATAAAGAGTTATCACAGTTCATATGATAGATTTGATTTCGACGTAATGCATTTTAGTCTTTTGTAGATACATAACTCAGTTTTCGTATATTCTTCGCTATGTTTATGGTTATTCACTTGACAAACTCGTGCACAGTAGCAGGGAGTATTGTACCTTGGAATACTTTTCAGACTTTCACCTCTACTCACCCTGTAATAGAACCTTAATGCATTTTCTTATTCCATTTTGAAATGATGGAGTTTGTGATATCACGTATCGATATACCACCCCACGAGCGTCTTTAAGCTGGCAACGGAATTGCAATTTTGCTTCTGACGCTGACAGCCGCCGCTCAGGACCTGGCGGACCGAATGTCATGCGCCCGTTGAACTGTGCCTCCGTAGCAGGAGCGCTCTCTGCTGCCGCTATGCCAGTCTCTATAACACTGAATCCAACAATGTTCACATTAATAGCTGGTCACCGAGCAATAATTCGTTCCTAATGTCAGCTGTACCTTATCACCTTGATATTACTGTCACAGACCCCTTCACTATCTACTACCAGCCTTTCAGGACTAAAGATGGATGCGTGTCGTCTTTCTGCCGTCTATGGTTCGGTGATGTTTGTGCATCTGTAATGTCAGGAAAGTTGATGATTGATTCCGCCAATCATTACTGGTTTCATATTGGATTGGTGGAATATTATTATTCTGCTTGCAGCATGACATTCCTGGATTCTGTTCATAGCCGGTATTAAATGGACTACCATGTTTCTTGTTCTGGTATTTGTATCGATTGCTATGTCGTTTCCATTTCTTTCATTACTGGCATTGTTGGATCCTGTGTTGAGCGAACCTTTTTGTTGGTTTGCATCAATATTCGCATACTGCTGATTGTTGTTCGATGTCCGTTTCGACAGTTCTTTCTATTTAACCCTTTATGTACATGCTATTGTTTCTTCTGGCTCTGCTGTCTTCCATTAACATATCTACGGCATCTACAGCAGACAAAAACTCATCAAAATTGGTTTCATTAAAATGGAATAATTAAGTTTTTACATCCAGTGGCAATTTTGCTTCCAGTATTCTAATGAGATCTTTGGAAGGGACTGGTTCTGTCAAATACTTAGTCTTATCACAGTACTTTTCAAAGTATTTGCATAGTGTGCCTAAAAGTGAACTTCAAGGCTCAGGGTTGTACATCGGCTTACGAATACCCTCTCGTTTTGCAGAATTCCGCTATTTCTCAATAAATGCATGTTCAAACTCGGCATACGTATTGCGTATTTCTGCTGCTTCAACTGCCCACATGTTTCCATCTCCTAAAATAAGCCCACTAACAGAACTACTCTCCTGGTTTTCCGTTCATATTCTCGGTGAAACTCCTTTGAATGATCTAATAAAACTACTGAATGTACAGTCTTCCTTTTCGGATTGTAAGATGGAAGCTGTCTGTACTTAATTAATTTCTTCTCCATATGTAACGCAGCGTAATCACCAAAACATTTTGTCATTACATTGGTTCAAATGGTTCTAATGGCTGTGAGCACTAAGGGACTTAACAGCTGAGGTCATCAGTCCCCTAGAACTTAGAACTACTTAAACCTAACTAACCTACGGATATCACACACATCCATGCCCGAGGCAGGATTCGAACCTGCGACCGTATCGGTTGCGTGGTTCCAGACTGAAGCGCCTAGAACTGCTCGGCCACACCGGCCGGCTGTCATTACATTCACATGTCGTAAAGTTTGTGTACGTGCCTGTTCATTATTTCCTAAAACTAGCCTCGTTATGTGTGGACTAGATCTTTCGCTCACAGAGTCATTGTCCGCGGCAACTGAATAATTATTATTTGCTTGATCACATCTTAGACCTGCTTGCAAACTTCTGGCAAACTTGTAGCAAATCCTGATTCACTAAATCTCTGATTGACATGATATCCTTTACCACAGATTGAACCTTTTCGCAACAGTATTAGTCAGCTGTGTGCCTTGCTCACCTAACTACTGCTGGGAAAAGTCTGTAAACTGTTGCGTTTGTTGTGTGAGATGCGCTTTTATAATGCCACGCTGACCCTGATCAACAAAAAGTATTCGACAGCTTATCTTGGCCTAATTTGTCAGTTTCAAATTCGAATTTAAAGTATGAAATGCGTCTGCTAAATGCATATGTGGATCTCGAAACTGACCATATTCAGTGGCAAAACTCGTTGGTGCATTAGAAATATGTTCAACTGCACAGTTGATTACAGTTTGTGACTCTACTACTTCATTCTACAACGCAGTCTTAGTTGCCTGTAATTCGGTTTTTAATTCAGAATGACAGTTTTGAAACTGTGTTTGAAATTCTGTTTTTAACGCTGTATGACTATTCCGCAATTCAGTTCTTAATTCCGTTTTTAATTCTATTGACATTTGTTCAGTACGCAACCGGATCACCAACCTCTAGCACATTCGCCAGCGGAACATTTTGTTCGTTATATTCTGCCATTGTAGCTTGCTGTCCACAGAACAAAATTCATTTTATATGTGCTGCAGTCTTTTCCTGGAAATACAAAAATTACTTCGGTTAGTAAGTCCTTTTGCCAACGTAGAAAACTGCTTCAAAGTACAACATGCTCTGATCATAGGAACAAGTCTTCTATTCAGATTTAAAAGTGTTGTAATTACGAAAATCTTGTAAGCACTGTGTTTAATAGTCTTCGTGTTACATTATTACTCTGCTACACACCATTAATGAGTAAGTGGAGCGATATTAAGAGGAAGTATTGTCCAAAACGGGCTGCTAGTTGGAACAATTTAGAAACTGAGGCTATTGGCAACTAACAGGAAATATTTTTATGGCATTGACGATATCCAGTTATTTTTCATATTTCGAGAGTCTGAAAAATGTCAGACGACTAGCAGAAAATGAAGTGTGACCTGCGTTTGGGCATTTTTAAAATTGTCTTCTTTAGAAGGCATATTGGAACCTGAAAATTATATTAGCGGGTACAAAGATATTTTAAACATAGCAGATAAGTAACAGCTGTAGAGAAAAATTCTCAAACAAGCTTTTTCACTGACTGCATGACATGCTCATAAAACATATCGAAAAAAGCCAAGTGGCTGTTGAGACATAAGACATTCATCTTAGGAACACTGACCCTTAACATAGACAAATGTAATGTATTGCGAATACATAGAAAGAAGGATCCTTTATTGTATGATTATATGACAGCGGAACAAACACTGGTAGCAGTTACTTCTGTAAAATATCTGGGAGTATGCGTGCGGAACGATTTGAAGTGGAATGATCATATAAAATTAATTGTTGGTAAGGCGGGTACCAGGTTGAGATTCATTGGGAGAGTGCTTAGAAAATGTAGTCCATCAACAAAGGAGGTGGCTTACAAAACACTCGTTCGACCTATACTTGAGTATTGCTCATCATTGTGGGATCCGTACCAGATCGGTCTGACGGAGAAGATAGAGAAGATCCAAAGAAGAGCGGCGCGTTTCGTCACAGGGTTATTTGGTAACCGTGATAGCGTTACGGAGATGTTTAATAAACTCAAGTGGCAGACTCTGCAAGAGAGGCGCTCTGCACCGCGGTGTAGCTTGCTCGCCAGGTTTCGAGAGGGTGCGTTTCTGGATGAGGTATCGAATATATTGTTTCCCCCTACTTATACCTCCCGAGGAGATCACGAATGTAAAATTAGAGAGATTAGAGCGCGCACGGAGGCTTTCAGGCAGTCGTTCTTCCCGCGAACCATACGCGACTGGAACAGGAAAGGGAGGTAATGACAGTGGCACTTAAAGTGCCCTCCGCCACACACCGTTGGGTGGCTTGCGGAGTATAAATGTAGATGTAGATGTAGATGTAGAATCAAAGTCCGTCATTTAAGACTGCAGCAACGTTGTTTTTCACGCGTGAAGATGAAATGCCATGTGAAGTGGCCCATTAACATCAAGCTCTTGACGACGTAAAAGTTGACTTGTGTACATTGAAGCATAGTGATGGCATCTGGATTAAGGCAGGACGCATACGACAAAAAGCACAGGTCGACTATCGAAATCTGCAGGCTCAACCGCTAAAGAAAACTTTCATGCAGAGGGCGCTAGATGTATGCGTGTAAGAAATGCGCCTAGACTACGTTGAGTAACTTACGTAAATGAAAACAGAGAATAATACCGTGCCTTGTGCCACTGTGCGTATGAAACGATGTAACATTAGCCAGATACAAAAGTGCGTGTAAAAATGGAATTGGAAAACATTCTGAAACCTGGTAGCCAAGGGAAGACAGGATTCGGTTACGATTGTGGACGGGACCGTAATCAGTTACCATAGGTTGCCTTTTACAGTTAATTTATTTCAAACCAGTAGTTCCGGACTTAACAGTTAATTAAAATAACACACGTTATTAATGAAATGCCGTGTGGCTAGGGCCTCCCGTCGGGTGGACCGTTCGCCTGGTGCAAGTCTTCCTAGTTGAAGCCACTTCGACGACTTACGTATCGATGGGGATGAAATGATGATGATAAGGACGACACAAGACCCAGCCCCTGAGTGGAGAAAATCTCCGACCCAGCCGGGAATCAAGCCCAGGCCATTAGGTATGACATCCCGTCGTGCTGACCACTCAGCTACCACGGGTGGACACACGCTGTTAATGAAGGAATAAACAGCTGTGTAAATAATAGTGTTTTCAGTGAGTTACAATTTAGCAAATCACCATTAAATACAGAGACAGCAAATAATGTTTTAAAAGTAAGCCACTCTGATCTTGTTCAAATGGCTCTAAGCACTATGGGACTTGACATCTGAGAACATCAGTCCCCCAAACTTAGAACTACTTAAACCTAACTAAGCTAAGGACATCACACACATCCATGCCCGAGGCAGGATTCGAACCTGCGACCGTAGCAGCAACGCGGCTGTGATCTGGGCAGAAGGCCTCACACGCGAGGAAAGGCAATAAATTAAGAAATGTTTACAACTCGCTGCAACTTATAAATTACAGGTATTGAAATATTGAAGGCAAGTCGCCACAAACACAGCAGAAGGCATCAGACGCCAGGAATGGCAGTAGATAAGGTTTTAAAGGCTCACTGCGTAAATACAAATACCAAATTAGAATTTTAAGAGGAATGACCACGGTCACGGCTGAAGGCCTTACGTGCCACGAACGGCAATAATACAAAAAATTCGGAAACCTGCTGTAAAACAGCAGATACAGAGGCAAAGGTTAATTAAAAAAACGAGCAACTGATCACCAAATGGGTGAAATAAGATGATGGTAAACTTTGTAAGGCAACCCTTAACATCCACTGAACACTACACTGGTAGATTTATTCCAGAAGGCGACCAGAGCTATTAACTAGACATATATAACCTTTAATGAAGGCATTACGAGGTATTGTAATAAATAATACAATAATAAAACACGAGGACCAGTACATAAGTTCCTTAATGGCTACTGAGTCAGATTATACCCGCAGAAGGCGTGGGCTGAAGGAGCTTTACACTGAACTACTGGCAATCAGACCTCCTTTTAGAACACACATGTCTTACAAAAACCAAGGGGCCACAGACGGTGCTTCAGGAATCGACCTCTGAGAAGGTCGGCAACAAACACTTTCGCGAGTGATGAGACAGGCAGCCTAGAGCTGTATTCACTTCACAAGATGGTAACTCAGACCAGTAGCAGTCTAACGAATGACTAATGATAATCTTGCTGAAGCTACTTGACGTCCGATAAACCAAATGTAGCGATGGAACAATACGCCAAAGCCGGAACCGGAGGTGTGCACTACGTCTCCAGAATACTGTGTTAGAGCGCCTGGAACGAGAAAGGAATCACTACCACTAGAGTAAAAGAATCACCAACCGGCCTACAATCAAGAAAGCTGTCAAAACTACACATCTTACCGGACAGCAGCGGCAAGGCGAGGAAACGTACACTGCCGTTATGTACACGAACCCCCAGGGCAGGTAATTGGGACCTTAGAGGCCACCAGGCAAGAAAAATTACCGCTGTTTGAATTTAACAAATTGCAACATGTTGAACGCAGTAAATAGTAATAAGATGTCGAGGAAAGCTAATCAGATCCGCCTTCCCCAAGCACTCCACTCGCTGCTCGCTGCTCTTCGACTCGGCGGCAGTAGGAGCAGCAACACGAACCCAAGTCACTGGAGAATCGCAAGATACCACAGTGGTGGAGGTTTCTCTACTTGTATTGAAATGCGCTTATCTTAAAGCTTGCTGGATCCGGTTTACGACGAGGTCGTGCATTCTCGTGTCCACAGCCCTTCCATCCGGCAGTCCATGCGTGCCGCCAGCGGTCCCGGCATGTTGGCACTGTGCGGACCTGGCTTCTCCTGAGTCCCAAATCGAACTGGCCCAATCACACTACCCGGAAAAACAACGACGTCGACCCACAGATAGGGCAACAGTTACCACATATCGATAACCGACGCTGCTACCACTAGCGGACAGGCAACGCTTGTGAAACCAAGTGGCGCCAGTCAACACGAGAAGAAGACAAACAACAGCTACCATCCAACTAAACAATACCGTCTGGCCTCCAACAGAGGACGGAAACCTACAAGCAGCACGAACAAGAGCCGCAGCACGGCAGACATTCTTATAATGGAGTAAGATTGCAACAACGTTTCCTCGTGCATTTAGTAAAAAGAGTTATTAAAAGTAGTAAATACTGTGATGAAGGGGGGGGGGGGGGGGAAATGAACTAATATTTATTGAAACCTAATTGCTGAAAAGGAGAAACTTTCACATAGCTTGAAAGAAGCTTACAAACAGTAGCTTATAACAGAGTACCATGGCAACGACTTTTCGCCATGCATGTATTAAACAGCATGTAGTAAACAGTGGTATTAAAATTAATAAATACTGCGAGGAAGGGGGCGGGACAAGGGAACACCCTTAATGTAACCTGTTAAAAGCTAATTGCTAAAATGAAGAAACCTACTCTTCGCATTAGAGAAATTTACGAACAGCAGACAAAGCACAACAGGTAACAAATTCTAAAATTCATATTGAGCTCAAGACACTACTACAAAACGTTAAAATCGCTGAGAATAGCGCTACGCACACGTAAAAATTGTCACACAAATTAAAAACGGTATTCATTGCTGTACAGAGAAAGTGTTTTGAGGAAAACGGCAAGCTCGCCGAAACTAGCGGAGGCCAGTAAACATACGTTACGAGGATATAGGCAGCGCCATAAAACCGTCAACCAGCTGTACACGATCTTTCAAGATGTTGCCATCTCTTTTAGCTAAATGCTGTTTCTTCGTCACCCTGCTCGTAGCCATTATTGCTTGCGGTAGATTTAATCCGATTAAGTTCTTTCTGTAAATTGTCAGGGGGAAGTGGCGTCCTCAAAGCGCGATTTATTCTGCAATGGAAAAAGGCTACTTTACGAGCCTGTGAGTAGAGGTTATCTGCTGGAATGATACTGTCACAGTAAGATGGTTTGGGGATTAATATTAAGGTCAATCCTTTGTTCAACACGGATTATCTCTATGCGTAAAAGGCAATGTCTTGAATGGCTGACTAACTCATCATCGCCATGCCCAAACCGCTAAGGATGAAAGCTTGAAATACGGCGAAGGCGTGGATCTTATACTGTAGGTTTCATTTCAGAACGGATTTTTCGAAATTCCAGTCCTAATTGGGTGAAACAGGCGGTGAAGGATTATTTTGAAAACTGTTGCTTTTATAACAATTTTTGACCTAGACCTACGAAAAATGGTATTTAGTTTCTCCATAAGAAGTAACGAATTACGTCTTTCGATATTTTTGGAAATTTTACCCTATGGGGGCGAAATTGTGGCTGCGAGTTTGTTTTGAAAAATTTGATTATTAAAGAACTACTAAGGTTGAAAGGGTACAGTACCGCCCGACATTGAAAATAGGTACAACATTCTTCGTTATTCCTGTCATAACAACATATTTTTTCTAATAATAACTCAATTTCAATTAATACACCGAAGCCGGATACCAGTGTAGGAAAGAATCACAATTTGTTTATTTAATTGATCACATGTGCACTCCCACAAAATAAATCCCTACATCCAATATGGTGAGATCTGCGAAGTGAATGAATGTATGATCGTCTGCTAACCGCAGATAGTGATTGTTGAATATATGATCATCTTTGAGACGGTCCTTTGGTCACCTTTGGTGGAACCAAAGAGATGAAATTTACCTGAGCTTTGAGCGCCTGAAATGTGGCTGACCAATGGGTAGCATGGTCTTCCCCCACCTCGACAGAGGTGCGAGATGACCTGAGGAACGGCCATGTTTTCAGCATTCTGGCACTGGATCTTGTGTTGGTAAGACCTATCTTAAGTGTGCTCCGTAAAAACAAAAGAGTGAATAGAGTGGTATGCATGTGGAATACTTAAGAGTAGTTTGGAATAATAATTTCTCTATTCCAGGAACTTTTGTGGTGAGAATTAAATGTCAGGCAGGTAATATTAAGGGGATCGTAGTAATCTTCGGAAGTGACCAACGGTCACTATGAAACCACGTGTAGCAGTAAGTTGAAATACTTCCGAGTGCTAAAGTTAAGCTGAATTACTGGCGTGTGTACTATAAGTTGGAAATATTTAAGAAATGGCGTGTGCAGGGCTTGAAATTAGAGACGAGTACTTCCACGTGATGAGTACTGTGTGAGTCTCAATCTGTGTATGAGACAAAGGATAAGGAGAAGTACTCGTCCATAGTATCAGTTAAGGACCCGCATGTGTGATGAATATGTTCTTAATATTACTTTGCGTATTATGTTTCCGTTTGACGCTTGATTCAAACTATAATACTCTGAGAGTGAGGCAAGGTGAATCAGCCGTCTATCCAGCAACGCCACTTGGCTTGCATTGCACAGGAAGACGTGCATATATCCTCCAGAGTTCATAGTAGGAAAGAAAAGTTACGAAGTGGGGCAGTGTCGTGTGAAACTGGGATGAATACTAATTGAAGTGGGAAAGCTGAAAGTGATGTGATTATAACGTTCTGACTATTCCTTGTGTTGTATTCCATGTTGCAGTGTGGTGTATGTCTGTAATTTAAGTATGTGTGGGTTGCATGGGAGAGTAAGCAAGATAGTTTCCGAGGCATTGGGTTATGCATGTTCCTTTTTGTACCGCTCGGTGTGGAGAAAATTTTCGTGGTGATGGGTGTGAGAGTCGAAGTGTGAGATATAGCAAAAGATCCACCATACTATCCAGAAAATGCACTGTAGTGTTAGATAATTACGAGACCACAAGATAGAGAATCACCAATGTAAAGCCATGCCCACTGGACGGAGTTTCTCATGTGTAGTTGTTGTAGAAAATGTAATGGTGTGTTTAGGTTATAGAATTTATCGGAGTAAAAAAGATAGTGAAAAGAAAAAGATAGGTGGCCTTTTCCTTCGATTTGTATGTTGTCATGATATCAAAAATTTATAATGTGTGCGCCATTCATATTCAGTGCGATGGCCACGTGTTGTTCAAAACCGTTGGGTAAGAAAGAAAATGTGGTATTGCCAGTGCGTAGTGAACAGTCAGAGTTGTTTAAGTTACTAATAGTCAGAAGTGCGTTATCCGTTTACGTTGCGTAATATTCAAACAGGAGAATAATTTATAACTTAATTGTGAGTACTAGAGCTCATGTTACTCGATAAATAAGAATGAATCCACTCGCTTGGCAGACCACTCACCTAGCAGGCCTGACTGCTTGATGCCACAGTATGAGCAAGGCACGTGGGTGCCTCTCAAGGTATTTTTAAAGCTGCACCCATGAACATTGGTATTTGATCTCTCAGTTACAAAATAAAAAAAAGTGTTTCAGTTTTTTTGGCATTTGAACACCTAAGGGGGTGAAATAGGACATGAGATTTTTTATGAAAATATTTTATTATGAAAGAATCTTTAAAGCTAAATCTATGAAATTTTATGTTTGGTTTCTCAGATAGAAATAAAAAATACGTCATTCATTGTTTTTGGAAATTCATCCCCTATATGGATGAAACGTGGAATGAAAATTTTAATGGGAATATTTCATTATGCAAGCATTTTTAAACAAAATTTATGAAAATTTGTGTTAGGCTTCTCTGTTAGAAATAAAACACAGGCATATCAATGCTTTTCGAAATTTAAACCCTAATGTGTTGATGAAAGTATTTCATTGCGACAGCATTTTCGAAGCTAAATGTTTGAAAATTGGTGTTTGGCTACTTGGTTAGAGATGCAAAAATACATATTTCACTGTTTCTGGAAATTCAACCCCTAAGGGGGTGAAATACGGTCAAACTGATTCGGTGTCTCATAATAGCCCAGCCCAAACAGCTAACGACAGAAACTTTAAGATGCAGGGTGCAGCTCTTGTACTGTAGGGATCGTTTAAGAAGGTATTGTCCGAAATTCCACTCCTAAAGGATGAAAGAGGGAATGAAAGGCTTTTTGAAAGTACGTTGCTATTAAGGGAATTCTTGAGCTAGAAATATGGAAACTGGTATTTGGTCTATCAGTCCGAAAATAAAAAAAAATGTCTGTTCCAGCATTTTTGAAAATTCAGCCACTAAGGGGGTAAAATAGTGAGTGAAAGCTTTTTGGAAAATAAATAATTACTAAAGAACTTTTAAATAATATTTGAGACGACAGTTATGGCAGTTGGTGTGTGACTTCTCAGTTAGAAATAACAAGATATGTGTCTCAGTATTTCTCGCAATTCAACCTGTAAGGGAGTGCAATAGGCGATCAAAATTTTTAAGGAAATATCCCGTTATCTTAAAAAGATTTTAACGTTAAATTTATGGATGGTAGTATTTCAGTTCTCGACTCGACATAAATATTTGTTATAAGAAGAAAGTTTCTGTGGAAATATTTCCACAAGAACGGGAAAGGCCTGATTAACAAAAGCTTTGGACTCTTGCTACCTGAATCGCTTTGTGGTCACAAGTTCTTTCTCTATGCATGTAGGCCCTTAATGATTGTGAAAGCTTAGAAGTTGTTGTAGTTTGTGAACAACATAACAATTCGATTAAATGAAACAAAAAACTAACAGAACTCTGCATGCCTTACAGTCTATGCGAGCGAAGCACCGGGTGCTAAGCTAGTTAAAGAAAATGGTTCAAATGGCTCTGAGCACTACGGGACTTAACTTCTGAGGTCATCAGTCCCCTAGAACTTGGAACAACTCAAACCTAACTAACCTAAGGACATCACACACATCCATGCCCGAGGCAGGATTCGAACCTGCGACCGTAGCGGTCACCCAGTTCCAGACTGGAGCGCCTGCAACCGCTCGGCCACCACGGCCGGACTGGTTTAAATTATCACGCGTTCCGTGGTAGAAGATCTTCCGTTTCAAGGTAGAAGATGGTGCATGACAGACGAAGTATGGTTTAACCATCCACACGTTACATAACCAGATTTAAAAATAAATGGAATTTTACTCACCATAAAACTCTGTAACAAAATAATTAATAGTACTCTCGAAATTCCTTTAAGATATTACAAAACTTTACAGACAGAGGTAGTAATACCTAGAAACGCTGCACAAAACACAATCTCACGTCTCACAACAACAAAAACTGTGAAAATGCCGCGAACTGCCTATTGGGTTTCTAGTTCGCATTCCTTCCTAATTCAGTCACAAGATTGAAACACCGACCAGGAAATATCGTGTATTCCTAGGTACACTGTCCTCCAGATACTGTATTCTTCCTCATATTGTCCGCACAGAACGCTTTAGTAAGGGAAATGATGTTCCCTTTGTTTATTTCCTAATTGTGGACTCTACTTCAATAAATGGTAGGACGACAGATCTAGTGAAATATCTATTCGATATTTTGAACGCAGCGTTCAGCCTTTACTGTTGTTCCTCATTTCATAACCAGACGAACGCTTCTCTTGTTCACTTACATCATTATTTTATTGATCGCCAGGCCAGTTTTTACTTTGGTGATGGCCGCCTTTGCTACTTGGACTCCTGCTGTCCGTAAAACTATTACCTGTTGCCTCTTGAATAAATGAATAAGATCTACTATATAAAATATATTTTGGTACCAAATATATATTTTTATTTTATTTTGGATTTGTCTCCGTTCGTTTGATTTAGTTTATCATGAACGAATGCACACCGTCAAGAAATGGCAGATAAAATTTGATACAATATTGGCACATGTGTATGAGTATCTTTAACGATATAAAGAACTGTTCATGAAATATTTAATATACCCTCGCTCAACTTTAGTCAGTCGTTTCTGCAGGGGCGTATCTCCGGGCAACACTTTGTGAGACGCTCTGGACTATAACTTTATCAGCAGAAGTTAACAGGGAATTGTACTGGAAAGAACAAGTGCCGAAATAGTTTTTACGGAACATATTTTTTACAGACCATGCCTCTACACGCACTTCTCCGCCGTTTTCATGCTTTCTTAAGCCACAGTGATCTCCATGCAATGACTTTACAGTTTTAATTTCGGTTTTGTGGTGTATCGTCACAGTTACAATTTAACACGAGTAAGATGACAGACATATAGTCGCTTTTGCCTCGGTTTTTGGCTGACGACAATTTTGTCCAAAAAATATGCGTCGTAGGTTCTTGACAGCATATCAAATAACTTTCCAGTTTCTCCACTATCAGTCGATTTTAGTAACTCCAGAGCAATATCAGCTCCTTGTTACTTGTTTGAGTCTGTATCATTCAGTGCTCTTTTCAAACCGGCATATCTAATTACTACAGAAAATAACAGCTATGTTTAATCTAATTTTAAAATGTTCATTGATTAAGCAGATTAATTTGAATATACTGATGAGCCAGAAAATTATGTGCATTTAATAGCATGGTAGTCCATCTATGGAACGCCGTGCAGCAGACAGTTTGCCTGACATGGATTTGATAAGCCGTTGGTAGCTTCCCGGAGATCAAGCAATTCACGTAAATTATTGGGCGTTTTATTGTGTCCTAGATGTGTTCCATGGGGTCCAGTTCAGACGAACTTAATGGCCAAGACACCAACGAGAGTTAGCAATCACGTTCCTCAAACCACTGTACTGCTGTTGTGGCCCTGACACCGATAGTTGTCGTCCTGTAACATAGGGTCGCATGAAAGGATGTATGTGGTCCACAGATCTGTTCACATACTCTACAGCTCTCCTTCGGTTGCCACAGCAGGTACGAGGAAACCTAGGTAATCTTTCCCTGTAGCATAATACTGTCCCCACTGACATGCTTACGTGGTACTGTGCACGTTTCCAGCTATCATTACCCCAGATGACGGTGAATTTTGGCCAGATCATCGATATGGTGTAGCAAGCACTGCACGTACTCATTCATTCACCGTCGAATCTTAATGATCCTCTGACCACTGCAGTCATAATTAAGGGTGTAACTGTGTAGGCGTCAGATGACTTTGGGGTCGTTTGCTGTGGAGCCCTGTGTTGAACAATGTTCGCTGAACGGCGTGCTCTGAAACACTAGCGCTTGATCCAGCATTGTATGCTGCCGTCTGATCTACCGCTGCATTACAGAGCAGATAAACCTCCGGCCTTCACGTTCTGTCGCAAAGTGTGGACGTCCAACATCTCGTCGCCTATTTGTGATTTCACTGTCATCATGTTGTTTAAGTAAATATGCCATTAGGTGCACAGAAAACTACAAATGAAACAACAAACTTGCGTTGTCAAACATAAAACACTTACACATGTTTTTCTGTAAACAGTGACAGTGAAAATTACATAATGCATGTCTTCACACTGAAGAAATTTGGGAAACCAGGATAAATGACAAAAGGTCAATGCAAAAAAGCGCTATAAATACACAAAAACACAGGAAAACCACAGCGTATGGTACCAAGAAAGGAAATAAAACTCCACTGATGATGCTGAAACTCAGGGACATACGTCTGGGGAATACTTTTGCTCAAGGCGAATCTCTTCCAAAACCAATTCTATTTCTGAAGCAAACATGGACAGTAGAGTTTCAACCCCAAGATGATTATATAAAACTCGCCTTTGTACATCTTACATAAGAGTCTTGGTACGGGCAATGTCTCCAGCCAGAGGTAGGTGAATCTCGCTTATACATCTTTAACGGCAGCAGCAAAACAGGACCTAACAGAGATTAACTACGAACCTCTATGGTGTTGACATCGGTCGAGTACCTGAAATAAATTATTAAAGCATTTTGAACCAGTAGAAATATCTGAATAAAAAAAGGATTTATCGAGGTTGTGAACTACTATAGAAAACTTTAACAGTGATGACCACGTTTTCATACTGCAGCATGGATAATTAACAGTTTAGCTCGCAGGTAGATTTATGATACTCAGTATTTAACACTCCAATCACAACCCACTCATCAGATCATCGTGGATAGCTAAATTTGTACTTCAGTAACTTGGTCATTCAATGTAACATATGGGTGTTGGAAATTTAATAGTGGCAACTACTTACAGCACGTACAACATAGACACGTGTTTCAAAGTTTTACTGACCTTCGAAGTAGTCATTGGCATTGTGTGTAACCCTTTGCCAGCGCTGTGGAAGGATACTCGTAGCAGTGCCAGTATTGTGTTGACAGTTCGAGCGGCGCGGTGTATTGCCCGACGAATTTGTAGCAGTTCTGAAGAGAATGCCGTGAAGTGTTTCCATCAGTTTGGAAATCGAGTTGAACTTACGAGGGTTTAAGTCAGGGAAGTGCAGTAGGCGGTTACGGCACCTAGCAGCTCCATCATTCAAACAAATCAATTACAGCTTGCACTGTACGTGCTTGAGCATTGTGCTGCCAAATGATGGTCACTTGCCGCAGGAAGTGTCATCATTTCTGTCTCTATGCTGTTAATTTTTGGAACACAACCTACGACCAGCTGTCAAAATTCAGTAAAATAGTAGCTTATTACTGAAAATGAACACAGACTTAAACTTTATATTTATCTGATAAAACACTAAGAAGTTTTAAATATTGTCTGACAGCCGTGACACGATGTTATCTTTAGAATAACAAAAACAGGTAATGTTTAAACCAGTTCAGTATTCTTTGGATACGTAGTTGGGACTAGACGGAAGGTCACAGGCTAAATTAAGTGCAGCTAATATTGCGTCAATGGAAGCAACAATCGAACAGATGGTGAGAGACAATGCTGTTCAAAAACAAAGATGGGCAGGTGAAACGATTGAATTAGAAACTTGTGTGGGTGATACAAATACTATACTAGAAGCACATCCTGTGGGAGAAATAAACACTAATACTATGGTTTAGACAGTCACTCAGTATGATGAAAGAAGTGAAAACCGATATAAAAGTTGAAGTGAAAGCAAATCAAAGCAAGCTAGAAGTGGAAGTGAAAAGAGCCCAGGTAAAATTAGAATGAACTATTGCAAAAGTGGCATTTGGAATGATAAGTGACTTGAAAAATTTGAGACACATTGTAAAGGAAGGAAAAGAAAATTTTGTCAAAAAAGGATTTTAGGTATGAATGTAAAAATGTATGAAAATATTAAACTTTTAGGAGGTAGAATGAAAAAGTTGTAGAAATCCAAGGAAACACTAGGTCCTTGGTAAAAATGGTACAAAAGGGAACTACTGCAAACGATACATCAGTCAGCAGGTACAAGATGGTTCCACGAATATTTTTTCGTATAGAATGCTTGGTTCCACGAATATTTTTTTGTATAGAATGCTTCATGAAAAATGTGGGTGGTACTGTGAGACGCCAGAATTTACCAATCTGGAATTTGTTTTTAAAGAGGTGGGTTTGTACAGCGTATGAATGCTACACATGGATCGTGAAGGAATATACCGCACAAGGGAGTGAAGTGAAAAAAGCAGAGGCATCTTGCAGTTTAATGAAAGAAGACAGCTACCAATAGTCGTTAAAAGTACGAAAGCCAGTATCATATTCGAGGAACTCGTACAGAAGTTTATCCCGATGATTTGTTCTGAGGAAAGTGAGGCTAACCCAATAAATGAAAATAAGGGGTCCGGAGGTACAATGGAGGCAGCATTTCAGCCCATTCTCAGAAGTTGCTTAACAAGGTACAATGTACGCTGGCTGTGTGTTTGAGATGGATAGATTACTCTTAAAGGCCGTGGCAAATAAGCGCAAAGGAAAGATTGGGCTTTCGTATCGGAATATCGTAGGCGTTGCACGAACAGATTACTTACTGGAAGCAATAGTTTACTTGGAATTTGTCACTTAGCTTTCCGCTTATAGCGTCCAACTGTGGTGTGTGGCAATCCTTCGGTTGTGAAGGTATAATTTCAGAACGCAAAAATAGTTAACTGGCTGAGAGATAATTTAATACATTTTTAACTTCCTGTCAGACATATCGTCGTAATACTTACTGATCAGTGAAGCAGTGGAACCGCAAGTCTGATATCAGCAGCCAGCAGCATCACATACGCAGTATCTCCTTATTCAGTTCTTGAAATCCAGCTAGCACGCATAGAGGTTCTAGTGATTATTATTCATAACTATTAATGTCTACTTAGTTGTCGAGGGCCGATTTAATAAAGTGTCTATTAATGCCTTTGTGTGCATAATGGAGATTATTGGTAGAGCAGAAATATAAAGTGAGTAAATTAAAACTGATATCACTCCTATGATATTAAAGAAAACTGAATACATAGACTGAAGAGCTGTAATGACGGAACAGTGAAATGTGGACAACATCGCAATTATGAAGCCCATAAAAATGTTCAGGATTTGAAGCTCATCAATAATGAAGGAAAGCATCACACCGTTGATTCTATTGCTGTAGAGACAGATTTGTGGATGGCAAGGCTGATGAGGGAAAGATAAACTATGTGAAAGACGTGTGGGAAATGGAAGCCTTGTAGTGAGGAAATCAAATTGAGAAACCTTTTTGTAGCTATAAAGGCTTTTGAGAGATAATTTTTAAATAAATGTTGAGGAGAGGTAAAATTTCAATGATTTTACACAGGAATATAGAAAGGTCAGGAAAGGGAGATATGTAGAATTTTTCTGTGAGAGAAATTTAAAAAGCTCGTGCTTGTGGCGTTCGCTGTGTTATTCAGTGGTTTCGTATTCAACTAATTTGTAAATGAAAATGATAATCTTATTTTATTACATTGAGTAATTACTAAATAATTTTTCTCCCGGCTAATGATTTGGTCAAGTTGCTAAAGAACTCCAAGTTAACGTTGTCTGTAAGTTGTGTAAGTGTCACTAAATCACAGTTCATACAACAGATTCTATACACCTATTGACTATACGTACTCATGGTATACCGGCACGGTAGCTCAGCGTGTTCGGGCAGAGGGTTAGCTGCCCTCTGTAATAAAAAAACTGAGTTAATCGATCAACAACGAACTTCCATGGACGTCTTACGACGTCCGCCCCGAGCAGATGCAACGAACAAAAGCGAGCGAAATGAGATTAAAAAAAAAAATAATAATAAAATAAAATGGTCTAGGGGTAGCGTCTTTCATTCATAATCAAAACGTCTTCGGCCCCGGGTTCGATCCCCGCCACTGCCTAAATTTTGATAAATAATCAGCATTGGCGGCCGAAGACTTCCGGCATGAGAAGTCAGCCTCATTCTGCCAACGGCCTTGTCAAAGAGGGCGGACGAGCGGATAGAGGTTCAGAGCACTCTCTTGTCCTAGGGGTGGGAAATTGCCCCTAAAGGCGGAAGAATCAGCAATGATCAACGACCTGAGGATGCAGAAGGCAATGTAAACCATTGCATTAAAGACACGTAACGTGTATCCACAGGACATGTGGCCTGTATTTGAAGAAGTGTCATGATGATCTCTCCATTGGCAAAAGATTCCGGAATAGTCCCCCATTCGGATCTCCAGGAGGGGACTGCCAAGGGGGAGGTTACCATGAGAAAAAGATTGAATACTCAACGAAAGGATAACGTTCAACGAGTCGGGGCGTAGAATGTCAGAAGCTTGAACGTAATAGGGAAACTAGAAAATCTGAAAAGGGAAATGCAAAGTCTCAATCTAGATATAGTAGGGGTCAGTGAAGTGAAGTGGAAGGAAGACAAGGATTCTGCTACCTAGGCAGTAAAATAACCAATGACGGACGGAGCAAGGAGGACATCAAAAGCAGACTCGCTATGGAAAAAAAGGCACTTCTGGCCAAGAGAAGTTAATATATCAAATACCGGCCTCAATTTGAGGAAGAAACTTCTGAGGATGTACGTCTGGAGTACAGCATTGTATGGTAGTGAAACATGGACTGTGGGAAAACCGGAACAGAAGAGAATCGAAGCATTTGAGATGTGGTGCTATAGACGAATGTTGAAAATTTGGTGGACTGATAAGGTAAGGAATGAGGAGGTTCTACGCAGAATCGGAGAGGAAAGGAATATGTGGAAAACACTGATAAGGAGAAGGGACAGGATGATAGGACATCTGCTAAGACATGAGGGAATGACTTCCATGGTACTAGAGGGAGCTGTAGAGAGCAAAAACTGTAGAGGAAGACAGAGATTGGAATACGTCAAGCTAATAATTGAGGACGTAGGTTGCAAGTGCTACTCTGAGATGAAGAGGTTAGCACAGGAAAGGAATTCGAGGCGGGCCGCATCAAACCAGTCAGTAGACTGATGACAAAAAAAAATTGATTATGATGGAAGTAGTTATCTTCAGCAAAATGATCATTAAAACCACCGAATATAAGCCGTGCACAACACTGGCGTATGTTACCTGAAACAATAATTTTCGCAACTCGTGCGTAATCAATTTCGGTTCCATACATCAGCTAGAAAAGAAAGTTTGTTATAACGATCGTGCTATGAGCACTGTTTTTAAAGAACCAATCTGATTCGAACTATTTTCATTAAAATGAGTTCGGAACCACCGGTGCACATTTATTTTTACACATTTGTATTACCTTCGCCATTTATGTCTGCAGAGTTGTGTAATTTGATTTTGCCGCTGAGATAATTGTTAAGATGGTGGCAGACAATTGATAGAAACTTTCTATTGTTAGAACAAATACGATAAGTATTTGAAATGCTTATTAGACTTTTCTTTCGTATTGTGCACTTTTTAGACTTCATCAAGCAAACATTTGAATTTTTTCTAAGGTAAACACAGACAAAACGCGATACAAATCGCTATCATCAATGGCTGCGCTCCTTGCAGCGGAAAGATATAATTAACACAGATAATGCTTATTGAGAGACGAAGTAAACTTACAAATAATTATACACTCATATTTATAATAATTCTCAAGTAATAATTAACAAATAATTACAATTTCTTAACACACCACAGTTTGATATGTCTCCGCAACCTACAAAAGCCAACCAACAAAAGGTAAAAACAAAGGAAGACAAACGCAGATCATGAAAGGAATTTACAATTATCTTTGTCTTTGTATGATACACATCGATATGTCCAATTACATCATACAATATTATATAAATAATTAATATTTATCATCGTTTTCACTATTTTTTCATATGTCGAATAGATAAAGTTTATAACTGTTACAGGCATAATTTCCTCTCGTCGCACTGTAGCTATAATTTATCTCGTGGATGTTACAATGCCCCTTGGGCAGAGAAAAAAAATTAGTTTCTCTATTGTATATTTTTTTATCAGCCCAAGTATTCCACGTAGATTTGCTACTCTCAAGTTGCAAATGTTCAGTTTCAATGTTGTTTCACACATGATAAAATTATAGTTGAATCGAGTACTTTAAATGACTTCAATGACTGTATTATCTCGGAAGTTGCTGCGGATACTTCCCGGATTACCTTATCCCCCCCATTTGGGTTCACTGGACTCGGAAAACCGGGAATAAAACCGTCCAAAGAGCTTCAAGAAAATACAAACGCCTACTTTTATCAGTCAGGCTTGACAGGAATGTAATAAAATACGCTAGAAAATGCAAATTTATGACTGTGTTGTAAGCATCTGGGATAATGAATGTTTTTTCATGGTGGTATACGATAACAATTTCCAAAGTCACTCATTTATCGAATGTCATAAGAATTTGCCGCTGACGTCGTAAGACCGCCCCCGTGTCGAGCCGTTGGACCGCAGACAGGTAGTGGCTGCTGCTCGACCGCCCCCGGCAGAGTCGGTGGGACGTCGGCTTCCGTCGGCTGCATCGTGGTTTGGATCTGCTGCTGGCTGGAAGTGGGCGCTGCAGCAGGTCTTCCTTCTCCTATCCCACGTCCCTCTGTTTAAGGCGGGTACATGAAATGACAAAATATAAACATCAGTGACAAGATAATTACTATTCTCATCCTGTGGAAAAGTTTATTAGTGCCCATTTCACTCGCATTCACACGGATGGAATTAGACTGTTTTTGGAGTATGTTCTGTGTTTCGACACTGTTCAACACAATGTAGTGATTCACATGTAAGTTTATCACAATATGCACATTTTGAACACTGCACCGTTAATCATACAAGTGTCCGTAATGTGCTTCGTTTACTTAAGCGGAATGTAAATATTTTCGCGACGCGCTGCGTAGGCAACGTTGCATTATTGTTTTGCCGCGCGGCTGGCTGTACAGTTTGTCACATTAAATTTGGCACGGAAGACGCTTCGTATCAAACTACTAAAGGTCATCAGTTCAAAACAATTATTAATACAGTCAACAGTACTCAACGTTCATAACGTTGCTGCTATCTTTGACACTCCAAGAGCGTTCATAAGGTTACGTGACCACAGTTCATCATTATTCACAATATTAATCATAGTTCTTCACGCGTCCACTAGTTCCTGCGAAACACGTTTCACTGTTCTGATTGCTGTCAGTAGTTTTCCGCAGTACTTAACAGACAATCTACATGCAAATGATACTTTTCAAGTAATGAGGTCTGGTACACTTGCACACAAGTTCATATTACCATGACTGAATAACAAAATTTAAAATTTTACACTGTCACATAAACATGAGACAATATAAAACTTACAGAATCTGCTACATTATCTTGACCATGAGATCATTACCGAACTGTCCAGCTAACAGTACATTTCCATTTTTATTACAGATACATATATTTATATATTTCTATTTTTTATTTTTTTTATTGGGATTGTTATTTACCATGTTTTTGGGACAGATGTCCATGTTCGGTTTATCTAACCGGAATGTTGCTCATAAGAGCACTTTAAATGACTTCGTAATGAAACCGTGTACGTAAATCAGTTCACATTCAGATTTCGCTTAACTATTTTTTTCCCAGTCACGCAGCTCACACACCACCAACAATCGCTACGTGTGTGGGACTACATGACTTAATCTTATGAAAATATTTTTGTTATATCCATTCTCACACATGAACAAATATATTATTTAAGCATTTTAATCATTTCTATGCTACGTATAGAAAGGTAAAATTTATCACATTTAATGCAATAACACTCAAGTGTTTATAAAGTTATTTATCTCCCTTTGAGTAAAAATACATTTATTATGCGGATTCTCTACTCCTTGTTCAAATAATTCAAGAAAATTACATTGTAATACTTGACATAAAAGTTTATAAACTGATACGTACATAATATCATCACATTATTACTGCTAATTATTTTACCATAAACATTATATTTAGAGTTATGGGATAGTGGACTTCCACTTCTGATTGGTCCTTTGTATCACTTCATTTTTCCTAGTCCAGGGGACCGAGTGAGATGCTCTGCAATAGGTCTTGTGCGGATATACTTTCATATTAGGTTGGTAATCTTTTATGATTCCAGGGCGTTTAGTGAATACTTCTAGGTATCCGGATAATAATTCTGTTAATTGTCTAGCCTCTGAAGCATTAATGCAAGTTGCCTCCTGTACTTTGTCCTCTATTGTTGTGACGATGTCACTCACGGTGCTGGGTGCATCGTTATTTCGATTTTTGTGACACATCTGTGGGTGCTTATGATCCAACACTAACAACTTCTGTTTGCTGACAGAAAGATTCATTTTTCTCATCAGCGGAAGGTTCCCACCGAACTTCCGATCCAGAATTAATGTTATGGGTCGCTGTTGGTACTTAAGTGCACATGTCCCACGGGCGAGATCAACTACAGCTTCCCTTTCCCGAAGGAAGTCAAGACCGAGAAGCACCGGTACTGACAAGTTATCCATTAGTAGGAACGTGCATAATAAGCGATCATTTCCCAAGGAAACTTCCACCTATGTCTGGTATTTTATACTCTGTGCCTTCTTTCCCAATGCTCCTATAACCTTACAATTTGCAACCGGCAAAATCGGTAATCTTCTTATCTCCGATACCTTCTTGAAAAATTGCGTGTTCGTAACTGATACATTCGCACCTGTGTCAAGCAGAATAGTAGTTGTTACACCATTTACAGCTCCGGTGACACTTGCTTGGATATTTACCCTTCGTGGTTTATCAGAGACAGCAGGTTCCTGATATAGCTCATCTTCGATCCTGTTGCCATCCTGATACCATATCATGTTTATTTTTTGGTCCGTAGGCCTATTGCCTTCATTGTTGGCCTCGGTCGCCTGGCGAAAGCCTAAAGTTACCGAAATTAGTTTGTTGGCTTCTGAGTGTTTTGTTTTTCTTCCGAAGGTACCTCCACTATTCTAAAATTTTGTGAGTTTTCAGTCGGAGGAGGCCTGCTTGGATCCCACCACGGTGGATATTGATTGCTTGGTATAGGTATAGCGTTTACATAATTTATTGGCTGACCTGAATTGATAGAATTTTGTTGCGGCTGCCAAAGACTTGGCGCTGGCTGTCGCCAATATTCTCTGTCACCCCGCATATTTTTAGGCTTGTGTTTATATGGACTGTCTGACCTATTGTCATTTCGTCTCTTTCGGTTGCTATTGTTATTGCTTGGGGTTTAATTGTGGTACTGCCTCTTATTACCATTCGGTTGTTGGTGTTCTTCGGACTTTTGATAATTACTGTTATTATTATTAGGATAAACAAAATTTTGGTTATACGGATTCCTATTACTACTATTATTATTGTAATTTCCGTTACTATAAGCTTTAGTTTTATTTTTCTTTGGACTACCTTCGCCCCTATTTCCATTATTTCCATTCCATGAATTTTTTCTATTAGGACTATTGTTGTAGCTGATCACGTCAGAATTTTTTCTGGCGTCTTCTTGCACTAGATGCAGAGAATCAACTACAGACAGAAATTCTTTCAGATCAGTGTCTGTAACATTAAATAATTTTTCTCTAATACGTACGGGTAATCTAGCTTTTAACACTCGCAATAAGTCTCTGGTGGTTACTGGCTCATCCCTGTACCGGGTCATGTTAATTTATTTTTCAATGTACTTTCTTAAGGAACCTGACTTCGGATTGTACATTTATGCATTGTAAACAACTTTAAGGAGTCACTCTTGAGTAGACGCTGACCAGAATTGATCAAGGAACGCCTTCTCAAAGTCGTGGAAAGTCTTGCAAGTTTCTGCTACATTTAATGCCCAGAGTGACGCATCACCAGAAATATGTGAAACCACAAACTGTATTTTCTGTTCTTCCGACCATGATTTTGGAAGAACACTTTTGAAGTTTCGAGTGAAAACTACTGGATGTATGTTTTTCTTGCTTTCATCGTTAAATATTTGAAACTGTCTATGCTCAATCAGGCTTTCTTCATGCAACAAAGTAGTTAAGTGCATGGAATTGCTATCATTCGCAGGTGGTGTTGTTACTTTATTACAAGTACATTCTATTCCAATATTATTGTTCGTTGCTGTCACATATTGCTCTGGTAATTTCGGTTGATTACCAAAATTTGGTCTTCCTTGTGGTGCATTAAAAGTCGCCGTCAGATTATCCGCGATCTTTTGCCTGTCAGTACCAGTGTTGTCATTACCGCATACAGTCAGATTTTCAAAGTTTTTATTTTCAGAGCTCAGCACCCTGGCTACTTCTGTTTGGACTTGCTTTCGGATTTCCGAGGGAATGTCCTCCTACATTGTTTCCACAGCGGTAGCCAAGGCTTTGAATTGGTTCTCTAATCTATCTACTTCAGTTTGAAGGCTATTGACCTGAACTCGAATGTTTGTTAACGGCTCAATAGTGGTTTTTACTGCACCGATCTCCTGCTTAAAATGGGTAGTAATAGCATTATCACGATCGACCAACACTCGATTTATCCGACGGACAATCTCTTTATCTCTTTCCAGAAAAAATATTGTTTATATTTTCCATAAATTTCATTTCCTTTTCTTGGTCCCTGAACTCCTGTTGCTGTTTTTCTATAAGCTTTTCCTGTCTACGGTTTTCCATTTCCTGCTGACGCTGTCTTTCACGTTCTTTAATAGTAAACTTTTCAAATAATGCTGTTAGCATATCCTGTATGGACATAGCTTGAGCATTGCTAACTTCTGCCGCTTGCCCAGAAGAAATATTGTCATTAATTCCTAACTGGTTGAATGCAGGAGTGTCAGTTTGTTTTGTCAACTCCTCGGTTTTACTATCACTCGGAACATCAGTCACTAAATTATCATTCATGATTAAATTTTCTAATAATTCGACAGAAATATAGGTAGATTGTTCTGAGACTCTGATGTCATCTCTGCATCAGTATGCTCGTTCGCTTTAATCGGTTTCTTTTGTTTAACCATTCTATCACCAATATAGCACAACAAATATATAAATCACCGACAAGCACCAATTGACACAAAATGATCTTATAACTAACACATATACACAAATAACACTTAAAAAATATTATTCTCGCAGCCAGAATATTCAGTTATTACTACTTATGGCTGGAGGTACTGTGGGTGCAGATTCTTACAGCAATTTGGTAGAAAGATGTCAATGCTGATGAAACAAGTAAATATACGATGGTTAATAGTTTGATTTGGTATCCCGTACCTGTAATAGATCAGAATTTGAATTATTAAAATGAATAAATGTGCATAGGTGGCCCCACGTTGGGCGCCAGTGTTGCGTTTGCTGTGTTATTGAGTGGTTTGGTATTCAACTAATTTGTAAATGAAAATGATAGTGTTATTTTATTACAATGAGTAATTACTAAATAATTTTTCTCCCGCCTAAAGATTTGGTCAAGTTGCTAAAGAACTCCAAGTTAACGTTGTGTTAAAGTGTTGTCTGTAAGTTGTGTAAGTGTCACTAAATCACAGTTCACACAACCGATTCTATACAACTATTGATTATGATGGAAATAGTTATCTTCAACAAAATGAACATTAAAACCACCGAATATCAGCCGCGCACAACACTGATGTATGTTACCTGAAACAATATTTTTCGCAACTCGTGCGTAATCAATTTCGGTTCCATTCATCAGCCCCCCCATGAACCATGGACCTTGCCGTTGGTGGGGAGGCTTGCCTGCCTCAGCGATACAGATAGCCGTACCGTAGGTGCAACCACAACGGAGGGGTATCTGTTGAGAGGCCAGACAAACGTGTGGTTCCTGAAGAGGGGCAGCAGCCTTTTCAGTAGTTGCAAGGGCAACAGTCTGGATGATTGACTGATCTGGCCTTGTAACAATAACCAAAACAGCCTTGCTGTGCTGGTACTGCGAACGGCTGAAAGCAAGGGGAAACTGCAGCCGTAATTTTTCCCGAGGGCATGCAGCTTTACTGTATGATTACATGATGATGGCGTCCTCTTGGGTAAAATATTCCGGAGGTAAAATAGTCCCCCATTCGGATCTCCGGGCGGGGACTACTCAAGAGGATGTCGTTATCAGGAGAAAGAAAACTGGCGTTCTACGGATCGGAGCGTGGAATGTCAGATCCCTTAATCGGGCAGGTAGGTTAGAAAATTTAAAAAGGGAAATGGATAGGTTAAAGTTAGATATAGTGGGAATTAGTGAAGTTCGGTGGCAGGAGGAACAAGACTTCTGGTCAGGTGACTACAGGGTTATAAACACAAAATCAAATAGGGGTAATGCAGGAGTTGGTTTAATAATGAATAGGAAAATAGGAATGCGGGTAAGCTACTACAAACAGCATAGTGAACGCATTATTGTGGCCAAGTTAGATACGAAGCCCACGCCTACTACAGTAGTACAAGTTTATATGCCAACTAGCTCTGCAGATGACGAAGAAATTGAAGAAATGTATGATGAAATAAAAGAAATTATTCAGATTGTGAAGGGAGACGAAAATTTAATAGTCATGGGTGACTGGAATTCGAGTGTAGGAAAAGGGAGAGAAGGAAACATAGTAGGTGAATATGGATTGGGGGACAGAAATGAAAGAGGAAGCCGCCTGGTCGAATTTTGCACAGAGCACAACATAATCATAACTAACACTTGGTTTAAGAATCATGAAAGAAGGTTGTATACATGGAAGAACCCTGGAGATACTAAAAGGTATCAGATAGATTATATAATGGTAAGACAGAGATTTAGGAACCAGGTTTTAAATTGTAAGACATTTCCAGGGGCAGATGTGGACTCTGACCACAATCTATTGGTTATGACCTGTAGATTAAAACTGAAGAAACTGCAAAAAGGTGGGAATTTAAGGAGATGGGACCTGGATAAACTAAAAGAACCAGAGGTTGTACAGAGATTCAGGGATAGCATAAGGGAGCAATTGACAGGAATGGGGGAAATAAATACAGTAGAAGAAGAATGGGTAGCTTTGAGGGATGAAGTAGTGAAGGCAGCAGAGGATCAAGTAGGTAAAAAGACGAGGGCTAGTAGAAATCCTTGGGTAAAAGAAGAAATATTGAATTTAATTGATGAAAGGAGAAAATATAAAAATGCAGTAAGTGAAACAGGCAAAAAGGAATACAAACGTCTCAAAAATGAGATCGACAGGAAGTGCAAAATGGCTAAGCAGGGATGGCTAGAGGACAGATGTAAGGATGTAGAGGCCTATCTCACTAGGGGTAAGATAGATACCGCCTACAGGAAAATTAAAGAGACCTTTGGAGATAAGAGAACAACTTGTATGAATATCAAGAGCTCAGATGGAAACCCAGTTCTAAGCAAAGAAGGGAAAGCAGAAAGGTGGAAGGAGGATATAGAGGGTCTATACAAGGGCGATGTACGTGAGGACAATATTATGGAAATGGAAGAGGATGTAGATGAAGATGAAATGGGAGATATGATACTGCGTGAAGAGTTTGACAGAGCACTGAAAGACCTGAGTCGAAACAAGGCCCCCGGAGTAGACAATATTCCATTGGAACTACTGACGGCCGTGGGAGAGCCAGTCCTGACAAAACTCTACCATCTGGTGAGCAAGATGTATGAAACAGGCGACATACCCTCAGACTTCAAGAAGAATATAATAATTCCAATCCCAAAGAAAGCAGGTGTTGACAGATGTGAAAATTACCGAACTATCAGCTTAATAAGTCACAGCTGCAAAATACTAACACGAATTCTTTACAGACGAATGGAAAAACTAGTAGAAGCCAACCTCGGGGAAGATCAGTTTGGATTCCGTAGAAACACTGGAACACGTGAGGCAATACTGACCTTACGACTTATCTTAGAAGAAAGATTAAGGAAAGGCAAACCTACGTTTCTAGCATTTGTAGACTTAGAGAAAGCTTTTGAAAATGTTGACTGGAATACTCTCTTTCAAATTCTGAAGGTTGCATGGGGGCTTAATTAAATATACGATTGAAAATATTTTTAGTAGCTGTGTGTTCGATTACGCTGTGTCTCGTAAACGGTTGGCCCTGACTAGAATTATTACGCCATCTGACTGCAACCAACAACGTAAGTAAATTTTCGTAAACACAGTTAATTAATTAAGTCCCCAGCAACTATAAAACCTACAAAATCCAAGCACAAATGTAACTGTTCTGTATGTGGGAGTGTGACTCAACGTCCACATCTGGCACGGTTCTTCTCCAACAAGACAAGAATTTTTAAATACCAATTATACTGACGTGACAAAGAAAATTAGAAAAACTATAATTACGCAAGAAAACCAGAATTCACTCTAATACAAGAACACAAGCCAGATGCTTTGTTGACTGAACCTGTAGTGACGCATTATTTCAGACACACAATTAATAAAAGAACATTGTAATTTTTACCTTCATATATATTGACGAAATGCACTCATTACAATAACATCTGCTATCTCTCCCATCAAATAACTGGATAAAACATTGAACAAACACTCCTTACTACAACGTCTCGCTCCAACTTCACGACAACCACGAGCTCTGCCCACGCACACACTGCTACGAGCTCTCGACAAACACTCTCTATGAGTTCTCAACACACACTGACTGCTACGAACTCCCAACAAGCACTGTGGAGGCGGCTTAATAGTACTCTTTGGCGCAATCTCTGGCGCAGTGGCACAGTGTAGCCACCTTTCAAGGTGGCAGGGGTAAAATACAGGGAGCGAAAGGCTATTTACAATTTGTACAGAAACCAGATGGCAGTTATAAGAGTCGAGGGACATGAAAGGGAAGCAGTGGTTGGGAAGGGAGTAAGACAGTGTTGTAGCCTCTCCCCGATGTTGTTCAATCTGTATATTGAGTAAAGGAGTTTTGCTATTTGGGGAGCAAAATAACTGATGATGGTCGAAGTAGAGAGGATATAAAATGTAGGCTGGCAATGGCAAGGAAAGCGTTTCTGAAGAAGAGAAATTTGTTAACATCCAGTATAGATTTAAGTGTCAGGAAGTCATGTCTGAAAGTATTCGTATGGAGTGTAGCCATGTATGGAAGTGAAACATGGACGATAAATAGTTTGGACAAGAAGAGAATAGAAGCTTTCGAAATATGGTGCTACAGAAGAATGCTGAAGATTAGATGGGTAGATCACATAACTAATGAGGAAGTATTGAATAGGATTGGGGAGAAGAGAAGTTTGTGGCACAACTTGACCAGAAGAAGGGATCGGTTGGTAGGACATGTTCTGAGGCATCAAGGGATCACCAATTTAGTATTGGAGGGCAGCGTGGAGGGTAAAAATCGTAGAGGGAGACCAAGAGATGAATACACTAAGCAGATTCAGAAGGATGTAGGTTGCAGTAGGTACTGGGAGATGAAAAAGCTTGCACAGGATAGAGTAGCATGGAGAGCTGCATCAAACCAGTCTCAGGGCTGAAGACCACAACAACAACAACAACAACACATCAGCTAGAAAAGTTTCTTATAACGATCGTGCTATGAGCACTGTTCTAAAGAACCAATCTGATACGAATTATTTTCATTAAAATGAGATCGGAACCACCGACGCACATTTATTTTTACACATTTGTATTACCTTCGGCATTTATGTCTGCAGAGTTGCGTAATTTGAATTTTCCGCTGAGATAATTGTTAAGATGGCGGCAGACAATTGATAGAGACTTTCTATTGTTAGAACAAATACGATAAGTATTTGAAATGCTTATTAAACTTTTCTTTCGTATTGTGCGCTATTTAGACTTCACCAGACAAAAACGCGATACAAATCGCTATCGTCAACGGCTGCCTTCCTTGCAGCGGAAAGAAATAGTTAACACAGATAATGCTTACTGAGAGACGAAGTAAAGTTACAAATAATTATTCACTCATATTTATAATAATAATGAACCCTATTCTCAAGTAATAATTAACAAATAATCACAATTTCTTGACACACCTCAGTTTGATATGTCTCCGCAACCTACAAAAGCCAACCAACAAAAGGTAAAAACAATGGAAGACAAACGCAGATCATGAAAGGAATTTACAATTATCATTGTCTTTGTATGATACACATCGATATGTCCATTTACATCATAGAATATTACATAAATAATTAATATTTATCATCGTTTTACAGGCATAATTTCCTCTCGTCGTACTGTAGCTAAAATTTATCTCGTGTATGTTACATGCGCCATTAATTACCATTTCTAGATTAAAGGTGAGATTGCCTGAAAATATAGAATGGGATATCATAATTCTTCAGGGCAAAATCAATCATATACAGAGTATGGATAGTGTTTACCTATTAATAACTGGAAAAATTACTACAGTAGTGGAAATTATGATTGGAATGGACAGGAGGAATTACAGGAAATACATCAGAATCTTCCACAGAGATCTGAATACTGATGACAGCAGAAAGTGTGGACGACATGATAGAATTAAATACAGCAACCCACAGTATAATAACGTTGAAGGGCCAGCTTGTGGAGGGAGTGGGGAGAGAGGGAGGGGTGGTAGATACACTTCACAAGGGGGGAAATGGGTAGATATACCACCTTGCGTCCAAGCTGAGACAGAGACACACATTGCTTCTAAAAGCATCTAGATATACAGAGGCTGGATGAGAGTCCAACAGGCAAGCAATTAAATTTATTTGTCGTGGAGAGAATTTTGGGGGAGGTAAGTTTTGGAGGAAATTTTTTTCTGCAAGGCAGAAGAGGAATAAGGAGGGGGGGGGGAGGGGATTTCAAAGAAAATGTTGTAAGTGAGAATGTGATTGATTTAGTTTTTAAACGTAAGCCTCGCAAACGGATTAGGTCATAGGCCTATTTAAATGGACCACCTACTGTCTACAAGGCAGTATGAGGAGCGACCTCTGTGATCGTCTGACATGTGATCTGCAGATCGGAAATCCCTCCAGTCGTTATTGGCGGTAGACGAATTCTGGTGAGATCACTGTTTGTTTAAGCAAGAAGCTCCTCATTTGACCTCACGAGGCTGAGTGAACTCTGTTCTAGACCCCCTCACCTGAGGAAATATCTGAGGAGGGGCAGGGAATCGAAAACAATAAATAATAAATTGAATAAAGTGGTGGAATTAATACGGGAATTCAAATGTGTTTGATATCATTATGTTAATTTGTTCTGATGCTGCAAAACTGGTTTAAGTGCAGAGATTTCTCTGTTGATGTTAGTGTGCAGTAGAACATTGAAAGTCAAGTAACTGGTAATGGTACTGCTCTACTTGCGTGCTAATATTGCTTGTGCTGAAGCACTTACTGATTTTCCATTCGATACTGAAGTGTTATTGATTCTGATGTGGAAGCGGAGATGAATCTGTTTCATGTCGCTGCTGATGTTAATAGTTTTGAACCACGTGTCAAGAAACATAATGATACTCCATCTGTTGTTGCTGATGTTGATAGTGATGTGATTGTGTAAAGACAGTTCATCTATCAAGATATTAGCAGTAAATTTTCAGAGTGTTCGGAATAAAGATCCTGAATTTACTGCCTTTAGGAAGTTGTGGCGCGCAAATTACTCTCGGGACTGAGACCTGGGTGAACCCTGACATAGGAAGGGTTGGAACGTGTATCGGAAAGACAGATTAGACACCGTAGGAGGTGGTGTCTTCATTGCAATTGACAAAATTATTGTGTCTACTGAGGTCGAAGTAGAGTGTGATTGTGAAGTTATCTGGACACGTTTAACAGGGCTGGGGGAAATAAAGTTAATTGTGGCGTGTTACTACCGGCCACCAGGTTCCACCGTGGCAGTTCTAGAATCATTCATTGGGAGTCTACACTCTGTATCGCAGAAGTACCCGGATCATCCTATATTAGTCGGAGGCGACTACAACCTACCTAGTATAGAATGGGATGTCTATGGATTCATTACAGGTGGTACAGACAAGCCGTCGTGTGAATTACTTTTGAACACATTATCCGAAAACTGTCTTGAGCAGCTAATTCGACACCAACGCGTAATGAAAATATTTTAGATCTGGTAACCACGAACATACCAGACCTCATCGATGGTGTCAGTGTTGAGACAGGGATTAGTGACCACGATGTTGTCATTACGACTATGGTTACGAAAGTTAAAAAGTCGGTCAAGAAGACTAGGAGAGTACTCTTACTAGAAAGGGCAGATAAGCAGTTGTTAGCATCCCACTTAGTAAATGAATCGACTTTATTTACTTCCGGTACGATGGACGTGGAAGAATTATGGGCAAATTTTAAACACATTGTAAATCACGCATTGGACAAGTATGTGCCGAAAAAGTGGGTTACGGACGGAAAAGACCCACCGTGGTTTAACAGCGCAATTCGGAGAATGCTCAGGAAGCAAAGGCAGCTGCACTCGCGGTGCAAGGAAGATCGGGGGAATGAGGACAGGCAAAAGTTAGTAGAGATTCGTGCTGCTGTAAAAAGAGTGTTGAACGAAGCATTCAACCACTACGACCGTCATACCTTAGCAAAAGATCTTGCTGAAAACCGAAGGAAATTCTGGTCTTACGTAAAATCGGTAAGCGGGTAGAAGGCTTCCATCCAGTCACTCACTGATCATTCTGGCCTGGCAACGGAAGACACCAAATCGAAAGCTGAGCTTTTAAATTTAGCATTTGAGAAATCTTTCACGCAGGAGGATCGTACAAACACACCGCCGTTTGAGTCTCGTACAGATTCCCGTATGGAGGACATAGTGATAGACATCCCTGGGGTAGTGAAGCAGCTGAATGGGTTGAAAATAAATAAATCGCCAGGTCCCGATGGGATTCCAATTCGGTTTTACAGAGAGTACTCTACTGCATTGGCCCCTAACTTAGCTTGCATTTATCGCGAATCTCTTGCCCAACGTAAAGTCCCGAGCGACTGGAATAAAAGCGCAGGTATTTTGACTAAAGTTCAGTCTTGATCACACCATTTATGTTTCAATGACATAGGTAACCGGTTTCGGTTATTTTTACATAACCACCATCAGACCCATGGCTCCCTTAGGATGGTAGGCGGAGCTCTCTTCAGCTGCTATGAAGTCAGGTGACGCCTGTATATAAGACGGGTACAAGGACGGATCCTCAAAATTACAGACCAGTATCCTTAACATCGGTTTGTTGCAGGATTCTCGAACATATTCTCAGTTCGAATATAATGAATTTCCTTGAGACAAGAAGTTGCTGTCCATGCATCAGCACGGCTTTAGAAAGCATCGCTCCTGCGAAACGCAACTCGCCCTTTTTTCGCATGATATCTTGCGAACCATGGGTGAAGGATATCAGACGGATGCCATATTCCTTGGTTTCCGGAAAGCATTTGACTCGGTGCCCCACTGCAGACTCCTAACTAAGGTAGAAGCATATGGGATTGGTTCTCAAATATGTGAGTGGCTCGAAGACTTCTTAAGTAATAGAACCCTTTACGTTCTCCTCAATGGCGAGTGTTCATCGGAGGTGAGGGTATCATCTGGTTTGCCCCAGGGAAGTGTGGTAGGTCCGCTGTTGTTTTGTATCTACATAAATGATCTTTTGGATAGGGTGGATAGCAATGTGCGGCTGTTTGCTGATGATGCTGCGGTGTACGGGAAGGTGTCGTCGTTGAGTGACTGTAGGAGGATACAAGATGACTTGGACAGGATTTGTGATTGGTGTAAGAAATGGCAGCTAACTCTAAATACAGATAAATGTAAATTAATGCAGATGAATAGGAAGAAGAATCCCGTAATGTTTGAATACTTCATTAGTAGTGTATCGCTTGGCACTGACACTGGGCGTAACATTGGAGAGCGATATGAAGCGGGACAAGCATGTAATGGCAGTAGTTGTTGCGAAGGCGGATAGTCGTCTTCGGTTCACTGGTAGAATTTTGGGAAGATGTGGTTCATCTGTAAAGGAGACCGCTTATAAAACACTAATACGACCTATTCTTGAGTTCTGCTCGAGCGTTTGGGATCCCTATCAGGTCGGATTGAGGGAGGACATAGAAGCAATTCAGAGGCGGGCTGCTAGATTTGTTACTGGTAGGTTTGATCATCACGCGATTCATACGGAAATGCTTCAGGAACTCTGGTGGGAGTCTCTAGAGGAAAGGAGGCGTTCTTTTCGTGAATCGCTACTGAGGAAATTTAGAGAACCAGCATTTGAGGCTGACTGCAGTACAATTTTACTGCCGCCAACTTAACATTTCGCGGAAAGACCACAAAGATAAGATAAGAGAAATTGGGGCTCGTACAGAGGCCTATAGGCAGTCATTTTTCCCTCGTTCTGTTTGGGAGTGAAACAGGGAGAGAAGATGTTAGCCGTGGTACGCACCGTATGGTGGATTGCGGAGTATGTATGTAGATGTAGATGTAGAAGGTGGAAATAAACAGCGTAGCTGAAATGGATCTACCTGATAATATTTATGATTCCTTGCCATGTCTAGCCCAGAACATGGCTGGCGACTTCTCCTTTCAACAATGCTGGCGTGCGTAAATTATGTGTGGAATAAACTGAAGTATTCTAACAGTGATTTTCCTTTCAGTAACTAGCAGCGTCGGTTTAAAAAATTTTCAGTTAACTTTACGAAAATTTTTTCGTTGCGCGTAGCATCGTTTAGAGTAATAGTAGCCGAAATCAGTCATGCTGGCAGAACATAAACATATCACTGGTGATGTCATTAGTTTTCAGGTAATGGCGTAATGGCTAGTCCCTTAATACACCTTAACACGCAACCAGCATTACGTGATTACTTAATTAGTACTATTTTTTCATCTGTAAAAGAGCTGTTCTTTTGCGGAAAACTAGATGCATATTTTATCATCTATAGCGATCGGTATCCTTCCGCCGTACTGCCGGCCGTTGTGGCCGAGCGGTTCTCGGCGCTTCAGTCCGGAACCGCGCTGCTGCTACGGTCGCAGGTTCGAATCCTGCCTCAGGCATGGATGTGTGTGATGTACTTAGGTTAGTTAGGTTTAAGTAGTTCTAAGTCTAGAGGACTGATGACCTGAGATGTTAAGTCCCATAGTGCTCAGAGCCTACCACCGGAATAATTATGAGTTAATGTACTCAGTGAAAGGAAATGGCCTCGGGAACAAAATTGTACGTCTTACGAGTTTTCTGTTCATTAAAAATTACATCTTGATTAGTAATGCGAGCTTCCGGAAAATAATCCTGTGTAAAACGGGCTATTAACAGTAGTTTAATGAACCCTTGACAGTTTTTGTATCTCTTACTTTCGATTCCGACGAAGATGCGTTGTGAAAAGCTATTGGAACGAAGTACAAAATGCCCATCGGTGATTGGTATGCGATATCGGCATTGTGTTATTGATTAGAAGCGATGTACTTTAGTTTTCGTCAGCATTGTTTAACATCAAGCTTAGGATCTCGCTTTCTGAAAGCGCCATTTTCACATCGTGTTACTAAAATTGCTGTCCATCCCTGGTAGCTGAGTGGTCAGGACGACGGAATGTTATGCCTAACGGCCCGGGTTGGATCCCCGGCTGGGTCGGCGATTTTCTCCGCTCAGGGACTGGGTGTTGTGTTGTCCTTATCATCATCATTTCGTTCCCATCGACACGCAAGTCGCCGCAGTGGCGTCAACACGAAAGACTTGCACCAGGCGAACGGTCTACCCGACGGGAGGCCCTAGCCACACGACATTTCCACTAAAACTGCTGTCGGAGGAATCATTTCAAGCATGAATTACACAACAAACTCCAGTTTTTATTCATAATGAATTCTCTATGGAAAACCTTACATTATATTCACTTCCTCAGTTCTAGTCACACATAAGATGGTTGGATGAAGCACTGCTGAACTAGAAGTCACTATCACTGACCACTGTGTATCATAATAACAGTTTCTGAAATGTGGTGCGGTATTTTCGAGTGCCGTGTTAAATTATAGACGAAAGCAAAGTGCTTTACACCACTATCTAGTGCACGCAAACAGCCATCAAACACGGAATGTGAATTAATGGCACTCACGGCGTTCGTATCCGTGCAGGCAGCAACTGCGCTGTCATTATAAACTGAAACGAAGAGGCAGTGAGTGTCATATCGTACTAACACTGCGCAAAAGCATTATCAGCATCATCAGTAACGACAGCAACACCGATTAGTCAAGAATAATCGTCAGAATATAATGTAATACCCGAGTGACAGAGATTTTCTTGTACACTTGGTTCCTTCAGCTGCCAGAGCTTGTCCGAAGGACCTAATATAGCGTTAATCTCCCCATCATTAATCAGGAGGTGAGAGTGATATTTTCTGTGTTTTGTTACTTATGTGAAGTTAGAGAATTTGGTAGTCCAACTGATGAGGTCCTTCCGTCGCCATGTACGTTGAGGACGTGACGGAGTTAGACCATCACACTGTCAATGGGCAACGGCCTATGACGTAGGTAGCGAGTTCTACTATCTAGACTTAGAAGGGCGGTAAGGAACTTGAGTGGAAGAAGAGGTTATACGGAGCCAATGAAGGAAGGATGAAAGACATTACAAAATTATAGTGCCATTGACCAGTGGTGGCAGCAAACTGAGTGACTGGCTAGACATTTTAGGTGAGCTAAAAACTGTACATTTTAGAAATCGTGAAAATTGGGGCGTAGAGTGTAGAACAGGACAATTGTTGTCATTTGTATATGAGCAGTCGGTTTGGACAACTACATACGTTCGGTGGTGAAATCGGGAACACGATACACCAGGGATCATATTTTCAGCACCAGAGATTGGGAGACACACGGGCGCAGAAGAGCGGCTGAGACGGAAGGCATCCCGTGTTACGGCACTAAGGTTCATCACGCACCTTCCCTGCTATGGTTGGGAATACATTACACAGCAGCCTCATTGAGATAGATAGGCGGAATAACTGGTCACTTTGTATGGAAGCGACGAAGCCTCTGTCGGTACCTCTTACCCAGCAAGATGCTTGTCGTCATTTGCTGTCATCCTCACGAATTGCAGTCACTCCATACCTTCATATAACTCCGCGGTTTTGTGACAATTAGCGAATCGTAAAAACCAAACTGCCACCCCGTGCATTTAAGAAACTTATCAACAACTAGTTGCAGTCTTTATTGCGAGCATCTATGTCCTACTTGATTTGGAACTAATGGGAATGAATATTTAATGCCTTCAAGATTTAATACGCCATTTGTGGAATAAATTATAAATATAGAGCAAGGGGGAATCCTGCAGTAGCGACCCTCTTACTGTAACGGCCATCGCTAATTCTCGTTTCAAGTACTACGCGGCAGCACATCCAAGGGGTGAGCTGAGAGCCACCATAGTCCCGCTCATGATAGGTCGGACATTTTGGCCTCCATTCACTGGTTTGTGAGTTATGAGCATTTAATGTTGTTTCTGTGTGAGATATGCGCAACAAGTTAGTTTCAAGGCTGTGCAACACAGTTTCGAGGTGACTAATCGAAATAACTTTTACAGCTGTTTTCACGGAATTGTTTACGTATACGGCAGCCGTAAGACTTTCAAGATATCGAGTATTAAACAATACGCAGTCGCTATCGTTTTTATAGCGTGATAGTCATAAAACACCGGTAAGTCACTTGTCTTCAGTACCGACCAGTCAAAGCGTTAGGGGAAAAATAATAACCCTTTCTTTTCGCTTTTCGTAGTGAAATGGTTGGGAATAAGGGCAAAATGAAAATAAAATAGGCTGAAGAGAATATTAGGACGGCAATAAATGAAGTAATATCGGGGAAAATGATAGCAAGGCAGGCACCTGAGATTCTCGTGTCCCGAGGAGCCCTTTAGGCGATCGAATAAAAAGTAACGAGCAGAGAAAAGGAAATCAGAAAGAGACTTGAAATCAGGTTAAGCGCTCAATGGAAAAACGTCAGACGCTTCTAACAGAAGCAAACAAATAAATAAGAAACTTCCTGGCAGATTAAAACTGTGTGCCCGACCGAGACTCGAACTCGGGACCTTTGCCTTTCGCGGGCTAGTCTCGGTCGGGCACACAGTTTTAATCTGCCAGGAAGTTTCATATCAGCGCACACTCCGCTGCAGAGTGAAAATCTCATTCTGGAAACATCCCCCAGGCTGTGGCTAAGCCATGTCTCCGCAACATCATTTCTTTCAGGAGTGCTAGTTCTGCAAGGTTCGCAGGAGAGCTTTTGTGAAGTTTGGAGGGCAGGAGACGAGGTACTGGCAGAAGTAAAGCTGTGAGTACCGGGCGTGAGTCGTGCTTCGGTAGCTCAGCTGGTAGAGCACTTGCCCGCGAAAGGCAAAGGTCCAGAGTTCGAGTCTCGGTCGGGCACACAGTTTTAATCTGCCAGGAAGTTTCATATCAGCGCACACTCCGCTGCAGAGTGAAAATCTCATTCTGGAAACATCCCCCCCCAGGCTGTGGCTGAGCCATGTCTCCGCAATATCCTTCTTTCAGGAGTGCTAGTTCTGCAAGGTTCGCAGGAGAGCTTCTGTGAAGTTTGGAGGGTAGGAGACGAGGTACTGGCAGAAGTAAGGCTGTGAGTACCGGGCGCGAGTCGTGCTTCGTTAGCTCAGTTGGTAGAGCGCTTGCCCGCGAAAGGCAAAGGTCCCGCGTTCGAGTCTCGGTCGGGCACACAGTTTTAATCTGCCAGGAAGTTTCATATTAGCGCACACTCCGCTGCAGAGTGAAAATCTCATTCTGGAAACAAATAAATAGTTGAAATAGTGATGCAATACATGGGAATAGTCAAGAGAAGCTATAATTTGGTGGAGACACTCTATCATCAGACGGGAGCACAACACATGTACTCGTAACATTCTATTCATCGTTTGAAGAAAAGTGGGTAAAATGCACTAAATGTAAAGAGTGGATGCATTTTGTTTCTGTAGACCAAGAAAGTATATTTTATTTTATTTGTGATCGTTGCTGTAAGTGAACAATGATTTCTAAATTAGTGAATTTTGTTCATATGATAGTGTGTTTAGTGGTCTTCTTTACTTGTGTAATGTTATGTATCACCAATGCCTGAAAATCGTCCTATACAGGCACTTGTCGGTACTAGAAGACAATTTGTATACTGAATGAAAAACCACCTGCTTCTACAGGGAGCACATTGTGCTCATGTGACAGCGATCTAAATGCTTGTAAAACAATAAACTGGTAGCCAAGATCGCAGGAATTCTTTTTAGTCCGTGTTTACCGGTTTCGGCGAAACTAAAGCCGCCATCGTCGGATCTAGGGAGGACAGAAAACACTATAAAAGTGGGCTTGGATTCCACTTATATAACATTTATACATATAAATTTAGCTACATATCTTAAGACACATACAGGTTACAATATCAAGGAAAACAATGGTGATATTAATAGTTGCCTAGTTCCGATGATGGCGGCTTTAGTTTTGCCGAAACCGGTAATCATGGAATAAAAAGAATTCCTTCCATTTTGGCTACCAGTTTATTGTTTTACATCTGTTTTTACTTCTGCATGACCTGCCACTTTTGTTAAATTTCAGGAAAACCATACATGTACATCCATATAGCATAAGTTTAACTGCCGGATTACTGCAGTAAATTCCCAAAATTTTATATATTTCACATTTCACGAGCGAAAAGCTTATGGTGGCCGGTAATGTAGGACTCTCCCCTGCAGAATTTATTTTTTTTCACAATCCATGAATCACATGTTCATAGGCAGAAGTAAGAGTAATACAAAGTACAGTGAGCCCCACTCAAGAAATAATGCAAAGAGCTCCATAAAACATCGCATTTGATTAGACTCCGTTGCGTAATTTAATTCATCAGCACAGCCTCCTGAGGAGTGATCTCTCGTCATAGCTGTATCGGTTATGTCAGTCAGGTATAAAAGTCTCGTGATCTCGCAACTGAATTCGACTGAAATCAGTTCTCCTGAGATACCGGTCATTCTGGTCTCTGCATTCCGACCAATTGCTGAGCTCTTCCCGTTTCCATATTTCGATCAGCCGCTGAGAGGCTGTCGCCTATTTCAACACAGCAGCTAGATCTCACTCCTTAGTGAAATCTGTTCATTGTCTCATCGCTCCTTTTCGTCTATAGTACCTACTGCCATCTCATTCATGTAAGTGTTGCTGTCTAATAAGGCACCTGCGAAGGAAAACTACCAGTGGGGTATGACTGCTAATTTCTTGATTGCACCTACAAGTGGGCACGGACTATATTTAAGCCCAAAAGAAAGTCGATGGAATCGGTAAGTAGCTCTTCTTTGCATGCTGATTGCTCCATCAGCTCCGCGATAATGGTTCATCTATATCTACATCTATTATCCGCCAGCCACCTGACGGTGTGTGGCGGAGGGTACCTTGAGTGCCTCTATCGGTTCTCCCTTCTATTCCAGTCTTGTATTGTTCGTGGAAAGAAAGATTGTCGGTATGCCTCTGTGTGGGCTCTAATCTCTCTGATTCTATACTCATGGTCTCTTCGCGAGATATACGTAGGAGGGAGCAATATACTGCTTGACTCCTCGGTGGAGGTATGTTCTCGAAACTTCAACAAAAGCCCGTACCGAGCTACTGAGCGTCTCTCTTGCACAGTCTTCAACTGGAGTTTATGTATCACCTCCGTAACGCTTTCTCGATTACTAAATGATCCTGTAACGAAGCGCGCTGCTCTCCGTTGGATCTTCCCTATCTCTTCTATCAACCCTATCTGGTACGGATCCCACACCGGTGAGCAGTATTCAATCAGTGGCCGAACAAGTGTACTGTAACCTACTTCCTTTGTTTTCGGATTGCATTTCCTTAGGATTCTTCCAATGAATCTCTCTGGCATCTCCTTTACCGACGATTAATTTTATATTGTCATTCCATTTTAAATCACTCCTACTGCCTACTCCCAGATAATTTATGGAATTAACTGCTTTCAGTTGCTGACCTGCTATATTGTAACTAAATGATAAAGTATCTTTATTTCTATGTATTCGCAGCACAATACACTTGTCTACATTGAGATTCAATTACCATTCCCTGCACCATGCGTCAATTCGTTGCAGATCCTCCTGCTTTTCAATAGAATTTCCCAATGTTACAACCTCTCAATATACTACAGTATCATCCGCAAAGAGCCTCAGTGAACTTCCGATGTTATCCACAATGTCATTTACATATATTGTCGATAGCAACGGTCCTACGACACTCCCCTGCGGCACACCTGAAATCACTCTTACTTCGGAAGACTTCTCTCCATTGAGAATGACATGCTGCCTTCTGTTTTCTAGGAACTCTTCAATCCAATCACACAATCGGTCTGATAGTCCGTATGCTCTTACTTTGATCATTAAACGACTGTGGGGAACTGTATCAAACGCCTTGCGGAAGTCAAGAAACACGGCGTGTACCTGGGAACCCGTGTCTATGGACCTCTGAGTCTGTGGACGAATAGCGCGAGCTGGGTTTCACACGATCGTCTTTCTCGGAACCCATGCTGATTCCAAAAGAGTAGATTTCTAGTCTCCAGAAAAGTCATTATACTCGAACATAATACGTGTTCCAAAATTCTACAACTGATTGACGTTAGAGATATAGGTCTATAGTTCTGCACATCTGTTCGACCTCCCTTCCTGAAAACTGGGATGACCTGTGCCCTTTTCCAATCTTTTGGAACGCTACGCTCTTCTGCAGACCTACGGTACACGGTACACCGCTGCAAGAAGGGGTGGGGGGGGGGGGGGGGAGGTTCCTTCGCGTACTCTATGTAAAATCTAACTGGTAGCCCATCAAGTCCAGCGGCCTTCCCTCTTTTGAGCGATTCTAATTGATTTTCTATCCCTCTGTCATCTATTTCGGTATGTACCATTTTGTAGTCTGTGCGACAATCTAGAGAAGGAACTACAGTGCAGTCTTCCTTTGTGAAACAGCTTTGGAAAAAGACGTTTAGTATTTCGGCCTTTAGTCTGCCATCCTCTGTTTCAGTACCGATTTGGTCACAGAGTGTCTGGACATTTTGTTTTAATCCATCTACCGCTTTGACATAAGACCAAAATTTCGTAACAGCAAACAGGAGAAGCCCTCTTCGTGCGAAGATGCTTCGAATATGAGTAACCACTTGGTAATTCAATTTTTTAAAAACTATTTAAATGAGTAAATAAGAGATGTCCACTGAATTTTCGAAGGAACCAGTTCGACCTGACCATTTCGGTTGCAATTTCACATTTGTGTCTCACAGGTGGGACTGGGAACGTCGTTATTCTCTAGATGCCTCTGCAAAGTGATGAAGCGTTACTCACATTTCAGCATCACAGATGTTATTTGCATGCAATGTACCCTTGTATGAAAGTAAACCGTGCACGAAAATCCGATCAGCCAAGAAGAGAAGATATGCATGCGATACGTGGTACTGTAGAAGTTTCCTGGAGCATGTTGTGGTTTTACACAGAAATCCGATGCCTGGAAAATGCAAATAACTAAATCCAGTATAGACTGTTCGCAATTTAACAAATACTGTCGGATTAGAGATCACGGGGGTCCAAAATGTTTGTCCTTTGTTGATACTCTGGTCGACAATCAGACGTGATTTCCAATATTGATGTACTCACTGGAGCTTGCCTATTATGTGCTTCGATAGAGGCATTTCGATGTTCAGGAAATGAATGTGTTAAAGTACTACAGCCAGAGCCATCGGTCATAATAAGGAATTAATTTCAACAAAGACATTCGCTTACAGGCCGAGAAATTTTCACTTTTCCTCTCCCTGTTTAAATGGCGCATAAAGCAAAACATTAAAAGTCATGCAGCAGTCACAGACAGAAACATCGAGAAAATTCGTCATAATGATGAAAAAATATTAATTATGTAGTTTGTTGAAGAAAGTACTTTTGCAGCGCGGGAGATATTTTTCTTTCGAAGAAACACGTCCATTGACGCTTCTTAGGCATTTTCAAAAAACATCATGAAGAAAGTAGATTTAATGCTTCCATTTGTATAAACTTCCTGATCCACATACCAGTGAGGAAAGTCGACATGTCCTATTAAACATCGCTACACATCGTGCAATCACAGATGTGTGTTTCTACATCCAAAACGAAAGAAATGCAGCAAGCGTATTCGCGAATATGCTGCATAATGCTGTATAGCCATGCGTAAAAATATTTTTGTACTTTCTTTCTCACGCAGAGAGTACTAGTATTAAACTTCATTTCCAGTAGCTAAAAACTGCGCAGCTGACAGAAGAAGCCGTTGCTTGGAATACAGACACCAAGAACAATTTTATCTACGTGGAAAACCCATAACTGTGTAAAGTTGAGAGTGTGTTCTCCAGGGAGCGAAGGGTTCAGGAAGTAGTTTGTTCTCGATGAGTGGAGAGCAAGGGGTTTCACCAGCTATAGGCTGTCGGCAGCGTCTTAGCGAGGTCGGAGGGAGGGGACGCGAAACTTGAGACATAGGCTGCCCAAGACTTTGCGGCTCAACTTCTCAGTACTGGCTGCTGGCGGGTGGCAGTTAATTGCTAAGTTCCACAGCGGGTGATCAGCTCGACCTAAGGGAACTTATCGATCTCTGCCACCGACCGCTATACCTCACACCGGATACAAAGATACCGTTCGTAGCTGACTGCAATGCCATAAAAACCGGACATCTCATTGCAGATTCAGGGCTCGTAATAAACAACCCATTGGCGTCCCCATTTATTTGTTACCATTTCTGTCTCGAGCTCCTTTAATGTGCAATTGCGTGTTAGTCTTGCAACAAAACTTTCTTGCGAAAAGACACATCCGAATGTAGATTCAGGAGTCGTAACGAACAACCCATTGGTGTCTTCACTTCTCTGATATCATTTTTATTTCGCGTTCCTTTAATTTACAATTGCGGGTTAGTCTGATACAAAAATTTCCGTAACAAAAGAGACACCCGACTGCAGATTCAGGACTCATAATGAAGAACCCACTGGGGTCCTCATTTCCTTGATACAATTTTTATTTCGAGTTCCTTTAACTTGTAAAAGCTGGTTGGTCTGCTAAAAAACTTCCGTGAGAAAAGAGACATCCGATTGCATATTCAGGACTCGTAACGAATAACCCACTGGTGTCCTCATTTCTTCGATATCACGTTTATTTAGAGTTCTTTTAATGTGAAATTGCGTGTTAGTCTTGCAACAAACCTTCCTTGAGAAAAGACACCTCCGATTTCAAATTCAGGATTCGTAATGAAGAACTCACTGGTGTCCTCATTTCTTTGATATCATTTTTATTTCGAGTTTCTTTAATTTGCAAACTCTGGCTGGTCGGGTAGCAAATTTTCGTGAGAAAAGGGACGTTATTATATTTTTATTATTTATTATTTTGAGCTTTTCCTCATTACAGAGGCTTATCTCCAACATAATAATTTACCAGGAAATTACAATACAAACAATAAATGTTCTTAAACTATACTCTCAAAATATTTCTCCATGTGTTTCGATCTTGCGTGTCCTCTTCCTCTGCGCCCATTCTCCTCATTGTGTGCTGTACATTTTGGAGCCAGGTGGTCACAGGTCGTCCTCTTCTTCTTCTCCGCTCCGGTTCCCACTCCAGTATCAATTTTGGTATTCTGGCTTCCTCCATTCGTCGTACATGCCCGTACCACTGTAATTTCTTCCTATCAATTACGTCATATATTCTTTCTTTTATTTCCATTCTCCTTAATACTTCGGTGTTCCTTATCTTTTCTTTCCTGGAGATTCTTGCCGATCTTCTCCAAAAGTCCATCTCTAGAGCTTGTAATTTTTTAATGTGCTTCATGTTAATTGTCCAGGTCTCCGTTCCATACAGAACGTTATTATAACTTTTCCTAAAGTACTAAGAAACTGTAACCTGGAAACAGGTTTTAACTGCGGTCATCGTGAAAGCTCTCCGTTCGAAGAGGCCTCGGAAGGACCAACGGTACGGACTGACTGCCGTGTCACCTTCACCGATAGGCGCGATAGGATCAGCACACCACTCTTCTGTGACCAGAGTAATTATTTCTCATAGAGGTAGCTCCTCAACTGGCAGCCTGCTTACCAGCAGTGCTCGGCAGACACGGCCAGTCACCCGTCCAAGTGCTAGTCAAGCCCGACAGCGCCTAACTTCAGGGAATAGGTGTTGCTACTGTGTTAATGGCCATTGGCTCATTCACTGTGGGAAAAGTTGTTAATACTGTGTTAGCTACTGTGAGAGTCAGCACCCATACAAATAAAGAAAGAGAGAAGTCACGATGACCGGAGGCAGGAATCGAAAATTATTTGTACATACACTCGCACTTTAATAGAACTTTTTATTTCTAAAAGGGGAAGAAACATAACTTGTCGTTATGAAGTGGCTTGATGTGCTTCCTGTGCCTCCTACATGCAATTACTTGACCCACTATTACTACTCGTAGAATGCGGGCTAAGTATCGTCTTCCCGTTACTCAGTACTGATGCTCTCGAAGTCCGCGACAGAACTGGGTTCCACAAACGATGGGCGACTAGTTAAGTCAGTGTATACAGTAAACGCTGAACTCTGGCCTTCTGGAGGTGTTGGGCTGCCCGCTGTTTCCATTGGCGCACGGGTCAGTGCATTCTTGATTCAGTTCCGTGGCGCTGCGCTGGTCTGAGAGCAGCCTATGGCTAAGGACTGCACAGTTACTTTTTCAAATTGGCTGCAGCGGTGTAAAGCTCTTCCAGTTTTACACAGTTTCTTCTTCTTCCACGTGGAGGCTGATAACATAGAACCACTTTTTCGATGGCTGGAACTGACAAGGCGACCGCGCATACTAGTATCATCGATTTCCTTATACAAAAAAGTAGTATTTTAGGACACAGGTCTGTCGACGGATGACTAATTGGTGGTAGCATAGTTACCAGGCAGCGGTTAGCACATCGGAGACTGTACGTAACGGTAATAGGAGGGTCGTGGGGTCATAGCCCTGAGCCAAAAACTTTTTTTTGTTTTTACCTCTTTTAAACTGTAGATAAGCCGAAATAATGCTCAATGTATTGTGTTTATTAATATTTACGTTAAAGGCATAAGAAGAAAAGAAAAGGAAAAGTTGAGTTTGCAAATAAATTTCCAAAAAAGTGTTGTACCCTACTTACAACGCCTACGAGGACTCTGCAAATGGCTTTCCAAGAAGGGATTATAATTAAACCATACTGACTTCTTATTCAGTTAGTTAATTTTGACCTTCTACAAGCTTCAGCAATTGCAAGCGAACAATAGGTTTCTGAGTGCAGGTAAAATCGTCTCATCCAGAGAGATAAAGAAATCACGTCTCGGGAAGAGAGCACCGAAACACATCAATAGAACAGCACCAGCCATCCTCGCGAATACTTGGCGGAATGATGCGTTACCCGTGATTTGCTGCTAAACTGTGCTCTGAAAGAGAACATTTTGTAAATGGCAGCGAAGTGTGCTTCTCTGTAGAAACTTTAAAACAGACAAGCAAATGTAAAAACGTCGGCGTTTATAAAGTGTCCAAGATACCGGTACAATTAATGCTTGCACTGTTATTACGATGGATATCACTACAGTACGTATAAATCACCAAATTAAAAATAAATAATCTAGTTTTATATACGAAGTTCTCTTGAACGCCTTACATCCCATTCCTGGATATTTTTTTGGAATCTGGAAACTTTGTCATTCCTTTTCATGCTATTTTAAGCAAATATTAATAAAACAGTATTTTTAGCGTTATTTCGGTTTATTTGTAGTGTAAGTAATGTAAACACTGAAAAAAAAAGAATTCCATGTAGGTACTCGACTCCACGTCCCTCGGATTACCGTTCCGTATTTTTCCGCTGTGCCAACTGCTGCCTGTCAACTACGTTAAAAAAACTACATTCCTAGGTTTTCTCTCATCATGTGAAGATCTGATTTTCATCTCCTTAGTGATTATGGAAAGTCCATCAGAAATGTCAGACTAAAATATCCCAACTGTGGCATCTCCATTCTTATTAGTGCCTCCGTTCACTGTGAAACATTCCCGTCTCCTCTATATCACTCTTGTTACGCAACCTTCCCTTCTACAATAACCTATGAAACCTTTCCTTAGGATTTCTATCTCTTGCTTAATAATAACAAATGAAATCTTCCCTTCAAAATTAATTCTCTTTCTCAATTTTCGCATAAAAATTTAAATGCTGCTTATTGAAAGTGATTTTCTAATTATTTCGACGAAACATAGAATGTGCCGTCGTGGCTCTCTGTCGTTACCTGCAATAGCCCAAAACCGTTCCTTACCTTTTTTTTTTTACTGTTACTGGATCGCCATCGAACTGCTACATCGAACTGCGACATGAATATACTTACTCTGTTTTACTATACCCTATTAGCTGCTGGTGGGATGTCATAACAAGTGGCTGTATTTATTACCAAAGCCGACGTTATTCTTTAATAGCAAAACTGACGTTATTCTTTCATTAATTTGACTGAAGTTACGTAATTCCTAGTTAAACTTTTTCTTGACAAAAGTAAAATTTTGCAAAGTTTTACATTGATGGTTTTTGGGCTGGATTATAATCAGTAATGCAATATTGCTGGCAACAATTAATTGTATTCTGAATGAAATAATTTTAGAAACGTACAGATGGGACTTACTTTTTACAATAATCTTACAACTAGCATTGCTCAAACATACCTCCAGTATTCTTGAGTTACTCAAAAAAAAAAAAAAAAAATTCAATAATGTTAGTTCCTCTTGTGATAATAGTTGGCTGATGTGTCTGTATACCCGTTTATAATCTCTTGTAAATCATAGCTGGTGGCTGGCAGGCATACCGCTCCTCTCAACCTCTCGCTTCAGACCTGCTACCGACTTGCTTCACATCTCGCTTACTACCGACTTCCTACTAACGCAAAAATGCGGTCTCTCCCGCCAACAATGCTTTCTGGTGCAGACAATCCCTGCTACCATTACAAAATGTATCAATGCGCGGTCTCTCCCGCCCTTTTTAAAATTGTATCAATGTGCGGTTTCTCCTGCTAACAATACTTTGGTACAGACATTCCATGCTACCACAATTACTTTCAACATGACAAATATTAATTATTCCTACCTAATCCTATTAATAAAATATAAACATCTTTCATCTCTCTCGCCCTTTTTAAAATTATATCAATGTGCGGTCTCTCCTGCCAACAATATATTGGTGCAGACATTCCATGCTACCACAATTATTTTCAACATGACAAATATTAATTATTCCTACCTAATCCTATTAATAAAATATAAACATCTTTCATACATTGTGGTTTGACAATAGACAATAGAAGTATACACGTCTTACGACTGAAACTATAATGCAGTTATATAAGGAGGCATGTTTCATTTGTGAAGAACCTAAGCGTTGTGACAAAAATTAAACTTGCAAATCACTCACTAAATCCGTTTGGGAGCTCCCCACATTTCATACAAAAAAGTCGAACAACCGGAAAATATTTTATTACAAGTTGTGACGCTCGTAAATGATTATTTTGTTTCATTGTTTTACGATCTTATTTCGTTGAAATTTAAGTTCAATCCAGTTGGTATCGCTCTTTGTGTATGCTGTAATGAACAATAGCGACATGTAGGGGTTAACAGTACGTTGGTAGTCCTTTCCGTTTGTGCTGCGTAACAGACAAGTAAAGCCTTGCATCTCACAATGATGAAAAGACCGGATGTCTCGTTAATTCGGTACCTCACTGTACGTGTGGAGTCCAAGTTTGTCTGCGCGCTCAGGATATTTTTGTTTCCTGGACGAAGTTCAAAAAGGTCGCACCCATGGTCTGGACGAACTTAGTCGGACGGCGGACATATTCACATTAAATCAGATATCAAAGTTGTGTGTAACAGTTCACTTTATGTCAACCTCAAGGCGGCCAGCAGTTATGACAATTTAGCTGTTTTCCACAATATTTCAATTACCGGTCGTGTCATTTTTATCTGGTGGTTGGCTGTGGGCACATGTGTATCTCAGCTGATAACACCCATTGATATTTATTACTTATATTTTTGAAATATAACTTGAATAATATTGTACCGCGTGATTCTAATGAAAGATTAGGAACTCACTGAGATCCAGTGTGACCTCTAATTATAATATATTAGCGGAACTTGGTAGATATGCTGTTACGTTAATGCGGAATCGACATACGCTGGAAAACTAACTATTTTCCGATGTGTCCACCGGTGCAAATCTGGGTATGTACACTGATTGTGTAACGATGTAACACACGCACTGCCATCTGCCAAGGCGTAGCGTGAGTGAACAGTATAGCTACAGATAAGAGAGACCGTGCGCTGTCAGTGAAACGGGTCTGAGAGAGTATCGCCGACTAAAAGACCTTAGGAGAAGCCCGATTTCGTTAAATGGTGCAAAGAAGATAATAATGAAATTCGAAACCACGGTTGAGCTATGTGCGGCAACTCGAAGACGAACGCTTCCTATCACGGTGGAAGCTGTTGATGAGGCTGCTGTTTCTGTAACTGACCATTCAGCACGCACCCTGGGTAGTGCTAGTACTTATGCAGTGCAACGAGAATTTTTCATCCCATGGTGAACAGTACGGAAAGTTTTACGCTCTATTTTACACTTGCAGTACAAGGCCCTGACGGCGCAGCAACTGAAACCTCATGTTTTGAGAATAGAAACATTGTCCACGTAGGCGGTTTTCTTTTTATTATCTATCTGATTGGACAGTTTTCACCTCTGGTCATTCTCAAGCATCAGTAATACATTAAAAATGGTGACATTGGTTTATAAATCCATTGTCTACAACCTCACACATACAAATATACTATATAACTCAAGTCAAAGAGGGCGGAGGAGCGGATAGAGGTTCAGGGCACTCTCTTGTCCTAGGGGTGGGAAATTGCCTTCTGCCTGTAATGCACAGGACATGTGGCCTGGATTTGAAGAAGTTTCATGATGATCTCTCCATTGGCAAAAGATTCCGGAATAGTCCCCCATTCGGATCTCCGGAAGGGGACTGCCAAGGGGGAGGTTACCATGAGAAAAAGATTGAATAATCAACGAAAGGATAACGTTCTACTAGTCGGGGCGTGGAATGTCAGAAGCTTGAACGTGGTAGGGAAACTAGAAAATTTGAAAAGGGGAATGCAAAGGCTCAATCTAGATATAGTAGGGGTCAGTGAAGTGAAGTGGAAGGAAGACAAGGATTTCTGGTCAGATGAGTATCGAGTAATATCAACAGCAGCAGAAAATGGTATAACAGGTGTAGGATTCGTTATGAATAGGAAGGTAGGGCAGAGGGTGTGTTACTGTGAACAGTTCAGTGAGCGGGTTATTCTAATCAGAATCGACAGCAGACCAACGCCGACAACGATAGCTCAGGTGTACATGCCAACGTCACAAGCTGAAGATGAACAGATAGAGAAAGTGTATGAGGATATTGAAAGGGTAATGCAGTATGTAAAGGGGGACGAAAATCTAATAGTCATGGGCGACTGGAATGCAGTTGTAGGGGAAGAAGTAGAAGAAAAGTTTACAGGAGAATATGGGCTTGGGACAAGGAATGAATGACGAGAAAGACTAATGGAGTTCTGTAACAAGTTTCAGCTGGTAATAGCGAATACCCTGTTCAAGAATCACAAGAGGAGGAGGTATACTTGGAAAAGTCCGGGAGATACGGGAAGATTTCAATTAGATTACATCATGGTCAGACAGAGATTCCGAAATCAGATACTGGATTGTAAGGCGTGCCCAGGAGCAGATATAGCCGCAGATCACAATATAGTAGTGATGAACAGTAGGCTGAAGTTCAAGACATTAGTCAGGAAGAATCAATACGCAAAGAAGTGGGATACGGAAGAACTAAGGAATGACGAGATACGTTTGACGTTCTCTAACGCTGTAGATACAGCACAAGGAATAGCGCAGTAGGCAGTACAGTTGAAGAGGAAGGGTCATCTCTAAAAAGGGCCATCACAGAAGTTGGGAAGGAAAACATAGGTACAAAGAAGGTAGCTGAGAAGAAACCTTGGGTAACAGAAGAAATACTTCAGTTGATTGATGAAAGGAGGAAGTACAAACATGTTCCGGGAAAATCAGGAATACAGAAATACAAGTCGATGAGGAATGAAATAAATAGGAAGTGCAGGGAAGCTAAGACGAAATGGCTGCAGGAAAAATGAGAGGACATCGAAAAAGATATGATTGTTGGAAGGACTGACTCAGCATACAGGAGAGTCAAAACAACCTTTGGTGACATTAAAAGCAACGGTGGTAACATTAAGAGTGCAACGGGATTTCCACTGTTAAATGCAGAGGAGAGAGCAGATAGGTGGAAAGAATACATTGAAAGCCTCTATGAGGGTGAAGATTTGTCTGAGTGATAGAAGAGGAAACAGGAATCGATTTAGAAGAGATAGGGGATCCAATATTAGAATCTGAATTTAAAAGAGCTTTGGAGGACTTACGGTCAAATAAGGCAGAAGGGATAGATAACATTGCATCAGAATTTCTAAAATCATTGGGGGAAGTGGCAACAAAACGACTATTCACGTTGGTGTGTAGAATATATGAGTCTGGCGACATACCATCTGACTTTCGGAAAAGCATCATCACCACAATTCCGAAGACGGCAAGAGCTGACAAGTGCGAGAGTTATCGCACAATCAGCTTAACAGCTCATGCATCGAAGGTGCTTACAAGAATAATATACAGAAGAATGGAAAAGAAATTCGAGAATGCGCTAGGTGACGATCAGTTTGGCTTTAGGAAAAGTAAAGGGACGAGAGAGGCAATTCTGACGGTACGGCTAATAATGGAAGCAAGGCTAAAGAAAAATCAAGACACTTTCATATGATTTGTCGACCTGGAAAAAGCGTTCGACAATATAAAACGGTGCAAGCTGTTCGAGATTCTGAAAAAAGTAGGGGTAAAGCAATAGGGAGAGACGGGTCATATAGAATATGTACAACCACCAAGAAGGAATAATAAGAGTGGACGATCAAGAACGAAGTGCTCGTATTAAGAAGGGTGTAAGACAAGGCTGCAGCCTTTCGCCCCTACTCTTCAACCTGTACATCGAGGAAGCAATGATGGAAATAAAAGAAAGGTTCAGGAGTGGAATCAAAATACAAGATGAAAGGATATCAATGATACGATTCGCTGATGACATTGCTATCCTGAGTGAAAGTGAAGAAGAATTAAATGATCTGCTGAACGGAATGAACAGTCTAATGAGTGCACAGTATGGTTTGAGAGTTAATCGGAGAAAGACGAAGGTAATGAGAAGTAGTAGAAATGAGAACGGCGAGAAATTTAACATCAGGATTGATGGTCACGAAAATGAAGTTAAGGAATTCTGCTACCTAGGTAGTAAAATAACCAATGAAGGACGGAGCAAGGAGGACACCAAAAGCAGACTCGCTATGCAAAAAAGTCAGTTCTGGCCAAGAGAAGTCTACTAATATCAAATACCGGCCTTAATTTGAGGAAGAAATTTCTGAGGATGTACGTCTGGAGTACAGCATTGTATGGTAGTGAAACATGGACTGTGGGAAAACCGGAACAGGAGAGAATCGAAGCATTTGAGATGTGGTGCTATAGACGAATGCTGAAAATTAGGTGGACTGATAAGGTAAGGAATGAGGAGGCTCTACGCAGAATCTGATAAGGAGAAGGGACATCTGCTAAGACATGAGGGAATGACATCCATGGTACTAGATGGAGCTGTAGAGGGCAAAAACTGCAGAGGAAGACAGAGATTGAGAGATTGGAATACGTCAACCAAATAATTGAGGACGTAGGTTGCAAGTGCTACTCTGAGATGAAGAGGTTAGTACAGGAAAGGAATTCGTGGCGGGCCGCATCAAAACAGTCAGTAGACTGATGACCAAAAAAAAAAAATAAAAAAAAAAGTTACTTAAAACTTACAGTATGTCACTGGTACGTGTGGGCAAGAATACATCTTACTTCCGTGCATACGTGCCACAAAAACAATACACTACTGTACATCGTTACGTCTACTAGCTGACAGTAACAGAAAGATGTCCTCTCATAGTGCAGTAAGAGCTGTTGTGATATAACCGAAGATGTTTAAAAACCTATATGTGGACGGTCGTAACTTTAGGTAAACTGCTGCCGCCATATTCACCCCGCACATTATGTTCATTATTCTCATACGCGTTATTATCTTATTAAGATCAGTGGATCGAAACTCATATAACATCTCATACGACACGTAATATCAGAAATCACCGTACACAGCTCAGACTGTAAAACATCATGTCAGGCCTTTTAATGAGTTTAGCCAGTCAGTCTATAAAACAAAACAATACAGAAGTAGCTACAAATACACCATCGGTAAAAATTTTGATCTGTCATTAAAAGCATTCTGTTACTTTGGGACAAATGTGGTTTAAATATTTTACCTGTACTTAATTTGTGTTCGTTGTTGTTACATTTGACCTTCAGAAATTTTTGCTTTAAATTTGTTGTCAGGTCTCTTAAAACTATGTTAAACATTGAGTCTGTAGTTCAAAAGTTTTGTTCGACTGGTATCAAAAGTTCAAATTTTGAATAGGTCAGTCCCCTTATTGTTTCCTAAGTTACCAAATCCGAATACGCATTTGTTTCAGAGTATTTCGGAGCTATCCAATGATCGGATGGGCCGGGTAGAGATGATGTTGTGGTTAATTGTTCGTTTGGAACACCGTGCCGTCGCCTCACAAATTTCACGTTCTGTTGTACTTCGTGTATTTTATCTATTGACTCGAGGGTTGTTGTGTGGAGTGCTTCACGAAGTAGTTCCGAGTCAGGGCAGATTGAGTGACTTGAGGGATCGTATAATACAATTGAAGTTATCGTCGCGTTTTCGGAATGAACTGGAGTGTGAACATTATTGGCGGGTACAAGCATCTAGCGAGACCCTGGCGGAGTATATCGCTAGCGTTCGCACAGATATCGCCGATTTACAGATGGAAGTCACGGAATATGATAGTGTTTCAAATATTTTGCTGGGAATCTTGACCCTCCTGTCTCGAGGAGAGTGAGTTTGATTTTGAGATCGGTAGCCAAGCCTTGAATGTTAGTACGACTTAGAAAGACAAGTAGGATCGCCAGACGGGCAGTATGGACACCCATATTCCGTTTCAGAGTTCAGGACATTAAGGGGTCTGACAATTAAGTGGCCGAAACACTTAGTCGTGTGTTCGACGAAGCCGCCGACGGGCTACGGGTGGGGAGGTTGTCACTCCTCGTCTCTGAATCCTGTTTGTGGTGTCTTGGCCGATGTACCCGACCTTAAACAGCGACAGGACCTCCTTACGGAACCAGTTAGAGACGTCTGCTGGTTAGAAGGAAATAGTTTGTTGCAGGATGTGAGATCTTCTGACGTTAGAAACGGTTTGCCTGTGAAATGTTTCCCTCCATATTTTGGTACTTTCAAGATTCCTTCCTTGGAGCCATTTGGGACGTCACAAGATCAGATGCATCAAGACTAAAGTGCGGCAACAAGTGACGTAGCCGTCATTATACGGGGTGTGCATTTTAACTGAAGGCACTGAAATACCTTGAAAGCTACACATAAAAAAAATCTAATTTCTTTGTGTCGGAGGGGAACATCGAATGATACCACATTAGAAACGCCACCCTACCCTATGCGTGTGTGGTGTGGTATTACTTGGAGAGTTTCAATGGGAAACCCGTTTTCTATTGCAGATTACGATTCTACGGCGGCATCTGCATACGTTCTTTGTGGTGTATTTTCTTCGTTTGGCCGCAGTTGGCGCTATAATACAAACGGGTACACAATCGTCATTTATGACATGCTATCGAATTGTCCTTGAATATCCAATGGCATGTGTGATCCCACCTCCATGCTGCGAGGGTAGGATCGGTCTGTCTATGTTGTTGTTGTTGTGGTCTTCAGTCCTGAGACTGGTTTGATGCAGCTCTCCATGCTATTCTATCCTGTGCAAGCTTCTTCATCTCCCAGTACCTACTGCAACCTACATCCTTCTGAATCTGCTTAGTGTATTCATCTCTTGGTCTCCCCCTAAGATTTTTACCCTCCACGCTGCCCTCCAATACTAAATTGGTGATCCCTTGATGCCTCAGAATATGTCCTACCAACCGATCCCTTCTTCTGGTCAAGTTGTGCCACAAACTCCTCTTCTCCCCAATCCTATTCAGTACCTCCTCATTAGTTATGTGATCTACCCACCTAATCTTCAGCATTCTTCTGTAGCACCACATTTCGAAAGCTTCTATTCTCTTCTTGTCCAAACTATTTACCGTCCATGTTTCACTTCCATACATGGCTACACTCCATACAAATACTTTCAGAAATGACTTCCTCACACTTAAATCTATACTCGATGTTAATAAATTTCTCTTCTTCAGAAACGCTTTCCTTGCCATTGTCTATGAGAACTTCTAATTCGGAACCCCATTTGCAGCGTTGCATTCCTCCGACACATAGGATACTACACGACGCGCCACTGTGGCCGTGGCTCGAGACGAACGGCACTGCTGAGTGAGCGATCAAACGTTTTACTGCCAACTTCCTCTTTTCAAATAACCATACACAGTAAAGAAGCTTATCTGCCATAATGTCTGAACACTTGTTTGTGATGCAGTCGACCGAATCTTTACGGCCTGTTGGCACTTGTTGGTACACCTTATCTTTTAAATATCCCCACAGATGGAAATCCGGCGGCATCAAATACGGCGACCTACCGGGACAGTTAATAGGGTCCACCTCTGCCGCGCCACCGACCAGCGTCAATGCGGGCTGTAACTCCCTTACTTCAGTTGCGTAAAGCTCTCGGCAGCCGTCATGCTGAAACCACATACGTTGTCGAAAGTCCAGGACAACATCCTGCAGTAGCACCTGTAGCTCCTATTCCAAAAACGTTCGATATTTGCGTCCACTCAACGTGTCGCTCGTACGTCGTAACCAGTGGAAATTGTCAACACTGCAGCAATGAATGTTATGCCTGTTCATACTACCAAGGTTTGTGAACGTAGACTCACAGGAAAGTAATACCTCAGCAAAGAACGGAGGTTCTTTTGCATTTTTGACGTGCTCCCTTACAAATCACTACCCCATTTCGGAAATTGGCACCATGAGGTTCTTGATGCAGTTACTCGTGGTATGCATTATACTTGTGACGATGCAGTAGTGTGACGATAATACCTACAGACAAACCGGAATCGTGGTGTAATTCCCGACCGCTTATCCGGGGGTTGTGGTGCACCACTCCTAGTACAGCTGTTTCATTGGCTTCTCCTGTAACACGTTGGCTTCGTTTCCTTTTGCCGCCCTGTACGTTACCATCAAACACAAAGACACTCACAGCGTTGTGAAAGAAGGAACGATAACGAGTTTTGTCTGGAAAACGCTCGGAATACAACAGTGGCCTCAACATTTCTCTTAAATTCTCAGTTAATGACCATCGTTTCGAGTTTTTCTTCTGTGGCTGCAATGTTTATAGTCCATTTGTAGTTCTGTAGGTGGGTGTGCAAGTATTGTAATGTTTAGAGCCGCTATGTGTTCCACGTCTGCATGTTACGTGAGCTCCGGTCGCAATGTACTGCCCGTTATAATATGTCGTAGTTTGCTACACTGCCACGTTGGTGCGTAGAGTACTCCACTGTAGAATATGTCGGAGGAATATAACATTGCGAATGGGGTTTCCAATTAGAAGTTATGTGATACTGGCCTGTCCTATCCTCGTAGCATGGAGGTGGAGTCCCACGTACCATTGGGTATTCAAGAGCCATTGAGCAGCATCTCTTAAATTATGATTGCGTACCAATTCCTATTCCTCCGATTACTGTACCGGTAGTGGTGAAACGAAGAAAATGTTTCAGACAAAACGTATTTAGAATTTCCCATAGAATCATACTCTGCAATACAGAACAGGGGTTCTCCTAGCAGATTTCAATGCTGTGCCCCGCCACCCACGCACGACGTAAGATAGGGGATATAGTGTGGTATCGTTGGATGTCCCCCTCCGAGACAAACTGGAATTATAACTTTTTTTCATCCGATGAATACTTTACGAGATATTTCAATTTCTTCAGTAAAAATAAACACCCAGTATACCTCTTAGCAGTGTAGCTCCCTATGCGCCGATTACCCCAGCTCATGTCACCCAGTATTGGGTAATGAGAACACTTAGGGACATGCGACAAACTTTAAAGGCAGCTTCAAATCTTTCCTAAACTTTCTATTCGTCACATACTACGCGTCAGATATACGACAGTTCAGTGAGACGATTCATGCTGTTTCATATCTGGAGATTCGATTCTGTCAGTAGTAGTTTGAATAAAAGAGATTTTGTTTACTACTAAACAGTACAGAAGCTTGCGAAGCAGTATGCATTGCATCCACAGGAGTTGCAAAACCTTTACTCACATTCTACCGCGTCCCAAACCGAACTACACCCACATTGGTCAATATAGAAAGAAGGTGGCAAAAATCCAAACAATTAAATAGTAAATTCTATCAAGTCCATAAAACATATTTCTACCATGTTATAAATAATTAATGAAAGTAGTTTCGAAACATTCACTGGAACTAAAATGTGAATAATCTTACCTATGGCTACGTGGTTCGTTGCGCAAAGGAAGCGGCACCAATTCACTTAATTAGATCCGATTTATAGGAGGTCTATAAGAAAAACACTTCCACGATATTACAAACAGTTAACGTAAACAGTTTGGAAACAACTGCTCATATTACAACATGAATAAACAGACAGCGGCCACGTGGTTCAGTGCATTAAGAATGTGGCATTACTACACTTAATTAAAACGGAATTTATATGGAATTAATGGAAAAAAACATAGACATGATTTTATATGCATTAATGAAATCAGTTTGCAAACTTTTACAGGCATTACAACGTAAATATGCTGCCATACGGCTATGAAGTTCAACTTAAAAAGAAGGTTGCAATATTTCGCTTGATAAATATCGGATAATATATGAATCAATAAACAAACAATTTCCTCGACATTAAAAACAGCTAATGAAAGCAGTTTGGAAATATTTACTGATATTACAATATGAATAACCTGACCTACGGCGAAGTGGTTCAATGCACAAAGAAAACAGTATAAATTCACTTCAATTAGTGGTTGAGTTTAAAAATATGCAGGTACGTTAGTGAGCGACGTATGTCATGACACTGGGACTCCTTAAAACTGTGAGCACGGTATACTTTTCTAAATGTACTACAGAGGCAATTTCAGCCATTTTTGTAATAAGAAAAATATGGAAGAGAAAATGATATGTGAGATAGTGTATATAACTGGCTATTCACTGAAGTTATTAGCCACACCACTTCAAGAGTGTTTCAACACGACTTCAGTCTCAGTCATCAATACGTGTCTTGTTTCCTAGGAGGCGTATGGAGGAAAGTGTTATAACCAGAGGATAGACTACATAGAAACACGTTATATTTTTTGGTTGGTACTTCAGTTAATGACTCGTTTTAGATTCATATGAAGGAATGAGCGCTTGAGATCGCCATAAAGAGATAAACAGTTTCTGCCAGTGCCTGCTTCTTTTTCTGGTAGGCATGGGGCGGTGTTTTGTTTAGCCTTTGTAAGTATCTCGGCCTCTGCGCATTTAAGTGTTGTGTAGCCTGTTAAAGAAACTTGGTACGTACTGTTAAGTTTTCAGACACAGAGTTTTAGATCTAGACGTATAACATGTTCACAATTAAGCCATACTTCATTGGTCATGCACCATTTTTTACCTTGAATCAGGGGATTGACCATGGAATATATTATACTTGAAAGTGAACTGAGTTTCTTTGATGTGTTAATAATGTAACCGTTTCAAAAATGGAAATTTGTGCTATTTTACAATAGCTCCTATTTCAAATTGTAATTAATATTTTTGCTTCATTTGTTTTCGCTTCTGATTACTGGCACGTACTACAATAATAATGCAACAGACAGACGATTAAGTACAGTAGTGATGAGACATTCTGCACAGCTGCAGTACTCCCAATCACATGGGCACGTTGACCTTGGAACGTTTTTTCACATTTGAAATAAAACTTAATTCCCCAGAGAAACTTTTGAAAATGAGTGCTTCACATAAAAAGTGTACACCACCACTTAAGAAAGCAATAAGAAAGTATGTTAAACATTATCACCAGATTAACCAATTTCTTGTCCTCAGATACGATGCTCAGTACAGTTCCTGCGCACTGACCACCTCTAGAGTCCAATAATAATACAGACGTTTCTCTCACACTGGGAAAAGAAATTTCTGTCAAATACCTTTTCGTTGTTTAGGAGATCTTGATGAAGTCCCAAGAACATCTGGGGGTTCAGAAAGATATTCTCGAATTCTCGGTCCAGATTCTTCAGTAGTTTCTTTCACACCTGCGGAACTACGAAAAGGGGCTTAACTATTTGCTGCTGCAGAGACTGTATGGTGAATGATATACCTGTGAGTAACTTACAACAATGTAAGCGTAGGCTTCCGCGGCCGTTGTCTTCTTCAATAAAATTCTTCAGGGTATCAGACCGCATCGTCATAATTTTAAAATGCGCCAACTTTTCGGCCAGCGTTACAGCTAGCCTTCATCAGGGCCTTACGTTAACTGCTAAATGAACACACTTGGTTCCTTAAATAGCTGCACGAGAAAACCGTGCCGTTACTTGATTGGCTGTAAAAGGAGGAGGAGGAGGGGTGAAAGGTATGCTTTATTGGTGTTTCCTTTATTGTCTGTCATTGGCTGAAATAGCTGTTTTCTATTGGTCTTTATATTAATCCACCCGATTGGAGGAGACGGACGAATAGCGAACAGGTGATGGCTGTGACGTCACACTGTTTCCATGCTGTCCAGAAGCCGGCTGCGGTGTGCCATTGCTTTGTGTGCTCGCGACCACTACTGCGTCTCTCCGCGTGTCTGCATGGGCCGCCACGGCTCTGCCGCCGCTCCGTAGCCCTGCTATTGCAGGCAGCCAAGACCTCGGAAGCTTGTACCCGTCCTCTCTATTCATGTTGGCGGGTCTTTTGGCTATTTCTATCGCCTCTCTAATCTTTCTTTTGAAAGTGAGAGGCTGTTTCGCCAGGACGCGGGCTTCTTGAAAAAATATTGGTTTCCCGCACTCGTCTCGGTGTTCCGCCACTGCTGACTTAGTGTGTTGTTTCAGGCGGATATATCTTTCATGTTCCGATAGCCTTGTGCTAATAGGACGTCCCGTCTCACCTGTATAGACTAATCCACACGCACAACCAACTTCATACACGCCAGCTGTGTGTAGTTTGTCAACTGCATCCTTGGTAGAACCGAGCATGTCTGATATTTGGTTTCTGCTCGCGGAAAATTGGTTTGATGTCGGCTTTTCGTAGAATTTTGCCAATACGTTCGGTGACCCCTTGTACATATGGTAACACAGCAATGCTCTGTGCCTCCTTCTCCTCTTCCCTATTAGTCTTCTCCCTTGTCGACATGGTGCTGTCTATCATCTGCTTCCCATAGCCATTAGTTCCGAAGATGGACCTGAGGCGTTCAAGTTCTGTCTTCAGATGTTCTTCGTCGCTTATCCTGTACGCTCTCCTCGTTAGCGTGTGCAGGGCGGACTTCTTCTGCGTGGGGTGATGGTGGGAGGAGGCGTGAAGGTACCTGTCCGTATTGGTTGGTTTCCTGTACCCTTTGTGGCCAAGTTTACCATCAGGTTTTCGATAAACTTCCACGTCGAGAAAAGGCAGCACCCCATTCTTCTCTGTTTCCATTGTAAACTGAATTTTCCTATGCTGTTGGTTAAGGTGCTTGTGGAAGTTCTGTAACTCCTCTTCTCCGTGGGGCCAGATGACGAAAGTATCATCGACATAGCGAAGCCAACAATTTGGACGTAATGGTGCGGACTGGAGGGCTGTTTCCTCAAATGCATCCATGAAAATTTCTGCTGCGATAGGCGATAGGGGTGAGCCCATAGCTACACCGTCAGTTTGTTCATAAAATTGACCTCTCCACTTGAAATAGGTGGTCGTCAGACAGTGGCGCACAAGCTCACATATATCAGGTGCCACGCGTTCTTCTAGGATGTTCACAGTTTCTGACACTGGGACAGGCGACGGACAGTGGTCAACCTTTCCGGCCACACCTTGAGCGAAGCAACCACAGCAATTCTGGCCAAGGGGATGAATTTCACAGTCGCACCTAAGCGAGTTCCAAAAGAAGATATCGTAGAATCCGTAGAGGCTTCGGTACGTCATCTGCCACAGGCCGAGGCGGAGAAGATCCGGCAGGAAACGGTCAGAGTTCTGAATAAAGCAAAGCCACCGAAGCAAAACATCAACGCTGAGGAATACCATGCCATCAAGGAACTCAGGGACAACCCCCACTTAGTAGTGGTACAGGCAGATAAGGGCAACGCCACTGTAGTCTTGGACACAACTGATTACAACAAACGAATGGAAGATATTCTCGCAGAACCTATCTACAAGAAACTTCAGGGAGATCCGATGGCCAAGGTAATCAAAACGACGCAGGCACTGCTCAAGCACTCTAGAATCAACTTCGACAAGGCCAGAAGATTCATCCCGCAAGTGACACAGGCACCAAGGATATATGGTGTACCGAAGGTACACAAAACCGACTTCCCCTTAAGGCCCATAGTAAACAGTATAAATTCGCCGACCTACTACCTAGCGAAAGAACTGGCACCTAGGCTCCGACACCTAGTGCATCAAACCGAGTCCTACGTTAAGGATTCCACTCAATTCGTGTCTCTCCTAAAGGAAATGCGTGTTACGGACCAAGATCTGATGGTTATTTTCGACGTCAGATCCCTATTCACGAATGTCCCAGTGTCAGAAACTGTGAACATCCTAGAAGAACGCGTGGCACCTGATATATGTGAGCTTGTGCGCCACTGTCTGACGACCACCTATTTCAAGTGGAGAGGTCAATTTTATGAACAAACTGACGGTGTAGCTATGGGCTCACCCCTATCGCCTATCGCAGCAGAAATTTTCATGGAGGCATTTGAGGAAACAGCCCTCCAGTCCGCACCATTACGTCCAAATTGTTGGCTTCGCTATGTCGATGATACTTTCGTCATCTGGCCCCACGGAGAAGAGGAGTTACAGAACTTCCACAAGCACCTTAACCAACAGCATAGGAAAATTCAGTTTACAATGGAAACAGAGAAGAATGGGGTGCTGCCTTTTCTCGACGTGGAAGTTTATCGAAAACCTGATGGTAAACTTGGCCACAAAGGGTACAGGAAACCAACCAATACGGACAGGTACCTTCACGCCTCCTCCCACCATCACCCCACGCAGAAGAAGTCCGCCCTGCACACGCTAACGAGGAGAGCGTACAGGATAAGCGACGAAGAACATCTGAAGACAGAACTTGAACGCCTCAGGTCCATCTTCGGAACTAATGGCTATGGGAAGCAGATGATAGACAGCACCATGTCGACAAGGGAGAAGACTAATAGGGAAGAGGAGAAGGAGGCACAGAGCATTGCTGTGTTACCATATGTACAAGGGGTCACCGAACGTATTGGCAAAATTCTACGAAAAGCCGACATCAAACCAATTTTCCGCGAGCAGAAACCAAATATCAGACATGCTCGGTTCTACCAAGGATGCAGTTGACAAACTACACACAGCTGGCGTGTATGAAGTTGGTTGTGCGTGTGGATTAGTCTATATAGGTGAGACGGGACGTCCTATTAGCACAAGGCTATCGGAACATGAAAGATATATCCGTCTGAAACAACACACTAAGTCAGCAGTGGCGGAACACCGAGACGAGTGCGGGAAACCAATATTTTTTCAAGAAGCCCGCGTTCTGGCGAAACAGCCTCTCACTTTCAAAAGAAAGATTAGAGAGGCGATAGAAATAGCCAAAAGACCCGCCAACATGAATAGAGAGGACGGGTACAAGCTTCCGAGGTCTTGGCTGCCTGCAATAGCAGGGCTACGGAGCGGCGGCAGAGCCGTGGCGGCCCATGCAGACACGCGGAGAGGCGCAGTAGTGGTCGCGAGCACACGAAGCAATGGCACACCGCAGCCGGCTTCTGGACAGCATGGAAACAGTGTGACGTCACAGCCATCACCTGTTCGCTATTCGTCCGTCTCCTCCAATGGGGTGGATTAATATAAAGACCAATGGAAAACAGCTATTTCAGCCAATGACAGACAATAAAGGAAACACCAATGAAGCATACCTTTCACCCCTCCTCCTCCTCCTCCTTTTACAGCCAATCAAGTAACGACACGGTTTTCTCGTGCAGCTATTTAAGGAACTAAGTGTGTTCATTTAGTAGTTAACGTAAGTCCCTGATGAAGGCTAGCTGTAACGCTGGCCGAAACGTTGGCGCATTTTAAAATTATGACGATGCGGTCTGATGCCCTGAAGAATTTTATTGATGAACTTACAACAATGACTGCACAGTAGCTACAATTTTCATAACATCCTTTTGGAACAATGTAGTCTAGAGTCCAGCTCCCGTGTGAATCCGATACGACCAGTGTTGCACACATTTTCAGTCGCTAAAACGAATTGTGAAATGACCCCGCTGTTATCATTTTAACTTATTATATAACTTCCATCTAAAAACTTCGTTATTTTCCGAAAGATAATTCCTTGCCCCTCCTTTAACATACAAATGCCATTTGAGGCATGCCTTGAAATAATTTAACTTACTTCGTCTTGTTCGCTGAGCGCTCAGCGAGTCTGACTGCATTTGAGCAATCTAGGGCTCGATACCTGGCAGGGTAGGAGATTTTCTCCACTCGGGGACTCGGCACCATCATTTCATCTTAATCGAAACGCAAGTCACCCAATGTCAACTTAAAAGACTCAGCGGGTGAATTTCATTAGGTGGGGACACCTGGCCATCGATGACAGACGATCATTTCTTCTCATTTTTAACTTCTCTCCTCATCTGCAAGGCCACCTTTTGAAAACCAGTATCAACAATTATTTCTCATTCTTAAATAGCCTACAATATATTTTTGTAAAATTTAGCTGTGCATTACCTTCATATAATTACGTTTTGAGCCGTTGTGAAGGACACACTTTTTCCAGCGATACAGCTGTGCAACTGAAGTAATTTTGCAACATTTCTGGTTCACGAATCAAAGCGAACTTCGCTTCTGCCTGCTTTCCCAAAATTCAACCCCAGCTTCACTATATCCGAAATGTAATAAGGTCTGTGAAGAAATGCTTGGGAGAAAGGACACCTCATCAGTTTCTGGTACACAGTCGCCTCCAATTATTACAGCATCAGGGAGCTCGAGTCCATCAAACCATAACCCACTATCTTGTTCTATAATAATCGAGTGTGCATCTATGCAGTCAAACCCATTATAATAAGGTGTCTTTCAGTTGTACTTCCGGCGAATTAATAGAGCTGTCAGGGAATTCCATATTGCTGAAATGATTAATTAGCGTTTGGCAAATATAAATTGAATTAATGGTTGGCGTTTTTCCTATATGTAAATTGATGTATAATACAAACAGTACAAAGTCACCGGTCGACAAAAAGTACGGTGTATACTGACAAGCACAGGAAGCACGAAGGATAATCCGAGGAAAAGTCGGTGTTGATGGGCAAGTTCAGAGATGTGTGCGATAGTGATAACTCTAGGGGCATCGCTTGAGAGCGCGAGATCTTGAAGAGATTAACAAGGTCTAGAAGTCATACGGCGATGTACGGTTTAGTAGCAGCCGCAAACGGCAGAGAAAGCGCTGCAGAACTCTTGGCTCCGGGTTTTATAGATAAAAGCGCCAATGAGAAGATGGCAGTATGCACACCTCTCTACAGACTCACGACATGGTCTCTTGTGTCACCAACTAGCGGTACAGCCCTGTACCCCATGAGCTGCTAGCTAGCGACCCTCAGCGGTCAGCTGGCCGCAGCCTACAGCGCGTCTCGGCTGTGGCTGGCTATGTGTGGTGCCGGACAGGGCTGCCCGCCTTAGGTGGCAACAGGCGTGTTGCCACACGATGCAGTCCTTTCAGATAACAGCTATTAACATATAAAATAACTCCAGAAATCACCCTCATCGTGTCGTGAAAAACTTATCACAGCGGCGTGATGAACGTGATATCACTCGCTCCTCCACAACAGCAGTACGAATGGTGTGAGGTCTGCCACGATCCACCTATTTTGCAGCTATGGAGCTAGAGTCTGTTCGCCAGAGCAAAAGTCTGTATAATTTTGCACATGGTATCCTGCATTCTGGATATTTTTAGCAAACAGGACATGGGTCCGACAGTTGCTTCCATTTGACACTTCATAACAGCAGATCGTGTCTGCCATCTCGTGTGTAGAATAATATGCTGTCTTTCTGCTGCTAAGCAACAATACAAACGGCGCTGGATGCTGTACCCATGGACAGTAACAAAGGAATGTGTCCTTATTTGTTTACAGCATTTCATAGGTCGTTCATAGGAGCAAAGAGTTCACAGTAGAAGAGATGTGTGTGACATTTAACAAAGATAAGCAAGACCTCATTCCTCTCAAGGTTACGCATTTTAAAGCCCATGTTTAGTGGTCATTTTTGTCTTGTTCTGGTCCACACTACCAACACCCTCCATATGAAGGATGTGAGAGGTATACGCGCAGATATTGTTATACAGGGCGATTCAAGAAGATACGCAAATATTCTAATATGTTATTCTACAAGTCAAACTAAAGAAAATAGTTCAAATAAACTTAGGTCCGCAAATGTTTACTTACGGCTAATAAAAGATTTTGCCTGAAATTTTGCATCAAAACTGTACGAGGTTAAATTAAAGCACGATTTCCATTTATTTTGTTGTTACCGATCTGCAGAATACAGTAAAACATGTCTCAGACGGGTATCTTCAGTAGTTTTCAGAGCATCCAGAGAAAAGAAGACGTAATTTCGTAAAATTTTTAATTTATTAACTATTTTGCCCAGTTTGTTTTTTAAATTCCAGACAATTGCACAACGTTTCCAACAGAAGTTCGTGAATTCATCTTAAAGCGGAAGAAAATGAACGCTCAGTGTTAAGAAACTGTACAGTGTACATACAATTTCACAATACATTCACAATAAATATTCAAAAATGTCTCCACCGAGTTCAATACATTTACCTGCACGCGTATGAACAGATTTTGTTGCTCGTTTCAGTTTCACAGGGTTGTTCTTAATTTTGTCTATTGCATTCATAATGCGAGCGAGTAATGCCTCACGTGTATTGACTTTGTCCACATAAACTATGTCTTTCATCCATCCCCATACACAAATACATTGGTGTTAAATCGCGTGATCCGGGTGGTCACAGATGTATAGCACCACGACCAAGCCATTTCTGGGGCAAATCTTCATCTAAATGTGTAGTAACGGCGTTGCTGAAATGTGGAGGCACGCCATCATGTCGAAAATACATTTGCAATCGCGTAGCGAGTGGAACATCTTCGAGCAAGCGGGGTATTTCTTCTTGACGGAATTGTAAGTACGTCTCGCCAGTTACACGTTCTGGAAAAATGAATGTATCAATAAAGTGTGTGTAGATTATACCTCACCACACATTTATGTTAAAAATCTGCCGGAAACTGCGTTGCACTGTTGCATGTGACATTGCTTCAGACCATACGTGCTCGTTATGTAAACTGCTTATACCATCTGGAGTAAACTGTGCCTCTTCAGTAAATAAAATGTGTTTGTGTAACTGTCGATTAGTATTTAACCAGTTGCACAATTCCAAGCGAAGGGGCAGGATCTCCCGGATGTAAATGACGCACGTTTTGTATATGGTAAAGAAGAAGATTATTGTACGTCACTGTACGCCATACCCTAGATTGTGACATACCTAATCATTGATAGATACGTCGTGTACTGGTACCAGGGCACGTTGAACAGCATCCATAATATCCTCATCATCGTTTTCACATATAGAGCGCTCGTACTGATTATAAACGCTAGGTATCGAACCTGTCTCCCGTAACATTCGAAATACTCCGCTAATGGTTCTTGCATTTGGAATACTCCGAGTTAGATAACGTACATGATATTCGTTAACTACAGCCGTAGCATTACCATCAGATTTGCCATAAATAAACACTATATCGGTGTATTCCTCTGTCGCAAATTAGAAGGGCATTCCTATTTCATAAATAATCTACAAACTACAGCAGTTACTATGCGGTTTCACTTAAATACACCGTTGTTATTATGTTATTTCACTGGACAATACAGAAAATTAACTCTTTTAAATGTTAGAAATGACTGAAACAACTCACTAACGGTTGCCAACAATGACACAACGTTTCTACATTCCTGATGGAAAGTAAACAAATTTACTTCTACAATTATCTTTGCTTATCCGTATGATCTGGAAAGCTACTCCAGTTACACGTCTGGGACATGTTTTGTCAGATTCACCACACCAATAAAAACAAAGTAAATGGAAATCGTGTTTTACTTTAACCTTGTACAGTTTTGCGATAGCTTCATATTAGCGGAGTTGCTAAATTTCAGGCAAAGCCTTTTACTAGCCGTAACTACATAGCTAAACATTTGCGGACCTACGTTTATACGATTTTTTAAATTTAGCTTTACTCGTAGGATGACGTGTTAAAATATTTACATATCTTCGTGAATCACCCTGTATGTACTAAATTAATACGTACTCACATCAGTTTGTTGGTTGTTTTCTTCTCTGTGTCGAACAGATTTCGTATAAACATGTCACAAACTTTACAGCCTGATGTTTTCTGTATGGCCGTAACTGCACTACTACACTACTGGCCATTGAAATTGCTACACCATGACAATGACGTGCTACAGACGTGAAATTTAACCGACAGGAAGAAGATCCTGAGATAAGCAAATGATTAGCTTCTCAGAGCATTCACACAAGGTTGGCGCTGGTGGCGACACCTACAACGTGCTGACGTGAGGAAAGTTTCCAACCGATTTCTCATACACAACAGCAGTTGACCGGCGATGTCTGGTGAAACGTTGTTGTGATGCCTCGTGTAAGGAGGAGAAATGCGTACCGTCACGTTTCCGACTTTGATAAAGGACGGATTGTAGCCTATCGCGATTGCGGTTTATCGTATCGCGACATTGCTGCTCGCGTTGGTCTAGATCCAATGACTGTTAGCACAATATGGAATCGATGGGTTCAGGAGGGTAATAAGGAATGCCGTGCTGGATCCCAACGGCCTCGTACCACTAGCAGTCGAGACGACAGGCATCTTATCCGCATGGCTGTAACGGATCGTGCAGCCACGTCTCGATCCCTGAGTCAACAGATGGGGACGTTTGCAAGACAACAGTCATGTGCACGAACCGGTCGACGACGTTGGCAGCAGCATGGAATATCAGCTCGGAGACCATGGCTGCGGTTACTCTTGACGCTGCATCACAGACAGGAGCGCCTGCGATGGTGTACTCAACGGCGAACCTGGGTGCACAAAAGGCAAAACGTCAATTTTTCGGATGAATCCAGATTCTGTTTACAGCATCATGATGGGCGGATCCGTGTTTGGCGACATCGCGGTGAACGCACATTGGAAGCGTGTATTCGTCATCGCCATACTGGCGTATCATCCGGCGTGATGGTATGGGGTGCCATTGGTTACACGTCTCGGCCACCTCTTGTTCGCCTTGACGGCACTTTGAACAGTATACGTTGCATTTCAGATGTGTTAGGACCCGTGGCCTTACACGTCTCGGCCACCTCTTGTTCGCCTTGACGGCACTTTGAGCAGTATACGTTGCATTTCAGATGTGTTAGGACCCGTGGCTCTACCCTTCATTCGATCCCCGCGAAAACCTATATTTCAGCAGGATAGTGTACGACCGAATGTTGCAGGTCGTGTACAGGCCTTTCTGGATACAGAAAATGTTCGACTGCTGCCCTGGCCAGCACATTATCCAGATCTCTCACCAATTGAAAGCTTATGGTCGATGGTGGCCGAGCAACTGTCTAGTCACAATAAGCCAGTCACTACTCTTAATGAACTGTGGTATCTTGTTGAAACTGCATGGGCAGCTGTACCTGTACTCGCCATCCAAGCTATGTTTGACTCAATGCCCAGGCGAATCAAGGCCTTTATTACGGCCTGAGATGGTTGTTCTGGGTACTGATTTCTCGGGACCTATGCACCCAAATTGCGTGAAAATGTAATCACATGTCAGTTCTAGTATATTATATTTGTCTAATGAATACCCGTTTATCACCTCCATTTCTTTTTGGTGTAGCAATTTTAATGGCCAGTAGTGTAAATTTGACTCCACCTGTCCCTATAGAATAGCAGCTTATTTCCCCGCATCCACGGTGCAGTACCTGACCTACTGCCTAGGGGAAAGTAACAATTAATGGTTTACTCTTGCCACAGGTACTTGGATGTACTAACCAACCTAAACACATACTAGTTGTAATGGCCGTAGTTAGTAGTCAGGAAATGATCTATGTACCGATGTAATGTTCAGTATACCGTCCTCGATCACCAACAGAGTATCTGCACTTATAACTGTTTCGCTCTGTATATTTGGAAGTAGTATCTGATTTAACGGGAGAAAGCGCACATCAAATGGTCCCATTCATGCACCAGTTTTCACTATCTACTTTCCATCACTACACCAAAATCAGAGAACCCATTCACGCATGAACGTTTGGTCCATTATTGCGACGTTGATGAGGGGAAAAGAAGCGTTCATACGCGGTGTTAAGGCGTCCACGATAGTGAGCAAACTGCTGGAAATAAATCGGGAGGGGATGCGCCGAGGAAGCCATTAGCGGGGATGGCGCATTAAGTTACTCGGAAAAAAGTTGGCGCGCCTTCCGCTCCGTTAAGGCGTCGGGGCACCGAAGGTGGGCGACCGGCGCGGAGTGCACTGCTGAAGTAACGACGTCCGCTGTGGACGCGCTGTCGATAGTGCGGGTCATCTCGAAGTGAACTCACGGGCCAAGACAGGTACGAATTTCGCCAAGTAACTACGTTCGACTTCCATATCATCCACATGCACCAATGACCAGAGATGGAAGTATTTTAATGTCTCTAATATTAAAAGCTATGGCGTTGAGGTTGTTTAGTTTTTCTGTACTAAGCATAAAGTGATAGACCCATGGGTAAGAATGAGATTTTCACTCGGAGTGTGCGCTGATATGAAACTTCCTGGCAGATTCAAATTGTGTGCCGGACCGAGACTCGAACTCGTGACCTTTGCCTTTCGCGGGAAACTGAGCTACCCAAGCACGACTCACTCCCCGTTCTCACAGCAAATCTTTTAGTATGAGGGTAATTTTATCTCTCACTGTGGCACGTAGCTAGAAGTAACGGACATGATACATCATTTAAGTGAAAATAAATCTTACAGCCATATCGTTTTCTTTCAATCTAAGCTATTGCTTTTTATTTTGTTTCTTTTTATATGCCATTTTCCGTAGGACCAAATCGAGAAGCAGTTTCCAGGGTCATGAGACGAGTCAGTGTATTAAATTACAATAGAAGTGTAACAATATATAAAAGAAACTTACTTGAATTCCATGCAGACAACAAGCCAAAAGTTTGAGCAGCATGATCAACAACGTAACCTGGAAATTAGCTTAACTTCTATACTTCTTCAGGAGTTGCACGACAGAATAGAAGGAGTGAGCCATGACGAAAATTGGACTAGAAAGTGCGCGGGCCGGCCGGTGTCGCCAAGCGGATCTAAGCGCGTCCGTCTGGAACCGCGAGACCGCTACGGTCGCAGGTTCGAATCCTGCCTCGGGCATGGATAGTGTGATGTCCTTAGGTTAATAGGGGTTTAAGTAGTTCTAGGGGACTGATGGCCACAGATGTTAAGTCCCATAGTGTTCAGAGCCATTTCAACCAAAGTGCGTGAGTTACTGCTAAGATTTTTGCAGTATTGTGGCAGCTTATTGAAAATAGATGCTACAGAATACTGCACACCTTTCTGCACAGGAGTCAAGGAGGTTCGTTCCAAATGCAAATTGGATTTCTGTCTTGTATTATCTAAGTGAGAGCTGTTAACTCGTGGGAATAAACTGATGTTGGCAACAACAAACGACTTTAAACAAAATATGTAGTGACTGACCAATATTAGAATTCGGAGACTACTGAACAGGGTTCCTCGATAAGAAGTTCGCAAACTTACACCACATATTGGAGCAACCGCGAGTTTCTGAGCCAAAATTAATCTTTTTGAATCATAAAAGATATCCCGCAAAATAATACCATACGTCATAAACGAATGAAAGGTAGCGAAGTAGACCACTTTTCTAACTGAACTAGCACTTGTTTCAGATACTGTTCCAATGGTAAACGTAGCAGAATTTAGTTTTTCAACGAGATCGTGGATACCGGTTTTCCACCACAGCTTACTATCTATATTAACGTCTAGGGATTTGAACTGTTGAGTCTCACTAACCATATGCCCATTTTGTGTAATCGAAATGTCACTTTTTGTTTAATTGGGCGTTGTAAACTGTAAAAAGTGAGTCTTACTGTAATTCAGCATCGATTTATTTCCTACAAGCCATGAACCTGTGTCTTGGACTGCATTATTTGGTACGGCGTCAGTATGCACGGAACAACCTTCACTACCACGGTGGTGACGTCAGCAAACGGGAATATTTTAGGATCACCTGTAATATTAGAAGGCATATCACTTACATAAATAAGAACCAGTAGGGGCCCCAGCACCGACAACACCTGGGGCGCCCCCGTTCTTAACTGCGGCCCATTGGGACAGCACACTTAGCCATTATCAATACTTAGGAGTGTGACCTTCTTCAGTCTATTCTTAAAGTAACAGCTGCACCAATTGTATGCTACTCAAATCATATCAGAATGGTCCAACTTCTGCAGTAACATTTTGCGACTAACACAATCAAGCGCCTTAGTTCAATCACTGAAGACGCCTGGAATTGCAACCGTTTATTTAATCCATACAGAGCCTCACAGAAAAAAAGAGAATATAGCTCTTTCAGTTGCTAAACCACTTCTAAAACTAAGCTGTACATTAGCCGGCAAATTATTTGAATTGGAATGGTCAATTAGCCTTGTATATCCAGCATTTTTAGTAACATAAGATAACACCTGTGACCAGAAATCGGGCTAAAATTGTCTACATTTTCTCTTTCTCCTTTATTTTTATAAAGTGGCTTCAGGAAACTGACTTTTCCGAAAGGAAAAGTTACAAATATGGCTGAGTACCGGGCTAACACATGCAGAAAAGTACTTCAGTAAGCTGCTAGACACCTTCTCATATCCATGAGAGTCCTTAGTGTTCAGATATTTAAGTCTTGATTCAAACTCCACTTTGTTAGTATAATGGAGGAGAGTTTTGGATAAAAGTCTCGGAAAGCTATTATCTAAGAGAGTAACATGATTCCCTATAGGAACGAGGCTTCTATTCAGTTCACCTGCTATATACTCTACATATATATGACTGATCACCAACTGAAGTATTGAAATATTCCTACTACACATTCACTTTACATACTCAACTAGGTGCTGTTGATCAGACACATCCTTTATGGCAGACCATATGGTTTTAATTTTATCCTGAAAGTTAGCTATACTATTTGCGTACCACAAACGTTTTCGCTTCCTAACAACATTTTAAAGTTAGAAACTGTTTGTAACTGGCTACTGCAGCTCGATTGCGACTGCTCCTAAAGTTTTGATATAATTTCTACTTTGTTCTACATGATGTTCTTATTCCCCAAACCAGCCACCCAGGTTTCCAGTTAGTGCTAGTACCCTATCCTAATGGAAAGCAACTTTCAAAGAGCATGAGACATGTCTTGAGAGAAGAATATATTTATCGTATAGGTTATCAGCACTATAAACATCCTACCACTCTTGTTCCTTTATGAGGTTTAAAAAATTTTCTTTTGCAGCTGCATTAGCTTTTCTAAGTAGTTTATGCAGAATGAGATTTTCACTCTGCAGCGGAGTGTGCACTGATATGAAACTTCCTGGCCGATTAAAACTGTGTGCCCGACCGAGACTCGAACTCGGGACCTTTGCCTTTCGCGGGCAAGTGCTCTGTCATTCTAGAAACATCCCCCAGGCTGTGGCTAAGCCATGTCTCCGCAACATCCTTTCTTTCAGGAGCGCTAGTTCTGCAAGGTACGCAGGAGAGCTTCAGTAAAGTTTGGAAGGTATGAGACGATGTACTGGCAGAAGTGAAGCTGCGAGGACAGGGCGTGAGTCGTGCTTGGATAGCTCAGATGGAAGAGCACTTGCCCGCGAAAGGCAAAGGTCCCGAGTTCGAGTGTCGGTCCGGCACACAGTTTTAATCTGCCAGGAAGTTTCACATATATTATGGTTGGAAAACACAGCAGATGTCTTCGTAAATTACACTGTAGGAAATATTGCAACCAGTCATACGGTACAATAAAATCATTTCAAAAAACTTGTGGCTGGTTGCAGTATTTTCTACAGTATAATGAATGTAGTTTATAATTGTATTTAATATTTGACTGTGCAAAAAAGCCTTTCAGCGTAAAAATTTGTCGTTCATGATATGAAAGGCCACTCACCTTCTTGCTGGAAAAAACAAAGTGTGCATCAGTCTGTAGGAATTAAGAAGATCTACCAACATCCCCTTTCTAGCACACTCACTTACACAATTGATATTGAAATCACCATATACAACAAATTTTTTCAGTTCTTATAAAGTGAACCAAGAACCCACTCTAGTTTGAGCAGAAATGCTCTGAAATCATAGTCAGGTGACCTATAAAGAGCAAAAGAAGTTCAATTCTACTAAATTCAACAATACCTGCACAGCATTCAAATATCTTTTACGTGCAGCGCTTTGAAACGTAAATGGACTCAAAATGAATACCGTTTTTTGAATACATGTCCACTCCCCCACACTTCAAAGAAGTCCTATAAAAACAGCTGGTGAAGGAAGCCTCTGAATCATCACATTATTTAAAAATGATCTGAAATAACTGTAATGTCTGAGTCAATATCTACAAGCACTTCACTAACTTTATCTGTAATACCTTGTATAAATTTATGAAACACGCTAATTCCCTCATTACTTCGATATCCAACCTTCGTAGAAAGTGCTTATTTTCTTAGAGACAATACCTCTCCGTGCTACTGTTTCATGGTATTTATAAGTATTACCCAAAACTTACCTTTTATAACATCCGACGACATTAGAAAAAATGACTGTTATTTAAGTGGAGAACCTTAGTAGTGCGTTATTTATGATTCATTTATTGTATCTGATTATGTCTTACGTCAGCCACACAGAAAGCCTTAACTTAGGGGTTTATATAGTTAAACATTATTTCCGAGTCCATGCCAGGCTGGCAACTCTTACTAAAATAATTTCAAGAGACAGCTATATATAATATAAAGCCGTAGCACATAACAGTGCTTCATTCTTCGACAGTTGTTTTGTTACATCGTGTAGCGAAATGGCATTTGTCACATGTTACAGGTTACAGACAACCAACGGCAGTAGTTGACGCCAAGGCTTAAAAAGAGCAAGAGCAGAAAAAAGATAATAAAATTATTCGGTATTATAGATAATAAGTTTTTCCCCCTCAAACTGGTTAAAATTTAAAATATGGTTTCCACTAATGAAATGTACGAAAAATTTATGACATTTAATATTGATTAGCGTGTGAATTTTAGTACGGATATAATTTATAGTACACAGCCACTTTTAATAATACTATTTAGTCACATAAATACCGTCATTAACGGTTTCTAACAGACAGTTTCATCATCAGACGGCAGTCCACGTTAAGATACAGATTTCTGTTTACATTAGTTTATATTTTTATGCCTCCCTGTGGGCTAAATTCCTTGGGGTGGTGGTGCCCACAACCAGGGTAGTCGCCTGAAGATGATCCTGTTGGTACGAAACCGGTAACGGCGCTGTTTATGTGACTAAACGGTATTATTAAAGCTAATCAGCTCCTGTTTCCTTCTCTGCAAGAATCAAACTAATTTGTACACAGCCAAGGTCACAAAACGTCAGTTTTAGACAAAACAACATATGACGTACAGTACTTGAAAAAATGTTTTTGTAGTCAATTGCCGTATTCATGATATTGTGAGGTATTTTTCTGAACTTATGTATGTTGGCAACTGGACAGAATAATAAGAAACAAAGGTGAAATACTAGGTAAGAAAACAACGGATAACTTGTGAAAAACTGGGTAACTTCAAGAGCAAACATTTGCAGGACATAGATATGGTTGTTAATACTTTGTCCAAAATTACTGCTTTCAGCTTGTTATAGGTTACACCGTCACACAAGTGTTTACAGTAAGGAAAAAGAAAATTTCCTTTTAATGCACGGTCACTGTGCCGTTTCAGCAGGAAGCATGACAGTCACTCTTTCAAAAGTTATAGATAACTCCACTATTTTAAGCTCGTCATCTACCAGGTTCAGAGTTATGATTATCACCTCAGAATTTATACCAACATAGTGAAGGTGTTTGTTAAGGCTTTTCCTATTTCTTTCTTATTCTTGTTCGTTCGCTCTTCCTCTGCCATTCATATTTTAGTATGTTGCTGCGTCATCGTATTTCAAAATACCCTCGATTTCGCCTGTGACCACCTTTCATTCATATTTTAGTATATTGCTGCGTCATTGTATTTCAAAATACCCTCGATTTCGTTCGTGGCAACCTTTCATTAGATAAAACATGACTGTCACGTTTGTTAACATAATGTTTTTACTTCCTGTCACTGTCACAGTGCGTTTTTGTATTACTTCTTTCAGCTGTTTCAAATGCTAATCTTCAGGTAAACGTGTTGTCATCCATGGTCCATCGGTTTGCACATTGAACTGAAGATGACGTTTTGAGATGTTCGCAACAAGCGATACAGAAACTTTATGTGATTCTGCATGGAATATAAAATGATTTTAACTTTTCATTTTCATACAGCACTACGCTCCAAATGGGCTGATCCACTGAGCTTTTCGTCAGGTATTGACTCCACAAATTCCTTCCTGCTAGGTCAAACTTTAAATCTACAAATCCTGGGAGGTTGCATGGGACACCAAAACAAACATTTTTCTCTAATGTTAGAATTACCTGTGAGCATTTTTTAATCTGGTAGAGAATGTAACTGCTCTCAGCACTTGTGCAGTTGAACGCAATATGGTAACAAATAAGACGAATGTAAGAATGGTACACCAGGAGCGGTTATTAACTATTTTTACTTACAGCGTGCGCACGACTCAGAGCGCAGATTTTGCAGTGGTACCCGGAACAGTGTCAAATGCATCCTACATTTGCGTCCTCTGCGCTGTTTACAGATGACGCAACATTCGAGGGTGATGGGGTCTTCAACATCAACAATTTGCATGTTTTGACTGAGTTTAAATCGCATACCTCATTTACTCGCGCTCATCAATGGCGGTTCCACGTGAATATGTGGACAGATCTTGATGGTGAGGGGATGACTTAATTGGGCCATGTAGCTTACCTAGGGCATTAAATGAAGAGCATTATTACGATTTCCTCGCCAGAGTATTACCAGAGTAGCTGTGTGACGTGCCGCTTGCTACAAGGCAGCGTATGTGGTTCCAACATGCCAGGGCGCTGGCGCATTGTAGTCGTCCTAGAGTCGATTCTTGGACCGACAGTTTTCAGAAAAGCGAGTAGGCAGTGGTTGTCCTGTACCACGGCCTCCTCGATTCCCTGATTTTACCCCTCTGGAAATTTTTGGTAGAAACAGGGAAATGTGTAATCTTGCTTACAAAACCCATGTTGAATCAGGTTGCCCGGGTAGTAGCAGCAGCAGTAAGAATCAAGGACCCTCCTGCAGTCTTTGACCGTGTTAGAGAGAACCATGATAGACAGAACGTGACCATTTGGTGTAACCTCTGTTTAAGAGATAACGGAGCATCGTAGAACTTCTGCTATAACTGACCTAATTGCGTTAATGTTGTTGTCTGTTGGTAATAAATAACTAAAACTTGTTTGTGTTACTTTTTATCCTCACAAGAAAACAAATTAGAAAATGTGTTTCCGTTGCTCCATGCATCTTCCCAGAGTCTGTTTGCTTAGTTAATTTTCATCCAAAGAAAAGGCCCTCTAACGGCATAAAGAATATTTGCAGAAAAATATGACATTAGATAAAAATAATTGTTTCGATGTCCCATGCAGTCTTCCAGAGTTTTCCGGTTTAAATAATTTGCACCCAGAGTAGTGTTTCCCAAAAAGGATAATTCTCTCAATTTGTTTTAGGTGTGTCCAAGTGTATTTCTTATTCCTGTTATTCATTTTATTTATATAAAACGAAAATTCAGCACTAAATAATCTGTTAATTTTACTTGTCACATATCTCACTTTCAGCAGGTAAATGACGTTACCCATGGTCACGATTTCTCTGATTGTTTCTTGTACTTGCGAGCTAACATCCGGAAGATGTTCGGGCTCACATGCGCTTTCCCTTCGTCGAAACGTCTTGGCTCAAACTGCGAGAGTCGCATTACACGCCATAAATTAGACACTTATGACAGTTAGGTTAAATTGTCTGGCTAATGGCAAGTTTGCGAAATTCAAAGTTAACATAACATATAATAACAGTAATAATAATATCGGGAACTAAATTAACGACCCATAAATTATGTAGGCCACACAGTTGCCATTTGGTTAGAATAATGATTATTCAGAAAGCAAACTAATAGCGAAACTGGTCGTATCTAGAGTTACTGTTACACTCGAGCGCATATCCATTTGAGACTGTTCGATCATTCAAAATCTCATTGCGAAATACAAGTTATCTACGCGAAAAGTTAAAGTTCATATCAGGTGCGCGGCAGCTTACCGCTCAGAGACTAAGTCCCGCGATACCACACAACAGTGTTTTCTAAGTCGTTTCACTTCGTAGCTGCCTAAAGACCGACTGTCCGCTTTCGCGTCTCAATCAGAACTGTCCCCTTTGGCGTCTCGATCAGAACTGCCCCCTGCCCGTCTCCGACAACGTTTCCCACGCGCCGAACATCTTCGCTCAGCAGACTAGGGCAGTTCCCTTCCCTGAAGCGGTCCATCTGATTAGCAACAGCTTATTCTACATTACTTTACATTTTAACGTATTAGAATAATAAAAGCTTGACCACTTTCACGTTCTAAATAAAGTAACAAAAATATCCATTACATAATAAACCTTAAATTGTTTTGCATAAAACCAATACAATTTCCTTATTAGCTCTGAATGTCACGGCCAGTAGCCTTGCACCAATGTGCTTTCTGATAAACAAATAAAGACAAATGTATCTATTATGCATTAAACTTTACAACAAATATTCTATTGCCTAATGATTCAATAAAGTGTCATGCTGTCATCGTTCAACGCGTTTTATGTGGAGGAAATGATGATCTCATGCTCAACTGAAAACACTGATAGCTGAAACTTACTATATCTTTTAAAAAAATAATGTTACAGAGTTGATATTAACGACGTTTGTCATTTTAATGATGCGCTTCTGTATGAAATGTCGATTTTTAAGATCGACCAAAGCGTTCAGATTTTACCATTCAGGTCTTTCTTACAAAACTTATTAATGTCATTTTAACAACAAATCCTAAACTGTTGTAGATATGATCAAGTTTTATTGGGATCACAATGAAAATATTCGGAGCACGGAAGATTAAAATTATTGTGACTTGATTCTCTGCATTACTACAGAATGAACTAGTTTTCATAAATGTTTCCCTTTATGGTCGATCTTAGGTCTTCCATATGTAACACTGTTACGCCTCTTCGGCCACAAAAGCCCGATACTGGGTATCCCTATGACGTAGGTTCCCAACTGTCTCACTCGCACACTACAGCGCTTAGGCCTCAATAGACAATAGAAGCCTGTGAATTTCCCCATCTCGTGGTGAATCTGTGCCCTTTGTGGGACACGGTCCTCGACGACAGGGTTCGTTTCACAATTCCTGAAGACGGCCATATACTTAAATGAGAGCGAAGTACTCGTTAACTCATATACTGGATCCGCTCAGGTCTGAAGATGGTCATCGTTGATCGATGGTGCAGAACCGGATTTATAATATATAAATTTCTTCTAGTGTTTCAGTTTTTGATTTCACCTGTTTCGCTGTATCTATAATAACTTCTTGACGTACAAGTTAAAAAACGGAGCGGCCCTACAGAATTTAATTGCGTGCCGGCCGTTGACGAATGCTCTTGCCGACTAAACTGTGCAAAACAACGACACCCTCCACATTTCCATCTGAGGTTTCAACTCTCTTACCTAAATGAGATTTTAGCAAAATAAGACGTTGATCAAGAGCTGCATGTTCAGATAAGGAAGATCAATGAAAACAACTTCCGGAGACGAGGGATCGTCTACGCGCAGACAGACCTTGTGAAGAAGACACGGCCTTCGGATCTGGTAGCAGCTGTTGTCGTTTCTTGAGATTGTGTTTGTAAATAAATGTGTTTTTCACTAACTGGCAATCTCTGATGTCCTGTCAATATAGCTAATTAATAAAATATTTTCATGTTTTCTGATGTGAGAGAATGTTGCTTAATTAATTTGGTTTGATGTCTCTGGCTGCATGGCAAAAAATCACTGGTGAGCACTTTGATTCACAGCCATGTATCGTAAACGCAGCAATCATGCCTGAACCATAATTATGTGGCTGTACATCATGCGGAAAGAAAAGTCTGTAAACTTGAAATTTTCTAACTGTAAATGCCTACGCTGTGGCACAGATAAGACATAACAGTCAATGGATCAAAGCCCATAAACACCTATGCGATGCTGTGGATTTTGGTGACCAAATAAATCAGTTCATTTTGGTCACAACATATACATTTATTGCAAACTTTCAGTGACTGCCAACATCAGATGAACACTTAAGACTCGTAAACACAGTTCAATAGCATAAGTGTTGTAAGCAATTAGTTATTTTTACGGATCTGTACCTGGCCGGAAACTCATACCAAAACATACCGAAACAATATCAAAACATCGATCTACAAAACATGAACCAATGGCATACAGAAATACGTTCACTTTCTTCACTTGTTACGTCATGTAGCGAAATGGAGTTCATCCTATGTCACAGATTTTCGGTGAATGACCGCCCTATTCGCTGTCATCGCTTACAGAGGAACATCCTACACAACTAATGGTGGTATAGGCATTGACAATTAACTGTGTTTACAGGTTCTTTCATCTGATAAAGGCACTAACCAAAATGTCGCAATAAAACAAAAGATATTAAACAATCTAGACGACTTTATTTGCCAAACTACACAAATAACACAAGTTCTGAAGAGAGGCATAACGACGGTATTAGAATGTACCTCCTTTCTTGTAATTTCATTCCTATAGATATGTATTCAGTATGCTTGTCCCCAATGTCTGACGTGAACGTAATTGTAATGAATGGAACAGGTTGTATACATGAACTTCCTGTCTCTCCTCATATCTTATATCCGTCTAGTTTCAGAATACTTTAACTATTAAGATACACAATCTCTATAGTATTGTTACTCCTGATGTCAACGCTCGGAAATATCATATATAACACCTCCATCTGGGAGACAGAACTAACTGCAACGTTTTGCGGAGGAAGTAATGTGAATTTAGCTTCTCCTAATCGAGTTCGTTGCTTGAGCTAGAGCGCAAATCGCGCTCCGTACCCGAACGCTAAAAATTCGTATAGCACCCGTTCACAGTTTTCCAGGAAAAATGCTAACGGAATCAACCTTTAGCTCATCAGGACTTGGGGTAAAGTCTTCCATCACGATTTAAACTGTGTAGTGGTACAAAAAGGCTATTCTAGCACTGCTGCTTATATGGTTAGTCTTCTTAGGGTGACGAGCGTTAGGTGATCGAAGATTTTTGGTAATAGAGGGTATATCTGCCCTTTGCAAAATGAAAATCGGAAGAGTTACTTTTCTGATTGAGTTTGTTTCTTTCATGAAGTTTAATCTATAGGCCATTTTACAACTGACCGTGGTAGACAATAATAAATTGTAGGAGACCGGAGGAAATGTGGAGTGCTATAACATATATTTTTTATCCTTTTGCTCGTAAAATTTACATACTCTTTAAATAAACTAAGAAAACCAGTATCACGAAACATGTCACGAAAAGCGCAAGTTTCTTTAAAAAGAATCGAGGGACTGTCTGCACAATACAAGAAATTTATTTGTGTTTTGCTTCGACAATACACAATCTAATGTAAAAGTCAAATTGTTTTCTGCATTCAATAATTCTGACGCAGCTAGTCTACAACGTTAATCTGGACACCGAGTCACTAAGTTTCAGGGCATGCAGTGAAATTAACGCCATTCTTCATTCCTGAGAAAAGTCAACAGTCTGATCGAAGTGACATAACAGCTATTGTACCGAAACATGCTTTTGCAGAATTTTAGTGAGCTTTCTGCAGTTACAAATAATTATTGAGTGTCCTTTTACAACAAAAGAATGAGGCAACTAATAACCCACAGCTTACATTAAATCACAACGTAGGATCATTACTGACAATGAGCAATCACTGTACTCACATTAGAAAAGTTATAAAAGATACCTACAACAAAGTTTGAAGTACGATAAGCAAATGTTGCTCCCCGAAGGCAGAAATGTAGAAATTAAAGTACTATGTTATATTTCGTTATCTTCTACATTTTACTATGAGGTTATGTTGACAAACCTTAGAAAAATATTTTAGAAGCGAAGTAAATAGAAAGGTTGGAATCTCGTTAGAAGAGCGTGCTGTGGAGCCGGCTTATTGTTTCCGCTTGCCTTTGAACCACGTCAGCCTCTAAAACCACATGGCACGTCCTTAATGCCCTCACGCACGCACATTACAGCACCGCGTTGCGTGACTGGACAGCTCGTTGGTTCGCAACCTTTACACGTGCCTGCCCAACGAGTTTAGTAATGTGTTTCCGCACAGAGGCTTATACTTTTGAGCTTGCATACTTCAAGGTTTTCTTTTAATCTGTTTTAGACTACTACATGTAAACGGCTTACCAGGAGTTTTTCGCAATGAGCCACATTTCTGTCATTATTTACAGGGTGTAGATACATTAATTTGAAATACACTGTTAGACAAAGAGAAGACGACTCACCAAAAATGAATTATCCGAACAGAAGAGAAACCGGTAGACGTGATGTACATGTACAGACAAAACAATAATTATTCAACTAAGAGAGTTTCACAGATTGTCAAAGTCAATAATATGTTGGTCCATCTCTGTCCCTCATGCAAGCAGTTATTTGGCTTCGTATTGATCGATAGAGTTGTGGATGTCCTCCTGACGAATACCGTGCCAAATTCTGCCCGACTGGCGTGTCATCATCATCATCATCATTTGAGACTGATTATGCCTTTCAGCGTTCAGTCTGGAACATAGTCCCCCTCCTAAATTTTTTCCATGATCCCCTATTCAGTGCTAACATTGGTGCCTCTTCTGATGTTAAGCCTATTACTTCAAAATCATCCTTAACCGAATCCAGCTATCTTCTCCTCGGTCTACCGCGACTCCTCTTACCCTTTACTGGTGAACCCATGAGTCTCTTAGGTAACCTTGAACTCTCATGCGTGTAACGTGACCCGACCATCTAAGCCTGTTCGCCCTGACTGCTACATCTGTAGAGTTCATGCCCAGTTTTTCTTTGATTTACTCATTGTGGACACCCTCCTGCTATTGTTCCCATCTACTAGTACCTGCAATCATCCTAGCTACTTTCATATCCGTAACCTCAACCTTATTGATAAGGTAACCTGAATCAACCCAACTTTCGCTCCCATACAACAAAGTTGGTCGAAAGATTGAACGGTGCACAGATAACTTAGTGTTGGTACTGACTTCCTTCTTGCAGAAGAGTGTAGATCGTAGCTGAGCGCTCACTGCATTAGCTTTGTTACACCTCGCTTCTAGTTCTTTGATTATGTTGCCATCCTGTGAGAATATGCATCCTACGCACTTGAAACCGTCCACCTGTTGTAGCTTTGTTCCTCCTAATTGGCACTCAATCCGTTTATATTTCTTTCCCACCGACATTACTTTCGTTTTGGAGATGCTAATCTTCATACCATAGTCCTTACATTTTTGATCCAACTCTGAAATATTACTTTGCAGACTTTCAATCGAATCTGCCATCACAACTAAGTCATCCGCATATGCGAGACTGCTTATTTTGTGTTCACATATCTTAATCTCACCCAGCCAGTCTATTGTTTTCAACATATGATCCATAAATATTATGAAGAACAATGGAGACAGGTTGTAGCCTTGTATTACCCCTGAAACTACTCTGAACCATGAACTCAATTTACCGTGAACTCTAACTGCTGCCTGACTATGTATGTAAAGACTTTTAATTGCTTGCAAAAGTTGGCCTCCTATTCCATAATCTCGTAGAAAAGACAATAACTTCCTCCTACGAACCCGGTCATATGCCTTTTCTAGATCTATAAAGCGTAGATACAATTCCCTGTTCCACTCGTAACACTTCTCCATTATTTGCCGTAAGCTAAGGATCTGGCCCTGAAAAACTCCAAGAGGCCTAAACCCACACTGATTTTCATCCAGTTTGTCCTCAACTAATACTCGCACTTTCCTTTCAACAATAATGGCTCTAAGCACTATGGGTCTTAACTGCTGAGGTCATCAGTCTCCTAGAACTTAGAACTACTTAACCCTAACTAAGGACATCACACGCATCCATGCCCGAGGCAGGATTCGATCCTGCGACCGTAGCGGTCGCGCGGTTCCAGACTGTAGCGCCTAGAACCGCTCGGCCACTCCGGCCGGCCTTTCAACAATACCTCAGAAGATTTTACTCACAACGCCGATTAAAGAGATACCTCTGTAGATGTTACAATATTTTCTGTTTCCATGTTTAAAGATTGGTGTGATTACTGCTTTCGTGCAGTCTGATGGAACCTGTCCCGATTCCCACGCCATTTCAGCTGTCCTGTGTAGCCATTTAAGACGTGGCATTCCACTGTATTTGATGAGTTCCGACTTAACTTCATCCACCCGCCGCTTTATTGCACTGCAATCTATTGACCATATTCTCCACTTCCTCAAATGTGATCCTATTTCCATCATCATTCCTATCCCACTGTACATCGGAATCTGAAACATTACTGATCGTATTTTCGCCTACATTGAGCAACTCTTCAAAATATTCCCACCATCTGCCCAAGGCATCAACAGGATTCACCAAAAGTTTTTCTGATCTGTCGAAAATACTTGTCCTTCCACTGGCGTGTTAGATCATCAAAATCCACAGATTGAGGGCCCTGCTCGTAATACTCCAAACGTTCTCATCTGGGGAGATATATGGTGGTCTTGCCGGGTAAGGTACGGTTTGGCAAGCACGAAGACAAGCAACAGAAATTCTCGCCGTGTGCAGGTTGGCGGTGTCTTTCTGAAATGTAAGCCTAGGATGGCTTTCCATGTAGGGTAGCTAAACGGGACGTAGAATATAGTCGACGTCCCATTGTGCCGTAAGGGTGCTGCGGATGACAACCAAAGGGGCCCAGCTATGATATGAAGTGGTACCCCAGGCTGTCGGGCCATATGGCGGGCGACAGTGAGGTTGGAATCCCACCGCTGTCTGGAGCGTCTGCTGGTACGTTTTCGGCCTGGAATCTCGTTCACTGTAGTAGAATTGTCATCAGTGGTGAGTCCCGCTGTGAAATGATGGCCTCCGAAGGCATGTCTGGAGAAGCCCCGGATAGTGGAGAGATAGCAGTTTGACTGTCGTCCGCCTTTCGGCCAGACAGCCAGCGGTGATAGTCTGCAGTGTCATTTATTTCCACAGGAGGACCCCTTTCATTGTAATCCGCGGCACCCTTACGGCAATAATCTACGACCCATTTTATTGCCCTTCATTGGAAGTACTCTTGGGCCTACATTTCAGCAACATAATGCGCGCCTGCACTCGGCGAGAGCTGGTAGTTTGTCTCCGTGCTTGTAAAACTCTACTCTGGCCGACATGGTCACCGGATCTCTCCCCAGCTGAGAACGTTTGCGGTATTATGGGCAGGGTCTTCTAACCATCTCGAGGTTTTGACAAACTATCAGGCCATCTTGACAGAATTTGGCACCATATCTCTCAGGAGGATGTTCAGTAAATCTATTAATCAATACCAAGCTGAATAACTGCTTGCATAAGAACCGCAGGTGGACTAACGTCTTATTGATCTGCTCAATTTGTGAAGTTCTGAAATTATCATCATCTGCTTGTCTGTACATGTACATCGCGTCTACCGATTTCCGTCACATTCGGATGATTCCTTCGTGGTGCGTCATTTCCTCTGTCTTACAGTGTATGTGGGGGAGAGGAAAAGAAGTACTTTTTCAAGTCACGAAAATATTACAGTTACTGGGGGCGATGAAAGACTTAACGTTCAGAACCGGTGTTCGAACTGTCGAGTGATGACTACCGTTTTAGAAACGCTGCTCGAAACGTAGTAAGTTTATCCGTTTGTGTTAATGCACAAGGAACATCAATGCGTCAAAGATTATTTAACAAGCGCAGAATAACCAGCTGTTTCACGAATAAGGCTCCACCTGCAACAAAAGAGGCAACTAGCTCTTATGGAGTGTCTTCTAGTGTCCCGTACAAGAGCTTCATCTTCCCTCACGAAAGAAAATCCATGGGACTGAGTTCGGAACAACGTGGTCGCCTCAATAGAGCACCATCCTCGCAGTCCACCAGCTGGGGAAATTATTGTCTAAACATTTTCCAACATCAGCGTCAAATTTTAGAACTATAATCGTTGCCTGACTGCCAGCGGGATATTCTCCAACATTTCTGGTAGTTCTGAACAGAGAAAGACACGGCAAGTCCCTCCACTGAGCGGATTAGGCGGAAGATAGGGCCCGATCGGATGGTCGTGAACAATACCAGCCACACATTTATGATAAATCCCTGTGGACTGAACACACTTAGGACTTTCCAGCTCCCAGACGTCGGTTGAAAATTCCTTCCCTTGTGAAGGCTACCTCGTGAGTACACAAACCCACGTCTGGAAGTAAGGGATGCTCACAGTTTGATGCAGATACTATCGGCATTTCATGCGCTGGGGAAATTCATCAAGAATGTCGATACTTGAATTTAGCCCTGTACTTCGGCGTTGGAGTTCCTGGGCTTTGGATCATGGGCTGGTGACGGGGCTATTTTTGTTCGCTGTAACACAGCTCCCTCAAACTGAAAGTTAACAACCCACGATTTCACGAAGACGACCGTAAAGTGTTTGAAACGTGACATGATTTGCTACCCTTCTACGTTAAACCGTTGTACAGGCATTAAACTTGCTGCTCGGCTATTGTATGGTACCTGGCAATATATGAAATGCATGTGATCGAAAAAATGTAAACTTCAGTACCACACAACATGAAAATAATAATGACAAGGACTTGATCAGCCGGCCGAAGTGGCCGTGCGGTTAAAGGCGCTGCAGTCTGGAACCGCAAGACCGCTACGGTCGCAGGTTCGAATCCTGCCTCGGGCATGGATGTTTGTGATGTCCTTAGGTTAGTTAGGTTTAACTAGTTCTAAGTTCTAGGGGACTAATGACCTCAGCAGTTGAGTCCCATAGTGCTCAGAGCCAAGGACACCTCTAGCAACAATGATAATTTACCCTTCTCAGTAGTAAGATATAACTTTGTTACTAATCAAATTCCACTGTGAACGTGTTGCATACGAATCAGTCTAAAAAACTGTGAACATTACGCTATGGTTATTGCAGCGCGAAATCCATCACAAATCGCTAGTCGGGAAAATGTCACATAGCACAAGTTTTCGTTTTGTCCCCTCTAATAATATCCAGAGCACAATTGCAGCATTTACCAGAAGGTAAGCTGCGTTCGAATTACGATAACCTTTCACAATATGGTCACTCGTACTACATTTTAATGTTGTACTACCGGACTTACAGTGACAGTCTTAGCTGAAGGCAAAGTTAACTTCTTTGCCGGTATTTGTTTCATCACTGTCCTTTCACTTTCCTTTCATAGTACGTTACCATCGCTATTATCTCGCTCAATGGACACACAAAATTACTTAAACCCATTTATTAATGAATCCCCTTCTTCAGTAGCTCGTAATTCAGACTGACAGCTTTTTATTCTTACGAAATGGCGTCAGTATATGACCCACTACTGAAAATCAATCGGAATAGCGGCTTTTGATGGCTTGTTTGCGACGTCTCAGGCACCTGCAGTTTCTAAATCACACGTCAAGCTATAACGTCTAGGCCTGGCTCCAATGCAGCGACAGATTCTCTCTTTCAGATGTGAGTTGAGCTTTAAAAGCATTGGGTAGTAGCATAGCTCTCTTGCCTAACAATTCACCAGGTCTGCCATTCCAAACAGTAGCTAGCCAGTCGAACATTCTGTCATCCAGCTGTCTTCTGCCAACGATTAATTTCGCGAATGTCCGGCATGTGACCTACCATAGCGTAAAGTCATCCTATAAAAAATCGTAGAGTGCAGGACATACGATTTTGCATGGATATATAGCTGTGAACCTTGTAGGGAAACTAGAAAATCTGAAATGGGAAATGCAAAGGCTCAATCTAGATATAATAGGGGTCAGTGAAGTGAAGTGGAAGGAAGACAAGGATTTCTGGTCAGATGAGTATCGAGTAATATCAACAGCAGCAGAAAATGGTATAACAGGTGTAGGGTTCGTTATGAATAGGAATTTAGGGCAGAGGGTGTGTTACTGTGAACAGTTCAGTGACCGGGTTGTTCTAATCAGAATCGACAGCAGACCAACACCGACAACGATAGTTCAGGTATACATGCCGACGTCGCAAGCTGAAGCTGAACAGATAGAGAAAGTGTATGAGGTTATCGAAAGGGTAGTGCAGTATGTAAAGGGGGACGAAAATCTAATAGTCATGGGCGACTGGAATGCAGTTGTAGGGGAAGGAGTAGAAGAAAAGGTTACAGGAGAATATGGGCTTGGGACTAGGAATGAAAGAGGAGAAAGACTAATTGAGTTCTATAACAAGTTTCAGCTAGTAATAGTGAACACCCTATTCAAGAATCACAAGAAGAGTAGGTATACTTGGAAAAGGCCGGGAGATACGGGAAGATTTCAATTAGATTACATCATGGTCCGACAGAGATTCCGAAATCAGATACTGGATTGTAAGGCGTACCCAGGAGCAGATATAGACTCAGATCACAATATAGTAGTGATGAAGAGTAGGCTGAAGTTCAAGACATTAGTCAGGAAGAATCAATACGCAAATAAGTGGGATACGGAAGTACTAAGGAATGACGAGATACGTTTGAAGTTCTCTAACGCTATAGATACAGCAATAAGGAATAGCGCAGTAGGTAGTACAGTTGAAGAGGAATGGACATCTCTAAAAAGGGCCGTCACAGAAGCTGGGAAGGAAAACATAGGTACAAAGAAGGTAGCTGCGAAGAAACCATGGGTAACAGAAGAAATACTTCAGTTGATTGATGAAAGGAGGAAGTACAAACATGTTCCGGGAAAATCAGGAATACAGAAATACAAGTCGCTGAAGAATGAAATAAGTAGGAAGTGCAGGGAAGCTAAGACGAAATGGCTGCAGGAAAAATGTGAGGACAGCGAAAAAGATATGATTGACGGAAGGACAGACTCAGCATACAGGAGAGTCAAAACAACCTTTGGTGGCATTAATAGCAACGGTGGTAACATTAAGAGTGCAACGGGATTTCCACTGTTAAATGCAGAGGAGAGAGCAGATAGGTGGAAAGAATACATTGAAAGCCTTTATGAGGGTGAAGATTTGTCTGATGTGATAGAAGAAGAAACAGGAGTCGATTTAGAAGAGATAGCGGATCCAGTATTAGAATCGGAATTTAAAAGAGCTTTGGAGGACTTACCGTCAAATAAGGCAGAAGGGATAGATAACATTCCATCAGAATTTCTAAAATCATCGGGGGAAGTGGCAACAAAATGACTATTCACGTTGGTGTGTAGAATATATGAGTCTGGCAATATACCATCTGACTTTCGGAAAAGCATCATCCACACAATTCCGAAGACGGCAAGAGCTGACATGTGCGAGAATTATCGCACAATCAGTTTAACAGCTCATGCATCTAAGCTGCTTACAAGAATAATATACAGAAGAATGGAAAAGAAAATTGAGAATGCGCTAGGTGACGATCAGTTTGGCTTTAGGAAAAGTAAAGGGACGAGAGAGGCAATTCTGACGTTACGGCTAATTATGGAAGCAAGGCTAAAGAAAATTGAAGACACTTTCATATGATTTGTCGACCTGGAAAAATCGTTCGACAATATAAAATGGTGCAAGCTGTTCGAGATTCTGAAAAAAGTAGGGGTAAGCTATAGGGATAGACGGGTCATATACAATATGTACAACTACCAAGAGGGAATAATAAGAGAGGACGATAAAGAACGAAGTGCTCATATTAAGAAGGGTGTAAGACAAGGCTGCAGCCTTTCGCCCCTACTCTTCAATCTGTACATCGAGGAAGCAATGATGGAAATAAAAGAAAGATTCAGGAGTGGAATTAAAATACAAGGTGAAAGGATATCAAAGATACGATTCGCTGATGACATTACTATCCTGAGTGAAAGTGAAGAAGAATTAAATGATCTGCTGAACGGAATGAACAGTCTAATGAGTACACAGTATGGTTTGAGAGTAAATCGAAGAAAGACGAAGGTAATGAGAAGTAGTAGAAATGAGAACAGCGAGAAACTTAACATCAGGATTGATGATCACGAAGTCATTGAAGTTAAGGAATTCTTCTACCTAGGCAGTAAAATAATCAATGATGGACGGAGCAAGGAGGACATCAAAAGCAGACTCGCTATGGCAAAAAAGGCATTTCTGGCCAAGAGAAGTCTACTAATATCAAATACCGGCCTTAATTTGAGGAAGAAATTTCTGAGGATGTACGTCTGGAGTACAGCATTGTATGGTAGTGAAACATGGACTGTGGGAAAACCGGAACAGAAGAGAATCGAAGCATTTGAGATGTGGTGCTATAGACGAATGTAGAAAATTAGGTGGACTGATAAGGTAAGGAATGAGGAGGTTCTACGCAGAATCGGAGAGGAGAGGAAAGGTAAATGTGGAAAACACTGATAAGGAGAAGGGACAGGAAGATAGGACTTCTGCTAAGACATGAGGGAATGACTTACATGGTACTAGTGGGAGCTTTAGAGGGCAAAAACTGTAGAGGAAGACAGAGATTGGAATACGTCAAGCAAATAATTGAGGACGTAGGTTGCAAGTGCTACTCTGAGATGAAGAGGTTAGCGCAGGAAAGGAATTCGTGGCGGGCCGCATCAAACCTGTCAGGAGACTGATGACCAAAAAAGAAAAAAAATAGCTGTGAAAACAGATCTACTCCTGATTAATTCAGCAAAATCTTACCGACTTTCAATTTATATAAAGAAATACCCAAGAGGTTCGACCATGGAATTGCAAAATTCTGCCACATGGCGCATATGAAAAATTCGGTCATTGGACATTATTTAGGTTAAGGTATTTGAAGCTGACTCATATTATGTTCTACCAGCTGAATTAAGAATTGTAGCTCATTTTATAGAGTCTAGTTTTATTGCTCTTCCACTTTTTAAAATACGAAATTTAACAGAATTTTTATAATGCAATGTATATGCTGATTATAGTTTCAGAACTGTCAACCATTTTCAGGACGTCTAAACTATGTTTATAAGATCATACATTAATATTATTTTATGGCAGGAATGCTCTTTTTAAGGATTCGTATGTATTTTGCATTTCGAATGTCTCTCTTGATTCACCAACAGCAGTCTGCAAGCGCGTTTGCGTCCCAGCAACACAGCTAACTCTTCTCCAGCACTCTAACTTCCTTATGAAAATGTTTACCCTGCTGCTCGTTGTAAACTCCCAATTTCTCAGGGAAGTACTAAACGTGTGCTGAGAAAGTGGATCCTTAATGACAAACAAGCAAAAAGGAACTTGAACTTTTGCACAAGTTACTCGACAGAATGTACATATTTTGGGCGCCTATGGTTACGAAGTAAGTTTTTTATTATTGATTTCAATGCTAACCAAGCATTCCTACCCGTATCCTCCATACTCTCATCGAATTATGCGCCTCTCATTAGCTTCCTCATCAGAGGACCATCATCTGACTGACACGTGGAAATCTCTGTTTTAAGAAAGTAAAAGCCCTACTTTCTTTGTTCACTGCCTTTATAAAGGCTCTCATTAAACGAAGTTTAATGTGCGGTGGTAGAAGTAGAACTTTCTCAGGAAGCAAAAGAGCTTGTGGCTTAATGTAGTGAGAACCTGGTGTCAGGACAGATCTTGTGCATAGTGTTTTTTCCTGTTCGACTGCCCCATTGGCATAAGAAGCATGGATTTTTTATGTAGCCGCATTGAAGACCCCTTCGTATGGTCACAACCTGTAAAAATGTTGTTAATGTGTATCTGTGTATTACAGAAGGATACAGTGTATTAAGCTCAATAATATACTTCCACATATCTTCCAGTTGTGATTTTCATATTTCAGAGCAGTTAGAAAACGTTCCCTGTCACTGTAGCTTTCACTCACGTGTGCCGAATGACCGACTGGAACAGAACCTATCACGTTACGAATGAGAAGTGGTACAACTTTCAGACCCCCACTTGAATTTATGAAAAAGCGTCATTTGGTAGAGACGTATGTTAAACCCAAAACTTCAACGAGACCTTCAATGACATGACAGTAAACCAGAGAACCTTCTTCATCTTTTCTGAAATACTGCTGAGAGTCTTCTCTATGACTACGGTACCAGTAGAAGATAGTTTCTAGATCTAACAATCTACTTTCATAAAGACCCGATACTATTAAATGGGCAGATTCTTTGCATAAGCACAAATCTCGTGTCAGATCATTCAGTTCAATTTTGGTTTGAAGTTGTGATTGGCATTAACCTGAGGGGAGCTAGATTTATATAAACAATTTCCTCTTCATACATTTCATCACCAGTGTCAGAATAATAATTCCAGTTGTTAGGTAGTGTTGAATTCGTAATTCCTAGTCCTAGAGGCACTGGTCTTATGATAGAACGCACGTTAGTATGTTTTATGCTCTTTGTTTGGTTTGTACTTAAAAGTAAAGAAAAATACACTCATGGATAATTCAACTAAGATACTGGTTCTAATTAATATATAAGGCTCTAATAAAGAGACACATCAAGTTCATGAGAATGAAATTCATTAACTTTACCTGGATATGTGCCATGCAGGAATAACACTAGGCAGAGCGATCTTCTATTTTTTCTCCAAATCATAGGTAGGCCTACACCAAAATCGAGACTTTCTGCTATTTTTTGCTCAAGCACAGCAGACTTTCAACAGACATTTTGAAGCTTACTTGTGGTGCAAAGACTGTCCTCTCATCATCACCAATTTTAACTAGAAATACGTATGATAGGGTTTCCTCACAAAAATGAGTAATTTTTAACGTCCTCTATGGCATGATGAATTTACAAATAATCTAGCAAAATCGCTCAGGATGACTCTCGCATTTTTGATTCATTTTGTAACAATGTTGCTTTCACTCGGACAGGTCAAGTGAAGCTAGAAGCAAGGTCCGCTCACCCATCCTCTCCGAGTTTGCACTCCCATCTCTGTCTGTAACACAATTTTCAAGGTCTTAAACGAACCACAGCTAGTTACTAGTATTTTCTATCCTTGTTAACTAAATTGATCTGAATGTCATGTATTTAATGTAAATACATGAAACGATAATAATTACGCTTTGTGATAATAAACTTTAACGTTTCAAACTCTTGAATGGCTTATGTATGTAACGGCTACAGCATAAATATTAAGCTAACGAAGCAAAGTGACCTGATGGAGTAAAGTGAGTTACATTTTGTAATTCAGTGTACACGAAATATAATAAATGACCTAAAAAACCTTAAAATCAGAAAAAAATTCGAAACACAGACCAGTCAAATAAAGGAAACTAGTGTTACAAAGAAAATAATTTTACTGGCCTTCAAAGTAATCACCAATAGGTACTACACACTTCTTGAATTGTTGTAAAGCAGATGTAAACTCTCAGCAAATGGGTCTTGTGGAAACGCATGAAGCACCTTGGACACAATCAACGTATGTGAAGTATAAGCCTTTCAGTATTCATTTAAGGCTGGGGAATAAAAAGAAGTATGTCGGCGCTGAATCTGGAGAATAAGTATGGCGTTTAAGAACAGTAAATGATAATTCCTATTTGCATATGCAGTTCTACGATCAATTCCTAACAAGTTAGGTGGTGTTATTGCACTATTCTAATCAATTAGAATCTTAATAATTTTACCGTTTCTACCTGCAGACGTTGCGGATATCAAAAAAATGTGTGACCATGGTACTCCGTGCTATAGTTGTCCCAGACTCCTGCAGTTGTCAGGAGAGAGTCGGGAGGGATACTGTGGTGAGGTTCTAGTTACTTTCGAGAGCACCATTAAAACATAATTGACAATAACGCACTTATTAGGCAGACTGTCTTCCTCCACGTGGGGCAGCAGTATAGCACCTCGTCAGCAACAGAAGGCCGGCTTATGCTCGTCTTGCAGTACAGCCAGCACAGCGAAAGAACAGGTGGCAGCAGCTACATCGCCGAGCGGCCGCCGACTGCGGAATCCAGCAGCCTCCAGCTCTGCTTACCGATCTCCAAAGTGATCTTGTGGATTATCGAGGATTTGTACCAGTATTATCGCTCCAGGTCTGCCTGGGTCACAGCCCTCAGTTAGGAAACAAGTGCCAGCAGAAATGGTGTATGCCACAGGAACGGGACAAGCAGCAGCGGTGTCCACTCACTTGAAGGTGGATGAGGGACAGCATTCAGGTTGTGCAGGTGAAGCTCCGAGGAGACCTGCAGCATGGTAGTGGCCTCTGCACCCCATCAGTGGGGCCTCGGAAGTTGGCAGTGCAGCTGGCAGAAGCAGGGTCCTTCCAGTCCGTTTCGTGATTTCGTAAATGATCGAAGATGGCTACACATGGCAGGGGTCGACCTCCACAGCATCCCATCACACTGGATAAATGCAACTGACCAAAGGGCTGGGACAACATACTCAGCAAACAGCAATCAGGATTGAGACATTCATTAACAAGGGTGGGGTATTTATGTTGGCGCTTCCCATGCACTCTGCGGCAATGGGGATGGCACTGACACCATGTGCTCTGGTTTCTTCCCCGCTGTCGTCTTCCCTAGTGACTTCAGACTTTCGCAGCTTCATCTTCAAGATGTTGTTTTCCGCTTGCGTGATGCCTGAATGCTTATTGTTGCACTATCCCTAGCCTTCCATACTGAACTATGCTTTGTCACTAGTAGACGGTATCACTCGGATTCCACGATGTCATCTGCTTCACTTGCAGACTTGGACACTCGGTCGTTTCCTAATGCTACGATAACTTCCGTGTTTACCGCAACTCAGTCAAAATGTCAGAAATGTGTTATAGCTAATAGTGATTGCTAGGAAGGCCAGTAATGATATTTTGATGTTACTCTTGTTTCCGTTATTCGCCATATTTTTCATACACAACTTGTCTAATGGTAAGGTCACTTTATTTCTTATCAGGGCTTGTCAGGTTTCTAACTGTCATAACAATTTGCTTTTCAAATTTTCTGTACGTTGCCGTAACAAAGATGACGCTAACAGTTGGACAGCGATACACAATATGCCAACTTGGATGTGATTTACATCTGTTTAATTTCGGATTACTTTTCATTATCTTGAGATTATAACCACCTAATTAATTGCCGGCCGCGGTAGCCGAGCGGTTCTAGGCGCTTCAGTCCGGAACTGTGCGACTGCTACGGTCGCAGGTTCGAATCCTGCCTCGGCCATGGATGTGTTTGATGTCCTTAGGTTAATTAGGTTTAAGTAGTTCTAAGGTCTAGGGGACTGATGATCTCAGATGTTAAGTCCCATACTGCTTAGAGCCATTTGAAATTTTAACCTAATTAATTTGTTCTACATTATGTCTTAATCCTGACGATGCTTGAGTCCTCAAAATGCGCCAAACAATAAATAATATCAATGCAGTTACAAGGCGTATTTTTTAAATAAATTCCGATTACTATGTTTTTGGAAACTGTTCTCGCTTAAAGATGATTTTTAGACCACAGGTTCAGATGAGGTCAAATCAACGCGAAGACAGACAGTAAACTTGTGGTGTCACCGCCAGACACCACACTTGCTAGGTGGTAGCCTTTAAATCGGCCGCGGTCCGTTAGTATACGTCGGACCCGCGTGTCGCCACTATCAGTGATTGCAGACCGAGCGCCGCCACACGACAGGTCTAGAGAGCCCCTGTTGTACAGCCGACTTTGCTAGCGATGGTTCACTGTCTACAGACGCTCTCAATTGCAGAGACGACAGTTTAGCATACCCTTCAGCTACGTCATTTGCTACGACCTAGCAAGGCACCATTTCCAGTTACTATGTCTTCTAAACAGATAATATTGTGACATATGTACCGTCAAGAGCGACGTTCATCATTAATGGATTAAAGTGAAGTATGAAACTAATTACGTCCGCTTTCTGAATTCTCATTCCTTGTCATGTTCCAGACCTCACGTCAGTATTGTTCTTCCCTCTTCACGCCAGCCTGCGTGAACTAAAACGCTTGCACTTCGGCCTCCATTCGTAACACTGTGTTGGCTCTTCTGCCAACACAACAAAACTGCGACTTCCAGTTTGGTGGTACGCTTTAAATGCATTAAATATATCCTGATACTGGTCATCCTATGTGTGTACCATATTTCTTCACACGTGTGACAGCGGTATCACGATAGCCTATGAAATAACGTGCCGCACGCTTCCTGATTATAACTCGAAAACTGGCAACGATAATGCCGTATCATTAGCCCTGCCGGGAAAACATTAAGCCGCAAGCGCTTTCCCCTGATGGAAGAAGAGCACGCACTCGTTAATAATTCAGACTGACGTGCGCTTCTGAAACAGGCGGCCCCGTTTCAAACATATCCTTCTGCCTAGCGGTTTCTCCGCGACCTTTTCTCGGCCGCACCGCTGCACCTGATGGGCCCTCGCCGCCGGTGGCCCTTTGGTCCTTGCCGCTTTCGATGGCGGTCACGCCCGGCCGAGTGCAGCCCCATAGGGCGCCGCGCGCCAGGCGCAGCCCTTAATGGCGGCCGCCACGCGTGTTGCCTGCCCTACTACCTGCGGCTGCTGCACAGCAGGGCTGCTTTCTTCATCCCCGAAAAGGGAGCGGACCTCCATTGAGGCAGAGAGTGAAATCTAACGCAGTCCGAATGTTCTCATCAGCTCTGTGGGACACAGTCTAAGATCCATTATTCAGTGATCACTGATCGATATGCCACACCGAAATGTCAGGCTCGGAACTTCGGACAGAAAAGGGAAGGGAGACAGGACTAGTGAGATAACGTCAGTTCTTCGCCCCCCCTCACTGAACGTGTTCATATATATATATATCAATTCGAAAATTTTCACAAAGAGAAGAAAATACCATGAAACTAAGAATTTTAATGAGGAATTACAACTTATGTAGAATGACTTTTCACTCTGGAGCACAGTGTAAGCTGATTTTAAACCTGCTGGCAGAGTAAAAATGTATGCCGTACTGTGGCTCGAACCGGGAAACTTTCTCTGGCAATTGCTTTACTGACAGTAAGGTGAAGGAACTGTAAGCTTTGGGGAGAACTTCTGTGAAGTTTGGACAGTAGAAGTGACTGATGTAAGTCAGGTGGTAAGGAGTGTTGGTTTTAGCTGCCTGGAAAGCTCAGTGAAGGGAGCAGTTGCAGGAGAAAGGGAAACGTTTTGGGTCAGACTACTGGTCCTGCACGCTTATTCAACGAACACGGTGCTTTAAAGTGCGTTCCACGTACCTTGTTATTTTCGAGAATGCCCTACTATTATTGAGATTCTTAGTTTTTCATGGACCGCAGCTCGTGGTCTAGTGGCCAGCGTTGCTGCCTCTATATCACATGTTCCCGGGTTCGATTCCCGGCCGGTTTGGGGATTTTCTCTGCCCAGGGAAAGAGTGTTTGTTTTGTCCTCATCATTTCATCATCATCATTCGTGCCAGTGGTTAGATTGGACTGTGAAAGAAAATTGGACTGTGAAAAAATTGGGGTTTTGAACGGGCACTGATGACCGCGCAGTTGAGAGCCGCACAAACCAAACATCATGTTCAGAAATTTATAAACTGATATTGTAAAAGGAAGAACGCTTACAGTGATTGGGGAAGCGGACAAGAGATTGTCGTGGCGGAGGTGGTAAATAAGCGAACGGAGCGATTACTATTTGATCACGGTACTGGCGATTAATCACTGGAAAGAGTAATAACCGTTAAATATCAGAGAGCGACGGTCCTGGCCGACCTAGAAACGAAAAACTAATTGTGGAAGTAAAAGTAATAGTAGAAATAAAGCGAATTGTAGATGTCAGGTTGAAATTCGTTGGAAGAATCTTAAACAAATGTAATTCTTCCACGAAAGACAAATATTACACAACACTCGTTAATCGTTTCTGTATTTCTCGTCAGTCTGAGAACCTTATCATTTTGCATTAATAGAAAGGCTAGAGAATATGCATTCACTATGATACAATGCTGTGAACCAAAGCCAGAAATTTATTCCTCAAATTAAGGTCTATGTTTGACAGTAGTAGACTCTCCTTGGCCAGGAGTGCCCTTTTTGCCAGTGCTAGTCGCTTTTGATGTCTGGCTCAGTCCGTAATAGGTTATTTCACTGTCTACGTAGCAGAATTCATTAACTTCATCTACTTCGTGACCATCAGTCCTAAAGTTATTTTTCTCGCAGTTCTCATTTCCTCTACTTCTCAATACTCTCGTCTTTCTTCGACTTACTCTCAATCCATATTCTGTACCCAGTAGACTGTTCATTCCGGTCAGCTGATCTCGTAATTCTTCACTTTTACTGCGCATAGCAAATTTAGCAGCGTTTTATCACTGATGTCCTTTCACCTTGAATTTTAATTCCACTCTTGAACTTTAAATTTTATTTCCACAATTGTTTCTTCATGTATAGATTGAACGGCAGAGGCGAAAGACCTCATCCCTGGCTTACACCCTTTTTAATTCGATCACTTCGTTTTTTATCATCCACTAATATTAATCCCTCTTGGCTCTTGTACATGTTGTATATTACTAGTCTCTCCCTGTAGCTTACCCCTATTTTACTCAGAAACTTACACATGTTGCACCATTTGACGTTGTCGAACGCTTTTTCTAAGTCGAAAAATGATGTGTATTGAGTTCTTTTTCAGTCTTGTTTCCATTATTAAACGTAACGTCAGAACTGCCTCTCACATACCTTTCCATTTCCTAAAGGCGAACTAATGTCACCTAACACATCCTCAACTTTCTTTCCCATTCTCCTGTATATTGTCTTGTCAGAAACTTGGATGCAAAACTGTTACGCTGATTGTGCGATAAATCTCGCGCTAGTCAGTTCTTGCAGTTTTCGGAATTTTGTGGATTTTATTTTTCCGGAAGTAAGATGGTGTATTGCCAGACTTATACATACGACCCGTCAACTTGAATGGTCGTTTTGTTGCCGCTTTCCCTATTGATTTCAGAAATTCTAATTGAATTTTATGTGTCGCGTCTACCTTATTTGATCTTAAGGCCTCGAATGCTCATTTAAATTCTGATTTGATACTGGATTCCCCACCTCTTCCCTTTCGACTCCAGTTTCTTCGTTTCATCGCATCATATTTGGAATACTGAAGCAATCTAACTATGACGTCACAATCCAAAATGGCAGATGCAGAATACTGGCGCAGTCTGACTCCTTTCTCCTATTTGTGGGAGATTCAAAAACTAACAGGAAATTGAAAAATCGGGAGGAAAATTCATATTTTTTCTCTCGTTGTGCGTCATGGGAGTTGGGGAGAGGTAGTTTCCATCGATCGAGCACTAGAGATTAGCTCTAGCCATTCTCGTTAATAACTGATCGATGTAGAGAGGATATTATCGCTATTAGTCTATCACTAGATAGTTACATCAGTCAGTCTTGCTAATAGCCCTAAACGTCAGGGGTCACGTATCACTCCAAATGCACACACCCCACACCATTACAGAGCCTCCACCAGGTTGAACTGTCCCCTGCTGACGTGCAGAGTCCATCGATTCGTGAGGTTGTGTCCGTGTCCATAGACGTCCATCCGCTCGATACAATTTGCCTGGTCGAACGAGTCTCGTTTCAATCTGTTTCCACTAATCAAAAGTCCAATGTCAGTGTTGATGGGCTCAGGCGAGGCGTGTAGCTTTGTGTCTTGCAGTCATCAAGGGTACACGAATGGCCCTTCGGCTCCGACGGCCCATATCGGCTATATTTCGTTGAATGGTTCGCACCCTGAGACTTGTTGATTGCCCAGCACTGAAATCTGCAGCACTTTGCGGAAGGGTTGCACTCCTGTCACGTTGAACAATTCGCTTCCGTTGTCGTTGGTCCCGTTCTTGCAGTATCTTTTCCCGCCGCTACAGTGTTAGAGATGTGATGTTGTACCTGATTCCTGATATTCACGGTACACTCGTGAAATGGTCGTACTGGAAAATCTCCACTTCATCGCCACCTCGTAGAAGCGTGTGCCATCACTCGTGCGCCGACTATAATACCAAGTTCAAGTTCACTTAGATCTTGATAACATGCCATTGTAGCGGCAGTAACCGATCTAACAACTGCGCCACACACTTGTTGTCTTATATAGGCGTTACCGACCGCAGCGCCATGTTCTGTCTGTTTACATATCTATCTACTTTATCACGCACCCGTATAACAGTTTCTTTGACGCTTCAGTGTATCTTCCAGCGCTTCCTTGCCAATTTTCTACAGTATTCCTCTCGCACTCATATTATCGTTCCAGTGTGCTTCGCTTTGACATCATGTTTCGCAGTGACGAACTTGGACAATTTACTACATAGCTAATAGTTAAATGATCCACTCATATCCTTCCTTAACGTTACATACCGGCCCTTCCCTAATTGCTCCCGACGCTTCTCTTGATCACAGACTGTAACAGCCATAATTTCATCGCGATACGATTCTGTGTTGAGTGTGTTGTTGGCGTTGTGGTCTTCAGTCCAAAGACTGGTTTCGTCCAGCTCTCTTCCTACACCATCTCGTGCGAGGCTCTTCATATCTGAATATCCACTGCAGCCTACATCCTTCTGAATCCGGTTACTGCATTCATGTCTAGGTCTGCTTCTACACATTGTACCCCTAACACCTCCTCCAACACTAAATTGGTGATCTCTTGATCTCTCAGAATGTATCCTCTCAACTGATACCTTCTTTTGGTCACGTAGTGTCACAAATTCAAATTTGTTCAGTATCTCCTCATTAGTTGCGTGATTTACGCGAGCAATCTTCAGCATTATTCTGTAACACAAAATTCCTAAAGCTTCTGTTGTATTTTGGTCTAAACACTTACATACATGCCTAAAATCCTGTTAAATACCTTCAAAAAAACCTTCCTACAACTTAAATGTGTAATTCATTTCAAAAAACGTCTCTTCTTCAGAATTTTTTTTTTTTAATATATTGCCAGCCTAAATTTTATGTCCTCTCTAATTTGGCCATCATCTGTTATTTTGGTGCCCAAATAGCAAAACTCATCTACTATAAGTGTGTCATATGCCAATATAATTCCCTTCGCATCAACTGATTCAATCCGACTACATTCCATCATCCTTGTTTTGCTTTTGTTGATGTTCATTTTATATCCTCCTTTCAAGAAACTGTCCATTCTTTTCAGCTGCTCCTCCAAGTCCTTTGCTGTCTGAGACAGCAAACCCCAAAGTTTTTATTTGTTGTCCGCAGCTCGTGGTCGTGCGGTAGCGTTCTCGCTTCCCACTCCCGGGTTCGATTCCCGGCGGGGTCAGGGATTTTTTCTGCCTCGTGATGACTGGGTGTTGTGTGATGTCCTTAGGTTAGTTAGGTTTAAGTAGTTCTAAGTTCTAGGGGACTGATGACCGTAGATGTAAAGTCCCATAGTGCTCAGAGCCATATCAATAACTTTTTTTATTTGTTCTCCCTCAACTTTACTTCCTACTCCTAATTTTTCTTTTGCTTCCTTTACTGGTTGCTCAATGTACATATTGAATGACATCGGTGGTAGGCTACAGTCCTGTTTCACTCCCATTCCAGCCACTGCTTTCCTCTCACGCCCTTCGACTGGTTTCTGTAAAAGTCATTGATAGAGTTCTGCTCCCTGTATTTTACCGCTGCTGCATTCAGAATTGCAAGAAGACATTGTCAAAAGCTTTTTCTGAGGTAAGAAATGCTATAAATGTAGATTTGTCTTTCCTTAACCTACCTCCTAAGGCAAGACGTATAGTCAATACTGCCTTGCATGTTCCTACATTTCTCCAGAATCGAAACTGATCTTCCCCCGGTCGGCTTCTGGCAGTCCATCCATTCTTCTGTAAAGAAGAACTGATAGTTCGGTAATTTTCACACCAGTCAGCAACAGCTTTCTTCGAAGTTGGAATTATTATATTCTTCTTGAAGACTGAGGGAATTTCGCTTGTCTCATACATCTTGCACACAAGATGGAAGAGTTTCCTCATGGCTGGCTGTCCCACGGCTATCATTAGTTCTGACGGAATGTCGTCTACTCACTGGCGCTTGTTTCGACTTAGATCTTTTAAAGTTCTCTCAGATTCTTCTCGCAATATTGTATCTCCCGTCTCATTTACGTCTACATCTCCTTCGTTTCTATAATATTGCCGTTAAGTTTATCTCCATTGTATAGACCCTCCGTACACTCCTCCCACCTTTCAGCTTTCCTTTCTTTGCTTAGGACTGATTTTCCACCTGAACTCTTGATATTTGTGCATCTGCTTCCCTTTTCTACAAACGAGACTTTAATTATTCTGTAGGCAGTATATGTCTTTCCCCTAATGAAATAAGCTTCTAAATCCTTACATCTGTTCTCTAGCCATTCGTGCTTAGCCATTTTGCACATAGAGTTAACCTCATTTTTTAAACTTTTGTTCGCCTGCGTCACTTGCTGCATTTTTATATTATCTCCTTCCATCAATTAAATTCAGAATAGCTTCCGTTATCCAATGACTTCTACCAGGCCTTGTCTTTTTACCTATTTGATCCACTGCCAGCTTGAATGTTTTATTTCTCAAAGTTACCCATTCGCCTCCTACTGTATTCCTTACGCTGTTTACCTCAGCCGTTACCTAATACTCCCCCTCAAACTCTGAAAAACCTCTGGTTCTTACAACTTTTCAAGGTCCCATCTTCTTAATTTCTTACCTTTTTGCAGTTTCGTCAGTTTTAATTTACAGTTCTAAACCAGTAAATTGTAATCAGGGTCCACATTTGCCCCTGTAAATGTCTTACAATTTAAAATCTGGTTCCGAAATCTTTGTTTTACAATCATACAACCAATCTGAAACGTTCCGGTGCCTCCAGATCTCTTCCATGTTCATAACTTTCTTCCTTGATTCAAAAACCAAATGCTAGCGATGAATAAATTACCCTCTGTGCAAAATTCTACCAGTCGACTTCCTCTTTCATCCTTTCTCCAAGTCCAATTTTACCTATTACTTTTCCTTGTGTTCCATTTCCTAGTATCGAATTTCATTCCTCCACCACAATTAAATTTTCGTCTCCTTTAAATATTTGAATATTCTTTTATCTCCTCATACATTTATTCAATCTATTCACCATGTGCGGAGCTAGTCGTCGTATAAACTTGAATTACTGTGGTAGAGTGGGCATGTGTGTATTACGTATCTTGGCTACCATAATGCATTCACTATGCCGGCCGCAGTGGTCGAGCGGTTCTAGGCGCTACGGTCGCACGGTTCGGATCCTGCCTCGGGCATGGATGTATGTTATGTCCTTAGGTTAGTTAGTTTTAAGTAGTTCTAAGTTCTACGGGACTGATGACCTTAGAAGTTAAGTCCCATAGTGCACAGGGCCATTTGAACCATTTTTGCGTTCACTATGCTATTCGTAGTAGCTTACCCGCATTCCCATTTCCTCACTCATTATTAAACACACTCCTGCATTACCCATATTGACCATTTTCTTATAACCATTTATTGATATGACCAGAAGTCCTGCTCCTATTGCCACCGAATTTTCCTAATTCCCTTTATATCTGACCTCAACCTATCCAGTTCTCCTTCTAAATGTTCTAACCTTCTACCCAAATAAGGAACCTAACAACTCATACTCCAATCTGTAGAACATCAGTTTTGTTTCTCCTGATGGCGACATCCTCCTCAGTAGTCCCCATCCGAAGATCCAGCAAGGGAACTGTTATACCTCCGCAATAGTTTACCCAATGGGATACTATCATCATTTAACCTACAATAGAGCTGCATGTATGCGGCAAAAATTATGGCTATACTTCCCCCATGCATTCAGCCATTCACAATACCAGCACAGCGAGGCTGTTTTGTTTGATGTTACAATCCCAAATCCGTCAGTCATCGAGGCTGTTCCCCCTGCTTCTGCTCAAAAGGTTGCTGCCCTCCTCCGGAACCACACGTTTGTCTGACCTCTCAACAGAACCTCTCCGTTGTGGTTGCACTTATGGCAGACATATATGAAATTTAATCTGAATGTTCGCACTAAACAAATTTTGGAAGAAATTTGCTTATGCCACTGTTTTATTCTGCGTGCAGTATTTCAGACTTGTTTCAACATTCAACAGCTGTTTTGTGTAATGACTTTCATTACGGTAGTTTGAAAACTTTATTTCTCTGATCTGATTAATTCGTCCAAAATAAATTTTTGAAGTTAAGTATCAGTGTGCTGTGATGTCTATGTACAGTCATGTTCAAAATCATTACAGAGTTACGGTAATCACAGTATGTTTCTTCGCATTAAGAATGTTCTGTCAAAATTACTGAGTAGAGTGATTCAGGCATTCCAATTTCAATAACTGCAGGAAGAACTTACATCAGGAGGCAGGATGCAAAATTATATAATTGAGTTCTACACACAATTGTGGATTACATACACCACTGCTGTAGTGAATAATGGAAATTTCTGAATGGAGGAATATGTAAAAACAAAAAAAACAAAAAAAGGCAAAGGCAAGCACTCGCCCTCTGCAGACGGACGCATGGCTCATTTAGAGTCTCCTTGCTAAGGAGCGTCCCATTTTCGGCTACTTCTCGCCTACATCCACCCCTATACCGCTATCCCTGAAACGCCTAAGAGTTATATATCATGGTACGACTTCCCACGGTTTCTTGCAACGTATGACCATTACCAAGTATTTTCCTATTACAATCCGACAGATGTGAGAAGAGTGTGTGCGACAGTCACTTCCAGGAAGGTCGATTTCGATGAGGTGGTGAATAGATGTTTCAAATTCCAAGAAAATAAGCGTAAGCTACAAGGAAAAGAATAGTAAGAACTGGTTGTTTCTGCGATATTTCAGACAGCTAATTCACATGAACAGGAATTTTCCACGCCAGCCTACACGGTTTGATTAGTGGTGTTTAGACACTTTCTTGTTGTTTTTACCCAGTATTCCTGCTGCCATCATATTGTCATCCCCTTGTAGGAGATATGGTTTCTCAGCTTTGACAGGGACTGACTTGATAAAATTTACCTTGTAGATAACTCTTAACGCTACCACACACATTTCAAAGTGTTCGTCAATTGGAGTTCTCCTTCTACCAAGAAGGTCAAGGCTGTTGTACACTTTAAAGCAGAACAAGCAGACATGGCGAGTCACAGACATATAAATTATGGAATAAGTGTACCATCCAACCACCCACCCACCCACATACCCACCCACCCACCCACACACCCACACACACACGCAGACACACACACACATTGTCTGCAGCAGGGAGGGAGGGCTACCCCTCGCCGTCGTCCTACCTGGTACTGCTTAATCACATACCGCGTCCGGGTGCAGCGCTACACTATACCCTACGTCTGCAAAAAACTGGTGATTTCTCAAACTGGGGAACAATCAAGAATGGGGTGCGGCAAGGTTCGGTCTTGGATCCTCTGCTGTTCTCAATATATATTAATGGCCTGCCATTCTGTATTCACGAAGGTGCAAAGCCGATACTTTTTGCCGATGAAAGAAGTATAGCTATCACACCTAACAGACAAGAATTAACTGGTGAAATTGTAAACGATGTTTTCCAGAAAATCATTAAGTGGTTCTCTGCAAATGGACTCTCATTAAACTTCGACAAAACACAGTATATACAGTTGCACACAGTAAATGGAATGACACCATTAATAAATATAGACTTCGATCAGAAATCGGTAGCTAAGGTAGAATATTCAAAATTTCTAGGTGTATGCATTGATGAGGGGTTGAACTGGAAAAAACACACTGAGAATCTGCTGAAACGTTTGAGTTCAGCTACTTATGCTATTAGGGTCATTGCAAATTTTGGAGATATACATCTGAGTAAATATGCTTACCACGCCATTTTTCATTCTCTGCTTTCGTATGGCATCATATTCTGGGGTAACTCATCACTGAGTAAGAGAGTATTCATTGCACAAAAGCGTGTAATCAGAATAATTCCTGGAGCTCCTCCAAGATCATCCTGCAGACACTTATTTAAAGAGCTAGAGATCTTCACTGTAGTCTCACAATATATATATTCACTTACGAAATTTGTTACTAACAGTCCGAACGAATCCAAAAGTAATAGCAGTGTACATGGTTACAACACTAGGAGGAAGGATGAGCTTCACTACTCAAGGTTAAGTCTAACTTTGGCTCAGAAGGGGGTAAATTATGCCCCCACAAAAGTCTTTGGTCACTTACCTAATAGCATCAAAAGTTTGACAGATAGCCATATAGCATTTAAAAGTAAATTAAAAGAATTTCTTAATGCCAACTCCTTCTACTCATTAGATGAATTTTTGGATACAGTAATTGGGTAATTTCACCAACACCCACAAAAAAATTAAAAATATTTAGTGTCATGTAATATTTTGTGTAATGTAATATCTTGTACGTACACCTTTTATTAACCTGACACGTTCCACATCATTACGAAGTGTCGTATTCATGATCTATGGAACAAGTACTAATCTAATCTAATCTCTAATGCACTGTACCACCACGACTATAATTGGGGCCGGGTACAGTGCTATAGCCTACTGGGCGGCTAGTGTGCTGTGCCACTCATGTGAAACTGCATTTAGATTCAGCGTTATAGTCCAGCGATCGGCTAGAGCACTGACCGCTCCTTCCAAAACACTTTTGGGTACAGTGCTATACTCTACCATCCACTTGAGGCGCTGTACCACTTGTATGTAAGGGTGAGGCTTAGGAGGGGAAGTCTAGAACTCACTCCCACCTTGCCGCAGACACCATGTGTGTGTGGTTCATTAGTTCGATATACATATATATGTCTGTGATTCGGCATTTCTGCTTCTTGTACTCTATAGGGTCTCACACATCTTCTCGTTGTGATAGCTCTCTACTAGACTGTGACTATACAGCCTTCTAAATAATTAGACAGTGCTGTGGGGACATGATAGGATTTCTAGAGAATTAGCGGATATCTGTGACTTGGCTGGGGACATCTCTTGGTAAAATAAGGCCAGTAAAATGCTATATATCAAAGTCGCGAAGATCAGTGAGAATATGGCCGGTGTGCGTTACGCTGAGAAAGGTGGAGTTGAGAAGTAAGCGCTGCACCGTTCCTTCTGAGTGTTGTGGGCAAACATATTACAACCTCTCATAAATGTCTCAAGAAGTGACTCCACGGAGAAAATTAGAGGCGAACACGTAGGTTTTTGCTGAGAGACAGTCAGCAGCAGAAGTTTCGTGTTTTTTTTTCCTCCAGAAAATAATAGACAGCATTCTTTTGTGTGTTTTGTGTACCTATGAATTGATGGATTGCCGTCTTAATAGGTAGACTAAATTTGAACCTATATCTATCTCTATATATATGCTTCGGAGGCGCAGAAGAGGAGAAGAAAATGAAGCATCCCGATGGCCCTATAGATCAACAGGTCTCAGCAGGACTAATTTAGGAGCAGTACAAGCGTCTGTAATGGTTACATTGTGAATGCAGTACGACTGCAGGAATGAAGTTGCTCACTATGCAAAGGGACTCTCATGATCAAGGTTGTTAATTAGGCTGTCAATTTAATATAAATAAATTGCTGCTGGGCGGTTGGAAGACAGGCTGAGAATGCCACAGATAGGATTCGGGAGTTAGAGCGGTAACCAGGCGTCTTTTCGGTGTGGCGAGACCTTTTAAAGAAATTTCATTCTCCCACCTGCACGGGGAGAGATGGCCATCGTGATAAAATCACCTATGTTATCGAATTTACAAAGTGATACGTAGTATTAACCTAATGTTTACAACAGGTCTGTGGTGCTACTTCGTTGCCTTAAGATACGTAGCGGGTGACGAGGCGTTTTGCTTCCTTAAGAGAGATCAAACGTGTGGAGGCATCGTGTGACACAGGTAGAGAGCGTGCTGTTAACACTCTGTCATGAACCAAAAATTAGTTTAATATCCTAGTCCTGAAATGCACCGTGTAACACATATTAAGCTGATAATAACTGATTCTTTTACAAGATGCGAGCGTATCAGAGGAAATACAGCCTGTGCCATACTGTTGTACAGAATGTTGACAATAAGAATCAACAAGTAACAATACATTTGCGATGTGGAAACATGTCTATGCTGCGATTTCTTCTGTCTTCAAAAACAAAGCACATAATAGTGGGAATCTACATTACATGTTAGAAACTAAAAGTGTACAGAGACAACGTCCTCGTCTCGGAATGGGTAAAGCGGATTTTTTACACTGGGTTGTTGCGAGTGGTATTGCAGTTAGAATCCTTTGTCCAAGTCGTACCTGCTAGTCTCGCTGTCGGCTAGAGTCAGTGACTCCAGTCCATGGCCCGTGGCCGGCGTGGTCGCGACGGCTCATCCAACTGGAGGCCACAGGTTGCCCTGTTGTTACTGGGCAGGTACAAAGAAAGGCTCCAGCTGCTCAGCTATTCAGTACTTGCTACATGGCGCTGGACTAGACTGAAGCCTACTGACCAGTTTTTCGTCTTCGTGTGCCATGTGAAAGCAAGGTGATGAGCACCTCACCCGTAAAAAAATATGATACGATATATTTCACACGTTTCTGTTGGCTAGGATGCTACTTCAGACTTGTAAATAAGTATAAGTGTGTTTCACTTGCCGATGCTCTTGCTACATGACTCACCTATATAGGCAGCATGGATTTGTAGCATCACTGCTTCTTCCCCCTTGCCCAGTAAGGCTTCCAGTCCTCTTTCTCCGCCAAAGACCAACTCCTTCACCTCGTCCACCTTCTTTCCCTCCAAGTTAACTCCCGTCGCTGCGCCATTTTTGTTTCCCGCAACCCCCAAAATGCTTACGACATATGGCATCCAAGTCTCCTCTTTAAACTCTGAACCTATGCCCTACCTATGTTTTGTCCATTTGGTGGCTTCCTTCCTGTCACGCTGTCCTTCCTATGTCGCCTTCCACAATACCAACTCCCATATCTTTTCTCCCACTGCTGGCGTCCCCCAAGGCTCTGTCCTATCCCCTCTCCTCTATGTCCTGTACACTGTCGATTAGCCCAAGCCACCCCCACCTGTACACCTCCTCCAATATGCTGCTGACACCGCTTTCCTGGCTCTCTATCCTACCCTTCAATGGTCCCAATGCACCCTCCAAGCCCTCCTTGACCAATTAACCAACCTTCATCGCAACCCCCTCCAAACCCCAGGCAATCATCATAGGCCACACCACGTGCTCCTTCTGTCTCCACGATTTCTGCCTCACCATTTATGGTCGTCCCATCCAGCTCACCCACACCCTGAGATACCTTGGCCTCACCCTCGAGTGTCACCTCACCTGGACCCCTCGTCTCCTGACCATCCAGCAGAAAGCCCATTCCAGCCTCTGTCTCCTGAAATACCTGTCTGGCAGGTCATGAGGTTTGCATCCTTCCACCATCCTTAAAATCTACAAATCCCTCATCCATCCTCTTCTCTGTTATGCCAGCATTTCCTGGATCTCTACCACCCTCCCCCACCTTTATAAGGTGCTCCATATCCTAGCACACCATGTCTTCAGCCTTGCCTTCCTTATCCACCTTCTGTCCCCACACAAATCCTGTATGGTCTCATCCCATTCCCCAACTCCTCCTTTTCCTCCAGCATATCCTCATCCTTTACACAGTCTGCAGGCTTTATCCCCCTCACCCCCTGGTGTCCTGCTTCCTCTCTGCCCCACACCCATTGTCAGGCCTCTATCGGTGTATCCCACCCTCTCTCCACCTCCACACCCTCCATCTCCGTCAGGGCAATTGACAGCGCCTCCCTCTCCCAGATGACGAACTCTGCCGTGACATCTATCCTTCCTACCAACTGTAGCATGGGCTTGTCCCCCCGTCCCCAAGGCCTCTCTTTTTCTCCTCCCCTACTTTCCCCCAGAGCAGTTTTTCCTCCTCCCCCCCCCCTGAGTCTCTGCACCGCCTCCTTGGCTGTTTTCCTCCTCTCCTCACTTCTAGCCCCACCCATTCCTCGCCTTTATTCCCTTCTCATTCCCTTCTCCCTTGTATCAGTACCCCTGGCAGAACCTCTCAGTTTGTTCTTCGTCGTCAGTGTGTTCAGTGCTATTCTACAATGATGTCAAGTGCTGTGATTTTAATTGTGTGCTGGAAGTGTACATAGTGTTGCTGTCCATGAGTGTTCTGTGCTACGCCACCCACCACAAGTTTCATGCTCTGGTAGTACTTTGCTGTGTTCTTTTAATCGTCATTGTGTATGGTTCTTTGAGTACACATTTTTAGATATCTATCTCCATTTTTACAGTCATCCCCTTCCGTATGCTGTCTTCCATTATGTTTCACCATTTTTATCTCTCTTTTTCGCCATATTTTCTCCTTTATGTTGTGTTAAATTTCTCCCTTTTATGTACTGTATCTCAGATGAATAGCAGCACCTATGCTGCTGTCAGCCCCCCCCCCCCCCCCAATATGGGAATTGGAAATTTAGTAAAGAAAATAAAAAAAAGTTGCAGTACTGGAATGGATCGTTGTCTTAACAATATTATTCATCTTATGTCCTTCCCAAGGCCTATTCCACAGCATTTCGATGATATTGTGATGTCATATTTTCATTACCCACATTTCCTGCTTAAGGGTAATGGCTAGAATGGCTGGAACAACTGTCTATTCCTACACTAACAGCGAAAGTATCCTCTCTGCTTCCCAAAGTTATTTATGAGATTGACTAGAGCTACTCTTTAGTACTTGATCAATAGTAACTTCCATTCTCCAACTCCCATGCTTCACAGCCAGACGAAAAGAACTGAATTTTCCCACAGATTTTTGAATTTCCCACCAAAAGAAGGAGGGGAGTTAAGACTGCGCCAATATTTTGGTTCGGTAATATCAGCTTTTGATGTCACAGTTAGTCTGTGCCACTATTGCAAATGTGATGAAAAGAAGAGAGCACCGTACACTCCTCAACACCACCAATATGCAAATTATTATTATTTTTAATATTACGTCCTCTGCAGTAATTAGCTTTTGAATTAGCCGCAAAAATTAGAATTTGTCACGAGAATTTGAATTTCCCAACGATTTAGAATTTCTTGCAATTTTTTCGGTTGCAAGAGGAAGGGGGAGTGGATAATTTATTGACAGCTGTAATTAATTAGTCACTGAATTTGGTATTAAATAGCACCAGAACCTCTTGTTATAACTTTTAAATTTCAAAGGGAAATGTGCCTAGTTCGAGTCCTGGCGTTGAATACATGTTTGTGCTTCCAGAGCAGAGGGCAGGGCATTTCGCAGAGGGGATATCCCATGCGGGTACTTAATCGATAAGTTTTATAAATTAATTAGATATGAGAGTGTGACGTTGCCCAATCTACATGTGGTGGCAGGGGGGGGGGGATTGGGGGAAGGATCAGTCATCCTCAAGAAGTTGAAAATGATCTCGTTCTCTCTTATACCGATACTTGTAGTTCTGAGAATGTTTCCTTATAATGACATTTTCTGAGCAAAGTTTCAAGACAACACTTTATAGGGCCCTTCATAATACAGCTAGAACACTAAAACTGGTCGCTTCGTGCATATGAACTACGAGAATTGTCTGTTATAATTCCATTAGTGTAGGAGCAATGGTTTCAGAGAAAAGGTACATTAGGCTAGAAAAAATCAAAAGTAATGGGAAACTGAGTTTAAATACATACTGCACTCAATGTACCTTTAATACACTGCTGCTATGTCCTCACCATTCTGATTTACAGCTTTTTTATTGCATCGTCCATAGATTCCTCTGTCACTGCTTTGGAAGCAGCATGTAATAAAGAGTTATATGTCTGAAGTTTTCTACGAGAGCTTGGCAATTTCGTAAGTGCTGATGCAGGTATCTCTAATGTTGGCTCATTTCTAATACTACGCTTGCCGTACAGAAACATCATTGTGTTTTAGTCATATTCACTGTTTTCTTTTTTCCAAATCTTCCAGACCTTATCTTGTTAACTTTGGATATCGATTTCGGAATATCTTTGCCCAGGAACAAGAAATACAGGTTACATTACCACTTTTCGAAACAACTAAATTCAACCCAACAAAAAAGTAGTCAGTGGATGAAAAGTCAGCCGGCCGGTGTGGCTGAGTGGTTCTAGGCGCTTCATTCTGGAACCGCGCGACCGCTACGGTCGCAGGTTCGGATCCTGCCTCGGGAATGGATGTGTGTGATGTCCTTCGGTTAGTTAGATTTAAGTAGTTCCACGTTCTAGGGGACTGATGACCTCAGATGTTAAGTCCCATAGTGCTCAGAGCCACGTGAACCATTTTTTGATGAAAACTCAAATCAATGGAAAAAATGTCCCTAGTCTTATGAGAGATGTCCCTAGCATTATGAATTCAAAGAAAAGTCACAAAGCAACCAGTGGGCGTGTCTCGAGTTTCAAACTGTCATTACTTCGACCTTGAGGACCTTTAAATAATGTTTTGACAGAAAATACTTTCATATTTGGACGAAGAACGCTTCAAACCATCATAACCGCGAATAAAAAGGAAATTCATGTTTTCATCATTTTCAAGGTACCTTCTGTCCCTAAGATTAGTTTATCTGTGAGGAAAAAGCCGCAATTCACGATGATCGTTAGGCAGCGTAATGGGTGGTACTTAAAGTTCTATACTGCGTTCTGAAGTGTCTGCAGTGTGGCGCTAGCAGCGAAAGACAAAGACAATAATGGGGGAGACTGTACCAGCTCCTTATAAGAAAATGCAGACAGCGCCAAGGTGACTTACTGTTATCTTTGGCTTACTCGCTTCGTCATGCAACTGAGGTAGTCTTTAGGTGTACGTAATTGTTTGAAATAAACATGATGCAATAGCACGGAAGGGACAGTAACGTGACATTAAAACGATAGTCAGTTGCAGTATAAAGATGAAATACCATGTAGAAGTTCACACATATTCTTGCGGAGAGAAGCTTGCTATCAGGACATTGAGTCACAAGAACTACAGGTATGCCGCAGATGAAATTATTAGGAAAAATGTACCCAACAAGATATCGAGGGAACTACGTCATCCTTCTTGAAGTGATCTTCATTTCTGTTAACCTAAGTTATCTACTGGACTTTTTACGGGCTATAACGACTGCTCTGCACCGCAACAGTGCATCTCTGGATTAGCTCACGTCAACTTTCATGGACACGTGATCATAATTCCAACAACTGGAACAACGCAACTACTCGCTGCTGCGTCTTTCCTGTTTTTTTTTTTTTTTTTTTTTCCTTTGAATGTTCTCTGTACTTCCCGAGAACCCTTGCACTCACCTTCCCTTATATCAGTTTCATATAATCATCCCATATCAGATCGGTTCTTAGATAGCTCTTTAGTTAGCTACGTGTTCCATAGTTCATATTTACGACGAACATCATGTAGTGGAACGTGTGAACGGAACAACTACATAACACTTGCTGACGATTTACTGTTTTCTTTCTGTACTGGTGACTAATTATTTCTAGTTAACAATTTTTATCGTATAAAGAAGTTTTTAAGGAGAATCATATTTAATGTACATTTGAAAAAAAAAAAAAACTTGTGCTACCTGTCAGACTATTTATTTCGAGGGGTAGATTGTAAAAGAGGTTTATAGCCTTCCCTTTCAAAGTTAGATTAATTAAAGAGTAAAGCAGGTGACATTGCCTTCTACTGCTGTAGCTGTTCATATGGATTGAGACAACGAATGTCATAACTGACTCAGTGCATTGTAACGTGGTTCTTAATATTCCCAAATGCTTGAAGAGATGCTTGACATGTGTACGTGAACAGCACTTGTAGCTGTAACTACTCTTTTTTCTGCAATGAATATTTTTCGGCTAAGTGAGATATTACCCAGATATAATATCTCATTGTACATCAATGGATGAAAAGCTGCAAAATACACTAACTTGCCGAGTTCCTTATCCCTCACAATGTCAATTATTATTATAGCAAAAGCATCAGAAGTCAAAAGTTGTATCAGCTCTGCTAAATTGTTTTTCTACCTCAATTTTTCATAAGTGTGCACACCTAAGAACTTAGAACCCTTTATCATGTCTATAACTGGTTGTTGATTTACTACGTTATGAGAAAGAGTGAGGTTTTTGACTGTACAAAACGAGATGAGCTATCGTGTTTCAATAGTTGAGAGCTAGCCCATTTGTTGAAAACTACTCAATGACTATCACAACAATATCATCTGCTTTCTTCTCTCTTGGTGGCATTTTGCTCTGTTTTGTAACAACGTCCGTTTCATCTACAGATAGAACTATATCTGTCTTATGATGCAAATAAAATGGCACATCACAAATATAAAACGAGTACAGTAGTGGGGCAATAATCGAACGCTGTGGAACTCTCATGCTAATATCACCTCACACAGAGGATGTAAAGTGGTTCTTTGTACTACTCTCATAGACTAGGTTAACTTTCTGCCTTGTGTTTCTTAAATAAGAAACAAACCAGGCTTGTGGTGAACTGCATATCCCACAAACATGGGAAAATTGCTAGTGTCGGTATCAAATACATTCGATAAGTCACAGAGGATATGAAATTCGTGATGTATTACAGTTTAAGGGTATCATTGTGTTATCAGTAAAGGTATAAATAGCTGAATCTTTAGAATGCCCCTTTTAAAATCTTAACTGTTATTTGCTAAGCATTCTATTTCAGAGACATAGAATCGACAGTAATTGAGAGATATATACCACATAAAGTAATAAGTGATGGTACTGATACCCCATGGTACAGAGAACGAGTCAGATCGCTGTTGCGAAGCAGCAAAAAAAGCATGCCAAAATTAAAGGAACGCAAGATCCTCAGGACTGGGAAAATTTTACAGAAGTTCGAAATATAGCACGTACTTCAATGCGAGATGCTTTTAATAATCTACATTATGAAACTCTGTGTCGAAATCTGTCAGAAAACCCAAAGAGATTCTGGTCATACATACAGCACACCAGTGGCAAGACGTAATCAAACTTTCACTGCCTGATAAAAACGGTGAAGTCACTGATGACAGTGCCAATAAAGCAGAGTTTTCCTAAACTCAGTCAACAAAGAAGAAGAAGTAAATATTCCTGAATTCCTATCAAGAACAAATGCCAAGATGAGAAACATAGAAGTAGATATCCTCGGTATCGCAAAGCAGCTTAAATCACTTAATAAAGTTCCTCTCAGAGTATGCTGATACAATAGCTCCATATTTAGCAATTACATACAACCGCTCGATCACAGAAATATCCGTACCTACAGACTGGAAAATAGCTCAAGTTACACCAATACCCAAAAAGGGAAGTAGGAGTAATCCGTTGAATTACAGGCCCATATCGCTAACGTCGATTGGCAATAGGGTTTTGGAACATATACTGTATTCGAACATTATGAAGTACGTCGAATAAAACTATTTATTGACACATAGTTAGCACGGGTTCAGAAAATATCGTTCTTGCGGAACACAACTAGCTCTTTATACTCATGAAGTAATGAGTGCCATCGACAGGGGATCTCAGAATGATTCAATATTTTTACATTCCCAGAAAGCTTTCGACACCGCTCCTCAAAAGCGTCTTCTAACCAAACTGCGTGCCTGTGGAATATCGCCTCAGTTGTTTGACTGGATTCGTGATTTCCTGTCAGAACGGTCACAGTTCGAGTAATAGACGGAAAGTCATCGAGTAAAACAGAAGCAATATCCGGCGTTCCCTAAGGACGTGTTGTAGACCGTCTATTGTTGCTAATCCATATTAACGATACAGAATACAATCTTAGTAGCCGTCTTAGATTGTTTGCGGATGATGCTGTCATTTACCTTCTTGTAAAGTCATCAGGTGATCAAAACGAATTGTTAAATGATTTAGATAAGATATCTGTGTGGTGCTAAAAGTGGCAATTGATCCTGAATAAAGAAAAGTGTGAAGTTATTCACATGAGTACTAAAAGAAATCCACTAAATTTTAATTACGCGATAAGTCACACAAATCTGAAGGCTGTAAATTCAACCAAATATTCAATGATTACATTTACAGATAACCTAAATTGGAACGATCACATAGATAATGTTGTGGGTAGAGCGAACCAAAGACTGCGATTCATTTGCAGAACCCTTAGAAGGTGCATTAGGTCTACTAAAGAGACTGCTTACATCAGGCTTGTCCGTCCTGTTCTGGAGTATTTCTGTGCGGTGTGGGATCCGCATCAGGTGGGACTGACGGATGGCATAAGTACAAAAAGGGTGGCTCGTTCTTTACTAAAGCGAAATAGGAGAGATAGTGCCACAGACACGATACGTGAATTGGAGTGGCAGTCATTAAAACAAAAGCGTTTTTCGTTGCGACGGGATCTTATCATGAAATTTCAATCACCAGTCTTCTCCTCCGATTGCGAAAATATTCTGTTGGCATCCATCTACACAGGGAGAAATGATTAGGACGATAAAATAAGAGAACTGAGGGCTCGCACAGAAATATTTAAGTGCTCGTTCTTCCCGTGCGCCGTTCGAGAGTGGAATAGTAGAGAGACATATTGAAGGTGGTTCATTGAACCCTCTGCCAGGCACTTTATTGTGGATAGTAGAGTAATCATGTAGATTTAGATGTAGATGTGGATGTACTGCACGTGTGGGTGACAAATCTGGAGTATGTCACCATATAAAAAATTTTGGACAGTGATTTACGTAATAAGGGTATATTTTAGCGTTAAATGTGTGTACGATACCACGGTCGCAGGTTAGAATCCTGCCTCGGGCATGGATGTGTGTGATGTCCCTAGGTTAGTTAGGTTTAAGTAGTTATAAGTTCTAGGGGACTGATGCCCTCAGAAGTTAAGTCCCATAGTGCTCAGAGCCATTTGAATCATATGCTATATATCGTGTTCAAGAGGTGGACCAGTAATCCTGGAAATGAAATAGGTAGGTGGAGAAAGTACTGTAGATTCTCACACAGTTATAACAACCGTCTTCTGGCGTGTAGCAGCGAGTCAGTGGACGTTCAGCGGAAAAAATTAGGCCGCCCGCAGGATTCCCGGAGGCGGCAGTTTGCGCTCGGCACGGTTCTTGTCACATCCGTGGGCGGGAAGCGGGCAGAGGGCTGCGCGGCTGATGGGCTGTCTGGCGCCGCCCCCACCTCCGCCCTCACTGTCCGCGGGCTGAATATAAATGGCTGCAGGCGAGCGCGCGCGATCCGACGTCGCCGCGGTGCGGGCGCGTGGCTCGTCCAATGAGGGTCGCGAGCTGGCGCTGCCTCACCTGCCGACGCGACGGCTGTCGGGCGCAAATGGATCAAAAGGATGCAGGGGGGGGGGGGGGGGAGGGCTGGGATTGCGGGACTGCGGCAGCAGATGGGATAGGGGCAAATAGGGGTTCCCCGCCGCTCTGCAGCGTGAGGCAACCACCTTCAGCATCTTACATGAACGAGCGACGGGAAAGCAGATTGCTCTGCGACGCGAACGAAGGGGGAACCACCATGTGGACCACAGGTGTTCTTATCAGCTGCCAAGACCGCTTCTGCAACGTTGTTTGCAAGTCTTAGGTTATTGTAACGTATTACGTCTTAGAGGATCGAGCGAAATCCGGCATTACAGCATCACGGCATTTCTATTGGATTGGTGCACAAGTTCGTATTGTTTTTGTTCGGCATGTTGATATTGAGGGTGCTATGTGTTTATTTATCGATTGCATTTTTTATTTGTAGTCACTGTTGGTGTTTGAGTTCCCATATTAGTTCGAGATAGTGAGTGGAAATATTAACTACAGAAAATGGAGTGCCAACTAGAGAAATCGAAATAACTACGTCATATTCTTGTGCTTGATTTCAGTAGAGAGGTGAGAGCAGCGGAGGTGGCTGGAAACATTTGCCCCGCCTATGGCGATAATGCAACTGGACAGAGCACGGCACCTAAATGGTTTTACCGTTTTATGGGGTATCGTTTTGACAGTAGAGGTTCTTCAGGACGACCTTCGGCGTTTGAAGAAAATCGTCTAAACGCGTTAATCGACAATGATCGACGCCAGTGTACTCGAAAACCGGCAAATGTGATGAACTGTGATCATACCACAATTGTGTGACATTTGCATTTAAGGGGGAAGGTACAAAAATCGGATGTAAGAGGGCAACAAGTCCTAAGGCAGAATCACAAAAATCAGGGGATGGCCATACGGGCATCTCTGCTTGCTCGCCGTCAGTTGCCTCATGAACAACACCGACCATTGCTACCTTGTGATATGTCTGCGGAAGCAGAAGACACTAACGATCAAAGCCCGAAAACAATTTATTGGACTGTTCAATTAACCAACACAAATTCTCCAAGTATAACACCAACACAAAACAGCGATCCGTCTTCGAATCACAACTACATACAAGAATAATATAGAAAACAACTGAAATAATTTCCTACTAGTCTCCGCCAGAGACTTCTCCGATATACCAAGCATAATCCAGAGATCAGAGAGAAGATTCAAGCCGGGCTGCCGAGGCGGCAGCTATTCACGTCTGCTGGCGGTCGACGAACTGCCCATGTGCGTGTTTTTTTTTGTTTTCTTTTTCCTTTATTGATTTTCAATTCCTCCGAAGGGGTCTGGCTGGCAGCAGCTTAGTACGCTGCTCTACAGCCTACAGACTTTCATTTTAAAAAACGGAAGAAGGAAAGAAACAAGAAAAACAGGCGATAAAATGGTGACATCAAGTGTAAAATGGCGGAAAAATGCGGAAAGTTAAAACAGAAAGGAAAAGGGGTTGGCAACTTTAATAAAAGACACAGGAATCAGACAAGTAACATAGTACACACACAATTAAGAAACACGCTGACAGTCTGGTTTCTGTTCGCAAGAGGTAAAAGGCACACCCAGCGACAGTATGATGGCCGTTCGCAACACTTCCGAAAAAACACAACACGGAACACTCACTGTGAAACACTCACTGTAGAACACTCACTGTAGAACACTGCACGAAAGTGGCGGCACAAAGATGACACTCCCGAGCCAAAGGCAGATCGGGGGGGGGGGGGGGGGGACCTGGAGGAGGGGGACGAACAAGGAGGGAGGAAGGAAAAAACGAAAAAGGGTGGGGGAACCAAGGAGGGAGAGGACTAATAAATGGGGAGAAGGGCAGACGTGAGAGGGAATGAGAGGAGGCAGAGGAGGGAAATGTAAAAGGACTCAGGGGAGAGAAGGGGGCAAAGTGAGGGGAGGTGGGGAAGAAAAAGGATGGAAGGGGGGAGAGAGAGCCCAGGAAAAGGACAGAGGAAAGGAGGGGGGGGAGGATCAGAGTTTATAAGAGGGATAAATGGAGGGAGAGAGGGCATCATCTGGGAGGGGGAGTTGATTGAAGCCACCTTGGGATAGGAGATGTAGGGTGTAGAGATGGAGGGTAGGGGTACACAACAGTGAAGACGTGGCAGGGGGTGGGGTTGGAAGTGGAGAGTAGCAACCAGGGGGTGAGGGGGTTCAAGGCGGCGGGAGGTGTAGAGGATGCGGATATGTTCGAGGAATAGGATCAGATGCGGGAAAGGAATGAGATCATAGAGGATCCGCGTGTAGGACGGGAGGAATATACGGAAGGCGAGGTGGAGTGCATGACGCTCAAGGATCTGGAGGGACTTATAGAATTTGGGGGGGGGGGCAGATATCCAGGCAGGACTGGCATAACCCCCCCCCCCCCCCACGTGGGGCCGAGTGCCGGCCTTTATAGCGCTTCGGCGGATGAGTACTTCGGAATTATTTTCCATCACGTGGTTTGACGTGTGAAAATAGTTCCGGGAACTGCAGCGACCTCTTCCTTATGTTTATGTGGGCCGGTAGTGGCCCCTGGTGGCCGCTGGAGTCTTTGCTGTGCTGTTGTTGTTGTTGTGGCCGTTCACCAATATTGCCTGTCGGTTGTGCAGTGCTTCGGTGTGCCTGCGAAGCGGGCACCCGTGGCTTCAGGCTGTCAGTTTGGTTTCTGATACTCTAGGCGCCGTGATGTCTGGTGGAGAAGGCCACAGCACCTCGTGTCGTTACTGGTGATGAGAGGTGGTCTCTTTATAATATACGGAACAGAAAGGAATAGTTGAGCGCCATTAAAGTATCGACTTCCCGTATAAATACCTCCGCACATCTGGTAGAACAGTGACAGTTTGGTGTTGTAACACCGAATATGCAGGATGCATGGCACCTGCTACCTATAAATAATTTGTTTTGCTTAATTGTATGTAATTTTTTGTAATTTAAACGCTTTCTTTTAATAACTAAGAACATTGCTTCACTGGATGTGTAAATTTAAGTACAAGTCTGTTGACATATCATTGTATTTATCTGTGTTTTACTGTGAAACTTATAAGCTCTGGGAAAATACCAAAGGAATTCTTATTTGCATCGACTAGCAACGATAAGAACAGTGCTTATGCGTTGTAAAATCTTTGGGTAGGGAGTTGTTGCGCGGAGCGCGCTGAGTGAGAGAGAGAGAGAGAGAGAGAGAGATACGGGTTCCAGCACTTGTACTGTGCGGAAGTGTGTTGTTAATGCTCTCATAGTAGAGACTGCTATTTTCGGCGTCTTCATGTACGCACACCGGCCAAATGTCTAGCAGCAGGAGTACAGACAGTGGAATGGGCGGGAGAGGCTATATTATGATTGCCCGTTCCTGTAATTAGCCGTGGCTCCACGAGATGCTACCGTCTTCAACAACAGAAGCATTCCAGCAACATAGTTTCGCCGTCGGCTCCGAGTTTTGTCGCACGCACGGCGCTGAGGTAAGACTGTTCACTGGTAGACAGTAATAACGGCTATCCCAGCAGCACAACTGAATGTGATTTGATTGATAAAATTTATTTAAATAATAATCATCTAAGTTCAGGGCGATTGTGTCTTTAAATTCCCCAGACTTTGTTACCAAGCAGGGTCCTTGTTCTTTTTCCTATATGCAAACCGAATGTCATACGAAAGAAATTGAATAGTTATAGCCAGTTTATTAGTGAGTAATTTATCTTTTAAGAATTTCCGCCTCAGTGTACTTTCAATGAACTGTTGTACAACAGAGGCTGCAGAATATTAAAGTAAAGCAATTTCATTTTTCAAGTTTGAGAATCAATCACTGGAAAAAATCCAAATCTAAAGAAAAGCACAAATAAGAGTGCGGAAGTTTTATTTATTTTACATATAGCTTGGAGCACATGGCTGTTTGGTTTAGTACGTATTCTAGTATTTAATTCTGTTCAAGTCAGTAAAAATGGCTCAGTTGCTCAGACGATAATATGAAACCCAATTTTCAAAATAAGTAACGGCAAAGTAAAAAGAGCTTGCTTTTTTTCTAAATTTCTTTGATGACGTTATGTCGAGGTCACTGAAATTCATTGTTCACGTAACGAAGTTCAATACTAACATACAGTTCAATGTGCGTATTTCAAATCATTACTCGATTTCCTTTTTCAAAATTTTATGCCAAAAAAAGTAAGAGTGACTTATCAGTTTTCTTTATCATTACATACTCACTTAAATTAGTGTAAAAAAAACGTGGCAACCTTCAGTTGCCACGTAAGTGTTTAATAATACATGTTTTACTTTACCATAATCTTGAACAGGATTTTCGATGTAAACTGCCCTAGTGGGCTGGTGTCCGTTAATTACTTTCTTTTCGTTCATTACAGAGATTTTTGAATTCATGATCAGTGGTACCTCTTTTCTGTCCGGTGTAGTTCGTGAGTGAATGCACAAAATAACTTTCATTTTTCCAAATTATAGCAGTGTTCTGTTTAATTACTTTTTGTTTTTAGTACACTTTTCCGTCAGAAATGTCGGTTGTACACTTTCCTCCTACGTACCGGTTTTAGTTCTTCGGGAAAGACAGCCTTATCCAATTAGAAAAAATCCATTAGGAAAACACGCAATCCACGGTCATATTTTATATCATTGGGATAGGCCGATTAGTAAGAGGGAGGTTACAGTGTGCTACGAATTGCTTTCCCTAGGAGTAACCAACACTGCTGACATTTATGATCAACGAATGAGACGTTTTGCAGATGCAATACAAAAAGAACGAACAGAAAGACTCCTTGAAGAGATACTGTCCCATGACAACGCCCGTCCGCAGCTTGCTGGACTGGCAAGAATCACCATACAGGAGTTGGGTCTTAAGTCGTTTCGCACCAACCTTCTGCACTATATCTTGCGTCCTAAGATTTTCAACTTTTCCGCTCTCTATCGAATAGCCTTCAATTAACTACTTTCTGGATGGAAATGTGCAGTCATAAAGCGTCGACTACGCACCGACCAGCTCGCCAATGGAATGAACGGGCAGCAGCACACCTCCAGGAAGACATAGAGTACAGCGCCTCCTGTCAGTGCTGACTTAAACCAGCCGCACATCGTTGGTTGACTGCAGTTCGATCACAGACTTGGAGAGCATCAGTAGTGAGTCATACGAAGACGATACTAAATTTGAGTTCTGCGACTACGAATAGAGAGTAAATGTAATTCCACGTAGGAAGCAATGGAAGCACAGGAATCCACCACAATACGAGAAATCTAGTTACGTTTCTTTCCTTTTCGGAAACAACGAGTTCTGTCAAACTGAAAGTGTTTTGTACGGATGATTTTGGGTTCCTCCCACTTGCCACCGTAGCTTCTCTCCTTCCTTATTTGTGTCGGTGCTGCCTTCCACAGTAGCCGACACAACAGAAAATGCGCTCAGAACATCACTCGTCGAGTTCTTCGCCTTAAAACCACGCTATTTCTACGGCCGTGGAATCGAATACTTACCCCAGCATTAGTAAATAACGAAGGTAGATACGCTATGTGATCAAAAGTATCCGGACACCACCAAAAACATACGTTTTTCATATTAGGTGCATTGTTCTGCCACCTACTGCCAGGTACTCCAGATCAGGGATCTCAGTAGTCATTAGACTTAGTGACAGAGCTGAATGGGGCGTTCCGCGGAACTCACGGGCTTCGACCGTGGTCAGGTGATTGGGTGACACTTGTGTCACACGTCTGTACGCGAGATTTCCACACTCCTAAACATCCCTAAGTCCACTGCTTCCGATTAGATACTAAAGGTAAAACGTGAAGGGACACGTACTGCACAAAAGCGTACAGGCCGACTTCGTCTGTTGACTGACAGAGACTGCCAACAGTTGAAGAGGACCGTAATGTGTAAAAGGCAGACATATAACCAGACCATCACACAGGAATTCCAAACTGCATCAGGATCCACTGCAACTATGATAGTTAGGCAGGAGGTGAGAAAACTTGGATTTCATGGTCGTGCGGCTGCTGATAAATGCCAAACGACGCCTCGCTTGGTGCAAGGAGCGTAAAGAATGGACGACTGAACCGTGGAAAACGTTGTGTGGAGTGACGAATTACGGTACGCAATGTGGCGATCCGATGGTGGGTGTGGGTATGGCGAATGCCCGGTGAACGTCATCTTCCAGTGTGTAGCGCCAACAGTAAAATTCGGAGGCGGTGGTATTATGGTGTGCTGGTGTTTTTGATGGAAGGGGTTTGCACCCCTTGGATTTTTACGTGGCACTATCACAGCACAGGCCTACATTAATCTTTTAAGCACCTTCTTGCTTCCCGCTGTTGAAGAGGAATTTGGGGATGGCGATTGAATCTTTCAACACGATTGAGCACCTTTTTATAGCGCACGGCCTGTGGCAGTGGTTACACGACAAGAACATCGCTGTAATGGATTGGCCTGCAGAGTTCTGACCTCAATCCTATTGAACACCTTTGGGATGTTTTGGAACACCGACTTCATGCCAGACCTCAACGACCGAAAACTATACCTCTCCTCAGTGCAGCTCTCCGTGAAGAAAGGGCTGCCATTCCCCAAGAAACCTTCCAGCACCTCATTGAACGTATTCTGCGAGGGTGGAAGCAGTCATCAAGGCTAAGGTAGGACAAGACCAAACTGAAATTCAGCATTACCGATGGAGGGTGCCACGAACTTTTAAGTCATTTTCAGCCGGGTGTCAGGATCTTTTTGATCACATAGTGTATATTATTGATGACTAAATTCTAGGTAACATGTCTCTGTTGTGTTCGTAACTTATGGAAAAACGGTATGAACTTATGTACTAGCCCAGTAGATTTATATGGATTTGCTGACCATATACTGAATCAAAATAAATACAATGAAAACAAAAGTAATGGCACTTGGAGGAAATAAGATGGTAAAAATATAGCTGAATGTAGAACACATGGTCCGACTAAAAAGTAGAGCTCCCACAAGATATTGTACAATGCCAATGTAACTCCAGACACGTGTATGTATGGTAAGTATGCATGTTTGTATGTAAATGATTAAAGTTGTCATAAACCCTTTCCGTCAAGGCATTCTCTTATACTGAATAGGGACGACATGAAGTAAATAAGTCAATAACTGTATAAAATGTATCATTGGTGTATTTATCTGTAGGTTAGTGAATGTACATTTTGGTATTATTGAGATATTTTTACCAAACGACATTTAGAATTTCATACTTAGGAAGAGATTATCACTCAATAAATAATATACTTCTTACTACTAATGTTTGTATTACTGTTCTCTTGGACATGTACGTTCTGATTCAGTGTTAATTCTCTTGGACGCCACGCCAGGTGGTTTGCGGACATCTTAAGATCTGAAGTACGTTCATACGGGGTGTTTATAAATAAATATCAGGGTTTTATTGCCTTATAATATTTATTGTATTAAACATACAGCTATAAATATGTCAAATGAATGAGCAACTCAAACAGTTTTACCAAGAACCTTCTAAATGTTCAATGTGAGCACCATTTGTCACATGGCACACATCAAGTCTATAGCCGAGTTCTTCCCAAATGTTAAGTGTGTCTTCAGTGATTGTAGCAACAGCTGCTTCAATCCCGTTTCTTAATTCAGGGAGATCTGCTGGTAGCAGAGGCATGTACACACGATCCTGGATGAAGCCCCAAAGTAAAAATTCCATTGCCTTTGGTTGGGTGAATGTGGAGGCCATGCAAAGCAAGCCCTGTCATTGGGCCCCATGTGGCCTATCCAGTGCTTGGGTACAGTGAAGTTCAAGCAATCGCGAACTTCACTATGCAAGTGAGGTGACGCACCATCTTGCTGCAAAATGAAGTTCTCTTGCTCATCTTCTTCCTACTGGGGGAAGAGCCATTGCTCTAGGGTATGAAAGTAAGAAGTGTCAGTTACAGTAGGTTCACCAAAAAAGAAAGGCCCATAAACTTTCTGCTGGGTTACGGCACAAAAAACAGTCACTTAGGAGGAATCTTGTAGCATTTGTACCACCTCGTGAGGATTTTCTGAGCCCCAGATGCGCACATTGTGAGTGTTAACATGTCCACTGAGATGAATAACAACATGATCCAGAAAATCTTCATCGTCGTGAAAGAACGTTTCGTTTGCGAAGTTGGCACGTAATCCATGGTGTGGCGGCCGTAGAGCCTGTAATAACTGTAAACAGTAAGGACGTAGTTGTATGCATTATCTTAAAACTTTCCAAACAGTTGACACGGGAACTTCTAATGCAAGACTAGCCTTCCAGACTGATTTCGTTGGGCTACGAGTGAACGACTCTCTACTCGCTGAACAGTCTCTTCACTAACTCTATGTCGCTGTGTGCTCTTCTGTTTACAAAGGCAGCCGGTATCTTCAAATTCATAATTCCACCTACAAACGTTATTATCACTTGTAGGATCACAACCGAACTTCAGCCGAAACACACGTTGCACAGTAACTACAGATTCAGTCATTGCAAACTGCAAAACACGAAACGCTTTCTGTTCACTAGTCGCCATCTTCGCTGCTACCGTTGTCTAGGGGATTGCGGCGGAAACATTGCGCCCTGCGCATGCGCACTGGTGCCAAACACAACTGTTTGACTTGCTCTTTCATTTGATACATCATTTATAACTGTAAGTTTAATGGAATAAATATAATAAAGCGCTAAAATTCCGATATTAATTTATAAACACCCTGTACTTTGCTGCGAAAATTTAATTCTCAGTTACAAAATTGGACATGGCCAGTAAGTGCGTACTAATATTCGCTCCGCATATTTTATGTATAAAAAGTATTGAGCTTACATTATTTATCTCAGTTTTTAATTGAACTATTGTGAGGCGGGCTTTACCATTTAGGAGGCTAAGAAGTGGCAAATAGTGACATTTTCACCCGTATTTAACGCTTGATAAATACTTCAATGGGTTTCAGTCGCTTCTTTTGATGGAAGCCGCTACCAAATGCGTAGTTAATTAGATTTCTTTTCAATTATACTGGCAGCAATGAATCAGTTCTTGACATTAAATATTATTATTTTTGGCTTTGTGTGCGCATTAGTCACAACATAAAATCTGTTTATCATCGTCTGTCGTACGAGGCGTATTAGGAAAGTAAGGGTTATTCGATCACAAAAAAACTGTGTTCGTTAAAACAAGCTTTCATTGGTAGCTTTTATTTTTTTGCTACCTCACTTCTACATATTTGTCCATCACTTACATGGACTTTTGCAGCGCTGCGCTAGCACCTTCTAACCATTCGGCAGAGAAGGTGTACGATTGTGAAATGATTCAGTTAACATCGACGATCTTCATTTCCTCCTCATCTTTAATTCTTGACTTCAAGTCATTGTTTCAAACTCATCTGAATGCCATTTTGGGCTGTAGGAGTGGTGGTCGGAAGGATTACAGCACAAACGTGAAGTGGTCAGCGGTTCAGGGACTTTAAAAGTTGCTAATTTGCATGGCGAAGCGCTGAATGGCAAATCCAAACCGATGGCACTGTACTACAAATGGACGGAAAAATGCTGTCTTTTCTACGACTGACGATTATTACTCTGTCTTCACAATTACCTCACGTTGGAAACACAGTTAACTACACGATTCTTTCGGGAAACCTCAGATATACAACGCAGAATCAAAACAACTGTAGAAGCAGTGGCGCCAGTCAGCTTCACCAAAATCGAATGTGGTAGCAATCCTTCTACCTGAGTACAAAACTGATTCATCCCGATCTCTGGACCAAAACTGCCATTCGTTTGGTTGATCTGAGACTGTGATTAGCAGTAGGATCTGATATTAACTGCTGACGTTCACCAGACTGATACTTATCATCCAGACTTTGAAGACCCGACAAGTTGTTTTCCGGAAAAATCTTGGAATACAGCTTGTGTCCCTGAACCGCTAACCATATCTCGTTTGTGTTGGAATCCTTCCGACGAACCACCCTACAACCCCAAATGGAATTTAACTCTACTTGAAATAATGACTTGAAGTCAGGAATTAAAGATGGGGAGGAACTGAATGTCGTCATTGTTAGCTGAATAATTTCATAATCGTACACCTTCTGTGCCGAATGGTTGGACGGTCCTATTGCAGCGTTGCGAAAAGTCCATGTAAGTGATGGGCAAATATGTAGAAGTGAGGTTGCAAAAAAGTAAAAGCTGCCATTAAAGCTTGTTCTAGCGATCGAATGACCCTTACTTTCCAAATATGTCTCGTACTACAGGAACTGATAAGGAAGTTCTATAATGTCATTAATAAGCATACAATGACCGAACTAATAATGTTTAGTTAAAAAAGTTATTTATTGCTACCAGTAAAATGGTATTCCGCGTGAGATTAGTTTCTCCTTTAGAGTTCTATCAGTACTGCGGCTTCATCTCATATCGTGACAATATCGTCATACTATTGTCCAATCTTCCTTCAATTTCTACCATACATGGTACTTGTTCTTTCTGCCTCCTGCTTACCTTGTTTAATTCCTTTTCCAGGACTGTAAGTTGTAATTTCGCATTTATTCCTTCCTGGGCTTTCTCTACATTTTCTGCCAACTGTTTAGCTGATTGCACTACCATCTTGGCCTCTGTAGCCTCACCCTTTGCTCCCGTTGGTAATCGTTATCTATCTTTCAAATTTTCGCTCAAAATGTCCCATTTTTCCTTTATTTCCCTTCCTAGCTGCCCTCATTTTCAGGCAACATTTTCTTTGTTGTGCCTCATTCTTCTTTCCCATTTTTTGCAAAATTTCCGCTAACAGATGTCCTGAGTTACTTTGCTCACCTCTCTTACTGACACTCGTGAGCTCAATTGAGAAAACGTCTGCATTTGAGAAACTGCCCAGCTGCTCCCTTCTACTTAGTAATCTCTGATTCTTCTAAGCACACCCTCGTGTCGTGAAATTACTCTGGGGTCCTCTGTCGATTAAATTTTTAAATGCCAAAGAAGACCGTAAACATGAAACAGTTACATGTAACCAAGGTTGGTGGAGATTCAAGACAAAGACCAGAGAGGTAAGTTACAACATTATTAGTACACTGATCCTTTCTCCCGTGCACTTACGACAGTTATTTCCAAGATCTGAGTTCGTAAATGGTTGCATGCCAGAAGAGCTTGGTCCTCCTACTCACTAACACTGTAACATCTACAGAGTACACTGCGAGCTATACAAGTCGAAGCCATTTGCAGAGCTCACAGTTTCTTTTTAGTAGCCTCTTTGTGTGGTCCGCCAGTGTTGCTGTCAGCAACCAATGTGCCCGACGGTGCCTGCGAATCCCGAAAAGTTACCTAATGCAAACTGTAGATCATGCTGCTGCTGCAAAGTGAAATGTCTATTTCTCAATATAAATTCTGTGAGTAGAATCCGAAGTGGTTCTCTCACTATCAGTGGAGGAGGTGTCACCTTAGCTCCTTCTGTCTTCCAACATATCAATTGCCCCCCTTTTTTAGGCAGTCCTAGGCTGTCATGAGCAGTTATCCAATGACAAGCGTCGGTTCTCATGGAGTGTCCTCCCACTTCTCAATAATTTTCCAGAACTACTTATACTACATCAGACCGAGCTGACCAACGAAATTGCCGCATTTGCGCGCCCAGAGGCCTACACCTAAAGAAAAGACTCTGTTTAGGCTCTGTCCTGTCAGTGCCTTAAAGGAGCGCATTAGCACATTGTTTCCTATGACCCTCCTACGATTCCTATCTGTTTTATGCATATGAAGGGCCAGCTGCAGGAATTGAGAAAGTTGCAGTCACGCTTACAAAACCCTCAACACCTCGCCTGCTGTGTGCTGCAAGGAGCATAGTGACATAAATTCTTTTAGCTTTCACCAAGCATGGATAGCGGTCACCGGTATATTGCTGTCTTATCGCCAGACTGGTGCCATCTTCTCTGCGTTCTCCGTTCAAGACTCATTGTTGCCCAACTTGCGGGCTCTTTACTGTACTTTACAACGCCCTCACCACGGAAAAACGCTTTAGGAACGTGGGAGCGGTGGTCACCTCGTGAAGGATTCTAATGGTTCCTTTGCATCCGTCCAGAGAGCTCCAGCGCTACCCGTTGTCCACATTGTGTTGACTCATGATGGGTGTCCCTTCGTCTAGCCCAGTACACACGACGCTGTACTATCTGGCATAGGCGTCACCTTTTAAAATTTGTTTTACGTTAATGGTGCCCTTCTGCCTGCTCTGATGTAATGTCTGTCTGTGAAACTGCCAGCCCAGCGAAACGTAATTCTCAGGAAATAAAACGCCTACAAGTATTTCGTGTATTGGCAATCACTATCGATAATCTGTAATAAGAATAAAGGAATATATCGATAATGTCATAGTCAACGAAACTGTTAGTTTGGCAGTTTAAAACCTCTTATGTAACGTATTAACGTAGTATACTAGAATAATATGATATGGAGCCTGAGGTCTAGGTTGTACATAGTGTCACACTCGGAAAATGCAATGCATAGCCCAAGGTGTAGGTTGTGATCCAATGCTGAGAGAGCATGTTCCTCTGAATAATGTACAGTTGGAGTTCTAAATTTTAATCTAATACAACACTAGCTGTGTGAGCATCCAGGATCCACTAGGTTCATCTGTGGCAATACTCAATATACTTAATTAATTACTAGATGTGCAGTTTATTTGTAATGTTACCTCCCATAATCAAGACTCTGTATGTTGTATATTATGTTCATGTATTACAGTATTACCGAGACTACTTAAACCTACATCCTGGGTTAGCGTCGCAATTTTCTAGTATCCTACAAATCCAACCTAAACCTCAGGCTACATACCGCATTATCCTAATACATGATACCAACATATATGGGTCGTAGGTTATATATTGTTCTGGTACTTTCTTCAATAAGAGAACACGTGTTATAAACATTCATAGTGATACCAGCTACAGCTTACGCTAAGTATCAAGGAATATGATTAGTAATTGGATGTAATATAAGAGCTTTTAAAGTTGCACTCTAGACAGTTAGGTAGTATCTTTTTATGGTCATACCACACTGAGATATCATAAGTAAATACTGTAATAACATAGTACATGTAAATCATAAACACCATGTATCACATGGCCACTATACAATTGTTCTTAACTGTGTAGTGTCACACAGGTCCTAGAAGACCCTGGACGCTCACCCAACTAGTGTTTTGTTATATGATGTTAAAATGTAAATCTGGAGCTGTATATTATTCATAGAAATGCTCACTTTATGCACTGGACTGTAACCTAGAGTTGGAGCTACATAGCGCATTTTCCTAATGTGTCACTATGTAGAACCTAGACCTCACGCTATGTATCACATTATCCTAGAATACGTCATCGATACTAACGTATTACATAAGGGGTTTTACTGTTCGTGTATTCTTATATTATATTCCTTCACTATGAAAAGGCTTTTTAATAAATATTTATGGTTAGAGCAAGTTGGTACTTTCACTGATATTAATTTGATCTGACATCCGGTATTGTAAGCATTGACAGTGTTTTCTATATTTTTATCTGTTGTTGGAAAGCGTTTGGTCCGAAACATGTGTATAATCAGCCAATATGTAACAGTTATTGTAACCTATACCATGACTCAGATAACAGGCTGAATACATTCTACAATAACGTCGTCGTCGGCTGATACTCTTATCCGAGTTTTCATTTCTCTCCTGAGATTTCCTTTGTCACGGTTCAGGCATGGAAGTGTCGTTGATGGCTTAGCAATCCAATCCTAGCGTGGAACAGGCGGCCACAGACATTACAGCTGATGGAAGGTGGAGTACGTGGCTGAGCCTGAAGGAGTTTACGTCTCTGGCGTTTGTCATTCTCCATTCCTCGACGTTCCAGCTCAAAGTTTTGAAGAGCATTTGAGGTAACTGACCGCCAGCGACTTCGATCTTCTGCTATTGTGGACCAGTTACTCGGATCGATATGCAAGTTTTTCATATTTTTCTTGTACTGATCCTTATAACGTTTGAGAGGGGCACCTGTGCTCACTTCGCTGTACAGCATTTGGCGTGGAAGTCTGTCATTTTTCATCCGCTGGACGTGTCCGACCCATCTGAGTTGATGCCCAATGATAAGAGCTTCCATGCTACACATTTTTGCTTTCTCAAGAACAGCGGTGTTAGATATGAAGTCATCCCATTTCAGGTTCATGATATATCTTAGCTTCTGTTGGTTGAAGCGTTTTAGTTTCTTCAGATGACAGCAATATAACATCCAAGTTTAGCAACCATATAGCAGGGTGGAAACGACTGCAGCTTTATACACCATAAGTTTGTTGTACAGTGTTAGGTCTTTATTCAGGAAGACACGCTTTTAAGACGCTCAAATGCTACATGGGCAGCACGTAATCTATTCTCCACATCTTTTCCAGATGAGCAGTTAGATGACAGTATGCTTCCTAGGTAGAGGAAATGTTCCACTTGTTCCAAGGGTGTATCGTAAATGTATATGCTGAAATCAGAAACGGAGGAGCCAGGAGTTGGCTGCGCCATCACCTTTGTCTTTGGAATTTTGACAGAGAGACCAAATCGTTCGTACGCCCTACTGACAGCTGCAACTCTGCAGTTGAATGAGCTGGAGAAGCTTTGTCATCAGCGTACTGCAGTTCTGTCACACGAGTGGTACTGGTGAACCTTTTTGAATGGAGTGGTTTAATTATCCTCCATCGAACCTGTACTTCAGTTCTATTCCTGCATTGTTTACGGATGTCTCGTAAAGCATAGCTGCCAGATACAATGTAAATAATGTTGGTGAAAGAACGCATCCTTGTTGAAGCCCACTTGTTATTGGGAATTCACCAGTTGTTTCATTCCGGCAGAGGACCTGTCCAATCACATCATCGTGGAGAGCTTCAATCAAGTCAACAAAATGTTCAGGGCAGCCGAAGCGTTTTAAGACCATCCACATGGCTTCTCTGGGAACTGTATCAAAGGCCTTTTCTAGACCGTAGAAAACAAGTAGTAAAGGCTTTTGCTGTTCTCTGCACTTCTCCTGTAGTTGTCGCGCACAGAAAATCATGTCGACTGTCCCTCTTGAAGTTCGAAACCAGCATTGAGACTCAGGTAGTATAGTCTCTGAAAGTGTCTGGAGGCGATTTAAAAGGATTCTTGCAAAAATTTTGCCAGTGACAGTAGAGATATTCCCCGGTAGTTACGACAGACGCTTCTGTCGCCCTTCTTGAAGATGGTGACAATTGTGGAGTTCTTCAAGTCAGCTGGTACCTTGCGGGTTTCCCACATTAATAGAATGAGTGAGTCTAGTTTTTAGAGGCAAGCCGCCACCCTCAATAAGCTCCCAGGTTTCACACTCATTAGCGCCTTGCAAAATTCTTGAAAAGTTGGAGGATCAGCCATCCAGGGTTGTGGAGGGTGCCGTGCGCCATTTTTTAGAAAATCTCCAGCGGCAGTAGAAGGGCGGTTTAACAGTGAGCTGAAGTGCTCTTTCCAACGATTTAAGATGTTCTGACTTTCAGTAAGAATGGTGGATTTGTCAGCAGCTTTCAGTGTTCCTAATGAGCAGCGGATAGGTCCATACAGCTCTTTAATACCAGCGTAGAAGCCACGCAGGTTCCTTGCATCGGAAAGATTTTGGAATTCTGTAGCTTTCTGTTGCCACCATTTGTTCTTGATTGATCGTATTTCACTTTGACATTTCTTCTTGAGTTCTTGAAAGCGTGCTTTCTTTTCTGCGCAGTACGGATCTTGGGCAAGGGATAGGTAAGCATCCCGCTTTGCACTGATGATGGCTCGGATTTCTCCATGGTTGGCATCAAACCAGTCACTTCTTTTCCGTGCACTAAAACCAACAACATTCTCAGCAGTTTTGAAGATGTTCTTTAACAATAACGTAGATCTGGAGCTACTCAACAGATGTCAACTGAGCAGTGAAGATACGTAATTACATGAGACTCTACACTTTGCATGTAATTATGCTACACAACACGATTCTCATACTTCTCGTCTCTATATACCAAGTATTTATTACTGTAACATTAATGGTTACCACTTTGTTTATCTGGTAACAATGACCATAACATTGATATAACATAGTTGACATAATTGTTATTGCAATGTGGCAAATAAACTGCATATTTTCGTAATACACTAGGAGAACTACTGCGGTTTTCCCATTAACAGTCATATCTAAGAGTGAGGGTTGTGGGATAAAACAGAGATGGTGCATTTTCAAAAATTATGGAGGCACCAGACCAAGATGGAAGGTCATTATCTTGAAACTGTGCTACAAAAATTAAATTATTTATCATACTAAGTAATGATTCTGAGTTAACACTATTACACACACACACACACACACACACACACACACACACACACACACACACACGGGCTGCTTACCATATTACGTCAGTACAAGAGAAGATTTATGACCACGAACGAAAATTAGAAAATAGTAGCAAAATAAAATTAATTTAAAAAATTTTAAAAAATTTAAGTACAACATTCATTCATTACTGTCATATTTTAATTGTTGTTTAAGATTTAAAAACCAATACACATATCTTGTGTATGGGCATTATGGTTAAAATGTACATATTAAACAGCAGTTGTGGTCAATCAAAGTTTGACTATTGTACCATACATTTTTCGTACACTAGGCTTTCAAATATTTACACACCTCAATATCCTGTATTACTTAATCAGATACAAGTGGCTCGTTTACTGGGAGTGCTAAAATAATTAATAGATCAGTAGCCTAGCATATTTCGACCCTTATACCTGGAATTAAAATCGTCAGAGAATTCATAAAAATTGCTCTATATTGATGCATGACGCACATAAGTACTACTGCTGGTCTAGTTTCTGGCTGAAAATGCACTTGTCGACGAGAATTCCCAAAGTCACTATGTCATTTCTACTTTTAATACGTCAAAAACCAGTCTGTAAAACCGATGTCATAGTCAGCCAAACATTATAGTGACTACATGCAAGTGTATCACTTCATACTGCAGTTGGAAATGTTACCTTCCACTATTACACAGTGGAAAATACATGACACTTCTATGAAATAGCATAATGAACAGTTGTAACTCGCATTCTCCTAAGTAAGAAAAGAACGTGGCTATGGTTTCAAAGACACCTACTCATTATAGTGACTCCATGCTACATGAATAATAATTTTATCTTACAGTACAAAACTTCTGTTGTTTTATGCTGATAATACTAAGCAGGTAAGACAGTGGTAGTTGATGATAACTACATTACAAGGTTGGGGAGGTGGTCATCAATTTACAGTGTAATTACAATTACCCAGGATAAGGATACACATACATGTCGGCATGATCTGCAGAGTTACGACTACTTCCAGCTAGTTCCATCTAGCCCTGACGAATCAAAATAAAACATATTTGTGGGTGATTACCGTCACTCCCCGATAATGTTTGGCTCCTCGGCAGTGACGGTCTAGTGACAAGGCGACTTCTGTTATCTCCAGAAACTACTGGTTAGGGTAATGATGGTCAATTGACAATGCAACTATGACTACCTTGGATATTGTTGGGAGTACAATGATAATCAGTAGGAAAGTAGACTGTCATGTTCCCCATTCTAGATACTATGGAGTGGGGGAACAGATGATCGAATACAGGGTGACAGTGACTACATTCGCACATTCATTTATCTCGACTCTCCGAAATATGACTTGCTAGAAGACTGTGTCAATGTGAATATGCAGACATTAGAAAGTCTAATCGAAATATCGGCTAAGAAAATTGAAACTTGTTCCAGCAAGTTGTGACTTATCTCGACAAGCATAAGAGATTATTCAACAAGTTGAGAGAAATCAGAACATTTTTAGACTGTTGTTGATACCCTGCATCTCAAATGTTATTCTGTATGTTCAGTGGGTGTCACCTACTGGGAAGTTCTCGGCTCCTGAGGAAAACGCTATTTCTGTCATTCCTTGTGAAATATTTTATAACATTCTAGTCTCATAAAAGTAAGCCTTATAGACAGAGAAAGAGAAGAAAGAGAGAGAGAGAGACAGAGAGAGAGGGGGGGGGGGAATTGGGAGAGGTAGAGAGAGAGAGAGGAAAAGAAAGAGAGACAGATGAAGAGAGTGAGGAGAAAGAGAGAGAGAGAGAGAGAGAGAGAGAGAGAGAGAGAGAGAGAGAGAGAGAAACAGACAGACAAGCAGGGGCAGTCTGATGATGCAGATGTGGAAAAATTGTATGTAATTTTTTCGTGTTGTGTACAAACATAAATAATGTCTTGCTCCATATCTGTAACAACCAGCCTGTCAGAACTGTAAAAGGGTGCCCTGCAACTCTGACAACTTGCCCCATAATTCTAACAATTTGTCCCACAACTGTAACTATTTCCTCTGGAACTGTAACACCTGTTTCACAAGCTGTGATATCAATTCAGGTTAAAACAGTGATCCAGGAAGTGAACGTTTGCGTAACGTTTGGTAATTAGACTACTGTCTTTGGTCACCAATGATCATCTTCAATCTGAAGGTAGTATCTGTTAGACGAAACCTGTAACTAACGAAGAAAGTTCTATGATCACTGATGGAAATAAAGGAACTTTTTGTAACACTTGTCCTAAAAAAAGGTGACAACTTCTGCAATAGTAACAACTTCTTCGCAACTGTGATAACTTTTTCACATAAGCGATTTATTATTCAGAATCCCTCACCACCTTTTATCTGTACACTGTTAACCACATCAGTTTTCGTTTCTAATTGTAACATGTATTGTATAGAAATTTTGAACCTGAGTGTATATGGTAACCTTCTCAGCTTGTTATACGACGCTGTCACTGCTAAATGTGATACATCTCATAGAGAAGTATTACAAATGTGTTGACTGTACAGTTGCTCTCAGTTTAAAGGCCCCAGCAGCAGCTTGTGTTGCTTGGACCTTAAACCAGCTCTGCCCACAAATGTAACAGCTTACCCTCTGAAACTAACGCATTCCCCTCCACCATTGTAACAGCTTGCCCTGAAGCTTAAGCTGTTTGCCCCACAACCATATCGACTTACTCGGCAATTATAACAACTTGTAAGGAAAACAGTAAAATCTGGTCTGAAACAGTAACAACTTGTCTCCTGCAGCTGTAACACCTTTCTTTCGAAAAATGTAACAACATACCCTAAAACTGCAATCAGTTTCCCCAAACTCGACGGTGGTTTTTACATAAGATAGGAGATTACAAATACTTGTGAGTTGTTTCGAGTCTGCCTGCCAAAGGAGCAAGTAGTAGGGATGGAATTCCCATGTATTTCCTACCTCGTGTGAAAGGCATGGATAGTTTTGAGGCAGCTGGTTACACTTTTGTGGCAAACTCTTGAAGTTTTGGCAAAAAAGTTGGAGACAGTTCTTACAGTTTTGGACTGGAAGTTTTTACAGTTCGGTGGCAAGTTGTTTCAGTTGCAGTACTAGTTGATACAGTTATGAGGCAGCTTGTTACAGTTTCGTAGGGTAATTTGAGACAGTTTTAGGGAAAGGTGTTACAGTTGCAGGGAAGTTGGCTTTGTAGTTGGGAAGGATATTACAGTTGTGGGGGCAAGTTATTATAGTCTGAGGCAAGTTGATGAGGTTTATATACATACAACAACAAAAACATTGTATATAATATTAATCACATTTTGGTGATATGGTACTTACCTACACACTAAGATACCCACTTCAATAGATCTTGACGATGATCCAAGTCTAAATATATCGAACGTTGTTGTACTTTATTACGGCTTAATGCTGATATCATGAAAGTAATACATAATATAGAAGTTTGTATGGTCAAATGATGAATGCATCATACAAACATTGTTACATAGGTGTGGTCCAAAAATATGAAAAGGTTAACCGCATCTATCTCATCATCATCTTGTCTGATTTATTCACCTCAGTAAATTCTCTCTCTCTCTCTTCTCTCTCTCTCTCATTCTCTCTCCGTGTATCTTTTAGGTTACCTATTTGTAATGCTTACTTTAATGAGGTAACATTATATTACTGAAGGAATGAGAGAAATACAATTTTTTCCAATATGTGACGTCTCCAATAACTAACTCCTCCCCATTTCAGATGCAGCATACTATTTGAAGTACAATAGCTAATATCCACTGCACTGTGGGAAGAAGTCTTGATAAGTCTCAATTTGTTTGCCAATCGCTTTTGTTTGTTGAAATAAATCACAAATAGGTGGAACAAGTCTCAAACTGCACAGTCGACATCATGATTAGTGTTGCTGACATCTGCATATGCACATTGCCACAATGTACACGTGCGTCATACTTCTCCATGTCGAGATAAATGCATATCCGGAGTAGAGACAGCCACCTTAAAAGTCACCATTATTGCCAGGAGGCAGTGTATTGTTTAGGTGACTGAAGGCATAGCTACCCTCTTTCTTACCAACATAAATGTTCAAAAAGCTATTTCAGCGAAGTGTCAAGTAGCTTTCTCTGTGTAACGGCAGAAGATAACATTTAGGACTGCAAGATGAAGTTCATACACTAGCTTGGGGTTTCTACCACGCTTAGCCGACCATGGTATCGGTTTTAGAGACGAGGCATGCAGTAACTGCTCCGTCTAGTAGCGATTAGTTGAAAAGTGGGCTGGAATCATTATGTACTGCTGAAACGTCCATATTTGTAGGCTTAGATACCATCGTCTTTCATGAATATCAGTATATCCATAAAATGTGACCTCCTACCTACTTCCTCTTTTGGATTAATTCTATTCAGGTACTGGTTTAATCGACATATATCTTCTTTGTCATGTGACCACAATACAAACGTCAGTGAAACGGGACCAGATGTTCAGTACTTTGTCGGCTGAGCTCAGTGTCTGTTCCACGACTTTCTCCATGAAGAAGTTGGCTACTCGGCTTCAAGGTCTCCCCATACACAACTATCCGACTGCTCGAAGTTCTTAACCTGTAATATATATTTATAAAATCTAGACTTAACGACAGAAGGCAGCATTGAGCAAGTTACAGTAGAACAGTAGGAAAAATTTCAGTGTTAATTCAACTGCTGTGGAGTAGTTCTGCCACTCGACTTTTTGGACGCTTTCTATTTATTTGTGTTATCCTAGAGTTCACGTTCTCCTGGAAGAGTAGTCGCTGTTGAAACGCCAAAGTTATCTGTAGGCGGACAAACGAAGGAATGGTCCAATTGTTAAAGAACTAACCGACAGCCTCACACTTTTTGAAAATTTAAAAAAATCATGCGTAAAGTACGGAATTACAACTTTGAATTGATATTACAGGCAGTGCTCTTATATGATGGAAAGTAAAATGAAAACCTTAAAATTGTAGTAAAAAATCAACATTTTGCTCCCTGTAAGGGGCCGTTACTGTTACCATTGATGTCAGGAATACCCCATAGGCGGCAGCAGACTACAATCAAACCTGGATCTATCGAATCTGAAGGGAAGGCAAAAACCATTAGATTTATCGAGTGATCGCTATAGCTTCGAACGCGAAAAAAGAGTTATTACTGTTCTGTGATTTTTTTCGCGTTTGTGTATGATAGGGGCCAATGTTTGGTTTCGGTAACATAAAAAAATTAAAATAGATTGTTGTCCCTATTATTTTATTCTTTCTGAACTAGGCAACAGTTTATAAGTTTAAAATAAAATACTTTCATCGCAAAAAGTGCAATTCAGTAAATAAAAAAGCAGCAAGTACATAAAAATTTCGAGAATCATCGGCTTTAAAAGTAATCCATAATCTTACCTTGCTTTAAACTTTGTATCACCTTTCAGTCACTTTCGTTGTCTGTGATTATATCAGTTGATAACACATTATTCGCTACCTCCTTTACAGTTCTCCACGTACCCTCTATTTTTGTCGAGAGTCACTTTGACTTGCTTGGCCGTCACTGGCTGTGCTTCTTCGACCTCGACCTCTTCCCTTACCTCGGCGTCATTGTTGCCGCCTTCTCTTTAGTTCGCTGTCTTGAGGGAGTCCATAATCTCGACTTCTGTTAGTGACCCTGCTACTGCTACAATGATGTCCACATACAGGAAATCTTCAAAAGAACGTGAGCATTGTTAAAGTGAGTCACCACTTTCGTCCAATCGTACAGGTGGATACTGGCACGGGGTGTCACCTGTTAAGTAGAGTAAAAAATAAAAAGTTTAATCATAATTTCTGAAAACCAGTGTCAGAATCAAACTAAGATTTTACATTCTCATAAGTTAAACTCACCAACTGTCCAGTTCCATCTGTCGTCGAAAATCCATGTCTTCAGAAACAATTCACAATGGTTTGCTCCTTCATGTTTCTCCGAGCATAATCCAGCATTCTGTAGCATTTAAAATGTTGATACTTGTAGCGTTCTCATCGTCAGTATTTCGGATTGTTATTCAGACTGCTACATATCTATAGTTTTCTTGGGCCTTTTTGATTATTCATTGATAAAAGGGCTGCAGTTCTGAGTTATTGTTAGGTGGAAAAAATTACAGTGTCATGGATTTTAACAGAGGGATAGCATTTTGCGCTCTGTAATTGTCCACAAACAACACAACTTTTCGTTTTTCAATAGTCATTTTTCAATCAAAATCCTTTAACTTTTGGAAAAAAAACACTTCTGGAGCCATTCATGCTTTCTTAGGTTTCTTAGAATTTCCAATCATAAGTGGCCTGCCGGTCATATATGTTGCTAACAGGATAATAACACGATCTTTGCTTAGCTTACCCCCGTGACATTTTCTCCTCTGAAAGTCAAAGTTTTATCTGGAAGACATTTGTAAAGAGTCCAAGTTTGTCTGCGTTAAAGATAACATCCAGTTTGTAACCTTGAAGTATCCTCTGCAGTCTTACTTCCACTCATCACAGATTTTGTTATCTACACTGACGCTTTCTCCACTCAGTTTTCTGAAAACAACACCGTGTCTTTCTCTGAAATATTCTAACCACCTTTTTCTCGTAAGAAACCCATCGCATCCCGACGCTGTGGGAAAGCAGTCTGCCTTGTATTTCAAAACACGTCCACCAACGTTCACATTACTGTTCTTCTGGTGTCGGACTTACTGCACTAAACAGATTAGATTAGATTAGATTAATGCTAGTTCCATGGATCATGAATACGATATTTCGTAATGATGTGGAACGAGTCAAATATTCCAATACATAACATAATTAAGTTAATTTAACAACATAATTAAGTTAATATAATAACTTGTTTATTTTTTATTTTTTTATTTTTTTATAATTTTATTGTTGCGTTTTTTTCTTAATTTGTATCTAAAAATTCCTCTAAGGAGTAGAAAGAGTTGTCATTCAGAAATTCTTTTAATTTCTTCTTAAATACTTGTTGGTTATCTGTCAGACTTTTGATGGTATTTGGTAAGTGACCAAAGACTTTAGTGGCAGTATAATTCACCCCTTTCTGTGCCAAATTTAGATTTAATCTTGAATAGTGAAGATCTTCCTTTCTCCTAGTATTGTAGTTATGCTCACTGCTATTACTATTGAATTGGGTTTGGTTGTTAATAACAAATTTCATAAGAGAGTATATATACTGAGAAGCTACTGTGAATATCCCTAGATCCTTAAATAAATGTCTGCAGGTTGATCTTGGGTGGACTCCAGCTATTATTCTGATTTCACGCTTTTGTGCAATAAATACTTTATTCCTCAGTGATGAATTACCCCAAAATGTGATGCCATATGCAAGCAATGAGTGAAAATAGGCGTAGTAGGCTAATTTACTAAGATGTTTATCACCAAAATTTGCAATGACCCTTATTGCATAAGTAGCTGAACTCAAACGTTTCAGCAGATTCTTCAATAAAATTCTTCAGGGTATCAGACCGCATCGTCATAATTTTAAAATGCGCCAACGTTTCGGCCAGCAGATCATCAGTGTGTTTCTTCCAATTTAATCTCTCATCAATGGACACACCTAATATTCTACCTTAGCTATATGCTTCTGATTAAGGTCTATATTTATTAATGGCATCATACCATTTACTGTATGGAACTGTATATGCTGTGTTTTATCAAAATTCAGTGAGAGTCTGTTTACAAGGAACCACTTAGTAATTTTCCAAAAGACATTATTGACAATTTCATCCGTGAATTCTTGTTTGTCAGGTGTGATTACTATACTTGTATCATCAGCAAAGATAACTAACTTTGTCTCTTCATGAATATAGAATGGCAAGTCATTAATATATATTAAGAACAACGAAGGACCCAAGAACGACCCTTGTGGAACCCCATTCTTGATAGTTCCCCAGTTTGAGAAATGTGCTGATCTTTGAATATTATGAGAACTGCTTATTTCAACATTCTGCACTCTTCCAGTTAGGTACGAATTAAACCATTTGTGCACTGTCCCACTCATGCCACAGTACTTGAGGTTGTCTAGCAGAATTTCATGATTTACAAGCCAGAGGTTCCCAAACTGGTGGGCGCGCCCCCCGGAGGGGGGGCGGGGGGGGGGGGGGGGAGCATGATGATGTTGCAATCGCAGTGTAATCGCATGACATAGGGATCCAGGGGTTGACAGGGTAATAAAACGGCATTTTTGCAGTTACGCAGTATAAGTGATTATTATTCTGATGAACATAGCCTACTACGGCTAAAAGTTATAACATGATTACGTTCAGTTCATGTGTACAAATGTACGGAATAGTTAATACCTGACTTTTCTGTTTTCGAATTGTCAGAAGTAAGTTGTTTACAAATCTGATACATTACAATTAACGCATATCGCCTTCGTAATTTTGAGAGTTTCTGTGTTGTGACATTCTAAACCTGACATTCTAAACGTGTGCCGTTTTATTACCCTGTCAACCCCCGGATCCCTATGTCATGCGATTACACTGCGATTGCAACATCATCAGGCAGACTGTATACGCTTCCGTACATTTGTACACATGAACTGAAGGTAATCATGTTATAACTTTTAGCCGTAGTAGGCTATGTTCATCAGAATAATAATCACTTATACTGCGTAACTGCAAAAATGCCGTTTTATTACCCTGTCAACCCCCGGATCCCTATGTCATGTGATTACACTGACTTTATCAGGAAGACTGTATACGCTTCAAATGAACTGGCGGGGCTCGTAATTTGGACGCCAGGGCTATGCCCTTTGTCACCAGAAAAATGAGCACGACGTGAATGCGAAACTAGTACAAGTGTTCGTTCTGAGCAGAGTACTTCATGCCGTTCTGGAATGTTGCAAGGGGGGCGCTGGTGGAGTTAGCGGTATAAACCTAATATTTCTTTTTAATATCGATATTTTAATAAAAATGAATGTGCAGGTACTAATGATAGATTATGGTGCTAAATGCAATCGTTTGGCGTCCCACTTCCCGCAAACCTATCTCAATAACATATCCTAGAACATAAAGCTTTTGAAGATCACGTTTAGAATGTCAGGTTTAGAATGTCACAACACAGAAACTCTCAAAATTACGAAGGCGATATGCGTTAATTGTAATGTATCAGATTTGTAAACAACTTACTTCTGACAATTCGAAAACAGAAAAGTCAGGTATTAACTATTCCGTACATTTGTACACATGAACTGAACGTAATCATGTTATAACTTTTAGCCGTAGTAGGCTATGTTCATCAGAATAATAATCACTTATACTGCGTAACTGCAAAAATGCCGTTTTATTACCCTGTCAACCCCCGGATCCCTATGTCATGCGATTACACTGACTTTATCAGGCAGACTGTATACGCTTCAAATGAACTGGCGGGGCTCGTAATTTGGACGCCAGGGCTATGCCCTTTGTCACCAGAAAAATGAGCACGACGTGAATGCGAAACTAGTACAAGTGTTCGTTCTGAGCAGAGTACTTCATGCCGTTCTGGAATGATTGTCATGAGTGCTAACAATGAAACATAACCCAGCTAGGTAGACAATGAAGTCCATTAGTGAGGCTATTTTTTTTTTCGAACGGTCAGTACTACAGCTCTTCCATTCAGGTTACTTGTCTGACAAAACGGTTATTTTTCTTCTGCCTTTTTGAAATACGGCATTATTTCGTTTGAAATTAATGTACGTTCTTTGCTGCGACAATGGATTCTTTTGGTACGAGTACAGAGATAACTGCTTGGCACTTTGCACAGTTTCCAGCGATGTGTGAGGTGTATCCATGACCTTACTTAATTGCTGTGAAATTTGAAAACCAATTCAAGGATGTTATCTCAAAACTTATAACGTTTCGTTTATAAGTAACGAAAGACAGGGCCACGAATATGATTTTGGCATATAACCCCAGGCTGCAGTGCTCAGAACAGCACCGCAGAACAGGTAGCAAATTCTTAGGGTGGCTGTGGGCTGTTCCCGCCCTAATGCGGGAAAAGCCCGTTTCGCCCAGCAAGAGCCCTGCTCGGCCACCAGGTCGCAGACACACAGTGCACTGACTACCTGCGCTGCGGCTGGGCTTCCCCGTTCTTCGCCCCACTCCTCACAGGCTGCCATCTGAGGTGCCGACAGATGACAGTAGCTTTCCTTCATTTCAGTTGGTTGCTTGCAGTTGTTGACACATCTGATGTATTGGAATTTGCTGAAATCGCGTTGAATCTTTCACTGTTGTGCCTCAGTAAAATCAGTGTTAGTGCGAAATTATACTGTTAACTTCTTGTTTTCCTTTTACTTCACCATGAGTGTCGTGAAAAAACTTAAATATAATGATGATTATATCAAATACAGCTTTGAAATGAAAATTAAATAGACACCCTAGCTGCAAGCAGGCGTTGATACACCTCATTGGGGACATGTTGAAAATGTGTGCCGCAACCGGGACTCGAACCCGCGATCTCCTGCTTACATGGCAGACGCTCTACCCATCTGAGCCACTGCGGGCACAGAGGATAGTGCGTCTGCAGGGACTTATCCCTTGCACGTTCCCCGTGAGATCCACATACCCAACATGTCCACAAGACTACATTCGCAGTGCGCCTAATAGATGTTTGCCCCTCATACTCATTACTCGTGACAGATTAATCTACCAAGTCCCGTACGAGATCGGGCATAGCGTGTGCGCTCACACAAGAAGGTCAAAGGCCGGGAACCCACATTATTAACTATATATGGCGGTAGTATCTGTTCCCGAAAGAACAGTTACCGTGGATGACCATGCAGCTTTGCTAGAAATGAAATGATAATTAAATAGACACCCTAGCTGCAAGCAGGCGTTGATACACTTCATTGGGGACATGTTGAAAATGTGTGCCCCGACCGGGACTCGAGCCCGCGATCTTCTGCTTACATGGCAGACGCTCTATCCATCTGAGCCACTGCGGGCACTTATGCTAGAGCGTCTGCAGGGACTTATCCCTTGCACGCTCCGCGTGAGATCCACATTCCCAACATGTCCACAACACTACATTCGTAGTGCGCCTAATAGATGTTTGCCCATCATACTCATTACTCGTGGCAGATTAATCTACCAAGTCCCGTACGAGTTCGGGCATAGCATGTGCGTTCGGACAAGAAGGTCAAAGGACGGGAATCCATATTTTTAACTATATATGACGGAAGTATCTTTTCCCGAAAGAACAGTTACCATGGATGACCATGCAGCTTTGCTAGAAATTAAATGATAATTAAATAGACACCCTAGATGCAAGCAGGCGTTGATACACTTCATTGGGGACATGTTGAAAATGTGTGCCCCGACCGGGACTCGAACCCGGGATCTCCTGCTTACATGGCAGACGCTCTATCCATCTGACCCACCGCGGGCACAGAGAATAGTGCGTCTGCAGGGACTTATACCTTGCACGCTCCCCGTGAGATCCACATACCCAACATGTCCACAACACTACATTCGTAGTGCGCCTAATAGATGTTTGCCCATCATACTCATTACTCGTGGCAGATTAATCTACCAAGTCCCGTACGAGTTCGGGCATAGCGTGTGCGTTCGCACAAGAAGGTTAAAGGCCGGGAACCCATATTTTTAACTATATATGACGGTAGTATCTGTTCCCGAAAGAACAGTTACCGTGGATGACCATGCAGCTTTGGTAGACATGAAATGATAATTAAATAGACACCCTAGCTGCAAGCAGGCGTTGATACACTTCATTGGGGACATGTTGAAAATGTGTGCCCCGACCGGGACTCGAACCCGGGATCTCCTGCTTACATGGCAGACGCTCTATCCATCTTTTTTTAATTTTTTTATTTCTTTTATTTAGACGCTACCACTTTTATTTTGCCACCCTTTTTTTTCCCTGTGCCACTTTTTTCCCTTAAAAAGCCCCTTAGGAAAATGGAACTAAAAAATAAATAAATAAAAAAATAAAAAAATAAAAAAAACCTTAGTGCCACCGCCACTTTTCATCCTATAACAAAAAAAATCTGATCCACTTCAGGCGTTGGCTCCTGAGGAAACCCACCCCAGAGAGCTGCCTATAGACCAGGGGAGGTATAGGAATCAAGGTTAGGGCTATCCGTTGCCACTTTTTCTTTTTTTTTATATGATTACATTTAGGGAGCGTGTACAAATGAGAAGTCTAGTAACTAAGTGTTACAAGAAAGTGTTACAACAACAAAGGTGGCATAAAAGAGTAATCAAAAAAATAAAAATATAAACCACTGATGTAATTCTAACTAAAAGGTTCTTCAATAATGTAACTGGTTCCACTTGGAGCCTTGCCATCGTTATCTGAAATCTCCAATAGCGCCTATGAAGGGCATCTGCAACGGAGGCATTCTGCTTCGCTAGTGCCTCAAGGAAAACAGTATCCTTGCAGCAGCTTGTCTCTTCCTTTGGTCATGGCTGACAAGGCAGAACGTTGAGCCGTTAGTGTTATGCGGCACAGCACATTAACCACAGCCTGGCACTCCCCAGCTGAGTGGGGGGTTAACGAAAACGCTGCGTAAATAATTTGCGAAGAGCGTACGGTATTTCGGTGTGCGTTCGAGGGCATTGTGAGCATTTTGTAGGAACCACCAGTAATCAAGCTGCTCTTTCTCTCCGTCGCTAAAGATGTAGGCGACGGTAAGTCCTTTGAACCATGTAAGCCCCTGATATTTTGCAGGCGGAAAGTAAGTTTCATCGGGACAGAGTAGGGTCTGCGGGTCAATCATATCAGGTGTGACCCGGAGGTAACAAGCCAATATCTTCTGTGTTAGTCGCCAAACTCCGGACGATGATGCGCAAGTAAAACGATGTTCATCGGTATCCACAAGGTGACAATCTGGGCAATAAGGGGAGTCTGCCAGTCCAATAGTGTGAAGTCGCTGGCGTGTGGCATAATTTTTGTTGGCGATCTGATACCACTTCGAACGCACCGTGGATGACAGAAAGTGGTGGTGTATCGTTTTCCACACTCTTGTCCAGTGAACCGCAGGGTACTTGTTTTCCACCACGTTATGGTGAACAGCCCGCAGAAAGTTGGTATAAAAATCTTTCGCCTTTGGTGGACGTGTGGCGGAGAGGTTCAAGCTGACATAGCTGTAATCAAGAATGAAGGTCGACACATGGGAAAGCTGTGCTGCGACGTGCGCAACCGACACCGGCGGGACGTTAGAGGCTGGCATCAGAACCTGTAGTAAACGACCCGTGAGAGAGGTATATTGACTTTTCCATCGTTTCCTCATGTTGCTCATGTAAAGGGCAGCTGCTCTCGCCCTCACGTTGACCAATCCCAGCCCTCCTTTGTGCACTGGGAGGGTAAGAGTGTCGTATCGTACTTTAAAGATATGACCTGCGGAAACGTAGTAACTGAAGGCCGCCTGAAGCCGGCGACCTATCTGCAGCGGTAGTGGGAGGACCTGTGCCACGTGGTTGAGTTTGGATGCTACATAGAGGTTCAGGTATTCAACACGTTGTAGCTGATTCAAGTCCCGGAGCAGGTTCTGTCGCACCATTGCGCGTATGATCTGTAATAACCGTCGGTAGTTTGCTGCAGCTGTTTTACGTACATCTTTCTTGAACGTGATTCCCAAATATCGCAGATCAGAAACTGGTGGGAGGGGAGCGAGGGCTTCCGGTCCGAGACCACGCCCAATGTCCAACGCCGCCGACTTGCTGATGTTCAGAAGACTGCCTGCGGCCTGTCCGTATCGCTCAATCCAGGTTAGTGCGCTTTGAACTTCGTCATTGGAACGAACCAGCAGTAGCAGGTCGTCAGCGTATGTCCCATAGCGAAAGGTGACGTCCCGCAGCGTGATACCAGATAGGCGGTGGTTAAGGCCCCCTAGGAGTGGCTCGAGTGCGACTGCATAAAGGTAGGTAGAAAGGGGACAACCCTGTCGTAGAGACCTCTTAATGGGTACTGGTCCTACCGTCCTTCCATTGACCTGGACGTGTGAGCTGGCTGCGATCCAAAGACGCCGTAGGGTGTCGATGAGGCCCGGGGGGAATCCCATACAGTCCATCACTCGTAGGAGGAAGTTGTGGTGCACTCTATCAAAGGCGCGGTTGAAATCGACGGAGACGATCGCCGCTCTCAGACGGAACGCAGAAGCGATCGCTATTAAGTCCCTGCAGTCACCGGTGGCCATGTGTATGTTGGCCATGTGTATGTTGGCTTCTCCCCCCTGCGACGTCTGTTCTGGAGCGAGGATCATCGGCAAAGTCGTCTTAATACGGCTCGCCATAATCCTGGTGAAAATCTTGTAATCGGCGTTCAACATTGTAAGCGGCCGATAGTCGTTAATCGATAGCCCTCCACCTGGCTTGTGTACTGGTATGAGGAGACCTTCTACAAACGCTGGCGGCACAACACAATCTGGAGACATAAGTTCGCGGAACATTATAACCCAGCGAGGCATCATGACGTCACGGAAAGTCCGGTAGAATTCGATGGGCAATCCATCAGGTCCAGGAGATTTATTGGCCGCACCTTTGTCCACAGCGTCTTCGACTTCTTCGAGTGAGATTTCCTCTGTTAGTGCATTCACGGTAGCCTCGTCGATAGTACGTGTTATCTGCTGTAACACTTCAGTAGTGGCCTCGTCAATGACTGTTCTTTCCTTGTAAAGATGACGAAAATGATCCTCCACCGCCTTTACTATGGTTGCTTGGGTCGTACATAAGCGACCGTCGTGTTTCCTGAGTTGTGTGATTAAATGTTGACGTTGTCGGCGCTTATCCGCCACAACGTGGTGCATAGTGGGTTCCTCTGCAACCGTTTGGTCGTGCCGTCGCGAGCGGACTACTGCACCTTCTAGTCGACGCTTCGTCAATGATAGTATGTGAGCCTTGATTCTGCTTCGGTCATGTTGTCTCTCCGGGGAAGGGGGTAAGGCGTCGAGGTCCCTGAGTGCCGCGTAGTAACAATCGAGGGTCTGTCGATGCCACGCAGTCACGTCCTTGCCATATCGCATAAGTGTCCTACGGATTGCTGGTTTGGCACAGAGGAGCCACCACTCCAGGGTCGAGGTGTATCGTGGGTGACGGCGTTCACAGTCAGTCCACGTTGCTGCAACTTGCCGACGGCAATCCAGGTCCTGGAGATGAGTTATGTTGAGCTTCCAAAAGCCATTGCTGCGCCAGACTTGTTGGGGGCGTAGGTGTATAGCGCAGATATAGGCACTGTGATCGGAATAGGCTTGAGTCCATAATTCGGCGTCCACCACACCTTGTGTGAGATCTTGTGACACATATATGCGGTCAAGTCGGCTGGCCGAATGACTGGTAAGATGAGTGTGGCCAGAGCGGTTACCGTGGACTTTTTCCCACGTGTCGCACAAGTGAAGTTCTTGGATCATCGCACCCAGTTCCGGACAAGGCATGTTATGTGGGATTTGGTCCTTGGGGTGAAGTACGCAATTAAAATCGCCGGCGAAGTCGCTGTGGTCGTATCGTCCAAGGAAAAGGGAAGCGACATCTGTGGAGTAGTATCTGGCGCGGTCGTGACGTCTTGTGGTACCCGACGGCGCGTAAACATTAATGAATCGGGTGTTGAGTGCCGTAAATGCTATTCCTCGCGCGGAGGGAAGAAACGTGACGTCGGTAACTACAATGCCTTCACGCACTAATATTGCCACTCCGGTGTCTGCAGGGATACCGTGCGTCACATGTGTGGCGTAACCGTAAAAGTGCGGGAGTGCAGTCGTTTTCACTTCATGTAGGAAAGCAAAGTCAACTCCCATGGGTCGTATGGTTTCTTTCAAAAATTGGATCTTGACAGGAGAACTGATCATGTTAATATTCATTGTCGCCAGGCGGTAAGCCTGGCAACGCGTTGTTTGGGCGAGGTTATCCATGTTGAAGTTGGAGAGAAGCGAACAACGGAAGTGATGTCACCCCCCGCCAAACGCGGTCCTCCTTGTGCTGCTTATGCTGCATGATCCGGCGGCGCCTCAGCTGGGCGCGGGTCGGGATCTTGTGTCTCGACGTCCTCGGCCCACGAAGCGGGCGCGGATGTCTGTTCATGTTCCATAGCCAATGGAATGGTTGGTAGTAAGGGACTGGGCGACTTCGCTGCCTGCACTGGTACCTTCCCGCTGCTCACTGTTGCTGTCAATGGGCTGATGTTCGAAAGCTGCACGTTTTTCTGTCTGTTCTGCAAGGTTGGAGTCAGTGGAAACAGCCTCAGCTTCGCGGCTGGCTTCTTGAGGGGTCAGTTGTTCTTCCCCGGCCGAATGCGAACCGCTGTGTTCCGACACGGTCCGACGACGGCGCTTTCGGCGTTTCGGTGATCGCTGTTTCCGTACATGGCCTTCATTGTCAGAAGACGGCACTGACTCACGCTCCGCCGGAACAAACGCTTCGGTCGGTACAATATGGGAATCAATTGCCATCTTGCCGGCGTCAATGTCTGTCGCGTTCGGTAGCTCCAGAGTCGTAGTACTATTTTCCACCACTGGCCAGGTCGGCGGATCACCCAGGTTTTTGTCCGTAGAAAGTGATTCTTGTACCGCTGAAGCGGTCGGCCGTGTCTGTTGTGTGGAGAACGTCGTGAGCGCCGCCGCGTAAGTCACGGGTAGAACAGTCTTCGCCGCTGTTGGTGCAACGTCCTTCGGTGGGAGTTGTGTGATCCGACGCTGGAGGCACTCGGAACGAAGGTGTCCTTCTTTGCCGCATCCGGAACATTTCTTCGGCTGGCCGTCATAAATACACTCCTGGAAATGGAAATAAGAACACCGTGAATTCATTGTCCCAGGAAGGGGAAACTTTATTGACACATTCCTGGGGTCAGATACATCACATGATCACACTGACAGAACCACAGGCACATAGACACAGGCAACACAACATGCACAATGTCGGCACTAGTACAGTGTATATCCACCTTTCGCAGCAATGCAGGCTGCTATTCTCCCATGGAGACGATCGTAGAGATGCTGGATGTAGTCCTGTGGAACGGCTTGCCATGCCATTTCCACCTGGCGCCTCAGTTGGACCAGCGTTCGTGCTGGACGTGCAGACCGCGTGAGACGACGCTTCATCCAGTGCCAAACATGCTCAATGGGGGACAGATCCGGAGATCTTGCTGGCCAGGGTAGTTGACTTACACCTTCTAGAGAACGTTGGGTGGCACGGGATACATGCGGACGTGCATTGTCCTGTTGGAACAGCAAGTTCCCTTGCCGGTCTAGGAATGGTAGAACGATGGGTTCGATGACGGTTTGGATGTACCGTGCACTATTCAGTGTCCCCTCGACGATCACCAGTGGTGTGCGGCCAGTGTAGGAGATCGCTCCCCACACCATGATGCCGGGTGTTGGCCCTGTGTGCCTCGGTCGTATGCAGTCCTGATTGTGGCGCTCACCTGCACGGCGCCAAACACGCATACGACCATCATTGGCACCAAGGCAGAAGCGACTCTCATCGCTGAAGGCGACACGTCTCCATTCGTCCCTCCATGCACGCCTGTCGCGACACCACTGGAGGCGGGCTGCACGATGTTGGGGCGTGAGCGGAAGACGGCCTAACGGTGTGCGGGACCGTAGCCCAGCTTCATGGAGACGATTGCGAATGGTCCTCGCCGATACCCCAGGAGCAACAGTGTCCCTAATTTGCTGGGAAGTGGCGGTGCGGTCCCCTACGGCACTGCGTAGGATCCTACGGTCTTGGCGTGCATCCGTGAGTCGCTGCGGTCCGGTCCCAGGTCGACGGGCACGTGCACCTTCCGCCGACCACTGGCGACAACATCGATGTACTGTGGAGACCTCACGCCCCACGTGTTGGGCAATTCGACGGTACGTCCACCCGGCCTCCCGCATGCCCACTATACGCCCTCGCTCAAAGTCCGTCAACTGCACATACGGTTCACGTCCACGCTGTCGCGGCATGCTACCAGTGTTAAAGACTGCGATGGAGCTCCGTATGCCACGGCAAACTGGCTGACACTGACGGCGGCGGTGCACAAATGCTGCGCAGCTAGCGCCATTCGACGGCCAACACCGCGGTTCCTGGTGTGTCCGCTGTGCCGTGCGTGTGATCATTGCTTGTACAGCCCTCTCGCAGTGTCCGGAGCAAGTATGGTGGGTCTGACACACCGGTGTCAATGTGTTCTATTTTCCATTTCCAGGAGTGTAACTATGGCCCGGCATCCTCCTATCTGTAGATAGGATGGCACGTGTCGTTAAAGATCTATGCGCACTTGGCGTTCTCCATTGAGTACTGGATACGTCTTAAACTGGGTCCATTTTTCAGCCACGTGTTCGTGTACCGTGCCGTAGGGGCGGAGCGCCGCTACAACTTGTGCCGCCGGGAGTTCAAATGGAAGTTCGAATATGAGGATAGTCCGCAGTCCCATTGCGGCATGGCCGACCTCGACGTTGCCAACATTTCTATCTGCGTGGCAGAAGCGGAGTTCTTGTTTCATCTCACGAAGCACCTTGACGCATGTAGTTTCGTTTATGAGCTTTACATAGACCGTGCTACTGACGATCGAAAAGTGAAAGCCGACAATGTCGGCAGCCGGGATCTTGGCTTCCTCTTTTAAAAAGCGTTCGACTTCGAGCGCCTTTGGTCGGGTAAAGTCGTTCCGAAATGTGAATTTCAAGGTTGATCTTCTGTATTGGTTTGCCATGGTCTTGTAGCGCTACGGCGTCACGTTAGTGTCGGCCGAAGAAAGTAAACAAGGCGCGCGGGCTCTCTTTGACAGCGGAGAGCACAAACCGCACGTCTGCTTCGCTCGGCTGCGAGAGCCGCACTGATCCATCTGAGCCACCGCGGGCACAGAGGATAGTGCGTCTGCAGGGACTTATCCCTTGCACGCTCCCCGTGAGATCCACATTCCCAACATGTCCACAACACTATATTCGTAGTGCGCCTAATAGATGTTTACCCACCATACTCATTACTCGTGGCAGATTAATCTACCAAGTCCTGTACGAGTTCGGGCATAGCGTGTGCGTTCGCACATGAAGGTCAAAGGCCGGGAACCCATATTTTTTACTATATGTGACGGTAGTATCTGTTCCCGAAAGAACAGTTACCGTGGATGACCATGCAGCTTTGCTAGAAATGAAATGATAATTAAATAGACACCCTAGCTGCAAGCAGGCGTTGATACACTTCATTGGAGACATGTTGAAAATGTGTGCCCCGACGGGGACTCGAATTCGGGATCTCCCGCTTACATGGCAGACGCTCTATCCATCTGAGCCACCGCGGGCACAGAGGATAGTGTGTCTGCAGGTACTTATCCCTTGCACGCTCCCCGCGAGATCCATATTCCCAACATGTCCACAAGACTACATTCGTAGTGCGCCTAATAGATGTTTGCCCATCATACTCATTACTCGTGGCAGATTAATCTACCAAGTCCCGTACGAGTTCGGGCATAGCGTGTGCGTTCGGACAAGAAGGTCAAAGGACGGGAACCCATATTTTTAACTATATATGACGGTAGTATCTGTTCCCGAAAGAACAGTTACCGTGGATGACCATGCAGCTTTGCTAGAAATGAAATGATAATTAAATAGACACCCTAGCTGCAAGCAGGCGTTGATACACTTCATTGGGGACATGTTGAAAATGTGTGCAACGACCGGGACTCGAACCTGGGATCTCCTGCTTACATGGTAGACGCTCTATCCATCTGCGCCACCGCGGGCAAAGAGGATAGTGCGTCTGCAGGGACTTATCCCTTGCACGCTAGGGTGTCTATTTAATTATCATTTCATTTCTAGCAAAGCTGAGTGTCATCCACAGTAACTGTTCTTTTGGGAACAGATACTACCGTCATATATAGTTAAATACAGTTTTGCTTCTATACAAAAAAATGGTGTTGACCAGCCACAGTGTGTTATTTGCTATGAGGTATTGAGCAATGATTCCATGAGACCTTCTCGTCTGGAACCCCATTTGTGGGAAAAACATGGTGCATTGAAAGAGATGCCGAAGGAATTTTTTGCTGCAAAATGTGATAATTTGAAACGGATGAAGCTGGACACTGCTGGACCCTTCGCTCAGACATCAGGAAAGGTTTTTGAAGCCTCGTATGAGTTATCGCTACTAATTTCAAGGACCAAGAAAAGTCATATTATCGGAGAGCCACTAGTCAAACCCTGTTTGCTGAAAGCTGCTGATATTGTTCTTGGGCCAGAAAGTAAACAAAAACCTTCACAAATACCGTTTTCTGACAGTACTGTGAAACGTCGGATTGATGACATGGCCTAAGACATACAAAATCAATTAGTTACAGCCGTCAAACAATCGCAGTTTTTCGCAATACAGTTAGACGACAGTACCGACGTTGCGAATTGTTGCCAACTGCTAGCTTTCGTTCGATATATAGAAAATGAAGCAATTAAAGAAGAGTTGCTGTTTTCTACAGAGTTCAAGACAACTTCAAAAGCAATTCATATAAGGGCAGCCGTCTCTGAATTCTTTTGTAAAATTGAGTTATCATGGCAGAAACTGATAGGCGTATGCACAGATGGCGCCCCATCAACGATTGGATGTCGCTCAGGATTCGTGCAGATGGTCAGAGAAAAAAACCCTAGTGTTACTGCTATCCACTGTGTAATACACCGTCAAGCATTGGCAGCTAAGACACTTCCAAAGGAACTCAGTGATGTCTTGAAATTGTGCATCAAAATCGTGAATCATATTAAAAAGAGTGCGTCAAATTCCAGGTTATTTACGGCTCTTTGTGAAGACTTGGGAGCAGAGTATAAAACACTTTTATTTCGTACAGAAGTACGCTGGCTCTCAAAAGGCAATATGCTAGGAAGATTATTTGAACTTCGAGACGAAGTGATGCAGTTTTTGGAAAATAGCAAACAAACTGAATTGTATGTGGAATTTAGAAAGCCCAGTTTTCATGTTGCATTGGCTTATCTGTCAGATATTTTCGAATCTTTAAACACATTGAATTTCAAATTACAAGGTGTAGAGTCAAACATAATTTATCATTGGGATGCCATCAAAGGGTTTAGTGATAAGTTGTAACTATGGAAACGTACAATTTTAGCCTACAATATTCCTGCTTTCCCAGATTGTTTGGAATCCTGGAAGAAGCCCAAGTTCACAACGATTTTAAGGATACTGATACTAAGAGTAAAATATCGAACCATTTGCAGCACCTCATTGATGAATTCGAACGATACTTCCCTAACGATTGTGATGATAAAATTTATTACAGGTTAGCGACGGATCCATTTCACGTTGACTTGGATGTCTTGCCAGACAGACTACAAGAGGAAGTCTTAGAAATTAAAAATGATTGTACAGCGTAGTATGACTTTCAGAAGATGGATAAGCCTTTATTTTGGGTGAAATATCTCACGGTGTATCCCAGCACAGCAGAACAAGCGCTGAAACTGTATTTACCATTTTCAAACACTTATTTGTGCGAAAGAACATCTTCAGCGGTAGTGGCGATAAAAAATAAGCTGAGAAGCAAACTCAGTATTGCCAATAATTTACGTTGCGCAGTTTCTACTATTCAGCCAAGAATTCACAATCTTGTAAAAAAAATGCAAGCTCATCCTTCACATTGATTTATTTGTTTGTTTCTTGCCGTATGTGTGTGGAAATAATATTTTTATGATAAATACCCCACATTATAAGAGAACTTGTTATTTTTCTCCTAACTATTCTTACATGTAGGTAATACTGTAAAATTATAGAAAACTATTTCGAAGAAACAATATAAAATAAACATAGTGAATCTGATTTAAATATAAATATTGCGTGTGATCCTTATGGATTCTGATGTTACGTGGGGTATGTTATTTCAACTAATAATAGTATTTCTTCTGGATGAAGACACAGCGAAAGTTTATCCTAGATATGACAAGCGAAAAGTAGTCCTAAAATCGTATACTGGTGAAGAAATGGTGTGCAGCAAGGGAATGTAATCAGGGTAAGGAAGTTGTTTAATTCAAATTTTTTTAAGTTCTGTGTAGTTTGCAAAATTATTTCGTAAAACTTATTTTTTATTTTTGTCTGGTTCTGAGAACTGGGCGTTTGTCGCCGTCGGTAACTGTCGTCGTTGACATAAATGCCAACCTACGCGCAATCACAATGGGGAGCGTTGTAGGCGTACAAATCAGTGATGTTCGTTAACACCGTGACTGAGTGACTATTTTTGATAATGAATGATAGTAATAAGCTACACTCAACTTAAAATAATGGCCCGCATCCACTAATCTGCAAAGGTCGCAAATATTTTTCCTTGTTTACCAAGGACTTTCTTTACTTTAGGAGTGGCTTACAATCACTAAACTAGACTGATGTAATAACTGCGAATCGATACATTAACAGCCCACCATGTTGCATGACTCACCATCACAAATTTTTCAATAGTTTCTTGATAATTAATGAAAATCGCTATATTTTTTTAGGGGGGGGGGGGGGGGGCACGGAATTTTCTTTTCGGCCGAATGGGGGCGTAACAAACAAAAGTTTGGGAACCTCTGATTTACACAATCAAAGGCCTTTGAGAGATCACAAAAACTCCCAATGGGTGGTGTTCGGTTAGTCAGATCATTCAAGATTTGATTGGTGAAAGCATATATGGCATTTTCTGTTGAAAAACCTTTCTGGAAACCACTGTTCTAAATGCGGAAACTCAGTCTTTCGCGGTCGTTTCAAATCTGTCCCTTCATCTGTGGTAATCACGTGGTCTTCGTCCTTGATTATTGTCGACAGTGAGGTTGCCAGAATACCAAACATTATTGCTATTTCTTTCTTTTTCTTCACTCCCGCATTCACTTCGTCAATTACTTTATGCTTTCCAGCGACTGTGAGTCATTTCCGCTTGGAGTCCATGGCTGACACTTAGAGCTCACACTGTGTGAAAACAAACACTGTGTCAAATTGCACATGCAAGGAGGACGTGGAAATTGCAATGTGACGCCGTTGTCACTGACGCTTCGACGGAGGGAGGGGTGAGATTGGGATTCCCCTGTTTGCTCTCCCCTCGAAAGACTACGAAAGACTTTGATGTACAAGGGTGATTTCGATATAAACAGTCTTGTACACTGAACTTCGATACATAGAGGTAAAATCGGCGCTTCTCGAGCCTCCCAAAAACTTCCGTACAATGGCTGGTAATCTTCGAAATATCAAAGTATCGGGCTTCCAAGAGAAAGAAATGATTTTAAAATTCGATCCAGACATGTCTCAGAAAAGTCGAGGTTCGATATACCGACATTTCATTATACAGGCAAGAGATTCGCGGCCATAATAATGGTTCAACATGGCTGTCTTCTGTCATACGTTTCCTGAGCAGCGAATGTACAGAATCTACTGAAACAACAACAAATAGAGCAAGCAAGGAATGGCACAATTCCTCATTGCCAAAACCCAAGGAGTTCCGGACGCAGCCACCTGATGCGATAGTTTTGCTGTTTTAGGATGAAAGAGGTGTTATCTTGGAATCTCTTTCGACTAGAGGAAATGTCGTCACCAATGGTCATATTTTAATACGTTAAAAACTTGAATTCGGCCTGTAATAAGATCATGACAATGCTGGGCACCTTACTGTCCGTGCAAATAGTTGCAATCACTGCAATTTCCACAGCCACCATTATCACCAGGTCTGACATCTTGTGATTACCGAATGTTTGTACCACTGAAAGAGGTGATGGGACGAAAGATATTTCGTCGCTGTGGAGAGATGCAGCTCCGGTGCAATGGTGACAGCATGCACGATGAAAAGAATTCCCTGTCTCTTTTTTGTTTTTTTTTGTTTTCAGAGGAACCTTTGCAGTTCCTACGCAGTGGAGGAAGTGTGTTTAACGACAGGGAGATTATCTTGAAAATGACACACTTGCGTTCCACTCTTGTTCAATAAAAAATACGAAGAAATATTGAAGAATTTCATTTGAATCCCTCTCGGAACACAAGTGCGATGTCTATATATTCTCCACCAGGCTCGGTGTGAAAAGTCGGCGACTGTTTGACGTTGATTTTCCCAGAATGTCTGATGTGTCTTGAAAATGACGTTTACAAGATTCTGTTTATAGTCAGGTGCGCTCTTCTCATCTGTGAGTGCAACTGATTTTATTTATCTTAAACATCACTGCACAAATTCTTTAAATAGACGTGTGTATTTCCTCAGAACTACTTCAGCATTAGTAACGGATAGGTCTCGCAACTGAAGAAAAATATGCAGTGCATTACCTCTGTTTTGTTCTTTCCTGTTTCTCCGCAATACTTAATTCGTTTTTCTACAACGTGGTGTTCTCCTCGAACTAAGTCCTAAGTTCGATATTAGCTGATTTCTCGTAGGCGACAAACGCTCTGTTTTCCTGTGGAACTTTGGTTCCGTCTTTCGTTCTTCGTTATTTTTCTTCCGAGGTAGCAGAATTTCTGCTCTTCGACTGCAGCGTGATCCCAAAGTTTGTTGTTTAGGTTGTAGCTATACCGATTTCTGCTGCGTTTCATTCATCTTTTCTCGATTCTGTCTCAGTGCATGTTATCTGCCTCAATACGGGGTGAAATTCATTCAACAGAGGATACTAATGTCATCAGCGTGTCTTATTATATACATGATTTGAAGACTTGACTCTAGACAACGGTAAGGACAGTCGATTACACCCAGAGTGCTGTAGATCACGGCACGTCATGGTCTTTATTCATATTACTTGACAGTTGCACAGTGAAACGAGAAACGACAGCTCTCTCTCTAGTTGTAGGTTCTTATTAGAGGCAACATTGTCAGCATGTGTGCGTGTAAACGGTGATAAGTGCCAAACATCGGCTGCTGGAAGTAGAAAAGTGTGCTGCATTTGTGCCAGGAAAATGCTTTTCAGGGACCGTTTGTACGAATACGAGGATGATGTGGCTAACTATGACATAAATAAAGATCCTGAAAATGTTCCCTAACGCAATGTGATTCAAAGGTTGTTACTAATGAGATAAATGTGATCAACCGAATAAGCAAGTAAACAATGTGTCTTTTTCCAGTTTTTACGCTGTTTTACGTGAACGCGTAATGGCAGAAATGTTAAAGGTCATAATTAATGTTTCCGACGTGCTGTAGTGAGGCGACAATGAAACTAAATTTACACTGCGCTCCACGGCAGATTAATTTTCGAGGTTTTTATATTCCAGTATTCCAAAAAATGGATACGCTTATGTTGGTATCATAAAATGAAACAATTAGGTGCATTACAATTTTTATTTTTGAGAGGTTTCGCACGAATGTATCGTTAATTGACTCAGAAAGTAAACAGTCGTAAATTCTTGGTAGCTCGAGCGCTCTCAGTTTGCAAGTAAACAATGTTAAAACGCTGTTGATAGATTTTTAAGAACAACGTTTTGGATAGAATTTATGATCTGAAGAATATGCCGTTACTTTAGAAATATTTGAAAACAACGGCTTACCTAAGCGAAAAAAAGAAAAACTGTATGGATGTACTTCATATTTCTTACTTATGAGATTTTACTGAAAATTTTCTGTGCAGTTTCTCGAAACAATAAATTCATCCCTCACCATTGTTTACGCCGAGTCTTCATTTCGCCTTAAATATTAATCTCAGTAACGAATCTTTCTATTATTTACGCCTTTGTACAGGTTGAACACTAGGCGAGTAAGGCTTTACTCGCTGTATAATCTGAACACATCCCTCTCCATATTATATTCTTTATGTTACCTTTTGGTTTTTATATTTATGTTACCGATCGTTCTCTATAGCTTAATCCTATCTTTTTGATAATTTCAAGTATATTCCACTGTTTTACGTTGTAGAATCACTTACTAGGGAGCTGTCTTGATATTTCGATGGCTTTCATTATCAACTCAAACATCAGAACTGCCTGTCTTGATGTGTTTACTTTTCATAATGGCAAACTGATAGTCATCTAACGGGTCCTCAATTTTTATTTCTATTCATCTGCATGTTATTCCTGTCAGTTACATGGATGTATGAGATGTTAAACTGATTGGTGGTAATTCACACATTTGCCTGCTTTAGCAATGTTTGAAATTGTGTAGATGATACTCTTCTGAAAATCCAGTGGTATGTCTCCAGCTTATACATAGCACCCGTATGTCTGCATGGCTCTCTAGGATATCTGTATAAGTAACCTACAAATAATGCACTTTTTCATTCATTGTCAAAATAACACACTAATTAGAGGATAGTCGTAGAGTTGATTCTGATAATTATGTTCTATTGAAGTGAATTAGATTTCAGTGACTGTGAATAATAACTTATTTCATATCATATCAAATACATTTAACATGGTGCATGTCTTCCTTGATTTTTTTCCTGTGCTTTCTGTAAGTGTGTGGGAGCAGGAAACATGACAGATCTGAGACAGGCGAAGCAGCGACTAAAAATGTTGCCCCGAGGCATCTGCAGAGGCGGGCAGTTTCTAGTGTTGTGTCCATAAAAGTTGCCACGCTAGGCCAACCATGGAGAATGTCAGCTATTGTGCACTTACAATGGAGCCAAAGAAGGGACTCTTGTCAGTGTGAGGCTGGTGCTTTCTCGTGTTCTGAAGTGTACCTTCAGAAGATAACAATCGTACGCTTTCCTAACGAGACAGACTTGCAGAAGCATATGAACCTAGCTTCAAGAGTAGCTTTTATTTTCAGAGAACCGCTTATGTGAAGCTAGTTACTGGGTTCTAAAACGTGCGATTAGAACGAAATATTTGTGACACCACAGAGACAAGGCTGAAGCAGCAAGTTTTTGGAAGAAGAAAGGTGAATCAAATAGTCATCAGGGTTCTATGCAGCGTATTTCCGTTGGTGGGATATTGTGCTTGAAGGAACGCGCAACGGGCCAGCTGAGTTTTCGTAACTTGGGACTGGCTGTCACGTCCTGCATAGCCGGAACGGATAGCACGCTATACAGTTCAGCTAAAAATCTAGGAGATCGTTGGGAGATGAAGAGGTGTGCGCATCTCGTGCTCATCTTAGCAGACGAGCTGTGTCCAGAGTTCGTTTCGACGGAAGCTCGAACCTCGTCCTGTACCACTGAGCCACACGCATGGCGTAGGCAATTTGAACGTCTCATGGTGATTAATTACTGTTAGCGTAATTATCAGCAACAGCACCGAAGGACAACTTTTGGTTTTCATTTGCTCAAGTATCTGCGACCATCACTCTCAAGTTCAGCATTGCTTTTGCACGTGCGTGAGTTTCTCAATAACTTTCAGGCCAACAGTCACCGTATTCTTTTAGGTAATATTTCTAGAATAACTCTCAGAACGTCAGTAGCGTCTAAGCGGCATGTTTTCTTGTTCGTTCAAGAAACGCTGACACCCGAACGTTTACTTCGTAGAATTCACATAGCAGTCATTTGTAAAGCCCATTGATATTGTTTCATAGTCCGGTCTGTTTAATTTGTGTTTTAATTGAGTAAATTCGTGTGTTAATCCAAAGATTGTTTCTCTTAAAACCTTTCGCTGATATCAAATTTATTTTCTTGTAATTCTGCACTTTAGGATCTATAGCTTGCGGTGAAAATTACGCATGGATGATACGAAATTAACTCTAATATGCTGTGTTACCTATTCCCGTCACGAACTGAACCATAAGTGAAGAAAACGATTCTCAGAGATTTACTTCGTGTAATTTTGACGGTGAATTTCAGTTATTTAAACTCAAAAGAACCCGTTTTACATCCCAACTTAACGAAAGTAACCACGTCAGTATCGTTGGATTTGAGGTCCGCCAGTTACGCAAAACACTGTTTTTCTCAGCACCCAAACATGTTTCGGCACCACTGTGCCATCATCAGTGGGTTTTCGTTTTTATTTATTCTTTACATTCGGTGAGAATGAATTTTCTGGATCACTTGTGTGTTAATTACTACAGGTTCAAATGGCTCTGAGCACTATGGGACTTAACTTCTGAGGTCATCAGTCCCCTAGAACTTAGAACTACTTAAACCTAACTAACCTAAGGACATCACACACATCCATGCCCGAGGCAGGATTCGAACCTGCGACCGTAGCGGTCGCGCGGTTCCAGACTGTAGCGCCTAGAACCGCTCGGCCACTCCGGCCGGCTTACTACAGGTAGCTTGTCACGTTTTCGTGTGGCAAGTGTTCTGGGGAAGTGAAAAGTGTTTTACTGCGTTATTTGTGAAGAATACATGTTACAGTTACGTGTGCATCACAACACCTCAGCATTATGCGGAGAATGGAAGTGCTTACCACATAATAACATGACAAGCTACCTGTAGTAATTAACACACAAGTGATCCAGAAAATTCATGCACACCACATGTAAAGAAAAATAAAAACGAAAACCTACTGATGATGGCACAGTGGTGCCGAAACATGTCTGGGTATTGAGAAAACAGTGTTCTGCATAACTGGCGGACCTCACATGCAACAATTTTAACTGCAGACGCAACCAATACAAGGAGTTCAAATCAAAATGATGTATATAACAACGTCAGTGTTTGGCAACAAACACGAAAAGAACAAAAAGCAAGAAAGCTCCCGTTAATATATTCGTAAATAGTTAAGGAAATGCCTATAATGAGTTCAGTTATAACCAACTGTAAGAGCCAGCTAAACTCGCATTTGATCATAGGTATATCATAATATGATGTCTAATTGAACGTAAACACAGTTTATATAGCAGTCATCTGTCAGGTTCAAAATTCGCACCTGTAGCGTGCCTTGAACCAATAGCGGACGAGCCGCATACGGTGATTGGTCAGCGCTCAGAATTTAATGGCGAGCGCCACAGCTTATGCGATATACCACATAATGCAACAAAACTAGTAAACACGCCCGCTAAAAGCACTACTCATATGCGTCGAAACACAGACCTCCAATACAATAACAATTACCCATACACTAAAACTAATGACTAACATACTGGTGGTAAATAAGAATAACTACTATTGATGATGTATCAACAAAGTAAACACACTTCACCAAAATTAATTTATCTCTAGGGAAAGCCAATACTGAGGAAAGTTTGTCACCAAAAGAGACAGAAATTACAATTAAATCTATGTGAAATTACTTAAGGTTTTCACAGGGGGACAGCTCTTAGCGTCGCAGCTTATATGTCTTTGTGATCGTTGCGTTCTGACGTCGACGTCGGCTCAGTGATGCTGACGGCGAAATCACATTTCCGAATAAAAACAGAACCACACGTTACGAATAGGTTAAAAATCTCCTCGACGACAGTTATGGTTTAACGCACGTGGTGGCTCATTAGTTGGCACAAAATATATTAAATTCCAAGTGCATTATTTCGAACAGTCCGGTTCTAACCACGACAATTACAGTCAATTCTCGTAAGCATTGTCACTGCTGTTTATAGTTCTCAACGAATCACACAGTATTCACTGTCCAACATTTTGTTTCATTACGTCTATGTCGATATTTAGTTTGTACGGGGACCAAAAAACTGAAACTGCGGTCATAAATTTTCGTGTGCTTCTGTATAGCACGATTACACAACAGTCTTGCATACTAGAGTTGTGGCGATTCGTGAATGAGTCGTTCATTTTAACTACTCTAAATAAAGAATCGTAAGAATCGAATCGTGATACGGACGAATCGTCGCCCAAAAGAATCGTAAGAACGATTGCGTGTTTCCGAGTCGTGACGATTCCAAGTTCCAACGATTCATCGATTCTTAGTACGCTATGCATCGAAGGCAAATTCCAAATCACGCCGAGTCGTGCCGAAAGATTACGACCGCCAGATGGCGGTCTAGTGGAGGATGCGCGTGAACAAAGGAAGCTCGGAACGAACAAACGAAGTTCATGGGCCTTAATATTACTCGTGAAAAACAAGCTGACACTTGGAGGTAGCTGACGGGAACGAGCGTGAGGGCATTTCCCATTTACTATCGCTACCATCAGCCACCGCGTCGACGTCAGCTTAGTTTGTGCGATTAATACACGAACTAGTGATGACAGAAACAACATACAGCGAGTACACAGCTCCCAATACACACGATTAAAATGAATGAATCCAATTATGATGAATAAATACGTACCTCTTATTTGTTGCAGATGCAATGCAAAAGACACACACCTTCTTTACACACGAGCAATAGCACTTGGATTATGTATTATATTTCACGTATCTCGAAAACAACCCTAACGATTTGGATGAAATTTTGTATTTAGACTGGTTTTTGCTTTTTGAGTTCATGTACATAGTTCCATTCTTTCGTAAAATGTCAGTTTTACAATATATATATCCTACAGAGTTCAATCCGTAAAGACGCAATTTTATATTATAAAAACACCATTTCACATGTTTATAGAACGCCATCTCGTAAAACTTTGTTAGTACGTATTGAATGTAGTTAAGGTTTTGTTTTCATGTTTATCTGTATATAGGTGTCTTTCCTTACAGCACACAACCAAACTGGCGTACCACGTAGTTTTGCACCACCTTTCGCACAAATCGACTCCTCTTTCCTCGCATACTGAAATAAAACAATAGATGCAATCATGCCAAACGTGACCTTTCATCGCCGGCCGGTGTGGCCGAGCGGTTCTAGGTGCTTCAGTCTGGAACCGCGCGACCGCTACGGTCACAGGTTCGAATCCTGCCTCGGGCAGGGATGTGTGTGATGTACTTAGGTTAGTTAGGTTTAAGTAGTTCTAAGTTATAGGGGACTGATGACCTATGATGTTAAGTCCCATAGTGCTCAGAGCCATTTGAACCATTTGACCTTTCATCAATTAAGGCATTACACGTATAAATCGAGAATCATACTTGTAACGTCATTTGCATGTTTACTCATAAATAAACCATTTCTGGCATATCTTATGATGACACAGTTCGATTCTAGCCCCACTGACAATTTCAGACATATCCTGCCATCTGTGAGTAACATGTAGAACTTTTTGCATTCCGTAACAATCGTGTCATCGCAGACTAGAATGCATCGTGAAAGAATCGTAGGCATCGATTCGCAATGTGAGATTGAATCGTAGGAATCGAATCGGGAAAAAGAATCGTGTTGCCCAACTCTAGTGCATACACCGCGACGCTGCCAACCCACGCAACGTCACTATTCGACTGCTAGCTATCGATATCGCTCTCGAAACGCTGTTCAGACAACAGTGTGCGCATTATATTCGTTTTAGCCCAGTGTATTCCACAAAAGCATCACAAGAAAGATCAAACATACGTTGAAACTTTCGCGTACGCATTTAGAAGAGATTCGTGTAGCAATATTAATAAAGCAAAAAAACTGTAACATTTCATGCTGTAGAACAAAGGAACAGGTGTGTGAAACCTTCAAAGATATATGTACAGATTAAGTGAAGCGGAAGGTAGGATAGAAAAAAATGGTTCAAATAGCTCTGTGCACTAGGGGACTTTACTTCTGAGGTCAGGAGTCCCGTAGAACTTAAAACTACTGAAACCTACCTAAGCTAAGGACATCACACACATCCATGCCCGAGGCAGGATTCGAACCTGCGACCGTAGCGGTCGCACGGTTCCAGACTGTAGCGCCTAGAACCGCTCGGCCACTCCGGCCGGCGAAGGAAAGAAGAAAATAAAAATAAGTAAATAAATTATCTCTTTCATATTTAGCAACATCTTCACAAGATAGGGCCATAAATTATTCGCTTTATTCATTCCATCGTCCAGAATAATTACAACCTGGGTCTTAATGTCGTGTCCTACTCGTCATTAACTTTCTGGGTCGGTGTAAACATTTTTACCCGCAAGAAGTTTTGCTAAGTTTTCCGATTTGATTACCTGCTGGTTTGAGATTCTGAGACATTTGTATTGAAAGAAATGCCAAGAACCCAGTAAGCTACAAATCAATTGGTCAGCCAGGAAATGTCTGCGAGGAGCGTCACCCCCGCCTGGGAATCGGCGCGACGCGCCACAAGTCGCGGCCGATGCGCGCCTCTCATCTCGCCGGATAGGCTCGATCTGAACGCTTTGTCCGTCGCCGACCGGCACCCATGAATAATGTAACGGCTCTCCCAATGAAAGCTGCCAGTGAGGCCTAATGGGTATCCGAACAATAGGCGGAGCTACAAGGGACTCAAATTAGCGAACGCGGGACACCGGCCCCCGGGAATTCACGGCACCTGTCTAAAGAAAAGGCATTTAGGGCACTAACGACCTGTCATTTATTCACGCAGAATCTCGATTATAAATTTTACAACAAGCGGCAGCTTAAAATGAGGACTTTGTTTCGCTCGATGTCTGACACATTTAATGAGGACGATTTCTTAATTCAATGAGCAACACTTGAAAGACGGACTAATGTATTTTTATTTTCACCACTAATAACAAGAAAGTGAAGTTTCTGCTGCAGTGTATGTCATTAGACGTGTCAAGAAACACAAGAGCCTTACATCTACTGACGGAAAGATGTGAAAAACGTTAGCTCGGTGGCGCGCTGTGAGTCTATATAAGTGAAAATCCATGTAGCTGCCAACAGCAACGGCATCAACTTTCACAATCTTCTTCCACATGAAATTAATTAACTCACAGTTTACATTTCAGCTAACACTCAGTATCAATGGCAACACTCAAAACAACTGCAGCAAATCGGTGGCTTGTGTACCTGTAGATAACGTGAAGGACAATCAAACAACTTAAAATCAATGATGGTAAGACAGTCTACATTAAACTGAATGAAAGTCCAAATCCGCAATAGCTGTGTTTTCACTGTATCACCACCAGTTTCCCACCCTGGAGGCATATCTTCAGGTCGTAAAAATTAATATTCATGTGTCACGACTTTCAAGATGCAAGTGTACCTTGGACGTCGTGGCACATGAAGTGTTAGTTTTGTTTCGTCCTACCATACATGGATCGTCATGTGCTGTCTGGTCTCGTCTTTTGACAAAGTTTGGAGATGTTTTACTGATCATGCATGATTCGGATCGGATGCCCATGAGCCGTTTCATCCAAGGTCCTACCGAGGATTGACATGTTTTTATGTGCACTTGCACCTTAAAATCGTGACACATGAAGTAATAGTATTATATTACCTGAAGATATACCTGCAGGGTATAAAACCGTCGTCATACAGTGAAAACAAAATAAACAGCTATTGCGGGCTATTTTCCCATCTCCGATTTCACAATGTTTGATTGTCATTCACATTATGTACAACTTCTTTAGCTGTGGTTGCCCGACCTATAATATTATTTGTGGTTTGAGGACTGCCATGTACTGGAAGAAAATGTACTGACAGTGAAATCATAAGGTAATCGTGAGTCAGACGTAGGTGAGACGTTCTGCCAACAAATCACACATATCTTACTTGTTTTCACCGGGGCTGCTTCTGAAGTGCTGTAACGAGGGCATCTTAAGTGCAAATTCAGTTTTCTGTCATTGATATCCATTAGAGACCTTGGAGGGGTGAAACTTACTAAGGTGTACATATTCCTCAGAATTTTCGGCATCGTGCTGGAACATCATCGATTGCCTCAGACGTGTAATGGAAGTATTTGTCCATCTCGCGTTCACTTCAATTTCACTTGTAACCTCCCCCTTACCAATCGGCCTATCCTGCTTGCGATGTGAAATATGACTGTGGATTGCGTGTACCCTTAGGGGATTTTCACTCATTTGATAAGGCTATCTTTCCCGAAGAAATAATACCGATAAGCAGGAGGAAACTGTACAACACACCCTTCTGATGGAAAGTCTGCTAAAAATAAAAAGTAATTAAACCGAACAGGGTTATAACTTGTAATAAAGAAAGTTATTTTGCGCATTCACTCACGAACAACAGACAAAAAGGGTACGACTGATATTGAACCCAAAAATTACACTAATGAATGAAAAGGAAATAACTAACCGTTGCCAGCCCACTAGGGCAAGTTACATCCTAAATCCTGTGCAAGATGATAGTAAAGAAAAACGTGTGTTATTAAACACTGACGTGGCAACTGAAGGTTGTCACGTTCTTTTTTGATACAAATTTTAAGTGAATATGTTATGATAAAGAAAACTGAGAAGTCACTCCTCCATTAAGTTTTCATTAAATTTTGAAAAAAAAGAAAACAATCGAGTAATGATCTGAAACTATTCAAATAAACTGTAGGTTATTAATGAACTTCATTACGTGGCCAATGACTTTCGGTGACCTCAAACTAATGTCATCTAAGAAATTTAGAAAAAAACGCAAGCACTTTTACTTTGCAGCTACTTATTTTGCAAATTGGATGTCAAATTAATGTCTGAGCAAATGAGATTTTCTTACAAACTTGAACAGGAATAAATAATAGAATACGTACCAAACCAAACAGCCATGTGCTCCAAGCTATAAGTAAAATAAATAAAACTACCGCACTCTTAATTTGTGCATTTCTTTAGATTTGGATTTTTTCCAGTGATTAGTTCTCAAACTTGAAAAATGAAATCGCTTTACTTTACTCATATACTTAAACCTCTGTTGTACAACAGTTAATTGAAAGTACGCTGAGGCTGAAATCGTTAAAATTGAAATTCGTCATTAATGAACTGGCTGTAACTATTCAATTTGTTTTTTATTACATTCGGTTAGCATATAAGGAAAAAAAGGAACAAGGATCCTACTTGGTAACAATGTCTGAGGACAACGAGGACACAATCGCCCTGAGTTTAACTGATTATTACTTAAATAAATTTTATCAATCAAATCACATTTAGTTGTGCTGCTGGGTTAGCCGTTAATACTTTCTACCACTGAACAGTCTTACTTCTGTGCTGTACATACGAGGAAACTCGAAACTAACGACAAATTTGTGTTGCTGGAACTGCTGCTGTTGTTGAACACTGTAGCATGTAGTGGAGCCACGGCTAATTACAGGAACGGGCAATCGTAATTACTGCAGCCCCTTCCTCCCGTCCACTGTCCTTAGTCCTGCTACTAGACATCTGGCAGGCTCGCGTACATGATACCGCCGAAATGGTACTCTCTACTGCGAGAGCGTTAGCACCACACTTCGGCACACTACAAGCGCTGGAACCCGTCCCCCTCTCTCCGCGCGCTCTACGCAACAACTCCCTACCTAAGGATTCTACAACACACAAGCACTGCTATTATCGTTGCTAGTCGATGCAAATAACAATTATTTCTGGCTTTTCCCCAGTGCTTTTAAGTTTCGCAGTAAGACTCAGATAAATACAGTGAAATGTCAGCAGACTTCTATCTAAATTTGCACATACAGTGAAGCAATGTCCTTCCTTATTAAAAGAAAGCCTTTAAATTACAAATATTTGCATACAATTCCGCAAAAAATAAAAAAATTAAATATCGGTAGCAGGTGCCATGCATCTTCATTTTTTGGTTTTTCACACTGTTGATTGTAGGTTTCGGTTATATAGGAGTCACCATCAGACTAATTTGAAGTTGAGACGAGAAGCCAATACCTGGAGCCGCTATGTTATTACGAAGTGGCGTCTGCTACCCACTGCTCGGAGCGACGGTAATAACCCAACGGCTCCGAGCAGTAGCTCCTCATGTCAGCTTGAAATTGTTCTTACGGCCGTTTTTCTATATCCCGAAGTTATCACCACCAATGAAATTATAATTGAAGTGAAGCAGCCAGATACTTTTCCTTGATATCTCTTATTGCTTTCATCTGGCACCAAATTAGCAGTGGGCTTAACAACTCGTCCAAGTATAGGTCCATAACTTGCACTATGTCTTTTCATACTACCATGGAACACTGAAATGAAACTTGGTCTTTTGAAGGACATTGGCACTAAGTTTGGTGGTCGGAAGCTGTACGTTTTCTCTTAGCATCCTTCTGTTAGACAAGCATTATATCCCATAGTGAATGGTGAATGTATCACGGAAAAATGCGTCCAGGTAGCGCGAAGAGCAATACAACTCTATTACATAAAGGCTTAAGCAACTACAACTGAAACAGATTCTGAACTAATGCAAACAAAGATCGTATTGAGCTGCGGATGAGAGTGTAACACCAATATCGGAGCATTTTATACATCTCAAATCTGAGTACACTGCCGGACGTGTAAAGTAACGCTGACGTAGGCCAAAATCTGTATAGTCCACGGATGATGCACTAGCAGTGCCTCCGAGGGCTGTACACGATATTCGAGGACGTGGGGCCAACTGACGTACGCGGCGCCCCGATGAATAAAACTCATATTATAGTACCGTTTGCGCTATTGCCTCCTGATCCACAGATCATTGCAGTGAACTGACTGGGCGGTATCCTATAAAAGCGTCCGGCGTATGAATCATGCCAGTGTCACATGGCTAACGGAGGCTAACTAATGCCAGCAATAAAGGAACAGTATCCGATGGATGTAGCGCCACCAGATACCGCAACGTCTGCTGCAGGCTAGACGTGCTGCGGTGGTGCTGTCAACGCCCAGAAGGGGCGGAAACTGAGGCGTACTGCTCCGTGGTTGGTCGCCGGATTAAAAATCGCCAGCCGTGGATACCACATTTCTGCACCACATGAAGGAGGTGGCTGACCCGTCTCGCTCTGACGTCGGCGCCTGTGACTCAGGCGACAACCAAGGAAGAAGCAACAAGTGCTGATGATCAGCCAAAACTGTAACTAGACCAATCCATGTCCAGAATAAACATTTCAGCGCCTAGCCTCTTACAGCCGATGGGCTTTTAAGTGGACTAATGAATGTTTTAATATATGAGGATGTATGCATCTAACCGTGATCGTTGAAACTTTCCGCCGCATTTAAACTGTGTGGCAGACCAGAATACGAAGGTAAGAGATGTATTAATGACGTAATGTAAAGCCCTGCTCCTGCGGTTCAGATTTTAAAGAATTTTTGTAGAAAGCGAATGTCCTGAGTTCGAGTCCCAATCGGTGCCAGGAAGTTTCATAACAGCGCACACCCAGATGCGGAGTCAAAAATCCGTGCTTCAGACGATCTCCCAGATTGTGGCAAAACCACGTCTCCACAATGTCGTTTCTTCCGGGAATATTAGTCCTGCAAGTTTCGCAGCAGGACTCTGTGAATTTCGGAATGTAGACGAGGTACTGGCAGAATGTCAGGGCCGGGCGTGTGTGTAACGCACAGGAGGTTCTTACACTGGCTGTTTACTTCTGTTCAAAAAATAAGGGCGGGGAAGTTGTGGCTGATACGTGAAACTAGTAACTGAAATTTCGTCCCCTTGTGTGGAGGACAACTTCAAAGATGAAGCACTACTGCAAGTTTCCAGTGTTGCCAGTGTTGCCAGTATTTCATCTCTGAAGATGTCTCCCTCCGACAGGCTATGCTTCGTAACTGGTTATGCACTTAAAAAGTTTCTCTTCCGGTACTGTCCGAATTTGAGATTGTTTTATAACAGAAAATATTTTATGTCGTTATTGTTACTTTTTTGATATCTGAGTTTACCTATATTTTCTGTGGCCCAGATATAAGGTTATCACATGTTTTCTGCTGTTGTGAATAATGCATCTTTATTGTATTGCGTCAAAGATGAATAGTGAATAAGATCCTTGACTCCGTGATTAGTTTCATATGTGGTTGATTTGCTGTCAGTCAGCTGTGCAACGCTGGGGCACTCTTATTTGAGACCAGGGCGAGGAGTAGAGTTTTTCAGAGAAAGAGATTGTCCTCTGGTACGTCTGTGATAACGTAGTTAGTCTGGCAAACAGGTTCTCAAAAGCAAAATAGCTCGACGCGTATATGTACCAACATATGTATTTTCTTTTTTAGCTACTGTAATTTCATAGTCATTTTTGCGTGTGGTTTTGCATGAAACTCTTTTCCTCGCTTTTGAAAAAGTATTGAGTGTTAAGATCTTTGTTGCGTAGGCAGACGGTAGTACTAACTTTTTAAATTGTTTCTGTGTTACGTAGATTTTTTGCAGATATCCTGTTACGTAAACGAATATATTTCTCTCGTTAACCTTTTACGTTCAACACTGTGGGTAACAACACAGTATTTCATCGTGCTATTAGACCTCAAACTACGTCATAAAGTAATGATTCTAATTCCACTGAAACAGAACCGTCGACATACATAAATTATTTATTCGAGATTTCGGGAAATGCACATAAGTTTCCAGCACAGTTCAGTTCTTTATTAGGAAATGTAACAGAACAGATTTCCAACAGTGAACAAGAAATGTCAGAAGACGAATCAGTAGGCGACAAATAGCCTCAGCTATGCGAAATTTCGCAACAATCACTTATTTAAGCCATCGATTGGGGCTTCGCTTTTTTTTTTCTTTCAGTTAAACAGGGCATGAGCCAACTTCAGATACTGACAGTTTGCATTCAGTCGCTTCAAATACAGTGCACATGAATGTAGAAATAAAAAAAAATCCAACGTTGTTAGTGTTGTTACAAAACATGAATAAATCCTTGAAACACCAAAGTGAAGCATTTGACTAGAACAGAAGACAAGATGGCAAGAAAAAATAAGTAGAGATATCATATGTACGAGAGCTCCACTGACATCTCGCTTTTGGAAACGTGAGGAAAAACAGCAAGACGTTTCTGTAGGAGAGATCAGACATGAATTACAACCTATCATTACGAAACGAAGGACAAAGGCTCTGCAGCCTTAAAACTGAACAAAATAATTTAAAACTACACAACACAACGTCAAAAGAAGAGCGCCTCCCAAAAATAAATACCACCGTACCGAGCGCAGTAGTCTCGCAGCTGAAGGAAATCACGACCATCTTAATATAACTGATGAAACAATTATTGAACAGATAGATGCATTAAAATTGAACTCCGACGAACAAAAAGAACAAATCTGTACATTAACAAATAATGCCGAACGTATAACAACAAAGATTGCAAATTTGTGTACAAATACGGACAATGGTTCTGATGTCACACATCCTGTGCCATTTTCAGATACAACAGAATATCAGTCACTTAAAAATTTTAAAGATAATCAGATTAAACTCCATCAACAGCAAGAAAAAGACAATAACCACATCCGAGAATAACTGACACGCATCGAACGCAAACTGAGCTGTAACGACGACACCATCGACTTACGCATTCGCACTCAAACCCACGATCAGAAACTTGTGATTAAACTAACAGTCTGAGGAGTTTTTGTAACTTTATCAGAGAAAAATACTTTCCATCTAAACACAATAGTGAGTCGCTCATCAGGCGCAATAGAGAACATTCCGGCTCCCAGCAAAGCGACAATTTCGATTACAAGCAGTTTCTCATTGCTCGTAAATTCAAAATTTTTTGAAACTTAGGCAATCACATTCAGACCCAAGGCTAGTTAAACGATATTTTATTTCACTATTACCAAGCTTGTCTTTGTGTCTTAAACCGGAATTCACGCGTAGATGTATCGAAAGTGAATCAGCTGTGAGAATGCGGTCAGTAATAAGAGATTGTGAAAGTTAGGCAGATTTTTACCACGTTTTCTTGTCTGGGTAGGGGCCCAAGTTACTAAGGATCGAGTAGAGCAGGGTATAAAAATGATGAAAAATTTTGATCACTCGGAGTTTCCTTGCCCAGTCCGATATTTTGAGACGTTACGTGGGAACCAATGTCTTACAAACCCGTACAGTCCATCTGAGTTTACAGACATTTGCTTAACAAAATTGTCTTCACATCTTCGTCTCCCAATATTGGCAGGAAGAAGCAAGGACGACCTATACGCTTTCTGAGATTTGCCACAAGAACTGGAACTAGACTTCGACAACCGTATCGCAAAAAAAAATGACAACAGGCATCGTGACTCGCGACATTCAGTTCCAATGTATGATCATAGAAGTGAGGAACGCTTTCGCAAAAGCCATTAAAAGGAAGGAGATGAACAGTTAAATGTCTGGTAGCAAAACAAAGATGTGCAATAGTAAGTAACACTAAAATGGTTAAAGGTAGCCTGATTACTCGCTTTTTACATATTTATGAGACATATTTACACATTGGAAACACCACTAACCAGAGATGGAAAAAATGAAAAGAACATTATTCAAAACACAGCCATATTTTCTGGCAAAATTACGATTTTTACGAACAATATACTACTAACCCACAATATCTTTTTTTTCTTTACATTTGTGTAATGTTTATATATAGTTGCATTATATGACTATTGCTAAGCGTAAATATTATCTTATGTGAACTCCTATTATACAATTATAGGTACACCAACGAACGTTTGACACTGCTATCATATTGGCATTTTGCGATGATACTGGTGTCTTCCATTTCTGTGACACCATATTTGGTTTTAGTTACGGCATTGCTTTTGTCATGAGAACTGTGTGTATGAGTTGTCTTATCCTAAGAATGAATGCCTAAGAATTTGTTCTTCATTTTGTTTACTGATTTGGCATAGTGATTTTTTGCTGCTTATGCACAGGATGGAATATCTTGCCACATTGGCTTTCTGATGAAATATTTGTCACGTTTATATGTCTCTGATAATAAATTTGGCAGCACTGATTTTCTGATTAACTACTTCTGCGCATATAAATAGTTTTAGGAGAGCTTACTTACAATATGAATTTACTGTTAGAGGCTATAAATGAGGTAACTGTCATAACACAACAGAATTATGAATAATGGGTATAGGAAGCCAGTAAATCGAGAGCACTTAGAAATAACAAAGTAATGAGTACACAGAAATGGAGGTAGTAAAACGTGTGAGTAGTCATGTCGAATTAAATTGCCTATATGCTTTGGTTCAAGAAAGGTGTTGATTGCACTATGGAAATATAAATGAGTATGGACAAATTCAATAATGATCATGTTATGAGGTCATGAAGATGTGGTAATGAAATATTTGAAGGAAATTTGAGTTAAATGTTTTTGCCAAGTAAATTGATGTAATTTTTTTGGTAGTTATGCTGACATGAAACATATTATTATGTGATTATAATGTTTTTGCCAAGTAAACAGAGATAAAAGATATTATGAGAACAGTATGGGGTTTCAGTGAAAGTATAGCATGCATACAGTACAGAAGTTAGAAAGCAGGCCAGTACACCAAAGGAGTACATGACACTAGGATAAAATATCAAACTCACATGACTCAGACTTTGACTTTAAAGCACACCTCATTCCCTTCCCTTTTCCTTTACATGAACCATCTTTTAATGTGTATAAACTAGATCTTCATGGCCGTTTGTCACCATTATAAGATAATGATATTTTGTTGGTTGCTCCTCTCGTTAATTTTACTTTGTAGTTAGCAGAGAACAGTGCATAATTTTTTCTGTATGCAGATTTTCTCTGGTCACACTGGCTGTTGTAATCTACAATTATGAATGTTTTGTATGTAATCTTCATGTTACATTTTCACGGAATGCTTTAACACTGCTTCAAATATTTGCCATGAGTAATGTTATTTCTTAGAGAGACAATACTGCATGTGCAGTTCAGATTTTTATCAGGTATTGTAAGAATCACAGATTCACTGACGTTTCCAGGTATTTAACTAAGTTTTACTCACACTTAAAGAAATAGTAGTACTGAGTGCAAAGATGTCTTCGAGACATCAAGTGTACAAATGAACTGTCAGTGGAAAACTAGTTCCCTGAGTTTGCTCATGTTTGATTCTACATTTACTACCAATCACTTGCCTTACCGACTACCCCTGAGGCTGAATATCACATTCCTCATACTCATCGGCGTTGCTTATCTGAGGGATCAGTACTACAGTGTCAGCGACCTCGTCAGTGGCCGTACTTCAAGAAATATGTCAATATTGGGCTGGTTGCAGTCCTGTTCTTACCCACAAAATGAAAAGAAAGATTAATATCTCTGTTGGAACTATGTGATGCAACAATTTATCTTCAAATGTATTCACATTCCCCTTGCCTTCTACAGTTAAGACAACCCGTATGAAATTTTTCTGGGGGATGGGGGAGGTAGGGGAAGGGACAACGTAAGATTTCCATCTCTTTTCTGCTACTGTAAATAATCATCTTTACAAAGGTGAATGAGTGCACTGCATGAGCAGTGAATAAGATCCTTGACTAGTGTTTTAGTTTTATCTGTGGTTGCCTTGCTACTCTGTCAGCTCTGCAGCGCTGGGGTATTCTTACAGTAGCGAGCAATCGCGTTCTACACAAAAAGAGATTTGTTACTTGTGAATCTGGGGAAAACTATCCGAAAAATGTATTCTGAGGATGAAAACTCATTTATAACACTTCCTTGTACTTCATATTGATGAAGATGATCTTGGAGGAATTTTCAAAGTATGTTTGTAACTTTTGTAATAAGAGAATTTTGTAATATGTTGAGGTCTTCTGTCTTTTTCCCAACAATTAGAGTTTGATTTCTCACGAACGATATTTTTTTTAGAATGAAATACACCTCTATGATTCACAGAAAACATCTGAAGCATTTGTCGTGTGTGCAGTGCATCTTACACCACACTGAATCACCGATTGTTTCTGAGAAACAAATTTAGAGTAGATTTTTTATCTTTAGCTGCTGTATCTAATGATTTGCATTTGCTCTCCAGAACGTTAGTACTCCAGACATGAAAACAGCATTCTGAGTAAGAGACATGTCATTTTAATTTCAGGACAGATTCCACCTGGCATTCCTGAGCTAACAGTTTTTAGTAAGGATAGTCAGGTGCTCTGCTTGCAGAATAATTTTCAGTGAACGCTGTTGGTAATTCCAGACAGTTATTTTCTTCCGAGTAGGGCAATAAATGGTTTTTGTTAATGTTCCAAGTCAAATACTGCATTTCATATCACGAAACGTTTATAACGTACGTCGGTACTGAGTTTTGGTTACATAATTCTCATTGAGTGCACAATTAGTTTAGTTTGACATTTAATTAGATTCATTTCTATATTTCATATTTTGCATTTCATGAAGTTTAACGTTTTATTTCATGGTCACTAGCGGAACAGAGAGCGAGACCATCAGTCTGTTTTATGCAGCAATTGAATGCGATATCTAAAGTACACGTTACATGAGGGAAAAAGTCTCTGAAATCTATAAATGCAGTTTTCTCACGTACAGACATTTTTTATGGAAAGCTTACACATATTGCACGCATCTAAGTTTGTATACAGTGGGGTAAGGAATAAATATGATTGTAAGTCACTACAGACAAGAGTAGTCGCATTGTGAGTGTGTCACAAGTGAGGACCCTAATTGGAATTTATGTTTTTCTGTCTTCTCCGTCGTGGATCATTGTCAACTTATACAAAACTTCGGCATTCAGTCACAGATAAAAAGATTAAACTTGCTTCTGCCATTTTATACCTTCATATTGCCTGGTTTGCAAGTCATTGCACCTGTATTCCTCTCAGACTTGTGTAATCCTACAAAACAACTATGTACCAATCTTATTACAAGGCGTGTACGACAGAAAGCAGTAAACTATTTTAGTCCAGTTAAGAAGTACAGTCCTTAGGCAACCATCATAACAATTCTTATTGTTTCACCTCTCTTTTAGACTAGTATTTTATTATGAAACAGGAAGCCCCCTAATATTACTCCTACCAGGAACAACTGTGCTCATACAGTAATAATGGAGGTTTCTCATACATTTCTAATGAAATGTTCACAAGATCTCATGTACGTAAATTGCGAAGGAGCTGTAACCATTAAACTGCAGCTGCACCCAGTCAGAGTAATCCATTTACTAATCTTCACCAAATAAGGATGGTTATCCCCAAAACGGCTTTCAAACACCAAGTTATGTAAACAAATGCGATGCAACATCCATCACATTCAAGGTCTTACGGGGTCTAACGACATCACCAATGAGAGCTCACTTACTCTTATCCAGCCGGCTGTAGCCAACTGAATTAAACATGGCTCCACATATAATTTTGACGCACTTGCAAAATGCAAGATTAGAACTAACTAATACTGCAGATACACATTCTTGTACAGCAAAAGAGAAAAAAAACTGCAAATAAATACGGGGTACAAATAAATGTTGCAAGAATGGAAGCAGTGTCAAAAGTATTAGCACAATTATAATGAATGCTATGGAAAGTCATTTAATAAAGTGAATTAATTTTTATTTAATATATCCAACACTAATTGCGCTCTGTCTGTCGGTTGCCTTGTCATGCTGGTGGAAGTAAGCGACTTAGAATTCCGGTACACTGCTCCCAAAATAATCCTGCTGAGAGCTGTTGGTCTGTGGGGGCAGCAGGAAGTTTCAGTCTCTTGAGATAACTGAAACTGTTATTTAAAAAAGCTTCTGATTAGGCAGCGTCATAAAGGTAAAATCAATGAGAAGTATCAGAAGCAACTTCAGATCAAATGAGAATTTATTGCAAATATCTGTCTCACAATAATTCCCAAGAGAAGAGCACAGCGCTGTCGACCAGTAAACCGTTAGTGTAATCCAAGTAATAATTGCTCAAGCTGTCCTCCTGAAAACGACAGCTAGTTTGTAAATGTAGTACAAAACTGCTGTATTTACAGTATCCACTTGGCTCATGTGTCTACTGTCGGCGATGTACACCAGATATGATTCACCTAGCAAACACGTGGTATTTGCCGATGCCCCTGCGCTTATCAATCATTTCAAGCCACAGTTTAAGTTTTAGGATTCACATTACTTTGAGGCGAGAAGTACTTAATACGCCACATTCCGTGATGTGTCTTAAGAAGCTATCACTTGTTAAACACTTGCTTCAAAATTCAAACCGAGTAGTGTTCCGATTGTGATTTCACGAGATGTTAGTCTCGGGCCATAAATTAATTTTAACACCACAAGGTCACTGTCTGCACTTCATAGAAAGCCTTCAACGAGGCACAGTAGCTTCCTCACTGCCTCAGTCATCAGGTTCCACCTTATTAGTGACGGACACAGTAACTTATTGTGGAAACAATATACTCAGCGTGTTCATAAAGTTCACTGTTGACTTTGCTCAGCGAAAATCGCCCACACGGCAAACAACCTCATATCGTGCTCTTCAGGTTCACTTTGTCAGGCTAGAGTCCCCAAATGAGAGAGTACTATGATATGTTTATATTTTCTATTGGCAGTCGGCGTTACGAATCGAAATAGGTCGTGCTGTACAGACCGAAAATCGTCCATTTCGCGACCACATGACCCTGCCGACTGCACATTGTGTTTTCAAGTGTATTTTTTTGGGACCTTAGTTTTGTGAAGAGCAGTAATATGTTTATCCTTTATCTTCACCGTGCGCGGCATGTACAGAAAGATTACGCTCAGCACCAAAACAACAGTCTTCAAACTCGCTCGTGAGACGACAGTCTCTTGTTCATTGTCTCCAGACATCTTCGTTAACGTTCCTACTATCGATACATTTTTCAAGCTCAACTATTCTCGCATAGCAGTAACACGATAAGGCCTCCGAATAATATCGCTTATTGAAGTTATTAGGAATAGGAAGTTTGTTGAAACCGGAAGCGAATAGCAACGAAATCACAAATTCAGATTGGAATCTCTATGGTGAGATTACGTAAATCGCCAGTGGTGTCGGCGTATTTATTGTAGTAAAGAACGCTATAATATTTAGCAAGGTTATCGTGGATCCTCAATGTTAATTATTGTAGGTGACATTAAACGTCAAAATTAGTATTGGTCGAAAATGGTAACCAGATGCTTTCATAGACCGCTTGGCTCAGGAGGTATAGCGGTAGAGTGCTGACAGAATATGGTTAGTAATTTCCCCAATCATGCTGTTGTAAAAGGGGGTGACTTCAACTTGCCAGGTAGAGACTGTGGGAGTTATACTACCAAAACTGGTACCAGATGGTTCCTGTGATGTTATTCTGAATATATTGTCCGAAAATGACTTTGAGCAGATAGAGAACCAAATCCCATAGCAAAAACAGTCCTCAACACGATGAGTCAGCTAACATAGAGACAGTTATCAGTGATCATAAGGCTGTGAGATCAACAAAGACTAGGGGTTTTACAAGAAATGTTAAGACAGGTGGGAAATATTTTTATTTAGCTAGTCTTACAGGTTACAAATGGAAGAGTATCTGAGTAGTCAGCACCAAAAATTCGGTGGTTAGGAAGAGGATTCAACTTTTTTTTGCAGTCAGCAGTCTTCTGACTGGTTTAATGCTGCCCTCTTTTGTGTCTTCACCTGAGAGTAGCACTTGCAACCTACGTCCTCAATTATTTGCTGGATATATTCCTATCTCTGTTTTCCTCTACAGGTTTTACTCACTACAGTACCCTCTAGTGTCGTGCAAGCTATTCCGTGAAGTCGTCACATGTGTCTTACGAAAATATGGAGCACAAATCATCGTTCAACAAGCCATAGTAAAGTACATTCCCAGCAACGTCTCAAAAGTTTGGGAAGACCCACTGTAGTGCACAAGTAGTGTGGAAGACCCACTGTAGTGAACAAGTACTGTTGGAAAACTGTTCCGAAAACAAAGAGAGCTTCATTTCAAATTCAAGAGAAGTCCAAACCTTTCTGACAAACAAGAGTTGAATGAAGTGAAAATGAGCGTAAAGAGAGCACTGAGAGAAGCGTTCATTGACTTCGAAAGTGAAGTTTTTAAACTATATGAGTAAAACTGTAAGAGATTTTGGCGTCATTTTAAATCAGTAAGTGGTTTTAAGTCAACCATTAATTCACTCAGAGACCATACTGTCATCGAAACGGAGGATAACGACGATAACAGAGATAAGGCTGAAATTCTAACTTCGGCCTTCCGGAAAAGTTTCACGGCGGAAAACCAAGACACAGCCCCTCCTTTCAATCATCGTACGAATGTCGAAATGGCAGTTAGTGAGATTACCGATCGCGGAATGGAGGAGCAACTACAATCGCGTAGTATTAGAAAGGCATCACTCTCAGCTGAGAAACCTGTAATATTCTATTATGCTTATTCTGCATCATTTGCTCTTCTTCGAGGAGGAGTTCATAGTAAATACCTGTAGCAACGAAGGGTACCTAGCAACTGGAAAAAAGCGCCGTTGGTTCCTGTGTTCAAGAAGGGCTGCAGGACAGGTGTACACTTTTATGAAGCTATACCGTTGTCATCAATATGTTGTAGAGTAATGAAACATGTTTAATGCACAAGAATTAAGACGTTTTTGGCGAACGAAAATCTCCTATACAAAAACAAGTTCGATTCTGCAAACAGAGGTCTTGTAAAAGACAGCTGTTTCTATTCTTCCATGAGATCCATAGCTCTCCAGATAACGGCGCTCAGGTTGATGCTGTGTTGTTCGACTTCAGGAAAGCATTTGAGCCCGTCTCGAGCTGATGTTTACTGAAAAAAGTACGAGTATCCGACCAGGTTTGCGACTTGATTCAGGACTTCCCTGCAGAAAGAATTCAACACAACGACAGATCTTAGGGGATTTCCGGTCTACCCCACGGAAATGCGACAGGACCGTTACTGTTTGCAAGTAACGTATAAGTCATCTAGTAGAGAGCGTCGTACGCTCTTTAACACATTTCCTAGATTATACCGTTGTCTGTAACAAAGTAACAATGGGAGAAGATAGTACTGATTTACAGAACAACCTGTAGGTGACTGACAAATAGTCCAGGCTGCAGCAGCTGAACCAGTACGTAAATAAATGTAACACACTGCGTGTTTACAGGTAAAAAAAGCCGCTACCGCGCAACTGCACTATTTCTGAGAAAGCGCTGGAAACAGTACCTACCATGAAACATCTAGGAGTAGCTATGCAGAGTGATCTTAAGATGAATAAACCTGTAAAACAGTTAGTAGTAAAGGCAGACGCCAGATTGAAATTCATAGGAAGAATCTTAAGGAAATGTTAATCAGTCACGTAAGAAGAGTTTTACCAGTATAATGCGCTTGAGCGGCTGATTGTTGAGTAACGATCATCAGTGTGGGATCTTTATCAGTGAGGACTGATAGAAGAGATAAAGATCCTACGGAGAGCTACGTTTTTATCACGGGATCGCTCAGTCGGTTGTAATATCCACGCACATATTGTATTTAGAAAATATTTACGACATCATTGTGTATAGAATCTGAACGAATATTCTTGTGATATTGAGAAAAAGGACTTCATCGTTCCTAAAATAAATCATTGCTGTCAATGACATAATTTAATATTCTGCAAAAATCTGTATCTCAGACAATACCTGTGGAAAAAGATAATGAAAATCTCCATCTTTTGTTATTTATGAGTCTTCTTCTCCTAGTTCGAACCGTTTTACTGATCGGATGTGAGTGATGTATCGTTTCACAGAGGTCTGTAAAAAGCTGTATTATGTTGTTAAGTAAAATCTGAAAAATAGAGTTTCCTTGTCATTGAAATCAGCCCTTTTGTTTGAACTTTTATTTCAAAATGACTCTCATCCTATATAAGTGTTTTCTTATCAGCTACAACAGAGCGCAGCTATTAGCGCTATTGATCTACGGCGCGGTTTATTGGTAAATGCTGAATAATAAGTCTTTAACATTGAGAAATATTTTTAAATGTTAATGCATACAGTAGAGATACAGATTAGATTTAATATGTATGATTTGTTAGTAGTAAAACAGTGGCTGAAGGAGATTCGATAAGTGATTGTCTTATGATAGCCGACATCTTACGGAAATATTGCAGTGGTAGTTTTCAATTGAATTTTTAAACAGACATTATTCTTGATGGTTAATTATTGCGATAATAATTGTGTATTGGTGGCCCAGAACTCACTTAGAGGTAATAAATTCCACTTATATTGTGAATATTCTTTAAATTCAGTGCAAATAACATCTTGTGTGACATAAAATTGTTTTCTCTTGATGTATGAAGCCTGGTTATTTCGTAACAACTTTCATTAAATATTTTTGACAGTATACAATACATTAGTGTTGTGTGCATGTGGTATTGTGTGTCAAAATTGTTCATTTTGCTTGAAGAAAAGTGTTGGCACCTGGAATAACAGTAGCGGTAAGCTGGATAGACGATCTGGAACTAGTGATGAGACTATTATGCAACAGCCCCGAAGACTGCTAAAAATCATTACTCTTGTATAGTTGAGATTACTTAACATGGGGGGGGGGGGGGGTTGGTTAGGGAAGGAGACCAGACAACGTGGTCATCGGTCTCATCGGATTATGGAAGGATGGGGAAGGAAGTCGGCTGTGCCCTTTGAAAGGAACCATCCCGGCATTTGCCTGGAGCGATTTAGGGAAATCACGGAAAACCTTAATCAGGATGGCCGTCCTCCCGAATGCAAGTCAAGTGTCTAACCACTGCGCCACCTCGCTGGGTTTACTTAACATGGATTTAGCTTTTTTTGTGGTTGTATGAGATAACCTTTGTGCATGAACTTAGTGCCATGTACACTGCTTGACAGACAACATTGCTACAAATTACCAGGTGGAGATTTCTTTATCAAAATAACCATCATTAGCCGGAGAAGCAGTGATTAAATAGAACTTCATGTTACCCCAATAATAATAAGTAACTTTTTTTGTTGTAGTCCTGCCCAAAGTTATACAACACCAATATACCAGCACGCCACACGCTGCGAGAACGTTATCGAGATGCTCGACAAGAGAGATACTACAAGAGGGGCGTTTTGCATCACCACGGAAGGTTTCCTATTGAAATTTCGAAAGAACACTTTCCGGGAAGAGTCAAACGACATATCACTTCCTACAACATAATCTCGCTTAATGACAACGACGAAAAAATTCCAGCAATTACAGCTAATACAGAAGCTTATCGACGATCGTTCTTTCTACGCACCATTCTCGAGAGGGGGCGGGGGAGGGAAGGGGGGGGGGGGCAATTAGGTAAGTGGTATCAGAAATAGTCTCCACCACATAGAGGGTTGCAGAGAATGATGTAGTCGTAGATGTAGATGAACTATTAAATGAAACTGCATTTTTATATTATTACACTTGTGAAAAGTGCTATGAAGCACGTGTTCATAACTATACAGAAAGGGGTAACAACAATGTCATATATATCGATTACTGAAAATGTATAGGAACAAAATTGCAAAAAATGGCTCTGAGCACTATGGGACTTAACTTCTGAGGTCATCAGTCCCCTAGACCTTAGAACGACTTAAACCTAACTAAACTAAGGATATCACACAGTTCCATGCCCGAGGCAGGATTCGAACCTTCGACCTTAGCGGCCGCGCGGTTCCAGATTGTAGCGCCTAGAACCGCTCGGCCACGCTGTCCGGCTGCATAACTCAATTTAGAACTCTGACGGGAAAGTAATTTGGGATCTTCTCCTTACGTCTGTAGACGAAGGTGGTTCGAAGGTCCTACGAAGAGACACTGATGTGGACTCACCCGTATCCGTCTTTTATTAATACCTATTCCAAGAATACAAAAACGTGCGGCAACCACAGAGGTTTTCACGCGTTCTCGAGTACAGACCATCTTCCTGACTCTGAGGGCAAGTAGAATCTCGGACGAATGCGATTAATGCTGCCTTCTGTCATCTGTTCCTTCTTATTTCCTATCACCCTGGATATTAAACTTCATCAGTATACACACATTCACACACACACGCACCTAAGCATGCACTAGCGGCAGATGGCTGGTAATATCTTCCGACATGGTAACGTCGCACTTGTGTGTGTCCAAGCCAGCTATAAACAATATATATATATATATATATATATATATATATATATATATATATATATATATATAAAAATTCAGATGGCATCTTCTTCTGTGTGGATGCTCAAACAGTGCCCCAACTCTTACGGGAATCGGCAAAAAGCCGCGAATAATGAGTATACTTGGCAGGGGCACTATGAATACAGTGCGGGACAATAAGTTGTGAATGTGGGTCTCACGGGAGGCGTGCCAGAGATAAGTCCCTGCACTCGCACTATCCTCTGTGTCCTCAGTGGCTCAGATGGATAGAGCGTCTGCCGTGTAAGCAGGAGTGAGAAGAGCGTGTGCTAAAATGTGTGTGCAAAGCACAAAGTGAAAGTGTGCGAGTGTGTGTCACGTGTGCAACTTTTATCGATTTAGTGTCCTTTCATATTAGAAAAACAAAGCAGGCAAACAGAAAATGATCAGCCAGAAATCAAAGTGCAAATGGTACCAAACAAGTGAATCAAGGTACAACAAAATTTAAATAGTGCCCTTCATATATTAGCGTGCTCTCTCGCTGACATTATCTCTCTCTCTCTCTCGCTACTCAAGTTACGTTTTTTTTCTTTTTCCTGTGGCATATATATATATATATATATATATATATATATATATATATATATATATATGTATACTCCTGGAAATTGAAATAAGAACACCGTGAATTCATTGTCCCAGGAAAGGGAAACTTTATTGACACATTCCTGGGGTCAGATACATCACATGATCACACTGACAGAACTACAGGCACATAGACACAGGCAACAGAGCATGCACAATGTCGGCACTAGTACAGTGTATATCCACCTTTCGCAGCAATGCAGGCTGCTATTCTCCCATGGAGACGATCGTAGAGATGATGGATGTAGTCCTGTGGAACGGCTTGCCATGCCATTTCCACCTGGCGCCTCAGTTGGGCCACCGTTCGTTCTGGACGTGCAGACCGCGTGAGACGACGCTTCATCCAGTCCCAAACATGCTCAATGGGGGACAGATCCGGAGATCTTGCTGGCCAGGGTAGTTGACTTACACCTTCTAGAGCACGTTTGGTGGCACGGGATACATGCGGACGTGCATTGTCCTGTTGGAACAGCAAGTTCCCTTGCCGGTCTACGAATGGTAGAACGATGGGTTCGATGACGGTTTCGATGTACCGTGCACTATTCAGTGTCCCCTCGACGATAACCAGTGGTGTACGGCCAGTGTAGGAGATCGCTCCCCACACCATGATGCCAGGTGTAGGCCCTGAGTGCCTCGGTCGTATGCAGTCCTGATTGTGGCGCTCACCTGCACGGCGCCAAACACGCATACGACCATCATTGGCACCAAGGCAGAAGCGACTCTCATCGCTGAAGACGACACGTCTCCATTCGTCCCTCCATTCACGCCTGTCGTGACACCACTGGAGGCGGGCTGCACGATGTTGGGGCGTGAGCGGAAGACGGCCTAACGGTGTGCGGGACCGTAGCCCAGCTTCATGGAGACGGTTGCGAATGGTCCTCGCCGATACCCCAGGAGCAACAGTGTCCCTAATTTGCTGGGAAGTGGCGGTGCGGTCCCCTACGGCACTGCGTAGGATCCTACGGTCTTGGCGTGCATCCGTGCGTCGCTGCGGTCCGGTCCCAGGTCGACGGGCACGTGCACCTTCCGCCGACCACTGGCGACAACATCGATGTACTGTGGAGACCTCACGCCCCACGTGTTGAGCAATTCGGCGGTACGTCCACCCGGCCTCCCGCATGCCCACTATACGCCCTCGCTCAAAGTCCGTCAACTGCACATACGGTTCACGTCCACGCTGTCGCGGCATGCTACCAGTGTTAAAGACTGCGATGGAGCTCCGCATGCCACGACAAACTGGCTGACACTGACGGCGGCGGTGCACAAATGCTGCGCAGCTAGTGCCATTCGACGGCCAACACCGCGTTTCCTGGTGTGTCCGCTGTGCCGTGCGTGTGATCATTGCTTGTACAGCCCTCTCGCAGTGTCCGGAGCAAGTATGGTGGGTCTGACACACCGGTGTCATTGTGTTCTTTTTTCCATTTCCAGGAGTATATATATATATATATATATATATATATATATATATATATATATATATATCAAACAGCTTTTCACCATGTGCCTAAATGTAGCATGTTTCTATGTGATTTATTATAATTTTTTACCTTATACATCCTTCGCCTCATAATATATAAGCAAAGTGTAGCGTTCACCCAAATGCAGCACATTAGGATCCTTCATTTATTTATTTACATATATGTTTCTTTTTGTTTCCGTTTGTATCCCCTTTGTCATAAATATCGCGAACATGATACCATATGCGCAATTTCTATAACCATACAGCATAAATTTAAATTAAAAAATTAAAAAGTTTTTAAACTCAAAATATAACAAACCAAAGTAAGGCAAGTTGGGCACAACAGTGTGAACACAATATGCAAAAAAAAAAAAAAAAAAAAAAAAAAAAAAAAAAAAAAAAAAAAAAAACATTCTCTGAAGGACATTCACGAATAAAAGGGTTATTCCGTACGAAAAGACTATTCAAGAACACTAATAAAAGAGAAACGAGAAAATGTCCATGAACGCTTATAGTATAGCAGATCAATTTCATATAAAAATCTAAATCTGTAATAGTTGACATCTGTAAATAAAAGTATATATACGTTACAAAAAAAAAAAGTCCCGTCCAGAGCACACATTTTCAACTGCCTCGTTCACTTATATCAACGCCTGCATGCATCTAGGGGTATTCATTTCATTGTAATTTCAGTTATAAACAAGTTAAACTATTTCAAAAGTAAGGCCAAATGTACAAAATTCTATGAAATGTACTAGACGAATATTTTGGGCAAAATGAACATGATTAATTGAACTAGACTTAATGGGTGCTGGGGGACTTGTGATCTAGACTTAATGGGTGCTGCGGGACTTTTCGTTTAGTGCCCCGAAACACCAATGACATAACTAGACGTAACGCCCTTCAAAAATGGTTCAAATGGTTCCGAGCACTATGGGACTCAACATCTGAGTTCATCAGTCCTCTAGAACTTAGAACTGCTTAAACCTAACTAACCTAAGGACATCACACACATCCATGCCCGAGGCAGGATTCGAACCTGCGACCGAAGCGGTCACGCGGTTCCAAACCGTACCGCCTAGAACCGCTTGACCACACCGGCCGGCATGTAACGCCCTACAATCTTCAATGTTGTCCCTTAGAATGATTTTTTTATCTTTTTTCTCGAATGTCAACAATGAGTTCTATTATAAATGACACTATAAATTGTTGTTTCTATTCCTCCTTGTTGTATAAACAGTTTACGAGATTTGTAATGTTTGTTATTTCAAGAGTAATGTATACAACCACTATATGCCGAGTAGCTTTCATACAGTGGTTAGGTAAAATATAATTTCGTAATGTATAGAAAAAGGTAATCTGAGTGTGAGAACTTTGGCTTGGTGGAGCATCTTCATTAGGAGAGCTGCCACGTCTGACGACTGCACCTATTGCTGCTACATCTGTTTAGTGATAGAATCAGCTGTTGCAATACAGGCAGTGTAGCCATTCTGCTCCACTTAAAAATGGCTGCACGGTCGAATTAGCAATACTATATTTCATGAATAAATAGACATACTGACATATCTTCATATAACTACTGTGGTGCTATATATGTAGAAAAAAAAGTTGAAAGTAAGTCACTCATTTACAATAAAAGCTAGTGATATGGTCGCAATTTTTATAAATTCTGGTTCTTACTCCTCTGTAGAAAGTTAATTGTTGACTACCCCTCGTAAAACTACGAAGAAGCTTGTATTTGTAAAAGAAATGTATAGCTTTAAAATGGTGCCATTTAAAAATCTTATGTAAGTAGGCTGTTTATGTTTTCCTATTGGCAACGTTACGTAGCGCTCTGTATGAAAATCACTGGCTGTGCTGTGTGCAGTCTGTGGCTAGTTTGCATTGTTGTCTGCCATTGTAGTGTTGGGCAGCCGCAGCTGGATGTTAACAGCGCGTACCGTTGCGCAGTTGGAGGTGAGCCGCCAGCAGTGGTGGATGTGGGGAGAGAGATGGCGGAGTTCTGAAATTTGTAACACTGGTTGTCATGAACTGCTGTATATATTATGACCTTTGAAAACTAGTAAGGTAAATACATTGTTTGTTCTCTATCAAAATCTTTTATTTGCTAACTATGCCTATCTGTAGTATGCCTATCTGTTTATTTAGCTGGCAGTAGTGGCGCTCGCTGTATTGCAGTAGTTCGAGTAAGGAAGATTTTTGTGAGGTAAGTGATTTGTGAAAGATATAGGTTAATGTTCGCCAGGGCCATTCTTTGCAGGGATTTTTGAAAGTCAGACTGCGTTGCGCTAAAAATACTGTGTGTCAGTTTCAGTACGGTCACGTATAATTCTTAAAAAAGGGGACGTTTCACTTATTAGAAAAACTACTATTCGAAAAATTTATGGTGCATACGTTAGGTGTGTCCTAACGAAATAATACTTACACTTTAGAATGCGTACATTTCGATACATGTCTGTAGCAGAACAGAATGATTCATGAAAATTTACATGTTGGTATACAAGAAATTTTGCATACTGTTGTAACTGGCTTTCCAAACATGGAGGAACTTCCTAACGAAGCCGATAAGACATGATACATGGTGGGTAATCACGGCAGTGGCGCAGGACGAAAGAGGGCGGTCCGGAGATGTGTGTGCCCTTGTGTGTAACTCGGTGTGTGTGTGTGTGTGTGTGTGTGTGTGTGTGCACCAGGCGAGAGACGGTCCAGCGGCACTTGTCCCACGAGGGCCATAAATCGTGCACAGGAAATTGTAGCGATAGCTCAGGACATCGCGCCCCACCGTGGACCGTGGGTTCCGTCTGAGAAAGGCGTTGGGTTTGCTGCTTACGAGGGAAAGCGGGAAATTTATTCACATCCTGTCAGGCCTCGAGGATCTAGTTGGCCCGTGCGAGCACGTCCCTTGACAGTTCTACATTTCTTTTGCACTTTCGTAACTAGATGATGATAATGCCAGCTGCTCCCTGGAGATAGTGAAGCACCATAGTTAAGCATGATAACAACAGCTATATGTATTGCGCGAAAACGAATTTAGTTAATGCTCGTTGTAACATACACAGCCAGTTACTTCCTCTGGAAACAAGAGACGTGGCTGATATATTTAATTTTGCGTCCATCTGATTGACACAGTCACAGCGTTCTGGATCTGACCTCGCAATTGAAATTGCTTCGTAGAGGTGAGGAGTGCTGATTTTGGATATGTTTGAGGATGGGAGGGCTTTTTGCCATCTTAAATCCCCATGTGTTATCTTCCTCAACAAGCAAATGGCAGTGAGAGGCACCAATTTCTCGAACTTTTTGAGTTTGCTTCCGGACGACAGGCTTCGTGGCCACCCAAAATGACCCATCATTACGTACTAACATTTGACAGTGTACCATTCTAGTACAGACTGTATAACAGAAAATCTAAGTCTTCTTTCCAATATTTACAAATTGTACATTTTTTAATTAGATTTTAACATTAATGTATGGTATCGATTTTTTATTTTATTATTATTATTTTTTTTATTTGCTACCGAGTATACCATAAATAGGCCTCTGAGTGATTATATTTTATTTTTAGATTATGAATGAAGTAAATAATGAGCAATTATATTTTATACGCCAGTTTGGTACTCCTGTCCACACGGAATATACAGTTTTTTTCATACATTCTAACGTACTTCACGATAATATACTCAGCGTATCGCAAGGCTGTCTCAATGCTAGTTTTAATTTGTATACCTCCTGACAAAATCATATTTTACAATAATTATTACTTCAATTCACATTATCCTTATATGTAATTTTTTTTGGTCTTAACCCACATTTATATATGGATGTGGACATAGAGGGCGCTGGCCATCCAAAATGGCATAAATCGAGGATATCTGTGTGGGTGTGTAAATAGCAGCCCCAAGTTGACTGATGATTGAACATTCCAAACATCTATTTTAATAAGTCTCCTTATAACTCTGCTGAGTCTACATGACCACCTCTAACGGTATGTAATTGTGCGACGGGGATTTTGTACAACTGTGACAAAGTTCTTCGTAAAGAAGTGTTTGATTTCAATGTATGATTTCTACATTATTTTGTATTTCTAGCACTGACGATATTTGCGCTGATAGCTAAAAATCTAGATTCATAATATAGTACACGTGACATTACGACCGATGCTGACGGTCTCACTTTGTTGAATTCGTATTACTAACAACTTACATTTAACATATACTGAACGACTACATGGATGGAGTAGCAGTTTTCTACTTATTAACTGAAAAAGCCTTAGCAGTCTTAGCAGAAGCGGAGAGCAGAGCCTGTCTTGATGTCTCTGTGTAGAAGTGAGTGGTGACAACGAGACAATCGATAAAGCCAGTTTCTACCGACGTGCGATTATCTTCACGCAGATTGGCAAGCAAAGACTCACAGAAACGAGGATGACGGGGACCTCGTGTTTCCGAGCACGAGTACGGTTATTAGCTTCTTCAGCAACGCAGTGTCGTTGTATTTCGTATGTACGAACACGAGAATATGTATTTCAGTTACTACAACATACCTACATCGGCTTATACAGAAGACTGCACTAAAACATTGTTGTATTTTTACGAAAGCTGTGCAGCTCTGAAAACTTGTCAGTTTTGTTAATTATATATAGGGAAACTGAAAGTAGCTTCCGTAATTCATTTACATAGTGTGTGACTTGCCCTACTTCACTTATCAAGAAAACCTTTTAATTTATTCTATTTCGCATACATACTTACACACTCATAAACTTTTCGTGTTTCGTCCGCAACCTCCCCCATCCTCATGCATTCCATCCACACACAAGTTTCCGTCCAATGGTTTCAGAAGCTAGCCTTGAGGGTAATGCAAATATCGGAATAGGAAACCCTATCGAAATGTGCTCAGTTATTAACCACTCAACCATATTATCAGATTGTCTAGTGATTAGGTGGAAAGAGGCCAGCTTCTTAATGGTGCTACTATCACCTAACCAGCAGTAACCACAGAATTAACGAATGGAAACTCAGAAATATATCAGTATAATACCCGAAACTTTTAATTAAAAAGTCTTAGTACATAAAAATATTTATGTGTTAAACAGATAAAAACTATCGGAATCTCCCTTCTAGGTTTTTAGGTCTTATCACTTCCTTCATTACCAAAAAGTTTGCTAGCCTTCTCAAAAACTGATGTGGTCTTCTGCTATTGGTTTGTAATTTTGGACGATCGATGTTAATAATTCCCTGGAGACCTTCTTCTTTCATTTCACTCACTAACACAGTTATTCACTGCCTGAGACGACTTTTATCTAACTAAAAATATATACAAAATACCGTGTCAATGTGGTATGGCCTATATAGGACAGACAACGCATACAGTGGAAGAGCGTTGTACGGAACATTAACGGTGCACTCGCCTACTGCAACCCAGTAAGTCTGCAGTTGCGGAACATTGTATTTCCAACGGACTTTCAATGGAATACGACAAAACTTCGATTTTGGCCACTGCAACAACTTTTTGCGACTCCATTGTCAAAGAAACCGTTGAAACACTTATAGCGGGAAATCTGATGAACCGTGACAGTGGTTACCAATTGAATAACGCATGGAATTCCGTCATCTTCGAAATTTGCTCGAGACGAAGACGGCAGATGACTTCGATAGCTGCGGCCAGCGGCAATACCGACGGCAGATGAGTCTTGCAGCTCCACCAGGGCGGGCGCTGTCGCTGGGCATGCGCGGCAGTACCATCAGCGCACTATATAACACGGAGCGGAGAACGTCTTTGTCAGTCCTCGTTCAGCCCAGCCATATATCGTGCAATGCAGTTTACGACGACTGACTGCCCGCCAAGAATCTTTTTGAACAATTGATCCGCTGGGAAAATTTCAGAATTTTACATTAAATATACATCTTTACACGTATCAACGTTTCAAATTTTTTGGAGATACGTAGAATACATTATTCATTTCCGTGGAACATTAATTTATCAGGGCTGTTTGGAATTTAATTAATCTATAGTTTTTTAATTTATTTCCGTGTATTCATAATGTTATCGATGTACAGGCAGAATAAACTTTCTAAACATTTTCCACCTGGTGGAAGCTATTTCCTTTAAAGTAATGACTGTTGTATGACGTGAAATACAATGAGTACAGTTTTCACATTACCTCATAAAAGGCGTCGGAATCTAAGAAAGGTGAATGGATAATTGGTTCAAATGGCTCTGAGCACTATGGGACTTAACAGCTGTGGTCATCAGTCCCCTAGAACTTAGAACTATTTAAACCCAACTAACCTAAGGACATCACACACATCCATGCCCGAGGCAGGATTCGAACCTGCGACCGTAGCAGTCACACTGTTCCGGACTGCGCGTCTAGAACCGCGAGACCAGCGCGGCCGGCGAATGGATAATTGTTGAAGTCATCAATGACATATTATTTCTTCCACGATTTATCGTTTGATGAACTCGTTTACTGAAGGACATGCTTTTTGTTACCAAGACTGACACGCCATGACAGTTATAAGATTCATTCACCATCAAGAATCGTTTCTAAATACAGAAACTTCGAAAGCTATTAATGTTTACTTATTCCTTTCTAAGAAAGAATGATTTAGAACCTTGGGCAAGAAAGGTAATGCAAATTCTAGATTGAGCATTTGCTCAAAGTGTTGTGTTCTTCATACGTAGTTTCCCGAACATAATTTAACATCGCATAATTCGTTTCACCCTCTCTGCAAGAGCTACATTCTTTGTTCATTCAGCATACAGTCCAAAGGCTTTTCACATTCCAACAAGGCCAGGTAACGTTTCATGGCAGTAATATTGGTTAATAGCGGAAAATCTCCAGCCTGTTCCATTGTATTAGGGTTCTGCGTCCCTGTACACAGAGAGTTCATTAGAAGTAAATATGAAACTTCTTAGACAACTATCGGAACGACAACTTATCATCGTCAAAGATGGCTTAGAGCTGGGCATAACTCCACTCGTACGCAATATACAATCTCGTTTCCATATCTCTATCGCCTGTTCACACACATAGTGCGATCAAGAAAATGTTGGGGTTTTTATTTCTGCCTTGCCCTCTGCGCCAACTTTACTCATTCTCCGATTATACCAGCAGTAATTCCGTTTGCTCGGTTTAGTTTGCGTTTTCATCTTACGTTTAAGTAATACACGACTTTCCGCCCCCTTTGGTGCGTCTGACTGCCCTGCGAGGCGCCCGGGTGGATTATCGCCCGGATCGGAGGTTTTCTCCACTTGGAGACTAGGTGCTGTGCTGTTCTCATAACCATTTCATAATCATCGACTTGCAAGTCGCCCAATGTGACGTCAGCTGAGAAGACCACGAACTCGGCGGCTGAACTTCCCCTGGTTGCGACTCCTAGCTGCCAATGTCATATGACAATTTCATTTTTTACTATGCTGATACCGTGCAGGCTACAAAAATTTTTCTTGTAAATGAAATAAGAAATTTTCTTACATGTACGTTACCGTAATATTTTCTTTAAGGTCATAGGATTTCATTATGAAAAGGAAACGTGACAGAATATCGAGTGGACGGACTAAAAATAGACTGGAAAATATATACTTACAAGACTGATACGGGACACTTTATTCCGGGCTTTCCTTCAGATGAGTTCCATTATCTCTAGCTCTAATTCTTTTCGTTACACCGATTTGCCACCAACTTCTGTGTTTCGAACTTTGCTGGAGGGTTTTCTAAAACACTTCCGGTCATCAGTTCTTGAGCAAATAGTTCCGCACACGTTTTACGCTTACGTGCTTGGGATAACGCTCGACAATGATCACGGGCTGTTTTATCGTGCGCACTATTTTGTTTTGCATTGAACTTGTCACTGAACGCAGCCTCCTCGACAAAAACTTCGCACTCTGAAGCTGTGCTCTAAACTTTATTCCACTACAGTCTTTTATGTAGTTTCTTTTAAAAATGTACTGCTCATTCCCAGAATAGTTCCCCCAAATCTAAGTCTCTGATTCACCATCACTGCTGTAGATTTTACTTATGTATCCCACTTTATATTGTTTCTATTGTCCGTAAATATTTAAACGACCTGATTTACTCAAGACGTTCGCCAGTAATACTGCAATCGGATTCTATTAGTTTCTTTGTGTTAGTTTACTTCTTCATCTTCTTCTCCCTCAATTTAAAGAATAGGCTAACCTATTCTGTGTTCATAAAAGCCACTGTCGCCTTGGTCTACCTGTATCTCTCTATCCTACATGTCCATTCTTTTAATATGCTTCTTCCATTTTGATATCCTGTTTTCTATACTTTCATTTGTGCAAAATACGAGGTCTGTTCAAAGAATTACGATACTTGGTCCTCAAAATTTTTCTACGTTTACCTTTTACTTATTGTGCATGGTCTTCTTCGAAGTACTCTTCTTCACAACTGATACACCGCTACCAATACCGTTTCCACTTCCGGAAGAAACCTTGGTACGTCCCTTGCTGAATCGAGAGAAGCGCCGTCTGCGAATTCTCTTTTACCTCGTCTAACGTTGCCAATCTTCATCCTCCAAATGGGGTTTTCAATTCCGGAAATAAAAACTAATCCGCAGGAACCAGGTCTGGAGAGTACAGAGGATGAGGCAGCAAAGTGATTTCGTGTTTTGTGCACTAGTCACGCACCAAGAGGGATGAATGTGCTGTCGAGTTATCGTGATGCAAGAGACACATTTCAGGCCTGTTTCCTTCTCACATTTTCTCGCAAGTGTCACAACACGTCCCGCCAGTACCTTCGATTAACAGTTTGTCCCTGTGGTACGAACTGATTATGAATTAATCCTTCAAAATCAAAGAAAACTATCAGCATGGCTTTGACATTTATTTGGACTTGATGACCTTCTTTTGTCTGGAGAATCTCTCCCGATCCATTGTGAAGACTCTCTCAAGGAAAATCTCGTTCTCATTTGCGACATCCAAGACCTTTTCATAGATTTCGAAACGAGGGCCCTTCTGGTTTAGACTAATGAGCCGTGGGACGAACTTGGCAGCTTCAAGATACATTCCGAGGTACTGTGTCAGGATTTTATGACATGATCCAACTGAAATGTTACATACTTCTGAAATTTCTCGGACAGTCTTCTATTTGTACGTACAATTTTGTTGACGTTCCTGTCATGAGCGTCGTCGGTAGATTTCGAAGGGCGTCCTGAACGAGGATTATCGTTAACCTCCGTCAGGCCATTTTTAAACTGTGTAAACCATTCGTAACACCCAGTGCAGCTTAAGCACTCATCATCGTAGACTTCCTGCATCATTTGGTATGTATGTGTAGTGGTTTTCTTGAGTTCCAGGCAATATTTAATGCACACACGTAGCTCCTCTAACTTGTCCCTTTTCATTTACTTACCGCACTACTGTAATATCGTAATTGCATGATCGTCCTCTTCTAAAATAACTTTGTTCGTCAGGTAAGAAGGCGTCAACTATTCTTTACAGTTTGCTATTCATTATTCATGCATGCAATTTATAGCCTGTATTCAACACTTATTTCTCTGCAGTTTTCACAATGATTCTAGACTGCGGTATGAGACACTAAGGCTTTGCCACCTGAGCTGGCCCACCTTGAAGCTACATTTCGTCAGGATGGTTATAGTGGAAGACAGATTGGACGTGCGTTGCGCCATCGACCAACTGTGCATCTGGTGATTGATGATAATAATGATTCGACACCTAAGTCTACTGACATTTTGCCTTATGCAGGAAGCACTTCCAACAAGATCGGTCGTATCTTACGGAAATACAATGTGAAACGTGTTTTTCGACCTCCATCTAAAATTAGAGTGATTTTGGGTTCTGTCAAGGATGATCTTGGATTGCGTAAGGCGGGTGTATATCGCATTCCTTGTAGCTGTGACATGGCATACATTGGTCAGACAATCAGGACCGTTGAGGACCGATGTACTGAACATGAACGGCACACATGGTTACAGCAGCAAAGTAGATCTGCTATTTCCGACCGTTGTTTGCATACTGGACGCACTATGTTATATAACAATACCGAGATGTTGGCATGCACGTCGAGCTATTGGGACATTATTACTAAGGAAGCTTTTGAGATTAAATTAGCGAGCAACCTTGCAAAGAGGGATGGAGGTTTTTGTTTAAACTCTGCTGAGAATCCTGCTCTCTCTTTTGTAAAAAAAACGTAGGGACACAGTCAATGTCACGCCACTTGCTACTTCGTAGTCTTTCACTATCGATACCTCTGACTTTGGTCGCCTTTGGTGAACCAGTGTTCAGTGTGTGCGTATGTTATCTTTCCTGAATTACTCCAGGAACCGATGATTTATATTTGCTTGTACATAGCCTGTCCATTGCAGTCCGTACCTTGAAACTGGTGGGGTGTGCTCCCGCCGAAATATCAGCGGTCGCTGTATTTACTACCTGGCTGAATTCCCATAATGTTTAGAAAAGTCATGTTCCTTGTCTTGGGCTACTTTCGTTAGCTCATTTTATCGTTATTTTCTAGCCGTTATTCCTGGTATTATTTTATCCAGGCTATTTTGTTTATTACGTGTAATTGTGCGGAATTTTTTCCTATTTTTTGTTTCAGTAGTTTGTAAGCCAGCTCTTGTTTACCATACATATAATTTTTATGTTTGATATCATTCTATGATATGCAACGTACCCGTGGTCTAGGGGTAGCGTCCTTGATTCGTAATCAAAACGTCTTCGGTCCCGGGTTCGATCCCCACCAGTCTAAATTTTGATAAATAATCAGCATTGGCGGCCGAAGACTTCCGGCATAAGAAGTCAGCCTCACTCTGCCAACGGCCTTGTCAAAGAGGGCGGAGGAGCGGATGGAGGTTCAGGGCATTCTCTTGTCCTAGTGGTGGGAAATTGCCCCTAAAGGCGGAAGAATCAGCAATGCTCAACGACATGAGGATGCAGAAGGCAATGAAAACCACTGCATTAAAGACACGTAACGTGTATCCACAGGACATGTGGCCTGTATTTGAAGAAGTGTCATGATGATCTCTCCATTGGCAAAAGATTCCGGAATAGTCCCCCATTCGGATCTCCGGGAGGGGACAGCCAAGGGCAAGGTTACCATGAGGAAAATATTGAATAATCAACGAAAGGATAACGTTCTACGAGTCGGGGCGTGGAATGTCAGAAGCTTGAACGTGGTAGGGAAAGGCTCAATCTTGATATAGTAGGGGTCAGTGAAGTTAAGTGGAAGGAAGACAAGGATTTCTGGTCAGATGAGTATCGGGTAATATCAACAGCAGCAGAAAATGGTATAACAGGTGTAGGATTCGTTATGAATAGGAAGGTAGGGCAGAGGGTGTGTTACTGTGAACAGTTCAGTGAGCGGGTTGTTCTAATCAGAATCGACAGCAGACCAACGCCGACAACGATAGTTCAGGTATACATGCTGATGTCACAAGCTGAAGACGAACAGATAGACAAAGTGTATGAGGATATTGAAAGGGTAATGCAGTATGTAAAGGGGGGCGAAAATCTTATAGTCATGGGCGACTGGAATGCAGTTGTAGGGCAAGGAGTAGAAGAAAAGTTACAGGAGAATATGGACTTGGGACAAGGAATGATAGAGGAGAAAGAGTAATTGAGTTCTGTAACAAGTTTCAGCTAGTAATAGCGAATACCCTGTTCAAGAATCACAGGTATACTTGGAAAAGGCCGGGAGATACGGGAAGATTTCAATTAGATTACATCATGGTCAGACAGAGATTCCGAAATCAGATACTGGATTGTAGGGCGTACCCAGGAGCAGATATAGACTCAGATCACAATATAGTAGTGATGAAGAGTAGGCTGAAGTTCAAGACATTAGTCAGGTAGAATCAATACGCAAAGAAGTGGGATCCGGAAGTACTAAGGAATGACGAGATACGTTTGAAGTTCTCTTACGCTATAGATACAGCAATAAGGAATAGCGCAGTAGGCAGTACAGTTGAAGAGGAATGGGCATCTCTAGAAAGGGCCATCACAAAAGTTGAGAGGGAAAACATAGATACAAAGAAGGTAGCTGCGAAGAAACCATGGGTAACAGACGAAATACTTCAGTTGATTGATGAAAGGAGGAAGTACAAACATGTTCCAGGAAAATCAGGAATACAGAAATACAAGTCGCTGAGGAATGAAATAAATAGGGAGTGCAGGGAAGCTAAGACGAATGGCTGCAGGAAAAATGTGAAGACATCGAAAAAGATTTGATTGTCGGGAGGACAGACTCAGCATACAGGAAAGTCAAAACATCCTTTGGTGACATTAAAAGAAACGGTGGTAACATTAAGAGTGCAAAGGGAATTCCACTGTTAAATGCAGAGGAGAGAGCAGATAGGTGGAAAGAATACATTGAAAGCCTCTACGAGGGTGAAGATTTGTCTGATGTGATAGAATAAGAAACAGGAGTCGATTTATAAGAGATAGGGGATCCAGTATTAGAATCGGAATTTAAAAGAGCTTTGGAGGACGTACGGTCAAATAAGGCAGAAGGGATAGATAAAATTCCATCAGAATTTCTAAAATCAAGTGGGGAATTGGCAACGAAACGACTATTCACGTTGGTGTGTAGAATACATGAGTCTGGCGATATACCATCTGACTTTCGGAAAAGCATCATCCACACAATTCCGAAGACGGCAAGAGCTGACATGTGCGAGAATTATCGCACAATCAGCTTAACAGCTCAAGCATCGAAGCTGCTAACAAGAATAATATACAGAAGGATGGAAAAGAATATTGAGAATGCGCTAGGTGACGATCAGTTTGGCTTTAGGAAAAGTAAAGGGACGAGAGAGGCAATTCTGACGTTACGGCTAATAATGGAAGTAAGGCTAAAGAAATATCAAGTCACTTTCATAGGATTTGTCGACCTGGAAAAAGCGTTCGACAATATAAAATGGTGCAAGCTGTTGGAGATTCAGAAAAAAGTAGGGGTAAGCTATAGGGAGAGACGGGTCATATACAATATGTACAACAACCAAGAATGAATAATAAGAGTGGACGATCAAGAAGGAAGTGCTCGTATTAAGAAGGGTGTAAGACAAGGCTGTAGCCTTTCGCCCCTACTCTTCAATCTGTACATCGAGGAAGCAATAATGGAAATAAAAGAAAGGTTCAGGAGTGGAATTAAAATACAAGGTGAAAGGATATCAATGATACGATTCGCTGATGACATTGCTATCCTGAGTGAAAGCGAAGAAGAATCAAATGATCTGCTGAACGGAATGAACAGTCTAATGAGTGCACAGTATGGTTTGAGTGTAAATCGGAGAAAGACGAAGGTAATGAGAAGTAGTAGAAATGAGAACAGCGAAAAACTTAACATCAGGATTGATGGTCACGAAGTCAATGAAGTTAAGGAATTCTGCTACCTAAGCAGTAAAATAACCAATGACGGACGGAGCAAGGAGGACATCCAAAGCAGACTCGCTATGGTAAAAAAGGCATTTCTGGCCAAGAGAAGTCTACTAATATCAAATACCGGCCTTAATTTGAGGAAGAAATTTCTGAGGATGTACGTCTGGAGTACAGCATTGTATGGTAGTGAAACATGGACTGTGGGAAAACCGGAACAGAAGAGAATCGAAGCATTTGAGATGTGGTGCTATAGACGAATGTTGAAAATTAGGTGGACTGATAAGGTAAGGAATGAGGAGGTCCTACGCAGAATCGGAGCGGAAAGGAATATGTGGCAAACACTGATAAGGAGAAGGGACAGGATGATAGGACATTTGCTAAGACATGAGGGAATGACTTCCATGGTACTTGAGGGAGCTGTAGAGGGCAAAAACTGTAGAGGAAGACAGAGATTGGAATACGTCAAGCAAATAATTGAGGACGTAGGTTGCAAGAGCTACTATGAGATGAGGAGGTTAGCACAGGAAAGGAATTCGTGGCGGGCCGCATCAAACCAGTCAGTAGACTGATGACCAAAAAGGAAAAAAAAAATCATTCTATCCCAGTGTTCTTTATAAGCCTCTCAATATTTTTATAGTGCATCTACTTTATTTTTGGGCCATATTTTGACACTTTTTCTCCTTCTAAATTTACTTCCCTTCTCTGTTCACTCCGATACCTGCGGCACCTCTTGGATCACACGTACTTTACTTTTATCCACATTTAAAGGGAGATTTAATTTAAGACTTCAAGCGGTAATGTAATCTACGTTTCTTACGATTGTCTGACGCTTATACTTTCCTGTAGACAACTACATCGTCGATGACTGTTCTGTTAATGTTACTCGATGAATCACTGACATATGTAATTACAATGTCATGGGCCCCTTTGCGCTTTCGTGAATCCTCGCCGACGGGTACAATGTAGTGAGCCAAATTAATTAGTTCTTGATTGAGCCTGTCAGTTTTTTTTTTGAAGATGCTGCATGTGATCGTATCTTAGTTATTAGCCGAAAATGGGGCGTGGTGTAGAATGCCTTCTTAAATCGAAGAACACGGATTGTAAACGTTCATTACGTTACCACGTTCTTCTCCTTCCAAATATGGGGACTCTTCGCCGGCCGTTGTGGCCGAGCGGTTCTAGGCGCTTCAGTCCGGAACCGTGCTGCTGCTACGGTCGCAAGTTCGAATCCTGCCTCGGGCGTGGATGTGTGTGATGTCCTTGGATTAGTTACGTTTAAGTAGTTCTAAGTCTAGGGGACTGATGACCTCAGATGTTAAGTGCCATAGTGCTCAGAGCCATTTTTGGACTCTTCGCAAATGACCACTGTTCCAGCGTGGCGCTGATATTTATACGGAGAGCACCGCAATTCTCATATGTGCATGTTCGCTGATTCAGTAAGTGACCAGATGTGAATCGTGCATTCGATTTGTTACATCCTGAAAACATGAACACTAAAATAAAAATAATCTCGTGAAATACGAAGTGCGAGGAGTAATAAGATTCCTTTCGGAGCAAAAAGTTTCAGCAGTAGACGTTCACGGTGAATTATGCGCCGCGAGGAGTGGCCGAGGGGTTTGATGCGTTATGTCACGGATTGCGCGGCCCCTCCCGTCGGAGGTTCGAGTTCTACCTCGGGCATGTGTGTGTGTGTGCTGTTCTTAACATAAGTTAGTTTAAGTAGTTTGTAAGTCTAGGGACCAATGACCTCAGCTGTTTGGTCCGTTAGGAATTCACACACATTTGAAAATTTTAATTATGTACTGTATTCCGTTCAAGCGGTTTGAGTGAAGGTGTTGTGAGAGAGAGGGTCCGATTTTTTCTTTAAAGTGGCAGAACAAACATTGATGATGAAGACAGGAAGAGTAGGTATTCCATTGTGAGTAATGATGGTGTCAAGAAAATTGACCAAACTGTTCGTGAAAATTGAAGATTCACTATCTCTGAACTCTGAAAAATTCCCGCAAATTTGTCGTACAGTTTTGTGCAAGATTTTTACTCATAACTGAGGCTAACGGAAATTCTGCTGTCGATGGGCGTTGACACTGCTCACAGAGGTCCATAAAGCCAAGCGAATGGGCCTGTCCTTAGCCTTCCTTCCTTGCTACGACGTGGGAGCAGGAGGTATTTTAGAAGAGAATTGCAATTGGTGACGAAACGTGGGTAGTATTCGGAAACACCGAAACGAACCCACAGCCACGGTTTGGGACCATAACACATTGTCCATCAAACATTATCATCGACGAAGGAAAAGTTTTTGGGAAGCTGAAGAAAGTTTGCTGGTTGGATTTTTTAAAAGCTGCAACGGCAATCACTTCAGATGTCTTCTCTGAAACTCAAGGAAACTTAACCAAGCCATTAAAAACGAACATCAAGGTTTGCTGAGAACTGCTGTCGTGTTTCTGCTTGGCAATACTCGTCCTCACAGTATCCGAAAAAATCTTGAGATTCTGAAGAAAATCAAATGGGATGCATGTGATCCTCCCCCATACATCCCAGACTTGACGCCATTAGATTTGCATGAAGAACTGGCTAGCGCCGCAGCACTTCCATAATGACTTCGAAATGAAGTGAAAGACTGGCTATGCGCTCAAGTGGCAGAATTTTATAAAAAGATTTTCTTAAAATACTGTGTGTGTGAATTCCTAAGGGACCTAACTCCTGAGGTCATCGGTTCCTAGACTACACTACTGTTGTATGGGGTCATAAATTCCTTAGCAAAGCAAGAGTTTAAGGGTTGTGGAGGAGGATGGGTGGTTTAATAGATCAATTTAAACAGTTAGATTATAACTTTGATATCAAAATTGAATCAGAACGACCATCACCCCAATACTTCCTCATACCGAACAAACATAGCATTTGTTCACCTAGCGTATGTTTACCGCTCCTGAAAATGTCTATTTTTAACTGGTAATGAGCATTTCAATATGTGGTAACTCACAGATGCACATAAGTCTGCGGTTTTACCACATTTTAGCATATGGAAATGCTTGAGTTTTATTACATTGGCTAATTGCAGTGCTGGATAAAACAGAAAAGGCGTAACTTTTCGAATTTCCTTCTTAACACTTATTCCTCACACAACCTCACCGGGAACACTATTACAGACTTTTCATTCTGTTTATCACCTCCCTATGCATTCAGTATTGTCAGCCCAGCATCAAAATTAAGATAAAAATTCACCCCCTGTAAATAGCATTTTCTTTCAGTTTACAAGAATTTCTCGTTTTCTTGCATCATCATGGTGCTACGCATCGGGTTTATCTCGCTGATTTAGTCATTTGTTCATGTTCCGTTGTTGTTAGGGTGTGAGTTCTGTATACGTGTATCCCGCTGGGACCTAGTGAGGGCACAGCTATGGCGTCATTCTCATCTGTATTTAACGTAGTTCCGCAATGTATCATCACTAATTGCTTGCACAGATACTCAGTTTCAAGTGCCCTCTGCCTGCTTTTAGATATGACGTCAGCTATGATCTGTAGTTGCTTTGTGTTTGTGGGCAAGTTGTTGACACCGAGTTGAATATGAGTAACTTTCTCTCTAAAAGGACAATTTATGTTACTACCTCGTGGATGAATATGCCTAATTTAGTGTTTAAGCTGCAATGATTGACACATGTATGCGCTCCTGTTTAGGTAGTCTCATTACGATTTCACACATTTTGTAGGAAGCCGCGGTTCCGACAAGAAACTGCTTCTTCCATTTCTGATATTATGACCATCACTATTTACATTTCCTTCCTGTAGCCATCTCTAACTGTAAGTTTAAGAGTGTGGGCAACCTCCTGCTAACTTTTTACATTTGTGATGACTTGTGAACTAGGCCATCAATGCAGTGATGTCATTGTCATTATCAGTGACGACATCGCTATTATTGGAGGTATCATCATTCATATCAGTGTGAACCAACACCTCTTTCCCCCTCCACTAACCTCTTCTCTTATGTCCAGCCAACCATAACGCTGATTAAAACGTCCAACATGATGGAAATAGCACAAATGGGGTAACAGAAAATTTAAAACCCTCTCCTCCTCCCCTGCTGTGCCCCAGTCTCCTGCCAATCACAGTGCAGAATTAAAAGTTTAAAAGTTCCTAGGTTGGGGAAAGTGATAAATTTTGTGCGTCCTACTTCCCATATCACCGTACTTCCAATACGTCAGAGCCCAACATTTACATGATGCGTAAAAGTGGTGTCAAATTACATTATCTTACAGGTATACATCATCTCCAAACAATCAAAGCGTAGTATTAAAAATAGCCCCAGATATTTACTAAACATTACTTATCCAGAAATTAAAGTCAAAGTTATTCATTATTTTCTAAATATATTTATCTCTGTTATAAAAATAGTGGAAATTACATAGTTTACATACAAATATATACCTCTGATATAATAGTAATGACTAACGTCAAAGATTTCGTTACTTACATAGAATAACCCACCCCCCCCGCACACACACACACACACACACACACACACACACACACACACGCACGCAAACGCACAAACAACCACACACTCTCACAAACACACACACACACACACACACACACACACACACACACACACACACTGCACAGTGTTCCAGACTCTCTCCTGTCCTCCAATCAGAGCCCAATATTAAAAATCAGTTACACACCTCCCTATGATCTCCTCGAGTCAGAATCCAGTATTAAAATTCAAGAGCCAGTTACATTGGAGCTTTATCTGGGCTGCGGTAAAAAGTATCCGAAAGATTTATCAAAAATTAACTGAAGTGCCTAAAATACCGGAAATGTTGTCGGCAACGCTAGGAGTACTAAGTTCCAAATAATCGTTTACGGATTGGCTCACCTGTCACATCTATAAATTTCAGTTAAACCTATACCTCATTCTCTATGAAATATTAGAATGAGTGTACATCATATTCTCTGTAAATAATTGAAAAGCAAAGTTTGCTTATAAAACATAAGTAATGAACTACGAGTTGTTGTTGTGGACAACATGGTTTATCGTTAATACTATTCTGTAAACCCTAGCAATGTGAACTAAAAGCAACTGCTGTTTTGTATCCCAGCAGCTTATCGTCAGCAACAAATAGCTCCACAGTTAAGAAGAATATATTCAATCTCAGTTACGTGAGTTGTTCTCACTGTCACTCACAGGTGTCTCAACTTGCGAAAAAGTTCAAAATTCGATCTATGGATCACACCCAGTTTAATACTCATACACAACAGAGCCTTAAATTAATTATTTTCGGCATCTTTTATGCTAAAATATTCTAAAACGACTGCAAAATAAGTCGTCAACTCAAAAGCACGGTGTTTTTGTCGCTTATCACAATATTTACATCAAGTTGTTTTCTGTCTACAGAACAAGATAACGAATACTGAAGCTACATTAGGGAAAGGGAGAGGAAAGATAAAGTATCACTTAAAAAAATCAGTAACCATTATTACAAAAGACTGGGACTACCATCAAGCATTCAAGGCGTGTATATCTCCCTACCGAAATTAGTTAATTGTCACGATACAGACATTACCAGACGTAGATCGCTCTGGGGCGCAGTTTGGAACTATATTGCGAACCTTAATTTTCCACGATCAGAATCCGTCGAGAGATTATCTCCGTATTAATGAACTTTAACGTGATAAATTATTGGACCTATCATCCAGAGTCATCAAACAGCATCGCACACAGTTGAGCCGAACGATCTGCATATCGAGTACAGGTTTTAGAGATTTCAAGTGTAGCAGATAACGACGATGAACTACCGCGAGATCAGCGCTGCAGAATACATCTCTTGCTCTCCTGCGGTATTTAAAACGAATTATTTATATTTTCCAGGTTTTCAGGAGAGTAAAGATGAAAGGAAATACGTAACTACGCTAAACCAACTAAAACCAATAACTATACCAATAATTAAAATAATAGCACACATCTAGAATATTTATTCCTAGTAATAAATAAATAAATAATGTTTTTAATTAATTAACTAACCAATAGTGATATATTAAAGCGGCCGCGCCGTTTTACGTACATAATGCAATTTTTAAGTCAGATGTAAATGCCTTTGGGAAATAATGATTATTTTTTACTTTAATCTGTGTGTTACGTAACTTCTGACTACAGATTTCGGGCCATTTTTAGTATTATGCTATTATCGGTTGCCCATAGGAAGTGTACGTCAGATTTAATGTAATTTGACACCATTTTTGCACACCATTTAAATACTACGCTCTGACTGGTTGGAAAGCATTTTTAATGCTGACTGTTATTGGCTGGCGCTAGGTTGAGAGAAGGGGAGCGGGAAAAGGCTTTACATTTTCTATTAAATTTGGCTATTTCTACCATCTTAGATTTTCTAATACTACATTATGATTGGTTGGAGGTAAAATGGAGTGTCTTCCCACTGATGAAGATGATGTCACTGATAACGGTGAACACCTCTCTCATAAGGATGATGACATTACTAGTTCAATGATCTAGGTCACATGATATCACAAATGTAAACAAAGTGCGCCGTGTTGCCCATATCCTTATCACATGTGTGTTTTTATAATCTTCATCTAAGAGCTGTTGCATTGTATCACACTCTTCTGTTGTAGTGTGCCATGTTCTATTGTACCCTTCATGTGTTACAATTTCAAGTTGCTCTGAGCCTTCCTTGTCTATTGAGAGGCATGTTGTCGGTCCCTTGTTTCCCTTTCTTCTTAGCCACTTCCGGAAACTTTAATCCTTCTCTCTATTATTGTTATCATTATTATCCTTTTTATTTTCCTCAATGTCGCACTTTCCTACACGGCCATTCACGTCTTCTCTTTCTACCCACCACCACCTTAGTAGCAGCAGCTTTTGGCCCTTACAAAGTGACAGATAATTTATACAATCAGTCTGATCAAAGCGATCGGGTCAAATAGTTTTCTTCCTGTGCAGTGTTTCTTCTTCTTTGACAGTAACATTTGTTTTGCCTGTAGCTACTCTGTGGTTTCCTGTGATGCTCGTAAGGAGATTACTCAATAGTTCAGAATCCACATTCCATTCTTCAGATTTCCAGCTTCAAAAATATTTGGCACGTCGCAAAGTTTATTTTGACTTATTGCTTGGTTTCTTTCTTTTCTCATAAGGAAAGCACAGTGAAGCTCGCTTGCTATTTCTACTGTCCCTTCCCAGATAGCCAAATTCTCCATAGTGAGGACATGCCAATTTGTTCCCTTTACAGCACTTTGCAGCACATGTTTGAAGAAACAAGGAAGTATGAAAATGTTTATCTAAAGACAGTAGTTCAGCAAAATACGTTGCTTCGGAAAGAAATAAACAGGAGAGCAGGGAAGCCAAAGAAAAATTGGTGCAGAAAAAAGGTGAATATATTGAAAGAGGAATGGTTGTTCAAACGATTCATTTTCAGCACATAAAAAAGTGAAAACAGTCTTAAATTAAATTAAAGGTAGTGGCGGCCAAGTTAAGAGTGTAACAGTGATTCCGCTATCTTACGCAGAGGAGAGAGCAGCAACGGCATTTAAGTGCGAAAAATATCACATTATTAGCTTAGCAGCCTATGTATCCATGTTGCTGACAAAATAAATACACCGAAGAACCTAAAAGAAAATTGAGAACCACTTAAGTGACGATCACTTTGAAAATGAAAACCACGTGAGAGATAGTTCTAACACTGTGCTTGATAGTGGAAAGAAGACTTAATAAAAAGTAAGACACGTTCATAGGATTTCTCGCCCTAAAGAAGGCATTTGTAAATGTGAAATGCCACAAGATATTCGAAATTCTTACAAATAGAGAAGTAAGTTATAGGCAAAAAGGTTCAAAAGGCTTTGAGCATTATGGGACTTAACATCTGAGGCCATCAGAACTACTTAAACGTAACTAACCTAAGGACATCATACACACCCATGCCCGAGGCAGGATTCGAACCTGCGACCGTAGCAGTGGTTATAGGGAAGGACGGGTAACATACCGTATGTGCAAAAAGACCAATAACGAAGTGTTTAGATTAATGAGGGTGGAAGTAGGGATACAGTCTTTCGCCCCTACTGTCCAGTCTACAAATCGAAGAAACAATGACGGAAACAAAATAATGACTCAACAGTGGACTTAAAATCAGTGCGAATGGATGTCAGTAACTTTCAGTGACGATAAGCCTACCCGCAGTGAAAGCTAAGATGGAACAGAGGTCTTGTTGAATGGAATGAACAGTCTATTGAATACAGAAACAGGGTGAACAGTAACAAAGCCGACAAGCCGCGGGAACGGATTCTTTACTGTAAATGGAGGGAAAATGGTCCTATGTACTTGTATTTGCAAATGCATTTTTTACTGTGATAGGTGGCCCTGACGAATAAAGGTCCCTCTCACCACTTGCAATGTTTTTAACCATCAGACGAAGATTACGCAGAACGACGATGCAAGTTCTGGTAAAGGCTGCTTCGACGGTGAAGAAGAATGATGGCAGAAATCTCAGCTGTGACGGTCTGGTGGAAAAACTATGTAAAAAATCCTTTCCGTATAGGGTAACCCGCTGCTGATAATCCTTGCACTCGTTGCAGGTGGTAGAGATAGTAGAGGTTGTCAAGAAGGATACACATAATCATACTCTGACTTACAGCATGTTGGCAAACTACTATCCTGGGGTTTGTACTAGGGTTCGCCTCAACATCCCGCAGAAACCGGTCCTCCAAATTTGGTGTACGCACAGACCGCCGCCTCTCTGCACGTTCGTCTGCCTTAAAGGACACAGGATCACAAAGCTGCCCAAAAAGGGTTTGAAATGTTGTGTGATGTTGGTGTCTGTGAGTGTAGAATTTACTTGTTTGGCTACAGCCGTGTTGCCTCTCGACCGTTTCCATCTGCTTGGCCGTGCACAAACACCATCTGGACTTGTTACCGATATGAATACAGGATCATTCTGCTGCTTACAGTGTGATGGAACAATCATATATCCTGCAGTACCCAATGAACACACGGCACGTGGGCAGAGAAACTTTCATTCATCAGCGGAATCTACCGTGGCAACGATGCATTATTCGGATACATGTTCAAGGACACTTTTTCGTCCATTTCCAGTCAGGAATCCGTTCCTGCTGTTCGTCGGTTTTATTCATGTTCATCCTTATAGACTGAGAGTAAATGAAGAAAACACTAAGGAAATGAGGAGTAGCAGAAATGAGGTTAGTGATAAACTTAACATGGAAACTGGTGACCACGAGGTGCACGAAGATAAGGAATTTTTTTGCCTTGTAAGCGAAATAACAAAAGAAGGACGACGCTAGGAACACACAAAAAGCAGACTAGCACAGGAAAAGAGAGCATTCCGTGCCGAAAGACATCTACTTCTATTATGAAATTTGGGCTTTAATTTTAGGAAAATATTTCTGAGAATATAAGCTTGGAGCACAGTATATACGACAGTCCGCAGTGACAATGACAGTGACAGTGATAGTGAGCTGAGGGAAACTAAAAAAAGAGGAGAATCCATTCGTTGTGGTGTTATGCAAGGGTATTGAAATTTAGGTGGGCTGTGCATGATCTTTGCAAAATCGACGACGAAAAGAAAACACGGATATCAATGATATGGAGAAGAGACTGGATGATAGGACATGGACTAAGACATCATGGAATAACTTCTATCGTATTAGAGAAAGTTGTAGAGAGTAAAAATCGTAGGGGAAGACCGAATTTGTAATACATCCAACAAATAACTAAGGACGTTACTTGCAAGTGCTACTCTGGCATGACGAGGTTGACACATTAGTGGAATTAGAGACGGGCTGTACCAAACCAAATATGCCTCAAGAAGTAAAGAAAAAAAGGAAAAACTTACAAGTTTTCAGAAACTGATTACTTAATACCGTTAAGTTATTTCGCGCTACCAGCAACATACAATGACAATTCAAAGCGGTGCGACTGAACATACACACAAAAAAGCACATCCTCTGGACGCCGCACAAGAACACAGAAAAAAAAAGAAGCCAGTGAAGATGGGAGATGGTGAAAGAGAGAGAAAGAGAGGGGGGCAGGGGGATGCTAGACGTGTAATGAATACTAAATGAAGCCGAAACATTGTTGTTAGTTTTTGCTTCGGAAAAACAAAAGGTATGCTCTGATTCTGCTGATATTTCCTGTATAGAAGAAACAATGGCAGCATGCATACCTGTTATGTGCATAAAGTTATGTAAAAGACAAGTGACGGTAATGGCAGAGGTGTTAATAGGAAATCCGAAGATATATACGAACCTACAAACTGTATAGCACTGTGATAGTGTGACACGCAGTTAATCGTGTTTCTTCAACTATGTAGAATGTATACACTCCAGACACACAGTTTAACTTCATATTATGAATTGCCACGAAAAGGAAATAAATAACAATGTTACTGCTCGACGTAGTACGTTTTGGAGAACATTTATAATATGACACACACACGTCATCTTTTACTGCTTAACCCTCTATTGTATAACTTTTTTCAGGAAACGCATTTCAGAGAAACAAGTTCTGTGGATGTAGGCTCCGACAAACAAAATAGTATGTAGCAGATTGGACAGGAAATTTTGATTTATTCTATTCTCTAGGTTTGTTGCCATATGGTAATAAAACGAAAAAATTGATTAATTACAAATTTTTTGGTTACAGGTACATGGAAACAATCTGTGCTATCATTGAGCACCATTTCGCGTGCCTTAGAAACCTAATTAGGTGTGATGTAGGTGACAGAATCAATTGACTCTCTCTGGTGCTTTCGCGTGTGCTTACGTACACTCGACCTCCAGCAAAGATTATCCATGTCCAACTATTTTCGCCAATATAACGAAGCGAAAAACAGTCCAGCTCCATGTATCCGTGCTATTTATGTTACCAGACGGCGGACTCATACAAACACGAGAGGTTTCCTCAAGATTGAACGTAAATTTGCGGTTTGTTGCCTAATGGCAGCGCCATGCAATACAGTGTTAAGTTAATGTGCATATCCGATACTGTGTTATAAGGAGAAGGTTGTGTATGAAGTCATCTTAAATGCAAAGAGATCGTCATGAAAAAAAGTATGCTTACGTAAAGCACGAACTTATTGTTACGCTTCTTAGGTTGTGTGACGACTGGTCATTAAATATTATCGATAAGAAGTGACTGTTTCCAATCACACCGAGTGACCTCCTTTGTATCCCGAACCGGTTGGATCACAACGCCTCTCACTTACCGTCTAGTGGGACACTGAGCAAGAAAAAAGCCACCTCCATAGTTTAAGGAAGTATTTCCATAAAAATATGCAAAATACTGAAGTTTTAAATGGAAATGCAGCTCTGGGTGTCACGAAATGTTCACATACACGCAGAAGTATAATGGAGAAACTTTAATACGCCGCTATTCTGCAAATGAGACTTGACTACAAATAGAGCCAATCCGAAACATCTGCCGCTCCGTCGTACCACATCTTATTAGACGGGAACGTCGCCGACCGCCCCAGTCCTCGCGTATTGCGTATTCTCTGGTAAAACCTACCCGCGGCACGCGCTCCCGCAAGCAGTTACTTGCGGGTCCTACTCCTGCACACAGTTGTGTGTTTTACTACTGTACGGGCAAAAGAGCCAAAAGACGCATGTGCTCCCAGTTCACGGTCGGGTTACATTCAAGAACGTTAACATTTTCCACGTGTTCATACAGACGCGTGAGTTAGGCTATCTTTTCACATTTCACTCCTCTGCACAGGGTCGATGAGGTTGACTTTCAGTGTATGAAAGGAAGAGTATTTGCAACATGCATACTTCTAGCAGCGCTAAAGGTTCTAAACATTTCTGCTATATGACTGAAGGTGAAACAGGACGTGTAACTTTTGATTTTTATCTGTTACGGTTTGACAATGGGTCAGGGATAAGTAATAGACAATCGACTTCCAGACACTGTGAAACGAACTGTTGACCTTGTGTCGACCTTAAATTAGGGATCAATGCAAGGTGATATTAGTTAAGTGGGTATGTTAGGTAAAAAAAAGAAAACACGCTAGTAATTGATAATTCATTGAAACCCTCAGCTGCCGACATGTGTTATTGATATACCTCGCTGGGAACAGCTGAAAATGTGTGCCCCGACTGGGACTCGAACCCGGGATCTCCTGTTTACATGCAGACGCTCTATCCATCTGAGCCACCGAGGACACATGCAAGTCTGGCGGGAGTCGTGCAAGAGATAAGTCCCTGCAGTCGCGATATACGTCTGGGTCCTCAGTGGCTCAGATGAATAGAGCGTCTGCCATGTAAGCAGGAGATGCCTGGTTCGAGTCCCGGTCGGGACACACATTTTCAGCTGTTCCCGTGGAGGTATATCAACAACAACTGCCGGCAGCTGACGGTTACAATTAACTATCATTTATTCTAGAGAAGCTGCACGGTCATCAGTGGTATCTGTTCTTTCAAGAACAGTTACTGTCTTCATATAAGCCAGTAATTATTGGTGACGGAACCTGTAGACAATCTACACGGGAAGAAGAGATGGGTTAGTAGGACAAAAAAATGGCTCTGAGCACTATGGGACTTAACTTCTGAGGTCATGTCCCCTAGAACTTAGGACTACTTAAACCTAACTAATCTAATGACATCACACACATCCATACCGGAGGCAGGATTCGAACCCGCGCGCGGTTCCAGACTGTAGCGCCTAGAACTGCTCGGCCACTTCGACCGGCTTAGTAGGACACCTACTAGTTTAACGGCATTATATAACTTGAGTTAGTTAGAGCTGATGAAGGGAATGATTGTAGCAGAAAAGAAATATTATCAAATGCGAAACAAAATATTGCGAATGTTGGGGGTATTTGAGATAGTAAGACTAGTACGAGATAGGACAGAGCTGGAAAGCACATGAAACCAATAGTTCTAAGGCAGAAGACCAAAGGGAAACGAAAACCCAGAGAAAGTTATTATGAAGCTCGACGAGCAAATAATGGAGATTGGCGAGAACAGACACCAGATTAGGAAATACATGTCTGATCCATGTAAATGATTAATGATATGGTACATGAATTTTTGAAAATACATTTTGTTCGTTTCAAAGTAACCTACATTCTCTAAGCAATTGTACTTTGCATCGATAGAATATTTCTAATCTGGTTATTGTAGTTTTCTTCATCTAAAATTCTTCTGTGAGGCACCTCTCCACACTAGTTCTCCAGTGGGACTCTCTTCATTTCACTTCAGTGTACATCTGACGAGATACAGTGCTACATGCTCTTGAAGCTGCTTACTGTAGTAAGTCTTGGTCTTCCTCCTACATTTTTACTCACCAAACTTCCCTAGCTTAGCAAATTAGCACCTGTTTGTTGCCACCACATATGTCGTTTCAGTATATTCCTTGCTTCTGTCAAGTTGACAACATGAGTAACTTAGAGGTAAGTATCCTTGATGTAGCGTAGCTAAAGTATTTAAGAAAGGCGAGGCTTCTGATTCAGATTGCATACCAGTTAAGTTTCTTTCAGAGTATAGGTCCATACTTAGCATTCATACAAAATCGTTAGCTAGTCGTATCTAAAGCTGAAAGCTGAACAAGTTACACCAATACTCAAAGAGGGAAATAGCAATAATTGCTGTATTACAGAGATATATCACTAACTTAGATTTTCAGTAGCATTTTCGACTATATACTGTGTTCGAACAGCACGAATTACCTCGAACAAAAGGATTTATTGACAAATTAGCCAACACACATTCAGAAAATTTCGTTCTTGTGAAACACAACTGCCTCTTTATTTTCAGGAAGTATTGTGTGCTATCGCCAGGGGGTGTCAAATTAATTCGCTATTTTTACGTTTCCGGAAGGCTTCTGACACCTTTCCTCACGAGCGACTTCTAATCTAATTGCTTATCTCCGAGTGAAGAAAATCTCCCACACCGCCGGGAATCGATCCAAGCACCACTCGATCTAGTAGCAGCGACGCTACCACATTCTCTTTTCTCCTTTCTGTGGATTTGATTCTTTTTCGTTTCCAGTCTGTGATTGTGAGCGTATGTCTCATGACATCTTTCGATGAGATATAGGGAACGATAAAAAAGTTACCGTTCGAAGGCCATATAGTCCAGAATCGGTATGCCAGTTAAAATCACTATGAACGTTGAGGCAATCATCCCACAGAAGCCCCAGGTTAAGGATACTTGCTTGGTAAAACACCTTGTTCTGACAGGAATCGTATGCTCGAGTGTGTCCCACCTGAGTTGGCGTAGTTTTGCGTTGTGATCGACCGCTGTTTTGTGTCAAACTACCAACACGGAACTAGGCACACCACCCCACAACTGTCGCTTTCAACAGAAATGCTGACCCACAAACATGCCCCATTCTCAAATGGATGTATACGGGTGTTTGCCACGAAAAGAATAACAGCACAATGGTCGTGTTTGGACGCAGTTGACAATGACGTCGTAATGGTTCACATTTAGCATTTACTACACGCAGGTCGGAATGACAGGAATGTTACACTGTCCCTGGCGTAGTTGTTTGTGCTTACATACCCACATCAGAGTCGCGCTACGTTGTATGTACGCTGCAGCACCGCCTTCAAACTGATAGCCCCTTATACTTCACTTTTTATTAATAAAGTAATTTTTTTTTAACGGTAGATGCCCAGTCCTGTGACTGAACACCTCGAGAGACACCGACAAATGTCATCGCGATATACGATGGTCTTATGGACATTAAAAAAGCGGGACATGGTCCTTAATAGAGAGTGTGATCGCGCAGTTCTCCAATGTTGGCAACATGATTGGCAGGGAGTACGTGTCGTAACTGCTGGACAGTCGTTGTAGGATGTGAAGTTGCTGAAATACGTGTCCCAAACGCATCTCACCCGTGCTAGATCTGATCTAAGCCGTGGATACGGCCAGGCCATTCCATTCGCCGAGTATCCTCTTGTTCAAAGAGCTCCTCCACCTGTTTGACGAGGGCGCGCATAGCCGTCCATAAATACGAAGTCAAGATAGAATGCACCCCCAAAAAGACGCATTTGGGGAAGGATTACTGTGTCACAATAACGTTAATCGTTGTGCATACGGTCTTCTAATATTTGGAGGTCAGTATAACCACGCAACGTTACGTCTCCCCACCGTAACACCAGGACCATCAAATCTATCATGTTCGACAATGCAATAAGTACTCCGACATGGCGAGAGATGGGAACACGTAATACGTTCAGCAACATCGCCAAACATCGATTGTTATACGAGGCTCTGTAAAAGCCATCAAGTTAAAAAATAAATGAGAACAGTAAAATTACGTGGTTACTCGCAATGCAACTTTATCTTCTTAAGATGCAGGGGAGAGTGGTGTATCTTGGTACGCTTTAGAAATTTTTGCCTATAGCCAGCCCTCTAATAGATCTGTATATCATCTTATTCCATTTTTAAATAGCAGCATTCAATTCATATGTGCAGCTGTTTTCTCTTTGGGAATTATGAAAATTATTCCGAAAAATTAAGGTTTCTTTTCTAAATGTGAAACTACATTCCAAGTAACAACAGCGTCATATACGGAACAAATATTCGACTCCAATTTAACAGGGATGCAATTGATAAAATCTAGTCAATACCGTGCTCAATAATCTATCTGTTACATTATTATTCTGCTGCGCATCAATAATCAGAAGGTGAAATCAAAGTTGGAGGAAGTAATGTCAGAAACCAGTTACAAGTTGAATCAGAAGCCACTGGAAACTAATCATTTTCAACTGACGTAAAATTGTTAAAACATTAAAGCAACTCAGGTACTTTGCAGCTGTCACATGTTCCATGGCAAAAGACCTTATTTGTCAGGGTCCAAGATGTTGCATGAGTTACGAAGTATGGCTTTACTGTCCAGACGTTACATAATCGGTCCAAAAATACACAGCGTCTTACTGACCACAAAAGCTGTACCTGAATAATCAGTAGTATATTCCAAATAGCTTAATATACAATACAATACTTAAATATGTAGAAAGAGAAATATTTAGACACCCCTCGCTAAACACAACGTCATGTCTAACAATAACAAACCTTTAGAAAATGGCGGAAACTATTTAGGGCAGTCTCTAGTGCGCATTCTTTTATGTAATTATAAATTCAGTCACTAGATTGAAGTGCAGACCAAAAATCATCTTGTGTTTCTAGGTACACTATCTTCTAGGTACAATAGTCTCATCCATATTACCGTTAACTGATAAAGTAGACTAAAACAGAATGACATATATTTACCTTTACACTGGTACTGACAATAACAACCATTCGTGTACACGGCTCGTACAGCTCCATGAACCCCACACCCGGGCGAAAACCACAGAAATAACGCGAGTGACACCTCCTGATTGTAAACACGAAAACAAAGAGGTAACCTTTCTGCGAATCTCGTCAAGACAAGAACGCGCTGTTTCCTCGTACCTAAACTTGATCTACCTATCCGGCTGACGTAGTTCGCGTTACAACTGTTACACTGAATGTTGCAGCAGTTGCGATTGCCCTTTGTACAAGATGAGCACCATGCTGAACACATTAGATATCTAGAGTCAGCTCAAAACTTAATTCCGAAGCAGCCTAGATGACGTACTGAAGTCAAAAGGGAGGTGATGCACAGTGTTCTGGATTCAGTCACGGGTGGGCTGAGTCGTCACAGTGCCAGGTGGCGAAGATAAAGTTACGAGGTACACACGAAATTTTTCCGAAAGTTGAGGTAATTGTTCAGTGTGTGCCACAGAATTATCTGTGCATTGCGAACACTTTTACTGTACACTGAGGACTGTTTTGTGCATGAACAGTTTTGGATTTGAAGTCTTTCGATTATTTTTAACAGTTGACATGTTGGTCTATGTCTCCTCATACGTTTTAATTAGATACAAAAAAATAATTAACTATCACTAGAAGTATGGGCCAAGGAGCGGGAAGTTACTGCAAATGCTACGGTGTAGTTGCAGCACAGAAATGGAATGCAAATATAGTTAGTAACATATGTAGCGGGATTAATTAGAAAACTTATGGAACTGGAAAATAGAGGGAAAGAGAGTCATATTAAAGCAGCAATGTCGTTGATTAACTGCATTTTAATTAACACTCGGAGACCAACCGTGACAAACAGCTTAGAGAACAGTTACGCTACGTAAACATGAGACCTGATTGTTGAAATAATAACAGTAATAAAAAACATTCAGGACACACGGCAATATATTTTGTTTGCAGTACGTACGGAACTCGCGAGCCGTCTACGGCAAGATGCTTAACAGTGATCTCTGAGTATTGCTGTAATGGACCGAGCACATAAATAGTAATAATTGGCACGTAACGTTCACTGATTACTGAGGACTTGGGCACAGCTTGTTGGTCCACGCAAGTAGTCAGCATTTCGTTTGGCGAGAATTGTACATTGTCTTCGGGCGTCGTAGCGTGCTATGGGACTGAAAAGTCCAGATATATGTCAATCAGTTTCTAGTTCCTGTCTATGAGCTGATTATTTATGAGATTCCAGATGTCTTCCATAGGCTTGACTTATGACGATCTTAATAGAGAGACATGTGGGTGTAGGAGTGGGGGTGGAGTGAGAATAGAGCAGAATTCATCGTTGTCTTCAAACTAATGCAGTGTGTAAATGAGCGAAGTGGCTCAGTGTTTACATGAGAGACATGTTCTGAGAATTGGAGTTGAAACACATATTGGCGCATACGGATCTTAGTTTCCCATGGTTACCGAAATTATAAATAGACAAACCCTGCATGGAGCCGTTGAACGAGTCACGGATGGGTTTTATATCAGTCCAAGTACACTCATTCTTCATTTTCCGTATCTAATGATGCTGATATCGACAAAACTTTAAAATCTAACAATACTCCCTTCCTTTGACTTCGATTGTCCACCGAGTGAAATGTCTCCTATAGTAGACGTGATTTATAAATAAATCTGTGGCACCAGCAGTCTTGTAAAACCCACCGAGGTCTCTTCCGTAATAACGGTGGGCGACCAGTAAAATGTTCGCAGCTCTCGTGAACGTCCTGCAAATCGAGTGTCACGGTGGTTATCCACTGTGTGTTCAGACGCAACCGTCACTCTGGTGTAAAAAGATAAGTAACTCTTCTGATGGCTCGTTCACTAGGCAAAGCAATATTTGCTACTTTGTAGAATCTATGAGACTAGACCCAGACAGTCGGTATTTCAGAAGTACCTAGTTCATACAAGTAAGATCATGCAGTAGTCTGATAAATGCTGTAGCTGTACCACATTCATTTTAACATATCCTTCATCCAATTTGCTGATAAGAACAATATACATAAGAATGAGAAGGAAAATTCAAGTTCTGCTAGAGGACGATAGGTTTGTCTTGACATGAAATGCACCTGAGAGGTAGTTCATATGTTGCGTTTAGTAAAAGACGTCATGGCACTTTCTCGACCTCGAACAGCCATTCTATGAAGTAAAATACTGACAAACATCTGCAGTTCTCAGTTGAGTGTATATAAAAGTATAAGGAATGACAGGTACTAGTCAGTATCTACAACAGAAAGGGGACAATAAGAATAGAAGACCAAGACAGAAGTGCTCGATGTTGCCGTAAAATGGGCGTACGAAAAAGATGCATGCAGTCTTTAAGCTTCCCACTAGATTCAAAAAGTCGCTGATACGGCCTGAATAACTAGAAATTAGATCAAATTGCAAAATGTGTAAAATATGAGCTACATACGATATGCTCACTTAGTGCAAGAGATTCACAACGGGCACAGCACAGGATACTTGAATTTACACGAACCTAAACAGTCAGGTAAACATATAAGCTGGTATGAAAAGCTTGTAAGCTACGCAGATTGCAACACAGTAGCATATCGTGGGTATGTGAACAGGGAGACGAAAACGAACTTTTGACAGTTTCCATTTATTTACGATGGGGGCTCTCCCTTGGGGGTCGCCCCTCCTCCACTCGTAGGGGTGGGGTAATGTCACCTCCTGCACTCCTCCTCCCTCCCCCTTCCCCTCCCCTCTTCCACTTTCCCCTCAGCTCACAATTTCCCCTCCTCTAACCTACTAGTGAATTGGAGGGGAAAAGACTCACCCTGTGCTAACCTGCTAAAGAGGAAGGATGTAATGTATTTATTTACTTTATTTATTTTTGAGGTGTTATCCTACTGCTGGACTATCCTACAGCTGTCTCCCCTCAACCACTTGTGAACTGGGAGAAATGGCTAGAGAGGAAGGACATGAGGTACGTATTTATTAATTTATTTTCAGCAGGAAATGTGCTCAATTGATGAGATATTGGTTTTGGACGAAGAGGAGTTTAAGAAGTGTGTTAACTGTCAGCATGCACCGGAGAACTGCGTCTGTAGCCTCCTACACCGTAAATGGAAGGAGGTGATAGTGGATGAGCTTAGGAGAAATACGTTTCTGCAAATAGTGGTGATGCAGAAGGACAGACTAAGGATGCATTTCACAACTCATAGAGACTACTGCCTGTGCTGGATCTCTTCCATTTTTTTGAAATGGCCCTCAATCCGCAGGGTTAAAATGTGTATTAATATATAATAAGACGCCCATTTTAAGTTAAATCATATTTATTGGTTTAGATAGAAAGCTACTTGCTGATCTTAATCTTTTGTTAAAATGTGTATCAAATCCATTGTAACGAATATTACTTAAAAATGATTGAATCTGTTGGAGTAATATATTCGCTGATTTCTGAAGTCATTTTATCCAGTGTAATGTGATACTTCATTGAGGGTGGGGAGGGGGGGGGGTGTGGTTGTAGCCCGCATAGCCACCCGCCTTGCCACTACCCCTGCAGGAGACAACTCCGTCCTACGTCACTACCACAGACTGAATGAACCAGAGGTGCACACCTTGGTGTATGGGGCTCGACTGACGACGCCTGAACGCCTGAGATGGGTTTTGATCCCCTTTCCTATCGCGTGTGTGCATATATGTTAACCTTGCTGTGTGCCCTAGTCCACAAAACACTAGAAATTGGCAGAAAACTGTTCTACAGCCGCTGCCAGAGGAATTGCTTCCTATTGATATACAAGTGTATAGCTGCTAAGTGACGTGCAAATAGATACATGGGAAGAAAGGGGGCGGCCTGCTCAAACTATACTCCAAATTTTCGTGGAAAAACCGACTCTAAGAAACAACAGACCATAATGCTACACACGCACTGGGACTTCAGAAAAATCTCTATAGTGACACAACAATCACAGAAACCGGCCCCAAAAGGTCTCACCAAGAGAGATTGGTGGCAGCAGCAGGTGTGATCATCTCGATGTGAAGATGCAGACTACTTCCCCCACTCCCTCCCTCTTCTACCGACTCCATAGGTTGGGATACAGGTTATTCTGGTCAGTTATAACCTGTTACTGGTCGTACACAAGGAAATATATCTGCTTTCACTGAGATACTCCTTCCAGGCTGCTGAAACTGATGAACAGAAGACTCATTAATAAGACACTTTCTGTAAGCCATTAAAAGTATTCCTGAGAAACATAGTCCCCCTGGAACAATTGTGAAATACCAGAGTAGCCATCACAGAAGAAAGAACTGAACAGTCAATAGTGACCTGCTTTCAAATGTTGTGGATGTGCTGGCAATGTGTGAAAGTGGTCCTCAACTAAGTAACGTAGGTCTCAGGTAGGAAGAGCATTGAAATAACACATCCTACGTGAATGAAATACACAGAGATCTTTATACTAATCGTCTCACTGTTGGCTGATCCATCCACCCTGGCGCCAACAGGTGGAAAGCAATGTTTGCACTCGCTAGCCTCCGTCACTGCATTAAGTTATAAACTTTCATCGCTCACGTTTATTCTACTACTTCACGTAAACTGTCCGAAGGCTGTCTGGTAGAGGCATCTGATGCTTCACTGTACTTAATAAGACCTTCTTCTGTGTGTATGTGTGCGTGTGAGTGAGTGTGTGTGTGTGTGTGTGTGTGTGTGTGTGTGTGTGTGTGTATGTCTTCATATACTGTGGAAGGATGTGATATTCCGCTCGCCTCACAGAATGTTATCTTTACTATGCCGTTTAGGAACATTCATCTAAATAAAACGCTTTGCTGACAATGCTCTAGTTGCATCTTTGGGTGGTTGAAACTTGCTTCGGAAAGAATATACACACACGACCATTGAGCGACGTCGGTGTTGCAAGAGGGGCATTCCTGTTGTAGACAGTGGAGGGATAGATGGAGGAGAAATTTTATACAGTTCACTTCCTAACTGTGGAAGGACACACTGTTTTTCAGCCTAAAGTGCTGCCTTTTTTAACAGCTGAGTTACTGAAATGCCAAGTCATTTACTAAAAAATAAAATTACTTAATAAAGACAAGCACTCATTTCTGCATTATTACCATTTTGTATTCTTCAGGAGTGAGTCTTAAGCTTACTACTACGAATATTGTTTTGACAAACCTCGCCTCACGACGTGTAAAGGATTAACCTTAAACTCTTTAAACGAATAGTGGGACAGCGCAAATAGCGGAAACAGTATTAAAATCAATTAAATCCCTAGCTAAATAAGTGTGAATTTACTCTCCAGGAAAGATTCTCGTACTGCCTGCAACGAATATTGTACCGACAGACCTTATCCCACTTCTTTTAAAGGGTGTAGCCTTAAGCTTTTAAAATGAACTGCGATGGCACCAGTTCAAACAGAAGATGTAGTACCTAAATCAATGAAATCTCCAGCTCGCTAAATGTACATTCACACTCCTTACATTCAGCTAGCAAGTTCTGCACGCTGTAATGAGTAGAAGACTTCACCAGTAACGTAATGCTGGTAGGATCAAAGAACAACATAATAGTCGATATTGAGCGAACACTGGGACGGAAAAACGGATTTTTCTTGTGAGTGATACCTGTGTGTCTTAGGGGCAGAGCGACGTAATTCTCGTATAAGGGCACGAAACACAGTAGCAATGACAATGTTATGCTGCGACTGCATACCGACCTAGGTTCTACAGAAAGATAAAAAATGTGATAAAATCACACAACTAGCAGAAAATCGGGCTTACACCAGAACAGTGCATATGTCTTCACACCGATATGTGGATACAGACTAAGCAGCTTGGACTCAGTCTTCTGTCCCCTTCTGTTCCCGTCCTGCCTACCCTCCTTCCTCCCGCTCGTCGCCCAGTAGGTATTCTGCTTTGGTGAATGCTGGGTTGGTAGTGATATACTGTTAGCGACCTGCAGCTGGCATTCCCATAGATACAGATACTGCTTTCGCAGGTCTGTTGTAAACTCTTGCCAATGGTACACAACGAGATCCATCTGGTGGCGATGCTCTGGTTTGGTTGGTGTTTGGCTGACAATGATATAGTGTTCAAGGTATGGACAACTCACGCGTATTTCAAGGAAATGACGGCCCCTGGAACAATAGCGGAATGTTTAAATACTTGACTATTCGACATGGATGGTGCAAAGACCACTCTCCAGAAGAAGAATGGCCAACAGCATGCTACGGCCCTCAGCTACATCTTGTGATAGGGAAATGCAGCTCCAGTGGCCACTGAAGTTGTTGTGGCTGACTGTTATTCAATACACTATTGCCGATTGTTGGGCGGTGTACAGAGCAGCAGTCTTACACCGATTAGATGTGTTACAGAAAAAAAAGCAAAGTATCAAACGACCTACGAAACTACAACTCAGGAACACTCTATTGTAAATGATAGTTTTTGGGATATGGTCTTTTTCCAGTTCAGCCGACAAAACTGTACACAGGTCTGTAGAAGCTACTTCGATCACTGGTCAACTGCTACAATGGATCAATACGTGTATATTTGATCTGATCGTTAAATATGCTGCATGCCATTATGAGAGCGGTGTTTGTTATCGCTATATCGGAAGAGAGAGACGTGGTAAAAAATTTTATCGAGTTTTCTACCTGGTGACCTTAGCAACGTTTCTAGTAGTTTTAATCTGCGTCTGTTAGAAAAATAACGAGGAGAGAGAGAGAGATGTGAATTATAGCTTCCTGTTGAAAATAAAATAACTGTTTTTTCCCCTGATATGCTAACAGATTGCGTGAAAGGTACTATTCCTTACTGATATTTCGTGTATCTGATATTCATGTAAGACATGTGGACGACAATTTATTTACAATACGTCACAAACACTAATTTCTAACGCAAGAAACGCTCTCAACTGTGTCAATTTGTCCATGCGAATGAATTAAAAATGATTGTATCTGGTGTTGTGGATCACTGACTCCTTTGTTATCATCGTGAATTTAACTTTTATTATTTTTTATAATTTATTTTTTTTAAACGTTCTGTTATAACGGGTAACGTGACGTTCGATACAACTATTCCAGTGAAATTTTTCGTCAGGCACCAGCTTGTAACACAGATGTTTAAGTAGATTGCATGTTTTCGGAGATCAAAGTTCTCACTTTTACTCCGATGAATGTTCCATAATAACAAGGACATTTAGTGGTGATCGATAGTTTCCATTTCAAAACCGTAAAGTTTTCTATTCGTTTAAGATGTTTTATAGATTTTATTCGCGGCGGACATGTACAACTGATGCGTGATAGGTTTATACATGTATCAGATGTATCGTCAGAAAACTCCGACCTCAGCAGTTTGCTCATCCGCTATCGATACAGCATGATAGAGAGAGTTCTTAGTTTTACTGAGTTGGATGTTACAAAATAATGAGGAGGGGTCAGGAATGCGAATTATGGGTTGTTGTCAGGTAAAAAAAACGACTGCGTCTTTTTTCCCAACGTGAGAGTAGATAGTGTCAAGCTGCTGTTCTGTATTGATGTTTGTTCGTCTGAAATGTGTGTAATACCCACGTGCATGAAACTTCATTTACCAGACTTCCACAGGCAGTAATTCTTAATGCTCTGGGGCTAGGAGGTTGCCGGAGGTGGACGGCAACACCAGTTGCGAATAGACGGTCGGCGCCGGCGTGTAGAATAGCAACTGCCCGCAGCGAATTCATCGTCCGCTGATCACAGCGCCCACCCCTCTGCCTAGTGAGCCCTTGGAGCTACCTCTTCCTACCACCGAAGGCTGCAGCATGATGTTGGCCATTGTTCTTCAGGAGAGTCTCTGCCCCATCCGTGACGAATAGTCACTTGGCTATTGCTCCGGGGGTCGGTATTTCCTAGAAGTTCGTTTGATTTCTGCAGACCTGAAACAGTATATCATTGTCAACACAACACCAACCAAAGCAGAGCATTGCCGGCGGATAGATCTCTTTGTGTACCACCGGTGAGAGGTTAAAAGAGACTTGGGAAAGCAGTATCTCAATCTATGGGAAGGTCCAGCTGCAGACAGGAAATAGTATATCACTGTCAACCCAACACCGACCCTCAGCGATATGCTAGAACTGATCTGGAAAACCAGTAAAAGTACCTGTGGGGGAAGGAGCGGGATGGAGGATGGAAGGTAGGAGGTATGGCAAGACTGGCTCTAGGCTGCATACATCGAAGTGAAGACAAGTTCACTGTTCTGGTGGAAGTCTTTTTCTGATAGTTGTGTGATGTTATCAATGTGTCTTCCTGTAGAACCAAGCCTAGAAGGCGCTCGTTCTGTAAACAGTCGTTGCCATTGTGTTTCTTTTAGTAGTTGTTCACTTATAGCCCTCTAACACACACTGCTACCACTCACAAGAAAAACAAATTTATCTATCCCAGAGTGTTCATATTATTGGTTCATCCTACTAGCATTACGTTATGGGCGAAGTCTTCTATTCATCATAGTGTGTGCAAATTTCTTGCTGAATGTGTATTCAAAGACTATTGGATGATGTTATGTGTTCACTTTGTAGGATATTCACTGCAAAATTGAGTGTTCTCAGTAGAATATTCATTATACCAAGCATACGTTCATACCATCTGAGTTAGTTTATACTTATTTAGCAGTGGATTTCATTAGTTTTAGTATTTGCACTGGTGCTATCACAGTATTCGTATTCAAGGCGAAAAGCCACATGCTTTACACGATGTGACATTAGTTCCGTTGGTACAATATTCCTTGTAGCAAGCTTAAGAATCACACGTGGAGAGTTCGTGACGGAATACGTGAAGCAGCAAATGAGTGTTCGTCTTTATTAACTAACATTTTTTATAGAAACGAGTTGACATTACAGCAGTGGGGCTGTTAACCCTTTAGGCAGCCTTAAGAGGAGCAGGTGACGTGACTGAAATTCCTCCGCCATCTATTGCTCCACCGTCCATTCGTCCACCGTCTGTACAGCACGAATACTTCTCTTTCAACATCAACATCCTACAAATATTGTGTATGTGTGTGCACATTCTTTCCAGATCAGGTTTCAACCACCCACAGGTGTACCTAGGAGCAAAGCATTTTACTTAGGAGGATTTTCCTAAATAACGGAGATAAAGACGATATTCTATAAGGGAAGCGGATTATTTCATTCTCCTAAACTATACAGGAAGAGACACGCACGCACACACACACACACACACACACACACACACACATACACAAACACACAAAGCTGTTATTCGGTAATGTGGAGAACAGGGAATCAGCTATCATAAAGCGGTTACTGCATAGATGATTTCAGCCGTAAATAGAAATATTAAAAAAGGTAGGAAGATTTTTCTGTTTAGCAAAAGTGACAAAAAGCAGCTTTCAGAGTACTTGACGGCTCAACACAAAAGTTTTGTCTCAAGTACAGATAGTGTTGAGGATCAGTGGACAAAGTTCAAAACCATCGTACAACATGCATTAGATGAATATGTGTCAAACAAGATCGTAAGAGATGGAAAAGAGTGTGGTGTCACCGCCAGACACCACACTTGCTAGGTGGTAGCTTAAATCGGCCGCGGTCCATTTAGTACATGTCGGACCCGCGTGTCGCCACTGTGTGATCGCAGACCGAGCGCCACCACAAGGCAGGTCTCGAGATACGATATAGCACTCGCCCCAGTTGTACGACGACTTTGCTAGCGACTACACTGACGAAGCCTTTGCTCTCATTTGCCGAGAGACAGTTAGAATAGCCTTCAGCTAAGTCCATGGCTACGACCTAGCAAGGCGCCATTAACCGTATCTGAAGATAGTCTTATTTGTATTATCAAGAGCGATGTACCACAAGGATAAATAAAAGATAAGTATTCTAGGAGCTGCATACTTTTCTTATTAGAATTCAATACTTATCCTGTTCCAGACTTGACGCCAGTCGGCGTGTGTGTACGCGTGCCTTTCGGCTCCCTTCTCAGTGTGGCGTAGCTAGCTTGTTACGCCACAACAGATTGGCGACGAGGATGGGTTAAGGGTCTTGTTCTTTCTAATTGCTTACATTTACTTGTGTCATGGCTTCGCCAGATGTACTGTCCGAATTTTAGCGCTTGCAGAATCAGCAGACGCAGGCGTTATTGGATGCCCTTGGACAGCTCGTCCAGAGTCAACGTGCCATTCAAACCGATGCGGCAGCCGCCGCTTCACCGCTCCCGCAGCCACAACATGCAGTTGCACCGCAGTTTCGCAATTTTGATGCACAGCACGAGACCTGGACCGAGTGGTCCCGCCAGTTTGCATTTCATCTCGCCGCCTACAGAATTCAAGGTAACGAGCGGCAGCCTCATTTATTGTCGTTTGTAGGGGTGCAAACGTACCGTGTGATAGTGAAATTGTTTCCCCGACGTGACGTAGCAACTCTGTCCTACGATGAAATTTTGTCGGCATTGGACGCCTATTTCAAAGAAACAATTAATGTAGTTGCAAAAAGGTATACTTTCTTTCGTACAAAACGTACGGCCGGTCAAACTAATCGGGAGTGGGTTGCAACTTTGCAAGGCCTTACTAGGGATTGTTCATTTGAATGTGACTGTGGCCTTCCTTATTCAGATACTATGGTGCGTGATGCAATTGCACAGAACGTTTCTGATGTTCGCATACGGGAGCAAATTTTGAAACTTGTTAATCCCTCCCTTCCACAAGTGATAGACATATTGGATAGGCAAGACACACAGATAGAGAAAGAAGCTTTGGCTCTCGTCTTTGGTGTTACTAAGTTTCATGATTTCTTGTATGGTCTTCACTTTACCATCATCACAGACCACAAACCTTTGACATCGCTTTTTCATCCGAACAAGCCTGTACCTCCGCGTACAGCGCAGAAATTCATTCGCTGGTCTATTTTCCTCTCGCAGTACCGCTACGATATCTTGTATCGGTCCACTGCTAAGCACGGAAACGCCGATGCGTTGTCCCGTTTGCCTGTTGCTGAGGATAAAGCATTCGATTCTTCCGAACTTGCTTGCATGTTCATTGATTCGGAAACCGATGAAGTGGTCGAATCGTTTCCGATTGATTTTCGTCGTGTTGCTACAGCCACAGCTGCTGACCCTGTCCTTGCTACCGTTTTGCGTTTTGTTGCTACGCAATGGCCTTTGTCAAAGTCTCGGATTGCGGATCCGTTGGTTCGCCGATTTTTTGCTCACAAGGAGAGACTTTTTGTACGACTTGGTGTTTTGTTGTTGCGTTCTGATAACGATCAGTCCAGAGTCGTGGTCCCACGTTCGTTACAGTCCTCTGTCTTACGGCTTCTTCACCAAGGACATTGGGGTATAGTGCGAACGAAACAACTTGCTCGTCAGCACTGTACTTGGTTCGGAATCGATGCTGCGATTACGAATATGTGTTCTTCTTGCATGGCGTGTGCTGAACAACAATCCGCACCGCCGCGGAAAGTCTTTGCATGGCCAAAAGCCACTTCCCCTTGGCAACGCTTGCACATCGATTTTGCTGGTCCATTCTGGAATGCTCGATGGTTGGTTCTGGTAGATTCATTCAGTAATTTTCCTTTTGTTGTCCGGATGTCTTCCACGACGTCAACTGCCACCATCCAAGCGTTGTCTGCTATCTTTTGCATTGAAGGTCTTCCGCAGACTATTGTTTCCGACAATGGCCCACAATTCCTGTCAGCAGAATTTCAGTCATTCTGCCAGGCCAATGGTATTCAACATCTGACATCCGTGCCGTTTTCGCCTCAGTCAAACGGTGCCGCTGAACGATTGGTCCGGACTTTCAAGTCACAGATGTTGAAGTTGAAAGAATTGCATTCTCGGGAGGACGCATTGTTGCTCTTTTTGTCTTCGTATCGCTCTCAGCCCAGAGATGGTCGCTCGCCGGTTGAGTTGCTCCACGGTCGTCGTCATCGAACCTTGATGTCTTTGCTGCATCCGCCGCATCAGGTTCCTGTGCAGCGGCAGACTCCTGCTTTTGCTCCAGGCAACGTTGTATTCTATCGCAACTATCGAGGTTCACGGCGTTGGCTCGCAGGGCGCATTCTTCGCTGCCTCGGCCGCGCGATGTATTTGGTTTTGGGGGCCTCTGGTGAGGTGCGTCGGCATCTCAATCAGCTGCGCCTCTGTCGTCACACGGGTTCTGCCGCTCCCCGTCTGCTTTCAGCGACGGTGCCGTCCGGTCAGCGCCCTGGGGACCCATCTACTGGCTCGTCTCATCCCCAGGTGCTACCGACGATGCCTTCCATTTTGCCCCATGGCGACGCGCCGCCGCAGCCGCCGCCGCCGCCACCGCTAGTTCTCCCGCCGGCGCCGCCCGCATTCGCCGCTTCGCTGCAACCGCCAAGCGCCTTCCTGGGTCACGCGCCGCCGATCGCTTCCCGTGACCAGCTGTCCTCCGCCATGGAACTCTTGCCCGCTCCGGACCACATGACGTCATCGCGCGTCGGATACCCCGCCGCAATGGAGGTCGACCCTTCGGCCCCTCCTGTCTCTTTACGGGCGCATACACCGCATGTTGACGTGCACCCTGGACTAGGTTTTCAGGCGTTTCCTAGCTCCCCTCGGACCGAATGCCCGGGTGCGGGTGGCACAGCCTCGCCTGTTGTTAGGCTCCCCACCTCATCGCATACGTCAACATGGGGTCCTCCCCACGGCGGGCGGCAGCCTTATAACACGACCGTTCGCCGATTTGCGGGGGAGGAATGTAGTGTCACCGCCAGACACCACACTTGCTAGGTGGTAGCTTAAATCGGCCGCGGTCCATTTAGTACATGTCGGACCCGCGTGTCGCCACTGTGTGATCGCAGACCGAGCGCCACCACAAGGCAGGTCTCGAGATACGATATAGCACTCGCCCCAGTTGTACGACGACTTTGCTAGCGACTACACTGACGAAGCCTTTGCTCTCATTTGCCGAGAGACAGTTAGAATAGCCTTCAGCTAAGTCCATGGCTACGACCTAGCAAGGCGCCATTAACCATATCTGAAGATAGTCTTATTTGTATTATCAAGAGCGATGTACCACAATGATAAATAAAAGATAAGTATTCTAGGAGCTGCATACTTTTCTTATTAGAATTCAATACTTATCCTGTTCCAGACTTGACGCCAGTCGGCGTGTGTGTACGCGTGCCTTTCGGCTCCCTTCTCAGTGTGGCGTAGCTAGCTTGTTACACCACAACAAAGAGCCACCGTGGTATAACAACCGAGTTAGAAAACTGCTGCGGAAGCAAAGGGAACTTCACAGCAAACATAAACATAGCCAAAGCCTTGCAGACAAACAAAAATTACGTGAAGGGAAATGTAGTGTGAGGAGGGTCATGCGAGAGGCGTTCAAAGAATTCGACGGTAAAGTTCTATGTACTGACTTGGCAGAGAATCCTAAAAAATTTTGGTCTTACGTCAAAGCGGTAGGTGGAACAAAACAAACTGTCCAGACAGTCTGTGACCAAAATGGTAGTGAAACAGAAGATGACAGACTAAAGGCCGAAATACTAAATGTCTTTCTCAAAAGCTGTTTCACAGAGGAAGACTGCACTGTAGTTCCTTCTCTAGATTGTCGCACAGATTACAAAGTGTTAGATATCGAAATAGATTAGAGAGGGATAGAAAAACAATTAAAATCGCTCAAAAGAAGAAAGGCCACCGGACCCGATGGTACACCAGTTCGATTTTATACAGAGTACGCGAAGGAACTTGCCCCCCTTCTTGCAGCGATGTACCGTAGGTCTCCAGAAGAGCGTAGCGTTCGAAAGTATTGGAAAAGGGCACAGGTCATCCCCGTTTTCAAGAAGGGACGACGAACAGATGCGCAGAACTATAGACCTATATCTCTAACGCCGATCAGTTGTAGAATTTTGGAACACGTATTATGTTCGAGTATAATGACTTTTCTGGAGACTAGAAATCTACTCTGTAGGAATCAGCATGGGTTTCGAAAAAGGCGATCGTCTGAAACCAAGCTCGCGCTAATCGTCCACGATACTCAGAGGGCCATAGACGCGGGTTCCCAGGTAGATGCCGTGCTTCTTGACTTCCGCAAGGCGTTTGATACAGTTCGCCATAGTCGTTTAAGGAACAAAATAAGAGCATATGGACTATCAGACCAATTGTGCGACTGGATTGAAGAGTTTCTAGATAACGGAACGCAGCATGTCATTCTCAATGGAGAGAAGTCTTCCGAAGTAAGAGGGATTTCAGGAGTGCCGCAGGGGAGTGTCGTAGGACCGTTGCTATTCACAATATACCTAAATGACCTTGTGGATAACATCGGAAGTTCACTGAGGCTTTTTGCGGATGATGCTGTAGTATATCGAGAGCTTGTAACATGGAAAATTGTACTGAAATGCAGGAGGATCTCCAACGAATTGATGCATGGTGCAGGGAATGGCAATTGAGTCTCAATGTAGACAAGTGTAAAGCGCTGCGAATACATAGAAAAAAAGATCCTTTATCATTTAGCTCTAAGGCGCTGCAGTCATGGATTGTGCTGCTGATCCCGGCGGAGGTTCGAGTCCTCCCTCGGGCATGGGTGCGTGTGTTTGTCCTTAGGATGATTTAGGTTAAGTAGTGTGTAAGTTTAGGGACTGATGACCTTATCAGTTAAGTCCGATAAGATTTCACAACATTTGAACATTTTTGAATCATTTAGCTAAACTATAGCAGGTCAGAAACTGGAAGCGGTTGATTTCATAAATTATCTGGTAGTAACCATTTGGAGTGATTTAAAATGGAATGATCATATAAAGTTGATCGTCGGTAAAGCAGATGCTAGACTGAGATTCATTGGAAGAATCCTAAGGAAATCCAATCCGAAAACAAAGGAAGTAGGTTACAGTACACTTGTTCGCCCACTGCTTGAATATTGCTCACCAGTGTGGGATCCGTACGATATAGAGTTGATAGAAGAGATAGAGAAGATCCAACGGAGAGCAGCGCGCTTTGTTATAGGATCATATAGTAATCGCGAAAGCGTTACGGAGATGATAGACAAACTCCAGTGGAAGACTTTGAAGGAGAGACGCTCAGTTCCACGGTACGGGATTTTGTTGAAGTTTCCAGAAGATACCTTCACCGAGGAGTCAAGCAGTATATTGCTACCTCCTACGTGTATCTCGCGAAGAGACTATGGGGATAAAATCAGAGAGATTAGAGCCCACACAGAGGCATACCGACAATCTTTCTGTCCACCAACAATACGTGAGTGGAATAGAAGGAAGAACCGATAGAGGTACTCAAAGTACCCTCCGCCACACACCATCAGGTGGCTTACGGAGTATGGATGTAGATGGATGTAGATGTAGATATGAAACCTCTACTAAATAGCCTTGGGACAGTTTACTCGAAGAAGTAGAAGAAACTCGAATGATGACGAGTTATAACCACACTCGGTGGAGGAAGCTAGTGAGTGCGGACGCTGCTTCCCACCTGTTGGGGGTAGAGCAGGTGGACCAGTGCACAGTGAGACGACTAGTGTAAATACTTCAGTGTATCTCATTTACGCAGGAATCATTTCAATGACGTTTAAAATCATGCCACTATTGACCTTTCAGGTTCTTTATCCATCAGAGGTAGTCAGGTATTTCACTACTGTGCCGTGGAGCACTGACTTTCCAAGAAATACCTTTAGCATATTGCAGGAAGTGTCCTGCCTTGAGCCTTCTGTTCATCTGTGATTGATTTCCGCAGATCAGAAAGAGTGTATTAGTGACAGCAGATGGATTGACTTGTGTGCCGTCAGCAACAGGTTAAATTCTTTGGGGGGTGGGGGGTGGGGGGTGGGGGGGAGGAGGGGAGGGGGGGGGGGTGCAGGAGAGGAGGTAAAACTAACTAAACTGGTTAGTCTGTATCCTCATATCGAGCTTAGCACACCTGCTGTTGCCTTCACTCTCTCCTGGACAGATCTTTGGGGCTGGATTTTGTGGTTTGTTATTGCAGTCATTTTTCTAAATTCCCAGGGCATGTGTAGTATTATGATCTGTTATTTACGAGTGGCGGTTTTTTACATGACAATTGGAAAACGTAATTAGGGCAGTGAAGCATTTTCAGTCAGTAGTGGTACAGTATATTGGCCTCCCTACCTTTCAGCATACATTCGACATTTCGACTGGTATCGTGGATTAGGGCAGCCAACAAGGTGAACATAAAAACACACACGCGTTCGGAAAGTGGATCTAAATCCACTTCAGTGTTCGTCAATGGAACCCCACACACGAAGGTGAGCTCCTCTATTTCATGCAGTCTGGCGTTGTGGCGTAGGATAAAGTTGTCTCGTCACTGTGGATTCACCGACCATTTCAAAATCATGAACAGCTCCAGCACAGGTAGTAGTCTATTAGTTGCTAATTGCATCCTCAGTCCGTCCTGCTGCAACACTATTATCTGCGCTCCTACATTATCACCTAATTCCGTTCCTCAAATAGAAGGCTACGTACTCAGTCCTCAGCTGTATGCTCACAAATAATACACTTATTAAATTATCTGTGTCCAAAACCAGCATCACGTCAATTGAACACGTTTCCCGCGTAAAATAAATAAATAAATAAATAAATGCCTTACGTCCTTTCTCTCCAGCCCATACTAGCCCTATTTACAAATTGGGGAGGGGAGGTAGCTGTAACACAATCCAGCAGAACAGCATGACAACACTCACAGAAATAAAGTGAATAAAGTTCCTCTCCAGCAGCTCAGCGTAGCCTCAGTCTTTTTCCTGGCAGTTCACAAGTTGAGGAAGTGTGCAATGTGTGGGAGGAGAGGGGGGCAAGTGGTGGAGGGGATTGACTTCGTGGAGGGGGATGGAGTTTGAACTGCAGTTCGCGTGAATCCTATTGCAAGGACCATTGAAGTCGACTCATGTCTCCTGATGCAGACTTCTTTATGCCTGTTTAATAATTTATACAGCCAGTCATTCCCAGCCCTTTTCTCTACTGTTTTGCCGCGCGAAATTAGCCGAGCGGTCCAAGGCGCTGCAGTCATGGACTGTGCAGCTGGTCCCGGCGGAGATTCGAGTCCTCCCTCGGGCATGGGTGTGTGTGGTTGTCCTTAGGATAATTTAGGTTAAGTGGTGTGTAGGCTTAGGGACTGATGACTTTAGCAGTTAAGTACCTTAAGATTTCACACACATTTGAACATTCTTTTTCTACTGTTTTCAATGGGTCATTAAACCCACTTTTACCAAAGTCGAAGACCGGTACCCATAAATTAGACAAGGTGACGCCATACAGTATTTCCTCTACCCGTGACTCATTTTCCAGCAGTACAATTTACTCGCTATAATCTGACATCTGACTGTCCATCACACTCAGCAGTGCGACGCCACGTCGGATGTCGGCACTGAGGTTGCTCCAGTTACAGACAGGCACTCACTTGTAGCGCCAGCCGCCTCCTCCGCCTGCCCAGTGCGTCACGTCAGTATACAGTATGTGTTACCTGGAGTGCTCATTTCATGGTTTTGGTGAATTTGAATTCTGCTATATGGATTTATTGTTCTGTTATAATTACTTTGTAGAAAAGTACACTAATGGACATTAAAATTGCTACACCACGAAGATGTCGTGCCACAGACGCGAAATTTAACCGACAGGAAGAAGATGCTGTGATATGCAAATGATTAGCTTTCCAGAGCATTCACACAAAGTTGGCGCCGGTGGCAACTCCCACAACCTGCTGACATCAGGAAAGTTTCCAACCGATTTCTCATACACAAACAGCAGTTGACCGGCGTTGCCTGGTGAAACGTTGTTGTGATGCTTCGTGTAAGGAGGAGAAATGCGTAACATCACGTTTCCGACTTTGATAAAGGTCGGATTGTAGCCTATCGCAATTCCGGTTTATCATATCGCGACATTTCTGCTCGCGTTGGTCGAGATCCAATGACTGTTAGCAGAATATGGAATCGGTGGGTTCAGGAGGGTAATACAAAACGCCGTGCTGGATCCCAACGGCCTCGTATCACTAGCAATCGAAATGACACGCATCTTATTCGCATGGCTGCAACGGATCGTGCAGCGACGTCTCGATCCCTGAGTCAACAGATGGGGACGTTTGCAAGACAACAACCATCTGCACGAACAGTTCGATGACGTCTGCAGCAGCATGGACTGTGAGCTCCGAGACCATGGCTGCGGTTAGCCTTGACGCTGCATCACAGTCAGGAGCGCCTGCGACAGTGAACTTAACGACGAACATGGGTGCACGAATGGCAAAACGTCATTTTGCGGATGAATCCAGGTTCTGTTTACAGTATCATGATGGTCGCATCCGTGTTTGGCTTCATCGCGGTGAACGCACACTGGAAGCGCGTATTCGTCATCGCCATAATGGCGTATCACCCGGCGTGATGGTATGGGGTGCCACTGGTTACACGTCTCGGTCACCTCTTGTTCGCATTGACGGCACTTTGAACAGTGGACGTTACATTTCAAATGTGTTACGATCCGTGGCTCTACCCTTCATTCAATCCCTGCGAAACCCTGCATTCTAGCAGGATAACGCACGACGGCATGTTGCTGGTCCTGTACGGGCCATTCTGGATACAGAAAATGTTCGACTGCTGCCCTGGCCAGCAAATTCTCCAGATCTCTCACCAAATAAAAACGTCTGGTCAATGGTGGCCGAGCAACTGGCTCGTCACAATACGGCCAGTCACTACTCTTGATGAACTGTGGTATCGTTTTGAGGCCGCATGGCCAGCTGCACCTGTACACGCCAAGCAAGCTCTGTTTGACTCAATGCCCAGGCATATCAAGGCCGTTATTACGGCCACATATGGTTGTTCTGGCTACTGATTTCTCAGGATCTATGCACCGAAATCGCGTGAAAATGTAATCTTATGTCAGTTCTAGTATAAAATATTTGTCCAATGAATACCCGTATATATTCTGCATTTCTTCATGTAGCAATTTAAATGGCCAGTAGTGTATTGTGTTATGATGACGACAAGTGGAAACGCTAAACATATGCATGAAACTTCGACTTCTACTGATAAATGGGCAACTTTTAAAAGGTATGGCCATGGTGAATCTCCAAATTACATTTCGAAAGCTTTTGTATCGAATGACCTACCGTTTAATAAATAGCAAAAAAAGGGGTAAAGCAGCAAATTTTCTGACAATTGTAGAAGATGACTCTAAGAGAGAAACCCTTCACATGAGCTAGTACCCAAAAGTTGAGGAAGCTTTGTACGTTTTGTTTAAACAACAAAGAAGCAGAAATGTCCTTTTTTAAATAGAAGCCCAGCTTTTTTTATCGTGAAATTACCAACGAAGATGATAATCATCCAAGCCATGGATGATGTGAAAAGTTGAAGAAGAAGCATGGCATTCGTTTCTTGCAGATAAGTGGAGAAGAACTATTGGCTGACGAGACTGAAGTTTCTCAGTTCATTCAATATTTAAACGCCAAAATGGACGAACTAGGCCTTAACCTCGAACAACTCTATAATGCCGATGAAACAGGCTTAAACTGGCGGCCACTCACAACAAACACTATTTTAATGCAGGAAGAAAAAACATCTCAGGAAGGAAACCTCAAAAAGAGTGTATCACGTTAATGGTGTGCGCAAATGCCGCAGCAAGCAATATGTTAAAACTCTTATCTGTGACCAAATGCAAGTCCCTATGGCATTTAGAAACAAAAAAGTCGAATCTCTTCCACTGACGTATAAAAGCCTGAACCGAGCATGCGTACTAAATAAGATATTTTAGACTTGATTTCCAACCACTTTTTTCAACAAGTCAAACAACACCTAAAGAAAAAGAAATCGGCCATTGAATGCCGTTTTGTTGTTAGGACACAAGGTCATGGAAGAACTAAGAGTTACTACGTCTGATGGTTTTACATAATGGCGTGGTATTTACCAAGAAATAGGACTGCACTTATTCAACCGATGGATCAAAATGTTACCAAAACACTGTAAGCACATTACAAGAAGCGCCTGCTGACTGACATCGTCGTCCAACCTGACGCAGACATCACATCAAACATGAGAAAACTTAACTTCAAGTATGCAATTAACATTTCGCAAGAAGATGAAGAAGAATTGAGAAGATGGTTTTGAACTAACAGAAGAGGAGATAATTTAGGAAGTTACAGCTCATGCTGCCAGAGGACCACCCGTTTGAGGTGGCCACGGAAGTGAAATGCACTATCAACTGCGATGAAGTTATGACGGCTGCCAACACTTTTGTACGTTGGTGTGAAGAGACAGACTCGACTACAAGAACATTTTAATGCCAAAAGACAGTCAAGAAAAAACCATGACGGTCTCTTTATGAAAGAAAGACGAAAACTTAATACAGATTTCTAAGCGATAAACACGCTATTTGTATACATTTGTATGTCTGTATGTACGAACTACATATGTATTTGTGTACATTTGTAGTACATACATATATACATGCATACATAAACTTGTCATATGTACATATGTATTTTTTTATAACCTCAGTGACCGTCAAATACGTATGTATGTACTCAACATGTATCGTAACAGTAGGCGTATTTTAGCACAATACAGTACATAGCCAATATTTGTGCAAAAAACTTACATTTTATAGGCTTAGAAGTAAAAATTCAGTTTCAAAAAGTGCATCTTTGGTAATCCGACAACTCCTCGGTCACGAAACTGTTGGATTATCACGAGACTACTGGTTTGTAAATATTGTGTCATGTCGCCCCAAACATCATTTAGCAGGTTCCTCTGGAGAAAGGGCATTTAGGTGAGTTTTCCTGACCATATCCTCCAGTGTTGCGTACGGGCAATTGTACGCACTGGAGACTTTCAAATTACCCTTAGAACCTTTCGATGAGTGGCTGATCGGCAGAGCCATATCTTCCTCTTGTCAACTTTGTTTTAAAGGTTTTCACTTAAAAATGCGCGGCATTTTGAACTTGAAATTACAAACAAATGTTATCATAAAAGTAGGCCTGCAAACCTACATGATGGAACTATTCAAATTAAGTGACTTATGAGAAAAGCAATTTGCATCGAGTATATGAACCGCCAATGGCTAATTCCTTGCGGAAAACTAGTTTCAATCTGCAGTGCATAATTATCAGAGCGCCAGATTCAACAACGGTGCAAAATAAAAGTGATACCGTCGCACTAGTTGCGTATCGACTCTGGCTATAGCGCTCGTGGCTAGCGAGCTCCTGGGCGTATTCGCGGCTTGTAAAAAGTATGGAAGTTGTATGTTGTAAATTCATTGATGTTTCATTTCTAATTAATGAATAAAAGTGAAAGCACGTTCTACTATTCTATTTGTGTCGAATAACCAGCACCTTATCCAACATAGAATAAAGCTATTACGTAATTAACAACGCAGTTCTTTTTCGGAGCAAAAATAAGATAAGGATACCCGGTTTTACCCTACTCCTTCATACACGATATTAGATATTACCTCAACAGCAGTTTTTTTTTTAAAAAATGCTACCATTCAACAGCATATGCCTTATATCAGTGGCAAATGATTGTAAATAAGGTACAGAATATATAGGTTGACTTGGCAAAAACTTAAATCACAGACTCTCAGAATCTAATCCTCACGTGATCCGTAATTTTACCAAAAATTGCAAAATTATCCACAAAGCCTCTTAAGAAAGAGCAGTACAGGTACTGTGCTGCGAAGTCTACTGATTGTTATCGCACACTAACTGACTGCTGTCTGGGAGTTAGCCGACATCATTTGTCAGACGGCAACATTTCTCTATGTTTGACGCGCCGACCCAGTTTTGCCCCACCTTTCCCTAAAAGTCAACTAAATTGAATTTCATCTAAAACGTCTTACGAAGTAAAAGTTTTAAAAGGAAACTGAAGTAGCTTATGAATATTTGATGATTCACATTAGTAGACATAATCATCCTTGGTCCCTTTTCTAAAGTAACATCAATGTGATGGATATTCGTTAAAACGTATTTCAAATATGTAAGCAACAAAACGCGTAAATTTTTCTAGACATAAATTGTTTCACCTAAATTGTGACGATGTTAGCTGCAGAACATGCCTAGCCTCACTGCGACATTGAATAAAATATTTCAGATTGAAAACAGAGCATGGCGAGATGGCAACGCACTGGACTCGTATTCTGAATAAAGAACAGTGTTCCATCCGCCATCTGACCATTCTGATGATTATCAGATGAAGAATGAAGTCCGTTTCCTCACTCATTCTTTTCCAGCTATGCAGCAGCTACGTTTGTAGTGACCTATGTGTCGACATGACGCTAAACTGTACTACATTAAAAAATTCACTACGAAAATTACTGATCAGGCGGCTAATATGGAAAATAATAACAGAACTAATCCTTCAAATACAAGTGGCGTATCATAAATTATTTCTAACCTAATATTAAATAACTAATTAGCTCCTTATTAAGCTCTTCATTTTAACACTGTTTTGTAGTGTGTAATAATATGTTATTGGACTACATTTCTCTCGCGGACTGCGAAGTACCGAATTTAACTAAAACACAAACAGGTACTGTGTGGTTCCTGTTGTTTAATTACGTTCGCCAGGGGTCTTTAATTTCAAACTGAGATTAAAAATTTAAAAAATATACCTTTTTCTCAAATTTATTTTCATAAAACATAAAAAGTTTTGATTAGGGTACTCTCGATGGAACAGATTTGTTAAATTCCTGTTTGAATGCCACTCAGATTCACTGGAAATCTCCAGTTCTGTACGGAGGTAATGTGAAGTGAGAAACGAAGGTAATATAATGGCTGTTTCACTGTTCTGAATCCCTTGGAGATTGAGCTACAGAATACGAACCATTTGAGGTAAACGAAAACAATAAAGCTTTTTACAAACACTTCTGGTGGCAAAGGTAGAAAGTAGAAATATGCTCGTCACAATATGTTCGTATTCTGTTAGTGTTCTATCTAGTCTTTCTGCTCTCCTCAGTGATATTTTAAAAACCTTTTAATCCTTTTTAGATAATAATTCTTCCTTACATTGGAAATGTTGCCTCATTTTCCCCTATTGCTTAATGGTATATTGCCTATGCCTCGTACAATCAAACTATGAAGGCACGTTTCTACAACACTGATTAGTTTAGCACTCACACGATTCAACAGTTCCTCAGCTTTGTCGATCGACATCATTAACTTAAACGAGAGGAAGAAATTATGCACCTGTATGCTCTTACATAAAGTGTTTACAACTGGGGAATACAGAAATTTATGCACAACTTTACTAAAACAAGTTTTCGGTAGATAGGCCACATCCAAAGACCTAGAGAAATAGTGAATATCTAATGGAGAAAAGTGTGGGATATAAAAATTTTAGAGAGAGGGCTAGGCATGAATACAGTAAGCACATACAAGTGGATGTAGATTGCAGTAATTATTCAGGTACGAAGAGATTGACACAAGGTAGTGTAACGTGGAGATCTAATGCTGATGAATCTTGGGGCTAAAGATCACTACAACACCGTTTCATCAACACTTTGATTTACGGTTGGCACTTTACGAGATAATTCTGAAACTTTTCATACCAGTGTGATCTATGAAGTGTATTCTAGGTCAAAGAAGCATCACGCTTAGACGGAGTTAGTAAATACGGATGAATATCTCGGGATATCGCACTTAACGACAATAATTCAAGCCTTATTCTTAAATTCCAGTTTCTTTTCATCGTGAAAAAGCTATGTCGAGTAATGAAAATTGATAGTACACGCCGAGAACTGAACGAAAAGAAGAGGAAGAGAACATATTGTTCATTTTAGATCCATTGTCTACATGGTTTTTCCTTTGCAGTTCCGCCAGGAATGATTACAAGGAACGGTGAAACGAGTTTTAACTGTTGTACTGTACGCCCTTTTAAAAAAGAATAACATCACACCCAGTCATCTTTGTTTAGGTAATGTTATGACGTTAGATAAGTACTCCGAGCGACTTTTATTGCCTTCTGTTGGAAGTGGACGGGCGCAAGAACTTCGAATCCAGTGTTTTCGCGCTTCGGAGTCAGCCGCTGTGGCCAGACAGTTTCATCGGACCTCTGGGGCCCAATGGCCATTTCTTCCACTGAAGTCTGTAGAGATAAAAAGAACACTGTGCAAGTCTACCCGCTCTCTAATGGTCCTCTAAACTCCGAACGGCATGGTGGCGAATAAGGAAACTGAAACATCGCCAAGTCCCCCATTAAAACTTTTATGAGCGCCACACACCCGAACTCCGGCGGCGTTTTATGTGTATGGCGGACGCAATGAGCTTGATACCAATTTCAGAGAGTTTTTATGACGGAAGTAGAGAGCAAAATGGAAAGGGGGAGTCGTAACGGATTTGCGGCTGTAGTCCAATTCGTATGAAATGTGAGGTGCGCAATTCCCTGCTCTTGATCAAACTTGACGGCAGGCATTAACCTGAGTGACTTCTCTATTGCACTAATCCTTATTCGCCGCAGGTATGTCATCGGAATCCAAACATTGCTCTGTAGGATTCCGTCAGTTAGAAGACTACCTCGTTACAGTTCTGTTACAGCAATGTTGAAAGACTGATATCTAAACAAATGAAATTATCAACTGACGGTGTATGGCAGATACTGGAAACAAAATTTTCCATACCAGTGTGATTTAACCAGAGTATCCTAGCTTTAAGAAGTATAATATTTGGACTTGGATAAACATTACGGATGAATATCTTGGGAAATCGCACGTTACGAGAACAATTTATGCTATTTCAGATCTCTATCTTTCGCGGCCCAGTCCTTTAGAAGTCCCGAAGGACTACAGTAGTTTCTTTTATTCATAGTGGACAAATCGTTAATCTAAGTTTTAGAGGAGTTGCACGGAAGATAATGTTCCGTTTCCAAATGCCATGCGGAGTACAATAGATTACATTACAATTAAGAGGAACTTCGTTCTAAAATATTAACTTTTGTTGGTAAAATTTGACTTTTCTTTACAGAATATCGATCAGGGAGTACCAAACAAGTCAAAATTTTTCTTGGACACGTCCCTCTTAATTCATCTATACAATTTCAAAAGTAATGAAAATAAAATTTCATAAACGTAGGATAAATTATGGCAGTTTATTTTATAATACCTGTGAAGTTAGCTGTCACTGAAAGTGCAACTCGCACTATTCGTGAATGTATTCTCCTTTGGGAAAAGGCGCGTATACATAACCAAATCTGTGCTTAATTCTGTGAAGAAATTAGTCTACCTATATCGAGTTTGATCGAATTTGGAGGGCATTAAAAAAAGTGCTAGAAACCACAAACGTATTTGAGCAACGCCGACAAGAATCTGTAAGCAACATAGATAGTGATTTTGACTTTCCACACAACGTTGCGCATCACTTAAAACAATGAATGAAAATAGTATATTCTTACAGTGACAGAGACAGCCAGTTCGTCCTGGTCACATACCTGGAGTGTACAAAAGCTGACTAATAAAGAGAAAAGCGTGCGTCTCAGAAATATTGAGAAAGAAAGGTAGTTTGCTCAATACACTTCTACGCAGAAACTTTCGACACCGTCTTATGAATCGTTACAAAAAGACTCATCTTCTGACTGTAATGAAAATGACATACATTTACAAGAAAATTTTCGAGCAGTGGGAAAGCACATACAACCATAGAGCAGAAAAACAACTATGTGGAAGATTTTCATTACTTCAAAATTAGTAGCACCGCTACTTGCATGCAGTTAAATATTACAGGTTCATAAATATGACAGGTTCAGTGTCTATTCTCGAAGTTACCATTCATGTACTTGGATATGATGTTGATGAATTTTCTACAGGTAAATTCTCGATTCAAGGAACTGATGTGGAAAAACGAAAAGAGAGTGCGGAAGCCATATAATCTAATTCTCAAAACGAAATACCAGATTTTATCACTGTTCACTGAAATGAAATTGTTCTCCGCTTTTGATGACTGGAAATCAAGAGAAGAATGTCTTCCGATAGTTATTTCATATGGGAATAAAGACTAACTTACTGCTGGGAAAGGGTTGAAAAGCGCTTCAGAATGGCAACTGGCGCAGGCGGTTGGGAATGCGATTGTGGTCTGTAACTTCGCAGAAAATGTGTCAGTTCCTTGTCGCGGTACTACGGCTCCAAATATAGGCATATGAATGGTGCCTGTGTGCTTCCTGAGCAGTAACTAAACAGAGATTTTCTGAATTTTCCTTGCCGTCGTCACGTGTATGAATCGGTTTTAGAAAGCCTGTTCGATGTAAAGATCAGTCAGGTGACAACAAATCTTGCTGTTCGACTCTTCAAAAAGTTTCGAGGTAACTGGAATAAAGAAAATCTCGCATTGCAACTGATTGTTTCCGGAACTGACGGTCTGCTGGAGTTTTACCAAACTGAACTGACCAAAGCAATAGATATCAATGTCAGCAGTTGATGGAGATTTATGTGATATTTTTAGTTGGGACTACACACAGAACATTTAAGATTGGTCCTCCAGGTGCAGTACACCAAAGTGATAGTACCTCAACCTCGAACTACAAGTGGACAGCTTAATACAGTGTGGATTGCGTATAGCAAGTTAAATGGCCCCTATTTGTATAGTTGCTATGACTTTGAACACTTGTTCACATTTTTTATGTAGAATAAGTTTCAGGATTACGTTATTTTTGCTGTGATCTTGTCATCCGTGACTTTCACACCAAGACTAGGAGCACCACCTAATCGCCGAGTTAGATGTTGGTAGCGTAAATATTATGATTTGTACAAAGTCAGTCAAGGTACTTCACCGTATAGTTTTAATAACGTGTTTCTGGTCCTTATGATTGGAATGATCCCTTTGCAATTCCTTCATGTTTGCTTAACCACACCGACGTACCGAATACCAGTGAATGGTTGTCGAGGCTTTATGCTGCCTGCGTATTATGCCGTGTATATTTTTATTGTGTTTGTTTGTACAAAACGAATATTCTATGTGACTGACTTCACTACTTGTGTATAAAACGTTATGTTGAATGAACAGTGCTTCATGTTATGCTTTTAGGGTGCTTTTAAATAGATACTAGGTAAATATTAGATGTCTGTAGTGTAACATTTTTCGATTGTTGGTTTGTGTTTATACTTTGAATGACACGACGTATAATTGTTTGTAACTACTACCACAGTGCCACCTGGTGACTGGTTGAAACATCTATGAAGTTAAGCTGATAATATGAGCCGCCATTCTGCTAATGTACGGACTTGAGCTTGTGTAATCAGTACAATATGTTCGTTGTTTTATGTAGTAGTCACTTTATGCATGAATTGTTGATGTACTATTGTTCTCAAGTTCATGAAGTATCTTTCTGTGATATGACAGACTGTAAGATGCATTGTCTCAAAAGTCAGTCAAATCTACCGCGAAAGGTAAGTTATATTCAATGGTGTACTTCATGTTTATGTAAAATTTTATTACGCCCCCTTACATTTGATCACTGTATGCTTGAATGTGTTGATCTATTCTTTATAGATCTAATGATGGCAGTTTAGTTTGCTGAAACCAGTCATTCCAATAAGAACTGTGAAATAGAGATCTTGGCTGTTTGAAGTTGTGTTTCTGTTTCTACATTAATCTAGTTAGCTCTCTAACGTGATTATGTCAAGCATATACAGCTTGAAGGTAAATTAAACTTTCTTTTGTGGTGTCAACTTGCTTCCTATTCAAGCAGTATCGTAAATCTTTCAATACACAACATTAAAAATTCTTTTATATACAGTCTGTTAAGAATTTTAAATGACTTCATACAGAGTCTTCATTTTTGTTGTATGAATTAGTAGTCTTTTGACATCCCGATTTTCGACATAGAAGCTTGGAATAATTGTACCATAAATGTTTTTGAGTACCTCCTTTAGCCATATAGCCATACTTTCTCATTAAAACTTACTTTCAAATAAATAAATCGCTGTATGTCAGTGAAAAACGTTGTAATCATTGATTTTGCTACTTTTACTTTGATCTTTAGCGACGATGTGTGTCATTGAGATTGAACTCTGTTCTCGCTTTCATTTCTTGTGGTCGCTTTGTCTTCCGATACCTCCACCATTCCCCTAACCTCTTCATAAATGTTTCCTTCGACATTTGCATCCGTGAAATACTGTACTCTCTCACTGGAATTGTATATCTAATATTTTGGGTCCCCCTCCCCGGTATTAGACTATTAGATAAACAGAGACCTTCCTTAAACAAATAAAAGGAATCGCAGAAATTTAATTTATCATATGACTGCTATCACGAATGTTGTAATGAACGAAAGTAATAAGGAAATATTGCAGTGGTGAGATACAACTACTGCTGTATGATTTCCCACACTGGGAGCAAAATATGCGGTAAAATGATTGGATGCTTCCACGTTCCTTTGTCTGGTGCCATTTCACTAACCTACTGGTAACTTCGTATATATTTAATGTTATCCAACTCTGCAAAAGTTTTTTTCGGTTCCCTCCCTTCCCTGCTCTACTTTCTTCCGTAGCTCATCATTGTAGGCATTTCCATCGCTGTATATATGACAGCGGAGGTATTTTTCTCGTTCTTATCATTAGCGCTAGTGTTATTTTCTCTCCTGTTTCTAGTAGTACTTCTTGACTCGTCATTCAGTCAGTTTCACTCTTAGCTTTTATCTCCAAAACACGTTTGAAAACAATACAAACAATTTCTCATTTTCTCTGTTCACGATTCGCTACCATATAATACTTCAATCTATACAAAACACTTGAAGAGCCTGTTTCTTAAATCTGTGAACTTCTTTTGCTGTAAAAAGAAAAAAAGAGAATAGAAATCTCTCCAAATGCTCTGGTCTGGGGCTCATTGGTATTAAAGTTCTTAATCTCCGCATTACTTGCTACCAAACCTTGTAAATACTGAGAAGAGGTCATTCCTTCCAGTGATAAATAATACTAATTTGAATCAGTTTGATCTTTATGACATTTATCGTCATTCCACGCGCTTTTCCCACTATCCCGATGCTCAAAGCTGTAGTTCCTCTCCTGATTCTGCCAACACTGTTTGGTCATTTCCATAGTAATATTTATCCTTTTTCCAGTTACTATGCCAACTCTTCTTACTATCAATGCTTCGTACGTTAGTTTCTGATCACAAATAGTGTTAATTTTGTTGCGACCAGACGAAGCGACTTTCGTCAGGCTATAACAGTGGCTTCTTTGATTTCTCTGGGAGAAGGCTCATCAAATTAGAATGCGTGAAATATAAGGAACAAATAAAAGATTACTTAACTTTGACACTCTGCTTTTCCACTGGACTGCTTGATAATTTACAACTGTCACTGACTAGTAAAGATTCACATGAGGCTCTAATTAACCAACTGTTCTCTTAGGGCATAAAATGCAATATTTACGAAAGCATATTTCATCAAAATCTTGACAACTGTCACTGTCCTAAACGATGATGCAGACCCCTCTAACCGAGGCCTCAAATGGGCTGAGATCTTCCATGCTCGGCACTGTACTGACCTCAGCTATGCTGAGAAGGAGTCGTGGTCTTCTGGGGTGCTTTCAGTTGGTTGTTGCGGATTGTAACGAGTCCTCGCTAATGTATTTGGTAGCGATTCTTGTCGCCGGCTTTTGCGTGACATCACGATTTCAGCATGACACCACAATTTCCATCTGCACTTTCCAGTAATGTCAATTCTTGGGCAGGGGCTGAAGAACTTACACCCCTCAAGTTTCAAATTAGCGACGTCCCATTTTCTTAAAGATGGTTGTCTTGTGTTGTACATCAGATTTGTAGGTATTGTATTTGGTGTAAGCAATGTGCACTGGATTGTAGCTGCATGAAGTTACGGGGGAATAACCCGTTTCGAAAACTGAGATCATTACCGAATTGTTATATTCAGACTAATAGAAATATACTCCGATTAAAATTACTTTGTGATTGACGTTTCAGTGAGTCGAGTGGTAGGGGCCATCCAATAACCAATCGCAGCTGTTTATCGGGCACTAAATGCCGGCTGTGTTGACTGTTGATCTGTGGACACAAGCTTTGCTTCCCATGTAAAGAGGATGCGGCTGCAGGGTTTGGGAAGGGGCCAGGCATGGCAGCAAGGAATGGGAGAGGAAGGAGCACCCAATATGCAGTGAAAAAAATGAAATGATAGTATGATATTGATGGCCGGGAGTCCCCACTTGGTGAAGTCAGCCGCCGAATTTTAAGACTTTTCACTTGATGTGACATTGGGCGACCTGCATGTCGATGATGATGAAATGATGTGATGGACAACATAATGCCCACACCCTAAGAGGAGAAAGTCTCCGACCCAGTCGGGAACCGAACCCGTGCTTGAGGCATGGCAATCAGATGTGCTGACCACTTAGCTAAGGGACAGACAATACGCAGTCTAACCTAACTGTCGATGACGGAATTCAACTACGAGGAATCATAGACACCCTAACTGTGACATTTCTAAGAAAATAATTTCCTCTCTGAAAGTCAATAACAAAATCTTGCTGTGAACTTTGATGAAAAACTGACTACTTTGATATTAAACTTGGTCCCTGTGAAATGTAATTAAAGAAAAGATCTGTTTTCCACGCTATTTAACTTAAATTGATTGCACTGGATAACGCCGCGCGAAGTGATCTCGTAGCTACAGCGCGTTTTAATAATAGAGCTGCAAAATCTAACTACTGAGATACACAAAGGTGCAACGCGTGCCCCAAAAACATTGCTATCATTCTTGGTTCATAATTTTTGATAACGGCTTCAAATAAATTGAAAATTAATTAATTCCCGAGATGTGGTCAATGACTATGTGTTACATAAACTCAATAATGGTCTCATATCATTTGAGTTAATAATATTTAATGAAATTTCATCAAAACTAGTTAAGCTTTCTGTGAAATCACGTAACTATAGTTCAGGAATTACAGAAGCTAAACTTCACATGTACAACCTTTCCTTAAACAAAAATCAATCTCTAACTCATAATCCATTCCTCTTACAATGATCGGTAAATTCTAACAAAAAAAATTAAAAGCAAAATGTTTCGTAACCTGGATGTCTGACGAACCAAGATTGCTGCATTATCTAACCTCTGCAGCAAATAAAACATATTTAATCATTATCTTTAATCTATTCTTCATAAACACCATAATCGAACCCAAATAAAATCTCTCTTTACCATAAATCTTTCATAAATCCGTAATATAGTTCCCAATAATCTCCATTGTTTGTTGTTTACTGCTGCTAAACTGAAACTTGACTCGTCCCATCTAACACCCCAAAGTGCAACTTTCTATATCCCCTTGTCGCGATCAGCGGATAAATCTGGCGCGCACCTCCACAGAGCAAAGATCATCTATAACTCATCTTTGTGCAGCGCAGCTTCTCTGCAGAGGCTGCCAGCGCACGTCCAAACAACCTTACGAGTACGACTCCAGACATCCAAAGTACGAAAAATTCCTAGTAAAATTTACACACACATCTTTCAGCATCCACTATTGGAATCAGTGCAGTGTCCTGTATCTTCTGTAGATATTAAAGGACCACCAATAACATAATCCCACGTTGAGTAATAGTTATCACTGGATTATCCTTGATAGGGCGCCTACTCTAGCTTGAAGAAAACAAGATATTACGGGCCGGCTGCAACAAAGTACCGTACCCATATCAGACCTTTAAATATTACAGTTTAGTCACCATGTTCATATATTTCATGCTTTCAAACATAACGTCGCAACTATGAACTGTTAAGGTTGTATATCTTCATTATCAAATGTACGCCTCATATTTGTCATTTTTACGTTCCACTTTCCAAATGCCAATGTGGTTTCTTCACATTTCCTCTTCTTGTAATTTTTTAACACACAAAACTGTTCTTCTGAAATCGTATCTGCCCGTAGATCTGAGTCGCCAAGTTAAAGGAAATCGTTTTACCATAAAATGTGTTCCGTATTACAGAGAGATTCAGTACGTTAAGGTCCGGGTGTTGCCCCACTGAAGTAACCAAAAGTGACCTTCATTAACCCTTTCGTGAGCCGTGGGAAACATGCTTCCCACTACAATGAACTCGCTCCTAGTCTCGTGAGATTCACAGTTCCCACCTGTGTATGGTGCTACCACCTAGTGAACAGTGTAGGGTACTACTTCCAATCGGAAGTTCCCGCCGTTTTTGCTGTACCTTCGCGCAGAGGCATTGTATAGCTGAGTCTTGCTCGGTAGAGGAGCCTTTTAGTGCTGATTGCGTGACATTTTGTGATTTTTTCCTCAAAGCTATAGTTTAAGGTAAATACTTTTGATTTATTCAAATTTATGAAGGAAAACGTAAAATTGGAACGAGGAGAATCCCAGTTTGAAACAAAAGGAGCCATTTCTGCAGTAAAATAGATGGATAACCATCCAGTCACTTTCCTGTCCTCAGTTCATGACCCATGAGAAATAGCCACAGTGAAAAGGAAAAACAAAGTACAGAGATTTCTTGTCCTGAAGTTGCGGCAGAATATAACAAAATAATGGGTGGTGCCGATAAGTTTGATCAATTACGAGAAGCGTATGCTATTGGCAGACGTTCTGTAAAATAGTGGCACAGAATATTTTATTTCCTGGTGGACGTTGCTGCAGTGAACAGTTTTATCCTGTGGAAAATAAGTAAAAGAGAAAGTGCACAGCATGATCAGCTCACACACATGATCCATCTAGCCAGACAATTGATTGCTGGCTTCTCATCCCAAAAAAGGCGTGGACAAAAACCTGTCTTTCTGGCAGAAAGGGGTAAAGTACCTGAAGATTTTCGTCATGTGGCTGTAGGGGAGCATCAACCCATTTTAGGAGAAACCTACTAGACGTGCGGTCATTGTAGTACCAAAGCTGCGGAAAAGAGCACTCGCTGTGTTTGTACATATTGTCGAATACCATTTTGTATAGACCCATGTTTCAGAAAATTTCATGGCAAGTACTTGTGAACAATCATTGTAACAAGAGAAGTAAATTTATCACATAAATATGACATATATTGAAAAAGATGTTTTTGTCATTTAACTCCAAGGAAGGGCAGTCGGAAGAATACTTCCCGCCTTGTTGTGTGACCTCACTTTCACAGTAGGAGAATATTTGAAATTCTGTATGATAAATATACCTATCTGTTAACTACTATCTGCTCTCCATTCATTAAAAAAACTGCTCGATAATTTTGCCCACGAAAGGGTTAAGATTGTAGCTAATGAAAAGCACACAGTTGATAGGACTTAGTAATTTATGTACTAGATCAAATGAATAGTGCCCAGGGAAGTCGTCCTTGAAGGTACAGTTTGTTGCCATCAGATTTTCTTGGTTATCGTGTATCCAGGCCTGCCCAGATGAAAACAGATAAATAAAAAAGTTATATTCCTTAGTTTATTTATCTCAAGAACAGCAGAAACTTGTAGCAAACTAACAACACGATTGTTGCAATGAACAGTCAATTTCGGCATCTTGTGCAACACTAAATAACATCAGTTAAAGAAATGATGCACTGTATGTTAAAATTTCAGTTACAAAACCTGTTCATCCAGTATTAAACGGAAGTCAGTTACCAAATTTATAAGACGATGCTGTAGTGGTAACGTACCACTAGTGGTGCATGATGGCCCAACATTGTACATCAAAAATGTGGTAAATCTGTACTGCTCTCAGATATATTAAATTCTTCACTCGAAGTTGAATGGGCTGTATATGTCAAACTACTCTCCTTGAGCCGTGGCAGCCACACTCACAGACGTGTACCTCCCAGAGGCCATGTAGGTACCGGGTTCCACGCCGGTCGCCCTTGATGCCCGTCAGACGGGGTCTAGCCCTGGCCCGAGCACCGGCTGATCGACGCTGGCTAGACTTCCCTTGGCCGTTCACGTCTGGATCTCTTCATTGGATCTGCATATCAGAAAGTAGACGAGAATTGAAATTGGGACAACATGGAATAGAATGGACTTAGAATTGCAGAAGTAACACCAAATTAGTCGTGTTTGTACAAAGTGACGGTGATCATGAGAATGACTCGTTGGCAACAGAGTCATATCTCGAATCAGTACCGGAAACAGACTGTAAAAGCAGATCAGGCTCACAGTCAGGAGACTGGTGACAGAAAATAAAGCAAAGTCTCGTAAAAATGAGCATCAGACAAGAATGAAATCCAGGGATCACTACAGCAAGAAATAATGTCCAGCACTTTTTCCTTGAAAAATTATTCCAAGCAGTGAAAATTATCCTCATAGAAGATTGATGTTTTTCCTACGCACCTTCCTGTTCCACGTAATCACCTTCCAGTTCTACGGCCTTGCTCCTGCGAGATCTGTCAGCAGCAGTCCTTTTTCTGGTTGCGAAGCCATTTCTTTACTTCGCGGTTCATCTCCTCGCTATCATTTAATGGACCAAACACGTGCACGGATGAGAGAGCCAGGTCAGGGCTGTAGGGATTGTTGTGTTCGACTTCTTCGGCTCTGGGTTGGCTAGTAACAATGCAGTTAGCTAGAACACAGCTCATTACAACAAAATTTACTTTGCTCGTGAGGCTCAGCTCTAGCTATGAAGCTGCACACGCGGACTGGTGGTTCAGAACACATCACATGAACCCGATTACTGAGTGGAGAGTTAAGTCAAGAATGACCGTACTGTGGCTTCACTATAGTCACTAGGAAACACAAGTTCATAAATACATGTTGACACAGATCTGACAGCGTTGGCGCGTAGGCACATTTCATTGGAGATGGGAGGCTCTTCACTCCCTGACGGTTGACATGCGTTGTGTTACGGCGGTGGGGCCGCACGACGACGTTACGCCTACTGGAACTTCCTGGAAGTGGACAGTATCCCTCCTCGAACAGAAATGCACTCTTGGCTTCTAGTGACGCTGTTTCAGGGCAGAGGCGCGGCGGTGGCGCCCGAAACAACGGGAGGCACTTCTTCTACCCAGCATCACATTGGCGCCCCGTGATACTGCTTTGCTGTACAGTAGCTCTGCTGTATGAGTATCAACTGCTCAGATGCAAAACCAGTTCTAAGTAAAGAAGGAAATCAGAAAGGTGGAACGATTATATAGCGGCCCTAGACAAGGGCGATGTACTTGTGAGTGATACTATGGAAATGGAAGAGGAAGTAGATAAAGGTGAAATGGAAGATACGATACTGCATGGAAGAATTTGACAGAGCCCTGAAAGACCTATGTCGAAACAAGGCCCCGAGAGAAGACAAAGTTCTATTAGAACTATTGATAGCCTTTGGAGAGCCAGCCCTGACAAAATTCTACAATCTCGTGAGCAAGATGTATGAGGCAAGAGAAATACCCTCAGACTTCAAGACAAATATAATAATTCCAGTTCCAAAGAAAGCAGTTGTTGACAGAAGTGAGAATTACCGAACTATCAGTTTCATAAGTCATGACTGCAAAATACTAACACGAAATGTTTACAGACGAATGTAAAAACTGGCAGAAGCCGACCTCGGGGAGGATGAGTTAGGATTCCGTAGAAATGTTGGAACACGTTAGGCAATACTGACCCTACAACTTGTCTCAGAAGATAGATTAAGAAAGGAAAACCTACGTTTCTAGCATTTGCGGAATTAGAGAAAGCTTTTGACAATGTTACTGGAATGCTCCCTTTCAAATTCTGAATGTAGCAGGGGAAAATGCAAGGAGCGAAAGGCTATTTACAATTTGTACAGAAACCAGATGGCAGATGTAAGAGTCGAGGGGCATGAAAGGGAACCAGTCGTTGGGAATGGAGTGAGACAGTGTAGCAGCCTATCCCAGATGTTACTCAATCTGTATATTGAGCAAGCAGTAAAGGAAACAATAGAAAAATTTATACTAGCAATTAAAATCCACAGACAACAAATAAAATTTTGCATTTTGCCGATGACATTGTAATTCTGTCAGAGACAGCAAAGGACCTAGAAGAGCAGTTGAACGGAATGGACAGTGTCTTGAAAGTATATGAGATGAACATCAACAAAAGATAAACGAGGATAATGGAATGTAGTCGAATTAAATTAGGTGATGCTGAGGGAATTAGATTATGAATTGAGACACTTAAAGTAGTAAATGAGTTTTGCTATAAGGGGAGCAAAATTACTGATGTCTATCGAAGTAGAGAGGATATAAAATGTAGACTGGCAATGGCAAGGAAAGCGTTTCTGAAGGAGAGAAATTTGTTAACATCGAGTATAGATTTAATTGTCAGAAAGTCAGTTCTGAAAGTAATTGTTTGGAGTGTAGCCATGTATGGAAGTGAAACATGGACTATAACTAGTTCACACAAGAAGAGTACAGAAGCTTTCGAAATGTAGTGCTACAGAAGAATGCTGAAGATCGGATGGGTATATCACATAGCTAATGAGGAGGTGCTGAATGTAACTGCGGAGAAGAGGAATTTGTGGCACAGCTTGATTAGAAGAAGGGATCGGTTGGCAGGACGTGTTCTGAGGCATCAAGGAATCACCAGTTTAGTATAGGAGGACAGCGTGGATCGTCAAAACCATAGAGGGAGACAAAGAGATGAATACACTAAGCTGATTCAGAAGGACGTAGGTGGCAGTAGTTACTTGGAGATGAAGAAGGCTGCGCAGGATAGAGTAGCATGGAGGTCTGCATCAAACCAGTCTCTGCCCTGAGGACCACAACAACAACATCTATGCGGTGGCCGATACTTCTTGTGTCCCTCTCGATACTAGAGACTTTATGGGTGCTCTTCAGCGTAAACCATCAAATAATCATGTTTTTCAGAGTCATATAGCTGTAACAGACCACAGTGTAAAAAGCGAAGGATAAACATACTAGGTTCTCCAAGATTACGAGAAGGGAAGGAAAATACGCTTTCAAAGGGGCACAAACAGTTCAACTCCTTCCCTTAAAATACTGAATGTCCAGACACAGTTTACTTTCAGTTCACAGTTTGCCTAGAGTTCATTAATAAAAAATATTTCACACGTTTTGTTATTATGAGTCAATTTACACACAAGAAACCCATTTTTCGTGCATTTACGTGTGATAAGAAAAAAATTGTAACTTTCTGTGTAATACTTGGACTTCGTTTCAGAACGGGAGTGGGTGAACAGGGCTTATTACGTGCATCGTATTTCACAACAATACAAATCATTTTTATAAGGGTTACACTGCAAATCTGTAGTTACAGTATTTATGCTCACAGAACTAGAAACTGAAAATCAACATTTAAACAAGTCTGAATATCGAACTGAAAATAAAATTTTGTAATACAGACTACGAAGAATGAGTCTTTATTTACAAACGGGTTTTCTAAGAATTGGCTCCCCCCCCCCCCCCCCCCCCCCGTGTCATTAAAGTGACCTGTTTCAGTTCGAAAGTGCCCTTTCCAGCAATTTTGGAAATCGTATTAAGTAGAAGTGGCACGGTTTTGTATTTCGCTTATGTACTACTGCTTCATTCTTGAGCTGTTCTGCTATCTGGCGACGTTTTGAAGTCTTTAATCCGTGAGGTATCACCTACACCTCTCACCTTATGGAAACACGTTTGCCTAGTACTTCTACAGAATTCCCTAAAACTGTTGAAAAGTAGTTATCGGGCCAGGTGTGGAGTGTTTACATTGGGAAGGAGGTCTATTACTAACAGGGGGGTATGTTTCATAGATTTTGAGGTAAAATTTGTCATGGGGTTCTTCGTAAGTAGTTTCATAGATTTTGAAATAAAGTTTGTCATGGGGTTTTCCGTAAGTACATACTTTCCCGCCACAGATTATTTTTAATCCAGCCCATGTTTCGTATAGAGTCTGTTGTGGATTGGCAGGAGAGCCAACCCAGGAATCGAGAGGAAGCCTAAAGGCACGCGTTTTAGCTCACGCGGGCTGGCGTGAGACCTGGAACAGGACAAGGAAATTAGACTTTAGAAAAACGGACTTAGCTGGTGGAATACTTAACTTTAATCCATTAATGGTGAACGTCGGTCTGACGGTACATGAATTAGAAGATCAATAGCAACTGACAATGGCGCCTTGATAGGTCGTAGCAAATGACGTAGCTGAAGGCTATGCTAACTATCGTCTCGGCTAATTAGAGCGTATTTTGTCAGTGAACCATCGCTAGCAAAGTCGGTTGTACAACTGGGGCGTGTGCTAGGAAGTATCTCTAGACCTGCCGTGTGCGGCGCTCGGTCTGCAATCACTGATAGTGGCGACACGCGGGTCCGATGTACACTAACGGACCGCGGCCGATTTAAAGGCTACCACATAGCAAGTGTGGTGTCTGGCGGTGACACCACAGAGTCCACCTTCCTAAAGGCAGGTTTCTTTAGTCAACCCTTGAAAAGAGTTTTAAAATTACTAAAGAGGAAGGGCATTTACAAAAATGGTTAAAATGGCTCTAAGCACTATGGGACTTAACATCTGACGTCGTCAGTCCGCTAGAATTAGAACTACTTAAACCTAACTAACCTAATGACATCACACACATCCATGCCCGAGGCAGGACCGTAGCAGCAGCGTGGTTCCGAACTGAATCGCCTAGAACCGCTCGGTCACAGGTGCCGGCGTGAAGGGCATTTACATCTCTTTTCGTATTTGCACTTCCATTCCATCATTTACCTTATCATCAGGTATACGCCGTCTGAAAAATTTACAGAAGCTAATCACAAGTGAAAGCAGAAGAAGAGCTGTGATAGCAACTGATCATACAAATAATGGTGTTTGATAGAAAGTTATTCTCTCTGATCGAATATTAATTGATGCTGCAATAAAATTCTGAGAACACACTGAAATCCCATATGTTTTTGAAATACGGTACTGATTCGTGGTGTGTTTTACGCAGTCCGGAATATAAGAATTTCAGAGATGATTTTTATTGATTACTCATGCCAGAGGTTGAAAATACGTCTACAGTTGTAAAGCTCGTTTATTATCACACTTCCGGTTTCGGGGTCTTATGAGGCAATCTTCAGGTGTCGTAACGTGGAGTTGTGACCCCCGGGCACCATGGTGGACGTGTAGTAGAAGCAGTGCGCTACCTGTGAGCGCTCGTGGGTGGCGCACCGAGCCCTGTAAATGTCCACCGCGGCGCTCGGGGGTTCACAGCAGCATGTTACGACACCAGAAGATGGGCGCATGAGAACCCGAAACCGGAAGTATGATAATAAAAGAGTTTTACAACTGGAGCGGTATTTCCAACCCCTGATATCCTGATGTTCTTCCAACAGGATTGTTTGATGATTCATGGTCTATATTGAATATTCATATTCTTAAGAGTAAGAACTACTAGTGCTTGATTCAAAATTTTTTAATGCTGCTGGAATATACACTTAGCAACGAATTTTACCCATACAAAAATCGCACTTGCTTTGTGAATCAGAGAAAGGGAGTCTATACAAGCTCCCCCGCGGATGCAAAGTTCGCGAGCTACATTCCAAACGAGAAGTTTACATGTACGCCGTTGTTACATTCAGCTCACAAGTTTAGTGCATCACATCCGCCGAAAACATCCTTTCGGATGCACTGAACCATTGGCGAAGTGAGAAAAGTAACAAAATGCCCACTTCCCCCACTAGCTAAATGTCACCGAGGCTGCTTGTGTTGTGTTGCCTGACGCATTTCTCCACCCCAGTGTTTCCTGTGCAAGGCACTTCATCTATACGTAGGTATCAGAAGCTACACCCAGTAGAATCTCCTTTCCGCAGTAAAGCCGTGATCTCCCTATACAATTTATACCCCTCACCCGTCTTTCCATTACCAAATTTACTATTCCTTGATGACAAACTGCTTGTTGGTATTGTCTCGACTCCTTCGGCCGACGTTTGCATGGTGATTTTTCTGACGTTTCCCCAGCACAAGTAGCGGGGATTGCCAAAGCTTCATCCTCTATAACTGGTGTCGGAGTGGAGTCAGGCTGGCAGGTGCAGATTATATATACCTGGCGAGCAAACTTGTAAGGGATTTACCTTTGTGGCTGTCCCCTTGCTACCTGCAATGTCGGTCGTCGCAGCACTAGAATCCAGGATCCGTCCACTTTGAGGTTTTCTTCTTTCTTGTCGACGCTATTGTCATGTTTCTGTATTTATGCAGCATCCTGAACAAGCTGTCGTAATATCTCTTCTCTACAGGCGAAAGTTACTATGTAGACTGCCTCAGACAGCTCCGCCATGGTCGATTTCTTCACCTGCTACAACCTGCAATGTCGCTAATGTTCGGTGATCTTGGTGTTGACTATTTATAAACCGACAAATATGATTAAAGTTTGTCTCCGTTTGGCAAAGGAGGAGAGGTACTCACTTGCAGTGTCGGAAATATACATCATGTCATGCACACGCGGAAAAGTCTATTTTGGAACAACTAGACGATCAATAAACACCGGGATCATAGAACACAAGAGACATTATTACTCATCCACCCCACAGACCGCATGTCACACCCTCCGACTCCAATCTCTCTGTCCTAATGAAGGATGCACTCCGCGGGAAGCAGTAAGTGGATAATGGGAGATTATTGACGCAGCAAGATTTCGGCTCCGACGTTGACAAGTACAGTGGTACCATGAGGCTACATAGACCCACCAAGTAAGGTGGCGCAAGGCCGTCGCGTTAAACGAAAATTACGTTATTAAATCCTCTAGGGAGCTCAGACGAGTGTGGGCTTGCGAGAAGGAGAAGTTTGTTAGCATTTTTTTGGCGACGAACACGCTGAAGTTGTTGTGTCGGCTGATGAGCGTGTCAGCACAGACAAAAACAAGGAAGAAGAGAAGTTGCGATGTCCGGTGGCAGGAATCCAAAATAATCTGTACAAATCACTTATAGATTAATTGAACTATTTATTTCTAAAATGAAAATAAAGCTTACTTCTCTTGATTCTTGTGCTTCCTATACACAAATACTCTGACGATCATTTACCACTGCCGGCCGGAGTGGCCGAGCGATTCTAGGCGCTACAGTCTTGAACCGCCCGACCGCTACGGTCGCAGGTTCGAATCCTGCCTCGGGCGTGGATGTGTGTGATGTCCATAGATTAGTTAGGTTTAAGTAGTTCTAAGTTCTAGGGGACTTATGACCTCAACAGTTAACTGCCATAGTGCTCAGAGCCATTTGAACCATTTGAGTCATATACCACTCGCAGATCACAGGCAACGTATCAGCTTCCCATTACTCATTATTGATGCTCTTGAAGTCTGCGACCGAACTGGGCCATACAGCGATGGGTGGATGGTTAAATTAGCGTTGACAGAGGGTGTTGAACTCTGTGTTCCTGGAGGTGTGGCGCTGGACGCACTTTCTATTGGCCCTCGGGTCACCACCTCCTTGATGCCGTTTTACGGCGTTGCGCTGTTACTGTGCATTTGATGCTTTAGGACTGCACAGAAGGTGATCCTTCAGTTTCCTAAAGGTAGCGCAATATTCTTCCTAGTTGATCGTAGCACCATGAAGGAGGACATCAAACAGAACAATTCCTTCAGTGTCCCAAAAGACCGTCACCATTACTTTGGCAGCGGATGGTGCGTCTTTCAACTTCTTCGTCGGTGGACAGATGGTGTGGCTTCACTCTGTGCACTGCGTTTTGTTTCTGGTTCAATGAAATGAATCAATGTCTCGTCACCTGTGATGTAGATCGACATAAAAATGTTAATATCAGCTACGTAGCGCCAGGCAATTCCGCACAGTTGTTCCTCGTAGCTTCTTATGATCTTCTGCTAGGCGTCGAGTAACACAGGGGACGCACACCTGTTGAACACCCATACTGGGGGACGAGTGAGTCAGCACTGCTAGCAGGGACGTCCAGTTCCATTGTGATTTGTCCCTCACCTCGAATGGGAGTGTCTGCACGTTCCAAAATTGCCACAGTCACAGCTGTGTGCAGCCGGTTAGCACACGGGAGACTGACAAGTTGGCGCGACCTTGATGCGATGATGACAGACATCTCACCCAAAGACTCGTCTTGCTTTTGTTCTTTGTCAGGTCTCCGTAGACATTCTGCCTATGAATATCTCCATGCTCTGATTTCGCTCCAAAAGGAACTCGATAACAGCTCCTCGATTGGAAAATGCCTCCGTTACAGACGTTACTTTCGAAGGCTACATGTAGCCTGGAATTTCATGAAATTATAGGGGTTGAAGCGAGAATATTCCACGATGTTCCGCAATGAATTACGCATTTTTTTAAACAGAGAGTGATCGAGAAAAAATGTGTTGCATTACTTACTGAAGGTCTCTACAGTCGCTACTGGGCATTGCCTGAGTTCACTTTTACAAAGTTTATTCTAATTTTGTCTTTCCAAATGGCTAGTGAAGCTGATTGCACTTTGTAGTGTTTTTCTGATTCAGGCTTTTCACAGATTCAGTTCTGGTGAATACTAGAATGAAAGTTCACCAAGGCCCCAGCTGATCCTCCGCGCCATTCTTCTGGCGACTTTATTTTAGCGCAAAGGAACCTAGGGCTCCGGTGTTTGATTAAACAGTAATTGCATATCATTTGATGTCTTACCCCATTTATAACTGTACCTCTATTATAGTGAAAATACCCGAAAAACAGCGAAAACATCGGTAGGATGCATTGTGTGTCCTGCTTGGAAACAAACTTGTTCCATTCACTCAAGCTATTTGCTGTTGATAACTGCAGTACCAATTACACTCATATTTCTGAAGCTTACATCATCACTGCAGGAGTCTATCTCAGATTTGTTTTTCTGGAAGGGCTAGCGGTATGTCCTCATGAACTACGTACCTGTTCTCTTTGGCAAGGCACAAAATGTTTTTGCATGAACATGTCAGTCTTGATGACCGTAATTTCGACGAAATTTTTAGGGTAGTCAGAGGACAGTTGGAGGGATAGATATACTGATGAGCAGTTGGCCACTGTAGATCTCCTGTGTGTGTTCACTGAATTTGAAGGAACAGTAGTAACACAATTACTCTCCTCTGAGCGGTCCTTGTTGGAATGGCAACCACAGTACAGTGGCTTCGTATCTACATCTTTTCTAACTTTTGTTCAGTAAATCCACCAGTACTTCAGTTTATCACAGTCAGCCTAAGTAGAGGGACAGTGTATGTGTGACCCAAACTACCATTATCCAAGATGGCTGCGATGACGGCATAAACGATAGCGGCTGTGATGTCATCTGATGATGTCTTCCAATATGGCGCTTTTGGCGCTAACTTTGATATTGGCGAGAAGATAGGTCAATTGGGCTACATCCACTAACCTAAGTCATCAGACGCCACCTCTTGTTAGGGATTGGGGGAAAATTTGAATTTTGGCTGCAGAGGATTGTCACTTGGGCTATCTCTAGTAACCTAAGAAAATGGCGGGAAAGAGAGGACACTTAGGCTACCTCCACTAAGTCATACAACCACCACCACTTCCTAGGAAATGGTGGGAAGAGGACTCAGACTGTGCTAGACATAAGTATTTATTTTGCATGCACTATTTATTTAGACAATTAGAGGCAGTACCACATTCCAGCGTGTTCACCACAGGGTCTGGAGTCCAACTGACCTAGTACACAGTACTGCCACCAGAGGGTGCTTCCATCCATTCAATGATGTATTCCCAGATGGCAGTCTTGGGTGGGTGAAAGTGGCAGGAAAATGGCTCAAGCTGCGCTCAGCTGCTGGAGATAGGAAGGAATGTACTTCATTTACTTTCGAGGAGTTTATTTAGGGACGGATATCACATAGTTTATTTATTACACTTATACAAAACAAACGCTCTGGCATGCTTAGGGTCACGCCACACAGCCTACAGACATGCAAACTACTCTTAATTACCGAAATAACGCATATTAAATGCTCTGCAGACACACAAACAACCCCTAAATTACTGAAATTATGCACTTCACAGCACACGGGCATGCAAACTACTTGTAAATAATGCAATACCCTGATGGGCAGACACAAAATCAATTCGTAAATTGTCAAAACAATGCAGAACACGACATACAGACCCGCAATCTACTCGTAAATCACCGAAAGAATGCATATATAACGCTCTGCCAACACGCTCATAACGCTTAAACAGCCAAAAATAATGCACTGCACAAACACACAGTGCGCGCAAAAAACAGTTTCGAACTATGGTCAGTCACAATGAATCAGAGTCTCCAACACACACATGCATCGACGCCACCACAAGCCACTGCTGCTGGCATGCCATGTGCAGGTGTCTGCTTGAGTCTCGCAAGCGTGAAGCAGTGGCTTCCCTTTCATACTTGAGACCTGAGAAATTCCTATCAAAAATATGGAATGATGCATAGCTGTGGTGCGGGTCCAGTGCCAAGAGAGATGTTTGCATAGCAGGTAAAAGGTTTACAATGCTATATTGACGTCACAGAACTCCAAGGCGCTCTCACACCGGTCCCATATGCGAAATGCCTCTGGGCACATGTGTTTACCACTGCTGACATCACAGATAGCGTTATAGAAATCTATTTGACCAATTTCTCTCTGTCGCGATCCTAACGAGACATGTGAGACACGTCTAGGCATGCAGATGTGGCTGACGCATCACTGCAAAACATCTGCGTGTCTACTCACCATCTAAAAGATTCTCAATGCTATCCTGACATCACATGGCTATGTAAAATAAGAGTCGAGTCAAACTCTCAGAAGTTGTATAGCATCCCAGAAATAGTTGATGGTTGTTTTTGCAGGAGCTTTTATGATGTCTCAGCTTGTCTGCGTTGGAACTTCTTGTCCTAACAGAAGCTGTTTACGAAAATAGCGCAGAATAACGCCGAATCCATCACTCCTTATGGTCCTAATGTGACACCCCCTCTATCACGTGTCACCATTCCAGAAAATCGTTCACTCTTGCTTTCAACAAACACCTTCAAAACGCAAACATTCTCACCACTTTGTAGAGTCTCCTACATACAGGCACAAAGGATGTATTGTGAAATGAATGGAGCCTTATTGTTGGTTCTTATTGAATTTACCTGCTGAATTACTGATGCCGACTGGTGGAAGCACAATCTGTGTTTTTTTTTTCTTTCTGCAGACGAGACTTTCAGTGGAAAAAACTGTTTTGCACAAATCGCCGTCTTATACCAACAATTTAAACTTGCAAAATGGCCCACAGATCGTCAAATACGGAAATAATCTTACTCAATTACGCTACTCTGCCACTGAGGACAGGAGATTGAATATTAGAGCATGAAACTGATCTCCAACCCAGCATTATATCACCGTGTACTGTGTTGATGTATTAATCATACATTTCATACACTGTGCCATACAAAAATTGCCTCTAGTACATCATTTGTATAGCTATCAATCACCCGACACTCATACATATAATGTGAAGGCAGACAGCACTGTATATACTCCTTGCAGCACTGGATATTTTCCTGCAGCCGATGATCAGAAGTCACGCACTCCTGATGCGTGACCAGAGGACCCTCAGAAGACTGAAGTCACTCTCAGAGCTGTTCTGCAAATTCGAGATCGTTCCCCTCAGGATAAACACGTTACTGTTTCTGGGTCGGGCTTGCTTGCTTTTCTATATCCATCTCCAGACTCTGGGATTACAGGAACACATATATATTCGCATTGTTTGCCATAATATTATACCATTTTAGGGGTAATTCTCGATATCGAGCGCACAGCAGTATCACACCTATCAGTCACGCAACATAATTCCGAAGATACAGACTGGAAATTATTTCTCTACAAAGATGATACTATAGCGAGGTGGAGCATGCTGTAAATCACTGAGTAACTAGAAACTTATCCAATCTGTGAAGACCTTTACATGAGAACTAGAAAAAAAAATTCCACTGGAGAAAACCGATGTCGGTGATTTAGCAGATTCCTAATCACCAATATAACTTACAAAGGCTAATAAGGTCTTTCTCATATCTACAGAAGCAGCAAACGTGTCTTTCACTTGCTAGAGGCACACACCACAATCGATGTTCCCTCATCTAAATAAAGGTGCGAAATGTGCAGGAGCAGTCAACCAGACAATTTACGTGGGAGGGAATAACGGTCCTGTGCAAACACACGTCCATATTGAATCTTCTCAAATTTCCACACGACCACGAAAGCTATCCAACACATAGTAAGCTTAAGTTCGCTATTCGGCCGTCTGGAGGACAACTAAGTTATGTCAGCTACACTCCTACAGTCCAACAGGCCTCTGAATTCAGACAGTTCCTACAGTTAATGGGAAACGTGAATCACTCCCGCCACAGGTCACCGGCACTGTACGCCAAGCATGCATAGACAGAATCGTCTTTCAGAAAAAACCTGGCCTCATTTATACTAAATGTTACGATTGCGGTCACAGCTGAACGACATTTGACAATGAGCAAAGTATCATAAAAACACTCTGCTGACAGCTGTGGCTCTGGAAATAGAAATATCATTCCTTTTCTTATTACTTAACATACTCCTCCCTTTGGTATCACAGTACTCCTCATTAAGTCTGTACTTTCCTTAAGGCTGGGCATAGTCATTTCCTTTGGACATGTCAGGACACAAACATATACTTTATAAGCCTGATGCTCAAGGTGAACCTATCACCCACCCCGTACCACTAAGTATAATACTTCATCAATAACCAATTGCTGGCATTACCAAATATACTGACCTAAAATCAGTGGTGGGTGGACAACTCTCAAATGTGTTTCTTGTGACTGCTACCATTGTGTCTTAAAAAGAGAAGGGTAGCCATCTTACAAACCACTATATGTTATATAAAACTGAACCATATTACCAATACAATTGGTCTTAGTTCTACAGGTGCACACAAGTATCCATGTTAAAAGCTATACCAGCTTTATGAATCCACATATGGAATTACCTAATAATAACTTGATTTTCCCAGACAAATACCATGACACTGAATATATACTGTGATCACCAGGGTATATAATAATACACCAGCAGTGCGGATACACGTCGCCGATGGTGCACTCTTGTGGTAAAATTACCGAATTTTGAAAATGATTTGGCTAAGTAGTGTGGTATGAAACCTATATTTGCCACTCCCTCACGCCACTAGTTATTTCTCCAGTATATGAAATGCATTCTGTCTCGATCCCATATCAGAGACTCTGCAATATATCCACTGAGTTATAGGCGAAGACTGATTGAGAAGAATCACAAACAGTAGTACGTAGTGTGATGGTTGAGGTTGTAAGAAATGTACACTAGCTTTTGAGATCTCTTGTGCTACACTTTTGGCAGAAATGATGTCTATGATTGAGAATCAAGTCTATCCATCAAACCACATACCTGCATTGGACTGCCTCCAAAATGAAGACATACATCCATCCTATCCAGCACCAGCTGAGTCCTTTTCCTGCCATTTTCTTCCACCCCTTACAGTCATGTTTGATTACGTCATAGGAGGGATGACAACGCCCTCTGGTGGTGGTACTGTGTACTAGGTTAGGACTTCATGGTGAACACACTATTTTCCGCCATTTTCCCCTTCCCCAGACCACCATCTTGTATTACATCACAGAACAGATGACAGTGCCATCTGGTGGCAGTACTGTGTACTAGGTGAGTTGGACTCAAGTACTCGTGAAGAACACACTGGATGGTGGTACTGCCTCTAATTATTTAAATAAATAGTGCATGCAAAATAAAGACCTATATCCAGCACAGACTGAGTCCTCTTCTTGCCATTTCCTAGGAAAAGTTGATGGTCGGATGACTTAGGTTAGTGGCGGTAGCTCAAGTGCCTTTTCTTCCCCACCGTTTTCTTAAGTTAATAGGCTTAAATTTTTTTTTGGGATCTAAAATTTTAAAAACCTCTCTCACACCGGCCTGATTTACCTTCACTGATCGGGATAGTAAAAACATGTGTATGTTAAGGGAATTTTCATTCACAAAGCAGGCTTATCACATTTACACAGTTCAATACTGTTCTATCCTGATTACATTGTGGTTAACTTAAATTCCATAATGCAGTGAAGCAATTTCGAAGTCTCGGTGCGACGAAAAGTGTCAGTCGATCTCCTGGAAACATTTGTAATAATCATTAACTTTCGGTGATGACATGGGGAAGACCGGAGATCTGCTGGTAAGACCGTGTTAGCCTATTTATTTGAAGTATCTGGATATCTTGAGCATACAAAACGGCAGGTTCGTCCAGTGTAAATCAGACGTTCCCCACTGATCCCATGCCACACAGCATAGTTAGCATACACTGTCAATAATAATCAGTTAAATAATGTGCGAACACACTTACTTTAGTTTAGTTCATGTATTAAATTCCTTCTTATACAGAATCTCATCAAGATGGCGACTAGCTCAACAATACATACGTATACATCCTCCTTCTTTCACGACTAATCGGCAAGAATTCCTTCATTCTTTTCATAAGACAAAACATAGATGGCGTAGAAGCTATTCCATGGGGTAAGTGGACGCTCCAAAGAACAATTGGGCTTGAAACTACTTTGCATTGATAATCGGTAAGATAAGAAGAGATATTTCGAGATAAGTACTGAGTTATATAATTTATAAAATTTCTGAAAATATCGCGGAGAGACCGCTGCAAGAGACATTACATCGCCCCTCACAGCGAACAAAGTTGATATGTATCCACTTTGCGAGCTAACTATTGGCTTAGCTAACTCATTAGAAATTGTGGAACATACGTTCCTATAAATTTTAAGAAGTTATTAAGATTTTTTTTTTATTACAAGAATTGAAAGACATTTTTTGTTTTCGTTACCTAGATACCTAGTTGTTGCTTTCACGTGTACTGGAGCATACCCGCATCCCACGTACACAACCATGCAAGATGGACTTACAGAGCTGTTAATCAGGTCTACCTATTCAGGAACTGGCCTTAACAGGGAAACCCCGGAAAACCTGGAGTCTTAGACCCCAACTAGGTATCACAGATGATAGGAAAGACAGAATAATTTAGAAATTTGAGAGATATTCTGGAATTCATAGGAAAGATGAAATCTGCCTCATAGCCAAAAAAAAAAAAAATACTCACACATACAAATTTTTTTACAATCTTCTGAAAAATTTTCTTCATCGATGTCTTGCTGAACTATGGTGAAACTGATCGAACAGGAACTTTGGACACGGCACGGTGGACAGGTGTCCCATTGGCGTACCGGACAGGAGACGTAACGGATTTGAGAGACCAGAAGGAACCTCAGGAACAGGTACTCAGGATTGTGGCATGAAACATTCGAAATTCGTCTAAGGAATGGTCAACTATTAAAGATTCCTGGAAGAGAAGGGTTAGTCGAATTTCTCCAGATTCATTTTGAACTCAAATATGGACCTCATCCATCCAATCTTCCATCTGGGAAAATCCATTCGTCTTATACTTTCCACACCTAGGTGTCTTAATCGATAGTGTAGTTGCATAATATCACAACTACAGATCGGAAAACAATTTTGAAAACATGGATAATTTCATCCATCTTCTTGAGTAAGCCGAAAGGTTCTAATCCTAGTTTTAATTATTTATTAATTTTTTTTTATTTTATTTATTTATTTATTTTTTTCGTTGGCTTTTCCAGGTGAAAGTAGATCTGAATCTTTCCTAATTTGGTTTCAAGTACGAATGTGGATAGCATGTCAGAATGTTAAAAACTTCATTATTTGAGACAATTTAAAAAAATATATATCTTACTCATACATGATTAAAAATGAAATTTTGCTGAAAGAGAACGTTTAATTAAGTCTTGCTGCATGACCTCTCCACCTGTAATTAATCTTTGTTAGTATTGATTGACGATCAAATTTATCTCTTTTATACTCCGATTGCCGCATTTTATCATGAACAAATATGAATGCAATATAACAATAAACAAAGCCAAATGGAAAATGACACATTATTATAAATTAAATGAAGAACTTTCTTATTGACTCTAATTTTGTAAACACACACTAAGCTAGTTAATTAAATTCTCTTGAATAAAATTTAGCTCACGCCAAAAAAAAAAAAATAAAAAAAAGCGAGTCTTTATATCTGTGGACAGTAGCAATCGATTCTAATTTCCTAACGCGGTTCATTTGTTCTCCTGTGAACTGTCAGTTTACACTATCTTCACCCGCAAGCGCCGTATTCGATCATATAGTTTCAGTAAACTTATTCTCACTGGAGATTAACACTCCCTGAATGTGTATTATTTCACACGCACAAGCTTCTTTGGTGATCATCGTGTAGACAGATAATCCGTAAGTCTTCACAGCAGCAATAGCTACAGTTCCACTTACTTTTCTAAATATTCCTATACTATCACAGAAGCAATCGCTTACTGTTCATTCAACTATCACAGATGCTTGGCATGCTGTCATTTAACCTATCACAGCAGCTGAGGCATACTGTCCTTTGCACTTCAATTTTTTTCAACACCCAAGTACTTAATACAGACTTTTCATTTAATATGAAACACTTTCCTTAAAAGTACCTCTTTAGGTCTACATGGGGAAATAATCCTTTTATTCTTCCAGAATCCGGATATGTTAATAAATACGCACCAGGATTCGGTATATTAACTATTATATATGGACCTGTATAAATTAGATTCCGTTTTCTGATGGTCTTCTTCAACCTTGATGACTTGATGTGTCTTCTTAAAAGAATTTTCTGTCCGATATTGAAAGTCTGAATCCATTTGATGTTTCTGTCATGGATTTCCTTTCGCTGTCTAGCTTTCTCCGTAATATTAATGAGAGCATTGCGAATTTTTTCTTCCCATGACATTTTGCTGTCCTCGAGTTTAGGCAAGTTATCTACCGAAAAGTTTATTTCGTTATCTCTGAACATCAGTTCATTCGGGGTAAAGTTTGTAGAACTATGAGGTAAATTATTATAAATCTGCTCAAACTCGGTCAAATAGTTTATCCAGGTAGTTTGTTTATCATGACAGTACGTTCTCATGAATCTGTTTAGTTCTCGAAAAACCCGTTCAATTAAATTCCCTTGTGGATGATACCAAGATGTAAATATCTGTTTTATTCCTAGTTGTGATACTAATTTTCTCCATAAATATCCAGCAAATATCTTCGCATTGTCAGAGATTATAGATTTTGGAATCCCTGCATGAGGAATGTAGTCATTTACAAACTTTACTGTGGCAGCTCCTGCGGTTGCTGATTTTATAGGATATAGTATAACATATTTTGTAAACACATCACAGAATCCAATAATATACTTAACACCACCTCTGGCTCTACGAAGTGGTCCACAAATATCAGATGATATAAGTGATCTTGGTGCTTCTGGTATTATTGAGTGAAGCGCAATTTTATTTCCCTTGCTGTCCAGCTTAGCCTTTTGACAGAGATCACATTTCTGTATGACTTTGTGCACTTTTCGCCTTATATTTGGGAAGTAACAACAATATCTAATCTTATTAGCACACTTTACAACACCAACATGACCCCAGGTCAAATGTGTAAACCAAATTAATCGTTCTTCATATTCTTTGGGTATGCAGACACACCACTTTGGATTCACAGCTATCCCAGATTTAAAAAATAAAATATTATTCACAAGCCGATAGTATTCCAAATTGACCATAGGATTTTGTTGATTGAATTGTCGTATTATAGCATTCCATCGTCGATCCTTCTTCTGAAGCTGAGCCATTGTCTTACATAAATGAATATAATATAACTTGTAATTATTTTCTTGAAGAAGAAGCACTGGAAATTCGGCCTTATTATTTCCATCCAGTTCAGGTATTATTCCTTCTGGAGATCTTGACAACGCGTCAGCCAAAATATTTTCTTTACCGGCTACATGAATAATTTGAAACTGATATTCTTGTAGCGCCAGCGTCCACCTTGACAAGCGAGGATGCAGCGGCTTACAAGTTTGTAAAAAGGCTAGTTATTGGTGGTCACAATAAACGGCTATCCTTGAGCCATATACATAATAATTAAACCTTTTCAAAGACCAAATAACTGCTAAAGCTTCCAATTCCGTAGTGGTATATGCTCTTTCACAGGTGGATAACACTCTGGTAGCAAATGCAATTGAAGAAAAGGTTTTTACACCATCGATGTACCAAATTTGAAATAAACAAGATCCTAATCCCACATATGATGAATCAGTGGCTAAGCAGAATCCGACATTCATTTCAGGGTGGTATAATAACGGAGCATTTATCAGTTGATCCTTAATTTCACAAAAAGCCTTTTTACAATCATTAGACCATTGCCATGGTACATCTTTCCTCGGGAGCCGGTTTAGCGCTTCAGAGTTCATTGCTTGAGTTTTAATAAATCGACGAAAAAATGAAGCCAAGCCATTCAGTTGTCTTCTGTTTCTTGGAGTTGGAAAATATTTTATCGCACTAATCTTAGCTTCTGTTGGAAGAATGCCTTTTGCATTAATCATATGTCCTAAGAATTTAATTCTCTGTAGATAAAATTGGGATTTTTTTACATTTGCAGTTATACAAGTTTGTTTGAACACAGCAAAAATCCTCCTAATAAGTTGTACATGTTCCTCCCAAGTTTTAGAGGCAATTAATAGATCGTCCACAAAAATTGTTATTTGACCACGTAGTTCTGGTCCTAGGGCATAGTCCAACGCAGAAATAAAAACTCCAAAGCTGATATTGAGACCAAACGGAACGACCTTGAACTGATAGCTTCTCCCTCCATATATAAAAGCAGTATATTTTCTTGAGTCCTTGTCTAACTGTATTTGCCAGAACGAACTTCTCAAATCAATACTGGTTAAATAGGATACATCTTGAAATTTCTGTATTAACTCATCGATGTTCTCCGGATGTGTGCGCACAGGTACTATAATTTTGTTAATTCCCCTTGCATCTAATACCAATCGAACTTTTCCTCCTGGCTTTGGTACAACAAGCAACGGAGAACAATATGGGCTGTTCGACGGTTCAATAAGATTCCAGTTTAACATTTTTTGTATCTCTTCCTGAACTGGTTGTTTTAATCGCCAGGGAATGGGATAGTGTGTGCGGCAAAATGTCTTATGTGGCTTAATCTGTAATGTACAAACATATCCTCTAATAATTCCGGGCTTTTCATCGAAAACTGACTCATATTCTGTTTATATATTGAATAATTGTTCCCTCTGACTATACGTTAGGCAATCTGACTCAGCAATCTTCTGTTCGACTGTTTGTCTGAAATCCTCTGCTTGAATTGACTTGATCGGTAGTCGGTACATACTATTATTTTCAGCACAAATCAACTGCACAGCAGCACCACGGAGATATCGCTCATACACCGCCTCCTTTCTCAGTAAGATCAGTGTAACAAATTGATCTTCGATTTTAAAATGCACCTTTCCTTCTACCAAGTCCAACGTGCAATTGCAGGCTTGTAAAGTTCCAATGCCAAGAATACAATCTACTAACAACTTTTCCACTAAAAGGAATGTGCATTTTTTAGCTACATTTCCCAATTTTATCTCTATAAGCGTTTGTATCTTGACGTTCCGGGATTTTGCTCCCACTGCACCTATAACTCGGCAGTTTTGTACTGGTAGGACACGGATTTTCTTAATTTTACTAATTCTGCGAAACAAAGTTCCGGATACTACGTCTGTAGATGAAGCTGTGTCCAATACAACATTGGGTAAAATTCCTCCCACTTCTGTGATGATCTCAGACACAGGAACCGTTTTATCTTCGACTACACAGGCCTCTAAGTCTCTCGTCAATTCATCTGTCATTAATTCGCCATCATTATATCTCAACATTGCCACGGAATTAATTTCGTTTAAAGCAGGTTTGCCCCTTTTGTATTCCCCGGCCGATTTTACGGAGCATAAAGCGGCCCTCTTCAGTCTTAATGTCGATTATTATTTCCTCTTGAATCATCTAGTATTTCTGTTATGATTGGTTGTTGTTGATGACTGGTTGTGTTATTTGCTTCAAATCGAGGTTCAGAATTTCTGTACGGATTATTATTATTTGAAAACTGATAATCTCTTGCATTCCCAAACATTGGGTTGTATCTGCGACCTGTTCGATTGTGTCTGAATCTGCCCCACGCAGCACTATTACTGAAATTTCCATTTCCGTTGCAATTGTTTCCGTTGAATCTCTGACTATTCCTAGTATAATATTTATTAAATCCATTTCCGTTCCGGTTTGTGTTTGGCGCCTCAATCGCTCACCTCTGCATAACCGGTTGTGTTGGCCGATGTTCATCTTCATCGATCATATCTATAGTGTCAAGCGTAGTCAGGAAAGAGTCAAGGTCATGCTCATTAATATACAGTATTCTATTTCTGATGCTGGCAGGAAGTCGAAATTTTAATATGCCAATCACGTCTTGTAGAGGCATAGGCTTATCCCAATACCGCGATTTGTTTATATATTTCTCAAAGTATTTCTTTAAAGACCCACGTGAAAAGGAAAAGGTTTCGGGTATAGCACCTCCTGCCTTAAACGTTCTTGTACTCCTTCGGACCAGTATTTGGATAAAAATGCTCGTTCAAAATCTTCATATGTGTCCCAAGTTGATATCATATCAGATGCCCATATAGCTCCTGACCCCTGAATATAACCGGTCACGAAATTAACCTTTTGCCACTCACTCCAATTTTTTGGCAATACTCCCCTAAAACTTCTTATAAACACTACGGGATGAACATTTTTCTTGTCTGGGTTGTAGATCTGGAATTGACGTTGTTTCAGCATTTTCTCCTCAGTATTGCTTTTACAATTACAGTCATTATGACTACCCTCATATTGTTGTGATTGATGTTGATTGCAATAACGAACGTGTGCATTAATGTCCCTGTCTGTACTTGATCGGTTAAATAATGTAGCTTCATTGATAGATCTTGTTATGGGTTCATTTCCTTGCGTGGAACACAAATCTTCTCGAGATAGATTTAAGGATCTCTCAATGTTTTCTTTCCATTGTAAAAGTTCTTCGCCTAGTTGTTCTCTGGCTTCTCGAAAAACCTTTATTAAATAAATTTTCTTCAGAACTCGCGGTCATAGATTGTAGAACACAAATCTTCTCGAGATAGATTTAAGGATCTCTCAATGTTTTCTTTCCATTGCAAAGGTTCTTCGCCTAGTTGTTCTCTGGCTTCTCCAAACACCTTTATTAAATAAATTTTCTTCAGAATTTTCGGTCATAGATTGTATAGTTGCTCTGACCGTATGTTCAATATTGTCTGAACAAAAGCTTTGCCTTTCCAAACTTAACTGTGAGAATTTTACCGCGAGAATGTTTACCTTACGATCAACCTCGTCTTGTCTCTCCTTTATGTTATTTATGGATGTATCCAAATTTTGGATGTCTTTCGGGATCTTGTCTCGTAATTGTCTCAAATCCTGCATATCTGCTGACATCTCATTTACTTGTTGCTTTAATTCATCTTGAACTTCAACTAATACCGGAATTACCACCATAGAACATTGCATCTGTTCTTCAGTTTGAACTATCTGTGGGATTGACTCGACCTGCTCTTTAATAGTATCAAGCTTAGTAGCAACATACTCGGTTAGCTCTAGGCGTAACGTCTTCGCATTTTCAATACACTGCTGAATGACTTGCTCAATTTGAGCAGCTAATCTTAATTCTGTCTTTTCATTCTGAATTTTCAATTCTTCCCTAGTTTTATTTAATTTATCATCAAGTTTCTGAAAACTCTCTACTAATTTATTATTTAATTCCGCTTAATTAGCTTCTAATTGCTCCTGGACTTTCACTTGGTTGGCTGCTAATTGTTCATTCATTTCCCATATAGTCTCTATTTGCGCTTTAATTAATTCCCTTTTAGTCTCTATTTGCGCTTTAGTTAAGTCTGTTACATTTTTGGCTAACAGTGTTACCTGCTGCATGATTACAGTCAATGGGTTTATTTCGTCCTGCTCAGATGACATCGAAACACTTAAGCTTTTTTTGTGGGGCCTGACTAATGCTGCCGCTAGGCACTACTTCAGTTAAGCTAGCGTCGAATGTTTCACTAACCTCAGAAACAGCTGAGGGCTGTTGTGTTTAGAAGTGCTGTTGCATTGTCATTTTATAAGCCGCCCTAGTAAGAACCATTAATACACAGAACAACAAATATATATAAAGTCACTCGTAACTGAGTTAATAATGTCACTGACCTAAACTTTTCATAATACTCACTTATAATAAACACTTCCTCAATCAATCTGATTCAAACCGATAGACATTTACATAGTTATTCTAAATTTCTATCTACAAAAATTTAATTGTGTATTGTCTGGCCTGAACGACGTTCTCGTAGGTTGTGGCGAAATTGTGACTTCTGGAACAGGCCTCGTCTTCTTTTCTCTCGTGTACATGCAACATAAAATTCACACAATGTTTAAGTAATGCTCAAAAATGTGTCCGGTTACAGTGAAGCCAAATTTAATATTTTTTGTGGAATCTAAATTTTAAAAACCTCTCACACACCGGCCTGATTTAGCTTCACTGATCAGGATAGTAAAAACATGTGTATGTTAAGGGAATTTTCATTCACAAAGCAGGCTTATCACATTTACACAGTTCAATACTGTTCTATCCTGATTGAATTGTGGTTAACTTAAATTCTATAAGGCAGTGAAGCAATTTCGAAGTCTCGGTGCGACGAAAATTGTCAGTCGATCTCCTGGAAACATTTGTAATAATTATTAACTTTCGGTGATGACATGAGGAAGACCGGAAATCTGCTGGTAAGACCGTGTTAGCCTATTTATTTGAAGTAACTGGATATCTTGAGTATACAAAACGGCAGGTTCGTCCAGTGTAAATCAGACGTTCCCCACTGATCTTGTGCAACACAGCGTAGTAAGCAGACACTGTCAATATTAATCAGTTCAGTAATACGCGAACACACTTACTTTAGTTTAGTTCATGTATTAAATTCCTTCTCATACAGAATCTCATCAAGATAGCGACTAGCTCAACAATACATACATATACATCCTCCGTCTTTCACGACTAATCGGCAAGAATTCCTTCATTCTTTTCATAAGAGAAAACCGAGATAGCATAGAAACTATTCCATGGAGTAAATGGACGCTCCAAGGAATAATTGGGCTTGAAACTACTTTGCATTGATACTCGGTAAGATAAGAAGAGATATTTCGAGATATGTACTGAGTTATATAATTTATAAAATTTCTGAAAATATCGCGGAGAGACCGCTGCAAGAGACATTACATAGGGACAGCCTGAGTGACCTTTCTCTCCACCAAAATTCAAATTTTCCCGCAATCCCTAGGGAGAGGTGGTGGTCGGATGACTTAGGTTAGTGGAGGTAGGCCAGTTGGCCTATCTTCCCGTCATTTTCTTAGATTAGTAGAGGTAGCTGTGGTTTGTTGCATTGTGCTAATGGAATTTCAGCTTCCCACCATTTTCTGGGGGATGGGAAGGGAGGTGTGGTTAGGATAATTGAGGTAGCCCAGTTAACCTGTCTTCCTTCCAAAATTGAAACTTCCCACCAATATCCTCCACCTTGATGACATCATTAGATGATGTCACTGTCGCCATTTTGGATGACATTATCGCCACCATATAGGATAACGGTAGTTGGGGCCACACATACTCTGTCCCCCTACAAGCCTACAACTAACACTACCTGAAAAACAAATGCGTAGGAGAACTGAGGAATGCTGTAAACAGCTTGAAGTGAAGAGAAAGAAAGTTCTATTGTTGTTACCAGCAAGGACGTGAGAGTTTGGAGCACGTTTGTTTCCTAAACATAGACACAGTACAGACATCCACTTTTTCAGTATTGTGCAGGTATGTGAAATGCAATACGGATAGAATAGTAAAAGGGGATAACAAATCAAATGAAATGCAATTACATCGTAACGATGCACCACAGACCGTCGATGCTACGTATAGAAATGCACATAAGACGTATATGAAGAACCACTGAAAATTTTTCGAGCGAGTTTCAGTTCATCTTGTAATGAGTATTACCTCCAAATCACTGTACAGCACTTCCCAATTAGTCCAGTGAAACTGCCAGAAAAAAAGCCTGTACCTTGCAAAAGGGGGAGGTAGAAGATTTTACTTTTTTAACTCGTTCATATTGTTGGAAAGGTTAGAAAATCAAGTTTTGCCAACAAAAGTTCTCTTGGGAAAACTTTATGCAGTCAAAAACCTTCGAAAAGTCCCTCAGGACAAGTACTTGTACAACGAACGAAACAAGATGCATTTGATCACACTTCTTAAAATGGAATTTCTGGAGTGTAGCATTGAAGTGCACCATGCAGAAGAAGATGCTGACATTATAATTGTAACATCTGCCATTTCAAGAACCAAAGATTTTGGAAGTGTTGTCATTGTAGGAGAATATGTTGACCTGCTTTTGCTCATGACCGGTGTGGGGCAAGGCACTGAAAACTTATTTTCCTTAAAGCCAGGAACAGGAAATGCAGAAGAAAAGTGGTTTTCCACTGCATCTTACAAGTTTGACAGTGAATATATTCTGTTGACTCAGCCTTTAGCGGATGTGATACAACATCTGCTTTTTTTGGTCAAGGAAAAATTAAGTGCTTCAATATCGTTGCGAAAAATGGACACATAACCTCAGCGCTTTGCACGTTCAATAAACCGCATGCTACCCGTGAAGGAATAATAACAGCAGGAGAACAGGTTACTATCGCATTGTATAGTGGAGGTGTCACCAGTTCCCACAAACTAGACCATTTGCGGTACCAGCTATTCGCCAAGTCTGCCACAAAAAGCAAGCTGAATCTTGCACGGTTGCCGCCTACACAAAATGCTGCACAACATCATTCGTTGCGGACTTACCAACAAGTCCAAAGTTGGATGGGAAACTGGGAACCTCCTGAGAAATGGGGCTGGAATCACAGTGACCACGGTCCAATACCCGTTATAATGAGCCAAGATCCAGCACCTGAAGCACTTCTTCACATTGTTTCATGCTCATGCAAGCTGAACTGGGGCTGAGCGTGCTCCTGTAGAAAAGTGTGTTTGAAATGTTCTTCAATTTGCAAGAAATGTATTGGGGTCAACTGTGAAAACGTGCCAAAATTTTTATATGAAGACAGTGAAGAAGATGTATGGACGATGTTGAGGAAACCGCTGACGAAACCAACGTACTTCCTGAGGCTGAATCGCTGTTTAAAGAAGAGGTCAATCTGGGATCAACTCTATGTACAGACCCTGAATCCGTAACTCAAGGTATTTCTGGTGACACTGAGGAACCTGGCCCATTAAAACGTTGGAGGTGATGCTCATATATGTCTCAAGTGCGCTTAACTGCGATATTACAACTATTACACATCCAGAACTGTCAACACTTTTTAGTAACTGACAATGCATTTTAATTTTAATGAAGCTACTTATTTTTAATGTCAACTGTGTGGCTTTTATACACAAGAATAATTAAATTAGGTAGCCTATTGCACCTAATAATAGTTCAGTTTCCTGACACAATTTATTTTGTGTGCGTGCGTGTGTGTGTGTGTGTGTGTGTGTGTGTGTGTGTGTGTGTGTGTGTGTGTGTGTTTATGTCTCTTAATGATTTATTTTTCTGTTTATAGTTTTACAAATACCAGGGCTGAGGTAGCCCATAGTGAACTTCAGGCAGTGATGTAAGAATCACAATAGTTGGGTGCCCAGCAATCCTCATGATGCATACAGAGAAATTGAATACCTGAGAGTAAGGTGGTAAATTCCAACTTATAACATGATGTATAATGTACTTATACTACACAAACAGAAACTGAAAAAATAGTGTTCAAAAATAAGGTATCATGCCACTATGCTCAACATTTGACAAATTGGTATTTTCTGAGGAGCTATAGCGCCTTAGATATTGCGAGTAGTAAAAAATGGCAAAAATTAATTGGTAGACAATTTTGTGCTCTTTAAAAAAGAAAATAGACGTTAAAGCGATAGGAGCAAATGAAACTGAGATATTTTGAAAAAACTCAAAAAAGTCGGAAATTTTCGAAGTTTTTTGACTGGAGAAAGTTTTCCCAAGCGACATTTTGTTGGCAAAACTCGGTTTTCTAATCTTTCCAACCATATGAACGAGTTGAAAATATAAACTCTTCTCCCCCACCTTTTGCAAGGGATATCTACTATTTGACTGGACTAAATGGGATTCAACCCCTAACTCACGAACTGCAGCCTCTCAGACACCGCGAGGATTTTCGAACTCGCTTTCTGAGGTCAGTTCTGAGGGAATCCACTTATACATTCTCCCACTTCTCTCTTCAGTAGCCAACCCCAGAATATTTACTGTCGGTTGTACTATCGCCTTTTTTTTGTTGTTGATACGTGTTGGAGTCTCCTAGACCGCGCTTCATGAACTGTGTACCTGTTCTCTTCGGTATGGTTCAAATGGCTCTGAGCACTATGGGACTTAACATCTGAGGTCATCAGTCCCGTAGAACGTAGAACTACTGAATCCTAACTAACCTAAGGACATCACACACATCCATGCCCGAGAAAGGATTCGAACCTGTGACCGTTGCAGGCGCGCGGTTTCTGACTGAAGCGCCTAGAACGGCTCGGCCACAACGGACGGCTCTTCGGTATGGTACAGAATGTTTTCTCACGAACATGTCAGGTTTGACGATACTATCTTCGATGAAATTGTTGGAGTAGTTGGAGAAAGAGGTCAGCGACATATATCAAGATATAGACGAAAAAGCCGACGATTTTCCAAAAGTCAGTGATCACAATTCCGCTAGTGTACAATAGTATCAGTCAAAGGAAACATAGTGACAGTGGTGTTGGGGAACTTTCTGTTTTCCCCCAAGCGCTGGTTAAACTCAAATGTGTTCTAAGTGGCAGTAAATAAAGTTGTATACCCCCGAAATGAATGTCAGTTTTGCAGACTTTCATTAGTACATCTAGAGTGAAATTTTTATGGGCAAGTTCAAACCCTGATATTTTATATGCAAATTTGCTTCCTACATAGGTACTGTAATTTTTCAGTGTCAAATTCAGTACCCTAACAGTAAGTTAATGCTTACCACCTACCAAACCGCCTAAAAGTGTGTGACTTTGTTTGATGGCTCAAATGGCTCTGAGCATTATGGGACTTAACTTCTGAGGTCATCAATACCCTACAACTTAGAACTACATAAATCTAACTAACCTAAAGACATCACACACAGCCATGCTCGCGGCAGGATTCGAACTTGCGGCCGTAGTGCTCACGCGGTTCCAGACTGTAGCACCTAGAACCGCTCGGCCACTGCGGCCGGCCTTTTGTGTAATAAAATGTGCAGGCATTATTTGGTGTAATAAAATCGGAAAGGAGTATCAAACAATATTTAAATAAATGTAAAAATAAATATTATGTAACTTAAATTAAAAATTTCAAATGACTTGCATCTTAAATCTCGGGTTAAAAATAGGGTTCCCAGAGACTTCATCGCGTCGTATACATTACAGAAAACTCCTCTAGTGAGTTAAGGGTTAACTTCCTACGAAGTAACTGCTCAAGTGAAATTGAATTACTCTCCCAATCGTTTAAGCAGTTGTAAGACGGTCAAAAATTTGTTGAACCCAATTTCAAAGGCCTACAGATAAAAATGAAGCCTATGTTAAATGTATGTTATTGATCTGAGAATAAACTGTATCACTCAGAGTCACAACTCTGTGACGCCACATCGGGTTTGTTGTGGCAGCGAACCTAAATGAGCTGCGAAACTAGTTTCGAGCGGCGGCAGAAGGGAGGGAGGGACTGGCCGGGTAGTTAATTAAGTGGCTTCGGCGCGCCCCCGGCATTTGTATGCAAATGTGTCCCCCACCGAAAGGGAAAGTAACGAAGCAAGATTAAAACAACACTGAGGAAAATTGAAATATCAATAGGAAAGACGTGAAAATAAATCTGTGTCATTTCCCTGCAGCACGAGCACGTAAGTACAACTCAATTTGGCTACTAGAAATTTGTAAAGATCTGAATTAAAAATGAGATAAGAAAAGTGATGGAGGGGGGATTGGGGAAGTGGTAGAAGGAAGTGGGTTGAGGCTGACTGGCAAGAAAATTAATGTCGCTGCTGTGTGACTGCAGAAGTTTCCTTAATAAGTTTCGTGGAGGAAGTTTTGGCAGCGTGAATTGAAAGATGGGGAAAGTTTGCGCAGCTTCCCCCGAGGACGTTTTAAATGAATGCGTAGTCTGGTGCTCGGGGACGCCTCGCCGGTACAGTGGAGGCCCGGCAAGTGCGGGGGCGGAAGTGGCCCAGCGGGCAGGTGGAGGCGTGGCGGCGGCCGCCTCAAGCGGCCACCAACCTAAACTTTCCACGCCAGCAGGAAAAGCAGCCGCGTCTCTGTACATGTCGGTCATACGGGTGGAACGACGTTCTGCAGAGTTTACCTGCATAGTACATAAATAAGGACGTCTTTGATAAGCTACAAAAAAAAAATGGTTCAGATGGCTCTGAGCACTATGGGACTTAACATCTAGGGTCATCAGTCCCCTAGAACTTTGAACTACTTAAACCTAACTAACCTAAAGGACAGCACACAACACCCAGTCATCACGAGGCAGATAAAATCCCTGACCCCGCCGGGAATCGAACCCGGGAACCCGTGCGCGGGAAGCGAGAACGCTACCGCACGACCACGAGCTGCGGACGATAAGCTACACAACACGTATGTAGTCTCGTAAATCGTCATAGTAGCGGCCAATATTTCTTTTCCACGAAGAAACGCTATCTTTGTACCAGAAAGGCCATAAATAATGTAGCTAGACGACGTCAGGTACATTACCAGAGCACAATGGATATCAAGTAAAGACACACATCAAAAAATTTTGCATCTCCCCTGTTCCCAGAACTCCTGAAGATAGACGATGACTGTGGATATTGTATCACAGACATAGGCCCTTTCCTGAATGAGATTGTCACTCTGCAGCGGATTGTGCGCTGATATGAAACTTCCTGGCAGAATAAAACTGTGTGACGGGCTGAGACTCGAACTCGGAACCTTTGCCTTTCGCGGGCAAGTGCTCTACCTACTGAGCTACCCAAGCGCGACTCACGCACCGTCCTCACAGCTTTACTTCTGCCAGTACCTCGTCTCCTACCTTCCAAACTTTACAGAAGCTGTCCTGCAGACCTTGCAGAGCTACCACCCCTGAAAGAAAGAATATTGCGGAGACATGGCTTAGCCACAGCCTGGGGGATGTTTCCAGAATGAGATTTTTTCACTCTACAGCGGAGTGTGCACTGATATGAAACTTCCTGGCAGATTAAAACGGTGTGCCGGACCGAGACTCGAACTCGGGAACTTCACCTTTCGCGGGCAAGAATAAGATTCTGGAAACATACCCCAGGCTTTGGCTAAGCCTTGTCTCCGCAATATCCTTTCTTTCTGGAGTGATAGTTCTGCAAGGTTCGCAGGAGACCGTCTGTGTAGTTCGGAAGGTAGGAGACGAGGTACTAGCAGAAGTAAAGCTGTGACGACGGGGCATGAGTAGTGCTTGGGCAGCTCAGTTGGTAGAGCACTTGCCCGTGAAAGGCAAAGGTCCCGAGTTCGAGCCTTGGCCCGGCACACAGTTTGAATCTGCCAGGAAGTTTCACAGTCCCTTTGGCTGTTCGGAGATGTCACTAAACCCGGCCGAAGTTGTAAACCCTCATGCGTCAGCAGCACCTACTAGACGGAGGTAGTCCGACAGCCGATCAGATCCAGTCATTCCACGCGGAAGGAGGTACACGGCTAGTGTTTAGTGTAATTCAGCCATGCCTAGACGGTCAATACCGCGGTTCGGTAGCGTCTGCATTGTTACTTCGTGCCACGACGGGCTCTCAGTAAGTGAAGTGTCCAGGCGTCTCGGAGTGAACCAAAGCGAAGTTGTTCGGACATGGGAGAGATACAGAGAGACAGAAACTATCGATGACATGCATCGCTCAGGCCCCCCAAAGGCTACTACTGCAGTGGATGACCGCTACCTACGGATTATGGCTTGGAGGAACCCTGACAGCAACGCCACTAAGTTTAATAATGCGTTTCGTGCAGCCATAGGACGTCGTGTTAGGTCTCAAACTGTGCGCAATAGGCTGCACGATGCCCAACTTCACTCCCGACGACCATGGCGAGGTGCATCTTTGCAAACACGACACCATGCAGTGCGGTACAGATTGGCCCAACGATATGCCGAAAGGACCGCTCAGGATTAGGATCACGTTCTTTTCACCGATGAGTGTCGCATATGCCTTCAACCAGACAATCGTCGGGGACATGTACGGAGGCAACCCGTCAGGCTGAACGCCTTATACACTGACCAGCGATTGCAGCAAGTTGGAGGTTCCGTGTTGTTTTGGGGTTGCATTATGTGGGGCCGATGTAAGCCGCTGGTGGTCATGGAAGGCGCCGTAACGGCTAAAGAATGCGTGAATGCCATCCTCCGACAAATAGGGCAGCAACATTGGCAGCATATTGGCGAGGCATTAGTCTTCATGGACGACAATTCGCGCCCCCATCTTGCACATCTTGTGAATGACTTCCTACAGGGTAACGACATCCCTTGACTAGAGTGGCCATCATGTTCTCCAGACATGAACCCTATCGAACATGCCTGGGATAGATTGAAAAGGGCTGTTTATGGACGACGTGACTCAGCAACCACTCTAAGGGATCTGAGTACCATAACTCGTTTTCCCAAATACGTCGCTCAGTGGAACCGCCGTTGAGTAGTGGGACAATCTGTTCCAAACGTGCCTTGATGAACTTGTGGATAGAGTGCCATGACGAATACAGGCATGCATCAATGCAGGAGGACGTGCTACTGGGTATTAGAGGTACCGGTGTGTACAGAAAAAGATGGTTCAAATGTCTCTAAGCACTTTTGGACTTAACATCTGAGGTCACCAGTACCCTAGACTATCAACCACTTAAACCTAAATAACCTAAGGACATCACACACATCCATGCCCGAGGCAGGATTGGAACCTGCCACCGTAGCATCAGCGCGGTTACGGACTGAAGCACCTAGAACCGCTTGGTCACAGCGGCCAGCTGTTTACAGCAGTCTGGACCACCACCTCTGACGGTCTCGCTGTATGGTGTTTGTGTGGTTTTCATGAGCAATGAAAAGGGCGGAAATTACGTTTACTTTGATCTCTGTTATAATTTTCTGTACAGGTTCCAGAATTCTCACATCCGAAGTGATGATTTTTTTTTATATGTATGTAAATGAAGCAAATAGAGTGCCGGTGGAGACTGAATGGAACAACTTCATTGGTCAACTATATCTACATAAGGCGAGTACACATTAGGCCATCGCCGGCTGACGAAAGAAAACCAATCGCTCCGTTGGCCGAAATTTACTTACGAGGAGAACACGCTAAGTACCATAGCTCGTTTGCCCAAATACGTCGCTCAGTGGAAGAGGGGTCAAATTAAGCGAACAGGTTTTTGGGCTTAACCGTAGATTCCCGATCGTTTCTGGGAAAACGACGATCGAGGTTTTCTAGGTATTTTCGAGGTACTGTGTACCCCTTTACCGCGTGAAATAGTGGTACAGTGGTTAGTGTTTCGCTCCATGTTCTAAAACTGATTATTACTTTTATTTTAGTTTTTAATTTATATGCCCATGTCTGTAAAAGATTACTACAAGAGTGCTTTCCGTTGTATGTTGATGTAATGTCGTCTTATTCGTCTGCTAATTGTATATCAGATGAATAAATTAAAGAAAAAAGAAAGAGAAAATTATTTGAAATTGTTATCGGTAATTTTTTTGTAGTATGCCTTGATGCATCATCAATAGAAGCACCAGTGCTCGGAAAGTGACCCGTTATGCACGGTTTTCCACGAAATTATTGCCAGCACGTGGAACATTCAGCACTGTTAACGAAATTTCTTTCCCGAGCGAGACTCATACGGAGAAACGCCACTGCGGCGTACCTGCCTTTCTGAACGATAAACATGTGAACAGAATACAAGAATTAATGTGATAATTGATATGAGAATGAAATATCAAAATATGAGAATTTAAAAAGATTGTAATCTCTCATTTCACCATACACACATGTCATATAATAAATAATGTGAAATCCAGACGTAATTTTACAATTAATATAGTGCTCTTATATCCAGATAAGAAACGTTAGTGTAGTAACCTTCTATGGACATGGGCACGTAACGGAAAACAGCAAAAATAAATAAGATCAATAAGTGGTTGAATTTCCTCATTATGAGATTATGGAAGGGTGACCTGTTTTAAATGTTAAGAACCATTCAAAAACCAAGATCGGACAAAATATTTTTCATTCAAAACAACTGGCTTCAACAGCCTTAGCTGTCATTTTCAGGTCTTAAGTATTTTTTTTCTTTTTATTGAAACATGTTCATTTTTCCCCGAACCTCAAGCACAGGATGTCAAGTGGATAAAACTCAGCACATTATAAATGTTAGCGACGACAAACATTTGTAATGTGCTGAGTTTTATCCACTGGACATCTTGTGCTTGAGGTTCAGGGTAAAATAAACATGTTTTACCACAAAAAATTTTCGAGACCAGAAGATGATAGCTAAGACTGCGCAAAGCGGTTATCTTGAATAAAAAATATTTTGTGTGATCTTAGATGTTGAATGGTTTTTAACAAAAAGTGCATTACCAACGTGGAGCGTAAACCTTAGCAGCTGCGACACATGCCTGAGCCACCATTTCGTCTGTGGACATTGGGGAGTGAATGGCACATCCAGTACTTAGAAAACTTTCACCCATCGTTTTTTTTTTAGGAACGGTGCAGTATCTACGAATAGGCCGAGACACGTTTTCGCTTATTTTGACTGCTCTTTCACTGAGCGAAATTCCCGGGAAATAGGGTGATGAAGGTTGCCGTGTTCTCTTCGTTTGTGTGTACGGATGACAAATCTGAGCCAACGATGTGGTTGGCCTTGGTTTCGGTTCGGACTGCCGGCGGTAACATCAAAGCGTTGGCTGTGATTTGGGCTTTTGAACGATCTCCTAGCTTGGCCGCCGGATATAATGTTCGTTGGTTCAGAAGCGATTTACCGCGTCTGATGAACGGTTGTGTACTTAGTGCATAAAAACGTTGGAGTATTGAATAGAACAGGGAGACAGCATTGAAGCTGATGGTTTTATCGTGGACCAGAATGTTTATGGGACCCTACGAACTGTGAGTGTAAAAACAAATTGAAAGGATTAGTGGCTCGGAATGAAATAAGTGAGGCGTTAGAGTTTGCTGCTGGTACGTGTCCTGAAAGAGGAGCCTATACAGTTCAATAACAATTCGAAATCCGTAGCTCTCAATAGTAAAACATTATGCAGTAGCCCGTATTCCAACTCAGCTTTGGCGTAGACATTAATTTGTCCTACGACACTGTTCCCTACTTTTTAAAAGAGCTTTTCGTCCACCAGTGTCGTTTCTTCTTTTACTCTTTGTCCTGAAGATCAGCTTCTTGTAGTAAAATAAATGCTGCACGTGCGACGACTGCTAAATCCTTTTCTTCCCTCATAATATCGGCCGATGAAACTGTTACTAAGAGGACACTTCGTAACATTAATAAAATGGGAGCAACCTAGACAAGTCGTCAGAGGCAAGTGCGATTCCACGGTGTTGAATAACTTGGTTCCAAGCCCTTGCTGTAGCGAGAATGACCCGCAGATGGCCTATGCGTTGGCGATTAACGTAGGCCAAATAGACTGGCTGTCATTCGTTTGCCTCCGTTGGGCTAGTGTCTGCGCGCCGTAAACTGAAGGATATACTGCAGGAGCCATAAGAATTCCGCTCACGAGCTTTGCACTGGCACGATTGCCATAGCGCTCAGTTGAACTGCACGTTTCCACCATTGCATTGGCATGGTTTCTGAGCTATAGCAGGGGGAAGAGAGGAACATAGCATTTAAACGGGAATACATTCGCACCGCGAACTACTTGGTTTTATACTTCATACTTCCCAACATCATAGATTACAAAACACATATTTTCATTATTATTTATTTAATTATTTTTCACGTTCTGAATACATAATGTAATTTTTACAACACATAATAGAATTTTTATCTGGTACAAACTGCCGGAACGCGGACAAATTTTCACACTCAAGTTGCCACATAAACGTGAATTACACTGCAGATCAACCAGTTACATCTGCACTTGCAGTGGAGCACTTTCAGCTGAAGCGAAAAATGATCTCGAAATCACCACGAAAATCGACGTTAGATTAACAGTATCGTCAAGACTTTAGAAAACTGTCCTTGTAATTCTCTCGACATCACAATAAACTCTTCAAACTTGGTGTTTTCTTTAACGCCAGTGAGTTTAGGGAACTGGACGATGTAAGTCTCAATTTGTCCTTTCTTTTTAAAATCATCCCCATCACATCAGAAATATATTCTTTCTCACCTCCAAGATATTACCGTGGCAGTGTGCAGTCAAGTCTGCATAAAATGCAAGGTCTGAATCCATTCTGGATATCCTAATTCCGTTCCTGCAGTCCTCCATTCTTTCATAAGTTTCACGATTGCGGGTTTTAAATCGAAAAATCGTTTGAGGCATGCCCTTTCCTTAACCAACGTACTTTTCAGTTATACAAAAAGTCTCCACATTCTTGGTTCAGCTCCAACTAAAACTGTTCAAATCGACAATGGAATAATGCGTGCAACTTCGCGCTGCCAATTTCTTCACGTGCTGCGTACCCGTAAATTTAGCACACACTACTTCTTGATGTACAGACCAATGAATCCTGTCTATCGACTGTTGTAATTATTTGCTCTTTCATTGTCAACTGAACTTTTGAATTCTTTCTGCACAGTATTGTAATGTCGTTTCATAGCAAATCTGCAGTATCGGCCGATTACGCTGCTGCATAATAGCTACTGAAAACGCACGTTCGTCTCCTCTGTCATTCCTATTCAGTTTTAAAGGCTTGCAACGATAGACCGCTAGATTAAATCTCTTTGTTCAGCTACTCGATCTGTGAACTTCCTTCATACCACGAATAAACAGCGAAGGATAAACAGCACTGAAACCACAATTGCACCAAAGTGAAATGAGTTGTGTTGACCGAAAAATGCGCAGTACTAAATGAAATGTAACGGCTATTCCGAGAAGCACCGCGCAAAATCGAGACAAACCGCGCTTCGGCCGGCTCGCTGCCCTCGCATCCGGCGGTCTGCCAAGCCGCGGCCAGCTCTGGTATGCAGAGTTGTTTCGAAGAGAATCGCAAAGCTACAGCTTTAACATCAAATAAGATTAAAACTTGGGTTAGGTAGCTGAGTGGTCGTTGCGGCTGACTGCAAGGCAGGGGAGACGGGTTTCGATTCCTCGTATGGTCACCACTATTAACGACGTCTTGTGTAGAGTAAATTACATATCGTGTAACTGGCAATGTTTACATAAGACAGAGCAGCAAAATACACGCCGGCTACCTGTGAAATAATGTTGTATGGTATGCCCCGAACGGCAGGTTCAGCCACCTGAATTGGAAACGTGCTTTCAAGAACATGAGAAACGTAGAAGTAAATATCCTCGGAGTAGTGAAACAACTAAAATCACTTAATAAAAGCAAGTCTTCTGATCCAGACTGTATACCAATTAGGTTCCTTCGGAATATGCTGATGCGTTAGCCGTTGGCTCGACGAAAGATCCGTACCCAAAGACTGGAAAGTTGCACAGGTCACACCAATATTCAAGAAAGATAGCATGAGTAATCCACTAAATTACAGGCCCATATCGTTAGCGTCGATATGTAGCAGGATTTTAGAACATATATTGTGTTCGAACTTTATTAATTACCTCGAAGGAATCGGTCTATTGACACACAGTCAACATGGGTTTAGAAAACATCGTTCCTGTCAAACACAACTAGCTCTTTATTGACATGAAGTGTTGAGTGCTGTTGACAAGGGATTTCAGATCGATTCCGTATTTCTGAATTTCCGGAAGGCTTTTGACACTGTACCACAGACCGAGCGAGGTGGCGCAGGGGTTAGACACTGGACTCGCATTCGGGAAGACGACGGGTCAATCCCGCGTCCGGCCATCCTGATTTAGGTTTTCCGTGATTTCCCTAAGTCGCTCCAGGCAAATGCCGGGATGGTTCCTTTCCAAGGGCACGGCCGACTTCCTTCCCTGTCCTTTCCTAATCCGATGAGACCGATGACCTCGCTGTCTGGTCTCCTTCCCCAATACCACCAACCAACCACTGTACCACACAAGCGGCTAATATCGAAATTGCTTGCTTATGGAATATCGTCTCAGTTATGTGACTAGAATTGTGATTTTCTGACAGAGAGGTCACAGTTCGTAGTAACTGACGGAAAGTCATCGAGTAAAGCAGAAGTGATATCAGGATTTCCCTAAGGTAGTGTTATAGGCCCTTTGCTGTTCCTTATCTATACAAACGATTTGGGAGACAATCTGAGCAGCCGTCTTCGATTGTTTGCAGATGACGCTGTCGTTTATCGACTAATAAATTCATCAGAAGGTCAAAACAAACTGCAAAACGATCTAGAAAAAATATCTGAATGGTGCGAAAAGTGGTAGTTGACGCTGAACAACGAAAATTGTGAGGTCGTCCACATGAGTGCTAAAAGGAACTCGTTAAACTTCGGTTACACGATGAATCAGTCTTATCTAAAAGCCGTAAATTCAACTATATACCTAGGTATTACAATTACGAACAACTTAAATTGGAAGGAACGCATAGAAAATGTTGTGGAGAAAGCTAATCAAAGACTGCGTTTTATTGGCAGGACACTTAGAAAATGTAACAGACCTACTAAGGAGACTGCCAACACTACGCTTGTCCGTCTTCTTTTAGAATACTGCTGCGTGGTGTGGGATCCTTACCAGATAGGACCGACGGAGTACATCGAAAAAGTTCAAAGAAAGACAGCTCGTTTTGTATTATCGCGAAATATGGGAGAGAGTGTCACAGAAATGATACAGGATTTGGGCTGGAAATCGTTAAAAAGAAAGGCGTTTTTCGTTGCGACGGAATCTTCTCACGAAATTCCAATCACCATCTTTCTCCTACGATTGCGAAAACATTTTGTTGACACCGACCTACATTGGGAGGAACGATCACTACAATAAAATAAGGGAAATCAGAGCTCTTATGGAAACATATAGCTGTTCATTCTTTCCGCGCGCTGTACAAGATTGGATTAACAGAGAATTGTGAAGGTGGTTCGATGAACACTCTGGCAGAGGTTACAGAGTATCCATGTAGATGTATATGTATTCTTGCACCCATAGCCACCTATCCTACGTTGCATGTGGTTAAGTGTAACTGTTAAGTGTAGATGGCTGTGTAACGGGTATGTTTAGTGTAGTACCGTGTGTCTTTGTGTTCAATTACGATGACAGAAGGGAGAGGATGAAACCTACTGCAGACACGTAGACTACTTCTCTTAAATTGCACCAAGATGACCGCCGAGCCTTGTGTCCGAATCCAACGGACGAATCACCAGCAAGATTGCCGCATGCCCACACCTGACGAAACACAGCAAAAGATTTGGAATTTAATCCAGAACACTGCTGCAAAAAACTGTTGATCAAGGACCTTACGTCATCAACCCTCCTCTCCCTTCTGTTGTGAAGGCAAAGGAAAAATTGTGAAAAGCACGAGGCATATGTGGACCGTTGCCCAGCCAGGCCAGGGGGTGGACATTAATGCTGTTCTGCCGAGAAACGGTATAAGTTGCACGGCACGACCGTTGATACCGGCTAACGGTAACAGGTAACCGAAAGCAATTGGGAAGTTGCTGCATGTCGTGTAAGTGTTGATAAGTGTCATCTGTAATTTTGGTATCTGAATCGATTGTGAGCAAGCAGCGATGTTGTTATGTCGTATCGCCGAAGTTAGGTTATTATTTTTGGTGTGTGCGAAGGCGCAGTAGCAGATAGTGGTTAGCTGTGTTAAAGTCAGGAAGCAGTTGTAATGTTATGTTTCAAATATAAAGTCTCGATTTATCGATGTGTTTAATTAAGGTGATTATGTAATGGTAACTCATATGAGAAGAAGAAAGTGTAATGGAATCTTTTGTTTACATGAAGAGGAATTATTAGGTAATTTGTTTAAAGTCACCCTTTTATTACAGCAAGGCCATATTTCACCTACCTTTCTCTTACAATTTTTAATTGATCGTGGTTGTTTCGAAAGTAGAAAAGGAACCAAGTGTGTTCCGAAAATACTTCGATTTGTAACTTACAGAGAACTCATTGAACCTCAGGAGTGTATCTGGGTGGATATAGTAATTTGCATCTTTAGCATAGCGGCGCGCAATACGAGCATACTGCAAAGGGTTATGCAGATTTGCGCAGAATAGAGAAAGTACTAAATATTTTGATGTTTTTTCTTTATTCAGTCAGGGCAAACATATGTCGTTCAGAGACAGATTTTTCTGAGTTGTGTATCAGTTTTAGTTCTGGGATCAGTTTTGCGAAACTAATTATCATAGGTTTTATGTTAAATATCATTATTATGACAGTTTATACTGTTAAAGATTTTTGCAGTCAGATTGTTAACTTATACAGTATTATAGACTTCTCTTTACGTTACGTCAACATATTATTATTGAATGGCAGCTTTGCCTTCGCATTACGACAGTACAAGTTTCATTACTACAGTTCGTATATTACTGCAGCTCAGATCTTACTATCAGAAACAGTATTTTAGTCTTATTTTTATTTATTTAGATAACTTTCAGTGTCGAATACTGTCTGTTCGGTGGTCTGTACTGTGGCGGCCATCAGCAGTCCCATCTGCTCTGTTTACTCAGAAGCGGTATGCTGGAAGGTAACGAACGGTGCCATCATTGTCGCTGTAGAGGGTCAGGCGGTGGGAACGTGTCCTGCACAGTCTGTAACGAACCTCATACTCCTGTCATCGCCTCCCATTTCCAGGCGACGAATTGCGATAGAAATATTTTACGCACACAAACAGTCTCACGATATTTTATCAATTTTACCACTCCTGTATCCTACTACATAGTTCTGTCTTAGAGGTTCTGGGAAGTTGTTTCATATATGTCGCTAAAACTGCTTTGATGGATATGAGGAAAAGAAACACGAGAGCTGTGTCTTGAGAATATCTTTATTCTATCACACGAGTAGTTTCGGTGGCACATTACCGCCGTCTTCAGGCCCACCACTGCCAAAATTAGTATTTTATTTCCGTGGCAGATCTACTGTCGGCTGTTTGTTACTAGCACACGAATCCTAGCTTTCATCAGGAGCCTATACTCGACACCGTGTTGTCTCCCATGCAGTAAAATGTACCTAACCAATGTGACTGCATTATAGAAACACTGTGTCGAGTACGGATTCCTGTTGAAAGCCAGCCCACGTGTGCAAGTAACAAGGATCCCACAGTAAATGCTCCAAGGAAGTGGTGAAGCATGAGGATGGCGATAATGTGCCGCCGAAACTAGTCGTGTGATGGAATAAAGATTCTCTCAGAATACAGCTGTGGTGGTACTTTTCCTCATATGCATCATTAGCTGAAGTTTGTCGTCCATGGAATAGGATGGACATTCGTAAATGTTTTGACAGAGTATCGGCTCGTCGTGAAGCGATGATGATGTCTGTTGGAAGAAGATCTGAAGAAGATCGTACATATGCTGTGGAAAAGCATAGCAGCAAGTCGGTGAAAAACAAATCGGTGGAACAGTAAATTGAACATTGCAGTCGGCCTCATCTCTGACAGGTGGCTATCAGCTTGCTTTGACGAACTTCTTAATCTACAGTCGCCCGCCTTCTTATTATCCTCGAGCGGCACATATCAGGATGCACTTCTCGTTGACATTTTTCAGAATTTGATTTCGAGTGCATACCTTTGCGAGTGAAAATCAGTTTCGACTTTACGTAGAGAAAAATCATAAATCAAATAATGTAGGGTGAAAGCGAGAGAAATTAAAAAAGAAATACTAAAATGTCTGAAAAGTTAACTATATCTTCTCTTTGTACTTTTCGGGGGGTACTGAAACGTACTACCAGCTGCCGGAAGCGGGATCTGTTAAAACTGTAATCGAGGTGACACAACTGACACGAATGTAATTTCAGTGAGCTCACCATTAAACTGTAAACACTACTCAAAGGCGTCTCTTCCTACAAAACCGTAACCATCTTTGGCGTATCTGCCATATTGGAGAGAGGCATTCCTTAATAACTTTTGGTTTTTCTGCTAGCATTTTTAGAATGACTCAGTAATTTTTTAACAAAAATGGTTAAAAATTGTTTTTCGAAACGATGCAGTAATGGACGACAGGAACATTATATCAGTGCCACATGTGTCTGACGTGCTTTAATATTTCGCAGAGAAAATGACATTCGGGAAACATAAATACTGCACAAAATACATCTGATATATTTCCGTTTCCTCACTCACACCCTGATCTTCTGTAGAAATATATGTGTACAGTACGAAGGGAATAATAGACTCTGTTGACATATAGTTTCATCTGCACCGAGCATTTTGTAAAAGATAGCAACACGTTTCGACAAGAAGCTGATAACGAACAGCTAAAAGATTACTGTGTTCCGAATGTATTCTGTTTCCATGTCCATTTACAAGTGCGAATCAATCAGAAAAAGGAAATTTACTCGTAATAGACAAACAGTTTCTGATATGAAACCGTGTATTTAACTAGCAGCAAGGATATGCATTGATGGTAATGTGTCTTATGTAAATGTAAAAGCTCTTAGTAATCTCTGATGAATTATTATGATTTAGTTTCAGGAAATCAACGGGATTCAAATGACAAATATTTTTGTATTATAATGAATTACGTGACGATCACTTGGATATATAAAAATATTCACATTACTGGTTTCAGCAAGTAATTGTAACACGAATACTTATATATATATATCTAGCCACTTATGAACTTCACTATTATATAGATATTTACAAAGGTCGCACACTTACAGTTAGCAATATTGTAATATTTTAAGAAAGTAAATCGTTGGGTGAACCCAGCGTCTGTCATGTGGAATGTGATTCAAGTGTTTAGATTCAAATATCCCACAGAAATGTGGCATTTAGGAAAAACTAGAGAAGACTGTACTTGTGACTTAACCGGCGTGGGTGAACATCGAAACCGTGGCAGAACTGATCACAGGCGATAAAGCGAACCCAGGCAGTACTATGAAGTAACTGAATAAAATGCTTTCACTGTGGATTTTCATTATCCCAGGGCATGCAGATTTGTACGGTCAAGGTTTCGTGTGCCCCACCTCAGTATTAATCCTGGCTGGGCCCCTTATATAACAGTGTTTCTCAAAGTTTTTGCTTCTGGGCCCCCTTCAGTATGAAAAATAGTATCAGGCCCCGAACCAGTCTTCTTTATTAATAAAAATAGTCGTTATTTATATTTTGTTTGCCTTACTCTCTGTTTTGCTAAATTCAGTTTCGAAGGATTTTACGCAACAGAAACCAAAACTACGTGGACTGTTATAACAATACGAAACAACTGTTAGTCTTTATTACATTTTCATACATCCAACAGCTCTGAAATGAACAATGTTTACTATTCATCAAAATATGGTCACAAGAGTATACAAAATTTTAATTAAGAATTTCAGTGTGGTGGATGCACGCTTTTGAGAAAGAAAGTTTCTCAAGATATGGTGTAATAGCAGAAACGGCCACTCGAAGTTTCTTGTTTACTTTTGTCTCTGAACAGCAGTTCGACTTCGCAGCTGCCAAAACTGATAACCAGTCTCACAGAAGTAGTTGTCGCAAAAGAGATCAGGATCCTCATTACATTTCAGCTCAACATTGCGAATTCCTTGCTGAGTATGTATCCAAAACTCAAACACAGGCTCTTCATTAAGTTTACTCTTCAATGAAGTATCACAAATGTGGTCAATAAGTTGTTCTTGTGAATTTATATTAAGACATGATGGTCCAAGAGCATGTATGAATGCATTTTAATACAAACAAATTGGTAAAAATTGTTGCTGAAAAACTTTTCGTAGTGAGCTTCCAGTGTTGTAGTGCTACATGATGATCAAGATGGCAGGCCTTATCTCCATTGTAAGTAACCGTTTATCTGTTTCCTCTAACAATTACATAAGTGTACGGACCATACCTAGTGAGACACTTTCCATTGGGTTTTGCTTCAGCTCTAATTTCTTTATGATCTCATTTTTACTCCAACATGTTACTACCTTGAAGTGAAGTGTTAACAACTTCTAGTTCCTCAAAAAGTGAGGCAAGCCATCTTCATTTCGTTGCTGAAACAGTCTGCCAGAGAATGACTTTTGTCCGTTAAGAAATAAAATATCTCATTTTTCAGTTCAACCATTCTTTTTAGTGCTTTACCGCTTGAAAGCTATGGAGCATTATTACAAAAATAAATCTGGCTGTATTCAGCACCCACCTACTCACATAATACTTTAAAAATCCTTCAATTTATACGTTTTGCCTTAAGGGGGGGTAGGACGTCAAACCGGCCGACTTGGAGCATGGAGGCAGCACAGGACATTTTAATTTCCAAGTAAATTCATAAAACTTTGTCAGCATGACCAGGAAGGATTCAGGATTCACACTAGCAGCAGCGGAAGTTCGAAACATAATAAAATAATTTTTTTTACATGTGAAATTTCATCATTTTTTATACTTACTATTGGCTGCATTTGTTGCTATTGGTACACTTTTCTTCAAAAGTGAGAGATACTTTTCGATGAATTTTGCACAGCATACGAACCATACTTACAGGTGTCAGAAACTCTAGAATCTATTTAATTTATGAAAAAATGAATGAGCTGTTACGTTTTAAACTTTATGTCTAGAATAAAAATCTAGTTTTGTAGTGAATTATCTCAATTTTTACCACAGTTTTTAATAGATTTGGAAAATTCTAGAGTTTCGTACACCTGTAAGTATGGTTTGTATGCTGAGCAAAATTTATCAAAGAACCCCTCTTACCTGTGAAGAAAAATGTAGCTATAGCAACAAATGCAGCCAACATTTAAGTAGTTCTAAGTTCTAGGGGACTTATGACCACAGCAGTTGAGTCCCATAGTGCTCAGAGCCATATGTGAGCAGCCAACAGTAAGTGAAAAAATAATGAATTTTCATATGTAAAAAAAATTAAATTTGTTATGTTTTTGCACTTCCACTGCTATGAGTGTGAATCCTCAATCCGTCCTGGTCATGCTGACAAAGTTGTATGAATTTATTTGTAAAAGAATAGACAGTAGAAAATAAAATGTCCTGTGGTGCCTCTCCTGCTCCACGTCGGCCCGTTTGACGTCCTACCCCCCTTAATAATATTAACTGCTGTACAACCATCACGCAGTCAGTACATATTCTATGAGGGGCTACATCTTTAACTTTCGCTTGCAATCCACCATGGATCCTAGACAGTGCGCAAGCTCCATCTCTGCATACTCCAGTCCACCTTTTCCGTGATATCACAGCTTTGGTTTTTGGTAAAGTACTGATCTTGTCAAAATTGCTTTGAGCTGTAGCTGTTTTCGGTATCGGCTCACACAAAAGCAGACCCTTTCTAGCATTAAGCTCATCAGTGAAAGGAATATAAGCACAGAATGAGCATTTTTATGAATATGATTCTCTTCGTCCAGTTGAAGTGAGAAATAGTTGTAACGCAATTCAGCAATCAACTGCTAGAGCATATCGGCAGAAATGTCTAACATTATTCTGCGCAGCGTATCGTTAGGGACAGGAATACTTTTCAACTGGTGAGCAACTGCGTCGGAAAACATTGTTAATACAGTGTCAGTCGCTGCTGGTAAAACAAGAGTTTATGCATCAGCGCCCGGTTTCTTCTATTTAACAATCTTGTGCGAGATCTGGAGAGAGGCTAAAATGACCTAGCACTCACATTCTTCGTTTTAGCAAAGTTCTAATGGTTAGACAATGACACATTTGGTTTCCTGGTAAAAAATTCTTTTAGCTTTCCCGTTAATTCAGAAGTTTGGTTTTGTGATGTCTGTTTAACTTGTTAATTTTAATGCTATCAGCAGCTAAAATGATTAATCGAACTGTACGCTGCAGATATTCTTCAGCACTGACTGTAGTTTTCATGAAGCCTAGCAATAAATACTTCTCATACACCTTCTCGTTTTCGTCTTTGGACTGTCTCTCTCTCTCCTCCTCCAGCTGATGGACCACTGGTGTCTTCACGTCTGTCACTAAACCAGGAACAGCCTTGTACCGCAGTCAAGTCTTTCTCGCCAAATCAGAAAGACTGTGAGGAGGTGTCGAGATAAACGAACCAAAGCTTGCAGTGATCGCAGTAGTTAAGGATGCAGTGACAGTGTAGCCGACATCGTGGACAAGGGACGACTCTACCGAGCACAGATGTTACCCAGCTTGATAAGCTAAAAATATGACCGCGGTTCCACAGTCGTAGACCGTGTTTGGCGTATCACAGACGTCGGGCGAGATTCAATCCCCAGCCATAGCTTCTTCTTTGTTCGAACGAAAAGATAAATTTAATTTGTTGTCCCACACTAAGAACATTTTCTGGCTACCCGAAAGAGATTTTTCTCCGTCTAAAATTGAACACAAGTGACAAACAAAATCTTAAAGAAAGTGTACTTATTTATCGTAATTTTGGCAACTAGAGATCAACTTGTGTGGAACAATAAGAAAGTGGTGTAATCAGGCCACGTTGACTGCGCATCATAATATTAGCATCCACAACTGCAGTTCGCGGTGACTGGGCTATAGTACGTACGATGGCTCCGCACAATAGGTTACCAAAAAAATAAGTTCTCTCAGCAATATAGAGTGATGGTTTCTTTGTTAAATTATCTATAAGATCGGTGTTATTACAGTAATGACTTCGAACATTGTTTGAAAATTCTTTGCTGTGCTGTAACAATGTGCCATTTTGTTTTCTTTCTCGGAGTCCGTTTTAACTAGGTTATCAGGGCATTTCAACATTAAACAACATGTATTGTTTCGCCATATATATAAGTTTAAACAGATATTATGTACACATTAATTTGAGCTTGTTTTCTTCCCCGCAGATGGTTTCAACAGGAAACACATACGATGCTAAAGTGTTATTTATGGCTAATCGGCTAATCGGCAGGAGACGCTTCTCATAAAACGTGTATACCACTGATCATTGCTGGTTTAATAGTTTCGGTATTCGGTCAGTTCTATTTCTGGCCCATGAAAAGAGTTGCAGTGCTTATCAGCCATTTATCAGGCAGACTGATCTATCTAATTTACCCGTTCAGTTAAGAACTGTGTGTGTGAAATCTTATGGGACTTAACTGCTAAGGTCAGCAGTACTTAAGCTTACACACTACTTAACCTAATTATCCCAAGGACAAATACACACACCCATGCCCGAGGGAAGACTCGAACTTCCGCCGGGACCAGCCGCACAGTCCATGACTGCAGCGCCCTAGACCGCTCGGCTAGTTAAGAACTACCGTAGTTAAAATTAACTGTGAGAAAGGAAACCAAACAGTACCTTATCTCAGCACCGCGCACTACAGAACAGCACTGCACAGCATTTTCTTTCGTGTTTTATCAGAAAACCTGTACACTGTTGCTAAAAAAAATATATAGGCCACTACTTATTAGAACATCGAGTAAAAATTTGAGGTAAATCGGTGAAGAAACTGCGATGGTAATGCTAACAATGATTTCTCTTTACATATTAACGTGGACTTGGTGAGATTACTCTTGGTCAATAATGTCACGCACGTTCTTGATCATAAGTGCAACTAAAGTCGTCGCCAAGAGAAGTAAGTTATTTATAATACGTAATATTATAGGAAGGTGAAGTGTGTTATGTCTCTCCTGCTTGCTTTCACGAAAGACGCTATAGTGTTCTGAGTACATCTCGTTCCAATTCGGAGAAGAGCAGCATTATTCAGCGGTACACCGGCGTATATTTGCACGACAGATAGGTGTGAGCTAATGCAGGCAGAGCTGTGTTTGCAGGCTGCCACCGAGCGACCCCTCCCTGTGCTCTCCTCCGTGGCGCGTAGCGGCGCCTGCAGCACGCTACGTAACGAGTAGTGTACAGAAGGCGCCGCCGAGAGGACGCGGTGCGGAACGGCAACCACACACACAACGCTGTGGTGCGGGTGGCGTTCCTGCCCGGGAACAGGCGCTCGGGAGCGGCGCCAGGGGAGCTACCTTCCGGCTCACGGTACAACTCGGCAGCCGAGGCAGCGTGGAAGTAACAGCTCGCGGAAAACTGGCACCTTCTTCTTTCGTCAACACACCCGGAAAGGCTACATCAAAAAATGAAAATAAGGAAAGCTATTTTAATAACATTTCCAACTTGGATCCTGAAGTATGGAGCGACTCCTCTTGCTACAACTCAACATTTTGCATTTCTGATACATTTTATACCCGTAATGCTAATAGCCCACCAACATTACATGAAAATCGTAAATTTTTATTCTAGCTGTGATCCACTAAACTACTGCGTGGTTTACTATGAAACATTTCATTTACTGCAAAATTCACAATTTCGGTATACTGTGAATCGTGTACACTTCAAAATTCTACCCCACAAATAAACATCAGTTTTAGGATTTACCTATCAAGTTTAAAAGTCAACATTCCCATATTTCTAAAGAACAAATTACCTTCTCTGAAAATAGTGTAATTCAAAAGTTTTTCCTATTCTAAATCACAGTTGTCTGCACTTTCCGAATCTTAAAATGTAATTGTAACATAAATCCAGTATGACAGATTTACAGCCACATTTTTTTTATTCCAAAAAATAAACTTCAGTTAAGAAAAGTTCACTTTTCAGGAAATTCTTCCCTGGCCTTTGTCGGTGTTGGCGTGTGCTGAAACTTCCGATCTATAAAATAGACACTACTTAAACCAGTTTAAGAGTATACAGCTTATGATTAAGCATATTTCATTCATTAGTTATTGTTTTTATATGTTTTCTGCTCTCTCTTCTTTTTATGCTAATGCCCATAACGCATTTAGGCGTCGCCCACCAAGCTTGAGCCAGTCGTCGCCCATTATGTCAGTGGGTCTGCTTCAAGTATTCACTGTAATTTGCAATATTGCAGAAATGGCAAATGTTATTTACCTGCGGTTTTCACCGAATGGATTCGTAGACAGGGGCACGTGTTATTAACCAACTGTGATAATACTTAGAAAGTGTACTTCTTGCTCAAATATACACTTTTCAAATGGAACAATGCCTTTTGACGTTAACAGACTAAAAGTAAGGTAAATTAGAAGGTTAGTGGTGTTTGTTGTAGGATTATAGTGCAAATCCTTTACGAGATATCGTGTTTTGAAAACTTTCAGCCCCGCGGGATTAGCCGAGCTGTCTGGGGCGCTGCAGCCATGGACTGTGTGGCTGGTTCCGGCGGAGGTTCGAGTCCTCCCTCTGGCATGGGTGTGTGTGTTTGTCTTTAGGATAATTTAGGTTTAGTCGTGTGTAAGCTTAGGGACTGATGACCTTAGCAGTTAAGTCCAATAAGATTTCACACAGATTTGAACATTTTCAACACCAATACTTGTCTGTGCCATTCAGTGGCCGTAGTCGGCAGATGTTATGTTTTCATGTTTGCTTACCGTGTGATTCTATGTTCCGGGACTGCACCGCGACTTGCTGGTCAGTTAATATGTGACAGTCCAAGCATTAGCTCGTGAGTAGACGATGGCGTTTACTTATGCAGAAAAAGACAATATACTTCCGGTGTACGGAGAATGTAGGAAGAATACAGTTCGTTTTACTCGCCGTATGTGGCAAGATATCGCAACAGACGTTAACAATCTCAGGAATTATTTATCACCCTATTCAACCAGTTACTTGAAAGAAGTAGTGTAACAGCTAGAGAACGTAATGAAAGGAAACAAGTAACGACAGAAGGGGGGTAAATTAATGTTCTTGCAGTTGTTGCAATTCACCCGCACGTTAGTTTCCGTGCGATCTCACGAGGGATTTGATGCGTGTAGACTCTTTTTCTGTGGAGAAATCTGAAAGATCCTGTCTACAAGGACATACCAACTACACATTTAAAAATATGCAAGGATGTGTTACTGCAACCTGCTTAGGCTTCTCCTCTGGAATACTAGCACGTGTGCAGCAGTCGTTCCATATCAGAGAGGAAGAGTATATTTCCGGTGCCATTGGTGATTTTGAACATAGCCTGTGATGCTCAACTGTTCTATTACAGGTCAGAATCCTCATAAACAGTGTATGCAGTTGTGCTGTTCAAAATAGATCAAATGGCTCTGAGCGCTATGGGACTTGACATCTATGGTCATCAGTCCCCTAGAACTTAGAATTACTTAAACCTAACGACATCACACAACACCTAGTCATCACGCGGCAGAGAAAATCCCTGACCCCGCCGGGAATCGAACCCGGGAACCCGGCGTGGGAAGCGAGAACGCTACCGCACGACCACGAGCTACGGACAGTTGTGCTGTTGTGTGGTGTGGCTCCCACAGGTATTGTATAACTGTCGGTGTGGGACTTTTCAAAATACGATATCTCGTAAACGACTCGCACTAGAATCCTCCAACAAACGCCATCGATATTCCAATTTGCCTCACTTTTACTTCGTTAATGACATTAAACATGTATGTTTGCACAAAAAATACACTTTCTAAGTATTATTACAATATGTTGGTTGGCTGACAATACGAGCCCTTCTTTACCAATCCATTCTGTGAAAAAGGCACATCAACATCACTTTCCTTTTCCGCAATATCTGTGGTGCCAGTTTTAGGTGATTCATCCTGTGAAGTTATGAGTATCAAAAGTACTTTGCTAAGCTACTATAGCTATGCACAGCAAGTTGTCACTTTTTGTTTAACTACTTAGAGTATGGAAACTACTGACATGTCCTACATCATATGTCAGAATTACTGATAGTCTGAAGGTGGTTGACAATATAAAATATTGGGTATATAAAGAGACAGGAGTAGAAACTGCACCCACAGGAGGCAGTCATCAGGCAGCAGACATTCAACCCCGTACGCGGATCCCCTGTCAAAAATGCACCAATGTCAGCGCCTCTCGTCCACATCGTTCTACTGCTACCTTGGCAGCAGCGCTGTCTCAGTGCTGTGACAGGTTTCTGCCCCTCGGCTCCTGTAACATTGAGCGGAACAAGCCGATATTCAGCGCCATTGGTAGTCGGCGGCATTGCCCAGGATCAGACCCCGGACGGGTTGCTGTAAACCAACGGCTGGCGCTGCCGGGCCGCAGTGGCTACAGGCTGCGAGTACTGTCTAGGCCTGCGGCTGGACCACCAGCTGGCAGTCCCGTCGAGATGGCAGAAGAACGTTGGTGGACTTGCTGCGGAAGTCAGTACACGACTGTAGGCGACTTGATGTTCCGCCATTGCTCCGGTAATCTACTTGGCCGGATGGCCAGTATTAATACTCACAAAATCGGGTGGTTTGTAGACTGCCGACCGAGGTGTCCGAGCGCTTCTAGGTGCTTCAGTCCGGAACCACGCGACTGCTACGGTCGCAGGTTCGAATCCTGCCTCGGGCATGGATGTGTGTGATGTCTTTAGGTTAGTTAGGTTTAAGTAGTTCAAAGTGTAGGAGACTGATGACCTCGGATGTTAAATCCCATAGTGCCTAGAGCCGTTTGAACCATTTTTTTTTTTTTTTTTTTTTTTTTTTTTGTAGACTGGGTCTGCGGAAGTTAGTCACAATCAGTGGGTTCTTTTTTGTGGTAGCAGCCGGGAATGCATCCAGCAAGTGGGCATGGGGTAACTGAGTTGGTGAATTAGCTCAAGCGACCTGATTAAGTCATGAGAGAAGGTAGCGTCAGAGAAGCTGACATTCCTCGAAGGAACATTTTCGAAAAATTTTGCAGTGTCTCGGGGCACTACGCAATGACACAAGTTTTCCATATTATGTGGTAACATTCTGTTTGATGAGCAACTTGAAAGTCTGTGAAGTAAGATACCTTATGACAGTACTGCATGTAACTCATTTTACAAACACAAATTAACAGAAAAAATCTTTTGTTTACGATTTAATATGTGCTGGGAATCAATTATATGACAGACGAGTTATGTGGTGATGTATTCCAGCAGGTAATCGTTGAAATATATGCATAAATGTGAGTGGAACAACTTGAAAAATAAATTTGAAAACGGCAAGGCATGCAAGGTTGCAGAAAGGAATTATTTATTTGGTTATGGAAAGTCATTAATTTTGAACCACAGAAAAATTTCAATACGCTTATCCAAATGGAGAGAAACACAATTATGGGCACACAACGTTTTCTATATTTAAGAACTTGAGATTCTCACTTCAAACAATAAATATACAATAGCTGTATTTTCCACTCTCTTTGCTCGATGTGACATGTTATTGAATCGCAATATGTATGGAACAATCTAGGACAACTGGCAGGAAAATATGTATGAGGTGCACTGATGCGATTTATCAACGAGTGTTGGTGGTTGGGACATGCTGTTATCGTAAATCAGACATGTTGATTCAAAATCAGTCGGCGGTTGCAGAGAGCACAACATCAACCCACACGGGCTATCAATAAGTTACATCCCTGGCCCACCGATCCATCACCAAAGGCGTGATTTCACCTAAAAGTCGCAAGGAAAGTAATTCCCTTTCTACCAAAATGTAATTTAAGGAATATAAAAAGTGTGTTTCCTTTAAAGCCCCTGACAAACTCGAAAGCGTTGCCTGTCAACATCATATTGGTTACAATTTATTTCATGGCGCTGACCACCTCGGTGTTGAGCATCCGTGAGCTTCAAACACACACACGCTGTCATTTGTGTCAGTTGCGGATGTTGTTGGGGGTCTTCAGCCCAAGAACTGGTTTGATGTAGCCCTCCACTCCAGTCTGTCCTGTACAAGGCTCTTCATCTCAGAATAACTACTGCAACCCACATCATTTTGGCACTAATTGCTGTATTCCTGCATAGGTCTGTCTCCACAGTTTTTACATTTAGCGCTCTTCTCCATTTCAAACATGAGGATTTATGGACGCATCAGGATGTGTCCTGTCAACCGACCCCTTCATTAAATCACGTTCTGCATTAAATTTTGTTCTTGCTCAATTTTTTTTCAGTACCTCCTCATTAGTTATTTAATCTGTCCATATAAGCCGGCCGGTGTGGTCGAGCTGTTCTAGGCGCTTCAGTCGGGAACCGCGCGACCTCCACGGTCGCAGGTTCGAATCCTGCCTCGGGCCTGGATGTGTGTGACGGCCTTAAGTTCGTTATGTTTAAGTAGTTCTAAGTTCTAGGGGACTGATGACCTCTGATCTCCCGTAGTGCTCAGAGCCATTTGATCCATTTATCCACCAAATCACAGCATTCTTCTGTGACACTGCATTTAAAGAACCCATTATTTTTTTGTCTGAACTGCTCATCGCTCAGGCTTCCGTTCCGTACACGGCCAATACTTTCACAAATATTTTGAAGCTTATGGCCGTATTAAAACTGTGTGCCGGATCGGGATTCGAACTTGGAACATTTGGCCCTCGATTGAAAGTGATGTACCATTCGCTCTGGAAAAAATATTCCAGGCTATAGTTCCACTTCGACGGTCGTTGCGATCGGTCATAATGTGCTGACTTATGATCGATGCCACCAGAGTGAACAAGTTACGAGTAATTCGTGCCGCCGTGCTTAGCGTCCACAGCATATTTGCGTTACGTAGAAAGAGAGAGTTTGTACTTTCTCATAATTTTGTGAAAAAGTATTAACAACAATGGAAGTAAACCCTCAGATGAAAACTGTGAAACTGGAATTCGACATGAACAACGAAAGGTCAACAGCTTTCGAAACTGTGAAATGGATGACTACCTAAATCAAACTAACAAGAGATGGAGAAGGCACTCTACAACTTAATGTGAAAGAGTATACCTACTACTTAAAATTTTGCTCTTAGTGTACGAGCGAGAATTTCGTTGGTGTACTGGTAACATTAGAAACTGACATTCTACTCTGTACGCGCTCTCAGAACGAAACAACTTTTGGGGCACGTATACCAACCTCAAAGCACTCAATCACGAACACTAAGGGAGGACTCCTTAATTTCTTGGAGGACTTTCCAATTTACATTCACGAAGAGCAAGAGACGAATGTAATCCTAATTAGATTAACAGATTCAATCATAGTGCCTCTTTTATGACGAATTACTACTAAGGTGTTGGTGGTTGGGTATCATTGTCCAAGGCGATGGATGAGAGAAAGTGTGCAGTGGTACAGCTGAGATATGTTTCCTGACACAAGAGAAGAGCACCCGTGTGAGGCCCTCTGCCCATGGCGGCTGTAAACAGACTGCTGGTCAGCTCGTGGCACAACACCAACACAGTGATAACATGAGGAAGCAACGCCATGGACATGGACTCCTTCCATCTTTTGAACTATAAATATTTTATAATGCTTTAAAGCGTTCTTTAACCTTTAGCAACGATAAATTTCAATTAAATATCTCCGTTTCTGCCAAATAAACAAAAAGTTATAATGAAATCAGTGTGTTGTATAAGTTTCATTCTTACGTAGCAAACGTACAACACGCTGCCTGTCGGAATAGCATTATCGGCTGTGTTAACAACATGATTATAATAAACTACTATTTTATTATATGGCTTGGTAAGTAAACTTTCTGATAGTCGATGGATTGCTCTTATAATCCATACATTTAAGAACGCCCAAGAGCATTTGATGTGACGCGTTGCGATGATGTGGCAATATTTTGTATTTAGAAGATTATTTGTTAATTAATTACTTTACTGTTGTCTATAGGCGTGAGGATGGTTCATTTCGATGCGAAACCGATCGTTTAGAAAGTTAGTTAAATCAAGACCGCTAATAAAGCTGTCAAAAAACCAGTTTTGCGGATTTGTTCTCCAAGCACAGTATGTCAACTTTCGCATAACGTGATGAATGTGAAACAGTACGTTTGTCTGACATCGCCACTAGGACGTAAGGCAGAACGTAATTATATGAATCTAAGTTTATAGTTAGCAAAACGCTGCTATCGATGGGCCACCAAAAGAAAAACGTGTGAGAAAATATCGGATGTAGTGATAAGTGCCTTATTTTCAGTGTCACTTGGACAAAATCTTTTGTATATCACTATAATGGAGACAAAACCATTAAATATTAACTGTTAATGAAACATTTGAGAAATAAAAACCCCATGTCATCGGACCAATCATGTGAACTTCATTGGGGAAGGTGTTTCCGTGAATAGGCTACAGTGGAATTGCTGTTAAATATTAAACGCAACTAAATAAGTGTCAATATACTTCATAGTTTTTATTTTTATGAATTTTTTGTTGGCGTCTGAAACCGAATAACATTTGTTCGAAGCCAAGGAGAGCAAAAGTAGAAACATTAACTTCGAAAGTACAACAAAAAATTATCAAAATACTTACAGACTATTAGGAAACTTATAAATAAAAACATTAGTTTTTCTTCATAGTGACCTACTTAGCCCTGAGAGTAGACAGAACTGTAAGTGGCTCGTTCAAGGCAACTCCGTACACAAAATGTAACTTTATGCTGTCAATATTATAAGATGGTGAGAATTTCTCGTTCTTCATAATGATGACTGCGGATATTTAATCACTGTTTTCATTAAATGCGAACATTTTACGTTAGGCCTTACCGTGACTGTTATTAACATTAAATGAAACAACAAGTTCACTGTTATCAGTCACTGTTTAATTATCTCTGCAACGCGTTTCAAACGTTTAAACCTCCATCATCTGGTAGATTCACATTTATTAGTATGCCATGTGTCTGTGTGTTGTGCAACGATAATTTGGTGGAACTTTTGGCACTGTCTAGTGGGAGAAAAATACACTATTTCACAACATTGTTTTGGGTTTCTTTTGACAAAAAAATAAAAGAATATCTAACGGTAAAAATAAAACCAGTAAAATAGAGAAAATCCAGTGGTCACAGGTTACCTTTCACTGCCGTAACAAATGACTCTGAGCACTATGGGACTCAACTTCTGAGGTCTTTAGTCCCCTAGAACTTTGAACTAGTTAAACCTAACTAACCTAAGGACATCACACACATCCATGCCCGAGGCAGGATTCGAACTGGCGACCGTAGCGGTCACGCGGTTCCAGACTGCAGCACCTAGAGCCGCACGGCCACTTCGGCCGCACGTCATATGTATACTGTCATATTTTGTAAACAGATATGGCGTTGGGAAACCATTACGTGCAAGGATCATATAGTAAACACACAAAGTACAAAAAATATAAATTGTTACAACATTATTACTGAGTAAATTTTAAAAGGTTTTATAGATTAAGTTTTAAGAACTATTAGGGATTTTTGTTTTGAGGTCTTGAATACATGTGTTGTAATAAATATTTCAGGTGGTATATAAATCCTATTTTGGCAAGTTAATATAACTTAAACTTTCCACTCGTTTATATTACAAGGTGACATATTGCAACATTTTAGTGCAATAAATATGTTTGCTACATTGGTAAAATTATACACAAATTACAATTTTGATTGGGATGCATAGACAGAAATCACACTTTCAGACAACTATTTTAAATTTAACCATGAAATCTACAAACAAACGGATGGCCTGGGAATGTTCTCAGACCTATTTGGATTGTTAGCTGAAATTTTTATAAGTAACTTAGAATACAAACTCCTGAATTCCAATCACTACATCCTCAAAAATATCATCTACTACTACAGATATGTAGATGCTACAATCATTTTAATCAATGTCACAAGAGATGACGTAATTGAGTTGAACCAGTTATTCAGCAGTTCCCATGAAAACATAAAATTCATGGTGAAACATCACTATGAAATAAGAGAAATCAGGGCTCACACAGAAAAATTTGTCGTTTATCGCGCGCCGTTCAATATTGGTCACCCCATAGCCGACCTACCATTCTCTGAAGACAAATATGAACAAGAAATTCAAATAAAAAAACAAACAGCCATTGGAAATGGTTATAACAGCTCCAACGCTGATACCCTAAAACGATCAATAGTGGCAAAGCAATCATGTCACAAAAAGCAAAAAGAAAACAACATCTTCCATACAAGCCCCTTTCTAGATCACATTTAATACCACAATGCCAATGTCTTCAAACGGAAAGACATAAACATATCCTTTACCACAGAAAACAAGTTAGGACAGAAGTTACCCCAGGACATCAGCACACGAAACGCATTTCATCACACAGGTGTGTACAAAATTGAATGTTTGGACTGTGACTGCTTCTACATAGGCCAGACAGGCAGATCACTTGATATCAGATTCAAAGAACACATGGTAGCACTAAGAAACTAAAAAATACCACACGTCAGAAGTAGCCAGCCTCCTGTATGAAACAGAACACCATGTTAACAATACAAGTATCAACATCCTAGACATCTACATCAACGTACATACTCCGCAAGCCACCTGACGGTGTGTGGCGGAGGGTACTTTGAGTACCACTAACGGTTCTCCCTTCTATTCCAATCTCGTATTGTTCGTGGAAAGAAAGATTGTCGGTATGCCTCTGTGTGGGCTCTAATCTCTCTGATTTTATCCTCAGGAGATATACGTAGGAGGGGGCAATATACTGTTTTGATTCCTCGGTAAAGGTATATTCTCGAAACTTCAGCAAAAGCCCGTACCGAGCAACTGAGCGTCTCTCTTGCAGAGTCTTCCACTGGAGTTCACCTATCATCTCCGTAACGCTTTCGCGATTACTAAATGATCCTGTAGCGAAGCGCGCTGCTCTCCGTTGGATCTTCTCTATGTTTTCTATCAACCCTATCTGGTACGGATCCCACACCGGTGAGGAGTATTCAAGCAGTGGGTGAACAAGTGTACTGTAACCTACTCGTTTTCAGACTGCATTTCCTTAGGATTCTTCCAATGAATCTCTGGCTGACATCTGCTTTACCGACGATCAACTTTATATGATCATTCCATTTTAAATCACTCCTAATGAATACTCCCAGATAATTTATGGAATTAAGGGCTTCCAGTGGCTGACTGCTATGTTGTAGCTAAATGATAAAGGATTTTTCTTTCTATGTATTCGCAGCACATTACACTTGTCTACATTGAGATTCAGTTGCCATTCCCTGCACCATGTGTCAATTCGTTGCAGATCCTCCTGCATTTCAGTACAGTTTTCCGTTGTTACAGCCGCTCCATGTACTACAGCATCATCCCCAAAAAGTCTCAGTGAACTTCCGATGTTATCCACAAGGTCATTTATGTATATTGTGAATAGCAATGGTCCTACTACTCTCCCCTACAGCACACCTGAAACCACTCTTGCTTCGGAAGACTTCTCTCCATTGAGAATGACGTGCTGCGTTCTGTAAACTAGGAACTCTTCAATCCAATCACACTATTCGTCTGACAGTCCATGTGCTCTTACTTTGTTCATTAAATGACTGTTGGGAACTGTATCAAACGCCTTGCGGAAATCAACAAACACGGCATCTACCTGGGAATCCGTGACTATGGCCCTCTGAGTCTCGTGGATGAATAGCGCAAGCTTGGTTTCACACGATCGTCTTTTTCGAAACCCATGCTGATTCCTACCGAGTAGATTTCTAGTCTTCAGAAAAGTCATTATACTCGAACATAATACGTGTTCCAATATTATACAACTGATCGACGTTAGAGATATAGGTCTATATGTCTGCACATTTTTTCGATGTCCCTTCTTGAAAACGGGGATGACCTGTGCCCTTTTCCAATCTTTTGGAACGCTACGCTCTTCTAGAGACCTACGGTACACTGTTGAAAGAAGGGGGGCAAGTTCCTTCGCGTACTCTTTGTAAAATCGAACTGGTATCCCATTAGGTCCAGCGACTTTTCCTCTTTGGAGCGATTTTATTTGTTTTTCTATCCCTCTATCATCTGTTTCGATATCTACCATTTTGTCATCTGTGCGACACTCTAGAGAAGGAACTACAATGCAGTCTTCCTCTGTGAAACAGCTTTGGAAAAAGACATTTTGTATTTCAACCTTTAGTTTGTCATCCTCTGTTTCAGTGCCATTTCGGTCACAGAGTGTCTGGACATTTTGTTTTGATCCACCTACCGCTTTGACATAAAAATAAAATTTCCTAGGATTTTCTGCCAAGTCAGTACATAGAACTTCACTTTCGGATTCATTGAACGCCTCTCGCATAGTCCTCGTTACACTACATTTAGCTTCGTGCGATTTCTGTTTGTCTGCAAGGCTTTGGCTATGTTTATGTTTGCTCTGAAGTTCCCTTTGGTTCGGTAGCAGTTTTCTAACTCGGTTGTTGTACCACGGTGGCTCTTTTCCATCTCTTACTATCTTGCTTGGCACATACTCATCTAATGCATATTGTACGTAGGTTTTGGACTTTGTCCACTGATCCTCAACACTATCTGTACTAGAGACAAAAATTTTGAGTTGACCCGTCAAGTACTCTGAAATCTGCTTTTTTTTCACTTTTGCTAAACAGAAAAATCTTCCTACCTTTCTTAGTATTTCTATTTACGGCTGAAATCATCGATGCAGTAACCGCATTATGCTCGCTGATTCCCTGTTCTGCGTTAACTGTTTCATAGAGTTCGGGACTGTTTTTCACCAGAAGCTCTAATATGTTACCGCCACGAGTCGGTTCTCTGTTTAACAGCTGAAGGTAGTTTTCAGATAATGCACTTAAAGAAATTTAACTGGATTCTTTGTCCCTGACACCCGTTATAAGCGTTTCAGTCTCCTAGTCTATATCTGGCAACATGAAATCTCCACCCAAAACTATAACATTGTCGGGAAATCTACTCGAAATATTTTTCAAATTTTCCTTCAGGTGCTCTGCCACAACAGCTGCTCAGCCAGGGGGCCTATAGAGACATCCAATTACCAAGTTTGAACCTGCTTTAACCGTGACCTTCACCCCACCTTCATCCTACCTAAAGGCATAAAACTAGACGTCCTCGAAACACTCCAAATACACAGACACCAAACACAACAACCAGAATCCAACTTAAATGAGATATATGTCAATATTTACAATAGCTTCATCTCTGTTCTCAGGAACTGTCTACGTTATTAAATTTCAAACACACCTACAAAAAACCACAAGCATGCACATACAAACAAACACATACACACACATAGAAACCCACCCACTCACTTCCATATTTACCATAAATATTTAGTAGTGTTACCATTTCCCAAATGTACAACGGATTGATCTCATTTCCTAATATATCATCACACCAACAGCTCGTACCTCCTGTCAACTTGAAACTATAAGTACATTAACTATTGGCACAAACCGTACATTTATCTGCATATTTAAAGCACTAACAAATGTATTACTCCAGACTTTAGGCAGTTATTAAATGTAACAGATACAATCCTAAGAACTCCTGCTTTGGAAGTTTGCTGGCATCCAATCACTCCTTCCACCCTCTCTCCCCCTCTCACTTTCTCTTTCTCATCGTCTCACTCTCTATCCAGCCTTCCATTTCTGTCTGTGCATCCCAACCAAAATGGTTATTTGTGTATAATTTGACCACTGTAGCCAACATAGTTACTGTACTTGAAGGTTGCAACCTGTCACCTTATTATATAAACTAGTATAAAGTTTAAGCTGTATTGACAAAATCGGATTTATATTCCACCTGAAATATTTATTACAATGCATGTATTCAACACCTCAAAATAAAGATCTCCAAAATTATTTAAAATTTTAATACATAAAATTGTTTAAAATTTATTCTGTAACAATGTTGTTACGATTTATATTCTTTGTACTTTGTCATAATGTGTCTCTTCTGCTATATGATATTTGCATCTAATAGTTTCCTGGCGCCATCTTTGTTTACAAAATATGAGAGTATACATGTGATGTGTTCAGATGTGTGTGTGAATTCCTAAGGGACCAAACTGCTGAGGTCACCGGTCCCTAGACTTACATACAACTCAAACTAATTTAAAATAACTAATGCCAAGAACAATTTGCTCATTTCTTGTGCATTTGACACGTTTTGCATTATAACGGTTTTTCCGTGCTGTTGATCAATGGAGCACGTAACTAGCTAACTAACTAACAACACACTCACCCATGCCCGAGGAAGGACCCGAACCTCCAGCGGCAGGGGCCGCAATCCAAGGCAATCCATGGCATGGCGTCTCTAAATGCGCGGCGACTCCGCACGGCTGTGATGTGTTACGGCAGTGAAAGGAACCTGTGACCACTTGAGGTACTCTGTGTTACTTATTTTGTTTTCACCATCGGATATACATTTTGTTTTTTGTCAAAAGAAACCCGAAACCACATTCTGAAACGGTGTTCTGTTTCTCCCACTGACAGTGCCTCAAGCTCCTCTAAAAAATCTTTACACAACACACACACACATGACATACTAACAATTGTGTATCCATCTGATGATGAAGGCTTAAACCATTGAAATGCGTCGTGTAGATAAATAAACAGTGACTGGTACCAGTAAACTTGTTGTTTCATTTAATCACTGCTATCACACCACTAAAACATTTACATCATTAGTACGGGGCAATTACAAGCACATGGCGCAAAAAGTTCATCTTTTGCTGTTGCTTTATGATCGTGGAGTAACCCGCCACCAAGACAGCGACGTGTTGACAACACGTGGCAGACTTAATAACCGCTAGAATACAGCTGTTTTCAGTATACACAGGCAAAACGAGCCGGCCCATAGACAGCAAAATCACCCTAATGGATACACTGAGGCTGCAAATTACTTATGAGTGGATGCACCACAGACATTAGACAGTTTTATAACATAAAACATAATGAATCCAGACTTCGTTCATGTTAAAATGAATTCGAAACATGTTTCGCTGATGACAGGCAGTTTTAGGAGATGTGGGTGGCACTAAACGTATTGCGGAAATCAGTATATTTTGCAAATGTTTGTCCAGGGTTCGTGTGTTCGGAAACAATACCTCGAATAATCTCAACATTTCTGTGTTAGGACATTTCTTCGTAAATCTGTTGGCATGAAACTTCCTGTCCGTCCGACAAACACAAAGGATTAGTTTATTCTACTATACACAGACCCGAGTAAAACGATGTGACACAAAAGTGTAGAGACGTGAAGACGTCAAGTACGTTTGTGAGGATATATTGTTAGCTGAATACTATGTTCAGTTGTACATTATTTTCGTCTTACTTAAATGGTATTCAGCGGCCTCAAGGACAAGACTGACGATGATGCCTTTCATTTTCTTCTAGACCACACAAGTAATCCACACAAGTTGTGGTTGTAGCGTGGTTGCCGGAAAGCTGAATGTAAGTGAACCTGGAATGTCTGGTTTGGTTCTTAATGCCGTGCCAAAAGAAAGCCAGTGTTGCGATAATCTTGCTTCGCTCGCTGATTTGAGTGGTATTAGATCAGTAGACAAGTCCACTTTGTGGTTCTTTCGTCGACAATACAACTACTGTGTAATTATATCAGGTTGGTAGTATGTAATATCCGGAAAATTATTTGAATTTACTCAAGAATACTGGTATTTACGTTTGATATACCGTTTTTGACTGTCGACTCGTTTTATATGTATAATCCCATGGAAAGGTTCACATTTTAGGGTAGCATGTATTACAACATTTTTGTTTCAATACATCCGTGTGTGAGTGTGTAAGCACTGCTCGTTGTGCGTTTTTTGGCACCGACCTCCTGAAGATGAGGCTAAACTGACGAAAGCAATTAAATTAATAATGGAAAAGTACAGGTGCATAAGAACAGGATGACGTATCTCAAGTACCTCAAACTAGTTAGTCATGTAGGAGAGGTTGTAGGGAACTCGTTTTGTATCACTGAAAAGCGTGCTCTTCGAACTGCGAGAGCGTAAGTTCTAATATGACTAAAGCTTTCAGTTACAGACTACAAATTTTGAACCGAGTGAGGTGTCGCAGTGGTTAACACATTGGACTCGCATTCGTGTGGGACGACAGTTGAAATTCCCATGCGCCTATAGAGATTTGGGTACTCTATTATTTCCGTGATTTCTCTAAATCACATATGCAAAATGCCTTTCAAAAGCGATCCTTTCTCATCTTTGTGCAGTCCAAATTGGTGCACGCTCTCCAATGACCATGTTGTCGACAGGACGCTGAACATGAACCTTTCTTACTTCTTTAGAAATTTTAGTATAGACTGCTCGCTGTAACGTCTGATAGACCGCATTGATTGTTACAGCAGTGTTACGCTTTTCACAGCCACGTTGCGCTGCTGAACAAAGAAAATTAATGACTGTTATTAGTGGAGTTTAAATGAGATAGTTTACTGTTTAAATCGATGTCAGCAGTAATTATGTTTTTATGAAAATGAGTTTCTCGAGAGCAACTCTCCGACTGCTCTCGCTTTGCGTTTAAATATAAGATTCAGCAGCATTCCGCGTCATATTCCTCGGAATTATACCATAATTAGTTTCATTAGCGTGCCTTATCCCGAATTAGACGTCCTGCGGTGGCGAGAAAACAAATTTTCCCCATCCCAGGACCGCGAGGTGCCGAGGCGGTTGCGGAGAGGGAGTGGCGCGGCTGCGCGTTTATCGAGCTCGCGGCGAATAACTTCGTTAACGCCGACGAAGACTCAATTTAAAATTAAAATGAACTGCAAATATTTAGCTCCACCGTTGGCGCCAGCGCCTCTGACTATTGACAAAAGCCGGAGCCTGATACGCGCTAACAGCTCCGGCCGCGTCGCAGCTGCGCTGCGCTTGCCAGGGTAGCCTACACTGCCGGGCGGCCAAGCTACTGTTCACAGCACTGTTGTGTCTCGCACGCTGGCAAGTTGGCGTACCGTTCTCTGGCGCCACCGTCCTGTCCCAAAGTATGAAACTAGTATGCTGATAAGTCTGGAAGCTTTATTAACATTACGTGGCACCTGATGGTGGAGAAAGACCTCTGAAAGTGTCGTAAATAAAAATAGAATTAGTTTCTGGTTACATTGAACTTTTATTTATATTTCAAGCAAACTGTCATGGAATTAGCCTTCCAATGGTACGTGTACGTAAAATTACATACATATACCGCTAAGCAGCAACATTCCCATTTTACTTTGTAACCCACTCAAAATCCTCTGTTGAAAACCAATGCGTACCACCTATCATGTGATGTTATCAGGACGATGTCTTACTTTTTCATACACCGATCTCCATGACGTTGAAGCTGCGTCGTCGTGCATCTTAGGTTTCGTTTCAAATAGATATTTTAATTTAATAAATTCTTGAAAATTATCAAATAAAACCACTGGCCATAAGTTTTAGTTAATAACTTCCATTTATTTGCAATTAGAGTAACAACAGTGCACCGTAACAAAACAATGCGCAATGCCTGATATAACAGTATCGCACTTGGAACGTCACCTCCACAGCCTTAGAGGTCAAGACACCGTCCATCTCTACATATTTCTGTCTGACTTAAGAAAACTCACGTTTATAGGTTTTTTCGACCTAGGGAAAGCTTTCGGTAGTACACAATCATGCAAAATGTTCGGAATTCGTACAACAGTTGGTGAAAGCAATAGGGAAAGTGGATAATATGCAATGTGTACAACAAACAAGGGGAAAATAAGAATGAAAGACCAAGAAAGAATTATTCGGATTAAGAAAGGTATAGGATGACTGCACACCTCGCAGAAAGTGCAATATGGTTTTAAGTGGTCGGATTTAAGTGGGTGTGGGATAGAGATGTAAACTTTTCCCACTATTGTTCATCGTATACATCAAAGAAGCAATAGCGAAAATAAATAGATGATTTAAAACAGAGACCTAAATTCAGGGCCGGCCGGAGTGGCCGAGCGGTTCTAGGCGCTACAGTCTGGAACCGCGTGTCCGCTACGGTCGCAGGTTCGAATCCTGCCTCGGGCATGGATGTGTGTGATGTCCTTACGTTAGTTAGGTTTAAGTAGTTCTAAGTTCTAGGGGACTGATGACCTCAGAAGTTAAGTCCCATAGTGCTCAGAGCCATTTGAACCTAAATTCGGCTGAATGAGAATCGGTGGTAAAATGTATTGGCTCTGTGCACTATGGGACTCAACTGCTGCGGTCATAAGTCCCCTAGAACTTAGAACTACTTAAACCTAACTAACCTAAGGACATCACACACATCCATGCCCAGGCAGGATTCGAACCTGCGACCGCAGCGGTCTTGCGGTTCCAGACTGTAGCGCCTTTAACCGCTCGGCCACTCCGGCCGGCGGTAAAATTTATTAATGACATTGTTATCCACAGTGAAAGTGAGGAAGACCTGCCGAATCTGTTGGAGGGTATGAACATTGTAATGAGCACACACTACTGATGGAGAGTAAATCGAAGAAGATGAAAGTAATGAGGAATTGTAGAAATATAATCAGCGATGAACACTACAATACGGACAACGAAGCAGACGATGTGAAGGGATTTTTCTACCTTGGAACCAAAAATCACATGATGCAAAGAGGACGTAGCCCAGACAAGAAGTATACTAGTATTAAATTTGAAGGATAGGAAGAAATTTCTGAGTATACGCTCTTATATGTAAATAGTTGGGAAATTATCGTATGATATTTTATTAAGAAATTAGGAAGGAACTACACTTTACGCTGAATCATGAGTCACTGACAATAGTGGATGCAATTCCAGACGGGATACGGTAAATTAAATCTCAGAACTACTGTATCTGAAATCCGACAGAAATTCTCAACCAACAATGGCTGCTTAACCCGCGACTGGAGCAAACAAAGACATTATTTTGGAGTGGTACTATGTAGGTGATGTTTCTAGTTCTTGTTTGCCCTCCATCAGTATTGCTACTATAGATGGGTTTTTAAGGTAATGTTTCTCATAGCTTAACATGTCTTTGCTGATTTAGTGGAGCAGTTGATTTGACGCAGGAATACTAGTAACAACCGCGACTACTTTTGGTTATTCCTAAATATTCATCGGGCCTTGGTCTTTGCGACCAGAAGGACTACTAGTTTTTGCACAGTTGGTCAGTACTTGAACCTTTGTGTAGCCAGACGCTTAGCCTTGTCAACTGCGACACACTTCTCACCCTGAGCAGGAAAAGATGTTTGTAGACTGTGCGTATCGGCGTCATGATGAATCACATTCGCGATGTGATCCATCAATTTCTAGACGCTGTGTGTACAACCAGACGACTTAACAGCTTTGTGTTAGAATTGGTAAAAATGATGTTGGCGGATTTTTTCAGCTTTATTCGATCTGTTGGGCTTATCCGGATGTGTAAGTCGCCACTTGAGTGCATCATTGACCCCCTTCCAGTGAGCTGGGACTCCAACGGCTGAAGCAAACGCTAATACATCTATGGATGTGACCACGTAACAGTGCTGAAATGTATTATGTGATCTTATTCAAAAGACTTAAGCGATTTTGAAGACATGAGGCTCTAGGCAATTCTTCCCTTGAGTCCCACAGAAATAGAATGTTGAAGAACATTACACCGTGATATCTGTGAGACAGTTACACAAGCGGGCAGCCTCAAGCAACGTGCTGTTACCTGAATGACAAACACCCTATAGCAGCCGTTACTTGCAGGTTTGTTGTGAGGAAGAGAGTCTTCTCCACAGGATCTTTATTCCTTCATTGTAGAGATATCATCTTAGCTTAACCCAGCTGGTATCTTTAACATTTGTTTCTTGGAGATATGCGCGCAAAGGCCTTCAGTCTCTATATATTCTCATCTTCAGGAGACTCTCTAACCTCCTCAGCATCCGCTGCAGTATGGATTCTGTTTTAAAAATATTAAATTACTAATTCTGCGTTTTTGTCCTTGAAACGTATGGCTACTTCAGATTTACTGCAGGGACTCGATGGAGCCATCGGACACTTCTGTTCAATTAGTTCCAAAGTCAAATGTTCAAATGTGGGATACTGTAAGGTTTCCACCTATGTCCTTGTAAATGAAAATAATTTGCAGCTAATTTGTCGTTACTAAGATTTAAGTAACTTTTCGTTTTATATTACTAACCACTGCACTCTTTTGCTCTGTAGCTATTACGAGAGAGATTTTTGATAAAATCTAAACTTACGTTGGGCATAAGCTGTTATTATGCAGCAGGATGGCCTATTTCTGAATTTCTACTATCATTTTTACACTTTACACTGTCCTGGAACTCAAAACCCGTCAAAGCACTTCACTCAAGGACTTGCAGCTGATCTGGTTGTAACGATTTATATCGTGTTGTGTAATCCATCACGTCTTTTACAAGATCAGCAGTCATGGCCACTGTTCATCTCAGATCCATTTAAATCAATTGCAGGGGCCAAATCCAAACAAATGTCACTAAGATCACCATCACTGAACACTTATTTCCCAACGAAATGAACCATTCAAGTTCTTATGGAACAAAGATCTAACATTACATTTCCGTTGAAACCAAAATGCAGGAAAAATTCAGAAATTTGGCTGTTTGAAGAACCTAAGGATTCACATTTTCAACAGTTATCCTGATATTCGCCTCTGAAACTTTGACCGAGGCAGCGAGGAACACAGCGAATGGATTCATAGGGACGTCGTGCGATGGAAAGACGGTATCAGGACGGCTATGATGAGAGACTTCTGTGGGTCACTTCATGATAAGTAAAACCGGCAAGTCGTAGTAGGAAAAGTTGTATTAATGTTTTATGAAGAAGACAGACAGGAAATATAAGCTATAGGACACAGAAGTGTTTTCACATTTGAATTTCAACTACTTTGTACCTATAGAAAAATTAAACTGTGAAAGAGGCTGTTGTATTTGTCAGCTTCTAATTGGTCACCTTTTTTTAAGTTTGTTAACTTGTGAGCTGTTTAACATGATAATCTGTGCCAACTAGTCGACATCTCTGGCGTAGTCAGTTGTTGCTAAGTTTCAGTGGTTTGTCTTAACAAAGCTCTTTGGTAAGCATTTGGGCTTTTCCAATAGGAAATCATAGCAATCAACGTGGAAGCAGCTTGCTCTATGTTACAATGGGGAACAACAGCGTCTGCTTTAATGTATACTCTGATGTGTCCGATGCAAGGTGGATGTGTGGGAGCTTTGAGGTGCATCAAGAGAAAAGGAAATTGGTTGTGGCTTACAGCTTCAGTTTGTATGGGAATCTTATGAGATTCGCGATCTGCATTCTCTGGTCACTGTTCAGGATCATCACTTTGTAGTCCATGAAATGGTGTTGTTTATGGTTTCGCTGATTGCCACTTTATTGGAAGCTAATAACTAATTAGTACTGTCGTTAGTGTTACTTTCTTGCCAAGTAATATTCGTATATTATTTTATTAAACGTCTGTGTCAACATTCAGACCAGTCATACTGGATTACTGTTGCTGACCTACCACGAAAGTGTGCAAATTTAGCAACGCGTGAAGATTCATATCGAAATTCAGTTAAAAATCATTCAGTATCACACTTAAGTCGATTCCATTATTGACAGAAGCGGAAAAAGTAGGCAGTAACATGTATTAAATTCTAGAAAAGTGTCATATTGACATCCACAGTATAGAACAGAGGTAGCGATAAAACGTATTGGGGCCGCGAGAATTTCTGAAAATTGCTTTACTGATATTCTACCTGCCTCCATCGAGATTAGAACCGAAAACAAACCAGACGTTCCTTTCTCTACACTAGCAGACAACCCAGGCAAACAGCCCTCTATTATTACCTCTGACATGAATAATCCGGCAATTTCGCAATGAAAATGGCAAAATGAACTGCAGTTTCTGTTGCATAGAGCTTTCTGGACTCAAAAACATGAATTTTCTGCCTTTATGTCACCGCTTATGTGGCAGTCATTCGGGCTGTTTATCGATATAACAACATACTGTTACTAGCGAGTAAATTTAGTAGGATAATTCTGCACCACCCCAGGAAACAAACGGCTACATAGCTGCCAAACATATTGTACGCTGTTTAGAAATCTCCACTAGGCTCGCAACAGCCAGAAAATGTTCATTAGCAGAAGTGTTTCTTAAGCTAGCTAGCAATGGGAATGTTCGCACTTCTAAAACGCGGTTATATCAATACTGGTATGTGAATTACCACGTGTATAGGCAAATGGATTCTATTTGCATTCTTGTAAATGTGATTTGGATCGAAAGCGTAGCTACGATTAATATGCTGATGTATAGACTGCAACTAGAACATTTCGAATAAAGAGCAGGGGGTGTTATTTATGCGGCCCTCATCTTCATTAACTGTCGTAGCTGTTTTCGTTGTTAGGATTTCGTCACCTAAACCGGTAAAAACGGAACCCTACTAGTCTCACTTTCTTGACCGTCTATCGGTCTACACGACCCTTAAAACACGTTTACCTCGAGAACGGGTAGACATAATAAGCGGAGATGTATCGCACTTCTTGCGGTAACCGGTCACTTGGTGGTGTAAAAAAAGTGAGCTATGTCAATGCAATCTAAAGATACGGCCGTTTATGTAAAGAAAGTTTACGTGAAAGGTCAAAAAATGGCTCCAAGAAATGTGCGACCAAACTGCTTAGGTCATCAGCCCCTAGACCTAGAACTACTTAAACCAACCTAACCTAACACACATCCATGCCCGGGGAAGGATTCGAACTGACGGCGCAAGCAGCCGCGCGTTCCGCGTTATGACGTCGTTGAAAGCACGGCTAACCCGCGCCGGCAAGCTGTTAATATCTTCTGACATTGCTAAGAAGTAATTTACTTCTGGTGAACGATTTTATGCGCAGCTCATTTACGATAGAATAACTAAAATATATTTGATGTTACGGAAGACGAAGGACGCCTAATTCATTTCCCTCACTTTATTTATGATGTTAGATTCGCAATCTGAGCATACGTGTTATCCATAACCACACTTTAGCGCCACATAGATATGTGATTGCAACACATTGGCGTACACTTGAGATATTTCGTTTCCCACGAAGTGGTGGCAGACGATGCTGTGACGTCTTCGAAGCGCGAGCTTCATCAGTGCAAGATGTCTCAGCACAGCTGAGCGAATGGTTTCTTCCTGCTGCTAGTCTAATGGACAATGGAAATACTATAGAATACTTTTGACAACTATGTGACCATCGATTTACGTTCGTGAGTCGTTCATAATTATGTTAGTAAATTCACTCGATATTTTTATGTTCTTCAAATTACATTTGCTACATGATTCGGATTGAAGATGTAGGAAATGTATGTTATTAGGTCCAGGAAGTACGTTCCAATAGAAATTGATGCTTATATTATGTTGCGAAATAGTCGTCTTACCCATCACATGGATAACGAGGATGCTCCGTTTTGCTACAGTCGTTTCGTACCTTACAAGGGAACCTCCCCATTGCACCTCCCCTCCCCCCCTACCATCAGATTTAGTTGTAAGTTGGCACAATGGATAGGCCTTCAAAAACTGAACACAGATCAATCGAGAAAACAGGAAGACGTTGTGTGGAACTATGAAGAAATTAAGCGAAATACACTAACTGAGTAGTCCATCTAGAAGATAGGCAACATCAAGGACAATGTGAGCTCAGGAGTGCTGTGGTCGCGTGTTTCCTGATTACGATCTACTAATGGACTTTGCTCCTAATTTAAGTTACTGTGTAGTAGACCTACTGTAACTACTTGAACCGGAAATGCTTGTTTATTTGGATACTCCGCTTCATAGTTGCTATATTTCGCTATAATATTTTAATTTGTTTCAAAACGGCATGTTTTTTTCCAGACGTATTTTTTATATAATTTTAGGGAAACGCAGTAAGTGGAATGTGGACAAACAAATTAATTCACAGCAAGATATGTAATATTTAATTTGATAAGAGAAGAAATACTCACCTTATATATTCATGCAGTCTCTAAAAATATATGACACACGTGTATATGCAAGAAGGGTACAAAACAATTCAGCACAAATGAAAAATATTGAGGAGAAGCTCGCCGATGAAGGCGTAATTGGAGAACAAAGGTTAGGCTAGAAGGAAAGGTAAGGAGGCCCGAAAAAGCAGAGGAAAAATCGATTACCCAGTTGACTTTGAGTTGTTGTCGCAGCAGAAGGCTGTTGGTATATGCGATTCGGAGCAACAGTAGAACAATAGTTTTATTTACTGATTTTTGAAGCTTTATTTTGTGGCAGCTAAACAGTGAATCTGTAGTTATAGGACCTATTAGGAAGCAAGTCAAAAATGGCATTGCGGAAAGATCAGGTTGGTCTCTAAAGGGTAACTACGGTCAAATAGCAAATACGAAATTATGGGTAACAACTATTGTTGATGGTGAGGAGCCATAATCGTTATGCCACTATTCTGTAATTGTATTTCTGAAGTTTATCGTCAATCCTAGGACTGAAACCGATACTCTGTTTTACGTAAAGAATATAACCTTCAAAATTTATTTAGCAGCGCATTATATTAAATCATAGTTTATAGATCAGGAACCTAATCCAACTGCCTTTAATTTTTTTCTCACGGATGACATTGAGACAGTAAATAACAAGAGAAATAACAAAACTCTCAGAACCAATATAGAGAATTCAATTGTCCAGTTGATTCAAAAGTTTGCTATAACAGCGAATAATTGCTTTTACTGACTCCTTCATGCATACGTTTTCTGTCAGGCAATGTTTGAAACTAGGACTAGCAAGATAAACAAAGCCTGAAGATTCACAATTTTTCCGCAAATTGTCAAATTGGAAGTCGAAGAGGCAGTTACATAAATTACGATGACAAAAAACGTTTTTCAAGTGAACTGTTTATCAAAAACTGTAGAAAATAATCGTACAAATGTTCGACAATCGTTCGATCCCTTAAGGAACTTTCCGATTCCTTACAGTTCGGAAAATATTCATTGACCTTGTCATTGAAGTCGCGAGCTATATTTTCTGGATTCATATTGCCCACGGAATACATCTCACGTATTTAAAGCACTCTCGTCCAAAGTGCCAGCCAGGGAGCCTCGTTAGCAGGAATACTCTCTCTTCCGTGCGCTGTACTCGACTGGCGTCCTGTGTTTCGACGTTTGTTTAGGTGTAGCGTCCCCATACTACGGCGCAGTTACCTCACAGCGGGCGGACGGATGGACAGATAATAATTGTATGAAAATAAAAAATAAAGCTATTCACTCGAGGGAAGACTTACACCAAGGACCTCTCGTTCCGCAGTTGCTCACGCTAAACACGCGACCACGGCACTCCTGAGCTCACATTGACCTTCATGTTGCGTATCTTCCAGATGGACTACTCAGTTTGTATATTTCGCTTACTTTTTTCATAGTTCCACACAACTTCTTCCTGTTTTCTCGATTGATCTGTGTTCAGTTTTCGAAGGCCTATCCATTGTGCTAACTTATGACTAAATCTGAGGTGGGGAGGGGTTGCAATGAGGGCGTTCCCTTGTAAGGTACGAAACAACTGTAGCAAAACGGAGCATCCTCGTTATCCATGTGATGGATAAGACGACTAATTCACAACATAAATGTCAATGTAAGCATCAATTTCTATTGGAACGTGCTTCCTGGACCAAATAACATACATTTCCTACATCTTCAATGCGAATCATGTAGCAAATGTAATTTAAAGAACATAAAAATATCGAGTGAATTTACTAACATAATTATGAACGACTCACGAACATAAATCGATGGTCGCATAGTTGTCAAAAGTATTCTACAGTATTTCCATTGTCCACTAGACTAGCAGCAGGAAGAAAACGTTCGCTCAGCTGTGCTGAGATATCTTGCACTGATGAAGCTCGCGCTTCGAAGACGCCGCAGCATCGTCTGCCACCACTTCGTAGGAAACGAAATATCTCAAGTGTACGCCGATGTGTTGCAATCACATATCTATGTTTCTCTAAAGTGTGGTTATGGATAACACGTATGCTCAGATTGCGAATCTAACATCATAAATAAAGTGAGGGAAATGAATTAGGCGTCTTTCGTCCTCCGTAACATCAAATATATTTTAGTTATTCTATCTTAAATGAACTGCGCATAAAATCATTCACCAGAAGTAAATTACTTCTTAGCAACGTCAGAAGATATTAACAGCTTGCCGGCGCGGGTTAGCCGTGCTTTCAACGACGTCATAACGCGGAACGCGCGGCTGCTTGCGCCGTCAGTTCGAATCCTTCCCCGGGCATGGATGTGTGTTAGGTTAGGTTGGTTTAAGTAGTTCTAGGTCTAGGGGCTGATGACCTAAGCAGTTTGGTCGCACATTTCTTGGAGCCATTTTTTGACCTTTCACGTAAACTTTCTTTACATAAACGGCCGTATCTTTAGATTGCGTTGACATAGAAACTAACTTTTTTTATGCCACCAAGAGACCGGTTACCGCAAGAAGTGCGATACATCTCCACTGATTATGTCTACCCGTTCTCGAGGTAAACGGGTTTTAAGGGTTGGGTGGACTGATAGACGGTCACGAAAGTAAGACTAGTAGGGTTCCGTTTTTACCGGTTTAGGTGACGAAATCCTAACAACGAAAACAGCTACGACAGTTAATGAAGATGAGGGCCGCATAAATAACACCCCCTGCTCTTTATTCGAAATGTTCTAGTTGCAGTCGATACACCAGCATATTAATCATAGCTAAGCTTTCGATCCAAATCACATTTACAAGATTGCAAATAGAATCCATTTGCCTATACACGTGGTAATTCGGATCTCAGTATTAATGTCACCGCGTTTTAGAAGTGCGAACATTCCCATTGCTAGCTAGCTTAAGAAACACTTCGACTAATGAACATTTTCTGGCTGTGGCGAGCCTAGTGGAGATTTCTAAACTGTGTAGAATACGTTTGGCAGCTATGTAGTCGTTTATTTCCTGGGATGGTGCAGAATTATCCTACTAAATTTACTCGCTAGTATCAGTATGTTGTTATATCGATAAACAGCCCGAATGACTGCCGCATAAGCGGTGACATAAAGGCAGAAAATTCATGTTTTTGAGTCCAGAAAGCTCTATGCAACAGAAACTGCAGTTCATTTTGCCATTTTCATTGCGAAATTGCCGGATTATTCATGTCAGAGGTAATAATAGAGGGCTGTTTGCCTGGGTTGTCTGCTAGTGTAGTGAAAGGAAGGTCTGGTTTGTTGTCGCTTCTAATCTAAATGGAGGCAGGTAGAATGTCAGTAAAGCAATTTTCAGAAATTCTCGCGCCCCCAATACGTTTTATCGCTACCTCTATTCTATACTGTGGATGTCAATATGACACTTTTCTAGAATTTAATACATGTTACTGCCTACTTTTTCCGCTTGTGTCAATAATGGAATTAACTTAAGTTTGGCACTGAATGATTTTTAACTGAATTTCGTTATGAATCTTCACGCAATGCTAAATTTGCACACTTTCGTGGTAGGTCAGCAACAGTAATCCAGTATGACTGGTCTGAATGTTGACACAGACCGTTTCGCGGCCGAATGCGGATAATATTTTGCTAATTCGTAACGATCTGGGGTTCTTTGTCTTACTAAAACTGTTATGTTTTCTCGATAAGTTGAAATTCATCTCTATTGATACAGTTCACACCAGTTATCGTTTCTTCTTTCATTTCTGTCTTATATTTTCGTGTTGTGTTTATCACATTAATCAGCATTAATATAGTCTTATAAATTATGGAAAACAGTCTAAAAAAGTTCAGATAGTTTGTCAATTTCACGCCTGTGCGTAGTATGTTGGTAGCACTTCGTCGCCTTGCCTGTTATGCTGTGTAGCAGATTTTAAAGCCGTGCGGATCAGCATAACGAAAAGGCGAGGGGTCTCGCTCGTTTTGTCCACGACTGTACATAAATAATCTGACGGACAGGATAAGCAGCTGCCTGCCGCTATTTGCTTATGATGCTGTGGTTTACGGGAAGGTGTCGTCGTTCAGCAGTTGTAAGAGGATACAAGATGACTTAGACATAGCTTCTAGTTGGAGTCGTGAATGGCAGCTAGTTCTAAATGTAGGAAAACGTAACTGACTGCAGATGAATAGGAAAAACAAACCAATAACGTTCGAATACAGTATTAATAGCTTGCTGGTTGACATACTCTGTCGATTAAATATGTTGGGGTAATGAAATGGAATCAGAATGCACAAGGATTGTAGTCGAGAAAGCTAATTGTCCGGTTCCTGGGAGTGTCTTAGGAAAGTGTGGTTCATCTGTAAAAGAGGCAACATGTAGGACACACCCATTGTTGTTAACTGTTCGGGTGTTTGTGGTCGACACATGGTGGAATTAAAGGAAGACATCGAAGAAATTCGGAAGCGGGCTGGTAGAATTGGTTACCGGTGGATTCGAACAACACGAAAGTATAATGGAGATGCTTCGGGAACTCAAATGGGAATCACTGGAGGGAAGGCGACGTTCTTTTCGAGGAGCGCTGCTGAGAGAGTTTTGAGGAACAGCATTTGAAGCTGACTACAGAACGATTCTACTGCTGCCAACGTACATTTCGCATAAGTAATATGAAGACTAGAGAGATTGGGGTTCGTACGGAGACATGCAGACTATTAGTATTCCCTCGCCCTGTTTGCGAGTGGAACAGAAAAGGAAATGACTAGTAGTGGTACAGGGTATTCTCCGCCACGTGCCATACGGTGGCTTTCAGAGTGTGTAGGTAGATGTAGATATATGTATTATAGTGTTACGCGTCACGTGCAGCAGTTAGTGTCACCGCGGGTCAAGAGCTCTAGTCACGTGAAATGACGCGAGTATCGGTGAACTGGCGGGAGCAGTGCCGCGCCGAGAGCGGAAAGCGGACACTGGTACGGCAAGAAGGCAGTAACAATTTCCAGGCAGCGTTGATGCTATTGGCCGCAGTGGCGGACATGTCCTGGAGTGTAGCACGGGGCTGTGCGTGTCATGCCAATTCGGTTTCATTTTCTCACAGAGTTGTTTTCTCCGGGAAGCAGGTTGCCAAGCAGCACAGTCTGAGCACACGGCTAGCGACTCGCTGTGGGCAGTCGGTGGTAGCTACCCTTGGCGTACAGAGTGCGGGGCTGCCGTTGTCTCACGGAATGGCTTGGAGTCACGGCGGAGGTGGACTTTATGCAAAGGGAACAGGATTATGGTGTACAAAACTGGAGCGGAAGCTTCAACCTGGCCGCTGAGGGTAGAGGCTGACAAGGCCGTGCTTAGCGCGCCAGTTGGTGTACTTTGGCTTCAGCGTGAGTGGCCCATGGGGTTTTGACGCACGCAGTTCTGAATACGAAGGATGAACTGAGGCAATGCCACGTCTAGTCAGAGCGGATACCAAGCAGACAGCAAGGCAATGGGGTTGCAATTTGGATGCGGACTGCCGTTAGTGCGAGGCATAGATTGGCTGGAAAAGCAGACGGCGTTTCTACTTTCAAAGGTTACGACCACTGTGAGCGAGGAGCGCTTGCGGAAGAAAGTTTCTCATTACGGCAATTGGAAAACTGTGCATAAGGGTAATCTGTGCCATTTTGTTATACTGACCCTTGAATCTATAGAGGCATTAGTTTATTGCCACTTTTCTGAATTGGTGAAACACGGCAGGGCCGCTATTGGGCCTGTACCTTCAGGAGCTGCTTGTTGTCAGAATGTATTGTATTTTGATGAGTGTTGTGTGAATGCATTGTATACTGATGCTGAATAGTGAGGCCATGTGGGGCCCGAAGATTTTAAAATATTAAGTTACCTGTAAACTGTATTTTGACGATTAGTTTTTAATGATTCAAATTACCTTTCTATGTTCCCTTGAACATTGAAGAACAGTTGATCATTCTCTCACTGCTGCTTGGAAATGTTTTCGGTTGTCTGTCCGTGTTTCCTTAAGGTGTTGGTCGTAGTGGGCGTACCTTTGTGGTTCGTTCTTTACTACGTCTTCTTGCAGACTATAGTGAGTGCATTTGTCACTAATTTCAGTGAGGTGAAGTATTTGCGTTGTGTTGGAGCATAAATTCGTAGCGTTTTTAAGTAAGTTTAATAAACACGACAGATACATAACACAGACTTCAATCATCAATAATATATTCTCTTTCAATATTTGCAACTTATCGATTCCGCGACTGTAGAAGTCACTTGATTTTGAGTCGAAAACGTCCTTAGCCCATACTGGCAGCGCATTTTCATTCAGAAAAGAAGATCCTTGACGGTTGTTCGATAGACAGCTAAAACTAAACTCCGTCCAAAGAGGCCTTGAAAGGCCCAACGGCACTGACTGGCCGCCGTGTCATCCTCAGCCCACAGGCTTCAGTGGATGCGAATATGAAGGGACATGTGGTCAGCACACTGCTCTCCCTGCCGTATGTCAGTTGACGAGACCGGAGCCGCTGCTTCTCAATCAAGTAGCCCCTCATATTGCCTCATAACGGCTGAACGCACCCCGCTTGCCAATAGCGCTAGGCCGACCGGATGGTCACCCATCCAAGTGCTAGTCCAGCCCGATAGCGCTTAGTTTCAGTGATCTGACGGGAACCGGTGTTACCAATGCGGCAAGGCCGTTGGCTGTTCGATAGAGAACGGACTCTGAAAATCTGAGGGTTCACGATCACGTGAATAAGCTGCTTGCGGAATGACTTTCCGACACAACTCCTTCATATTCTTTTTGTCAGTCCAGCAGAAAGCAGGCGCGCGTTATAGTAGAGTATCATCACTTTACGCAGTCTTCCTGGTCGTTGTTCCTGGACTGCAGCTGCAAGAAGTCTCAGCTGTTCACAATAAATGCCAACAATGATGGTTACACCTCATGAAAGCAATTCGTAGTACACCACACCGTCGCCGTTCTACGAGACCCACAACATTATCTTTTGTAGCTGCGTAGGTCTCTGTACGGGGAACTGCTGCTTTTTTTGGCCTTATAAGGCCATTGCTTTCTTTTCCTTACGTTGGCATAAAGACACCATTTCTCGCCACAAGTAACGGTACACACTAGGAACCGTCGGTGTTGTTCACGAGCCAACTGATGACGAGCAAGCAGAGATGAACATATTACGGCCAACCGTTGATGTCTGTGATTTTGGCATGCAATACACAAATACCAAACTTCTTTATCTCCTCCATTGCAAGCGATTATCACATGGTGGTAGAATCACTTCAGCTCATCACATTTGCCAGTTCCCGAGTACAGTGACATGGATGATTGTGAATTAACGTGTTTAAACGATCTTCATCGTACACCGAAGGTCACTAATGTCTAAAACATCCACATTAAAAAAAGAAAACCGTTTTCTTGTCCTGCTGTGTCCAGTGACATTATTCTCATAACGGCAGAAATATTTCTGACTGCCTCAGCAGCTGGCACCCCTCCATTGAACTCAAACAGAAGAAACTTGCAGGTAGCTTCAAGCTGTGTGCCGGGCTGAGACTCGGCTCAGGACGAGGTACTGGAAGAAATAGAGCTATGAGGAGGGGACGTGAGTCGTGCTTCCGCAGCTCAGTCGGTAGAGCACGAGCCCACGAAATGCAGAGGTTCAGAGTTCGAGTCTCGATATTCCACTCAGTTTTAATCTGCAAGGAAGCTCCAAAGCGGCGCACTCTCCACTGCAGAGTGAACGTTTCATTGTGTCAAACCGAAGGATATCTGGGAAAGTTGCGATTTCTTCACTTGGGATTCCTTTCTCTACCATCGACAGCTCCGCTCACTACCTGCAGATCACAGAATGATAATATGTGAACTGAAATACCGGTAGCAACAGTGACATGCAAGAAAAAACTGAAAATCAATAAATAAACTCTTATTGAAGGTGTTGAGACAGCAACCAGCCACAAATTTATTTTCAGTTCCTTTATTCGAAGGGTACCGTTACCGGTATGACTTACATTCAATGAAAATCTGTAACACAAGCGTTTGTGTGGAGTGCTTATAATTATGTACTATTTATATTTTAGGATAATTAATCTATAAAAAACGCACCACATGTTGTAAAGAAAGCTTGAAAACCGTCTGAAGATGAATCGTAACGATTCGAAACCGGTAACGGTACACTTCGAATAAAGGAACTGAAAATAAATTTGTGGCAGGTTGCTGTCTCAACACTATCAACATTTGTCTTCAAGACAAAAACACTACGAACTTATGCACAAATCTTAAATATATATATATATATATATATATATATATATATATATATATATATATATATATATATACTCCTGGAAACGGAAAAAAGAACACATTGACACCGTTGTGTCAGACCCACCATACTTGCTCCGGACACTGCGAGAGGGCTGTACAAGCAATGATCACACGCACGGCACAGCGGACACACCAGGTACCCCGGTGTTGGCCGTCGAATGGCGCTAGCTGCGCAGCATTTGTGCACCGCCGCCGTCAGTGTCAGCAAGTTTGCCGTGGCATACGGAGCTCCATCGCAGTCTTTAACACTGGTAGCATGCCGCGACAGCGTGGACGTGAACCGTATGTGCAGTTGACGGACTTTGAGCGAGGGCGTATAGTGGGCATGCGGGAGGCCGGGTGGACGTACCGCCGAATTGCTCAACACGTGGGGCGTGAGGTCTCCACAGTACATCGATGTTGTGGCCAGTGGTCGGCGGAAGGTGCACGTGCCCGTCGACCTGGGACCGGACCGCAGCGACGCACGGATGCACGCCAAGACCGTAGGATCCTACGCAGTGCCGTAGGGGCCCGCACCGCCACTTCCCAGCAAATTAGGGACACTGTTGCTCCTGGGGTATCGGCGAGGACCATTCGCAACCGTCTCCATGAAGCAGGGCTACGGTCCCGGGCACCGTTAGGCCGTCTTCCGCTCACGCCCCAACATCGTGCAGCCCGCCTCCAGTGGTGTCGCGACAGGCGTGAATGGAGGGACGAATGGAGACGTGTCGTCTTCAGCGATGAGAGTCGCTTCTGCCTTGGTGCCAATGATGGTCGTATGCGTGTTTGGCGCCGTGCAGGTGAGCGCCACAATCAGGACTGCATACGACCGAGGCACACAGGGCCAACACCCGGCATCACGGTGTGGGGAGCGATCTCCTACACTGGCCGTACGCCACTGGTGATCGTCGAGGGGACACTGAATAGTGCACGGTACATCCAAACCGTCATCGAACCCATCGTTCTACCATTCCTAGACCGGCAAAGGAACTTGCTGTTCCAACAGGACAATGCACGTCCGCATGTATCCCGTGCCACCCAACGTGCTCTAGAAGGTGTAAGTCAACTACCCTGGCCAGCAAGATCTCCGGATCTGTCCCCCATTGAGCATGTTTGGGACTGGATGAAGCGTCATCTCACGCGGTCTGCACGTCCAGCACGAACGCTGGTCCAACTGAGGCGCCAGGTGGAAATGGCATGGCAAGCCGTTCCACAGGACTACATCCAGCATCTCTACGATCGTCTCCATGGGAGAATAGCAGCCTGCATTGCTGCGAAAGGTGGATATACACTGTACTAGTGCCGACATTGTGCATGCTCTGTGGCCTGTGTCTATGTGCCTGTGGTTCTGTCAGTGTGATCATGTGATGTATCTGACCCCAGGAATGTGTCAATAAAGTTTCCCCTTCCTGGGACAATGAATTCACGGTGTTCTTATTTCAATTTCCAGGAGTATATATATATATATATATATATATATATATATATATATATATATATATATATATATATATATGTGTGTGTGTGTGTGTTTTTCAGATTGTATGTTCATCAGTGTCCCCTTAAGGGGTGCGTTATTCTGGTGAGGTGACAGCTCATTTTCCTGTTTCCTGATTTTTATGTTATTTTATCAGGTGTTCAGTCAGCTGCAAAACGAGAGTGGGACTTCTGGTTTTCTCTTCTGCGTGTTCTCTGTTGATTTTATGTTTCATACTGTAAGTAAAATTAAATTATAGTTCATTAAATGCCCACAATTGCACATCCCCCAATCAGACTGCACCCCAACCATAATCGTTCGCCACAGTATAAATTATTTCTCTATAAATTTCCAAATACAGGTTGATATACTATGAAATTGCATTTTCACAGTAATTACTATGTTTATTCACGATGTTATGTCTCATTACGACTCACACTCTTTGTATATATTAAGCAAACAAAGTAGTTTATTCAAAACCTGTAACCGTCTGTTTGAATTATGTTACTGTCAACGTCCGTCGTTGGTCTGGGATACGTTGCAAGTTACTACATCAAATTATCTGTAATGTGAAGAAACATTCTTTCCATAAACTGGTCGCTTACAGTCAACAAAAGGCTTTCTGTAATACAAACCGCCGTATTATTTATTCTCATATACCTCTACCAGATCTCATTATTTTTCTTGCTTTGTTTGAACTAATTGACATAAATAAATAACAGCAGGAAGGTTCTCCCAGACAAAGAAAAGACCAACTGTAACCAAATATCGCTTTATCGATTTTGCATCTGTTGCGCTTAGGACATTTATCTGCGTCGAGAAAGAGAACATTAAGTCTACATTAGATATTTACTAGCTGTCAGCTCCGAAATAAACGATCATTCGCGGAGCGCTCAAGGGACTGCAAAAGATGTCGTCTTTGTTTACACTAAAGAGTGATACACTGCTAAAGTTTTATTTAGAATAATCAGTTTGATGTTAGAGTTATGAGGAATACGTTAATATTACCGACACAACAAGTCTACACTTTCGTACTAATTGTCTGCCTTAGTCATGGCAAATTCAAACAACAGAACATTTAAAAATTTTCTTAATACACTTATTGCCAGTGTGGGTGACGTAGGATTTCTTGACCTTTCTGGTCCTAAAAACCATATCTGTGTTTATTACACACGCATTTTAGGGAAAAGATAAATGTATCTTTTTTATTTTCTAGTTTTTTCTTAAATTTTTATCGCTATTTAGATTCCCAATCATGTATGTTTTACATTTCTGTGTACAGCGTCCTGTAGGCATTCGTTTCATAACTTCGTGTCCCGGTTTTATAAACGCCGAAGTCGAAACGTTTAGACAATGACAGGCAATGTGCGGGACTTTCAATATCCTCTAGCTTAGCGGTTTCAGGTGGATAACAATCCTATCCCACTGCATGGATGGTGTTGTCACATTGTTTTCTGCTAACTGGTTGGTGCAAAAAACGGCTCTGAGCACCATGGGACTTAACATCCGAGGTCACCAGTCGCCTAGAATGTAGAACTACTTAAACCTAATTAACCTAAGGACATCACACACATCCATGCCAGAGGTAGGATTCGAACCTGCGACCGTAGCGGTCGCTCGGTTCCAGACTGAAGCGCCTAGAACCGCTTGGCCACCAGCGGCCGGCCTGATAATTGGTGCCTGCCCACAAAGCAGTTAGTGTAATGGGTAAACTCACATGTGTTCATTCCAAAAGTTGTGTCAGTCACTGATAATAAGATGTATAACGAAGTAATTACGGCCATTTAATACTAATTACGGGTTTCACTTTCCTACAATTCATAATCAAGTAAGTGCATCAAACGTTTCCCGTGGTTTGGTCGATTATACTTTTATCCAGACATGATTGACATAGAAAGTCACTATGGGCTCCATTTCACATCTGTGACATGTCTGTATAATGAAAGAAATTAATTATATGGCACTATTCCTCCCCCTAAGTTTACACGTTAGGTGATATTTTTCACTTATTGTCCACCTTTGTGATATTAAGTACTTAATTCGGAGCCCTGAGTACCCTTTACTAACAGTGTTTAGTTCAAGTTAACGAATGCCCTTTTAAAGTGATCCAGGTGCTGTAACCTTGTCTTTTACTGCCTTTTGCTGAATTACAAATAATGAGGCCGGACCCGAGGTCAGCAGTTTTTCCACATGTCTGGCTCAGTGCAAACGTAACCGTCTCGTAACAGCACTTATAGTAAACAGAATTTCTAATCAAAATCCGTGCCTGTGGCGTGTCGCCTCAGTTGTGTGACTCGATTCATGAATTTCCGTTAGATAAGTCACAGTTAGTAGTAACCGACGGAAGGTCATAGAGGAAAACATAAGTAATACCTGTCGTTCCCCAACGAAGGCCCTCTGCTTTTCCTGATCTACTTGAACGACATAGGATGCAATGAGGAGCCCTCTTTGATTGCAGACTATGCACTCATAAACGTCTTGCGAAGTCGTCATATGATCCAAACCAATATGTGTGGTTCAAAAAGTGGCAGTTCACGCTAAATAATGAAAAATGTGAAATCGTCAACATGAGTACTACAAGAAATCCTCTGAATTTCGGTTACACGGTAAAACAACGTATCTAAACGCTGTAAATTCAACTAAATAGTAGGATTTCAAATTGAGAATAGGTTAAATTGGAACAATAACATAGACAATGTTTCGCGGAAAGCAACTCAAAGTTGTGATTCATTGGTAGAACAGAAAGTGCAACGCATCTGCTAAAGCAAATGCTTACACCACGCTAATCCGCTCTCTTTTACAGTATTTCTATGCGATGCGAGATTCGCATCAGATCAGACTCACGGAGGACATAGAAAAAAAGTTCGATGAAGGGCAGCTCGTATTTCACTGTCGGGAAATATGGGAGAGTGTCATGGACATGTTACGTGAACTGGAATGCAAATCATTTAAACCAAGGCGTTTATTGTTGCTGCAGCATCTTCTTGTAAAATTTAAATCACCAACTTTCTCTTCTGATTACGAAAAAAGTTTATGGTGACAACCTACATATAAAGAGATGATCATCTTAATAAAATTAGAGGAATCAGAGCTCCTACGGAAAGATTTAAATGCTCAAATTTTCAGCGCTCGCCTGTAAAGACTAGAACGGTAGAGAAATATCTTGAAGGTGGTTCGAAGAACCATCTGCAAGGCACTTAATTGTGAATTGCAGAGTAATCATGTAGATGTAGATGTAGAAACGAAATGCATTCCCCGTTCTATGGAGTTAACTTCGGCTTCTCTCTCAAGTGACGGTGATAGTATATAGCCAGTACAAGGAACGTTTACGATTGAAGAGGATCAGGCTGTCAGATCCCAAACTACTTCTGTCCGCAGACACTATCCGAAAACAGAATCACGATCCCCATTATCAGTATTGTGGTTCAAATGGTTGAAATGGCTCTGAGCACTACGGGACTCAACTGCTGAGGTCACTAGTCCCCTAGAACTTAGAACTAGTTAAACCTAACTAACCTAAGGACATCACAAACATCCATGCCCGAGGCAGGATTCGAACCTGCGACCGTAGCGGTCTTGCGGTTCCAGACTGCAGCGCCTTTAACCGCACGGCCACTTCGGCCGGCTAGTATTGTGGTAGTTGTTTAAGAGCCAACATATTGAATGACGCAATGAAGATAAGAAATGTTTCTTTTCCAAGTAGGTTTATAGGATATCAGTGACATGAGTAAAGTACTTCGCATATCACAGTCTAATTTCACATCGCTTCCTCATATTAAGACTAAGGCCTTAACAAATGACGCCTCCCATTCAGGCTGGCCTTCTTCAGAGGTAAAGAGGCTGTGTGTTTATGCCAAGTTTCGTCTTCTTGTTTCTGCCTCATCTTTAACAACATAAACACGACACTACGCTCTTCAGTAACTTACTGCACTCCCCAGCATTACACACTTACGTATACGATACGTCAGAGTCTCAGGACTACGAAAACCCGTACAGTGGAAACTTTTGTTGAATCTGACCTTTCAGAAACTAGCAAAGTGCATTGTTATTGCTGTATAAAAACTACGGGGAACAGTTATGTGTGTCATGCGACCGGATGGAGGAATCTTTGTCACTTTCTGCAGATACAATAGATACCGTTCTGCAAAAACTAACAAACCAGCTTTCAAATCGGCTAACATATCTATATAAAGAGCGTGGTTTCAGATGCCGGAACAATGTTTTCAAAGCACGATCTTTCAATATAATCGAAAATATTGGCATCCCATTGGCATCTTGTAGATAATCGTCCTAAAAGCTAGCACCTGGTGGCTGTCTCCATCAATGAAAGGTACTGTTCTCGACTCTAAAATAACGAATTCACCGAAGACCTTGCAAATAAATGTCTATGTCAAGCGGAAGAAGTTCTTGAAATAGTTCACACACGTATGATATTCGACAGTTAGTGCTTTCTCTATTCAACGCATCTCTTAATCACAGAAGGATGTATACGACTGAAAGCATATACATTATCTGAAAGTAAAATCTGTCTTATTTGTGTGATAAGAAGAAAAAACTTATCTTGAGGTAGTGTCAAATATCTTTACTTATTTTTAAGTGTTTGAGGATGAGAGCTCTTTGAGCAATATATTGAATATATTTATTTATTTATTCCACCCACTGGTGTAAACAGGGCTATTCTAAAACTGAAGTGCGCTAGCGTCACTCAAATGGTGCCCTATACTTGCAAAAACATAAAAGTAAGATCAATTAATGTCGGAGACAGCGTTAGGTAGCTAGTAAAGATGGGTATCGGTTTCGTAACAAATCAAATAGACATCATGTGGTGTTTAATTGGCACACTGGCGTTTGTTATGCTTCCAACACTCAAAGATATAGGCTCGGGAACGAGTGAAAACTCGAATAGTAAATCGAGCAATTAATTTAAGCGTGGACGGAGATAGCGTACAAGTACGTCCAGAGACGTCTTTTAAAGCACCGGAAAGGTCGGTTTTGAGTCAATCTGCAAAAGGGAAGTGCCGTCCAACGACGAGAAAACGTGACGGAAATTGTCTTAACTCTTCGTAAATGAAAACAGTGCGCAGATTCAGCGAGTGAGAGAGAGTGATATTTCCTGAAACGATATTGCCATACTGTAACATTTCAGGATGAACACTACATGCTACTGTGATAGAACGTGCTACTGCGACAGTGATGTGTGAGTGTATCCTGTCATATAAAGATTAGTAAGGCTCGCAATGTGACCATGGAACAGCATGAAAGTGTTCTTGCCCGCATGATCACAGTGGATAGTACACATTCCTTTGGACTACTGCAGTTGGTGTGAACCTCTCTGCTTCGACTGTCTGACGGTGTTTAATGTTAGCTGCACTGATGGCTACGGCGCCAGGTTCCATTGTCCACACACGAAGAACGTCTGCCTGTAATGGTTGGCTGGATGCTGTCACTGTGAATGATGGACAGTAAATTATTGCCCTTCATAAGTGTCCTGCTTCAACGGGTATTACTTACGTGTAGGTGAAGTGAATAATAACTATAAAATTTTATTGTTGGGAGGGTAGAAGATAAGCACTAAGAGTGATGACTTGAAACGATATTATATAAAAATCGCCATTTCGAATGATGTGTAACGCAACACAATTGCTACAGATCGCTTCACGATTCTGTACCAGTTCAGTTAAATTTTATTTCTTAATTTCAGGTGTCCAGTACTGACTGTTGGGTGAGGGCTGGAAGATTCTCACATGAAGTTGTGGATTTCGAGACATATCGTGTTTACTGTGAAGTGTAACACAAAAGATGTCGCTCAAAGCTGGGTGGCATTCTGTAGTTGTTCCCAGGGCCGGCTCGGTGTGTTCGGAAGTTGCAGTTTCCGGAAGGAAATCCGTTACGTTTGGATTCAGGGAGGTCTTATCACCAAAGGCCCCACTTCAAATACGATAGCTATGTACCGAACATAGATGTTCACAAGACACATGGGCTTCCGTTCCCCTCAGACGTGAGAAATTTAACTCAATCTTAATTTAATTTTTCTTCGGCCCATGCTCAATATTGGTTCCCCTTTGAGATTATGTGTGTGCTACGTTCTCCAATACAGGAATACCGTTCAAACTCCGTACGAATCGTTTATGGGTATCTGTTGTACATCGTACCAGTGAAACTCCTGCAGCGTTCCCTCTACTGTCAAGGTTAGGGGCACTTTAACGTTCGTCCAAAGAGAGTCTGAGTTGAGATCAGAGAGCCTGGTATTCTTGTCATTCGTTTCTTGAGACTCACCCTGTGCCGACCTACATTTTCTTCCTTCCGTGCTGACGGTGCATTTTGCAGGCGTCGATTTTGCTACAGCATGATATGTTATTTTCATTCTTCAGAGCCCACACTCTCAACGCCCCGTGTTTTAACTGATTCTTTGTCCCTCTTGGATACGAAGTTCATTGGGCAATTTCTCTTTTACTCGAAAACGCATTCTGTACAGATGTAGGATTCTGGTTTTATCAGCCTTTTAATCAAAGACAAAAATAATTAACTTCAATATTTCCTGTTAAGTTTATATGTTATTTTTTTAATTTTTTGGGTTTCAAGAGTCATTTTGCAACACCACTGCATTATTGTGCCTGAGCAGCTGAGTGGTCAGCGGGGGTGCAATGCAAATGACCTGGATTCGATTCCCGGTACTGCCAGGGAACAGCCAGAAATCTTTCCTTGGTGGGAGGACTGGGACGGTAAGCACTCAGTATCTTGATTCCAGCTAAGGAACTACCTGTTCAGTTAGTAGAGGCACCAAGTGACGAAAGCTGAAAACTGCCGGGAGAGCGATGTGCTGAAACCATCCCCCCCCCCCCCCCCAAACCATGATGTCACAGTGGATGGTTCGTTGCCGATGGGCTCGCCAGGGCCTGTGATCAGAGCTTCCGTTACTAGATTGCTGTAAAGCCCCTTTATGCTTGTTACTTCGCTTCTCCCACGATGACACATGTTTAACAGTATAATCAAGAATACACTGAAAATCTGTTTGAATGTGATGGTGTTGCCACTGTGTGCAGTGGCCACATTATTAATGGATTGCTGCATTACATGCATAGTGATCTGTTGTTGTGACTGATGAATAGCGATCGTTGGTTTTACTATTGCAAATCAACATTAGCTTCTGTGCTGAAGGGAGTCTGAATATAAATCGGGTTGTAGAGTTAAAAATTCTACTACATACCGAGACCTCTTGTTATTAAGAACTGCTTTCTTCAACGTATGCATGAATATTATTATTTTCTTATTATTTGTGCAGGAAAGTTATTCAAGCTCAATGTGAATGCGTTTGCCTATGAGTTGTTGACAATACGTACATATAAATGTGGAGCACCTGCTACCGGGGAGCAGTACGAAACCCTAAATAAAGAAACTTTAAAATAGTGATATACCATGCAGTTACAATTAAAGTGCAGATATTCACTGATGTCCAGTGTGGGCCATAAATTATTATCGCCTGACAGCGAAACTTGTTATATATGCTAATGCGTAAATGCGGAACCGATTAATGCAGGGGGAAAATTACAATTTTTCCATCAGGTGCGAATGAGCCGCTGTACGTTGTTTGCATGATGGTATGACACCCGTGCTGTCATCTGAGAAGCCGTAACGTGAGTAAACAGTATGGCTATAGAGAACGAAGACCACACGCTGTTGGTGAAACTGATCATGTGAACGGCAACAATTAGAGCGCTTCGTCGAGAGAGTATCACCGACTGAAAGTTCCGAGGAGTGATCTGATGTCACTAGATGGTTTAAAGAAGATGACAATGAAATTCCAAAACGTTGATGAGTCTGATGTAGCACGTGGAAGACGACGTTGTCCTATCCGGGTTGAAGTCATTGACGAGTTTGCTGCCACTGTAACTAACCCTGCAGCAAGTGCCCGGGTGGTGTTAGTAATCTTGAAAAGTCATGACAGTTGTCCATCCCATGGTCAACAGAATGGAAAGCTTTGCGGTACAATATTTCGAGAGACGGAAACCTCATCATTCGCAGCAACGTTCTGAATTAGGTCTTAGAATTTTCGCAAAGATCGCAATTGACGATATGTGGTCAGACAATAGTCTATGGAGTGACGGGGCACATTTTTCACTACAGGGTGCAGTGAATACACAGAACAGCCGAGTTGAGGGTTGTGTTAAACCGCGTCTAATGCACGATGAGCCATTGGATTCGCCGCGTGTCACTGTTTGGTGTGGAAACTCAAACATCTTTTCCTTGGTCCGCTGTTCTTGCTAGAGAATGCGCCCAGAGGGCCATTCGTGTGTACTGTGATGAGGACCATTCGTGTGTACTGTGATGTTTACACGTTTTGGAAAACTTCTTCCACAGCACATACGAGTATGTGGAAACTACTGATTTCATGCAAGATGCAGTGATATCTCATGCCACTCGCCCATTAAAATATTTGCTTAATGCATCCTTCCACGAACGCATTATCTCCAAATGATTCCCAGATGCATGGCCTGTACGATTTCTTGATCTGAATCCTTTTTTGACTCTATGGATATCTAAAAGAACGTGTTTACCATGAACACTTTCGTTCTCTACATCTTCTGGAAGCCAGTATAAAGCTAGTATACAGGGAAACGTTGCTCAGCTTCCACCGGAACGTCGTCCCTCATTTTGAACAGACTATATAAGTGCTCTTAATAATAAAAACAACATGATGCCTGTCTCACTTGTTTGCCCTTTTCTGCGGACGTCCCATTCCTAACTCACCACACATACTTCTCTCTTGAATTCAAAGCGACAGATCTGCACTTGGTGACCTAAACTGAAACCGTTTTTTTCCAGCGTAAATCGTTTGTACATTGATGTATGAGCAGTGTACGAAAATTCGCTGCCGTATGATAACAACAGCCCTCACTGGATCTCTGTGAATTGCAGCAGTTTAATTATGTCAGCCAGTACTTCGTTCAGAATTTACAATAGTGAATAGAAGACATAAAGTACATGACACTCATACAATTAAATTAATGTGTGCGAGATGCGTTCAAACAATGAAGTAACTTTTTTTCAAAAATAGATTTATTATTTGTCTACATTTAAGAAACATCTTTAAACTAGTCCTCATAACACATTATACTCGTCTACTTACACCAGCGCATTTTCCAATCCCTGAAACACTTCTGGAGCTGTGTATTTCGGTTATCTTTTAGCTCTATCAGCGATACGTTTTAACTTAGCTACGTCAGTAAAACGATTGCCATTAGCTCGCTTTATTTGTGAAAAAAGACAAAAGACACATGTGACGACGTTAAACGAATTTGTGTTTGGCCGAAAATTCACGAACAAGTTTCAAAGAGTGAGCAGACGTTAAGTCACGGTTCAAAAGCCGTGACCTGTTCCAACACACAAACAGGCGTTTTCTGCGCATTCATTACGCCAAACAGCATTGAATTTAGAAGTAATACTCTTAATTGATCTTTGTAACGTGTGACAAGAACTCATGACGCACTATGTCTTTGAAATTAGAATATTGAGCATAATGTTTACATTCACCGCATTCGTTGAACTTTTTTCGCTCTTAGTGGTCCATAACGTTTCTACGCAAACATCTGGGTTTTAGTTTCGACCTCATATCCGAAACGCACGTTTCATCATTTATTGTGACACGATTAAGTAGTTCTGCATCGTTGTTAACTTAATACGGAGCAACTTGCATTCGCCGAAGTTTTCTCTCTCTCTTGTTTGTTTTACATACAACTACTTTGGAACAAGTTTTTGCTGTCATAGTTTTAATACACAAACCAGCCGACAAGATTGCATATAATGAGACACATTCACCAGCGATATCTCTGATAGTGATTCGGAGATGGTGCATATCCAATTACTTCTACAAGATTTCATCGTTTGAAATCGTTCTGGGGCGTCCAGAATCCACGTTATCTTCGTTGTCCTCATGACCGATTTCAAAATTCTTGAACCACTCGTAAACATACACTACTGGCCATTAAAATTGCTACACCACGAAGATGACGTGCTACAGACGCGAAATTTAACCGACAGGAAGAAGATGCTGTGATATGCAAATGATTAGCTTTTCGGAGCATTCACACAAGGTTGGCGCTGGTGGCGACACCTACAACGTGCTGACATGAGGAAAGTTTCCAACAGACTTCTCATACAAAAACAGCAGTTGACCGGCGTTGCCTGGTGAAAAGATGTTGTGATGCCTCGTGTAAGGAAAAACAAAATGCGTGCCATCACGTTTCCGACTTTGATAAAGGTCGGATTGCAGCCTATCGCGATTGCGGTTTATCGTATCGCGACATTGCTACTCGCGTTGGTCGAGATCCAATGACTGTTAGCAGAATATGGAATCGGTGGGTTCAGGAGGGTAATACGGAACGCCGTGCTGGATTCCAACGGCCTCGTATCACTAGCAATCGAGATGATGGGCATCTTATCTGCATGGCTGTAACGGATCGTGGAGCCACGTCTCGGTCCCTTAGTCAACACAACAGATGGGGACGTTTGCAAGACAACAACCATCTGCACGAACAGATCGACGACATGGACGATCAACTCGGGGACCATGCGTGCGGTTACCCTTGACGCTTCATCACAGACAGGAGCGCCTGCGATGGTGTACTCAACGACGAACCTGGGTGCACAAATGGCAAAACGTCATTTTTTCGGATGAATCCAGGTTTTGTTTACAGCATCATGATGGTCGCATCCGTGTTTGGCGAAATCGCGGAGAATGCACATTGGAAGCGTGTATTCGTCACGCCATACTGGCGTATCACCCGGTGTGATGGTATGTGGTACCATTGGTTACACGTCTCGATCACCTCTTGTTCACACTGACGGCACTTTGAACAGTGGACGTTTCATTTCAGCTGTGTTACGACCCGTGGCTCTACCCTTCATTCGATTCCTGCTAAACCCTACACTTCAGCAGGATAATGCATGTCCTGTACGGGCCTTTCTGGATACAGAAAATGTTCGACTGCAGCCCTGGCCAGAACATTCTCCAAAAATCTCACCAATTGAAAACGTCTCGTCAATGGTGGCCGAGCAATTGGCTCGTCACAATACGCCAGTCACTACTCTTGATGAACATTGGTATCGTGTTGAAGCTGCATGGGCAACTGTAGCTGTACACGCCATCCAAGCTCTGTTTGACTCAATGCCCAGGCGTATCAAGGCTGTTATTACGGCGAGATGTGGTTGCTCAGGGTACTGAGTTCTTAGGATCTATGCATCTAAATTGCTTGAAAATGTAATCACATGTTAGTTCTAGTATAATATATTTGTCCAATGAATACCCGTTTATCATCTGCATTTCTTCTTGGTGTAGCAATTTTAATGGCCAGTAGTGTATGTTTCAGCCATAGTTAACGCACAAACAACAGAATCAAAGTTTAATACAAATTCTCTGGTCCATTACATACGAAATATCTTGAAATTCGGTCTAACAGTTAGTTGAATAGAAGATAATTCTCAGATAGAAATTCTCAAAATAAATCAGTTGATTTCATCCTTTTGAGATAACTCCGTTTGACAAGTGCATCTGAATCAAAAGCAGATTTGATTGTAATATTTAATAATATGTATGAATATGGGCACATGAATGTAGTCAAATTAATTTTAGTTATTAATTTTCTTGAACGCTGACCAAGTAGTAACTAATACAGAAACATCAACGAATGCAGCTAAGTCAAGGTATCCTACTGTCCTCTTATTTTTGATTACGTTTGTGTAAATTTATGGAGGTAGTCCCGTTACCTAATCTTTTTGGCATCAAATACTAAAAATTTAATTAAAATCATTTACATATTTATAAAAATGGTCAAATGATAATCTTTTATGTGTAAAGGTTATACTTTCGTGTTAGCACAGACCTAACGCCGAAGACTTTTGTTTCGGTGTTCTAGTTCTGCGCAAATTACGTAGTCACTCTCATGAATATTGCATACAATCCAATTTAAAAACGGTAGGATAAAAATTCTATAGCGTGTGTGCTACGTATACATACCTGTCCGAACTCCAAAGTGGGAGCGAATTGAGGCCGCGGTGTTGGGCTGGGCTTTTAACTTAAATTACGAAGACTGTTTCATTAAATTTGTATTCATTTTAATTCCGAGCTCAGGATGCCGCGTGCACAAAGAACTCCAATTTCTTCGGCAAACTACTCTCCCTGGGGGGCCCAGCGTTATTTTAAGCTGCATCTCCAGAGTTTTGGTCCTCCAGTAACACAGAGGGTGACAGGAAGTAGCCTCTCGGAGACAGAATAAAGAAACAAAAGAAAATGAAAGAATCGGCCATCACTATGTAAACGTTAGGTTAGAGCACGGCGTATTTAGCAAGTGAGTGAAACAGCGAAGAGAATTTTTTATGAATAAATGATTAAACAAACTTCGCAACGGTCAATACTTTCTTAAGCACTTTCATTCCCGCCATAACACTTTCCTTTAACTTTTTTCTTAAATGAAAGCTAAAAAACTATTTTATGTCTAGTCAAAGTTTTTCTACATGTTTAATGCTGTTGTACTGGCATAGATACAGACTTCCAAAATACTGTGACCAACACTATATGAAAAAAATAACCTCATTTACAGTCGCACTTTTATTGGGTCTGACGACTACCGTTTTCTTTATCATGTATCATCGTCATGCCGTCCTTCGCTCAAAACCATAACAGTAGCCTACACAATTAAAATATTATTTAAAAATCATTTACGAAATATTTTTCTCTATTACAGCCAACGTATGGTACAAAGTGGAATTATAAAATATTGGCAGTCCCTCACAAGGGCTCGTTTACAAAAGTAAGTATCTCGTACTCTAATAGTTCATTGCTGTGCGTTAAACTGACGGAAATTGTGGCCAGAGATGATAAGAATCCATTCTTGTAAAAAGGTCTGTTTCTACTTCTTAAAAGAGAAAGACATTATAAAAGATATCCAAAAATAAAAATCACACAAAATGTGGACTATAAGAAGATAAATAATCAAACGTAGTGAAAGAAACAATTTCCAGTGCAATAAAACATAAACGACAGAATAAAACTTCTAAGTTACTATGTTTCCATTTACCGTTTGTACACAATGGGTCCTGCTGTGGAACACCGATGTAACTACAAAGCAATCTAAGCAAGCATGTACGAGTGACCTTAATAATGGTAATATTTACTGTGTGCAAAGGTATTTGTACTGAAGAGAAATCCAGCATCCAGAAGAATAGTGACATAATTCGACTATGTATTACTCCACAATTGCCAGTACACGACCTTTGGCCGCATTTCCAGTCCCCTGTTTATCCCTTTCGGGTCCAGACGTACAATGGAGCTCTCTTTGGCCCCGCTACTCTCTTACTGTGGACCAGTAGTCGTCAAGCTTTTTTCGCTCAAGAGCCGATATTGACACTGCAGTGCGACATGTCGGCGGAGAAGAGGCTAAGGTTTCCTTTCAAAGGAGTTATTGAGAGAAGCTTACCAATTGCACGTTTTGAATCTCTGTATTATAAGGTACGACACAAAATATTTTTAAGTGAAAAAGAAAATAATTTACAGGAACTACATTAATATCTCTGAAGGCTTATATAGTGACCAGTTTTCCGTACCTAACCGGTAAAGTGGCCAATGCCATTGCAAAAGGATCCCACATTTTTTTCGGATTTCCGAGCACATTTTCTAGATGTATTCACGTCCTACTATTTGAAAAATTATCAGACGGCTGCAGCACACCATTTTCAACTGGACTTTCGTATGGGGTCAAATATAACACAACAGAAACGATTTTAAATGTTATAATTTCGTTAATTCGAAATTACCACAAGGGGATAAAACGCCGAATGATAGCTTAATGTATAAAAGGGTTTAGAAGTCAGTTTTATCTGTTGCATTACGCATGTTTCTAAAAGTAACTGTTAAGGGGTAAACAACATGGCCACATTTTTCGACGAATGGTATATTCATTTTTCGCGATCGGACGCCATATCGGAAGAAGTGATCCACAGAAACCTATAAGTCTGAAAGAAATAACAATGAGACACGTCAGTAGAAAAAAAAGTTTTATAAACATCGATGCTGTAAAGAAAAAATTTCTGCTCCCCATACAAGTAATGTAACATGAATAATACATATGACTGACCTCACATCAGGCAACTTGAAATGAAAAAAGATTTTACTAGAATATAATGGAACAAGGTTCCTGTGTCAATCTCACTTGCCCCTACCGATCTATTTATTAACTGGTAATTATAGTAATTAGCAACAGTAACTGCGGTATTAGATACTTCCATAAACGTTTGCCAAACATTTTGAGTGTCATTGATTTTACGTTACTTCCTACAGACATGAACCACATGTGAAGATGACCGTGTCCGCAATGCTCATTCACGAATCCATGCTACTTTCGTTCGACATTTATACCATAGCAACTGATCTTTGAGATGTCCCCCCCCCCCCCCCCCTCATGAGGGGTCAGTATTGGACGATTAAGATTAAAATGTTGCTTGTGCCACTTCTGTTAACCCTTTAGCGACACTGTGGCAGCTCTGTCCTTGAAGCAAGCGCCGAATTTTACCGTACTTAGCTCACCTCCGAATACGCCAAGGTCAATTAAAAGTAAACACATCTTAAAATATTCCTGTCTCTGTGAGTATTTTTGTTTGTTACTAAGCAAGGAAAATGCATTTTTATAAAACTTTTAGCGTTTGGTCATGACTTCCGCTGCTAGGCTGCTACTAGAAGCGTATTATTAAAAAATATGGCTGAGAACTGCGGTCCGCATGCGGCCTTGGGTCCGCAGTTTGACGACCAGTGCTGTATACCCTGTCTTAGCCCGCCAACGCGCCGCGGGATGTATAGTCACTCCAGTACGCAATATGCAGTCCTGAGAGGCTGCATCGACGGCCATACTAGTATTATAAGACCACAAAATACCACAATACTGAGTTACAAAACCGTGTTCTGGCGTGAATGTTATCCTCTTGTGACATGTATATCCAGTACTTATGTCCTAACCGCGGCACCTAGATCATAGTTTCACTGTGAGTTAAACGTAGCATCAGGTCTTCAGGCTATTGAATTTTACGAACCGTCCACTTGAGTAGGTCCTCTTTAGGCAGTAGGTTCGAGGTCTAAGACATCGAAAGCTATGCAAGAAATCCAATGCCATTTTGTGATTTGTATTCAGCGATTATTCTGGGTAACTATTTGTTGCAAACTTAGTTCAATAGCGCAACTGATGACTTTCTAAATGTACATGGTTACTCTGCAGTTCACAATTACGTGCCGGGCAGGGGGTCTTTGGAACCAACTACAGCCTATTTCTCTACCATTCCCTTCTCTAATGGCGCGCGAAGGATACGAAGGCTTAAATCGTTCTATACAACCACTGATTCCTCTTATTTTATTACCATGATGATTTCTCCCTACGTAGGTTGGCGACACACGTGTCATCACAATCAGAAGAGAAAGTTGGTAATTGAAATTTTGTGAAAATCTCTCGTCGCAGTAACAAACGATTTTGTTTTCATGATTGCCACCCCAACTCGCTTATCATCTCCGTGACTCTCTCCCCCCTAGTCCTTCCTTGTAGTTTTTCGATGTCCTCCGTCAATCCTGTCTGCTTAGGATCCGATACCGCCCAGCATTACTCTGACAACGGACAAGCAGAGTGGGGGCAGCCTCTTTAGTAGACCTATTTCATCTTCTAAGTGTTCTTCCTATAAAACACAGTCTTTGGGTTGCGCTCCAGTTTAAGTTGCTTGTACTTGTAATACCTGAGTGATTACTTGAATTGAAAGCCTTTAAATTTGTGTGATTTACCATGAAACCTAAATTTAGCAGGCTTCTTGTCGTACTTATGCGGATGACCTCAAAAGTATCCTGACTCAATCGCCACTTTTCGCACCATACATATATTTGGTCTAAATCATTTTCAATCGGTTTTGATCTTCTGGTGACTTTACTATACGGTAAAAGACAGCATTGTGTGAAAAAAAAAGAACCTGAGAGGCTGGTCAGGTTGCCTTCTAAATCGTTTGTGTAATCAGGAACGGCCGGCCGGGATGGCAGAGCGGTTCTAGGCGCTACAGTCTGGAACCGCGCTACCACCACGGTCGCAGGTTCGAATCCCGCCTCGGGCATGGGTGTGTGTGATGTCCTTAGGTTAATTAGGTTTAAGTAGTTCTAAGTTCTAGGGGACTGATGAGCACAAACGTAGAGTCCCATAGTGCTCAGAGCCATTTCAACCATTTTTGAATCAGGAACGGGAAAGCGCAAATAACACTTCCCTGGAGAACGCTGGATGTCACTTCCGTTTTAGTCGATGATTTTCTGCGAACTGTGACCTTTCTGACACGAAATCACGAATCCAATCGCAAAACGGATGTGATATTCTACAGGCACGCAATTTCATTCGACGTCTCTTACAAGGAATGGTGTCAAAAGGCTTCTGGAAATCTGTAACATGGGATGAATTTGAGATCTTCTGTCGAGAGCACTCATTACTTTCGGCGACTGAAGAGTTAGTTGTGTTTCATAAGAACGATATTTCCTGATTCCGTGATTATGTGAAAATAGACCGTTTTCTTGAAGGTAAATCATAATGATCGAAAGCAGTATATGTTCCGTAATGCCACCGCCAATCGACTTTAATGAAATGGTTCTGTAATTCATCTGATTACTTACTTTTTTCCTTGAGTACTGGCGTGACCTGTGCAACTTTCAGTTTTCAGGAACGGATTCTTCGCGTGAAGAATCCTTCGTATATTACTGCTAAATATGGGGTTATAGCTTCAGCATACTGTGAAAGCAACTTAAGTGGTATTCTTTCTGGACCAGAAGACTTGCCTTTATTCGTGTTTTAACCTGCTTCGCTACACCAAGTATATCTATTTTACTTCTAAATTACTCATTCTGGGAACCGTTCTTGGTTGTAATTCTGTAATATTTACTTCCTCTTCCTTGGTGAAGGAGTTTCGGAAAACTAAATTAAATAACTCCACTTCCGTAACGTAGTCATCGTTAATATTACCATTGTGATGGTGCAGTTAAAGTATTGGTTGTGTCTTGTAGCTGGAGCACTTTACATATGACCACACTCTCCTTGGACTTTCTGTCACATTTCGAGACAGAGCTTCTTTGTGGAAGCCGTTAAAAGCATCTCAGATTATAGTCCGCACCTAGTGCCGAGCTTCAGTAAAGTATCACCATTCTTAGTGATTTAATGTTCTTTTAAATCTGAGATGCTCCTTTCGCTACAGTGTTCAGACCTGTTTTGTGTAACATTGGAAATCAGTACCATCTTTTGCACTACTGGCCATTAAAATTGCTACACAAAGAAGAAGTGCAGATGATAAACGGGTATTCATTGGACAAATATACTATACTAGAACTGACATGGTATTACATTTTCACGCAGTTTGGGTGCGTAGATCCTGAGAAATCAGTACCCAGAACAACCACCTCTGGTCGTAATGACGGCCTTGATATGCTTGGGCATTGAGTCGAACAAAGCTTGGATGGCGTGTACAGGTACAGCTGCCCATGCAGCTTCAACACGATACCACAGTTCATGAAGAGTAGTGACTGGCGTATTGTGACGAGCCAGTTGCTCGGCCACCATTGACCAAACGTTTTCAATTGGTGAGAGATCTGGAGAATGTGCTGGCCAGGGCAGCAGTCGAACATTTTCTGTATCCAGAAGGGCCCGTACAGGACATGCAACATACGGTCGTGCATTATCCTGCTTAAATGTAGGGTTTCGCAAGAACTGAATAAAGGGTACAGCCACGGGTCGTGACACGTCTGAAATGTAACGTCAACGGTTCAAAGTGCCGTCAATGTGAACTATAGGTGACCGAGACGTGTAACCAATGGCACCCCATACCATCACGCCGGGCCGCAGCTCGTGGTCGTGCGGTAGCGTTCTCGCTTCGCGCGCCCGTGTTCCCGGGTTCGATTCCCGGCGGGGTCAGGGATTTTCTCAGCCTCATGATGAATGGGTGTTGTGTGATGTCCTTAGGTTAGTTAGGTTTAAGTAGTTCTAAGTTCTAGGGGACTGATGACATAGATGTTAAGTCCCATGGCGCTCAGAGCCATTTGAACCATCACGCCGGGTGATACGCCAGTAAGGCGATGACGAATACACGCTTCCAATGTGCGTTCACCGCAATGTCGCCAAACACGGATGTGACAATTATGATGCTGTAAACAGAACCTGGATTCATCAGAAAAAATGACGTTTAGCCATTAGTGCACCCAGGTTCGTCGTTTAGTACGCCATCGCACGCGCTCCTGTCTATGATGCAGCGTTAAGGGTAACGGCAGCCATGGTGTCCTATCTGATAGTCCATGCTGCTGAAAACGTTGTTGAACTATTCGTGCAGATGGTTGTTGTCTTGCTAACATCCCCATCTGTTGACGCAGGGATCGATACGTGGCTGCACGATCTCTTACATCCATGCGCATAAGATGCCTGTTATCTCGACTGTTAGTAATACGAGGCCGTTGGGACCCAGCACGGCGTTCCGTGTTATCCTCCTGAACCCACCGATTCCATATTCTGCTAACAGTAATTGGATCTCGACCAACGCGAGCAGCAATGTCCCGATACAATAGACCGCAATCGCGATAGGCTACAATCCGACCTTTATCGAAGTCGGAAATGTGATGGCATGCATCTTTCCTCCTTACACGAGGCATCACAACAACGTTTCACCAGGCAACGCTGGTCAACTGCTGTTTGTGTATGATAAATCGGTTGGAAACTTTCCTCATGTCAGCCCTTTGTAGGTGTTGCCACCAGCGCCAACCTTGTGTGAATGCTCTGAAAAGCTAATCATTTGCATATCACAGCCTCTTCTTCCTGTCGGTTAAATTTCGTGTCTGTAGCACATCATCTTCGTGGTGTAGCAATTTTAATTGCCAGTAGTGTATTAATTTATTTGGTATAAATCTTTTTGTTGCCTCCAATATTTCCTTGAATTTAAGCCACTTGTATTGTACACTTACGTAGTTAGTTGGGAATGAGTGAAGACTATCTCTTGGGAAGTCATCAAGCGAAGATTTATCTGCCTATTTTTTTTAAATTGGTACATTTTTCAGTTGTTTTTAGTGGGTTTGGAGATGCGGTGGTAGGGCCCGCTACAACGTCCTTGTGGTCAGTACTCCCTGTTTCATGATGGTCCCTATTTGTTTAAGACTACTTTTTGTTTGTAATAGGTTAAGTATGTTTCCGTAACCATTTATATTTCGAACGCACACCCGAACTAATTGCTTAAAATAAATTTCGAAGAAGGTCTTTAATACATTTTGCTTCGACAATATATTTTCGCCAACATTTCGACCGTACATAAAGCAAACTATAATTGTATGAGTGGTAGACCTATCTGATACGATACTCGAGTTCCCTTTGAACTGTTCAGCGCTGAAATCATCTGAGTCGGGAGTTGGTAAACAGAACCAATTATTAATTTATTTCGGTTGCCAAGTGTAGCTTTCAGCCATACTAATTGACCAATCTACAATAATTAAATTTCGTTGCAAGATAGACTACTTCTGACAACAACAAAGACGCCGCCACCAGTTATATTTAATCTATATTTTCTAAATACCATTACGTCCTCTGTAAAATTTCCGGCTGAACATATTTCCCGCTTTTGTCAGCTTTCGGCGGGTGCGATTTGAGTTTCAGTGCCTTCTATTAGCGCCTGGAGTTACGGTTCCTTTCCGGCACATCTACGATGGTTTACAACATGAGATGGTCCGTCCCGTTGCCACTCGTGATACTGTCTTCCACTGGCTAGGTACGGGTGCTCCCTTCATACATACAATCTTAATAAGTGAAAGCCTCTCTGTCTTCAGTCACTCTCAGAGACATGGCAGTACATTGAGGATGTGGTAAAACATTGTACTCTTCCATCAGAGGTGCCAGGGGGACCTCCCACACCGTCCTCTTCGCTCCGTTACCACTCCCAAACTCGCCATGCCACAACACGCCCCGTTCCACCAAGAACCTCGAGCAAAGACCTTAGTGGCCTCAAACTGAAGGGACATTCCACGACAGAAATATTGGCGCCAGGAATTCCAAACTCGACGCCAGCTACCCCGCCATGGCTCACGAACTTTATAGGTTAGTTTTTTCCTTCTAATCGGCACTATTTTACATTTTCAAACGTTTAGAGCTATCTGCCATTCATCACACCAACTAGAAATTTTGTGTAAGTCATCTTGTATCTTCCTACAGTAACTCAACTTCGACACCTTACCGTAGACCACAGCATCAAATCCCAGGTTGCTGCCCACTCCATTCGCCAAATCATTTATGTACACAGAGAACATCGGCGTTTCTATCACGCATCCCTGGTGCACTCCTGACGATACCCTTGTCTCTGATGAACACTCGCCGTCGAGAGCAACATACTGGATTCCATTACTTCAGAAGTCTTCGAGCAACTCACGTATCTGTCAACTTACGCTCTTGCCTTCGTTAACAGCCTGATGTGGGCAACGCGTGAATGGTCTCCGAAAACCCAGAAATATGAAACCTATCTGTTGTCCTTCGCAGTATATCATGCGAGCGAAGGCAAGCTGATTTTCTCAATAGCGATGCGTTCTAAAACCGTGCCGATTCGTTAGCGTAAGCTTCTCAGTCTGAGGAAAATTTATTATATTCGAACTGAAATATGTTAAAGAATTCTGCAGGAAACCGAAGTTAGGGACAATGGTCTGTAATTTTGCGGGTCCAGTCTTTTACCCTTCTTATATGTAGGAGTCGTCTGCGCTTTTTTCCAGTCACTTGTGACTTTAGCCGGTCGCGGTGGCCATGAGGTTCTAGGCACTTCAGTCCGGAACCGCCTGACTACAGTCGCAGGTTCGAATCCTGCCTCGGGCATGGATGTGTGTGATGTCCTTAGGTTAGTTAGGTTTAAGTAGTTCTAAGTTCTAGGGGACTGATGACCTCAGATGTTGAGTCCCATAGTGCTCAGAGCCTTTTGTGGCTTTGTGCTGGTTAAGAGATTCACGGTAAATACAAGCTAGGTAAGGGAGCAACACCATAAAGCACTTCTCGTAAAACCAAATTGGGATTCCATCTGGAACTGTTGACTTATCGCTTTCAAACCTTTCACTTGTTTCTCTACGCCATAGATGTATTTCACTACGTCGTCCATACAAGAGTTCGTACGATGGTCAGGTGACGATATGTTTGTACGATTCTCCTGTGTGAACGATATCTTGAATATGAAAAAACTTCAGCTTTCGTTTTGCTAGCTTCAGCTGCCGCAGCAGACTGGTCAACGGAGTACAGAGTGGAACCCTTACACCCGCTTAGCGACTTTGCATAGAGTCAGAATTTTCTCGGATTCTCTGCCAGATCTTTTGCTGAGGTATGACTGTGGTTGTCCTATGCTTCGCATGTAGTTTTTGTCGCAGGAGTACGATTCTCTAGTAACCTTTGCTTGTCATCATTTCTGAACTGTTAGTGCAGAAGCTGCTATCTCCTGAGCATCTTCCGAATTTCATTATTAAACTACAGTGGCTCTTTTCCATCTTTTATCCACTTACTAGGCACGTAATTCTCCAGGACACTAAAGTCTGCTACGCCGCGCGGAGTGGCCGCAGGGTTAGAGGCGCCATGTCACTGACTGAGCGGCCACTCCCGTCGGAGGTTCGAGTCCTCCCTTGGGCATGGGTGTGCGTGTTGTTCTTAGCATAAGTTAGTTTAAGTAGTGTGTAAGTCCAGGGACCGATGACCTCAGCAGTTTTGTCCCTTAGAAATTCACACACATTTGAAAATCTGAAAGACTGGTACAATTTTGGCCATAATCCCTCTATGATCACCGTAATGGAACTAAGTGACGTCAATTCATTCTCTAAGTGAGATGCTAACAACTGATAAGCTGCTGCCGGCCGGTGTGGCCGTGCGGTTCTAGGCGCTGCAGTCTGGAACCGCGTGACCGCTACGGTCGCAGGTTCGAATCCTGCCACGGGCATGGATGTGTGTGATGTCCTTAGGTTAGTTAGGTTTAAGTAGTTCTATGTTCTAGGGGTCTGATGACCACAGATGTTAAGTCCCATAGTGCTCAGAGCCATTTGAACCATTGATAAGCTGCTCTATCTATCAGAAAAGCTGTCCTTTCATTCTTGACTGATTTATTAACTTTCGTAACTGTAGTCGCTGTAATGCCATGATGATCGCTAAGCCCTTTTTCTGTACTGACATTGTCGATAAGATGCTGGCTGTTTGTAGCTACAGGGTCTAAAATATTTCCATTGTTTGTGGGCTGCCGAGATAGCTGCTGAAGGCAGTTTTCAGAAAACATGTTCAAAAGTAATTTACACGACTGTATATTTGTAACCCCTGAAATGAAGCCATAGCCATCCCACTCTTTACTTGGTAGATTAAAGTCGCCTCCAAATGTATTGCATGATGTGTGTATTTACGCGTTACTGACGGCAGACTTTCTTTGAATGTCTCTAGAACTATCACAGAGGAGTCGGGTGGCCTGTAAAAACACCCTGCAGTTGACTTAGTTTCGCCTACATGTGTTATACGCACCTGATAACTCCACCGTCGCGCTGATCTTCGACCTCGAAAGAGTAAATATTTTCGTCAACTGCAGTGAGCGCTCCTTCTACTATGGCCTCTAATCTGTCCTTCCCTTGAGACTGGACTTGATGAGTTGTTGTTAATGAAGAATGCCTTTAATGCTACAAAGGCGCCATAACTGTCGCCTCACTGAGTTCGAACTGCGTCGCGTAATAGGGCTACGAGAAACTGGATGTTCCTTCTGCGATACTGCTGAATAACTTGACAGGAATGTAGCCAATGTGCATGATTGCTGGCACAGCTGGTCTCGAGGATTTACCGTCCCTAGAAGACCGGGCTCCTGACAGCCACCTGGTACTACCAAGAAGTAACACCGGCGTGTTCGGCTTTTGGGTCTGGCATATGGTACTGCATCTAAAGCAGCAATCTGAGCTGTAGTTCGCACCACAGAGGCACAACGATTATTTGCAAGTCGGTTACTTCTAGGTCAGCTTCGAGGCCAGACACCCGGCAGCGTGCTTTCCATTAACCCCAAATCAAAAAAAATGGTTCATATGGCTCTGAGCACTATGCGACTTAACTTCTGGGGTCATCAGTCGCCTAGACCTTAGAACTAATTAAACCTAACTAACCTAAGGACATCACACACATCCATGCACGAGGCAGGACTCGAACCTGCGACCGCAGCGGTCGGTCGGTTCCAGACTGTAGCGCCTAGAACCGCACGGCCACTCCGGCCGGCGACCCCAAATCACCGCCATTTTAGACTACAGTGGTATCAAGTGAGATCTCATTGCAGCGCATGGTTGTCTGTTGTGTTTTCTGATTAAATCCGGTTCTGCCAGTGATGGCCGTGTGTTGGCTAGAACGTGGCCATCTGTGGGTCTGCAACGCATGTCTGCGAACACAGGGATTCCGGCCTGAGGTGCTATTTCGTATGACAGCAGTGTACTCCCCACATCCTCACAGCAAACTTATTCGTTCCTCTGAAGATTCGACACATTGTGCTGCTAATCCAGGGGCGTTTTCCGTTAATGCTCGCCCACATACCAGAGTTGTAACGCACATTCCTCTACAGTGTCGGCTTGTTGGCTTGGCCTCCTTAATCACCAAGTCTGTCGCCAATTGAGCACATATGGGACATCAGTGGACGACAACCCCTGCATCATCCACAAACAGTATTAACCGTTCCTGTACTGACCAACCAAGTGCAACGGCATGGAACTCCCACAAACTGACATCTGGCACCTGTAAAATATAATGCATGCAGGTTTGCGTACTTGTATTCAACACTGGTTATTAATGCACCAGCATTTCACATTTGCAATGGCTTATCTCGCGCTTGCATTAACATGTGACCTTGCAATTTTAATGTCTTAAACACGTTACCTAAAAGACGTATTCCCAAAATATCATTGCTCTGAATTAATTTTTTTCGCTGTAGTAATGTTTTTTCGTCAGTCTATATGTGTTAAAATTAGTGAGTACATAAGCTAAAATACAGGGCTATTACAAATGATTGAAGCGATTTCATAAATTCACTGTAGCTCCATTCATTGACATATGGTCACGACACACTACAGATACGTAGAAAAACTCATAAAGTTTTGTTCGGCTGAAGCCGCACTTCAGGTTTCTGCCGCCAGAGCGCTCGAGAGCGCAGTGAGCAAAATGGCGACAGGAGCCGAGAAAGCGTAAGTCGTGCTTGAATTGCACTCACATCAGTCAGTCATAACAGTGCAACGACACTTCAGGACGAAGTTCAACAAAGATCCACCAACTGCTAACTCCATTTTGCGATAGTATGCGCAGTTTAATGCTTCTGGATACCTCTGTAAGGGGAAATCAACGGGTCGGCCTGCAGTGAGCGAAGAAACGGTTGAACGCGTGCGGGCAAGTTTCACGCGTAGCCCGCGGAAGTCGACGAATAAAGCAAGCAGGGAGCTAAACGTACCACAGCCGACGGTTTGGAAAATCTTACGGAAAAGGCTAAAGCAGAAGCCTTACCGTTTACAATTGCTACAAGCCCTGACACCCGATGACAAAGTCAAACGCTTTGAATTTTCGGCGCGGTTGCAACAGCTCATGGAAGAGGATGCGTTCAGTGTGAAACTTGTTTTCAGTGATGAAGCAACATTTTTTATTAGTGGTTGAAATGAACAGACACAATGTGCGAATGTGGGCGGTAGAGAATCCTCCCGCATTCGTGCAGCAAATTCGCAATTCACCGAAGGTTAACGTCTTTTGTGCAATCTCACGGTTTAAAGTTTACGGCCCCTTTTTCTTCTGCGAAAAAAACGTACAGGACACATGTATCTGGATATGCTGTGAAATTGGCTCATTCCGCAACTGGAAACCAACAGCGCCTACTTCATCTTTTAACAGGGTGGTGCTCCACCGCACTTCCATCATGATGTTCGGCATTTCTTAAACAGGAGATTGGAAAACCGATCGATCGGTCGTGGAGGAGATCATGATCAGCAATTCATGTCATGGCCTCCACGCTCTCCCAACTTAACCCCATGCGATTTCTTTCTGTGGGGTTACGTGGAAGATTCAGTGTTTAAACCTGCTCTACCAAGAAACGTGCCAGGACAGCGAGCTCGCATAAACGATGCTTTCGAACTCATTGATGGGGACATGCTGCGCCAAGTGTGGGAAGAACTTGATTATCGGCTTGATGTCTGCCGAATAACTAAAGGGGCACATATCGAACATCTGTGAATGCCTAAAAAAACTTTTTGAGTTTTTGTATGTGTGTGCAAAGCATTGTGAAAATATCTCAAATAATAAAGTTATTGTAGAGCTGTGAAATCGCTTCAATCATTTGTAATAACCCTGTACAAAATAGTCTACTGGGCACTGCGTACGTTTGAGGGTACGAAGAACCTCACGATCTAAGATGTATACCGCATATGTGTGACTAGTAAATCATTTGAATACTTAGCACAGTATTGTGACAAAAATACTGTAATCAGCTGGATAAAAGATTTGGTGAACATAATACAACCCATCTGCAATGCATTTGCATACCGCTATGCTCTTGTAACACTGTTTTGATTCAATCTTTTACGAAAAACCTTCCTCTCACCGAGGATTAACACTGCATATTATTATTCGCCTGGTACTTTTATTTAGATAAGTCTAACATATGAATGTCAGGAAATGGCATTTAGCCAAATTTGACGCGAAATGTACTTCATACTTATTATCATTCCAGTTGCTTTTCACTTGTTAGTATTTATGATTTTGTCTAATAAATTATAGCATGCTACAGAAATATGTTTGTAACATATTTGATACTTTAGTATACTTGAGTGACAGTCTAATTAAAGGTGAGCTATCTTCCATTTAATATTTAAGAAAATTTTTATTCCCAAATTTGTGTTTGAAACCTTTATTTATTGATCGTTTTTGACATATAAGACTGTCATCAACAATCTGGCTATAAAAATTTCTTTAAAGCATATACAGATCACTCTTTCGCATTTCATATCAAGAGAAACGTCACTCAATAGTTACAATCTCATGTTCTAATGTCTATACCGCATCTGTACTGTTTCTGTCTAACTATGATTTGAAAGGGCATTACTACGATCAACATCTTTTTCGTTAATATCTGTCAAAATTTCTTCTTAATATTTGCATGTGTTGTACAAATGTCTTTCAACTATCTTTCTACATTTAAATAATGTGTACAATAAGGAGTAGAAGCAATTATTGTTCACCTTCATAGTGTTACATACTATTGTCAACACTTACTTACTTATTTTGTTATAGGGAAGAGATTGTATTTCTACCATATCAGTAGACTATTGCCACTTTTTATATTCTTGAAAGTTTTATCTATCTTCTGATGCCCCTCTTTTTTATTTTTGTCTATCAAACACACTTTATAATTTTCTAGTAATACTAGGAATTTCCGACCTTGGAATACTTAAAGTTACTACTTGCATCATAAGCCCCTGAGGCACGAGTGACGGTTTGTCTTTTATGCATGCCTTTTTGTCTGCATTAGTTATACTAATAGTAGCCTTGCGTTATGCATTTTCTTAGTTTCGATGCTAAATCCTTAAAGAGGGATCCCATTACTAAATATTCTGGAACTAAATTTCTTTGTAATAGATATCCTAGTAGTACGAGTCACCTAAATATGAGTCACTTAGAGTGTTATTTCGCGTCAACCAGTCCTAACGATAGGCATGTATCCACGATTGGATTAGCACTCTCATATTAAATAATGGTTCAAATGGCTCTGAGCACTATAGGACCTAACATCTGAGGTCATCAGTCCACTAGAACTTAGGACTACTTAAACCTAACTAACCTAAGGAGATCACGCAGATCAATGCCCAAGGCAGGATTTGTACCTGCGACCGTAGCAGTCGCTCGGTTCCGGAATGAAGCTCTTAGAAGCACTCGGCCACCGCGGCCGGCTAGCACTGCAATATTCCTAAACGACTAGCCCCCGTCATCATGCCAATATTAGTCTGTAGGTAAGGTCACTATGGAGATTGCCTCCATGCAAAACTCCAAGTACTGAGTCAGAGATAAACAGAGACTACCTTTGTTGAAGTGGGGGGTAATCCATATATTAACCTCCTCCTAAATGGGATCTCATGCATAAATAGTCTCCTTTAGTATATTACGTCCCAGCACACAGAACTCTGGCACTACCTTCCATATTTCCATAACTGTCAGAGGCTAGTGGTAGTAATCTCCTCGCCGGCCGAAGTGGCCGTGCGGTTAAAGGCGCTGCAGTCTGGAACCGCAAGACCGTTACGGTCGCAGGTTCGAATCCTGCCTCGGGCATGGATGTTTGTGATGTCCTTAGGTTAGTTAGGTTTAACTAGTTCTAAGTTCTAGGGGACTAATGACCTCGGCAGTTGAGTCCCATAGTGCTCAGAGCCATTTGAACCAGTAATCTCCTCATTTATTCCCACACGTTTCAATGTATGTAATCCGTTCACCCTTTTTTATGTAGCTTTCATCTAGGTATTTGTTATTCATAGACATCTACTCCCTCATATCCTCCACAGAGTTAAATTATTCTTGAAGATTGAGCATGGAAAATGTTTTCAGAATTAATTCCTCTGAATCTCTTACTTAACTACCTTTGTTGCTTGCTGCCCTATCTCGGTTATCAGTTGGTAGGAGTCGCTTTGCATGCCGTGTAGCTGTGTTCAATAAAGTTATACTGACGGAAGGGTCCTAGCAATAAGGACGCTTGTATGAAAAGAGGGATTACAAACCGGCTTCTGCTTAGATTGCCTGAGAAAGAAAAAAATGAGGATAGATTAAGGGTTGTTGGAAAGTAAGAAGAAGATGATAGTCCATCAAAGGCAGTTAACTCTTACCAGCCCCCACCACCGGAATCCCATTTGTTAATGGGGCTTCAACCCGGAGAAATTATGTTCGTATTGTTTTGTAAAACGCTATTTATCAAAGTGTACTACAAGATTATTTTCCTCGACATGTAATAAGTCACACAAAACAACTGAGCGGGGAAGGCAAAGACAGTGATCATAGTTCTCTAGTTGTCGGATACTCTCCTAAGTCTTACTATCGAAGTATCGTTCTATGCATTAACTTTTTGTCTAAATCGTCAAATTCCTTCGATTTCCGTTTTCATTAGTATTCCTGTCTTCGATAATCAAAACACCTGCACATGTCTACAGATAAAGCCGAAGTTGCTGCATTCTTAATACAAAATACAGTGGATTCTGAAATACCTCAGGGCTCTTCTTATATCATTTTATGAACTTCCGCAAAATTGATTTCATTCATGTCTACTTCGCTATTGGTAATATCAGTAGAAAATCTTCATATCTTCATATCTTCGATGTGAAAATCTTTGTTCTGTAACGTCTTGTCACCATTTACGCACACCTACCGGTGTAGGCCCTTGTCCTGCATTACTTACGCTAAGAAACACAAGTCAGTGCATCATTTTACGGAAGATAAAACAAAACAAAGAAGACAGAAAATATCTGAAGTACAAGGCAAAGGACAATGCAGTGAAATCAGATATGATTCAAAAAATTCGCTACAGATTTTTAAGAAAATGGTTGTTGTTAAAGAAGGCAGAACTAATAATCTCTTCTTAAAAGGAACTTACTGGCGAGTAAGATAACTGCCACCACTTGCGACGTTTGTCACACATCTAAGGAAAAAAAATTTTTTCGCAGTGTATTCACTTTAGCTCCAATAAATAGAGACAACAAATTTAAATCAAATAAGCACTTTACACAGGCCACACTTATCTAAACAGGAGCATCGCCTCATTCCCTGTCTTCAAATTCACTGTCGTTTGTTTTGGCTAGATTTATCATAATAGATTCCATTATGCTGTCTTTTACACCTTGGCTTAAAGCTTCTTGCAATGCTTCCGTAAGTTCTACGCACATTGTCCCGTCATGCTAAGTAACTTTGTCTAGAGTGTCACCGAGCGAGGTGGCGCAGTGGCTAGCACACTGGACTCGCATTGGGGAGGACGACGGTTCAATCACGCGTCCGGCCATCCTGATTTAGGTTTTCCGTGATTTCCCTAAATCACGCCTGGCAAATGCCGGGATGGTTCCTTTGAAAGGGCACGGCCGACTTCCTTCCCTGTCCTTCCCTAATACTGAGACCGATGACCTCGCCGTCTGGTCTCCACTCCCAAACAACCCAACCCTCTAGAGTGCCATACTGAAGCTTCTCGATATCAGCAAGTTCAAAAGTAGTGTTTTATCGATCTGTGACTTTGTTTGTGAGACTGCTTGAAATCAAGAATGTAAGCTACAAAACAAGCCTCATACAGTCGATGACCTTATTTCCATTCGCCAGGAAACTGAAGTTTTGCCGAATGAAATGTTGGAGGGAGCCGTGCGTAACTTCTTGGAGTGGAACCAAATTTGTGTCTGGCAAGAAGGACGTCACCTCAACGTCGTTATTTTCTGAAACTAATTAAGCTATGTAGATTTCAAAAATGGCCATCAAAGTACTATTACTGAATGCTACATTTTTTAAAAATTTAACTAGCTTTAGCTGTTCAGTACTGGAAAGTATGCATCTCCTCTGCTCGAACTTGTACAAATTGTATGATATACCACATATTGCTGCCCCCATCTTTTTCTTCTTATTCTTGCGTTACGGCCTCTGTAGGACTACGGGTAGCCCCTTCGTGGACTGCATTTTCCTCTTCTTCTCCCAGAACCTCTTCATTCTTTGTCTTCTTCTATCCCGCTCTTCTTCCGAGATCTTCCATGTCCGTTTCTACTGACAGCTCCACTACGTGACACTGTAATCTTTTCCTGTATTCTGCTCAGTCATTGATCTCCGTCATATTGGTCGGTGTATATTTGTTCCACCAGTTTTCCTTTCTTTCGACCTTGATTCCCAATTCCAACCAGTCCTTCCGAAGTTAAACAACCCACATGGTTCCTGTCTTTCCCCTTGTCTTCCCTGTTGTTTCCCACACTGTCTTCATCATTCTGTCCATACTCATCGTAACTACATGTCCAGCAAACCTTGCTCTTTTGAGTCTGAGTTCCCTGGATATTGTTGTCATGTTCTGGTACAATTCTTCCCTAGGTCTCCGCATCTACCTCTGTCCAATTCTTTTGGGACCTAGTATTTTTCTTAGTATTTTTATCTCTTCTTTCTCTAGTTGTTCTGCCCCATTTCTTCCTAGTGTCATCGTCTCAGGAGCATGTAATACTGCATTCCTCACCGTTGCCTTGTAGTGGCTTATCTTTGCCTCTGTGCATATATTCTTTTTATTGTATATCTCTCTCGTCATGCAGAAGGCTGACCTCATTTTCTTTATCCGCTCAGTTATTCCCTCCTTGCTCCTTGTTGCATACATAGTTCCGCGTAGTCAGCACGTACACAACTTTCCCACTAGAGAGCGCCCCGCTAAGCACAACAGCGCAGGCGCAGTGTTCATCCGTCTCTGCACTACGAGATGGCGCTGGCATAGAGACGGACCATATTCTGCTTCCGCTGATCCGCGTATTAATATGTAATGCAGACAATGAGATTGCTGCTAAAGTAGAACATTTTCTCCTCGTTGATCACACTTGCACAGTGGTACATGAACGCGCGAGGTATTATACTGAGTGTACAGACCTCCGTTTAGTCAGTCTGCATTTGTCTTCACCAGTCTGTGCCAGTCTGCATTTGTCTGCACCACTCTGTACCAGTCTGCATTAGTCTGTACCAGTCTGAACGAGTTCTACATTTGTCTATAACAGTCTGTAGTCAAGTTTCAGTTTGCGCCTGATAAGATTACCACATTCCTGTACATAGCCATGAAGAGAAATGTATAGACACTTTGTCAAGTATCAGAGATATATGTCAGATTAAGATTAACGTACAAGTGCCAAAGGAACTTCAGATGGTCAATTGTAAATAGCATCCAGAACCCAATTAAGTAATTTATATGCTTGTTATTATTTTAATAAATGTGTGTAAAAATTAATCAAGTTCTGTTTAAAGTTGGTCACCGTCAATCTGCTATTCTAACTGTGCAAGTGGCATTTCTATCGTCTGACCTAACGGCAGAAGATAAACACGCCATGATAAGACCACGAGGAATATTGCTGACACTCGCCTACTTTGTTAGAGCCACAAGTCAAATAATCTGATGGTGTGTGTACTGAAGGTCTTACAGTACGCACACCACACTCTTGTTCCTTCCTGTTATAGATTCTCCCAGTATTTAAATTTGTCCGCCATTTGCACAGTGCCTTCCGGTGTTTCCCAGTCTGTAGTGGTATTTAACGTCTTTGTCTTTTCTAGGCCATCCTCAGTCACACCTTTTTGGCTACCTTACTTGTTGAGTTGTGTCCTTGCATCTTCTTCAGTCTCACTTCCTATTGCTATGTCGTCTATTGTCCTTTTTGTCCCCGACATGGGTCTTCGGTATTCCCGTTTCCTCGTTTATTGCTCCCCACTGCCTGATCACTTCATCCAGTGCTATATTGAACAACAATGGTGACAATCCATCTCCCTGTTTAACACCAGTCTTGATCTCTAATTCTTCTAACAGTGCTCCTCTGAATCTCCCTTTGCTTTTGTGTCTGTCAGAATTTCTTTTATGAGTTCTTGTGTAGTTCCATCAAGTCCTCTGTTTTTCAGGTTCCTAATAAGAGTCTATCTGTCGATGGAGTCATATGCCTTTGTGAAGTCCACGAAGATTATTACTGTCTTTTTGTTCTTTAAGGCCCTATGTTCTATCAGTTGCTTCAGAATAAATATTTGTTCTATACAACCTCTTCCCTTCCTGAATTCCGCTTGGTAGCCGCCAACTGTACTTTCTACCTGTTCTTCTACTCTCTTGAGCAATAGTTTTGACAGCACCTTGTATCCGACCTCTAGTATCGATATTCCTCTGTAGTTATTTGCATCTCTCTTCTCCCCCATCTTATGTATTGGTATTGCAATTGCATTCTTCCATCCTTCTGGCAACTTCTTTGTTCTCCAGATCTGGTGAATTATGTTGGTCATGTTGTCTATTGCTTTGTTGCCTCCCCATTTTATCATCTCGGCTGCTATGCCATCTTCTCCAGTTGCCTTATTATTTTTTAGATCGCTTATGGCATGTTCGACTTCATCCCCGGTTGGAGGGCGCGGCTCTCTGTCTTCTGTGTTAGTCCCCAGTTCCAGCTCTTCTTCAGGCGGTTCACAGATCAGCAGATCGTGAAAGTTCTCTGCAAAAATCCGACAGTTCTCCTTCTCTCTAACAGGCAGCTCCCCTTTCTTATCTCTTATAAACAGTTCTCTACCCTTGTATCCAATCAGGCCCCTTTTGAATTTCCCGAAAAAGTGTCTGCTGTTGGTTTTCCTGAAGTTGGTCTCAATCTCGTCCAGTTCCTGCTTCATCTTCTGTCTTCTGGTCCATCTTATTGTTCGGGCCGCTTTCTTTCTTGCTCCTAAGAGAACTTCCCATTTTTCTGGGTCCTTCTTGCTGCTCCAGTCTCTCCAGGCTTTTCTGCGTGTTTGTACCGCTTCCTCACATTCCTTGTTCCGCCACCTGTGCTTCCGTTCCTTTTCTTCCTTTCTCCATAGTTCAACCTGTTTCGGCATATTTCGCTTCATGTCGTCCCATTCATTGAACAATTCTTTCCGTATATATGGATCGACTGTGTCTTAATCTGTCTCTGCCTGTTTTCTGTTCTTCTATTCGTCTGTGACCGAGCGAGGTGGCGCAGTGGTTAGCACACTGGACTCGCATTCGGGAGGACGACGGTTCAATCCCGTCTCCAGCCATCCTGATTTAGGTTTTCCGTGATTTCCCTAAATCGTTTCAGGCAAATGCCGGGATGGTTCCTTTGAAAGGGCACGGCCGATTTCCTTCCCCATCCTTCCCGAAACCGAGCTTGTGCTCCGTCTCTTATGACCTCGTTGTCGACGGGACGTTAAAATAAAATACACTAACCGAACTATTCGTCTGTGGCAGTCTGTCCCTGTTTGGAATCCAAAGGCACTTAACTCCTGTAAGATACTGATCCGATTCTGTTCTTGTGTTCTTCCTGACCTTTGTGTTCATGATCTCTTTAGCATTTGTCCAGCTGATTGCCATGTGGTCAATTTGAAATTCCCCAAGGCGGGTGCATGGGTTTGCCCATGTCTTTTCCTTACACAGTTTGCCCCTGAAGTGTGTTGTTATCAATCTCATTTTGTTTTCTCGACACGGTTCAATTAGTCTTTCTCCGTTTTTGTTTGTCCACTGGTGTGCAGGGTACTCGTCCACTACTCCTTTATGTTGCTTCTCTCTTCCAATCTGTGCATTATAATCTCCTACGAGTATATTTACATGTCTATATGGCATGTTTTTCAGTGTATCACCTAGCTTTTCCCAGAAATCTCCAACTTCCTTGTCTTTGCTGTTCATGTCTTTTTTAGGTGCATGTCCATTTATTATTGTATACTTTTTGTTCCCTGCTTGAAAATGTCAGAGTTGATACCTTTTCTGACCTGCTCTTCATTTCATTTGTGCTATCCTCGTATCTCTTGCCTACTATGAACCCTGTACCAAAGCATCTAAGTGCATGTCTTTCCTTTCCCACTCTAACTCCTGGTTTCGCCTTCAGTATTATGAAGCCTTCTGACTCCACTGTATCTTCATCAGTGTATCTTGTTTCTTGGATCACTAACATTCCAATGATTCTCTCTTTCATCTCATCTATTACCTTTTTAAGATTACCAGTCTTAATCATTGTCTGTACATTTATGGTTCCAATACTGAAATTCTTTTTAGTTTTAATCTTCTTTGCGGTTCTTGGGAGCTCCGACTCTCCTCTTATGCACTTTTTGACAGGTCCCCCAGAATCCAAATGCCTGCTTGCGTCGACCTTGGTCAACAGGGGGTGTCCCCCTAGGGTAATCTGGATTCCATAGTGCGATCGATTCCATGAGCTAAAAAATTTTTTTTTTCATGGGACGGCTCGTGCCCGTCCAGTTATACGATTGAAGTTGTTAGCCCCAGAAGGGACACAGACGCCTTTGGTAGCCGCCCCTAACATGGAGTACAGACGCTACCTGATATGTTTCAGTGGCCCTTCCACTCTCTCTCTCTCTCTCTGCCGTTGGGAAGCGACGTGCCTCTTCTGCCTTCGAGACCGTTGGCTGCCCCCATATATTTGACAACTACAGTTGGTACACGACCAACGATAGCTTGCACTGTGACCTGTATCACTTCATTCTGTGTTGGAAGCAAACAGTAGTGTTGCCGACAAGCTGAATCTTGTGTATACCATTATTTTTGTGTTTAGCCTTTGACAATGCCACTATGGATCTAGTATAGTGAGACATTTTCTCATCAAACAGATCTGAAGATGGTCATTATAGACCGAAACCGCTTGTCTGATGACATAAAAATTCGTGAGCATAGACGTGAACTAAAGGAAATTTATTCTACAGAATACTTTATCCGTTCCTTTTCATATGTCTCAAATGTTAATATCACTTTTATAATTCGTAACACATCACGTTTGGGGACAGAGATAAAACAATAACAATAAATATAATTTCAACTACAAAAATCTACCAAAATCTCGCAGTATTCAGGCAATCGAAATCAAAATAGCAACATCACCGATCCAGTAGTGCGTCATATTTAGATACTTTTCAAAATAGCGTCTTAGGCTACCTTGTAGTGGATTAAGGAATTCTGGCTCAGAATCCTGTTTTCTCATTCTCTCTAGCCATTCTCTGTAGCCTACTACACAATTAATCTTTTGTTGGTCAGTCCAAGTCCTAGGCAAAGCCGTTTTGAATGATTTGAGAATAACGATAGCGTGGACAGTCTTTTTTCTCGAGAATATATACCTCGAGTTGACGATGTTTTAGTACACTCTCATCTAGTAATACAATTGACAAGTTGTGTGCCGTCACCAGATAATACAGTAGGTCATTAGTGGGAAATTGAGCACCATACACATTTTCACTGGCATAACTTCGTGCAGTCTGCATAAGACTGGAACAATCATGGGGGTGCAACCGCAGCTGAGGATTGTGTCACACTTTCCCTTACTTTTTTCAGCTCTTTTTCGAAACTAGACAACTGTGAAGACAGATTTTATTGCCAAACCGGGACCAGTTTGTTTAAATTGTTTAAGTTCATAAATGTGTTCAGGTTTTGAAATCTCATTTATTGCAAAGTATTTATTCACAGACCGTTGCGTCACTAACGATAACTCTTCCCTAATAGACTTATCAGTGTGCTTATCTTTGTTATCTATCCCTTCGTAATAATTACTGCTAAAGGTATGCATCTGGTCATCGAATTGTAATTTTAAATTATTTGTGTGTTCAGTAGCGAAATGTTTTACATTAGACTGAAGTATATGTACAGTGTTTTGGAGCCTGCTATATTCACTAGTGCGTTTATCTATAGTAGTAGACAAATAATGACTAATATTAGATAATTTTATTACATTGATAGCTAACGTTCGTTGCTGTTGCTTCAAATTTTTATTCTCTTAAGGTATTGGCCTTACACATAGGAAAAAGGTACTAAACTGTTACTGCAAATCAGATACAGTCGATGATAGCTCTGAAAATTGTGTTGTGATATTTTTACCTGCTTCACTGAAATATGAGTTCAGTTCGTCTGATATCATTGTAGCAATTTCATTTTTAAACGTAGTCATTTCATCATTAGTGGTCACATAGCTTATAACTTTTGCAACATTTATTGTGTATCGAGTTCTGTTAAAGCTTATACAGGCTGAAGGTTAAACCATTGCCCTCGCGATCTGTTCGTTACTTGTAGTGTCACTTTCTCACTGCTCATTGGTTTCACACACAGCAACATTAATATTCTCCACGTTTGGATTAATTCCTATTTCGTTACTTTCATCTTGTGGAGATCTGTTACCAGAATTTGTTTATGCTATTTTTTTTATCACTTTTGACCATAAAAGAGGAAGATTAATACATTGCAATAAAGCGTTTTTTTTGTAACAGATTACATAAACAGACAATGAAAAATATTAATGCTCTTTAAATTACCACAATACTAACTGGTTTTTTTCGATATTGAAAAGGTCCATTACTTGTGAAATGTAACAAGATCATCCATCTTGGACCAGCTAACTGTTAACTGTATTGTTCTGATATTTGAATAAAGTAATTTAATATTTCATCCTAGCGCTTACTACTTCAAGCAGTACAGAGCAATAATGAATTCTCTCTTCCTTCACACATTTTCATTCTGCTTCGGCTTCTTAATTTCTCTTTACAGATCTCATTGCCTATTTTATTTTCTAATTCAGTCCACTGTGCTTACTTTCCGATTAATTTGTATGTTCATTCCATAATGCTGTGAGAGATCGCCCGATCATAAAAGAAAAATAAACAATTAGAAGCATAAATAAATTATAGTTTTATTCAGTAGACATTATTTAACAGTCGCCAGTGTGAGTTGACTTCCACCTCCGCTTATTAAGTAAGTACTGAAGCAGTGAAGTAATGCACTTCGGATTATCCCAGAACGGTGTTAGGTGCAGCGCAACTAAATATGTTGACCGACGTAAGTTTTGAAAATGCTAGTTGCATACCACGATCAGGTAACCACTTTATGCTGTGTAATTTGTTAAAATACTCGGACTTTTTCTTCGAATGGCTGCAGGTTCAGGTTGTACATAAGAGAAAATTCCTGCAAAAATTAGTCATGAATTCACGCCACTGGCGGATTGGTGCCATGTCTAAATGTTGCGTCGCTCCCACAAAAAGCTGAAAACTGGAACGGCCAGTACAATGATTGTTAACATAAATATGTGGTAAAGTATTCAAGTACATTTTGAATAAATGGGACGTAACCATTTTAGAAATTATTCAGAACTAGAGAGAATGATGCTTACATGACAAGATCAGGATGGTAAAAGACAGAGGCGAAAAGCCCGCCATCTCCTAGCTGCCCTCGAAAAAAAATTGCAGCTATATGCTCGTTTATTTGTACAGATTGTATCAACATTGGCAAATGAATTCTTTCTATCTTAATCAAACTGTCAGTTACATGTTCCTTTGCGCAAGTATAGACCAAATTTTACACGAGAAATGTTGTATTCGCTAAACGGGTTTTAAACCTGCCGCTTCGTCTATTTTATTCCCTATGCTTTCAGAATTTCGAATAATGTATTCCAGTCAACACAGTCAAAAGTCTTCTCTCCAACTACAAATCTTAAATGTAAGTTTGCCTTTCCTCGACCTGTCTTTTAGGATATGTCGTAGGGACAGTACTGCATAAACTGTTACTACATTTCTCTTGCTATAACCAGTCGCAGTTTACATCCTCTATAATTCTGCCCTCATCATAAAACTCATCTACTGCTTTTATTGTCTCATTTTCTGACATAATTTGCACAGCATCGCCTTGTTCAATTCGATTGCATTTTGTGAGCCATGTTTTACTTTTATAGATCATCTTATAATCTCTTTTCCAGATATTATCCATTAGGTTCAGCTGTTCATTCAACACCATGTTGTCTTTCACAGATTTCGAAGTTGTTAGCAAACATTAAAGTTTTTATTTCACCTCTCATATCTTTAGTTCCATTCACAAATTTCTCCTTGGTTTCCCTTACAATTTTCTTTATGTACAGATTAAACATCAGGGATAAGCTACAATTTGGCCTCACCTCCTTGTCACTATTCCTTCCCTTTCATCTCCTTCGACTCTTATATCTGCATTTCCATTTCTGTATAAGTTGCCAATAATCTGTCACTTCCTGTATTTATCCCAGCTACCTCCAAAATTTCTGAGTGTGTATTGTACTCAACATCCTCAAAAGCTTTCCCTCTATCAACAAGATATATCTTTTAAGATAGATGATGGGGTCAGTATTACCTCGATTGTTGGTAAATTTATCCATAACCCAAACCGATATTCCCCAAGATCGGTATGTACCAATTTCTCCATTCTTCTGTAAGCAACTCTTGTTAGTGTTTCCAAACAACAACTTATTACACTGACGGTTCGTTAGATTTCACATCTGTCAGCACCTCATACATTCCTTTAACTGGGATTCTAGCAGTTTTCTTAAAGCCTGGGGGCTGCACTTTCTTGCGCATCTGGTGGGGTAATGTTTGATGGCTGACGCTCCAAAGGATCTCAGCAATTTTGAATGCATGTCTTCTTCTCTAAGGTCATAGAAGTAAACAACGGTAACATACGCATTGTGCATAAATAACTAAAAATAGTAACTGTTGTAAGATTACACGGTTTCAGGACTGTCATTGGAAGCATTCACATTGAATATCTGGGACAATGGGTACAGAGAGATTTAAAGAAGATCGCACGTAACCAGTAAGGAAATACAAGATGGAGAACACTTAGGAAATATAGTCGACCCACAAAAGAGGTATCTTACAACACTCTTGTTCGACGAATAATGGAATACTGTTCTGCAGTCTAGGATCTGTACGGGACAGGGTTGATAGAACTGTTGAAGGGAATGGATAATATCCAGAAAATAACACCGTGTTTCGTGACAGAATCACGTAATAAGCGATACGCCATCAAGAGAAAGCTCGGCCAGCTCCAGTGGCAGATGCTTCAGAAGAGTCGTTCTGCATCACGGTGCGGTATAACTGTTAAAATTCCAAGGACATACATGCCTAGACAAGCCAACGAAATATTGTTTCGTTTGTGAGGTCATGAAGACAAAATTAGAAAGACTGGAGATCACAGGGATGCTTGCCCACAATAGTTCCTCACGCTGACCATTCGCCACTTGGAAAAGAGGGGGGGGGGGGGGGGGGACTGACAGTGGCGCTCGAGGTACCATCCACCACACACTATAAAATGGTTTGCGGAGTATTGGCGTAGATGTAGTTGACACTGGCTTATGGTACTCCTGAAGCTACTATTACGTCTGAAGATTACTCAATGTTAAGAAAGACGAGCAATGTTCATTTCCTAGGAACTCTTCAATCCGTTCTTAAAGATGGTTTTATATTCTGTACTCTCATAAAGTGTTCACTCGACGGCAATTGTCTTACCAGTTGCCTTTAGGAAATCAAAAGACGTTGCATCATCTACTTACCAGTATCTACTGCCCGATCGTGTGGAGAAACAGATAAAGCTGGATTTCATATCCTCGTTGTTTGTCGAATTTATGTTGATTCCTACTGAATATACTTTCTATCTGCATAAAGCTCATAATAAACGAACATAAAATATATTCTGCAATTCTACTACGTACTGTCGTCACGAATGTATTTCTATGGTAACACGTGCGAATGTGTTACAAAGCCTAAACGATAAGTGAAACATATCAAACCCAACTGATCGAAATGTAGCAGCAGCGGGTGCTGACCTTTACCGAGTTTTTACACGGTTTAGGTGAAATGGTGATGCGAAAATAGAGTGACGTGCAACGTCATTGGACCGAACTGAATATTATATGAATACAGTTGGCATCCCTGAGGGCTACGTTACCCCTGGCAGCCCTGCGTGTGTGGAACGCTGTCAGGCGTGTGTGGCGGCAGGCGCAGTCCATTGGAAACTCAGCTACTGTGCTACCAACCCCCAGCCGGCAGGCAGGCCGTTCGTAAACAAAGCTCGGGTTTCGGGGCGTAACGAGACAATTAGAGCGGCCGCGCGACATCTGGTGGACGGCGCTGGGTGGGCCGACCGCCGCCTGCTGGGACGAGCTCCACTGCTGGGATGGCTGCGCTGTGCTCTGCACTGTGGTGTGGGTAATGACGCACAGCGGGCGTTCGCAGCCGCTCCGTGCCGTTCTTTCTGCGCAGCCGGATGGCCGGCAGCGTGGGTCCGACATCAAAGCGCGCCGCAGACTCGCTCTATTCTTCTGCCTCTTCAAAAGGTCAGATTTCACTTTGATATGAAGTTAATTAAGGTGGTGCCAAAACATTTCATTTCTCCTGCCGCCGCCGCCACGCAGCATTTATTCGAGTGAAGAACGTTGTCTAGTGTTCCGAATGGAAGAAAGAAAAATTCGTCCTTCACCAGGCCGGGCAGCTATTGATAACCAAACTCGTTCAGTCATAAGCAATAGTATATATTCGTACCAGCTGTAACCGACCACGTTTCGCTGTGGTTTTGTCTGCTTAAATACAATAGAAAGAAAAAAGAAAACACCGCGATCCTAATATGTATGCGAACTGGAAATATATAATAATTTTCTTCTCCCCCCTTCTCCCTTCATTGCCCATCTCCACCTCCTTTCGCCTCTATCTCTACCCATCATTTCCTTCCACCCTCTCTCTCCGTCTCCTTCTGTCCCCTCTCTCTGTTCACCTTCTCCTTCTGATTTTCTGTGTTCAATTCCTCTCACCCCTGTATCCGTCTCTTCTTCCCCACTCTCTCTGACCCTGAGCGTTGTTTATTGTTATTGCAAAATCGGATTCTGTACCAGTATTCTAATCGTAAAGCAATAAGCTGTAAACACAACTTTCTGTTTGCTAACAAAGTTTCACTACTTCATACACTATAAGTGTCTATACTTTTATTACAGTGATGTGAAAAAATTTAAAAAAAATCAGAAAGCTATATTTTTAGATTTTTGGTAACAATATTTTCCCCCTTTATAAAGGGTGATTCTCAAAGATTTGCAAATATTCTAACATTGTAACACTAAAGAAAAAATTTCATGTAAACATATGTCAGCAAATGTTTAGTTATGTAATTACGGTTAATAAAAGGTTTTGCCTGAAATTTAGCAACTTCGCTAATATGAAGCCATCGAAAAACTGTGCGAGGTTAAAATAAAGCACAATTTCCATTTATTTTGTTGTTATGGGTCCGGTGAATCTAATAAAACATGTCCCAGACGTGTATCTGCACTAATTTTCCGCAACATTCAGAGAAGCAACGACGTAATTTCATACATTTTTCTATTTATTAACTACCTGACGCAATTTCTTTTTAAATTCCAGTCAACTGCACAAAGTTTTCAACAGAAGTTGTAGATAATTTAATTTGGGAAAAATTATGATAATAAAGTTAACTGGAATTGTATGAATGTGTCAGACAATCTTTTATTAATACCATAGCACACGTGGATTAATGTTAAACCAGAAAAATTAAAGATGAATGGTAAGGAAGTTGTACAGTGTAGATACACACAGAGCATAGCTCAATCAAAGCAAATGCTAGGTTCAAGAATCATGAAAGAAGGTTGCGTACATGGAAGAGACTGGATACACTGGGAGGTTTCAGACTGATTGTATAATTGTAAGATAGAGATTTCGGAACCAGGTTTTGAATTGCAAGACATTTCTAGGGACAGATGTTGACACTGACCACAATTTATTGATTATGAAGTACAGATTAAAACCGAATAACTATAAAAAGTTAGGAATTTAAGGAGATAGTATAACACTACAACGGCATTTACTAGCTTATGTAATCAAATACCAAGTTTGGGTTATTATGTACTATGCCCCAACAGTACAAATAGTCCTGTCACGGAAAAGCCACGTATAACACTACCATCTGCTACTGCTGTACCATAACCTTAAGGCTGGAGGCAGGTTGTGAAATAAAACTATCTTGCTAAAGCAATTATGGCATAACGCAACAGAGCAGTGTTACCCTCTGAGAGGAATTTTGTTATATTGACTGCGTTGTAACTAACGGAGGTGGCTTATAGGAAGTGAAATTCAGACTTATGTAAATATTTAAACAATAATAAATAATATTTAACCTATCCACACTGTTCAAAGAATAAGGAAAACGGTCGTCAACCTAATTAGGCAATGAAAGATTAACGTTCTTGTTTAAGAAAGTAGGTATGAGTAACTTTAACGGAAGAACACAACCTATACTTTACCACAAGCGAGTGCAATGAACTCTGACACTTGCATATGTTAACGCTAAGGATGGAACTAACAGCTAGAGCAGCACAAACTATTTGCAAGAATGTATCAGTTAACGGAACACACTATTACTTTCAAGGCTTATTCAAACCGAATAAGTTTTATAACATTACTATTAATATTCACTGCAGAATCATAAATTGGACATAGGTTAAGTCTCTCTCAGTTAAATACTTTACTATTTAAAACGAAAGTTAATTGGAATCCAATTACAGGCTGCTTCTCGCTATCTTTCGAATAAAGAAGTTATTGTTTTCATTAATAGTGGTCTTCCCGTTACTTGTTACCTACCATTAGGACAATAGACAAACTGTGGATCCTGTTATACTATTAATATGCACTTCCAAAACACAATAGATACAAACACTTAGAAAACATGAATATATAGCTATCCACTATTGCCGTTTTCCACTCTTACTACAGTGAAACATAATTTTGACAAGTTTGCAAGAAACTGACTCACCTTTTAAAATATACTACAGGCAGCACTATGATGATTAACTAAGCAACACTTTATAAGCCTCATTTTTAAGAGCTTTTAATCTTTAAAAGAAACTGCAAATTGTCTTTATTACTACAGTCTTCTACTTTCAAGTAAATGATTAAATAGGTGACTTTGAAACTCCACAAAACTTTAAATTAGACTGTTTCCATCCCTGGGAGGCTTTCACAAGACTACATTTACTACCCCCCAGAATTCCACTAAATCCACAGTAAATCTGAACGCTCCCTTCTTACCCAAAGATCAAACAACATTATTTAATGTTCTGAGGCTTTCATTTTTTCCCACAAACTAGGACACTCGGTAATCATAGTTTAAATGGGGGGGAACCTGAGAGGTGATGTGATAAGGAAACAAACAAGGTAGGCACATGAATTCAGTTATAAGTTACCTTATATTTGTGCACACTAAAACATCCAATAAGCTGATCCTGCACTGTACATTATTATAGCATTCTGATACAGTGATTGCCCAATGTGGTGGCAACTGCATGTTGATAGGTGGATTTGCAGGCAGAATTGCTGGACTCTATCCCTTCTTGGTGGCGATGCTGGATACCAATTCCAGAATCGTTCCAGCTATTTATCCATACATCCGAGGCATTGGAAAGTGGCAGAAAAAGCCTCTCTCGTAACCAGCACAATATACAACTTTTACATGGCAGTGCACAGTTTTGTAGCTCGTCCCCGATTGAATCTTGTTCCACCTTCTCTACCTAGGCCAACCACAATTTGCGCGCACTACACAGTTCCGGTCCCGTGGGGAACCACTACACCGTTTTACATACAGGATAACTAAGAACCCTAAGTGAGGATCAGCAGTTTACATAACAGCAACCAAACACATTAAATAAAGCAGAACATTTGCACATATTGACATTTCTACAAAAAATTATTCACACAGAAATTACAATTATATATGCAAGTTTTGTTCCCTCCAAATGGGACAAAGAATTTAAATGACAGATATACTACATTTCATAGAATCAAACCGCGACATCAAAGTTTTAATAAAGAAAGTATACAATTATATGTTATCAATTCAAACACATTTACAGATACTCAATGTTATAATATTAAACGAAAACAAAAGGCAAAATAATTCCGTACAGCATTATAGCTATGGTGTTACAATGGGACCTAGATAAGGCGAAAGAACCAGAGATTGTAGAGAGTTCCAGATGGAGCATTAGGGAATGCTTGCCAAGAACAGACAAAACGAATACAGTAGAAGATAAATGGGTGCTCCTGAGAAATTAAATAGTGAAGACAGCAGAGCATCGAGTAGGTAAAAAGACGAGGGCTAGTAGAAATCCTTGGATAATACAAGTAATATTGAGTTTAACTGATGAAACGAGAAAATATAAAAATGCAGCAAGTGAAGCAGGCGAAAAGGAATACCAACGTCTAAAAAAATAAGACTGGTAGTGCAAAATAGCTAAGAAGTAACAGATAAAGGACAAGTCTAAGGACTCTGAGGTATATTTCACTAGGGGAAAGACAGATGCCACTTAACGAAAATTAAAGATATCCTTGGAGAAAAGAGAAACACCTGTATGAATATCAAGACCTCAGACGGGAAACCAGTCCTAAGCAAAGATGGGAAACGAGGAAGGTGGGACGAGTGTATTAAGGGTCTATACAAGGGAGATGTACTTGACGGCAATATTATGGAACTGGAAGAAGACATACATGAGATGAGAGATATAATACCGCGTGAAGAATTTGACAGGGCACTGAAGGAGCTAAGTCGATATAAGGGTCCGGGAGTAGAGCATATTACGTTAGAACTACTCATAGCCTTGGCAGAGCCGGCCGTGACAAAACTCTTCCATCTCGTGAGCAACTTGCATTAGACAGGAGAAATACCCTCAGACTTCAAGAATAATATAATAACTCCAAATTCAAAGAAAGCAGATGATGACAGTTGAGAAAATTACCGAACTCTCTGTTTAGTAATTCAAGATTGCAAAATATTAACACGAATTCCTCACAGAAGAATGGAAAAACTAGTATGAGTCGACGTCAGGGGAGATCTGTTTGTGTTCCAGAAAAATGCAGGAACACGTGAGGCTGTACTTACCCTACGACTTCTAATAGAAGGTGAGTTAAGGAAAGGCAAAATAACGTTTATAGCATTTGTAGATCTAGAAAAAGCTTTAGACAATGTTGTCTGGAATACCATCTTTTAAATTTTAAAGGGGCAGGGGTATGGTACAGGAAGCGAAAAGCATAAGAGTCGAGGAGCATGAAGGGAAGAAGTGGTTGAGGAGGAAGTGAGACATGGTTGTAGTCTATCTCGATATTATTCAGTCTGTGTATTGAGCAAGCAGTAAAGGAAACGAAAAAATTGGTGTAAGAAGTAGAGTCAAGGGAGAAGTAATAAAAATATTGAGGTTGGCCGATGACAGTGTAATTCGGTCAAAGACAGCAAATGACGTGGAAGAGCAGTTGAACATAATGGACATATGCAATGATGGGATGATTAGACTAGGAAATGAGACACTAAAATTAGTAGATGAGTTCTGCTATTTGGGCAGCAAAATAACTTTTGATGCTAGAAGCAGAGCCGATATAAAATACAGGTTGGCAATGGCAAGAAAAGTGTTTCTCAAGAAGAGAAATTTGCTAACGTAGAGTATACATTTAAGCGTCAGAAACTCTTTCCCGAAAGTATTTGTATGGATTGCAGTCATTTGTGGATGTTAAATATGGACTATAAACAGTTTAGACAAGAGGAGAATAGAAGCTTTTAACATGTCGTGTTGCAGAAGGATGTTGAAAATTAGATGGATAGATCATGTAACTAATGAGGAAGTATTGAACAGAATTGGTGAGAAAAGAGATTTGTGGCAGAACCTGACTAGAAGAAGGGATTGGTTGGTAGGGCACATTCTGACATCAAGTATCATCAATCTAGTACTGAAAGGAAGCGTGGGGGAACAAAGCATAGAGGGAAACCATGAGATGAATACAGTAAACACTCAGAAGGACGTAGGTTGCAGTAATCAAGGATGAATAGACTTACCAAGGCTAGACTACAGAGCCTCCACCAGCTTGAACGTCCCCTGCTACCATGCTGGGTCCATGGATTCATGAAGTTGTCCATTCGCTCGATACAATTTGAAACGAGACTCGTCCGAGCAGGCAATATGTTTCGTGTCACCAACAGTCCAATGTCGCTGCGGAAGGGTTGCACTTCTGTCACGTTGCACGATTCTCTTCAGTCTTCGCTGCACCATTCATTGCAGGATTGTCTTGCGGCCGCAGCGATGTCGGAGATTCGATGTTTTACTGGATTCCTGATATTCACGGTACACTCGTGAAATGGTCGTACGGTAAAATACCCACATCATCGCACCTCGGAAATGCTGTGTCCCATCGCTGATGCACCGACTATAACATCACGTTCAAACTCACTCAACTCTTGATGACCTACCATTGTAGCAACAGTAACCGATCTAACAATTGCGCCAGACCCTTGCTGTCTTATATAGGCATTGCCGACCGCAGAGCCGTATTCTGCCTGTTTACATATCTTCGTATTCGAATATGCTTGTTTATACCAGTTTCTTTGGCGCTTCAATATATGTTCTTTGTTGTAAACGTGAGTGCTAGCCTCGGTTGCTGGTGTATGGAAGAACGTAGATACTCAGGAAAGCAATTTGGTTCGCCTTGGATTTTCGTTTCGTGAATTTGAACTATCGTGTGGATAAACTAAAAACTTCCGTGTGGAGAAACTAACAGGACTGAATGGTTTTATTGCCTCCCTCTATCGGTATTCGAGAGCTTTTGTTTGCTGCCTGTATCCAAAATCCGCATGGAGCACTGAGTATTAGATATTACACTTTAAAAGCGAGCTGACTAAACCAGCCGATGTTTTATGTAGACAGTAGCTGCTATTAACAGTAGTTTGGTAGAATTCCGAATCTAGACAGTGCCAGATGATGAGGAATCTATATGATTTGGTGTGGTTGTACTGTTTTAGCGAAAGAATCAATGTAAGTAGCACTTACTGGAACTCTGGTTATATCTTTCCAATTAAAAATTTGCTAATTGCCTCATACCAAAATTTAGAAAAGCTACGCAATGAAAACTACTGGTAAATCTTTATAACAATAATTTCCATTTATATACCTTAGTAGCTTACAGGCCGTTGCTGCATCGGTGGTATATAGATCAGAAGTCGCTGTTGAGCCTGATTTTGGTTTTCCTCTCGTTAAGGAAAACTACAGTAGGGACATGATGCAAAGTGACGCACATTGAAGAGCAAAGTGGTGTGTACAAAAAATAATCAACCCACCGTCCTACAACAGGCCTGAATGAGTGATTGGCTTGGTCAAACTAAAACCTACAAAAAGAGCGCGAACACGATGGTATTCGAGTCCTAGATTATTCGTGAACATCATTAGGATATCATGTGGTATTAGCATTTAAGGGTAAAACTAAAAATCGTTATGTCATGAGATGATCACATGAAACCAGTGTTGGGAAAGGCGGATAGAAAATTTATTGCCTTAAGAGTTCGAGGAAATGGCTCTATATTCTTATGCGTTTTCTAAAGCATAATATGTTTAAAGAATTAGCATACAAGAAGCCAGAGAGATCAATTCAGTTGTTCCAGTGCTTGGAGTCTTCCTCAAGTAGCCATGGAATGACATCGAATGAAGCCCTAGGACCGTTACTGTGTAACAGAAATGTTCGGCTAGCATAAATGCGAATTCTTATATGAAGGAGGACATAATTCTTATGGAGCTCTGTTGAAGAAATTTAGAGAATCTGTATTCGGAGAATGCTGTGTGACCAATACGATGCCACCATCATATATCTTACGTAGAGTTTATGAGAAATAGAAAGAGGTATCAGAGTACAGATGAATGCAGGTAGTATTTTTTACCCATCCTCAAGTCATCCATGGAATACGATAGAAAATCAATACATCTTGTGATATATACCTTTTGCCATGAACTCTGCGGTGAACTGTGGAGTTTACACATTGATGTCAATGTAGACATGGATTAACTAAGCTTCCTTTAACATGGATTCAGAGCTGCGTTTCTAAATTTTAACATGGCTTGTGTTGTGGCTGACAATTCACAATTTTTCATAAACACTACTTTTATTTATGTACGCTTACAAGTTTCATGACTGAACAACAAAAGAAAGGCAACAATAACGATGCCAGTAACAGTCTCCTAATTGAGTCAAACTAAAGTTCACTTCTAATCTTCCACAAAGGTTCTTGGTAACACACACACACACACACACACACACACACACACACACACACACACACGCTAGTAAAGGTCCAATTCAGAGACGAAGACGTAATCTTCAGAGGTCAAAGCCCACGAGGTCGGTAACCAGAGTGAACCGAACTTTCGGGCTGGTTCTGGCCCCAATAGCTGTCTCCAACCAATCAGGTTTCGGCATAGTGATACTTCCTGCAGGCCGTGGCTTAAGCTCCCCCTGCAGGAAGTAGTGCACGAAATGTCTTTTTCCATTACCTTGTACGTAAATAGCCGGTGTTTACTACGGTGCTTTTGGTACGCCATGGACATAGACAACTCCATCCTCTGTGGTGTGATATGGGCTGCTAGCACTCAGGGGCTACCTTTGCTCTGACATAACACCTTTCCTATTACAGGAAAAGAGTAATGGTAATATATTTACAAAACTGAACTAGTTATGTTTCATTGTTATTTGATGTTTTATAGGCAATATCCGTGATCGAGGACTTGTAACCGTTCAGTTTACTGTGCTTATTTGAGTTTTGAATCTGAATGTATTTATAGCCACTGAAGATGTAATAACATTATAAGACAGGGCTTTGTAATCATCTCTTCGTTTATTTTCACCAGGTTGTTATAATTTTCTTATCGTGACATAAAAATCTTGAGCGGCACAGTGCCAAGGTCACAGGCCACACAAAATAGCTCAGTTACTGGCGCAGTGAATGTATTCTGGTGTGGCATTCCTGTGGCGGTCTGGACCAGCTTTCGCCAGTTAAATAACAACACTAGTACCCCATTAAAACAGTTCCATAGTGAATCATCCTACAAGAGGATCAACCAAATTTACTAGCTGGCTCTCCTGTGAAAACACGGTCTGTCTTTTTAGCTTTGTTGTATGGTTAGCGAATTCGCGAGAGACGGCACTAGGATGGCCCAATTCTGCAGATCCCTACTTCTGATTCTAAAGCAAATAAGACATTCCTACAGGCTTCCTGTGTCTTGTTTTCACCACCAGGTGCAGAGCCGACTGTATGGTGCCACGGCAATGGATTAGGAGACATTTCGTCACCCACAAACAGTACGCTCGGAAAACGTAGTGTCATTTGGCAACATTTTTCCATGCAGGACGAACGATCAGTTGCCAACAGTAAAAGACACGTTCACGACAGAGATCTAAGGACCAGAATCCTCAGACTAGAGCAGGCTGACAAACACCGGATTTGAAGCTGTACCCCGTGGCGGAAGGTGGAAAAAAATCTTCCGATTGGTGGACAAGGTTTTCAGCACAAATACCTTGCGCAGAGCAGACACTGGAAGTGCAGTGTTCACTTCATTTCACTTTTTTACGGGGCTAGGCAGTGTCAAAGAAATTCTCTTCCTGACATAACAGGACATGATTGGAGACGGAGAGAGGCGAAAGCGATATCTGCAATTACGCTGGTAACTGTGTGAATGCTAGTGACGTCCTCCTACATGACTGTAGTCATCACGTCTTTTCACAATGGTGGTAAGATCGTAGAGCAGTTTCGGCGCATTAGGCCGCAACAAGGTTGGGGACCCGGCAGATTCACGAAAACTCATTCACAACGCACGTGTAGTTCTTCTTCTTTCTTACAATCATGGAATTACTGTAATCAAAGACATGCACCACTTAAATCTTCTTGAAGGGTATTTAATTTCCACGGGATTTCGCACAAACTGGCCAGCCATGGCCGGGATAGAATTTGTTAATAGCGTATTCTGCGATACAGTCAGAGAAAGTTTGCCATGTTAGAATTTATTATATTAATATTTGGTGAAATGGTGATGCAGTCAGTTAGGATCTTGTATTTTCATATAGATTTTTATGATGTTTCTTTGCTAAATAGAAAGAAAAACAAAACAATAAGAATATCGTGAATTGGATGCAGTCACAAAATTAGAGTAAGTTTCTGACCCCAGTATAAGACGGATGTTTTCTCTTTGAGCTTTCATTACAGTTTTGTGGATTCTTCTCCACTCGAGAGTTATGTGCTTGTGTTGATCTCAGCGTGGATAATTTTGGAGGTGTTCTTTTTTATATGTGTGACATTCAGAAATGTTATTGTTGTGGGTTATCTTAAATTTTGTTCACTGTAATCTTTCTTCTTGCCAAATGGAAACTAGAGCTCAAACCAGATTACAGAGAATATTAGAGAAAAAAATCAATAATCAGAAAGCAGGGAGTCAGATCCTGGTAGAGAAGAATTAGAAAGAGTGTAGGTGATTTTTCCTACTGAGAAGGTAGCATTGAGTAACAATGGATTGGAGACAGATTTAGCGGTTTGTGTAGGACCACTCGGTGATACTGATTGCATTAATGAGAGGGGACTCAATGGCATCACAACACGTGGATGTGGTCACAGCGACCTGAAATTATGATGTGGAGGCGAGTGGCAGCAAGACAACCATCCCACAAAGACTTACTCAACAAATTCCAGCCACCCCACATACAAATAGGTCACTATGACTGAAAATCATTAACTTCAGAATTCTAGAACTACTCAACAAGGCAAGGACAGAGAGAAGGAAGTCAAACGAAGAAACGTCTAGAAAATTTAGGTCAGGGAATTAAAAGACGAACGGAAAGAGGTAAGAGAGAGACTATGAAAGGAGCACGTGAACATCCAAGGAAATTAAAAAAGCAAGTAAACGAAATATCAAACAACAACATCAAATCCCTAACTTACAGGCAGTTGTCAGTGGGATTAAAGAGAGGCAAGAGAAACAGGAAAAGCAGATAAAGATCCTATAAACGCATTAAAAAGAAAGAAGAAAGGATCAGCATCCTACCAGAAGTTATAGAAACACAACTACGAGAAGCTAGAAAACGGCTAGCAGTTAAAAACCGTATAATTATGCAGGACGAAGTTAGGAAAGTATGTGATGGATCATATGGAAGGCGTCATGTGTTGGGTGCAGAATATGTACAATAGAATTACAGGTACTGTTTATATTTAAGGAAAGATAGGGGGCATTAAATAATCAGTAAGAGAAGAGGAATGAAACGTTAAAGCAAAACTGTGGCTTATTCTATGCGAGAGTAGCGCAAGTGTATCGCTGGCAGAAAGAAGCGAATGGCAGGGAGAACCAACAGCTGCACTCGTCTTAGACGGTCACATGCATGACGCAAACAGAAGTAACTCATGAGAGGACCTTACGATAAATTCGTGAATCATAGACTGAAGTAGTAACCCTCCAATGGAATCAATAAGAAGAGCACAAGAGGCATAAGAATTTCATTATGAACACTTCCTCTCGGTTTGGAAGCTCTAGGTATTCAGATCAAGAGTTAATACCTTGCTTACAAAAATTTGAACTATTTGTAAGGGATCCGTGATCTCATGAACATAGATATTAGTATCCGACGCCCAGGTCGATAGCAGACAGAAGTCGATTGTTCAGTGCTGCAGGAGACTGTGAGAAAGGTGTCGAGGGGGCAGTAGTACTGACGAGTGTCGAGTGAACAGTAGTACTGGAGAGACGGGCAAGAATGGTGGTCGAGTGATTAGTAAACGGTAAATTCATCAGAGTATGGCAGATGAGCGCGTCCCCCTGATCGACGTGGGGTGGACCCTCATCGATGCCGATTCGCGAGCGGTTTGAAACCGAAAGTGACAAATGCCGAATTACGTGTTTCGCGTCGGCCAGCAACAACCATGGATTGCAGTGAGGATTGTTGTGGGTGTTAACCATCATCATTGCATGTGACGAAGTACTTAAAAGCCACAATTAATAAAAGGTATAACCGTAATTGGACATGTAAGACGAAGGTAGCAACTGCCTCAGAATTTGTGTGTTAGTAGAAAATGCATATCAATTTGTACATCGCAACCTTTGTGGTCCTTAATAATAGACCACACAGATAGCCTTTCATCCATGAAGCACACGGTCATGTAATCATAATAATTAACTGTTTGGCGGCTTCGGTAAATTACACAAAACCCAATAAAGAATTTACACGGGGGTGTTTCATCTTGGCTCCAGTGAAAAGGACAGTTGCAATTTTCCGATCCGAACAATGGTTTATTAAGCACCATTTTTGGTTTCAGTGGAAAGACATTGGCATTTATCGGATGATTTTAGTGCAAGAATAATCCGGTATTGTCGTTACCGTGACTACAATTACGGTATTCCAACTAGAAACAGTGCAATATAACATTTGTGGTGAAATTAGAAATCGCGAGAAAGAAGCGCATTATTTAGACAATTAAGTGCAAAAGTGACTGAGAAACAGTAAAAAATTTGTTTTTATTAGTTCAAGTGACAAAAGCAGTGTTAATAAATAATATTTTGAAGTATGGACACGAGAACCTGTGTGAATTGCTGTAATATTCATATTCTAATAAAAGGCGCGTTTGTGGATAATCGCGAGTGAACCAGCCGAAATTCCGCTACAAAAGTATCAGGAACATGTTTTCAAGTGACTTTGTATCCGAAATTGTCTTTTGGAAGGTGTAAATCGCTCAATTTGATGTGGACCCATAAACTGTTACCGCATTTGCGAGTGTTGAATTGACTGGCGGAATTGTTGGATGACGTCATCCAGACTCTGTGAGCGGCTAACTAAAGCATCTGAGCAGTGAAGAAGTTCCACACGCCGCGGCAGTAAGGATTTGGATAGCGGAGATGTACCACACTGACCGGTGACTACAGCGGAGCCAAGTGGTTGAAGTAGAAACAACGACGACGCGGACTTTGACATCTAGTGGCGAACCCTCGAAGTATACGACGTCTGCGCCACCTACGCGCTGATCAACGAAATACGTGACAGCAGCTCTATCCCGTCGCCAACCACCGAACTACGAGACTGGGTCAGCGCGATTCGCCGCGAGCTTCGCGTTGCACGCGGCACTGCACACCAGCTACAGCGACGCTTCGGCTGACAGCCTCCTCGCCGGAGGAGCCAATGCCAACACGACTAGCAGCGCAACTTCAAACATCAAGACATCGCGACCTCGACGAGCGTCGAAAGGTGAGTGAGGACGATTTGCTGGCGCGAGACTAATAAGTATTGCACTACCTTCACAGCGCGGAAGGAACTTCGAATTAAATTTGACAACTGCAGAAATTATAAATACAATATTTCTTAACAGTTGTTTTGCGAATTTGCTCTGAAGCGTGATGTGCTAATATGCGCGTGTTTTCATGCTGTACAGCACAGAATAGTGTCTCATTTGCATTATTTATTGTAAACTACATGCTTATATGTCTGTTATTATGTGTGTATGTTACTTCGAGATTCTGTGCATAAATGCAGTCATTGTTGTTTGATCTGGGTAGGCTTCTGTAATTTATGCTGTTCAATGGAGAGGTCTGTTTTGCCAATCTGGGTTAACCTAATACAGTGAAGGATTATTTAATTATTAGCTAATTAATGAGTGTTTGGGTTACTCAGAGGTTTTTTTTTCTTGTCTGTGCATAGTGAATAGTTGAATTTAAAGAAAAGGTTGTGGAGGAGGTAGTTAGAAAAATTAGGATAAGGTTCACCCAGATAATGCAGTAGAGTCAGAGAAGGTGTAGGGAGCCAGAAACTCTTTTGCTGGTATACCAAGTGGCGACCAGTACACTCCCAGCTGGGTGAGACTTTATTTCTTAATTCAAGTTAAGTAGTGGTCATCCAAATAATTCAGTCAGGGACCATGTAACAAATTTATAGTTGACTTATAATAAGAACTAGTAGTTACTCTTGAGGTAGAGTGTGAGGTGTCAGAGAATCAATAAGTAAAAAATCAGCATACTGTCAGTACACTACAAAATTATTAGTGCGAGAAGTAATAAAATGAGAACCAGATCAGAAAGCCAATGTTTATAAAATGGGGTGTGAAGCAAATTGGTCAAATACGAGTTTGTGTAATCTTATAGTGTTGTTTTATGAGACATGAAAAGGTCAAGCAATTGTAGGAGAGTCAAAGTGTCGTATTAGCTTGCAAATAGGAAGTCTTATAAGGAAACAAATGCAAGAGGAGATACTTGTTCAAATAAGTGATGTTAAATATGATGTACAGAGAGGCCAAGGAGCCTAGAGTAGTATTTTTATGTGGTTATTGCAGCGAATATGGAGGTTTGATGTGGGTTGAAGAAGTTGCTCTTAAGTTGAGGGAGTTATATGTAATGAAGTGTATGGAGTATGAGATGTTTGAAGTATTGAAGTATGTCATTAAGCACATGAGCAACATTGGTTTGCAAGTTATTAGTAGCTATACATGTTGATCTAAAGTATGCTGATAGAACCAGGAAGCATAACTTATGAGTAATGAGTAATTCATGTATGCAATTAGCTATCAGAGTCAGTTATAGTTATACTTAGGTAAAGCTTTAGAAGCAGAATTCTGGCACTGTGTAATGAATAATAAATATCATTATAGTAAATTTTGATTAATGTAAGTATAATAAGAAATATTATATTTCTCATCTGAGCATTAGAGATGGAAGTAAATGTTTGGCAAAATGAAATGATCAGTAATTTAAAATTTTCAATGGGTGACCACATTAGTTATGGCGATGCAAATAGTTATGTAAGACATATTTAGTGGTATAATGGAGCATTTAATATTACTGAATCTGTAGAGGTATGAGGGATTGAAAAATAATTGCATAAGTCAAGGTGTAAATGCTATATTTTGTTTAGATATTCAATTTTGCTTGTGTTAAAGAATCAAATGAATAAGCTGTGAATTTCTTCCTTAAATTTGATGTGTGTTGGCCGAGTGAGTTATGGTTAGAGTGATAGGAGTAGCGACGGTAGGAAACCCGCTGAAAGGACGACATACCAAAGGGGTAGCTGGCATTCAACTAGTTTTTTTTTTCTTGTCTTTGCTGTAGCAAGTTATAACGAATATATAGTTAATGACTCGTACAAACCTTTTAAAGTCAAGATTTTTGGTAGTTGAATGTAAGACAACGTTTGTAAAAATATTTACCATGCTACGTTAATTAAAATAAATTGATGGTGTATGATGTTTCTGTAGGGGCAGTTTGCTACCGGAGTCAGTAGGGTATTATTTGTGGTACGTTGTAACTTTCAGTATGTGAACCAGAACGTAATGTTACTCATTTTCATTTATACGCTGTGTGATAATTTTTTACTATTTAGCTTTCTCGCCTGTGGCTACAAGGAAGGTTATTAGGGTGGGAATGTAAGGGATCCGTGATTTGACGAACATAAGATATTAGTATCAGGCGCCCAGTTCGATAGCAGACAGGAGTCGATTGTTGAGTGCTGCAGGAGGCGGTGAGACGAGTGTCGAGTGAGAGAGTAGTACTGGAGAGACGGGCAAGAATGGTGGTAGAGTGAGTAGTAAACGGTAAATTCATCGGAGTATGACTGATGAGCGCGTCCCCCTGATCATCGTGAGGTGGACTCTCATCGATACCGTTCCCGTGTAATATGAAACCGAAAGTGACAAGTGCCGAATTACGTGTTTCGCGTCAACCGCGTCGGCCAGCAACAACCATGGATTGAAGTAAGGATTGTTGTGAATGTTAACCATCATCATTGCGTGTGACGAAGTACTTAAAAGCCACAATCAATAAAAGATATAACCGTAATTGGACATGTAAGACGAAGGTAGCAACTGCCTCAGAATTTGTGTGTCAGTAGAAAATACCTATCAATTTGTACATCGCAGCCTTTGTGGTCCTTAATAATAGACAAACTTTCAATCATTCCACTATTCAGTCTCAGAACAGCCGCACTCGGTTGAAGTAGCCCCGAAATCACAGCAGAAAAAACCGATAGCCTTTCATCCATTAAGCACACGGTCATATAATCATAATAATTAAGTGTTTGGCGGCTTCGGTAAATTACACAAAACCCAATAAAGAATTTAAACGGGAGTGTTTCATATTCAATTTAAATACTCACTGCTACCATCATGGCCATTGAGTATGAACTGGAATTTCTTGCATTTATCTCGAAGGTGAAACTGCAGCAATCAGTGAAGTGCTCATCAATTGCAGTAAAGTGCACATCAGATGAAGAGTTTAAAGCTGCATTTATCTTGTGCTATTTGTCAGAGACTGACACAAGAATGAATAAAACAAGAAATTATGATGAACAGAAAAGCAGGTTCAGATCTCGTCTGAAATTTTTCGAGTCAGTGCTCATATTCATCAGCTCATCACTAGCTTTTTTTCAATGGAACTACCCACACGTTACCAACAAGCACTCACATAATGTTATGGTGCAGATATCAAAGTTTTTCAAAGACTTTCAGAAGAATTAGTTTGCCAAAGGAGAGAGTAATGAACGAGACAGAAGAGGATAGCAGCAAATACAGCTTGATGGGCCACAACAAAAGCGTTAATGAAAGAAGGAACAACAGAGCCAGATCTCAAGGGGTGCGACAATTTCAGCCAAGATTATCAAATAAAGGAAGCTGAAATCATAGAAGATACAACATAACCAGATTTTGGTGGGACTAGAACACGCCAATGAGAAACAGGCCACAGGCGGAAGCTATTGAGATAAGACAGGCCAGTCCTAGGGACTAAGGTCAGACACTACATCATTGCAGTGACTGACAGGGGACATGGGAATGATGGTTCAAATGGCTCTTAGCACTATGGGTCTTAACATTAGTGGTCATCAGTCCCATAGAACTTAGAACTACTTAAACCTAACTAACCTAAGGACAACACACACGGAAATGATGGCAGCGGAACCCATAAATCATATCGGAACCCTACAGACGAATTAGAGGGTATACGAGAAAGCACTAGAAACAATGTTAGAAGAGCAAGAGAATGTCACTGACCTTCATGATGAAGAACCAAGAAACAAGGCTGATGATGATGAAGAATGGAGTATGCTGATAGCAATGAAGATAGCGTGTGGGGAAATTTAAACGCGCCGAAACCGAAGGCTTCAAGACATGAAAATCCTATGGGATGCACCACATTACTAACACAAGGCCCCTGCTCTAATACGTAATAGTAAAATGATGATAGGAGTACGTAAATTTAACATGTGGAATTTTAGCATGTAGAATTTTTATTAGTATTCTCAAGTGGTGTTTTTGTTTAGTTTCAAATACGTAAGGGTACCGCTAGTAGACTGTCTTGAAGTCCTAATATCTTCACAGTAAATCATAAATTCAGTAACAGTAGGAGATTTTCACTTATTGTCGATATTAAACTGATCATAACTGTGTTTCATTACTGTAAATAAGAGTATGAGACCCTGTTTACGTTGCTACCAACGGATATCTTCTCCATGTCCGAACAACATCGCTCTGGTTCACTCCGAGACACCTGGACACTTCTCTTGTTGAAAGCCCTTCCTGGCAGTAGTAACAATGCGGAGGCGATCGAACCGCGATATTGACCGTGTAGGCATGGTTGAACTACAGATAACACAAGCCGTGTACATCCTCCCTGGTGGAGTGACTGCAACTGATCGGCTGTCGGACCCCCTCCGTCTAATAGGCGCTGCTCCTGCATGGTTGTTTACGTCTTTGGGCGGGCTTAGAGGCATCTCTGAATAGTTAAAGGGACTGTGTCTGTGGTACAATATCCACAGTCAACGTCTATCTTCAGGACTTCTGGGAACCAGGGAGGTGCAAAACATTTTTTGGTGTGTGTATAACATAAATTAACAATGCAACGTGAAGCAAAAAGAAAACCGCCCTGGAGCGAGCCCGAATGCAAAAGCGGCCACACTTGCAGGGGACTTGTGAAATTTAACCCAGGGAAAAAAGGGGCCGGAGGGGGGTGGGGAGTTGGGGGCGCGTGCCCAAAAACCATGCAGCGCTTAATATACTTTAAAAGTCAATTAATTCAGATGTAGATGCAAGATTTATTGGGTGCGACGTGTCTACCACAGACTCAATCGAAATGGTATACACCATAAAAAACAATCTACATCATTACACTAAAATGAACGGTGAGAATGGGTAGTAATAGTGCGCATGTGAATACGGCAAATAGCTCGTAGAGGATGTCTGTAATCCATGTTATGTGTCAAGAACTACTGTTAATGAGGACATTTAAATGAATAGTAATAACGAAACTCAAGTAGCTGGGCTGAATCCGAGGTCCATAATTAGTATTACTGCTAAGAGATGAGACGGAATCTTTTATATCTGCGATTCGTAAGTGTATATGATCACCAGGATGCAGTAAACGATGAAATACTAAATATCTGCCATATGAAATACCCATGAGGTGTGGGATGCAAAGTGTACATCCGTGATACAATTTGACTACTGCCGTTGGCATACATTACCTTTAAGGTGTGGTGCAAATTGCATGGTACCTAGATACCTACATTCTGTCCTACTGTAAGCACCTACATGGTAGTGTACACATCATAATCTCTTCCTCTGGATTACATAGTTTTGCAAACAAGGCATAAAAATTAAATAAATAAAACAAAATAAATAAATTATGTTCAGCCGCGTCTAATTTGTCATTCGAAAAGCGATATGGGTATCTCTTTTTTTCATGACGTTGTCTGTTTTCCAAGACACTGAAGTTTTACCTTTGGAAGCTTTATGAAGAATTTTCATACTATAGCTTATGTCTACTTCGCTATGCTCAGATGTGCTAAGACGGTCCCAAAATGTAATTCTGTTATGAACACTTGCGTGTTTTCTGAAGCGGATGAAGAAAGACCTCCCAGTTTGGCCAACGTAAAAGCCATTGAACGCACTGAAGTATGATTTGTAGACTCCAGCATTTCTATACCTATGTTGAAGATTTCTTATTGTGTGCATTAGTTTAGAACGTATAAGCTATTAGTTCTATTAAAGGCAAGGGATGCGCTAAACTCACGAATTGTTGCTCAATTTTGTCCGAGAGCGGACCATTGTAGATCATAGAAATATATTTCACCTCGTTTGTCTTATCAGCAGTTTTATTCGTATCCTTCTTCTTTTTCACTTGTTTATTAATGTTATCGATTACAGCTGGATCGCACTGCAAGTCAGCCTTACTAAGTAACGCAACTGGTGAGTGTAAATTTGAAGTGTGATGTCTGGAGGTTTTGCTGTGGTAAAAATGAATAATAAAAATTAATAAAATCTTCGTTTTCACTAAAGATACATGTAATAACAGTTTTGGCAAGTAAATGATAACGAACAGTAAATATGACAGTGAAGACGCAAAAAAGTGTGAGAGATGCAGTAGAAGCATAATAAACAAAGTAAGTTCCTGTTATGTGAATCATGCTCTCAATATAAATTTAAGACAAGTTAGTAATCAGTGAATCTGAGGACTGCTCAGAGGTGGTGTGAAGGGCAGCATTGGATACGGAAGGAGCACACGCGATGAAAGGGGTCACAGCTAGGGGCAGCCAGGGCCTTTCCGAGCGCTCAGTCCTTGGCAAGTCAGACCTGAAAGGAAGTGAGACTAACGAGGGAGAGAGACAGAACAACGGCAAGCGTCCTTTAACACTTTGACTCCACCGCAGGGGAAGAAGCGGCCTCGACCAGGCAGTCTGTAGAAACAAGCTTTAGCAGCCGGGAGAAGCACCGCACAGCGGGGACGCGACCTCGCCACAGCCGCAGTGATGATGTTGACAATCAAAGGGCATACTTTCCCTGTAGCGTCAGTGTTTGTGTACACACTGCAAGGAACAGCAATGACGTGGAAACACCATACACTTGCTCTGAAACTATGCGTATTGGGCATTTATTTGCAACACTGTTCATCTTGGTGCATTCTGCGGTGCATAATTAAAACCAGAACATCCATTTACGTTGGCCAGACAGAGGCATAAGCAGTACTGTGCGACAAAATCCTAATATTTTTTCTTCAGGAGAAACCTCCTTTCCTTCACTCATTCATAAGCGAAGTTTATGAGAAGTCCTAAAATAACCACCAAAGACCATTCTCCACAAACTATTATCTTTTGTCCTCAAGGAGCCATCTGACTTATCTCACGACAGTCAACTCATTAGAGAAACATCTCTTGGTACGATAAATATGTTCATGGTCTGAGACAAAATGCATACCAATACAAAGTAAGTCCTCTTTTCTATGCAAATCATGACAAGATGGATATGCAGTGTGAATATGTTAAGAAAAAGAATCACTTTCTTGACGCTATTCGGCATTATCTATCAAAGTATGTCGACAACGAACTTTTCGCGCTACTTCTCCCGCAAGGAAATTAGGCCAACTGAGTAAAAGCACATGACGACGAGCATACCTAACTTAATCATCAGTGTTCTGTCTGATTTTATGAGGCCCGCCCTGACTTCGCCTCCTGTGCCAATGTGGCAACTACAACCTATGCGCTGGATGTATTTCAGTCTCTGTCTTCCTCAACAGTTTTTACCGTCTGCAGCTCCCTGTAGTACAGAGGAGATTATTCCCTGATAACAGATGTCCTACCATCATGTCAGTTCTTCTTGTCAGTGTTTTCCACACACTCCTTTCATCTCTGATTCAACCCAGTACCATCTCATTCCGTACCATATCTGTCCACCAAATTTTCAAAATTCTTCTGTAGCACCATATCTCATATGCTTCAATTCTCTTCTCCTCCACTTTTCCCACAGTCCATGTTTCACTATCATACAATACTGTGCTCCGAACATACATTCTCAGAAATTTCTTCCTCATATGAATGGTTATTTATGATACCAGTAGCGTCATCTCAGCCTGAAATGCCGTTTTTGCCAGTGTTAGTCTGCTTTTTATGATCTCCTTCTTTATCCGTCTTGGGTTATTTTGCTGCCCAGGTAGCAGATTTCCTTAAGTTCATCTGCTTCTTGATCTCCATTCTGGCGTTAAGTTTATCGTTTTTCCCTTTTCTGCTACTTCTCCTAACTTTCGTCTTTTTTTCGATTTACTCTCAATCAATATTTTCTAACCATTAGACTGTTCATCTTATTTAGTAGAGCCTGTAATCTTCTTCACTTTCACTGGGGATAGCAATGCCATCAGTGAATCTTATCATTGATGTCCTTTCACATGAAATTTAACTTCGCTCTTCAACCTATCTTATTTCCATCAAAGCTTCTTCTATGCATGGCTTGAACATTTGGAGCGAAAGACTGTATCCTTGTCTTGAATCTTTTTTAATCCGAAAACTTCGTTCTTGCTCTTCTACTCTGCTATACGTCCAGTTAACAATGACGACAAAGCAGTGACTTCGCCAGAAAGTGAAACTCATCTTTTGTTTCTTGAATTTCGCGTGCCAATGTCCATATACTTGGTCTTTTCGAGTGCTGGTTTTAAGCAGTTACAAATGAAGTTATATTTCCTCTTACACTTAGTGTTTATTTACTTGAGACAACTAAATGACCCGAAAACGACTTATCATACGAAATAGATATTCTTGGTGACAATTTGATGTATTACAGCGGGCATCTGTTTATGCTATAAGTGGCCACTTCCTAACCACCTCTCCTGCATGCGTGGGGTCAATTTCGTATTTGCAAATGGAAACCCCTCATTTTTATTGCATTCTCAGATTTAATGCAAAAAAAAAAAAAAAAAAAAAAACGCGTACTGTTCACTGAAACCACAGTTTCTATTAGTGGTAGATGGCGCTGTAGTCGACAATTATCAAGTGTGCCATTCTTTGCAATTAAGAACAGATGCATCTCATTCATTCACGATGTGGACGTAAACCTTTGCCCTAAGCGATGGTTATTATGTCCAATGTTGCAAATGTGATAATGCAGAAAACACAATATGGCTAGGCATTGACATTTACGGGAAATGAGGTACTTTTACGGCAACGTAGTTTCTGTTTCCTACGGGGTTGAATGTATTGAGTCCCAAAACCATCGGAATGCTTGATTTCCTTGGGCACCTTCGAACGCTATCTTGAGGGTGACTGAACTCGGTGTGTGTTTCCACGCAGCCGCCGTAGGTTGCAATGGCCCCTGTGCGGGCATCAGAGGAATACAAACCACATCCACTGTAATAAGGTAAACTGTCTATGAAGTGATAGTGACAAGCGTACCTGCATAGATACTCACCGAAAACAAGCACTTAAAGTGCTGAGAGGCAAGGGAACTCAACAAAATCAAGCAACAAGATGGGACCAGCAAAGTATTACATCCACATCGTTGTACATGGATCACGCTAAATGTAGTTCCTAATTAGACATTAATATGGGAAACCATATTGTACAGCATCATCAAATTTTCAACACTAAAATAAATTTCGAACAATAATATCAACCGTTGGAACAGGAAGGTTTACTTTGGCATCGTAAATGCAATGTAGAATGAAATGCATCTTTTCTTAACTGTAAAAACAGCTACACTAGATATTTTTCGATGACAGCGCCATCTATCACCTATAGAAAACAATGGTTTCAGCATACAGTACGTGTTTTTTTTAGTAGGATTCGAACATGCAAGGAAAATGGTTGTGTGTTCCCATTTTAAAATACAAAGTTGGCCCCACCAACGGAGGAGAGGTGGTTAAGAAGTGGCCAGTTGTAGTACTGACACATGTCCCCTTTACTAATATGAACTTCTCACCAAGAACATTTATTTCGTAAGATGCATCGTTTTCAAGATATTTGCTTATCTCAAGTTTTTTTTTTTTTTAAATCGTATAAGAGAAGAACACCTGCTTAATATCGCGTAGGGCTCCCGCGAGCAAGCAGGAATGCCACAACAAGGCGTGGTACGGACTCGACTAATGTCTGAAGTAGTGCTGGAAGGAATAACACCATGAGTCCTGCAGGGCTGTCCCTAAATCTGTAACAGTACGAGGGGGTGGAGATCTCTTCTGAACAGCACGTTGCAAGGCATCCCAGATATGCTAAATAATGTTCATGTCTGAAGCGTTTGGTGGCCAGCGGACGTATTTAAACTTCGAAGAGTGTTCCTGGAGCAACTCCGTAGCAATTCTGGACGTGTCGGGTGTCGCATTGTCCTGTTGCAGTTGCCCACGTTCCCTCGGAATGCACAATGGGCATGAATGGATAGAGGTGATCAGACATGATGCTTATGTACGTGAAACTTGTCAAATCGTAGCTAGTCATATCAGGGGTACCATATCACTCCAACTGCACAAGCCCCACACAATTACAAGCCCTCAACATGCTTGAACAGCCCCCTGCTGACATGCAGGGTACATGGATTCATGAAGATGTCGCTATACCCCTAAACGTCCATCCGCTCGATACTACTTGAAGCAAGACTCGTCTGACCAGGCAACATGTTCCAGTCATCAACAGTCCATTGTCGGTGTTGACGGGCCCAAGCGAGACGTAAAGCTTTGTGTCATGCAGTCATCAAGGGTAGACGAGTGGGCCTTCGGCTCCGAAAGCCTACATCGATGATTCGTACGCTTACACTTGTTGATGGACCAGCATTGAAATCTGTAGTAATTTGTGGAAGGGTTACACTTCTGTCACGTTGAATGATTCTCTTGGTTCCGTTCTTGGAGGATCTTTTTCCGGCAGCAGCGATGTCGGAGATTTGATGTTTTACCGGATCCCTGGTATTCACGGTACACTCGTGAAAAGGTCGTACGGGAAAATCCCCACTACATCGCTATCTCGGAGATGCTGTTGTCCCATCGCTCGTGCGTCGACTATAACACCACGTTCAAACTAACTTTAAATCTTGATAACTTACCATTGTAGCAGCAGGAACCGATCTAACAACAGCACCAGACACTTGTTGTCTTAAATATACTCTGCCTGTATGCATATCTCTGAATATGGATACACATACCTATATCAGTTCCTTTGGCGCTTCAAAATTAGCAAACAAGGACATTGCTCAGAATAAAAGTAATTCTTTGTTGATTCATTGATAACACCATATTTAGATCCATGTTTCTTTTGTTTCATGTTCGAGGCATTAAATTCCGATTGTATGGTATGGGCTTTCCTTGTTTAGTTGTCGATTTCTGTTAGAACTTGCAGTCTCTGGTATAAAATATTATTCAACAAAAAACTTCCACGTACAACAGTAACAGTTATTGGATATGCAAACCTATATGTGTTTATTGCACGATGTCCGATACATAAGCTACAACGTCCAAATGTGGGGAATAGCCAGGGAAGCTAATATAGAGACACGAGGGAAATAATGTCACTTGAGGAGACAAGAGGCGAAATTTAATTTCCATTTCTGATGGGTATCAGCCATCTAGGAAGATAGTGGTTTATTGTATCTGTGCAAAACGTTTCGACCAAGCAGTTCTACTTAATACACACAAGCTACTTTTTACATTAGTCTCATTTTAAATAAACGGGTCACTGCTAGACTTCGGATTTGGGCACTATAACTGTTACATATGCCAATACTGTTGTCGGAACTGACTTTTAATGGCCATATAAAGATACAAAATAGGTTGGGTTTCCCATCACAGTACTATCCCGGCCAACCATTCTGTCATTTCGTTGAGCAGTATCAGCTTCAATTCTTAAACAGTCTTTTTTTCATACATAACTTTTGCCTGTCATACTATAGTGTCATACTATAGATGGAGCGACTCGTATGTGTTGAAAATACGTGATAATCAAACTTTTCCCTGTTGGTACGTAAATCTGTAAACTATTTCAGTCTGTGGAAACTTCCTGTATTAAGTTAAACCTGAGTAGGGCTTGGGACGATGTGTATTTCTGTTTCACTGAATACGTAGATCTTATGAAATGAAATGTAGGGCTCGCGGCACTTGAAATTATGAGCCTGGAGCAGACATTCTCTGGGATATTCACCTCCAAAATTGCACTGCTATGATAGTTACCTGCTTAACTAATCACTGTTACGCTAAAGCCTATATTAAATATTAGAAATCTAGAATGTTTATTATCTAACCACTTCGAATATTTCCTTCAACAACTCAAGAGACTATTTTACCCCACACCACTCTCCAACGAAGCCAGTGCACCTTCAGCATAACTCTTTGATTGACAGGTATTGCCGGCCGCGGTGGTCGAGCGGTTCTAGACGCTTCAGTCCGAGACCGTGCGCCTGCTACGGTCGCAGGATCGAATTCTGCCTCGGGTATGTATGTTTATGTATGTTTGTGATGTCCCTAGGTTAGTTAGGTTTAAGTAGTTCTAAGTTCTAGGGGACTGACGACCTCAGATGTTAGGTCCTATAGTGCTCAGAGCCACTTTTTTGACACGTATTAACATCTGAGGCTGTCAGTTTGATGTCAACACAAAAACATCAGATTCGTACGTCAGATGCAGCCTGCAGCACAGAGCATCACGCTACAAACATGAATATATAGCTTCCGATTACGTCCTGAGAAGATGAGCCTCAAAAGCCACGAAAACTGTAAGGGCACTCAATTTGATGCGAAGAAAATGGGAAATAAGTAAGTAACCTGTTGATTATTTCAAAAGCAATCGTCATAACTGTAAATACATTTATCCCAATGTGAGACAAGACGGTCAGTGGCTTCATGGAAAAATGTTAGAGGTTGCCTACGGTACAGTGATTTTACCCAGACATGCACCTTTTCGTCTGAGGTAAACCGGTGGCCACGAACGTCTTTCTTCAGTGGTCCAAAAATATGGAAATCGCGTGGGCGGAGAAAAGGACTTACGGAGGGTGTTTTTAAGAGCTTCCAGTGAAACTTCTGTAGAGTACTGGAAACAATACCGGCAACGTGTGGGGTCGCCTATCACAGCCGAACATAACAGCAGCAGCTCGTTGTCGGCGTTTTGCGTATCTTATACTCATCAATGCCTACAAAAGTATACATTACTTGTTCTCATAAAACGTTGGAAAATAATGAATCGACTTCAACTAAGTAACCAGACGTCATCCAGAACTATTTATATATTATTTTATTTGATCAAACGTTATGCCGTTTTCCAGATAAAGTACTTAAGAATGTAATTAATAACCGGAGGAAGAAGGGAAATCATGTTACTATGACTTAACCAGCATTGACGATATTTCGTATCTAGATCAATGTTTAAATTAGTTTATTACATTTTAGATGTATGTTTTCAAACGTTACTTATAGAAGACAACGAACTGGAGAATCCTAAGTTATAATTCGTCTGTCATCTCGTATTGTAGCAAAGCAAAAGGAAACCTCCACCTCCTCGTCAGCACTACTAAATGGGGACCGACCGACAGCTATGTCATCCTCTGCCGATGGCGTCATTAGTATGAGATATGGACGATCACGTAGTCAGCACACCTCTCCACCTTTCTCGGGTTCCTTGACCTTGGAACCACTATTTTTGCTGAAGTTGCTGCTCCATTGGCATTAAGGAGCTGCGTTCATCCCGTACCAGACCTTTCACCAACGAAAAACTCCGTAGCAGCACAGGAAATCGAACTGGGATCCTCCACATAGCAGCCACACACTCTGGTTACTGGGCGAACGGGATTCGGATATGTCGTCGTCTAAACCAATCGGAAAGAACATGTTTTCAGTTTCAGTTGAAAATAAGAAAAGGATTACCTCGGTTTTTATGTAAAAAATACGTCAATAAAGCCAGAACGAGAAGGCAAAAGAATTAGTTATAGGAAGCAAGGGTTGAAGGAGGAGGGCATGGATGGCGGTTATCGCTAAAACAACCGGTTTTCGGTTATATCATTTTTTCTTCCATGGCAGTTCAGCCTGACTGTTAAAACAATTGAAAATAACTAGTTTCTGAAGCAATCAATTTTTGGTGTTTTTTCGTATTATTTCCTGTAATAATCGAACGAAGATTGAAAAATTATGTCCTTCTCAGCTTAAAGGCACATAGTATCAAATATTAAATGAAATAGGCAAATAAAAGAAAACTTGGTCCGTCTGCAATTAGCTGCTGTTCTCGAAAAATGTAAGTGGTTGAATTAGATAAAAGTCACCAGTAATCTCGTACTGAGTGTAATTTTTTTAAATTCTGCTAAAAAATTCGTGTTTTAATCATGGATCATATCAGTATCAGGGTATTATGGATAGTCTGTGCTGAAGGGTGAAAACTGAGATTGAACAGGTCAGATTTAGTTTTAATATCTCCGTTTTCAAGGTCTAGAAACAGATGTAGACACCGTTTCAGCTGTTTTAAATTTTTATTGTGCACTATGAATGAGTAGTTGCTAAGCTTTTAATTTGTTACTGTCACCATAATCTTCATCTTGTGTTATTATTTCATAGAAATGGCAGACAAATCTTTAATCTATTGAAGCAAGTGAAGTATTGTACATCGTAAAAATATTTCCAGATCAATGTTAGTGACATCATGCAATACAGAGGATGTCCGGTGACGACGGTGAGAAACTACGGTATAGACCAGGTGGAGGAAAGTCTTGCACACAGCACGTATACGCGTATCATAAGCCACGACACACGGCAACTGTGACAGTGTTGTCTCAGTAATACTTTACTATTTCTATTTTTTGATTTGCAGCTCCTTATATTGGCCGTGTTTGCAGTTAAAATTTTTAGGATTTGTTGTCCGCTAACACAATTTTTCTCAGTACCCAAACATGTTTCGGCAACATTGTGCCATCATCAGTGGGTTACAGTTTTTATTTATTCTGCAATGTGAACATTTTTGTTACATGATTATAAAATTATGTGCATTTTTAGTTTAAACAACAGAGTTACAAAAAGAAACGATCTGTTGTTTGAACTAAAAATGCACATAATTTTATAACCATGTAATAAAAATGTTCAAATTGCAGAATAAACAAAAACCAAAACCCACAGATGATGGTGCAGTGGTGTCCAAACATGTTTGGGTACTGAGAGAAACAGTGTTTTGCGTAACTGTCGGACCTCAAACCCCCCCCCCCCCCCCCCCCCAAAAAAAAAAACATTTCTTATTCAATGTGTTTATTCCTCATTACTGACGTCTTTCTTAGTAAAATAGCACTGATTGCTTTTTCCCGTTTTCTGTAATAACACAATATTTGAAACTAAAGCTTATTCTACGCACAAAATTACTTCTTTTATAAGAAAACTTTATTTAAATACGAAAAAATTTGGCGCTGTTGCTGTGGCTAATTGATATTTCGGTTTTTTACACAGTTACTAGTAAAAATAAAAAAACATTTTTCAGGCACCAAACAAATACCGGATATTCGAAACTAAAATACTGGTATCGGTTGTAACCGCCAGGTTTTTCCCATTCCTAGATGACGGCTCACTAAATTAAAAGAAATAGAAGGTACTCATTCGGTCAGGGCATTGACCACGAATGACGTGGTTCCTAGTTCTTGTCCCGGACAGACGCACAGCTTTAATCTGCCAGGAAGCTTCTAACACGTAGCTACGTTCCCTCAGAACGACTATCCACATGACATCCACCATTTCACGATGAAGACTCGTGTCGATCAGCGTTTTCAATCCATCTCCTTTCATTTTTAAGCGCCGTTTACCCAAGGGGTCTCCTAAGTGCGGCAACGTATGATTAACTACACTGTCCAAATGCTTAGTGACAATGGCTATTGTTGCAGATCTTGGCTGTCACTTTAGTGATTCCGCAAAGCACTGCCGGAAGGCAGTCACCATTGTTTGCGCCGGCCCTAGACGGGGAGGGACGCAGCAAGAAGGCGAAGAAGACGGCGATTCGCGCGGGGAAGAGCAATCACTCTAATGGCCGAGTTTTTCATCCGCCCCGCCGTACAGAGAGTGTAGAGGACCCGCTGCAGCGGGGAGGGCCGCCGCGCAGCGGTTAATCAGGCGCACGGCAGCCGACTGCGGCGGCCGCGCCTGCTCACCGAGGCCGGGCACGTCGCCGCAGCTCGGGGCGGCGCGGCTGCGGTTTTTATGTTTCGCCAATTCACAACAGCGGGCCGTTATGAATAACGCGCCCCAACTCAATGGACCTGAAGCGGCGCGCCCCGAATACCAATGCGAGAGTCGCGCTAGAAAGAGCTATTGGCTGACGCAAAGAGCAAGCACAGCCAGAGCCCACACTGTGCGCAAAAACTGGTGTCTGTACACGGAAATCAAACTTCGACGTCTCGTCTCCTCTCACCTTCCAAGTACAGTAACCACCAACGCTTCAAGCGTTGTTGCGGAGGCACCCCAAAACACAAATTACGAAGCCTAAAACGAGGTGTCGTGGTACGTCCTTGGCAGTGGAAAGGGGGGGAGGGATATCATTGTTATATATTCAATAATCAAATAGAACCCTTACATATTATAAACTCTGTGTATGTACGTGCGTGTGTGTGAATGTTTGTATGTTCCTTGTCTCTTCCAAAACCAATTTAGCGATTTCATCCAAACTTTGTGGTGTCACCGCCAGACACCACACTTGCTAGGTGGTAGCTTAAATCGGCCGCGGTCCATTTAGTACATGTCGGACCCGCGTGTCGCAGACCGAGCGCCACCACAAGGCAGGTCTCGAGATACGGAATAGCACTCGCCCCAGTTGTACGACGACTTTGCTAGCGACTACACTGACGAAGCCTTCTCTCATTTGCCGAGAGACAGTTAGAATAGCCTTCAGCTAAGTCCATGGCTACGACCTAGTAAGGCGCCATTAACCGTATCTGAAGATAGTCTTATCTGTATTATCAAGAGCGATGTACCACAAGGACGATATAAAGTTAAGTATTCGAGGAGCTGCATACTTTTCTTATTAGCATTCACTCCTTATCCTGTTCCAGAATTCACGCCCGTCTGCGTTAGATAGCTTCCTTTTCGGCCTCCTCTACCTACAAGGTGTTGGCACATTTACCAACACATAAAACTTGGTACACATTTGCCTGACTGTCAGCCAACGACCGCTCTGTTGGTAATAACCACCCAATTATGATAGTTCAGGTGATATGACGTCATACACAATGAACTGCGTTAAAAACGCCGCATCATACTTGACGTTTAAATGAGTTACGCCTTTGCTGCTAACTGTATTCGCAATTAATTTCGCAGGTAGTATCCATATGTGCCGTTAAAGGAACCTACATAAGTGTATCATAGTTCCACAAATAGTGCAGGAGGTATGACGTTATAAACATTGAGATGTGTGAAAAAACTGCCGCATCACTCATGATGTTTAAATTTACTTCTTTTCTGCTATATCTATCGGCAACACTTTTGCAGGCAGTGTCCACATACGCCTCAGAACGTATCTACAGAAATATATAGTTACACGAAAAATAGTTCAAGAGAAATAAGGTCAGAATCACTGAGATACGTGAAAAAATGCTACATCATTAACGAAGCTTTAATACATTTATTCTTTGCTACTAAAAACACTGCTGCAGTGAATCGGCTTAAAGAAATCTCTGGTACCTGGCATACTTTTGACAGGTTCCAACAGTGCAGCGCAAACGGCATTAGGAGAAAACTACAGTCCTCTAGAGAGCTTCGAAGTTATCAGACGTTTTAAACCGTGGTGTGATTACATATATTCCATGTAACTTTTTATTCTGATGAAGCTTCCCTAGCGCAATCAGAAACGTGATCAACTGACAAAATTTTGTGCAATCGAAGTGGCTGTATTTATGTCCTGTAATTAAAGAGCATACGGCTACCGTATCACAACCAATCAAATGTTTAAAATTTGAATACACGAAATACGTAATTCTGACTGTTGTAACCAAGTGCGATCCAAAATTGAAATCTAACAGACATCTTTATTTAAGCTGGTCTGACAGTCCGTATTAAAATATTCATCTATAGAGTAAAAGGATTTGCCTGTCAAAATCAGTTTCAAACCCAGTTTAAGGGGACATTGAATGTCCTATGCCGCAAATGTTGAATTATCGAATTTTGTGACCCATTATCTTGGAAACTTTCTAGGACACCAACTTACAATTTTCCATAATTATTTAATGCATCTTTCTAGATACACTGAATTTGAGTTATTACTAAAATTATATTGTGGTGCCTATTATCTTCTTTTCAAACATTCAATTTTTTGAGAGAATTTTGTAGATAAATGAACATAAAAACAAAACAACTCAGAATATTTTAATTATTCTAGTTCCATATGTGTTGAATTTCACACTTGGAATGCTGTTAAAATTTTATGTCTCTACGATCTGTACTTTCTTAGATAATGGGTCATTTATTGCAAAAAAGTAGTTCAGATATATTGAGTTTATTTTTATTACAAATTCTTATATAGACTTACATTTCTGCGTCTTTTATGCACTAGAATTGCCCTGACACATAGTTTGTGTCTTCTTCAGTGTCACAACAGCCCAGTGCTTGCCTCCTCCTTTTCTGTCTTGCTTCTTTTGTCATTTTCTGAGCTGCTGACTCTGCTTCACGTACACGAAGCTCATGCAGTTCCCGCAGCCCTTTGGCTGTTTTCTGTCCAAATCTTACCCCTAACTTCTCCAGAACCTTAAATCGTTCGTTGTTCTCACCATTAGAAGTTACTACAGCATCAGACACTGCTAAATGTAGAGTCGTAAGGTCAACAAATACATGTTTTGGCACATGGCATCAAACAACATTACTAAAGGACTCATTCACATTCTGGGTCTTCCCATGTGAACACTTCTTTACTAGCTCAGGTTTTTCCAAATCTCGGTAAGTAGGTTTGATTGCCTCGATTACTGTCAAAAGAGGAGAATGTTTATGTGTAAATTAATGCCTGGTGCCAGAAAATTCAGCTAGCCTACATTTACAAGTGTTTGGTGGAGGTGCACAAAAAGCGACATGGCTTTTCAACAGTTGATATTCGATGAAAGGAAGTGCTACACACAGCACTTTTCATCTTCTCTAAATTGTCACAGTTATCACTAATGGCCTTCCCATAACATTCCTGTAGTCCATGAACTACTTTGTCTGTTAGTCTTCCAGCACATTTTGTGGCCTTGCAACAGACTGATTTGTGTTACCCAGCTTGGTTTTAGGTTTATTCGTAATGCAACTTCTGAGACGTAGCAGTAGGCACAAACCAAAGCAATTCACAGCCTCCAAGACTGTGTAGTTTCCAAGATATAACTGCTCAACGGTGACAGTATATGTGCAGCCATGAAATTAGACAGTCACACATAAACATTCAAAATATTATTTGAAGGTCTCACAGTTGTCTGATTTTAGTGTATTATATACCAAACTGTTCAGGAAATTCCAAAAAACATTATGGAGAAGAATACAGAAAATTTCAAATTTCAACGAATTTCACATACAATGTGCCTTTAAACTATGATTTATCTGAAATCAAGTTTTTAATGGTTGCTGGCAATTTACTGTACATGTGTGTTCCTGATTCCTGGATTCCTTTTTGGACCAGGGAAAGTGATTTTAGGTTTCATTCCTAGTCAGGGAGTCGAAGAACCATGAAGTGCCAACAGCAACTGAAATCGTCATCCACCTCCATCTTGTGGAAAAAGTGTAAACGTAAGTACATGTGGTTTAGTTCCATGTCTTCGACTGTGGACACTTATTTTTACTTCTTCTTCTTAGTTCATCTACCAACGGCATGTTCAGATGGGCAGCAACCTCCCGTGTGTCGAGACATGCAGTGACCTCTGGCGTGTCTTGGCCAGCGGCAGCCACCACTGGCTCGTTGGGATCTACAGCGACCTCCGGCCTGTTGGAACAGGTAGCAACACCATGGACTCCTGTAGCGCGTCTGACCATCATGTTGGAGCAGGTCAGCAAGTTGCTATTTTCTACGCGCTTGTCCATCTGTGTAAGGAAGATACCCAGCCTGACCTTGACTCTCAGTACAATAGTGCCGCGGCACCTACTCACCACGGTGCAGGGCAGGACTCGTCTCTGACATATGCACCAACCAAGATTATTCTGGTGTTACTGTAAGAACAGAGTGTTGATGTGGTGGCTGAGAAGCTGCTCATTCCATCCAGTGCTCTAGCGCTTTTCACTTCAACCTAACAGCTAGCGCTTCAGTGCGCTTAAATAATGGTAAAGAGTAGACAGTGACTGGAATGTTGTGTTAGAGGTCTAATATGCTCCGAGAAGTGTTGAAGTGGGATTTATGGGGTTGGAATGGGATAAACTGTGTAATGCAGAGCCCTACATCATTCAACCGATGACAACCAAGTATTATCCATTCAGTTCCACCTATACATCTGCTTTGCTGGTATGACATTACCTAACACATCAGTGTATGACGACGCTACACTCATGCTGACATTGGGTGCTTACTCCATTTCTCTATGGTATTCCACCATTACAAACTCGTTTGCCCTATAGATGGTACTATCCCTTTAGTTCGAAATACTGAACAGATGGTTGCCTTATGTTCAGACTCTGTATAAAGACATTGTGAATTACCTCCTTATGTGTAGTGTGCATGAAGACGATTTAAAACACTGCATCAACACGATACCAAAACAAGAAGCTTAAGGAATACCCATCACTTTGAGGGAAACATACAAGAAACTTTCATTTGCCAAATTCTGTACAGGACTGAAGATGAAGGAAGAACAAATTGATTTTGTTGGTGTTGTGCATCCACTATATGACTACTGAATATACAGGGTGAGTCACCTAACATTACCGCTGGATATATTTCGTAAACCACATCAAATACTGACGAACCGATTCCACAGACCGAACGTGAGGAGAGGGGCTAGTGTAACTGTTTAATACAAACCATACAAAAATGCACGGAAGTATGTTTTTTAACACAAACCTACGTTTTTTTAAATGGAACCCCGTTAGTTTTGTTAGCACGTCTGAACATATAAACAAATATGTAATCAGTGCCGTTTGTTGCATTGTAAAATGTTAATTACATCCGGAGATATTGCAACCTAAAGTTGACGCTTGAGTACCACTCCTCCGCTGTTAGATCGTGTGTATCGGAGAGCACCGAATTACGTAGGGATCCAAAGGGAACGGTGATGGACCTTAGGTACAGAAGAGACTGGAACAGCACATTACGTCCACATGCTAACACCTTTTTATTGGTCTTTTTCACTGACGCGGGTCAGGGATTTTCTCTGCCTCGTGATGACTGGGTGTTGTGTGATGTCCTTAGGTTAGTTAGGTTTAAGTAGTTCTAAGTTCTAGGGGACTGATGACCATAGATGTTAAGTCCCATAGTGCTCAGAGCCATTTGAACCATTTCACTGACGCACATGTACATTACCATGAGGGGTGAGGTACGCATACACACGTGGTTTCCGTTTTCAATTACGGAGTGGGATAGAGTGTGTCCCGACATGTCAGGCCAATAGATGTTCAATGTGGTGGCCATCATTTGCTGCACACAATTGCAATCTCTGGCGTAATGGATGTCGTACACGCCGCAGTACATCTGATGTAATGTCGCCGCAGGCTGCCAAAATACGTTGTTTCATATCCTCTGGGGTTGTAGGCACATCACGGCAGACATTCTCCTTTAACGTACCCCACAGAAAGAAGTCCAGAGGTGTAATATCAGGAGAACGGGCTGGCCAATTTATGCGTCCTCCACGTCCTATGAAACGCCCGTCGAACATCCTGTCAAGGGTCAGCCTAGTCTTAATTGCGGAATGTGCAGGTGCACCGTCATGCTGATACCACATACGTCGACGCGTTTCCAGTGGGACATTTTCGAGCAACGTTGGCAGATCATTCTGTAGAAACGCGATGTATGTTGCAGTGCTCTCCGATACATACGATCAAACAGCGGAGGAGTGGTACTCAAGCGTCAACTTTAGGTTACAATATCTCCGGATGTAATTAACATTTTACAATGCAACCCACGGCACTGATTACGAATTTGTTTATATGTTTAGATGTGCTAACAAAACTAACGTGGTTCCATTTAAAAAAAAACGTAGGTTTGTGTTAAAAAACATACTTCCGTGCATTTTTGTATGGTTTGTATTAAACAATTACACTAGCCCCTCTCCTCACGTTCGGTCTGTGGAATCGGTTCGTCAGTATTTGATGTGGTTTGCGAAATATATCCAGCGGTAACGTTAGGTGACTCACCCTGTATACACTACTGGCCATTAAAATTGCTACACCACGAAGGTGACGTGCTACAGCCGCGAAATTTAACCGACAGGAAGAAGATGCCGTGATATGCAAATCATTAGCTTTTCAGAGCATTCACACAAGGTTAACGCCGGTGGCGACACCTACAACGTGCTGACATGCGGAAAGTTTCCAATCAATTTTTCATGCACAAACAGCAGTTGACCGGCGTTGCCAGGTGAAACGTTGTTGTGATGCCTCGTGTAAGGAGAAGTAATGCGTACCATCACGTTTCCGAGTCTGATAAAGGTCGGATTGTAGTCTATCGCGATTGCGGTTTATCGTATCGCGACATTGCTGCTCGCGTTGGTCGATATCCAATGACTGTTAGCGGAATATGGAGTCGGTGGGTTCAGGAGGGTAATACGGAACGCCGTACTGGATCCCAACGGCCTCGTATCACTAGCAGTCGAGATGACAGGCGTCTTATCCACATGGCTGTAACGCATCGCGCAGCCAATCCATGACTCAACAGATGGGGACGTTTGCAAGACAACATTCTGCACAAACAGTTCGACGACGTTTGCAGCGGCATGGACTACCAGCTCAGAGACCATGGCTGCGGCTACCCTTGACGCTGTATCACAGACAAGAGGCCTTCGATGGTGTACTCAACGACGAACCTGGATGCACGAATAGCAAAACTTAATTTTTTCGGATGAATCCAGATTCTGTTTACAGCATCATGATGGTCGCATCCGTGTTTGGCGACATCGCGGTGAACGCAAATTGGAAACTTGTATTCGTCATCGCCATACTGGCGTATCACCCGGTGTGATGGGATGGGGTGCCATTGGTTAAGCGTCTCGGTCACCTCTTGTTCGCATTGACGGCACTTTGAACATTGGACGTTACATTTCAGATGTGTTACGATCCGTACTCTACCCTTCATTCGCTCCCTGCGAAACCCTACAATTCAGCAGGGTAAAGCACGACCGCATGTTGCAGGTCCTGTACGGGCATTTCTGGATACAGAAAATGTTCTACTGCTGCCCTGCCCAACACATTCTCCATACCTCTCACCAACTGAAAACGTCTGGTAAATGGTGGACGAGCAGCTGGCTCGTCACAATACGCCAGTCACTACTCTTGATGAATTGTGGTATCGTGTTGAAACTGCATGGGCAGCTGTACCTGTACACGCTATCATAGCTCTGTTTGACTGAATGCCCAGACATATCGAGGCCGTTATTACGGCCAGAGGTGGTTGCTCAGGGTACTGAGTTCTCAGGGTCTATGCTCACAAATTTCGTGAAAATGTAATCACATGTCGGTTCTACTATAATATATTTGTCCAATAAATACCCGTTTATCATCTGCATTTCTTCTTCGTGTAGCCATTATAATGGCCAGTAGTGTATATTACAGCAAACTGTGTTATATTATATTTCTATACCTCTCATAATAATAACAATAAAGTTACTGTCTCTGTATTTTCAATGCAATGTTTAGAATACTGCAGCAGCAGCGGTGTGTGTGTGTGCGTGTGTGTGTGTGTGTGTGTGTGAGAGAGAGAGAGAGAGTGTGTGTGTGTGTGTGTGTGCGTGTGTGTGATAGTCGATGACATGTATTTCCTACGAAAGCTTATTTCACATCAATACATTATGTAGTTGGCGTAATGAAAGGGTTGTTGAAGGATCCTTGACACAAAGACTTCGTTTTAACTGTCTTCAAAACTTCGACTGACTCCGCTGTGGGTTTGCTCTGTTGTGGCCCATTACCGGTCTGCATGTCAAGAGACAGCACTGTCTTTCCGTTCGAAGGACAACGCTACTTCTTCAAGACTGCATGGAAATCCACAACTTCCGCCTGCATTTTCCTTTACTGCTGAGACTTCGAGAAAAAAAAACACCGCAATTTTACTGTGATGAATGATCAGGACTGTCTTTAAGGACTGTGAGAAAATTTCGGGTTTTGACCAACATTGTATCAATAAGTGTGTGCATTTGATTTTGTTTGTTATCGTAATTATGAAAAAATAATTTGAAATCTGTATTGGTCACTGCCCAAAACAATTTGTAAAATTTTTTGTGGGGAGCATGGGGGCTATGTACGTAGGCTCTTTAGGTTTTTATGTTGGTAACGCCACGTAGCGCTCTGTATGAAAATCACTGACTGTGCTGTGTGCAGTCTGTGGCTGGTTGGCATTGTTGGAATATTTGCTATTGTAGTGTTGGGCAGTTGGATGTGTTTTCATGACACGAAAAATAGGTTGAAAATGCTCACAAATTTGTGTTTTTACCTCATTACAGACTTTTTGACATTTAGATTCGATTTTAAGTAACTCAGGAGTTAAACTTTCACGTGTTTGTTCAAGCGTTTCTTCCATTGAGGCTAACTTTTGAAGCTGTTGCTGTGTTTGTCTCTGATTTTGTTCCATCGTGTCTAAGTTTTGAAGATTTTTTCCATTCAGTCTAACTTTTGCTGTGCGTGTCTCTGATTTCGTTCCATTGTGTCTAACATTTGAAGCTTTTTGTCCCAGTTGTTGCATTAATTGTAATAAGAATGCACTGATTTCTGAAACATGTTCCTCAGTGCTATTCGGCAGTGCATTTGAACCGGCAAAATTCGCATTTTGAAAAGCAGAAAATGCGTCTTGACGTATTTGAGAAAACGGTGAGGATGCAAAACCTGAATCTACAGTATTTGCAAGATTGTGTCCTGTAATTTCGGATTCCTGAGGAGAGCTGTTGCCGACCGATCGATCGATAATGCTTTTCTGTTCACTAATTGTTTCACTGTCTACACCATTATTTTCCATCCGCTCGATTTCCCTATGCACAATTACCAAATTACTACTTTAAATGTCTGTTAATTCATTACACGGTGGTGCTGATAAGCTATGCTCGTCGTCACAATCAGTTCTCAATTTACTTTGAAGCCTAGTGTTAAGTTTTTCACACGCCATAATTATCACGTATTTCACATGATAACAAGAAAAGCCCAGTTTGAAGAGCAAAAATAAAAAAAAACACTTTCACATTGCACTGAAACTGATATCTAGTTAATTGCAAGCGCAGCTGCGAAATACTTGGTGCAAATCTACATGGATGCCACCACTGTTTTACTGTACGACAATGAAAAACTACAACTACAAAGGAAATTCTCTCTACAATTACGCTCTAGCAATAAACAATAGCTACACTAATTACACAAACTACAAGAAAAAAATCAGAAGATTCCAGTGAGGTATCCTCGGCTAAGGGTCGACATATGAAACGTTCCCTCAGAAAAATTTATGAATTACTGTGCTGGAAAACCTCTTACGTTATTAGCTTTCCAAACAGCTGAGCAAAACTGAACGTACTCAGACGTTACTCTCTTTACTTATTCTGATCAACACTAAACTGACACACAATATTTTTAGCGCAACGCAATCTGACTTTCAAAAATCACTACAAAAGAATGGCCCTGACTAACAATAACCTATACCTTTCGCAAATCACTTACCTCACAAAAATCTTCGTTACTCGAACTACTGCAATACAGCGAGCGCCACTGCTGCCAGCTAAATAAAAGATGCTAAGTACTGAAGGCACTTACTACTGATAGGCATAGTTAGCAGAGGAAAGATTTTGATAGAGAACAAACAATGTATATACCTTAATAATACTGAAACGTCATCATATATATATATACCAGTTCACGATGCCCAATATTTAAAAATTTACTCTCTCTGCTGGACGCACGGCCAGATTGTCCGCTCTCAAGATTCTGCCATCTCACTCCCCACATCCACCACCGCTGGCGGCTCACCTCCAACTGCGCGACGCTACGCGCTGTTCACATTCAACTGCCTAACACTACAATACCAAATATTCCAACAGTGGCAACCAGCCACAAACTGCACACAGCACAGCCAGTGATTTTCATACAGAGCGCTACGTGGCGTTACCAACATAGAAACCTTAACAGCCTACTTAATATATATATATATATATATATATATATATATATATGAAAGAGTTGTGCATATTAATATACATCACACCATGGACAAACCTGCGTGCATGCCGGTGCACTCCAGCACTCCACCCAAGAGGACAGACTTTTTTTCTTCTTTGGGTCATCAGTCTTCTGACTGGTTTGATGCAGCCTGCCACGAATTCCTTCAACCTCTTCATCCCAGAGTAGCACTTGCTACTTACTCCCTCAATTATTTGCTGTTTATATTCCAATCTCTGTCTTCCTATGCAGATTTTGCCCTCTACAGCTCCCTCTAGTACCATGGTAGTCATTCCCCACTGTCATAGCAGATGTCCTATCTCCTGTCCCTTCTCCTTTTCAGTGTTTCTCGTATATTCCTTTCCGCTCCGATTCTGCACTGAACCTCCTCATTCCTTGCCTTATCAGGCCACCTAATTTTTAACATTCGCTTGTAACCCCACATCTCAAATGCTTAGATTCTCTTCTATTCCGGTTTCCCACAGTCCACGTTTCACTACCAATCAGTGCTTTGTTCCAGACATATATTCTCAATTCTTCCTCAAATTAAGGCGTATGCTTGATACTAATAGACTTATCTAGGCCAGTAATACCCTTTGTGCCAGGGCTAGTCTGCTATTGATGTCCTCCTTGCTCTGTCTGTCATTGGTTATATTGCTGCCTAGATTGTAGAGTTCCTTAACTTCCTGACCATCAACCTGATGTTCTCATTACTGCTACTTCTCATTACTTTCGTCTTTCTTCGATTTACTCTCAATCAACATTCTGCAAACATTACACTGTTCATTCCATTCAGAGCATCATGTAATTCTTCTTCACTTTCACACAGGATAGCAATGTCATCAGCGAATCGTATCATTGGATTTTGTTCACCTTGAATTCTGGTTCCACCACTAAACATTTCTTTTATTTCCATCATTTCTTCTTAGATGTACAGATTGAACAGTAGGATGGAGAGACTACCTCCCTGTCTTACACCCTTTTTAATACAACCGCATAGTTCTTGAGCATCCACTCTTATTATTCGCTCTTGGCTCTCATACATATTGTGTCCGTCTTTCCCTATAGCATACCTCTATTTTTCTCAGAATTTCGAACATCTTCCACCATTTTACATTGTCGAACGATTTCTCCAGGTTGACAAATCTTATGAAGGTGTCCCGATTTTTCTTTAGCCTTGAATGAAATTAGAATGAAAATTTCACTCTACAGCGGATTGTGCGCTGATATGAAACTAGCTTTGCTTGCATTATCAACCGCAATGGTTGCATTGCTTCTCTGGTGGCTTCACCTTTCCTAAAACCAAACTGGTCGTCATCTTACACATCCTCAACTTTTTTCCATTCTTTTATATAATAATCTTGTAAGCAATTTTAAAGCATGAGCTGTTAAGCTGATTGTGCGATAATTCTCGCAATTGTCAGCTCTTGACGTCCTCGAAACTATGTGGATGATAGTGTTTCGAAAATCAGATGGTATGTCCTGAACTCATAGATTCTACACACCAACGTGAAAAGTCGTTTTGTTGCCGTCTCTCCAAATGATTTTAGAAATTCTGCCTTATTTGATCTTGAGTCATCCAAATCTCTCTTAAATTCTAATTGAAACACTAGATACCCTATCTCTTCAAAATCAACTCCTATTTCTTCGTTTATCACATCTGACAAATACTGCGCCTCATAGAGACCGTCAGTTTACTCTTCCCTCTTATCCGCTGTCTCCTCTGCATTCAAGAGAGGACTACCCAATGCACTCTTAATGTTGCCACCCTTGCTTTCTGTTCCACCGAAGGTTGTTTTGACTTTCCTGTATGCTGAGTAAGCCCTTCCAACAATCACTTCTTTTTCGATTTTTTCACATTTTTCATGGAATAATTTCGTCTTAGCTTCCCAGCACTTCCGATTTGTTTCCTTCCTTAGCGACATGTACTTCTGTATTCCTGAATTTCCCTGAACATATTTGTACTTCCTTCTTTCAACGACCAACTGAGGTATTTCTTCGCAGTTAACTTCCTCATATGTATGTTTTTCATTCCAACTCCTGTGATTGCCCTTTTTAAAGATGTCCATTTGTCTTTAGCTCTACTGCGTACTGAGCTATTCCTTACTGCTGTCTCTACAGCCTTGAAAAGCTTGAACCATATTTCGTCATTCCTTACTAGTTCCGTATCCCACTACTTTGCATATTGATTCTTCCTGATTAATATCTTGAGCTTCTGCCTACTCTTCATCACTATCGCATTTTGATCTGAGTTTATGTCAGCTGCTGGGTACGGGGCCTTTTGCCAGTATACTTTCTCCTATTGTGTTTCATGAACAGAGTATTCGCTATTGCTAGCTGAAATTTATTACAGAATTCAGTTAGTCTGTTCTCCCATTGCTTGTCCCAATTCCATATTCTCTTGTCACCTTTCCTTCTACTCCTTCCCCTACAACTGCCTTCCAGTCCCCAACAACTATTAGATTTTCATCTTCATATATGTGAGTATCATACTTCCAATATGCTCATGTACCTTCTCTATCTCTTCATCCTCAGCGTCCAACGTTGGCATGTATACCTGAACTATCATTGTCAGTGTTGGTTTGCTGTCGATTCTGACAAGAATAATCGTATCGCTGAAATGTTCACTGTAATACACTCTCTGGCCTACCGTCCTATCCATAAAGAATCCTACACTAGTTATTCTATTTTCCGCTACCGTTGATTTTACCCTATACTCATGTGACCAGAAATTCTTGTCTTCTTTCCACTGAACTTCACTGACCTGGATTGAGCCTTTGCATTTCCCTTTTCATATTTTATAGCTTCCCTACCATATTCAGGCCTCTGTCACTCCACGTTCCGATTCGTAGATCGTTATTCTTTTGTTGATTGTTCAGTCTTTTTCTTCTGGTCTTCTCTCCTTGGCAGTCCGCTCCCATAGATCCGAATGGGATTTTATGGTTACTTCACTTCAGATGTTCATAAATGACATACTTGGGAAGGTTGATGGAACTGAAAGGACAGTACATGGTCTAACAGTAAATGTTGATAGAATTGGGAGAAATGCATCTAAGGCGCAGCTTGTGAAGCAGCCCGCTTAGTATATAACAATGTCGACAGAGCATAAGGTCATCGCTGCATGGAAGTTAGTTCGACAGATCATGCTGCTGGGGCTAGAAATTTTGGATAAACAGCAGATTCTGAGAGGAACCTTTAAACCAGTTACTGAATCTTTCAGTGAACTGTAAGCGAAATTACACTATGATGGCGAAGTTGCTGATTTTATTTAACTGCCACGGCGATAATAGGATAGACAAACTATTTGGTATCAGTGGTGAAAACCCACATTTGTTAGGCATACAGCCTATAAGTTTAAAATAAAAAATAGTACTGGTAGGGGAAAGTGAATTTCAAATAAAAGTTTGTCTAATGACTCTCATTTTCCCAAAACCTTCGAAATTTGTAAATTATTCTCCGAAAGGTCTGGAGATATATGGTGAAATACTGCAGATGACCAGTGTACATATGAAAGCAGGAAATCGAGGCAGTGCGAAATACGAAACCATTATAAGATGTATAATAGACGCTCCACGTAGCACTGGTGATGGTATTGACATCCAGCATAAAAGATTCAGGAATCAACCTCCATAGAATGTATACTAAAAAGATCAGAATGAGCTAATAGATTGATTACGACTCTTTATGGCATCAACTGGTGCTGTTAATATGTCTCATTCAAACGAAATGTTCCAGTAACTTCCGAACTTAGAGACAGAGATATGACTGAGTAACAATGGAGACAGTAGTTCGAGAACTGTTAAAGCCAGCTTGTAAAACATACTTTCATTATCATGTTATGATTAAATGCTGGATGAGTTATATCAGGCTGATATTGTAGGTGTGAGGGAATATTCAAGTGTGAATATTCTATTAAAATATGTTAGGATGGTTATTTGTGTATACTCTGAATCCACCTGGGCATTATCTGTTAAAACAGAAACAGGTGTTCGAGCATTTCTTGCAGACATGGACGAATCAATATCAGGGCAACCTTCAGACCGATCACGGTGGAGAGGCTTACAATATGTATTTCACGACTGTGATACAGTGATAGGGAGTACATCTTCACCCACATGAAGAGAAGTAAAGTGGAATGTCTGAACAAAACAGTACTAATCAAAAGTGGTTATGTTTTAATCTTTGCATTTTGCACAAATGGTCAGATATCCTCCGAGAAACATTTGCGCAGTATAATGGAACCAAACATAACACAAGAAAATTGAGCCCAATTGGGGTTCATGATAATGGACTCATGGATACGATATACTAACGTATTTAAAAGCTGGATCCACATAAGCTGAAATTTAATGTTGGTGATTTGGTATGTATCACAATATACAAGAAAGTATTTGAGAACCCATAACTCCCAAAGTGATCGAACGAGATTTTCAAGGTTTCCAAAATACTGAGAACAAATCCCAGATCTTAAAGACAGCAGTGGCACTGATAATAGAGGGTGTTTTTACACAGAGAGATTCCAGAATAGCTCAGAACAACATGTAATTTCTCATAGAGCATGTCATAAGATGTCGAGAGAGTAGAGCGAAAATGAAGTGGCATGGTTTTTCTACATCACAAGACAGCTGGACTTAAGCTTACAATATGCTGTATAATGGGGAGCACAGAGCACAACCAATACAGTAGCATAACATGCTCAATAAGAGACACGTTAAATGAGGTGGTGGCATTCTCGACAAACTTCCATCTGAGTCGCACATTCCAGGACATAACTACTGTAGATCTGATACAAAGCTTCGAAAACATTTGCCTCGTGGTTATAAGGGGATCAACCTGCTCGGGGGGGCATGTTTGGGACATGACATAGCATATGTGGAACATAAAGTTCTCCCAGGGTGTCTCACTGTAGATCGAATTTTAGCTGATAAAGCCAAAATGTAGTTTGTGTGAGAAGGGATAATGTAATAGGGCAGCGGACCGTAGCATTTGTAGTTAATATAACTAAGCATGTTAAAATTAAGTTGGTCTTGGGTGCGATTTCCAAATAAGTTGTGGACGCTGCATGTCTTGCAGTGAAGGAGAAGACGAAGAAAATAAGAAGAAGGCCGGGGAGGGGCGTTTAAAAATCGTATCCTGATAGCAATGTATACAGCTGAAAGCGTTTTGAAGAATAAAGGACCAATTTAAGCACCCTGGGTTCTTCCAGTAGACAAGAAATCAGGTGGAATAATCCTCATCCGTATTCCTGCCTTCGCAGGTCTCTCAGCAAATAGTTCACTGGCTGGTGGAGCTGTAGCTATCGCCAGAACAATCAAGAACGCACAGAGCTCCCAGAAGCAGCCAGAGGAGACATAGCCGCAAGATGGAAGCAGCAGGCATCGGAAAAGTATTATACCTGAAACCATACGAAAAAGGACTAGGTCTGAAGCAACTACACTTCTAGGGTTTGCCAATGGATCGTATTGTGTAAAGCACGCAATATTTCAGCGATGCGACTGCTTGGCATCTTCAGGTGCTGATAGCTGCTGCTGCAAGATACGACTTGCGTCTTGCAGCTGTAACAGCAGCATCTAAGGAAAAGCAAATAAGGTTTACTATTTCGACTCAAATGTAGGCCCGCAAACACCAGAAGAGTTACAATTATACTTCACCGGCGAAAGACAAGTATTTAACAATTTTCATTGGAGTGTTGCAAAAACCTTGCAGGAAACTCCAATCTCAACAATAAATTCATTCATACAATTATCAGATTTTTCCCGTCTGTTCCCCTTAATTGGAATCGGGTATAGGATCGTAGAGGCTCCTACCAGCGCTGTATCCGTCCCAGTAACAGTACAGACATAGAACTACCTGGAGCTGTGTATTGTGGATCAGGATAATCAACTTATTGACTTTCATGGTGAGAAATTCATTGTACGAATACATCTAAAGCAGAACCGGCAGTGACTCCGAATGTGTAGAGACCTCTCGAAGACAGAAGCGACGATAACGACCTTTGAACGTTCTGTAACCTGTTGGGGGCTGGAATCGATGTTGACCTTCAACCAGTCAGACCTGTCGACCAAGATAATATTCATCTTGATGGAAGCTGTTGGACACTGGAAGTGGTGGTGACCTTCAGCCAGTCACTACTCACAATATCCTCCGGATTTATGACGTTCAGATACTGCCAACAAAGATAGGAAAGCTGTAAGGTATAAAACTGCCACACGCAACTCACAACGTGACACGTCACAACAGAACACCAAGTTTCTACCACAGGTTTCTACAACAAGTAGGTTTGAAACCTCGTAATGATATCAGTCGATACATCTACCCCCTGCAGAACATGATGAGCATATTATACATCAGCAGCATTTCCCGCATGAACATTATGCCTCAACCATGTTCAACAGGAATGATGAAATAAGGATCGTCATCCAACACCAAGACGCCTTAACCCTCCGATGCAAGAGTTTCATATATCTTGAGGGATCATTTATGGAAACGGATAGTACTGCTACAGTGGTATCGAACGTTGCAAGTAATGCTTTAGCGTTCGTGTTTCATGGGATACAAAATGAACGTAACAGGTTGGTGCAAATGACTCTGAGCACTATGGGACTTAACTTCTGAGGTAATCAGTCCCCTAGAACTTAGAACTACTTAAACCTAACTAACCTAAGGACATCACACACATCCATGCCCGAGGCAGGATTCGAACCTGCGACCGTAGCGGTCGCGCGGTTCCAGACTGTAGCGCTTAGAACCGCTCGGCCACCCCGGCCGGCGAACGTAACAGGGTCGAGATTGACCGTACAGGTATTGTAGGTACAGAATCAATCTTAAACGTGTGTATCTGCTTCTCCCTCTTACTTTAAAGATTTAGAAGATGCTAGATGGTTCAAGACGAAACAGTGGCTAGAACAGCTGAAAGTACAGGAGACTTACTATATGTATACCTCTAAAACTGCTTATGGGATACTTGAAGATTTGCCGTGAATTGTTATGAATGCTAATCAGGCACTTACTGTGGTACAGAGTGCAACGGATAACAGCTCATACATTCGAGGAGCTCAAGAGGAGAATGAGAACACCGTAAATATAATAATATTGAAAGAAAGCCACACGTCACAGTATCAGATAAATATTATTTGGCGCTGTTAAAAGTGCTGAATGCTGGAGTATTTCTATCATGAACGTTCCGTTCATGGGAGATTTTCGAGTACATAGTCCTTCGGACTGCAAGCAGACAAACGTGGGCTATTGAAACCTCTGTTCAATTGAAGACGCCCACATTCATCTCACTTGCGTTCCAGGTCAACGGGAGAGGGAATATGGAAAATGATTCAACGAAAATTTACGATTGCAGGTTAAATAATGTTAGTGTCTACCTGAACTCCGAATTTTAGCTGTATGAGAGTTTACACTGCATCGGGATGAAAACGATTGTAGTCTACCATTTGATATGTAGGCGAGGTTCTGTGCCTCTTACTACGAAGAAGAGGAAGGATATCCCGTTAGTCCACTGAAATTCAAGGAGCAAACACCAATCATCTTGACAGTCTGCTCAGAACAGGACGAGATAATTTAATCAGCAGTCGTCGGTAAATTTCCCAGAACACATTGCAGCTTATACTCTAGTTCTACATGAACGTGTGATTAACTACTGGCTGCGCACAGGTGTTGCGCAACGAGTTGTATAAATGAACAAGCGCTGCACCATACCCAGAACGTTTCACAATAATGTCTCAGAGTGTGAATATCACTGCAGATATTCAGGGTTTCCGTGATAATGAGTGTAGACAGCTCATATTCAAATATTTTGCATTCTTAGCATACACAGAGGACGCCAGAATAATAGAAACACTCTCAGCAAGCACTGTATTGCCGAGGGATTTCAACGATGTGAGGAGTCTAAAACACAGAGGAGTGCAAAGTAGTTAACACGTTTTGTGCCGCAACCCCCTCGGTCCGGATACCGTCTCCAGTATCCTTACGGTATACACAACGAATGTGACGAAAAGAGTGTAGGAAGATCTTACCGCCTAACTTTACTGATATTTACGCCCGACAAGAGGGTGAATAGGTCACTTATTTGTCGGAGCGGACACAAGAAAAAATCATGATAATATGGGGGATCGGAATCTATACTTTCGTACAATAGTGCTACGAGCTCTGTTTAATTAACAGCGCGCGACTGAACGCCTTGTTAAATAGGATTGCGCGAGACGCTTTTAGAATTTGTTAAAACTGGGGTCTACTTGGAACGTTCATACTGACAAAGAAACCTAAACATAATCTCAGGGATTGTATTTTTTGATATCACATTAAAATAATGCTGCAGGATATCTTTACTGTAGCGAAATTTAATTGATAGAAACCTTTGAATTAAAGAAAGTACTTCCCTTTTTTAAACGCAATAATCTTTGTTTTGGCGAGAAGCGGCCAATGTCTGAGTTGAACTGAATGTTCTAAGTTTTTACTTTAATACGAGATAAATTAATATATTCACTTTCTTTTCCTTTATAATTATGGTGCAAGTCTTTTAAAGTGTCCGTTGATGACGGAACGCAACGAAATTGTAATGAAATTATTCCTACGCAAGATGTCTGCCAGAAATGGTCGATTGTTCAACCGTTCTAGTTGTTCATCCCGCGCGCTGAAAACCTTGCAAATAATATATTTACTTCTGCATGAAAATCACTATGCACATGAAAGAAAAATGCAAAAAAAAATTTCATATGTGTGAAATCTTATGGGACTTAACTGCTAAGGTCATCAGCCCCTAAGCTTACACACTACTTAACCTAAATTATCCTAAGGACAAACCCACACACCCATGCCCGAGGGAGGACTCGAACTTCCGCCGGGACCAGCCGCACAATAAAAATGTACACTCAGCATAAATTACCGTATATTATTTGAAATTTACAGCTTACAATGCGAAACGGCCGCCGTAGCGTAGACTAGAACAAAGAGTGAGAAATATCGCTGGTCTTTGTGGTTTCTTGCTCCAGCGAGTAAAATAACAATTAAATTACCAAAAACACTCTATACATTTATCCTATAGAGTCCGTTTGTACCACTGTTACTTCATTTCATTATAAATTTCCGTTATGACAGCCAATTTCAAGCGAATTTTAGAGTTTTTTAAAATTTTCATTTTTCTTTTTTTTTTTTTTGTGTCCGACTTGTCTCACGATTTAATATTTTGTAACGCGTATCGGTATTGTTTCTATCATGGAATTCACTGACATGATCATTGTATATCCTATAAAGATGTGATGATGTCTCTTCGATTATCTGACTACATGGATACAAACATCTATTTTAAAGACGAGGAGAAAATCACATGGATGCATCAAATCTTCAAGTTTTCTAGTACTCAAGACCTCCTATACTATGGGTGTCCTGCTCTCCGTCGACTTAAAGAAGAAGAAGAAAATGTGTGAATATGGTGTTGTGTCTGCTTATGAAAACGTAAAACTGTTTTTAAATTAAATGAAAAATAAATAATTACTTTACCTCACAATCTGCTCACGTCTATGGTTCTCCCTCAACCACAGTAGGCATAACTTTATACATGTTAGCTGTATGTCTCTGGAAGCAGACATAGTCATGTGCCACCTACTTGCATAGTGAAACTTTTGCTGCACGGTAGGAATGATGTCATTAAATCATTATATACAGGGTGTCCCAGCTATCTTGTCCACCCAAAATATCTCTGGAACAATAACAGCTATTGGAAAACGACTTTCACCGGTATCAATGTGGGGCTGGGGCCCATAAATGTACATATTGGGAAACATTCAAATGCAAAAGAATATGTGTTTCTTAACACAAACTTGTGTTTTTTTTTAAATGGACCTCCTATATTTTTTCTTCAGCAATCCATAGCATGACAAAGCACATACACAATGGCGTTGATTGCATCGCAATATTCCCGTTACATCCCGAGATATTGAGACGCGAAGTTGAAGCTTGAAACACCCGACATGCGCTGCTAGCGCACGTCCTGAGGCTCAGGCGTGAACCCCATGCTGCCCGTAATCGCGATGTGATTGACATGTGTAATCACACTTCCATACTTATCAAGAGGTCCGAAACGAATAATACGGTCTGCCGCCATCAACTCTCATAACCACATAATGCTTTCCCTCTTGCACGTTTTACGTATCTACGTATACAATATGAACCAGGTGGTGGTGGGGTTTAAGGGCGCTCAACTACTGAGGTCATTAGCGCAATATGAACCAGTACCGATCGGTGTACACCCGTCAGGTTGTCTTACTTATCCTGCACATCCAAAATAAGGTTTATCTAAAGCGTTATATGACCCATTGCGCCTGTCGCGCAGGGCCTGGCTCTGCCTAGTCAAGTGTCCAACGTAGTTCCCACTACTACCACAGTTACCACTTCGCCTTGTTTATGATTTGCGACCCATGCAAACTCCTCTACTCCACCACCCTCCAAGCATCCCCTTTGTTGTTGCTTTGGCGTGCAGTACACCGCCTGCCAGTTAGTCGTGCATCAGAGTAATCTAGTGACGGCACGGAGGTAGTACACATTGTCAATAAACGTTGTGTTATGGAACATACTGTACAGTATAATGTACACACTTGAAGATATGGTAGAAACGCTGCTGATTTATGGAGAATGTACGTTGACGGGAAATACGTTATGAGATTGCTTGTTTGTTGATAGTACTGTTAGCGAACATTATGATTATTAAGTTAATATGTCTGTTTTCCACCCTACTCTACATATCTGTTCTGTACCCTGTTGTAGGTGGACGAAATGCTGTTCAGGCAGAACGACTGTACAGAAGACGATTCCCTGACAAGCCATCGCCTTCGCGCCGGATGTTTGGTCGTCTCACATCTCGTGAAACGGGAAGCTTAAATCCAAGACCTCGACATAGTCCTAGAACACGCACAGATGAACGTGCTGAAGTTGCTGTGCTCGCTACCATAGCTGTGAATCCTCAAATCAGCACACGTCAAATTGAACGTGAAGTTGGTGTGTCGAAATCAAGTGCACAGCGTATTCTTAAACGTCATAAATTTCATCCTTACCACGTTCATTTACACCAGGATCTTCATGGAAATGACTTCCGCAATTTGGTAACATTTTGTCGGTGGGCTCAACAAAAACTTCTGACAAATCCAAATTTTTTTGCAGATGTTCTCTTTACCGACGAGGCATCATTCTCCAACAAAGGAATTGTCAATATGAGGAATATGCATTATTGGTCCGCAGACAATCCAAAATGGCTCCTTCAGGTACAGCATCAACGTCCGTGGAAAGTTAATGTTTGGTGTGGGATTATTGGAGATACCATTACCGGACCTTTCTTTATAAATGGCATCCAAATGGCAGACAATACTCCAGATTTATACGACACAATCTTCCTGTTCTCTTGGACACCGTACCTCTGAACCGGAGAATGGTCATGTGGCATCAGCATGACGGATGCCCTGCACATAACGCCTTACGAGCACGACGACTTCTGAACTGTATGTTCCCTGGTAGGTGGATTGGACGAGGTGGCCCAGTTAGGTGGCCTGCCCGATCTCCGGACCTTACACCGCTGGATTATTTTCTTTGGGGAGCAGTGAAGGATGCTGTTTACCAACATGAACCAACAACACCCGAGGACATGAAGCAACGCATTATTGATGCTTGTACAGCCATCAAAGAGGAAACAGTAGCACGAAATAGGGCATCCTTCATCCGCAGAGTGACCCTATGTATGAAAGCCAATGGGCATCACTTTGAGCATGAGATGTGAACGCTATGTTTAGTATGTAGTGCTGGTATCACAGTGGAAGTTTCTACAAAGGGCCATTTTACCCAGTGATGTTAAGAAACATTTATTTGCAACAATTTGTCATTTAACGCATTAGATAAACATAACATTGTTAAGTAAGTGATAATAAAACTAATTCGTTAAGCATGTTTACATTCATCTTCTATGTCCTACCTGAACTTCCCAAATCAAAACATTTTGACCTAAACAACGGTAAAACTTTTAGTCCACTTGCTCGTTTCAATAAAACCATCAACATGAATTTTACTATTACGAGTGAATGATTAACTGTCACTTGCGCTAGATCTACGGTAAAGTAAAGTTTTAACGTTGAACGGCATTACCTTTTTAGTAACGGATTAAAGATAAGAGAAGTTAACTTTGTGACTAACGTTGCGGTACACAGATATGTTACAGAACCGCATCACCCCTAGCCTATGGGATAAATACCTGCTGGAATGTACGACGTTAATACAGGATGGCAGCAGACCGTATTATTCGTTTCGGACCTCTTGATAAGTATGCCGAAGTGTGATTACGCATGTCAATCACATCGCGATTGGGGGCAGCATGGGGTTCACGCCTGAGCCTCAGGACGTGCGCTAGCAGCGCATGTCGGGAGTTTCAAGCGTCAACTTCGCGTCTCAATATCTCGGGATGTAACGGGAATATTGCGATGCAATCAACGCCATTGTGTATGTGCTTTGTCATGCTATGGATTGCTGAAGAAAAAATATATTTTTTATTTATTTATTTATTTAACCTGGCAAGATTAGGGCCATCAGGCCCTCTCATACATCTAACCGGGCATTCTACTTATTTTACATTCATATGTTTTAGTAGGCATGTTAAACTACATCTAGTACAAAAGTGAAATAAACAATTTGAAAGGTACACCTGGAAAAATACATACATATAGAGTTTATATTCTTAGGTCACAAGTACTGCTATAATTAGACATTATTGAAGAGACAGATTTTAGATAGGAGTGCTGGCAGCAGGGAGTATGAGGGAGACTCATGGTGAAGGGAGGAGAAGAATAGAGACATGATGAAACATAATTAAGGAAATATAAAGAAAAAGAAGATTGCGTGGCTAATAGAGATAGATGAAGAGGAAGGCATCTCAGGAGCAAGATAGGAGACGCTAGCTTTGCTGTTTGACGGATGAGGGGATTGTCCTTGTACATTAATTGTGTGGAGAACTTTGTGAGGATGATAGTAGGAAATGCTCCAACTTCTTCTTAAAAGCAGCAGGAGATCGAATTTTGCGCAAGGTAAGGGGCAGTTTGTTCCAGAGGCGGACAGTGGCAACTGAGAAGGAGTTTGCAAAAGTTTTTGTTTTGTGAGTGGGCACAGTTAGGATACCAAATAAGAGTGACCTCGTGTTTCGATTATGGTGACATGACAGGTTTTTAATCCCTGAAGCAAGGTACTGGGGTGCTTGCGCGACGAGGAGTCGGTGGAGTAGACATAGAGTGTGGTAGTCACGCAATTTGTCCGGCCGCAGCCACCCTAGCTCGGAGTATGAAGCACTAACATGATCATATAGGCGAATGTTGCAGGTGTAACGCACACAGGCATTCATGGTTAGCTCTAGCCGTCTTTTGTTTTCACTACTCATGCCTTGTTGAATCACATCACAATAGTGGAGGTTCGGTAGAACGAGTGCTTGCACGAGCTGGCGTTTCAAGTCCTGTGGAAATATGTTCCGAAACTTTTTGAGAGCATAGAGACAAGCAGACGTCTTTCGGCACACTGCGACTGTATTCTCCGCCCAGTTGAGATGCTCATCCAAAGTTACACCCAAGTTCTTCACTGTTTTCTGATATGGTATTGCAGTACCGTCGAGCATAATAGGAGGTAGACGTTCGCGGAAATCTGAACTTATTAATTTCTGATGGGCTATTAAGATTACTTGCGTCTTTTTTGCATTTAGTTTAAGCCCCAGGTTTTTCGCCCATGTCACTACTGAAGACAGATCATCATTCATCTGAGCGATTGCAGTGTTTACATCTTCAGGTCTGACGCTTAGGTAGAGCTGGAGGTCGTCGGCATAGAAATGATATTTACAGGAGGACAGAACCGACGAAATATCGTTGACATATAAAGAAAACAAAAGTGGTCCTAAGACTGATCCTTGTGGCACTCCCAAGGAAACATGTTTCCAGGAAGATTTTTCATTTACGCAGACAACACATTGCTGTCTGTCTTTTAAGTAGCTTTCAAACCATCTCATTGCACTATCAGAGAGATTAAGCTGTTGCATTTTTCTGAGCAATATGTCAAAGTTAACAGTGTCAGAAGCTTTGCTGAAGTCCAGTAGCGTCAATATTGTTGCCTTTCGATTGTCGATGGCATATTTCAGGTCATCAGTTACTTTAATTAGAGCAGTGTTTGTGCTGTGATGTTTACGGAAACCGGATTGAAATTTGTCATATAGGCTGAATTCAGGCAAGTGTTCAGTGATTTGGTCATGAACAACATATTCAAGTGCTTTGGAAACAGCAGGCAGTATGCTAATTGGTCGGTAATCACTAGGCAGTTGCAGGTTTTCGATCTCAGGGATGGGTCGAATTAGGCTTCTTTTCCATGCAGTGGGATACAATCCGTTCACGAGTTAGTTAAGACAGGGACTAAGATATCGGCAACATTCTTAATCATGGTTATACCGATACTGTCGTTGCCTATTGCATCAGAAGAGATTCTCATTATTGCTTTTCTTGCCGTATAGGAGGTCCATTTAAAAAAACATAAGTTTGTGTTAAGAAACACATATGCTTTCGTATTAGAATGTTTCCCAATATGTACATTCATGGGCCCCAGCCCTACATTGATACCGGTGAAAGTCGTTTTCCAATCGCTGTTATTGTTCCAGAGATATTTTGGGTGGACAAGATAGCTGGGACACCCTGTATATAATGATTTAATGACATCATTCCTACCGTGCAGCACATGTTTCACTATGCAGGTAGGTGGCACTTGACTATGTCTGCTTCCAGAGACATACAGCTAACATGTATAAAGTTATGCCTACTGTGCTTGAGGGAGAACCATAGACGTGAGGTCCAAGTAAAGTTACTTATTAACAAAGTGCGAAAGAATTCGTAAGCGGATTGTGAGGTAAAGTAATTATTTATTGCTGGATTGGTTGTCGAAGCACCGTACCATGGCCCGCCCATTCGCCGGATCTGACGTCCCCGGATTTCTTTCTGTGGGGAAAGTTGAAGGATATTTGCTATCGTGATCCACCGACAACGCCTGACAACATGCGTCAGCGCATTGTCAATGCATGTCTGAACATTACGGAAGGTGAACTACCCGCTGTTGAGAGGAATGACGTTACACGTTTTGCCAAAAGCATTGAGGTTGACGGACAGCATTTTGAGCATTTATTGCAGTAAGGTGGTATTTACAGCCAATCACGCTGTAACAGCAAGCGTTCTCAAAAATGATAAGTTCACAAATGTACGTGTATCACATTGGAACGACTGAATTAAAACGTTCAAACGTACCTACGATCTGTATTTTCATTTTAAAAACCTACCAGTTACCAACTGTTCGTCTAAAATTGTGAGCCATATGTTTCTGACTATTACAGCGCCAGCTATCACAAAACGAAAAAGTGGTCCAACTAAGACATTCATATTTCTCTACGTACTACACGAATATGTAATAAAAATAGGGGTTCATATTTTTAAAAATCGCATTTTATATCGTTTTGACCTACGGCAGCGCCATCTAGCGGGCCAACCATAGCGCCATCTGGTTTCCCCCTTCAAGCTAGACAAGTTTCGCCCTTTGTAGTTTTTACGTTTGACGCTAGTTTGGTGAGATATTTGACCTGGTCACGATCAATGGGCCACCCTATATATATATATATATATATATATATATATATATATTGTTGTTATTTATAGGAAACCTATCACAATGTGTATATATATATATATATATATATATATATATATATATATATATATATATATATATATATATTCAATTCTCACAGATGGAGTTTGATTCTTGAGATGCAGTTTAAATCTTGAGGTGAAGTTTAGTTCTTGAGGTACAACTTATAAAGGCCGTTTTCGCAGACGCCCTCATCATCATTATCCTCATCATTTTCCAACTCTAGTTTCCTTGGTGTGGTGCACAAGTGCTCGCCGTCTCCTTCAGTTTTCATACATCATCAGTTCCACGACAACTACCCATTTGTGCCCCTTCTCCTCCAATCTAATCTTACGATCTCTACCCAACGTTTCCTTGGTCTTCCCCGTGGTTTTCTTCGTACGAGGTTCAGGTTGAAGTACCTTTTGACAGGTATTTAGCTGTTAATTATTATTATGTACCCACCCCACTGAAGCGTGCGTTTCTTTATGACAGTGGTGAAAGGAATCTCAAGGAAAGCTTTTTTTCTATTCGCCTCAATCCAGATTTTATCCTTTCCAGTTGTTAGGTTCATAGTTCTTCTGAATCTCATTTCTATTGCCTGCATTATGCAGAGGTCTTAGTTGTGTACATGTTGCGAAACCATACTTCGGACTGGTGCGAAATAGGTGTAGTACATGGTCGCTTTTACTTTTTGTAGTGTTTTATCATCCCAGAGAAGAATTATGATTTGACTGTAAAAACCGAGTGCTTTCTGTGTCCTGCTGACTGTTTCGTGCTTAATGGTATTTTCTTTCGAGATTATGCTTCCTAGATACTTGAAATGGAAAAGAAATTCTACTTCGACTCCTTCTAGTAATTTATTTTTGGTTGTTCCTTGCCTGTTGATGGTTATTTCTATTGTCTTTGTTTCAGTTATTATTAGTCCGAAATTTTGGAATGTGATGTTCCACTCGTTAACAGTTGTATACTAATTTGTGTGGGGGGGTGGGGTGAAGGGGGGGGGGGGGAGAAATAGAGAATTGTAACAGACCCCAACGTAGTTTTTTGGCTATATCTCCCTTGTGTTCAGTATTCTATTAAATACATACATGCCAATCATCGTAACGTTTATTGCTACGGTAGATGATAAGAAGATCTTTTCGTTTACATTCATTGTCGAGTTATAACGATTATTGTAACTGAAGGTGTTGCAGCGCAACAATCACCACCTGCAGTCAACTGGTAAACAATGTGATTACTGGAACCTAATATCTCTGTGATATATTGACAAAATGTACAAAAAGGATGAAACTGAATGCTGACAAAATTAGGAAGTTGCTTGAGAATTCAGACAATGAATTTAGTGGTGAACTATCCGAAAGTTGAAGCAGTGAAACTGAAGATGTAGTTGTGGAAATTCCAGATCAAATTGTTTCTGACCAGCGAGTTGGATGCAAATGAAGAGGATACAATGAGACGAACCATAACAGTGGCCCCGAAATAGTAAGAAGGCTGATAGAAATGGTACTATTCGGCGAGACAAACGCGATGTTCCTACAAAACTCTGTCCTTTTTCTCTAAACAAACAGTCCAGTTTGCCTTTAGTGGTGATACCACATTATGTGGGGTCCCGCCCACTTCTCTCGTATAGGGTGCCTAAAGGTTGCTGCGTTCTTGGAATGCTATACAACAATTCAAGCAAATCACCTTAATAGTTTTTATTAGAAACAAGAAGATTGACTATACTTAACTTTGAATTTACAATTGTGTCGCAAGCGATGGGTGACATGCAAAGAAGTAATGTTCTTCGCTATAGACAATGCCCAAGTAAGCAATGGATATGGATCACCAATAACAGCTATCGTAGTGTCGATCTACAAGTGTGCTGGTTGAGAGTCCGGTCTGATACTGTCCGAATACTGCTGTCGTAGTACTCTCCTAGTATTGTGTTAATAATGTCTGGCAGAGGCTGGCAGGAGCGGCGCTTATATTCCCTTCGTCTAGATGCCGCTCCTATCGTCATGACTTCCTGGTCACCGAGCTATTGTCTGACGTCATCTCACCGCCCTCTCTGGTCTTTCGTTCTTCGTCTTGGTGACGGCGCTTGTTGATACCCCGCAACACTTTAGTCACTTATATGCCAAAGAAATGAAAGGTTGTTACAGTATTGTCAACTCAACATCACGACATGAATGTGACGGAAGAAAAGCCAGACATTATCCTATTATACAACTGTACAAATTCTGGAATGGATACATTCGATAAGTGTGTAAGAATGTATAGCTGCCGTCAAGCAATACGTCGATGGCCAATGGCAGTGTTTTTCAACTTGATTGACACTGTAGCATATAACTCGTATGAGGTATTTCAAGGTACAAGCAAGAAATGAGGAAAGAATCACCCGACAAAGAGTTCTGGAAGAAAGGAGTGCCTGAAAGATCTTGCTCGGGAACTTTGCGATCCCAACATGAAAAGATGCTCTCAAAATGCTATAGGCTTACACTCAAAACACACTACAGCTTTATCAACTTTTGGGTATAAGTGTAATTAACATCAAGTTACTGCAGGCACAGGAAACATCGTTACAGAGCCGCGACGGAAAGTAATACGTGCAGCACTGGATAATCTACCAAAGAAGGGACGCTGTTACGTATGCGCCAGAAGCAAAGATCGTAAGTATATGAAGGCTTGCAATTCTCGCAAAACGTATATCTGCCCTGAACACACCAAGAAAGAAGAAGTAGTTCGTATTGTTAAGTGTCCTGAGTGTGAATCTGAGAAACGCTTGTAATTGTGAAATTAATACAAATAAATGTAAAATCATTTCTTATAATTTATTTAAGCACATTTCAAAGGGATTTTCTTATAAAAACAAGTCCCAGAAACCCTTCTCCAGTAATAATACAACGTTTTTAAATTCTGGTCCACCAAAAGTATGAAAATACTGAAGTCATACAGTTTGTACTAAATAGAGAAAGTTTAATGATGGTGGGGTCAGTCGCTGACCCCTCCCATTGGCGTTGGCCAGTGAAGCGTAGAGCACTGGTACGCAATGGTTAAGCTTCTGTCTCTCTCCATACTATCAAACCATCAGCAAAAACCAGATGCCTTGTCTTTCATATTTAAACGAGATAGTGCGCCTATCTACAGTTAACCCCAGCCATAAATCGAGACTTTGCGGGAGATTTCTATAACCCATGATGTATCTCTGCTTGTTCCCCAGAATTGTCATCCACCTGTGGAACTACTTGCTGTGGCAAATCACCTTATGTGTTATGTAAAATATTAGGGTATGGAAGATCTACCTCCAAAACATACCTCACATCATAATCAGCCAAATACCCTTCATTCTACCACATAATCCCTTGCATCGTTTTCGGGCACCCATAGAAACTCTCCAAGAGATAGCGATTTTTGCAGGGCATGCCTTTATAGGTTATTGACATCCAAGTATACGCTGTAGCACGAATCGTATGGCTCTGAGCACTATGGGACTTAACATCTGAGGTCATCAGTCCCCTGGTACTCAGAACTACTTAAACCTAACTAACCTAAGGACATCACACACATCCATGCCCGAGGCAGGATTCGAACCTGCGACCGTAGCAGTCACGCGGTTCCGGACTGAAGCGCCTAGAGCCGCTCGGCCTAGCACGAACCAATGGATGTGATGAACCTGTCATCCATATTCGTCTTGGCATGTCTATGCACACATTGGCAAAGTCCCCCATGAATCCCTCGCCCAAAGAAAACAAGGACATCAGCAGCAGTTATAAGCTCGATGTTGACTTTTGTTTTAACGAGTATGGACTCGCAAGACAACCCTGGTGCTGTGTAACTGAAAGCACGGCCCATAGAATACGTGGTAATGCAAACAGTCCGGAATTTCTAGAAAACATGTGCTACTAAATGTACATCTGTGACCATATAAAGTTTTCCATATTGACCTAAGTAGTATCAGACATTCACAGCATGCTCATACTTTGCATCCGATATGGCATCGCCTGTAAGGTTATTCGAGAAATAAATTACGTTGGGTAGCCAGCTTTCGTTGAGTTTCCTCATACAATCCAGATATTCGTAAGTGAATATCCCCTTCCTTGTCACAAGCTGAAACTTTAAGTCATTGGTATATGCTCCTCTGGTGACATACTTATCCTCCTGAGGTAATGTCTGAACAAGTATCTGCATGAAGCAAAACGAGTCCAGGAAGCAAAGCGTAATTATTTGCGTTATTCGTTTGGAGAATGAGATATCTTTATTGACATTGCCAGACAAGACACTGATCTGACACTCTTCATACTGAAATTACCCAAGTGCTCAATGATAAAGTAAGCATTATACCCGCTTAGATTGTGGAAAAAGACAGGTATGTGTCGCGATAAATGATATTTTGGGTTGCGTATGATGCACCACAAAACGCCAGTGAAGTGACAATCATTCTGATAAGGAGTTGCCACTTCCCAGTCTAATTGCTGTCGACAGATATGATAGTCAACCGCCTTCTCATACGAATCTTTAATGTCTTTTGAATTGGGCATGGGAATGTTGGTGCTTCGAAGCTTATCAACGTCCCATGAAAGTTTCCTCTCCTCAGTCAGCAACCAAGTCTCAGGATTATCCGCGATATATGATCTGTGACTGATAAGACTTGAATCATACATACATACGAGCTGGTACATTGCTGCATATGGTACGTGTTTATCTGTGATGTTTGTTGTGAGACTGTAGAGCCGCGTTCACAGCATCTCATAGAAATGAGAAGGCATCCGAAATCAGTGTAAACTACAAAAGGACACCTTCTTGGTGGTGGGCAATCTTAAATTTTAAGAACTTGTTTTCCTAAGTAGGCATGAGAGCACATACCAGTTTCCTGATAGCACAATCAACTTGAAGTTTCGCTAAGAACTCGCTTGTGGAAAAGGAATTCGACACATCAGGCAAACATGCTGTTCATGCCTGTGTTTACTCAACTGGGAGGATAGGAGGTGTGACACATCCTTGGTCCAACAGTGGTGGTAGTTCCCTTTTCCCTATTTTTCTCATCTGAATATAACAGCATGTTCACATGCTTCTGTTGATCTGCAGATTCTGACAAACGGTCGGACCCTACCACTCTGTTCCAGTCTTCATCATCGTCTGACGTGACTTATCCAGATTATAGACATGAACCAATACGTCGGTGTTCTGTGCCTAACATTTATGGTATATCCTGGACTTTAACAGGTAATTCGATACCGTCAATATCTCCACCACATAGAGATGTATGTTGCTGATCTTTCCTATACTTTCTTTTCCAAACTACGATTGACCACGCAAAGCAATACTGATCTTCGTTTTGGACGTTAGTATGTGCCTACTTGGCTGCTCTATCATCAGAAAGCTTGTTATAGCTCGACCCTCCACTGATTGGACCATGGGTATGTTATGGATGTTGAACTTTATTTCTTGGTGAATACTTTATCTGAGCCTCTAAGTCGCATCTCAGAAAACATGTCTCGTATAGCAATCGAGGTGAAATCTATAAACCACGTAGAGACTTAGGTGCTCCTCGATACCACCCCATATCTCCCACAAATAGAGATGATGCTGGTCTCCTCTGAAGCAACGCCTTGTTTAGTGGGATGCCTGGGCTCACAGCACATCATCGCACTGCATTTAATGGAGGGATACCGCATATGATTAATAAGACGAGCTCTCTCTCTCTCTCTCTCTCTCTCTCTCTTTCGCTCTCTCTCCAGCAGGGGAAGCCAGGCTCTTAGAAACGCTGGGTCTTTGTATCCCCCTGATGGGCATTTAGTTCTGGAGAATGAGATTCGCTCTTAAAATGCATCGTCAATCACCACATACAACATGTGATCAAAAGTACCGGACCCTCCCCACCCCCCCCTAAAAAAACATATGTTTTTCATATTAGGTTCATTGTGCTGCCACCTACTGCCAGGTATTCCATATCAGTGATCTCAGTAGTCATTAGACATGTGCGAGAGCAGAACTCACGGACTTCGAATGTGGTCAGGTGACTGGGTGTCACTTGTGTCATACGTCCGTACGCGAGATTTCCACACTCCTAAACATCCCTAGGTCCATTGTTTCCGATGTGATAGTCAAGTGGAAACGTGAAGAGACACCTACAGCACTAAAGCGTACAGGCCGACCTCGTCTGTTGGCTGACAGAGATCGCCGACAGCTGAAGTGGGTCGTAATGTGTAATAGGCAGACATCCATGCAGACCATCTCACTGGAATTCCAAACTGCATCAGGATCCACTGCAAGTACTATGACAATTAGGCGGGAGGTGAGAAAACTTGGATTTCATGATCGAGAGGCAGCTCATAAGCCACACATCACGCCGGCAATTGCCGAAAGACGCCTCGCTTGGTGTAAGGAGTGTAAACATTGGACGATTGAACAGTTGAAAAACGTTGTACTGAGTAACGAATCACGGTACACAACGTGGCGATCCGATGGCAGGGTGTGGGTCTTGCGAATGCATGGTGAACGACGTCTGGCAGCACGTGTATTGCCAACAGTACGCAGGCGTTGATATTATGGTGTGGTCGTGTTTTTCATGGAGGGGGCTTGCACCTGTTGTTGTTTTGCGTGGCACTATCACAGCACACGCCTACATTGATGGCTGATGTTTTAAGCACCTTCTTGCTTCCCAATGTTGAAGAGAAATTCGGGGATGTCGACCGCATCTTTCAACACCATCGAGCACCTGTTCAAAATGCACGGCCTGTGGCTGAGTGATTACACGACAATAGCATCCCAGTAATGGACTGGCCTACACAGAGTCCTTACCTGAATCCTGCAGAACCCCTTTGGGATGTTTTGGGAAGCCGACTTGGTGCCAGGGCTCCCCGATCGACATCGATACCTCTCCTCAGTGCAGCACTTCGTGAAGAATGGGCTGCCATTCCCCAAGAAACTTACCAGCACCTTATTGACGTATGCATGCGAGAGTGGAAGCTGTCATCAAGGCTAAGGGTGGGCCAACGCCATACTGAATTCGAGCATTACCGATGGAGAGGACCACGAACTTGTGAGTCATTTTGAGGCCGGTGTCCGGATACTTTTGATCACATAGCGTACTTTATCTCTGGCATGACGTTATTGACTTGGTGCTGATCGCTATTACGATTTGAGACGGAGCTGCTGCCAATAATTGAAACACTTTGAATAGAGGTGGGCTGCTGTCAGCAGTCTTAATTATTGCCATGTCTGCACGATGGTGAGTTGCAGATCAACCTGCATCAGGCCAGTGGGAGCAACCGGACTGGAGTCATGCAGTTCTGCTAGATGGTTTAGCTGCTCCAGATCCTGTAGCTTATGGCATTGTTATGGTGGCCAGTGTACTCAATGTCACCCATAAGCGCCAGAATAAGACATGAGCAGTTGGGACGGTCGCAGGGCCGGCGGCGGCGGTGGCAGTGGTATCCTGTGTCGCTACAAGCCTTGTCCTGGAGGTTGAAGCATTCCTCACAGGGCTTCATTTTGTTGTTGGTGTTACCACCTGTCTTTGCACCTGCACCACAGTGTACTGCGATGGTGCATCTGCGAAAAGAGTGAGAGAGAGTATCTGCGTGCTACTACTAATACTGTGTAGAAAGAAAGACCACCGAATATATATATGATAAATACCTGATTTCCATTCACCCTAACATGATATCTCGTCCTAGATGTTTGCATCATCTGGGATAAGCATAGCCCAGCTGGGCATTGCTGCAGATGGGGATTCACAGTACCCCCACTCCAGTGCTATTTGCACAACCCAGTCTGGCATGGGTGACTGCAGTTCAGAGAGTTGTTGCTGCTCCACTTACTCCTACAATGTTTCATCATCCTCGTGTAGCCATTGGTCTGTGCCCACCGAAAGAAGAACTACAGAAATTGGAAACTTTTATTCTAAATATACAAAAAAATCCTGATTTCTACGTACTTATGTGATGCTTGTGAAGAAGACTCTATGTATTTGGTTGAGGTCGTGTATTGTAACAAGGAAAGAGAAATGTGATCCCATTATTCTTCTAACATAGATATACTAGAAGATTTGAAGACGACAAATTATGTATTTAGAGGGTTGGTGTGCTGGTGGAAGCATGGGTGGAAAAGGCTGTTCCTGTGGAGCCACCACCTCTCTTTCAGCTTCCAGGTGACAAATCAACTTGTCTTGCATTTCGTGCATGTAGATTACAACAAAAATAATTGAAAAACATAGGACTATTGATAAAACTTGTAATACAATGAGCCATATGATCCTAATTCTGGACATTCACTCAGTATTTTTGACGACAAAGGTCATGTAGCACCATGAGGTATGGGTAGTTTACACACGCAGTTGTCGTTTAATTTAAATCGGTGAGATACAAAACAAAGAACACTGAAGAAAAAATACACACAGATTCTAAACATGAACTCAACTACAAAACAACAGCCGTTTACATGCACAGTCATAGTTGTTTTAAAAAAGAAAGCGCCCGTAGAGCTACAAAACAACAACGTTTTAAATATGTAACAGTACCACTGACCACCTTAAACGGCGCCAGCCGAAGTTGCCGAGCGGTTCTTGGCGCTTCAGTATGGAACCGCGCGACTGCTACGGTTGCAGGTTCGAATCCCGCCACCGGCATGGATGTGAGTGATGTCCTTAGGTTAGTTAGGTTTAAGTAGTTCTAAGTTCTATGGAACTGATGACCTCAGATGTTAAGTCCCATAGTGCTCAGAGCCATTTGAACCATTTGAACCTTAAACGGCAATCGATGCTAACGTTAGACCTGTGCGAGGAATTTTTGACAGTCGTAACCATGAAATAGCCTAATGGAAACAGAACAAACAAACTGGGATTCCTTTCCGAAACAACCCAGCAGAGTACAGCTAACAGTAAAAAGGGAGTCAGGAAAGACGTTCTCCCAGCGCAAAAGCAAGTTGTAACATTACATATGCCTAATTAGGCATTTTTGTGTCAATCAAAATGATAAAGCAGAAGGCAGTGCTAAGGCTAACTTAACCTTCATTGACACAAACACTAGACTCTTTCCTTATATTTGTTCACACTGCAACACAGTAACCTAGCTTTGCAGATAAATGTCCTGCTAACTAGTAAGTCAGATAAACAAAAGGCATAGTAAACAGCAACACAAACCTCTCAACAACACGTACCTTAAATGAACTAGGTGCAACAGTTTAGCCGGCCGCGGTGGTCTAGCGGTTCTAGGCGCTCAGTCCGGAACCGCGCGACTGCTACAGTCGCAGGTTCGAATCCTGCCTCGGGCATGGATGTTTGTGATGTCCTTAGGTTAGTTAGGTTTAAGTAGTTCTAAGTTCTAGGGGACTGATGACCACAGATGTTAAGTCCCATAGTGCTCAGAGCCATTTGAACCATTTATTTGGAACAGTTTATAAAACCAACTAGTAGCAACACTGAACAGGAGAAGCTTGAAATGAGTCTGAAATTAAATCAGTGGGTCTGCTAATGATCATTGTTTCTTCACTGCTTAGTACAGGCTATCTATGCCTATCTATTAACCAGTTTGCATTATAATAGATAATACAGTAAACAATCCTTTCTTAAACTCGTCTTGAAGCAACTAAACACAATGAAAATCTAACTACACTGGGTCTGAAGGAGTCTTTACATTGCTTCCTTAACCAACTAGCCTACTACATGAGGACTTTTAAGCTTTCATGGTTCGAAGAACCCTGCTGGTTAACAAAACTACTCCAGTGTATATGAGAAATGGTAAGTATTCATTAATAATTATTAATTAAGTGGAGCACAACAAACTATAATACTTGAAATGACAAATATGCTTTCATAAGCAGTCTTTTGCCCTACTCAAAACTATAATTTGCTCTGCAAGTATCAACAAAACATTATATTCAAGTTCAACCACTTTCTCATAATAAATAAGGACACTCGGAATTAAATTCACTAGGATAGGATTCCTGTCCATTTTTGTGACTTGGGATAATCACGTGTATAAGATCGAGTTTTTAGAAGCACTACAATTATCATTTAAATCAACCAAATTCCTCAAATAACTGGTCCATTTATAGATTGCCGAATATAAACAATTTAGTGTACGGCTGGTGGAACTGGTGGCGCGATTTGCAGTGGCTCTGAACCTAGCGGCGATGCTGTCATGTCAGTACTTGTGGCCTTGCCCTACTACTGATCATCTTGGCGTCGAAATAATATTTTTACAGATCCCGCCGTAGCCCTCAGCACCCGAGGCCCATTAATACTGCCCTAAAGCTCTTGTGGCACAAAAATTCCTAAAATATGAGCCACAATGATCCGCTACTACTAGCGAGATGTTAACTACAGCACTGCTCAGCCCAGACTCCTTACTTATGACAATGGAAGATTTGCCACCCGCTCACGAACCACACCTTTTCCACTCCTCCAGAATACTTCCGTAGCTTTAGGGTTTCTCCTTATACTTTACATTCAACGCTATGTTACCCAACTATGGACCAAATAATTTACTGTACATTACATAACAATCATTCCATTAGATATTTAAATCCACAAGTGTAATAAAACAACATCGTTCAAAAGTTCAGATAACTGTAACATGTATACATAGTCAAAGAATTTCCATAACAGATACATCATTATACACTAGCAGTTCTACAAATTGACATAGGCACAGAGATACAAATACAAAATAACTCGAAAACAGGTGTTACAAACAAGAGCTATGAAATAACGAGATCCGTCGAAAAACACAATGGACATAAATCTCGAACATAATTACAAGAAAGCAGTCATTTAAATGCACAGTAGTGCTTAGAGCTATGAAATAACAGTTATTTTAAAGAGTGCTATGAAATTAGGAGCGCTGATAAAAAAACATACACACATCAAAAAAAATTTTGCGTCACCCCACTTCCCAGAACTTCCGAAGACAGACGTTGACTGTAGATATTGTATCATAGACACAGTCCCTTTGACTGTTGAGAGTCGTCACTAAACCCGCCCAAAGACGTAAACAGTCATGCATGAGCAGCGCCTATTAGACGGCTGGGGTCCAACAGCCGATTAGTTCCAGTCAATCCACCAGGAAGGAGGTACATGGCTCATGTTGTCTGTGGTTCAACCATGCGTAGACGGTCAATACTGCGGTTCGATAGCGTCTGCATTGTTACTTTGTACCAGGAAGGGCTCTTAACAATGGAAGTGTCCAGGTGCCTCGGAGTGAACCAAAGCGATGTAGGATCTGAGTTTCTCCTGGCGTATACAACTTTCAAATAACTTCCGGGAATTCAGCACCGCCGACGGTCGGTGAAAGTGTTACCTGGCTGAATTCCCGGAAGTTATTTCAAAGCGATGTTGTTCAGACATGGAGGAGATACAGAGAGACAGGTACTGTCGATGACATTTTTCGCTCAGGCCACCCAAGGGCAACTACTGCAGTGGACGACCGCTACCTACGGACTATGGCTCGGAAGAACCCTGACAGAAAGGCCACCATGTTGATTAATTCTTTTCGTGCAGCCACAGGACGTCGTGTTACGGCTCAAACTGCGCAATGGGCAACATTATGTACAACTTCACTCTTCACGTTGTAACAACAGAGCTCCATAGATCTAATGACACAAATTTTTCTGTTTTGTCTGTTCTACCTTCTATCATTAAGGTACTGTAAATATTGTTTGATTGCATTAATAGCACAAAAGTGTTCGCTCTTTCCTTTGTAAAAACTTTGATGTCGTGGTTTGATTCTACGCAATATAGTGTACCTGTCGTTTAAATTCTGTGTCTCATTCGGAGGGAACAAAACTTACGCTATTTAATTGCAGTTTCTGTGCTAATAATTTTTTGGAGAAATGTCATTATATGCAAATGTTCTATTTTATTTAATATGTAAACTGCTCACCTTCACTTAAGGTTCGTAGTTACCTCGTATGTAAAAGTTGTAGTGGTTCCCCTCGGGAGCGGAACTGTGTAGCGCGCGCAAAATGTGGTTGGCATGGATAGAAAGGTGGAGCAAAAAGAGTCAGTGGGGGACGAGCTACCAGACTGTCAACTGCTCATGTAAAAGTTGTGTCTTGTGCTGGTGGCGAGAGAGGCTTTCCGTGACGCTTTCCAATGCCTTGTATGGATGGATAAAGAGCTGGAACTATTCTAGAATTGGTACCTATTATCGCCACCAAGAAATGGCAGGATCCAGCATCTCTGCCTGCAAAACCACCCACCGACATGCACTCGCCACCATGTTGCTCAATCACTGAAAAAAGGAACCAAGGTATTGTAAATATGTAAAGTGAAGCATCAGCTCATTGGATATTTTGGTATGCGCAAATATAAGGCAACTTATACTCGATCTCTTATACCTCCCTTGATTTTTTATCCCTAATCACACAACCACTTAGGGTCCTTCCATGTCAATAATGCTTACCGAGTGTCCATATTGTGAAAATAGGAAATCCCAGTGTTTTACTAATTAATGCCACTTGAAATTAGTAAAAAGAAATTTAAAGTTTATGAAGCAGAACTGAGTAATGTAGCGAATGAAGGTTGTTGAAAATAATTTTTCTATTAAAACTGTTTATTAAAATTTTGTTGTTAAGTGAATGTTCTCAAAACTGTGGCTTATAGAGTTTTGCAGATTAAATGATCACAGTGCAACCTGTTGATAATCACCCAAAGGTGAGCTATTGTCTTATAACCACATCAGGTTGTGTTCTACTGCAGTAAAAGTTGAGAACTATTACTGTTGAAAGTTATATGTTCATGCCTGATAAGGGCTTGTTTCTCTAGTGTATTGTAAGCGTATTTAATTTGCTCTGCTACAATGGTCAAGATTAAGGGGCCCCCTCTATTGAAAGTAGTTCAACTACACACAGTTACTTAATTATAGAAAGTTTCAATTACCCTTGCTATTCAGGTGAAATTCTGTACAATATTGGGTTCCTCTTGAGCATCAGAAGTGCATCTTTATGGTGTAACAGGATCAACAGTTTGTCTATTGTGCTCATACTAGATAATGACTAATAGAAAGACCACAATCATTGGAAACAATAATTTCTTTATTCAAAAAACAGTGAGAAGTAATCTGTTAGTGAATTTCATTTAATTTTCATTCTCAGTAGAAAGGTGTAACTAATTTTGCTGTGAACCATATCCATATTTCACGTCAGATAGGAATTTGTTTGAAAAGTAATTATGAAACTATGTCCAATTTACGATTCTATAGTGAATATTAATAGTAACGTTATTGAGACCATTCCGTTGGGCTAAGTCCTCAAGGTAATAGTTTGTTTCGTTATCTGTTATATTTATGCAAATAGTTTGTTCTGCTCTGTCAGCTCCAACCTTAACATGAACATATGCAGGTGCCAGAGTTCATTGCACTCTCGTGTGACAAAGTATAGGCTGTAATTGCCCAATGAAGTTACCTATTTTCAATTTCTTGTTACTCATTCTTATGCCTTATTACGCTGGCGACCGATGTTATTATCATTTGGACAGTGTGGATAGGTAAATTATTGTTTGTTACTGTTTAAATATTTACGTAAATTTGACTTTCACTTCAGATAAGCCACCTCCGTTAGGTACAACACGGTCAACATAACAAAATTCCATCAGAGGGTAAAACTGCTCTGTTGCTTTATACCATAACTGCTTTATCAAGATAGTTTTAATCCATGGCCTGCCTTCAGCTCTAAGGTTATGGTATAACAGCAGCGGACGGTAGTGTTATAACATCCATCTTTGCAAAAAAATGGTTCAAATGGCTCTGAGCACTATGGGACTCAACTGCTGTGGTCATCAGTCCCTTAGAACTTAGAACTACTTAAACCTAACTAACTCAAGGACACCACACACACCCATGCCCGAGGCAGGATTCGAACCTGCGACCGTAGCAGCGCGGCTCCGGACTGGAGCGCCTAGAACCGCACGGCCACCGCGGCCGGCTCCATCTTTGCAACCACGACACCATGCAGCGCGGTACAGATGGGCCAAACATCATGTCGAATGTACCGCTCAGATTGGCATCACGTTCTCTTCACCTAAGAGTGTCGCATGTGCTTTCAACCAGACAATCGTCGGAGACGTGTTTGGAGGCAACCCAGTATGGCTGAACACCTTAGACAAACTGTCCAGCGAGTGCAGCAATGTGGAAGTCCCCTGCTGTTTTGGGGTGGCATTATGTGGGGCGACGTACGCCGCTGGTCATGGAACGCGCCGTCAGAGCTGTACGATACGTGAGTGCCATCGTTTGACTAATGGTGCAACCAAATCGGCAGCATATTGGCGAGGCATTCGTCATCATGGACGACAATTTGCGCCCCCATCGTGCACATTTTGTGAATGACTTCCTCCATGGTAACGACATCGCTCGACTAGAATGGCTAGCATGTTCTTCTGTGATAGACTGAAAAAGGCTGTTTATGGACGACGTGACTCACTAACCACTCTTGAGGGATCTACGGCCTATCGCCGTTGAGGAGTGGAACAATCTGGACCAAAAGTGCCTTGATGAACTTGTGGATAGTATGCCATGACGAATACAGGCATGTATCAATGCAAGAGGACGTGGTACTGGGTATTAGAGGTACCGGTGTGTACAGCAGTCCGGACCACCACCTCTGAAGGTCTCGCTGTATGATGGTACGACAAGCAGTGTGATGTTTCCATGAGCAATAAAAAGGGAGGAAATGATGTTTATGTTGATCTCTATTCCAGTCGCTATACAGGCTCCGGAACTCCCGGAACTGAGATGATGCGAAACATTTTTTATTTGTGTAATAAAGCCGAACTGAAATTACGAAAATACATGGAGCCACTTAGTCCCCACACATGCTATGAAATGAAACAGCACATCAGTGATTTGTTAATGACTCAAATATAGAAGGGCAGTTCTTCTTCATCCACTGAGGCATTGGCCACTGACACTGGTGATGGTCGAGCCCCAATTCATGATGATGATCAAGGAGAGGAAAACAACATTACAACATCTGAAAGTAATCAAACAGCAGAGCAGAATGTAGATGACTGTGGTGGGTATAGGGTATATACAACGTCAAGTTCCGCCTCTAATTTTGGCAGCAGCCAATAGGAATGCAGGAATGGCGACCAACAGTTTGGGACATATCAGCAGATGAATGCTGGACCACATAATTAGTATGTCTTGGTCCTACTGGTAGGAACCTGCTGACATGAAGTTGTTCCCACCGTTTTTTACAAGCAGAGACCTGCTGTGTTGTATTGAGTTGTCTGTTTCTTAGAAGGAGATGGTAGATCATTAGCGAGATAAATTGGTCAGGTATTAGGACACGTTCCTGGCTGCCGCAGTAAACAGTGAAATGGTGGAGAGGTGTAACGGTCCCCAGATATGGCTAAGGGTCCCAGGGGTGCCCAAGGCTGTAGGACCGTTACTTTAGGTGGTGACCACCAGGCGTCACTGCAGTGAGTGGCTCTGGTGACCGAGACAAGTCGCCAGCAGCTCGCGGAGCTGGGTATACATGTTAATGTGGAGCGCCACAGGCAGGAGTAGATGGGACTCTGGGTATTATTGTCTTTAAAAACGCAGACGCGTTTATAGGCGATTATGTGTATTGCATTAGCAGCAGCAGTTTCAACCTCTACTGCAGTGGCACTCAATAATTTACAAAGCTCTTATATATCTGATAAATTCCATTGCATATGTTATTTTTCTTTGTGTGTAAGCCGTAATTTACAAAGTGTTCATATCAGCAGTTAGCGATATGTAGTCATTTTAGCACAGTGTAAGGACACATGTATTTTAGAACATTGTTACTATCAGTAGCACATTTTTAATGATACAGCAGTTTAGTAGTGGTGAGCTGTATGAGGTTTTGTATGTGTAGTCCTAGCATAAACTCCATTGTGGTCCCGCTTATTAGCACTCAGTAATTTACACGAAGTTTTCGAAGTGTAGGCCCGTTTATAGGATTGTTTCAGCTTTATTTTTCTAGAGCAATGGCTGTTTATCTTTTTGATCATCAGTCTTCTCACTGTTTTAATGTGGCCCACCACGAATTCCTGTGCCAACCTCTTCTTCTTAGAGTAGCACTTGCAACATACGTCCTCAATTATTTGGTGGATTTATTCGAATCTCTGTCTCCCTCTACAGTTTTTTCCCTCTACCATGGAAGTCATTCATTGATTTATTAACAGATATCCTACCATAATGTCCCTTATCCTTATCAGTGTTGCCCGCATATTCCTTTTCTCTCCGGTTCTACGCAGAACTTCCTCATTCCTTACCTTACTAGTCCACCTAACTTTCAACATTCGTCTGTAGCATCACATCTCAAATGCTTCGATTCTCCTTTGTTCCTTTTTTCCCACAGTCCGTGTTTCACTACCATACAATGCTGTACGCCAGATGTACATTCTCAAAACATTCTTCCTCAAATTAAGCCCGATATTTGAAATTAGTGGACTTCACTTTGCCAGGGTTGCCCTTTTTGCCATTGCTAGTCGACTTTTGGTGTCCTCCTTGCTCCATCCATCATTGATTACTTTACTGCCTAGGTAGCAGAATTTCTTAACTTCACCTACTTCGTGACCATCAATCCTGATGATAAGTTTCTCGCTATTCTCATCTCTACTAATTCTCATTACTTTCGTCTTTCTTCGATTTACTCTCAATCCATACCCTCTGCTTATTAGACTGTTCATCCTGTTCATCAGATGATGTAGTTCTTCCTCAGTTTCACTGAGGATAGTGTAGGGAAGCAGCCTACTCACGCCCTATAAAATTGACATCAGTCTTTCCGTTGTGTGCCAGCCTAGTCTGCTGTAACTATCCCTGACGTCATAAATGTTGCGCAACACTTTAAAAATCAAGTAAATAACCTGAAACGTTTCTAGCATGTCAGGAGTAATTCTAAATCAATATGTGTTGAATGTCAGTTTAATAACTTTAACCATTTTCGAAATCTGGACGTTTTTCTGTAAAAATCATAGGCGGAACAGAAAAGAGCCAGAAACTTAAAAATTTATATTTAGATTCCTTTTTCATAATAATTTAGTAGAAACAGTATTCTGCATCTCACAAATTAAAATTTTAGTTGAAATTCATGATTTTCAGGTTTTTGTCTTAAAAATTAAGGAAGCAAGATAGTTTAAGTAGGCGATTAAATACGGCTAGGATGATTAAATTTAAGTAGAAGGGAGATCCGCTGTAATCATAAAGATGTGAGAAGTTTCAATTGAATAACTATAAAACTATAGTGATAGTGTATCTCCAAAGGGCAAGTTCAGAGCTCGTCTACTGCGTGTAGTGTAATTAAATTAATTCTCTCACCCAAAATATTTGACTTAGCCACGTCAGACTTTAATTGTGATTACTTACCTGTGTGCTAAATGCACATTTAAATTGAGAGCACCGAGCATTGGTTTAGTGTTCCAGCCCAGAAATAATAAATTGAGATTAAATAGGATTTATGATTGTATGACTTGAGCATAAATTTTCTCTAGTACGTGACTAACGGCGTATTGAGCCATTTGTTTACCAATTTTATGACAGTTAAGTAACTGCGAGAGTAAAATTGAAAAAGTTCTGTTAACTTTGTTCCAGTAACATACTTAAAGATAAAATGTATATATCCCCATTTCATTGTGACCCACCCTTAGATATTAAGTGAACAGAGTCTGAGGCACTCTTTTTGTTTGTTCCACAGGACAAACCAGATAATGGCAGCCTGGTAGCTGCGTGAAAGCGTGGAGTGACTTGGACACAACCCACAGTGACCCTTCCCCTTTCACCATGTAATTTAGAGTGAACGTGAAGGACGCACACCATAGCAACTTCCCTCCTCTACCGTTGTGAATGGAAGTGTAGAACGCCAGCCAAAGCGGCTACAACTACGTGTGTAAAAATGAAATTGTCATGATTTGTGAAATTTTCTTTCAGGTTTTGAAAAGACTGTTAAGATATAATTATCTGTTTATGTATCATGAATAACTGTGTTATTATCTTTGAATTTGTGTATGTAAAAATGTATTTAATGGATTTAAGATTGTCACAGTTTCACATATTTTTATGTGTTTGTCTGTCTAAGGCAATATGTATGCCAAAGTGTTTCATTGATTTTGCTTAAATTTTGAGTGATAATGTTGCTTATGAGGCAGTGAACATGCCAGCAACTTAAATAATTGAAGTAGGTAGTCAGTTTTTCTTTTAATATTTCTATATGTTTACATATAAATTTTAAATTTTCATAGGGACTTAAGCTGTACTCTTGCTTCCCTTTTCGTAATTAAATTTTTTTTCGATATTAACTTTCAAAAAAAATTTTAGTAGTGGGTGGTGTAGGGAAGCAGCCTACTCACGCCATATAAAATTAACATCAGTCTTTCCATTGTGTGCCAGCCTAGTCAGCTGTAACTAGCTCTGATGTCATAAATGTTGTGCAATACTTTAAAAATCGAGTAAATAACCTGAAACGTTTATGGCATGTCAGGAGTAATACTAATTCAATATGTGTTGAATGTCAGTTCAATAACTTTAACCATTATCGAAATCTGGATGTTTTTCTGTAAAAATTATTAACGCAACAGAAAAGAGCCACAATCTTAAAAATTAACATTTAGATTCCTTTTTCATAATAATTTAGTAGAAACAGTATTCTGCATCGCACAAATTAAAATTTTAGTTAAAATTCATGATGTTCGGGTTTTAGTCTTAAAAATTAAGGAAGCAAGATAGATTAAGTAGGCGATTAAATAAGGCTAGGATGTTTAAATTTACGTACAAGGTAGATCCGCTATAATCACAAAGAGCTTCATAGGCCATCAGAAAAGGAAGCAATGATTTATTCAATAACTTAAAGTGGTGCATTACTAGCCCAGCGGCTAGTCGGGAGAGCCTATTTGATCAGGCGTTCCCTTAGCCGTCCGCACCGCGGCTTTATATATAAGAACGCTGCGCGAGAGAGTAAGGCCCCAGTTCTCTCCAGACGCTGAATAGCACACCACCTGTGCCGGGAGTCGCGTCGCGTCGGTATCATTGCTATAAACAGCCTCGGAGGCCGTAATAAGTTACTCGGGATACGTGTAACCATGAAATCGTTTTCGAGTGAAGTGTTAATTCTGGGATAACTTTAATGATATATCTTCAGTTTGCGTATGTCGTATTTTCACGTGCTGCCATGGGGCAGACATTCTATCATTATTTAGCGTGGCGTTTGATGAACATTATCATCAAATTATGGTGAGCATTCACTTATACATTTAATTTGGACAGTTATAGTTGCATCAGCGCATTAGACTCTGGACTGCTCTGGTAGTTGTATTGTGTGGATTCTTTTTTTTTTTTTTTTTTTTTTTTTGATCTGTGACTTTCAGAATATAGCAAACGTTTTTACAGGATCGTTTTTGATTATGAACCCCAGACAATCTCCTAATTCCTCAGAGCTATAAGCTGGAGCTATAAGTGTATTTCTCAGATGAAGTGGGCACTATGAATTCTAATTACAGGCTTCACGTTTTGCTAATCACTTTCTGGTTGCCAATATTATAGTTAGAGAGCCAGTGCTGAGAACGGCAAAAGACAGCATAAATAATAGGAACATTATTTATAAACAATAAATTTCCACCCGCCGCCCCACATATGGTTAATCGGCCAGAAAATGCATCTTCTCTACATTACATTCTACATATAATTAACAGGTATAATTTCCACCCGCTGCCCCACAATAGCAATGTCATCAGCGAATTGTGTCATTGATATCCTTTCACCTTGAATTTTAATTCCACTCCTGAACCTTTCTTTTATTTCCATCACAGCTTCTCCGATACACAGATTTTTCAGAAGGGGCGAAAGGCTACATCATCGAGCACTTCGTTCTTTTTCGTCCACTCTTATTATTCCCTCTTGGCTGTTGTACATATTGTATATGAACCTTCTCTCCTCATAACTTACCCCTACTATTCTTAGAATTTCGAACATCCTGCACCATTTTACAACGTTGAACGCTTTTTCCAGGTCGACAAATCCTATGAACGTGTCGTGATTTTTCTTTAGTCTTGCTTCCATTATTAATTGCAACGTCCGAATTACCTCTCTCGAGCTTTTACGTGTCATAAAGCCAAACCGATCGTCATCTAGCGCTTTCTCAATTTCTTCTCCATTCTTCTGTATATTATTCTTGTAAGCAACTTGTTTCCATGAGCTGTTAATCTGATTTTGCGGTAATTCTCCACTATTATTCCCTCTTGGCTCTTGTACACATTGTATATTACTCGTCTCTCCCTATAGCTTACCATTATTTTCTCGGGATTTGGAACATCTTGCACCACTTTACGCTGTCGAAGGCTTTTTCCAGGACTACAAATGGTCTGAACGTGTCTTAATGTTGCTTTAGTGTTGCTGCAATTACTAACCGCATAGTTAGAATTGCCTCTCTCGTGCCTTTATCTTTCCTAAAGCCAAACTGATCGTCATACAGCACATCCTCAATTCTGTTTTCCATTCATCTGTATATTATTCTTGTCAGGAACTTGGATGCGTGAGCTATTAAGCTGATTGTGAGATAATTCTCGCACTTGTCAGCTCTTGCCGTCTTCGGAAGTGTGTGGATTACGCTTTTCCGAAAGTTAGATGGTATGTCGCAAGATTAATACATTCCACACACCAACGTCAGTAGTCGTTTTGTTGCCACTTTCCCCAATGATTTTAGAAATTCTGATGGAGTATTACTTATCCCTTCTGCCTTATTTGATCTTAAGTCCTCCAAAGCTCTTTTAAATTCTGATTCTAATACTGCATCCCCTATCTCTTGTAAATCGACTCCAGTTTCTTCTTCTATCACATCAGACAAATCTTCCCCCTCACAGAGGCTTTCAATGTGTTCTTTCCACTTATCCACTCTCTTTGCATTTAACAGTGGAATTCCTGTTGCACTCTTAAGGTTATCAACCTTACTTTTAATGTCACCGAAGGTGGTTTTCATTTTTCTGCATGCTGAGTCTCACCTTCCGACGATCGTTTCTTTTTCGATGTCTGGTACACATTTCTCCTGCAGCCATCTCGTATTAGCTTCCCTCCACTCCCTATCTATTTCATTCCTCAGCGACTTTTATTTCTCTATTTCTGAGTTTCTCAGAACTTTTTCGTACTTCCCCATTTACTATCTTTGTACCTATGTTATCCTTCAGAACTTCTATGATGGTCCTTTTTAGAGACATCAATTCCCCTTCAACTGTATTTCCTACTGAGTTATTACTTATTACAGTATCTTACAGAACTTCAACCGTTTCTTGTCATCCCTTGGTACTTCTGTGTATTGATTCTTCCTGACTAATCTCTTAAGCTTCAGCCTACTCTTCATCATTACTACGTTTGCTCCTGGATACGCCTTACAATCCAGTATTTGATTTCGGAATCTCTGTCTGAACATGATGCAATGTAACTAAAATCTTCCCTTATCACCTGACCTGTTCCTAGTATGCCTCATTGTCTTGTGATTCTTGAATAGAATATTCGTTATTACTAGCTGAAACTTGTAACAGAACTCAGTTGGTCTTCCTCCTCTCTAATTCCTTGTCCCAACCCCATATCATAATTTAATCTTTTCTTCTACATCTTTCCCTATAACAGCACTCCAGTCTCCCACGAATATTAGATTTTCATATGCCTTTACATACTCTATTACCCTTTCAATATCGTCATATCCTTTCTCTATCTCTTCACCTGCAGCTTGCGACGTCGGCGTGTATACCTGAACTATCGTTGTCAGTGTTGGTTGGCTGTCGATTCTGGTAAGAATAACCCTATCTCTGAACTGTTCAGTTATACACTCTCTGCCCTACCTTCCCACTCACAAAGAATCCCACTCCACCTATACCATTTTCTGCAGCTGTTGATAATACCCTATGCTCTCCTGATCAGATATCCTTGTCTCCTTTTCACTTCATTTCACTGATCTCTAATATATTTAGATTGAACCTTTACAATTCCCTTTCCAGATTTTCTAATTTTCCTACCACGTTCAAGCTTCTGACATTCCGCACGCCTACTCGTAGAACGTTATGCTTCCATTGATTAATCAGTCTTTTTCTCATGTTAACCTCCCCCTTGGCAGTCTCCTCCCGGAGATCCAAATGGGAAACTAGTCGAGAATCTTTTGCCAATGGAGAGATCATCATGACACTTCTTCAATTACAGTCCGCATGTCGTGTAGATACACCTTATGTATCTTTAATGCAGTGGTTTCCATTGCCTTTTGTAACCTTATGCCGTGGATAATTGCAGATTCATCCGTTTTTAGGGACAGTTTGCCTCCCCTAGGACAAGCGAGTGCCCTGAAACTCTGTCCACGCTTCCGCCCTCTTTGACAAGGCCGTTGGCAGAATGAGGGGCGAATACTTACGCCAGAAGTCTTCAGACTTTAGATATGATTATTAATCAATATTTAAGTAGCGGCAGGAATCGAACCTGGGACCAAAAACCTTCTGATTATGAATCAAAGACAATATGCCTAGACCACGGGTGCTGTTTCTCGATGTCCCGCCTATAAAGAGTGGAATCTTCAGCTAGGGCGCACAGCAAGGTGAGAACTCAGACAAGCAATCATAAAAACATGGGGCTCATGTGGAGAAGCAGCAGGAAGTGGGTCCAGCTGTAGGATAGTTTCGAGCATCCTCTGGTGCAAACTTAGTGGCGAACATGTACACAAACACACACCATAGGAAAAAGTCGTGATGCGGGGCAGTAGAGAGGGTTAGAGTGGTTGGGGGGCTGGTGTAGGACATTTTGGCCACAAGATACCACCACCAAGAAGACATTTCCTCCAAAAATAAATACCTAAATATAGACCGTGCCTTACATCTTTCGTCTGCAGCAGCTCAGCACTGACTGACCCTTCTTCCTGTCAATTCACAAGCGGGGATGGGGGGAGGAGTGGGGGAGTGGTGACATGGGGTGGGAAAGTGGTAGAGAGGGGGAAGTGTAGGAGGGGGGGGAGTGGGTGTGGTGGTCTCAGAACATAGCGACATCTACACCCCATGGAGAGGAAGTGGGAGAACCCCAAGCAGTGAGCTGCTATCTTGAAAAACTTCGACAACAATGCTAAATGGTCTTAGTATGGGATCATCCATCTACGTATGACACTACTGGTATCAAGCAAGAGCTCACTGAGGAACAGAGTGGAGGTCTGCGGTGTTTTCTGACGATAGCCGGTTATGCCTTGGTGCCAGTGATGGCTGTGTATTGGTTAGAAGGAAACCAGGCTAGCACCTCCAGCAAACCCGCTTGCAGCCTAGACACACTGTACTTACACCTGGAACTGTGGACTGGGGTGCTGTTTGTATAAGAAAAGCACCCTAGTGGTTACACCACAAACCACTACTGTTAATTTGCCTCTCAGTGAGGTAATTTGTCTTGTTGTGCTGCCATTCATGAACAGCACTCCCACATACCACTGTCGTAGCCCAACATAGTCTACAGATTGTCGACATGTTGCCTTGATCTGCTCAATCGCCATATCCATCTCCAATCGAGCACATATGAGACATGATTGGACACCAACTCTACCATCATCCACAACCAGTATCCACTGGCCCTGTATTGGCCAGTCAAGATCAACTGGCTTGGAACTTCACCCCACAAACAGACATCCGGCACCCTTATGATGTAATGCATACCCATTTCCTTGGTTGCATTCAACATTCTAGCTGTTACACCGGTTATTAATGTGGCACTTGTCAGTGGCTTTTCCAACACTTCATTAACCTGTGATCCTGATACGTTAGTGATTTATGTTACCAAGACGAATGAATTAGCGAAGTTACATTACTCTGCATTAATTCATCCTGGGTGTTGGACTTTTTCCCGCCAGTGTATATTTCATCGCTGTCCTTCACTGGTAAGCTGTTAGTAGTGCTTAAATATTTGACTCAGTGGGCCGGCGGTCAAGCAGTATGTTGCTCCCTCCTACGTATATCTCGCGAAGAGACCATGAGAATAAAATCAGAGAGATTAGAGCCCGCATAGGGGCATACAGACTATCTTCCCTTCCACGAGCAATACGAGACTGGAATGGTAGGGAGAACCGATAGAGGTACTCGAAGTATCCTCCGCCACACACATCAGGTGGCTTTTGGAGTAAACATATAGATGTAGATGTAGATATTGTCCGGCACACAGTTGTAATCCTTGGAGAAGTACCAAATCAATGCACATTCCGGTTGCAGAGTGGAGTTTCAATCTTCTAATAATCGTCTACGCTGCTGCTAATCCATTTCTTCCAGGAGTGTATATTCCACAACGTATACAGGAGAACTGTGAAGTCTGGAAGGTAGAAGAAGAACCTTTGGAGGAAGCACAACTGTTAGGAGGGGTTATGGGTTGCATATAGCTCAGACAGTAGAGCACTTGCTCATGAAATGCTAAGGTCCTAGTTGGGAGTCTTCATCTGAAATATAGTTTTAATAAATAATGTTCTTAGCGATATATGCAACGCATCAGTGGCAGAGGGAATTTTTATGACATTTTAAAATATGTAAGTATTAAACCACTTTATTCCTTAGGGGACAAGACAGACTTCAACAATTATCGTCCAGTTTCCTTACTGACATCTTTTTCCTAAATATTCGACAGAGAAACTCACTGAAGGGTGGAAGCAATACACTTAGCATATCACAATTTGGAGTCGAGAAACATTGCCCGACTAAGAATGCTGGTAGTAAATTCGTTCATGAAATAATACAAGTGTAAAATAATAGTATGTCACCAGTTGGCATTTTTTGTGATCTTTCCAAGGCATTTCATTGTGCAGATTATGACAATCTCGTAGAAAAGACGTTGAGTTTTATGAAACTGAAGGTTCCAAGCAAAGCTAGTTTGAATCATGCTTAACAAACAAAATGCAAAATGTTGCACTGAATAATTCAAACAATATCGCAAAGCTAGAAAATAATAGTGACTGGAAAAAAAAGAGTTACAAAGTGAGTGCCTGAGGGTTTAGTTTTGGGTTCACTCCTACTCATCAAATATGTGAATGACTTCCCACTTAACATTCAACAAGCAAAATCGGTACTTTTAGAAGATGGTACAAGGCTATAATACATCTCATTAGAGAGAAAGGAATGGAAGAGTTGATAAATGTTTTTTTTCCAAAAAATTATTAACTGGTTCTATGAAACCTGACTCTCCCTAAATTTTGAAAAAAATACAGTATATTCAGTACTTTACAACAAACAGGCACATCAACAATTCATGTAGCACATCAGCAGGAGTCAATAAGTAGGGCAGAATGCTCCAGATATTTCGGTGTACCTATTGACGAAAACATGAACTGGAAGCAGCATATTAATAAGCTTCTGAAACAATTATTAAGTTCAGGTACTTTTGATCTTTGTACAACTGCTAATCTAGGAAACTAACCTCCTGACATATTTTGCATATTTCTACTCAACAGTGTCGTACGAAATAGTCTCTGGGGTAACTCATCACTTAGAAAGCAAGTGTGTTGATTGCACTAAAGCAAGCAGCAAGAGTAATATGTGGTTTTAAGCCGCGAACGTCATGTAGATACCTCTCAAGGAGCTGGACGTTGTACATATATTCGCAAATGAAACTCGTCAAAAAGAAATACACCACAATTTTAGAAGAACAATGATGTACATACCTAAAACACTCTAGGGAAACTGATATTTATTACCCATTGTTAAAGTTGTCAGTGGCTCAGAAAGGATTTCAGTATTCAGCAACCAAATTTTTGAGCATTTTCCCAATAACATAAAATGTGTGACAGGTAGCGAAACCAATTTTAAATCTAATATAAGATCATTTCCCCTGGACAGCTCCTTCTATTCCATTGACGAGTATCTGCTTAAAAACTGGAAGGCAGCAAAAAGAAAGAGAGAGAGAGGAAAAGATAGTGTAGTTGGATGAGTAGAACTAAAAATAATAATATGTTCATCAATGTTACTACTAATTATGTACACGAATCCCGTGTCCCTCGTTCCTTATCATTTCGAGAAAAGAATCGTTGAAATGGTCTATGGAAAATGCACCTAACTCACTAATCTGTGACGAAACTCCAATGAGCTACTCCACGGATCAGCGAAGAAAAGAATAAGAAAAACACATACTTTAAGACGGAAATTGGTAAAAAGTACAGCCATATGGCACGATTTGTTAGAAGAACCCGAGGGTACTTGTGGCCATCAAATTCGAAAGCCGGCCGCGGTGGTTGAGCGGTTCTAGGCGTTTCAGTCCGGAACCGCGCGACTGCTACATTTGCAGGTTCGAATCCAGCCTCGGGCATGGATGTGTGTGATGTCCTTAGGTTCAAGTAGTACTAAGTTCTGGGGGACTGATGACGTCAGATGTCGTCCCATAGTGCTCAGAGCCAGAGCCAATTCGAAAAGCTTCTTTCCTTTTTGATATGTGAGATTTGCGTGTTAAGTGTACCAGTTACGTGTAGATGACTGTAATGGGTGTGTGTATACAGCGGAGTCATGTTTGCATTGTATACACGTTTCAGATGGTAGAGGGTGAAAACCCTTGTCAGTAAATAGCCTGCTGCTGTGTAATATCACCAACGGGACAACCGAGAACGTCTCCATCCGACATCCGACAAACGGACAACCGTCGAGGTGTCACATGGGCACTATGTATAAGTGTAGAGAGGTTTGGAATTTAATCCAGAGCATCGGTGCTGAGTCCAGTGACTACGATCTTCACCACATCACCTCCTCTCCTCTTTATCGAACAGGGAAAGGCACAATTGCAAACAGCACATGAAGTACCCATCCGATTTCCCATTTCAATAAGGGCCACGCCCGTTTATGCTTGACTTTGGTTCAAATGGTTCAAATGGCTCTGTGCACTATGGGACTTAACATCTGCGGTCATCAGTCCCCTAGAAGTTAGAACTAGTTAAACCTAACTAACCTAAGGACATCACACACATCCATGCCTGAGGCAGGATTCGAACCTGCGACCATAGCAGTCGCGCGATTCCGGACTGCAGCGCCTAGAACCGCGTGGCCACTGCGGTGGGCTTGACTTTGGTGACCGGACAAGTAACGGTTTAGGCCGGCCGCGCGGGATTAGCCGAGCGGTCTTAGGCGCTGCAGTCAGGGACTGTGCGGCTGGTCCCAGCGGAGGCTCGAGGCCTCCCTCGGGCATGGGTATGTGTGTTTGTCCTTAGGATAATTTAGGTTAAGTAATGTGTAGGCTTAGGGACTGATAACCTTAGCAGTTAAGTCCCATAAGATTTCACACACATTTGAACATTTGGTGTAGGCCGTTGGCGACGGGACATACATTAATACATCAAGAAATAACTTCTGTATTTGATGCAGGGTCTTAAATGGCGAGAAGTGAAGGAGAATACCGAGATTTTAAACATATTTATTAGTAACTGAGGGCCTTGTGCATTATATGTACCACGAACATTGCTGTTTTCCGTATGTATGTTTCTATCCACGGTACTCCTTTCATAGCATTACAATGAAACGCACAACGTGGACAGTTCCAGTATATTGGATATTACGTCCAGCCATGTCGTTCAGCCCAGTGGAGGGATGCAAATGTTGCAACAACGCTTTCACGGGCGCTTGCAACGTCAACGGAATATTACCGCAAGAATTTCGCACCGCGCTACGATGGAACTCGGGCTGTTCCTGGCTGCACGAGCGAGGACAAAGCGACGTTGGCCAAGAGTAGCTCATACACAACTGGTCATTAAGGACTGCGCTACGTTCATTACTTCGCTGTCCGGGTTAAATTAAGCTCTTTGCTGCGCCCTATCGTCCGGCAATTAAAAACTCATTTTCGATTCCGCGTGGCAATTACCGTAACTCAGATTCCGGAGGGCCCCGGAGTAACCAGGTTACCAGGTCCTCGTTAGCGGCTCCAAGGGGCCCAGCGGTAAACACCGGTGATGCAGGGTTATCGCCGCCGGCCCGTCGTCCAGTAAACTCGCGTGCCCGGGCTGGCCGCGAGGTCGGGCCGGCATATTTCCTGCCTTACACCGCCGCCGATCGCAAACACGTCTGCGGCGGGCAGGCAAATCAGGCGCACGCAGGCACGAACTCCTGTAACTATCACTGTAGTCGCAAGAGTCTCTCTTTATATTTGGTGCGCCACTAGCTGAACGGCTATATGCTTTTCCGTTAACACATGATTTCCAGGGGAAGCAACATTTTGATACGAATTATTCAGCTAAATGTAATAGCAGCAAATAATAACTTACTGATATACTATTACCGTCGTTGTTTCGTCCATGGTAAATTACGGTCAGATACTGTGCTCTCCCACTCATTGTTTCTTTTATGAAGGTAGAGGCTGTAGCGATGCAGCACACTGCGCAGTAGCGGCTTCAAATTTTATGTTTTACGGTCCATTTATTATTTATTTTCCGAAGTTAAAAGGGCGAGCGAGATAAAGGTTTGGCCGTAAGCCAAAAATAGCATTTTCACCCCATCTGTTGGTGGCCAGGGCAATTTCAGTGTCCTAAACCTAGTACAAATCTTGGTGCTACATGTTGGTAGCCAAAATTTTACCGCAATATTAATGGATTCCAGTATTCATTTCATACATGTGTAATCGTAGAGGAAATGGTAATATATTTTCAACAAAACGTGTAAATATTTTGTATATTACGTTGATAAGTTTTGTATGGATTCGGTAAAGTTATTTTTACTCAATACAATGGAGATACAGGCAAAACTGGAAATTTATTTTTTATTTACTTGAGTTTCGGGTCGGATATTTCCCAAAATATAAGAACCAAATCAAACTAATATTTATATCGTGACTTGGTTCTTATATTTGGGAACTACCATTTTGATTGCTGGATGAAGTGAAAATGAGTCCCTGCCTGAAACAAGTTATCAAGTAAATAAAAGAGAAATTTCCAACTTTGGCTGTTTTTCTGTAGTATTGACTAACATAAGTTGGTGTCCTGCACTTAATCCAGGATGCTACAAGTTCCTTACTTTTACTCAGAACACAATAACATTGTAATAGGGATTTCATTATCGACAGGAGTAGAAATGGGAACTCGTGTTACGGAGAGTTAGGCGTTGCATCTCGTGAGTGACAGTCCGTCTCCTCCTCACCCCTTCCTTTATCGTCCCCTCTCCGTGTCTATCTCCTCCTATCACATCTATCTCAATCTCTTCCTCCATACTCCTTCCCACTCCCTATCCATCTCCTCATCTCCCCATTCCTTGCCCACGTACATCCCCCCTTCTCTGTCCACCACCCTGTTACCACCTCCAACCCAGCCGAATGGAAGACTGGTGGTTTCTATCTACACAGTATTCCTTTCCTGGAAGTAAGTAGTTTGTTTACCAAATTGGACTGAAATCGATTTAGCATCTTGGGAGGAGATGTTGAAACCATGTATCTGTAACAGATATTGTACACACACACACGCCTGAGTATATTAAATATATCTGCTGTATTTCTCCATTTGGTTTGCTCTTAGGACCAGAAACACGTTGACAAAATTATTGGTTCACTACTGTACTCATACTCACGACCTGGCTGACACACTGAACAGGAAAAAGGAGAAAAAAATTGCACTTCATATTCTTAAAAGAATTCGAAGTGTACTAGTACAGGAAATATATATCAAAATGTTGTTGTCGAACATTTTTGACCTCAGCCGTTCTCAGCCACATTCCCGCCCCTAGTGACAGTAGGGAGTCTTAATCCCACAGTACGTCTTAAAAACTGGTAAGTCGTGTGCCTAACGAATTTCGTTGAAGGTGCTCCAGGTGTTCCTCAGCTATGATTCAACGTCGCGGATTTTCATTCCCTCCCCTATGAGAAATAGGTGGATATCTACACAGTGCTTCTCTCAAAATAGTAAGTAATCAGTAAACTCCCGATCTTTTAAAGACGCGAACCCCACTGGACAAGAGAGTTTCATACTTCTCATTACATTACAGATGAGTTAATGTATTAAATATTTGACCTTAGAAATGTAAGCGAGAAAATTTATAGGGAAGGTTTGAAATTATGCTTAAAGTTTGCTGGAAGTCTCGTTTGGAAATTCTGGACGAGTATAATCTGGGTAATTGCTACTTCGTTTTAAGGAAATCTAGTTTTTCGCGCATCTCAATGTTTTTGACGTCGTATCTCCCGAATATATTTTGCAGGTACGTGAATACTGTATGAACAATGTGTTGCAAATCGACTTAGTAGTAAAGATATAATAAACATAAAACGTTACACCTTATGCTGCAATTTTATTGCATGAACAGCGAAAATATTGTATGGAACTGAATCTGTTTTCTTTGTTAGTTTGTTGAAGGGTGTCAGTGAGAAAATGTTTCGTAAAGGTTTAGAATCATGTGTAAAGTTTGTTGCAATTTGCTAAGTACTCTAATTCTGAGATACTGGATGAATATAGTCAGCGTATTTGTGGGTGGTGAGTACGCTTCTTTTCGACCCCCACCCTCATACCTTTGAGAGGCTCTTATCCCGCAAAGCTTCCACCCAACGAGAAAGTTTCTTCAAAATGGATGCAGTAGTAGTTCAGGGGGTAAATTTGGAGGTTGAAGAGGTGAGTCATAGATTATTATTTTCACATGCTGAAAATTGCGGGTAAAAGTAAAGCATTATCTGATGAGAAGATTCTCAGAATACATTACTGTGAAGATGGAATCGATGTTGAAGGAGGAGGCGAATGTGGATGCCATGAAATATTTGAAGATAGGTACATTGATGACCATTTTGAAATAGTTGTGACAGTCGATGGTTCGATGACAAAGTCATATTTTGGGAAAAGAACCTCAAGCTACACCCGTACAAAACATCCCTAAATACAATATTGCTAGAGCAGGGCGCTGTAGTTTTTGTGGTACGAAGAACGGCAGAGCGAAAGACGTTAAGTATGAACTGTGTAACAGACGTAATTGCAGAACACGTGAAGGTCCTTAAGCCCTGATTAAAGGTCAATTATCATGTAAAATCTGAATGTACTATTTACTGGATTGTTATCAAAAATTTCATAGCAATAAAAAGTAAATTTCCTCACTGGTAATAGTGTTTTTACTTTGTTACCTGGGACAGTGGAAATTTTATAGCCTATCAGTTCAAACATTTTCACGATACTGTTGGGCAACAACATGTAAAAGGGCTTGATGAATCTAATAATCAGGATTTAATCCACAATTACTAATAAAAAAGGAGTTATCTCTTTAAACAACATCATGACATTTCGCAGTCATACGCAACTGAATGTTAGATGATGACTGCAAAAGTGACAATTTCTCCCTAACAAAATGTTTTCCATTACTTGAAAATCGTTTGCATGTGGGGTCATATTAGTACAATTTCTGTGGCTCGACACGGCCGGTGGTAGGTCACTAGCGACAAAACGATCCAGTATTCTAGTGTGTGCCTGCACGGTGATTACTTGGAACCTCAGATAAGTGTGCAAGAAATATGGGTAGTCCGAACCCCCGTTCCCCCACTACTATCCCATAATAATGAGCGCTCTCGCAGGACGTTGATTACACGCCGGGCTATCGTGTCTGGCGTCGCGCTCAGGACCTGTCATGAGATTCTTCTCAGGTGCAGATAATATCTTGCCGAAGCCACAGCAGGATTCTTCTTTTTTGGTTCATCAGTCTTCTGACTGGTTCGATGTGGCTAGCCAAGAATTCCTCTCCTGTGCCAACCTCTTCATCTCAGAGTAGCACTTGAAACCTACATCCTCAATTATTTGGTGGATGTACTCCAACCTCTGTCTTCCTCTAGTTTTTGCCCTCTTCAGTTCCCTCTAGTACCATGAAAGTCAATCCCTCATTTCGCGACATATGTACTATCATTCTGTCCATTTTCCTTATCAGTGTTGTCAACATATTCCTTTCGTCCCCGATTCTACGCAGAACTTCCTCGTTCCTTACCTTAACAATTCACCTAATATTCACCATTCGTCTGTAGCATCACATCTCAAATGCTTCAGTTCTCTTCTGTTCCGGTATTCCCCAGTCCATGTTTCGCTACCATACAATGCAGTACTCCAGACGTACGTTCTTAGAATTTTATACCTCAAATTAAGGCAGATATTTGATATTAGTAGATCTGTCTTGGCCAGGAATGCCTTCTTACCATTGCTAGTCTGCTTCTGATGTGCTCCTTGCTCCACCCATCATTGGTTATTTTACAGCCCAGGTAGCAGAATTCCTTAACTTCATCTACTTTGTTACCATCAATCCCGATGTTAAGTTTCTTGCTGTTCTCATTTCTGCTGCGTCTCATTACTTTCGTGTTTCTTCGATTTACTCTCAGTCCATATTCAAAACTCATTAGATAGCTCATTCCATCCAGCAGATCATCTAATTCTTCTTCACTTTCACTCAGGACAGAAACGTCATCGACGAATCGTATCATTAATAACGTGTCACCTTGAGTTTCAGTTCCACTCCTGAACCTTTCTTTTATTTCCATCGTTGCTTCTTCGATGTACAGATTGTACAGTAGAGGGGAAAGACTACATCTCTGTCTTACACCCTTTTTAATCCGAGCACTTCGTTCATGGTCATCCACTCTTACTAATACCCCTTGGTTGTTGTACATATTCTATAATATATTTCCTCAGAATTTCAAATATTTTGCACCATTTTACATTGTCGAAGGCTTTTTCCAGTTCAACAAATCCTGTGAACGTGCCTTGATTTTTCTTTAGTCTTGCTTCCATTATTAACCGCAACGTCAGAATTCTGTCTCTCATGCCTTTGCCTTCCCTAAACCAAAACTGATCCTTATCTAGCATGTCCTCAATTTTCTTTTCCATTCTTCTGTATATTTTTCTTGTCAGCAACTTGGATGCGTAAGCTGATAAGCTGAATGTGCGATAATTCTCGCACTTGTCAGCTCATGTAGTCTTCGGAATTGTGTGGATGATATTTTTCCGAAAGTAAGATAGTATGTCGCCAGAGTCTCAGATTCTACACATCAGTGTGAATAGTCTTCTTGTTCCGACTTCCCCCCCCCCCCCCCCAATGATTCTAGAAATTATGATGGAATGTCATCTATCGCTTATGCCTTATTTGATCTTACGCCCTCCAAGGCTCCTTTAAATTCTGATTCTAATACTGGGTCCCCTATCTCTTCTAAATCGGCTCCTGTTTTGTCTTCTATCACATCATACAAATCTTCCCCCTCACAGAGGCTTTCAATGTATTCTTTCCACCTTTCCGCTCTCTCCTCTCCATTTAGCAGTTTAATTCCCGCTGCCCTCTGAATGTTACCACACATGTTTCCAATGTCACCTAAGGTTGTTTTGACTTTCTAGTATGCTGAGTCTGTCCTTCCGACAGTCATTTCTTTTTCGATTTCTTCACATTTTTCTTGCCACCATTTCATCTTAGCTTCCCTGCATTTCCTATTTATTTTATTCCTCAGCGACTTGTATTTCTGTATTCCTGAGATTCGCCTACCATTTTTGTACTTCCTCCTTTCATCTATCAGAATTATTTCTTGTGTTACCCATGGTTTCTTCGCAGTTACCTTCTTTGTACCTATGCTTTTCTTTCCAACTTCTGTGATAGGTCTTTTTTAGAGATGTCCATTCCTCTTCGACTGTACTGCCTACTGAGCTATTCCTTACTGCTGTATCTATAGCATTAGATAACTTCAAGCGTGTCTTGTCATTTCTTAGCACTTCTGTATCCCACTTCTTTGTGGATTGATTCTTCCTGACTAATGTCTTAAACTTCAGCCTACTCTTCATCACTACTATGTCTGCTCCTGGGCACCCCTTACAATCCAGTATCTGATATCGGTATCTCTGTCTGACCCCGAAGTAATCTAACTGAAATGTTCCCCTATCACCCGGCCTTTTCCATGTATACCACCTCCTCTTGTTATTCTTGAAGAGAGTATTCGCTGTTACTAGCTGAAACTTATTGCAGAATTCAATTAGTCTTTCTCCTCTCTCATTCCTTGTCACAACCCCATATTGTTCTGTAACCTTTTCTTCCACTCCTTCCGCTACAGCAGAATTTCAGTCTCCCATGACTATTAGATTTTCGTATTATCCTTTCAATATCCTCATATACTCTCTCTATCTCTTCATCTTCAGCTTGCGACGTCGGCATACATACCTGAACTATCGTTGTCGGTGTTGGTTTGCTGTCGATTCTGATAAGAACAACCCTATCACTGAACTGTTCACAGTAATACACTCTCTGTCCGAACTTCCTATTGATAATGAATCCGACTCCTGTTATACCTTTTCTGCTGCTTTTAGTATCACCCTATAGTCATCTTAGCAGATATCCTTCTCTTCTTTTCATTTCACTTCACTGACGCCTACTGTATCTACATTGAGCCTTTGCATTTCCCTTTTCAAATTTTGTAGCTTCCCTTCTACGCTCAGGCTTCTGATATTCCACGGCCCGATTCATAGAACTTTATCCTTTCGTTGATTATTCAATCTTTTCCTCATGGTCACCTCCTCCTTGGCAGTCCTCTCCCGGAGATCAGAATGGGGGCCAATCCGGAATCTTTCCCCACTGGATAGATCATCATGACACATTTAAATGGCAGGCTACATATCCCGAGGGGACACGTTATAGTGGTTTCAATTGCTTTTTGCATCCTCATGCCATTGGGCACTGCTTATTCTTCCCCCTTTAGGGGCAGTTATCCACCCCCAGGACAAGAGAGTGCCCTAAACGTCTGTCTGCTCCTCCGCCCTTTTTTGAAAGGGCAGTTGGCAGAACGTTGGTGACTTCTTATGCAGGAAGTTTTCGTCCGCCAATGCTCATTACTAAACAGAATTTAAGGAGTGACTCGATTCGAATCCAATACCGAGGATTTTTCGATTACTAATCAAAGTCGCTACCGCTAGATCACGGGTCTAGCGTACTAGCTTGCTAATTAGACGTGCTAGGGAATTCGTCATACAGCAGATGGTGCTGGCCTAGCAAACCAAAACGACCCCTCTGGAAAGTTTAGGCAGCACCTAGGACTGCAGATCGCATCTTGCGGTGAACGTGAGATGCTATCTCGTAGACTACTCCCGCTTCTGAATTGCATCTCCGCCACACTGGTGCCAATACTTGGAGGTTATCGAAACAAGCTTTTGTTCCAGGAGACAGCGGACTCATGGATTAGACGATGTGTTGAAATCTAGCCAGCGTGAGGTAACTGGCGTCGACATACGGATGGGCGGAAGTGCGAAGCCGTAAAGTACTCTCAGTCTGGACAGAAGCGGAACGGTACTCTTGGTCCGGACTGCGACGTAGAGATATTCATTGGTTGGGCATGGACTGTGGCCAGATATTCAACCCCTGTGCTGGCCAAAAACAACACTCGCAATGTGGATGTCTCCTGCAATAGCTGAAGTAGCAACCGACATTTTCGCCTATGAATGTTGGTAATTCCTGGCAGCGAGTGAGATGTTGGTGATAAAGCAGGAGCAGACGCGTTTTCAGATAAAGCATTAGGCATTTCAATTGAAATTATACACTCCTGGAAATGGAAAAAGGAACACATTGACACCGGTGTGTCAGACCCACCATACTTGCTCCGGACACTGCGAGAGGGCTGTACAAGCAATGATCACACGCACGGCACAGCGAACACACCTGGAACCGCGGTGTTGGCCGTCGAATGGCGCTAGCTGCGCAGCATTTGTGCCCCGCCGCCGTCAGTGTCAGCCAGTTTGCCGTGGCATACGGAGCTCCATCGCAGTCTTTAACACTGGTAGCATGCCGCGACAGCGTGGACGTGAACCGTATGTGCAGTTGACGGACTTTGAGCGAGGGCGTATAGTGGGCATGCGGGAGGCCGGGTGGACGTACCGCCGAATTGCTCAACACGTGGGGCGTGAGGTCTCCACAGTACATCGATGTTGTCGCCAGTGGTCGGCGGAAGGTGCACGTGCCCGTCGACCTGGGGCCGGACCGCAGCGACGCACGGATGCACGCCAAGACCGTAGGATCCTACGCAGTGCCGTAGGGGACCGCACTGCCACTTCCCAGCAAATTAGGGACACTGTTGCTCCTGGGGTATCGGCGAGGACCATTCGCAACCGTCTCCATGAAGCTGGGCTACGGTCCCGCACACCGTTAGGCCGTCTTCCGCTCACGCCCCAACATCGTGCAGCCCGCCTCCAGTGGTGTCGCGACAGGAGTGAATGGAGGGACGAATGGAGACGTGTCGTCTTCAGCGATGAGAGTCGCTTCTGCCTTGGTGCCAATGATGGTCGTATGCGTGTTTGGCGCCGTGCAGGTGAGCGCCACAATCAGGACTGCATACGACCGAGGCACACAGGGCCAACACCCGGCATCATGGTGTGGGGAGCGATCTCCTACACTGGCCGTACACCACTGGTGATCGTCGAGGGGACACTGAATAGTGCACGGTACATCCAAACCGTCATCGAACCCATCGTTCTACCATTCCTAGACCGGCAAGGGAACTTGCTGTTCCAACAGGACAATGCACGTCCGCATGTATCCCGTGCCACCCAACGTGCTCTAGAGGGTGTAAGTCAACTACCCTGGCCAGCAAGATCTCCGGATCTGTCCCCCATTGAGCATGTTTGGGACTGGATGAAGCGTCGTCTCACGCGGTCTGCACGTCCAGCACGAACGCTGGTCCAACTGAGGCGCCAGGTGGAAATGGCATGGCAAGCCATTCCACAGGACTACATCCAGCATCTCTACGATCGTCTCCATGGGAGAATAGCAGCCTGTATTGCTGCGAAAGGTGGATATACACTGTACTAGTGCCGACATTGTGCATGCTCTGTTGCCTGTGTCTATGTGCCTGTGGTTCTGTCAGTGTGATCATGTGATGTATCTGACCCCAGGAATGTGTCAATAAAGTTTCCCCTTCCTGGGACAATGAATTCACGGTGTTCTTATTTCAATTTCCAGGAGTGGATTTTGGCAGTCGATGGCAGAACCACGACTCAGTTTTTTGTGTTCCTGCATGTATTTTCCTAGTCCCTCAGTTATATGGATTTCGTATTGCGATTTCTACTCGTCTCCATTATGAGAGAGATAAACTATTACGTTTGTTAATTATGTTCTGTCAACCTTGTGGAATATTTATGTAATAAACAATGTCCGATCTACCACTCTTTCAGTTAGTTGTTTAGAGAAGAGCCCATTAATATAAGTTATAACTATAAACTTCAACAAGTACCTCAACTACGACTCACTTGGCAGGACCACCTTTTTGTACAAGGTTTCCTTGCCCGCAGTTAAGTATAACTGACTCATAGGGTGTCGATCTGCGTATCAAAGGTTTTTATTGAATGCAGATTAAATTGATATTTAGTGGTAGCTCTGTGGCGTCTTGCATAATACCATCTACTAACCCACAAAAGTGGCCAGCTAGCCTTTGTCGAGTGGATGGGAAGAAAAACTGATAGTCATTAGACATAAAAGCAAAGAATGTCGCTGATTCACGAAGTCATTTTCAAACGCTCAGTGCTGTAGCGGTGCACACTACACATGCGCACTATACTTTACTGGGGAACTGTTTTACCCCACTGATCAATGCCGTCTTCAAATACGATTACCGCGGTCATGGGCTCATCGAGATAAAACTGTGGATTAATGGCAACGCGTCCTCTCCTTGTGCCTGGTCACCGATCATGTCCAGATACGTGGCCATCAAGCCATCAAGACGAATGACTGCTCCAACCCATTTCTGCCTAGCGTTACATATATGTCACGGAACAGCCTGTCATTGTTTTCTCTCGTTGGCAACAATGCCTGCGTTTGGAATGGCTATTGTTGTATGACTTTTAGATAAGGAGACATTGTTGTTCACGTTTAGGTAGGTTTCAGTCAGCTGCAAGCATTAAGTGGTCAGTGACTGCTGGCTCAAATGGCTCTGAGCACTATGGGACTTACCAGCTGAGGTAATCAGTCCCCTAGAACTTAGAACTGCTGAAACCTAACTAACCTAAGGACATCACACACATCCATTCCCGAGGCAGGATTCGAACCTGCGACCGTCGCGGTCGCGCGGTTCCAGACTGTAGCGCCTAGAACCGCTCGGTCACTTCGGCCAGCGAGTGACTGCTGCTGCAAGTACGGAAGACTTTTCTGAGTGAGATTATGTCTTGGAATAAGAAGTAAGTATCATTTTTATCGCAAATTATAATACAATTTGTTTAAATTATGGTTGATTATAATGTTAAAAGTACTGAAATTTATGTTAAAGGTCATCTACAAAATGCAATTCTTACAAAATGCAATTCTTATTTTTGTGGCTCCAAATACAGCTTTAATTTTGTGTTGCATATATGTCAATCTAGGCAAAACTATGAAACTAACGATTCATTCTCTTTAGATGTCTATCTCTCCATGAGATCCTGGCCATTCTTGAAGGGGAGGACGAAGATGCAACAGATATATTTACTGAACCTCCTGAAGCTAATGGGGATTCGGATGAAGATTCTGGGGAAGAAGATGGGGGAGGAAACGTCGATAATCTTGGACCAAGGCAACTCCAGGCTGGTGCAGAAGTGGTTCTAGCAAGCAAAAACAGGTTAGGTAGTGAACGTGAGATTAATTTCTCTCCTGATGATAAACCAGATGAACAGGAAAAGTCACAGATCTTAAAAACTGTAATCAGAGACTGGAAAAAAGACGATCTGCGTAGTGTTAGTTCTGTATTTCCTGAGAGTCATTATAGTAAATACAGAAACTTGTCTCCGGTTCAGAGCTTCGAATTATTTTGGAACGACGAAGTAATTGAATTTCTTCTCACTGAATCGACGAAGTATGTTTTGTTCAAGAACTGCTCCGATCCATAAATAACATGACCAGGTAAAAGTTTTTCTAGGAATTCTAATTCTTTCTGGCTATAATCCTTTACGTAGCAGAAGATACTACTGGGATTCTAGATTGGACATGAGAAACGAAAGAGTCCACTGCACGATGAGAAGGGACAGGTTTGAAACAACTATGCGATTCATTCACTCATGTGACAACACAAGAATAGATGCTAATGATAGAATGTGGAAACTTCGTCCATTAATAAATATGCTGCAAAAATGTTTGCTCTCCACTTTCTGCCTGAGCAAGATTTGTCTTACGATGAGAGCATGATAAAGTATTTTGGCAGACATGGATGTAAACAGTTTCTGAAAGGTAAGCCCATTAGATTTGGGTACAAAGCATGGTGTCCAAACACAACCATGGGTTATCTAGTGGACTTTCAAATATACCAAGGAGCTGATCCTCAGAGGAATGAAAAATATGAGAAAGCATTTGGAAAATGTGCTGCTCCTTTGATTCAAATGATCGATTCGCTTCCTGAAAAGAACAAACATCTTCCCTACAGGTTTTAATTTGACAACCTGTTTACACTACAAACATTGTTGATCTACCTGAAGCAACGAGGTTTTGGTGCAACTGGGACTATTCGTGTAAATCGTCTGCCTAAAGAATGTCATCTCATACTTTCCAACACTATGTCCAAAAGGAATAAGACAGAAGATTTTGATTACAAGAGCAGCAAGGAAAATGGAATAATCGTTGCCAGATGGCTAGATAATTCTACAGTAACAATTGCTTCCACAAGCCATGGTATCAGTCCAGTCAGCACCGTTACCCGATACTCTAGACAAGAGAAGAAAAGAATACATGTACCTCGTCCTAATGTAATTGGAGAATACAACAAAAATATGGGAGGAACTGACCAAATGGATGAAAATGTAGCGTTATATAGAGTGAGTGTCAGAGGAAAGAAATTGTGGTGGCCAATTTTTACATGGCTTCTAGATCTCTCTATACATAATGGGTGGCTTCTTCATAGAAAGACTGGTATAAATATGCCTCAGCTGCACTTCCGGTGCTACATTGTGAAATGTTACCTGACCTCCAATGCTGCAGTACCGAGAGGTCCTGGACGCCCTGCAGGTAATTCAAACCAAGACAGAGTGCTGCATGATATTAGATATGATCAACAAATCATCTGGTAGCCATGGTGCCACAGAAAATAAGAAGACGCTGTGCGGCAGAGAACTGCAAAGGAACCACAAGAACAATGTGCTGCAAATGTGATGTTGGTGTGTGCATAGAATGTTTCGTGCCATATCACAGAAGGTGAGTGCTGTCGCCTGAACTTGATGTAAATCACATACAGTGTATTACTTTACTTGCTGTTATACATTCTGCCTAAAATGTCTGTTCTGCATAGCGTGACATATATGTTACGCCCTTTTCTGTTTCAATTATTGATTATTTTTTTGTTTTGATTGTTGTATTGCTTTCCTTTGATGACAATAAACACATAAATATCAAATTTGTAGAAACCAGAAGAAAAAAAATAATTCAGGCAGAAATGGGCTAAATATGTGCTGAACACGGACGAAGGGAAGATTCTCCTGGGGCCTGTTGTGCTAATCGAAGGGACCGCGGTAACTGTGGACTCAATGGACCTTATTGTGGATCATTTTTATCCCTTCACTCCAGATATCATCCTCAAAGGCGATGGAATCATCCAACAGAATGGCTGTCCATGTCACAAGACCAAAATGACACTATAACCGTTAACTCACATTGATGTCTTGGTTATAAAATTCGCCTGATACGAATCCAGTGGAACACATCACTGTCATAATATGCGACCATGCAGAGATTGTCTGCCGCAGAGGCCCTTTTCAGCAACTTGCGCTGAACGGTGTGCTCCGATACGCTTCTGCAAGCACAATCATTGCACTCCGTCGGCAGATGTGCCACATATGACAGGAAATGCTGCTTTACATATGGAGAAAAAATGAATTCGGTTACCTAACTGGCACACTGTGCAGGTACTTGGTGTAACGTAACTCGTCCACCCTCTGGAGTTGACAGTCAGCGGATGGAAATACTTGTAAACCTCACATTGGTCATTCTAAAGACTTCAGCTTAAGGTTTATGTGATAACAATGTTCACCAACGAAAGTAATTTAAGTTAACAGTGACGTAATTGATTGATGGACCAGTGTACATTTTAGTTGTGTTCAATTTTTATAATGTCAGTTCCACTAAGTGGATGAATTACTTTATACAAAGTACTTGCACTGTGTACAGGAGAGTCAAAGTCCGTCTTGTGTTACGCTTTTTAATAATGTCATATTTGAGTGGATAGTATAGTGGGACACGTTTTCGGACGACTCTCGGTTAACGGATGTGAATTACCGAGTAAAAAATATAGAGTGCTATTTCAGAAAGACTCCGCAGCGAACAAAGTTAGAACAAAGGCAGTTACGCTGGTTAATATCCCCCTGACAACTATGTAACATTTGGCTGATATCTTTTTTATTTTTGTTATGGCCAAAAATGTATTTCATGTGGTAAAGACGAATGGGACACTCTCCACATCCGAGACTTGACATCACGAAATAGACCGCTTTGTTTTGCATTCTTATTATCATTAGCAGTAAACTGTAAAACAACTTCTAGAGATTTCGAATTAAGATCGGTGTATTTTGGCACAATCTCCTAACAAAGATGCTTTGTACGTTACTACTTCTGCTTTTACACGAAGCTGTGGTGATAATAATTTCTTCCAAAATTTGCGGACTCGGCTTCTTCTGGGTCGCGCATTACCGAGTTAAAGCATGTTAACGACCTCTTTCACGGTGGGATGTAATTACGTACCGCCTTATTGGCCAACTTTCTGTTTGGCTAAGGGTTCAGCTGCAATTTACGACGTTGTGATGCCCACACCCACACTGCCAACAGAGCATCCTCAGATTACGTTACCTTTTATTACTTATGCTTTACTACTTCCCTACAGTCATCACAGATTTGGTTTCTGTTTAATGATTGGTAATTAAAATCTGTGATTAGGGACATTACTGAAGTTAAGTGCATGCATGGTCACCAAATGCTGACCCCTGGTTTCGTAAAAGCAAAGTATTCAACGTGGAAATGTCTTCAATCATACAGAAAACGACGTGGCTGCCATGTATTACGTTGGTGCAAAAGTTCTTAGAGTTTTTGTTTCACGTGTTTGTTTTCCGATTGCTACGGATTTATTCATCGAGTGGAATTTTTTATTTGTATTCACTGTTGCTGAGTTTACATATTGTCATTTGTCATCTCGAAGTAGTGAGTAGAGCTGTTGACACTACAAAATATAGTGCCAAGTGGAGAAATCGGAATATTTCCAAAACATCCTTCTGTTTGAGTTCAATAGAAGGGTGAGAGCAGCAGAGGCAGCCATAAAAATTCCCGCTCTGTCTGAGGATGATGCCACTGGACAGAGCAGGACAATAAAATGGTTTTGAGCAGACTCCCTTACACACTAATGACTCTCCATATTCAGGAAGACGTTCGGAATGTTATGAAAAACATTTAGTCACTTTAATCCCCTAGGATCCACGTCATTGTGCCCGAGAACTGGAAAATGTGACGAACTGTGATTATTCCACCATTGTGCTAGATTTGAATGAGATGGAGAACCTTATGAAATCGGATGTGTGGGTACCGCTTGATCTATGCCAGAATCACAAAAATCTGCGGGTGGCCATTCGTGCATCTCTGCTTGCTCGTCATCAATTGCCTACTGACCAACCATCATTACTGATGAGGAGAAGTGGTGTCTTGATGGTAACATAAGCAAAGGAAAGGAATGGCGAAACAAGGCGAAACGAAGCAGCAACTCCGCGTACAAATAATCTGTGTGCATCCGGAAAATGTGATGTTATGCGTCTGTTGGAACAGCGACGGTGTGGTGTACTACGAATTGCTTCCGCGAGGTATAAGCATCGCTGCTGACATTTGTGGTCGACTGATAAGATGTCTTGCAGACGCTATCCGAGAAGAACGATCAGGAAGACCGCTTAAATGACGGGACTCCAGGATAACGCCCGCCCGCGTTCTGCTATTCTGACTAGAAATACTGCAGATGGTTTGGGAAGTCATTCAGAACCCTCCTTATGCACCTGATCTTACATCCTTAGGCTTCACTTTTCCGGTCTGTATCGAACGACCTTCAAGGAATTTCTTTTCCAGATGAAAATTCATTCCGAACATGGCCCATCAAGTTCTTCGCTTCAAAACAACGTGATTTCAACTAGGACTGACGGACTGTTGTAATTAGTGTAAGAAAATATAATATTAAGGACTAACGTCTCTGTTATGCGTATCTGTTGGGTTTATTAAAGCTATGGAAAAACGGTACAAACTTATGTACTAACCCAGTAATTTAATATGTTACAAGGGTATTGAACGAAATCAGCCTACAGTTACATATTACTTATTACTGCACTGCATTTTCCGGACCACAGGAATATGTTAAAGTGCATGTTACGGTTATTAGGGTACCTTTTTAATCGTTAAAAATGTACTGTTACGTTCATACGGTTTTGTTCTTCTTCATTGCGTCCTTTTAACATAAACACATAAATACACTGTAATGCTGAAGTAAAAGCACACTCACTGCGAATATTTATACTGACTCTTTGGGGCAATCTAGAGTTAATTGATTTTAATTTACTTAGTCCTTTCTCCTGCTTCTTCAGTACATATCTGTAAAGCTGCTAAGAATGTTTGATGGTTAAATTTTGTCTTCTTGCTACAGAACAGCGTTAGCAGCATACACTCTCTGGGAAAAACAGTTAAGCACTCCAGTGAGGAAGAGGACACGAAACCAAGCTTTACTGGTTGAGGGGGTATGTGATGTTATTTCAGTCGTTACCAGACCGAGTAAAATTTACAAAGAACATGACTGTACGAGCCCACCTATCAGTGTGACGTAGTGACCCATTCTGATCTGGATGAACCCACTTATTCGGTTGGGAAGAGTGTCATAAGCCGTTGTATCTTCTCCTTAGGCAGGCTGGTTCAAAACTGTTGTTAACTGGTGCATCATATTCTGGATACGGGTAGTAGGAACCGCTCGCTGCGTCCTAGCGGTTCTAGGCGCTTCAGACCGGAACCGCGCTTCTGCTACGGTCGCAGGTTCGAATCCTGCCTCGGGCATGGATGCGTGTGATGTCCTTAGATTGGTTACGTTTAAGTAGTTTCCCAGTCTAGGGTACTGATGACCTCCGATGTTAAGTCCCATAGAGCTCAGAGCCTTTTGAACAGGCACTAGGACACAGTTTACGTCCGAGCTGGTTTCGCATATATTTTCTCGGGGTAGATAATGCTGGTGACGGAAGTATGTAAACCTCACGCAGAGTTCATTTGTATACGTATTCTGTGTGTACGAGCATTGCGTCAGTGGAGTGGATTTTGGCAGGGGATTGTGCAAGCGTGTTCTTAATATTTCGTTTGTTACGCAGTATATTACAACACCAGATACCAGAGTGCATACAGATACTAAGCCTTCACAATGAACTTCAAGAAAAATAGTTCCAGGAATCTAAAGGTGAACAGATCAAACAGTATGCTGCTCCAACAGAAATGCAATAATCTCACAATCAGTAATGATGTAAAACAGAATATATGTAAAACACGTCCTTATGTTATATGAATAAAGATGGCTCCAAAATAAAGAAAACAATTTGTTTCTGCCAGTGGTTAGCTTGACAAGTGGGCATCAAACAAAAGAGTCATATAGTTTCTGCACGTTAATAGTTTTACGGGGGTAAACTAAAAGCAACCAATGCAAGCACCTAATTCAGTAGAACTATGTACAATCTGATACTACCAACACCAGGCCCCCAAGTACAGGGCAGCTCCACGGAACTACAACTACTATACTGGCCACAAAACATGCACGTAAGCAAAGACACAATAACAGAAAATGGAGGTAAGTCCAATACAAAACAGCTTATGGTAGTACACTGTCATCGGACGATGGGCTCCGGATATTTACAAGTTCAGAATCAAAAATATTACCCTCTATGCCACCTCGGGTACACAGTGCAAAATAAAAACACTTTGAACATACCTATTTTAACAGCACTTTAGATACATCTTGTTCCTCTCAGCGTCACCTTGCATTCGTACAACAATCAAGCCACATTCGCAAATCCAGGTGGACACTGCCGCACAATAATCTAGCCACCCAAACTCTTACAACACCACCACTAGCCAATAGCAGACAAGGCCCAACTAAACACATGTCACTTCCTGCTGTGCTCTGTTTTGCCGTAAACCACTTGTCCATCATTACTGCTTACTACTTAGTACGTATGAGAAGACAGTCCATTTCCGCAGCTCGACGATTTCCGCGTTACTGCTGGCCACGCCCCATGCTGATTATTGCCATACACTGCTGCAGTTCCCACGCTGCTCTTATCTCAGTGGCATTCTCGTCTCCAGGGTTTGTCTCGCCTGTTCTGTGGCCGCCCACGAAATGCCAGCCTGCCCTGCCTTGCCTCACGACACCTGCCCGAGAGACACTCACATCGGTGCCCGCGCTCCAAAGGCGACCCGCTGTGAAGCGTGCTACTACACACTGCCAGAAAATCCGGTTCCGGTGGTGGGAAATTCAAATGTGTCTTAATGTACGGCATAATTGTCCTGCTGAAAAATGGCAACACACTATCGCACGGAAGGTATCATATGAGGGGGCTACATGTCCGTGACGCACCGTTGTGCCGTCAGAGTTCCCTCAACCACTTCCAGCCTTGACCTGAAATCATACCTGACAGCTCCCACGGCCATGCTGCCGGGAGTAACACCGCCAGGCCACTCCAAAACATTATAAGAATTGCACGGTTCCCCAGTGAGGTAATGCGGAAGCGGTGTTGATAGCTGAACACAATGACGCAACTCTCGTCAGCAGTCAGGGCTTCACATTCACAGCAGTATTCCAAATGAAGCTGTATGTGTTGTGGTATTGACGGTAGCCTACTCTTACAATTGTATTCCCTGGTCCGGCTGCTGGTAGTCTCTGACCAATTTTGTTTGACACAGGATGTTGCGCAGGGTCCATTACCTGTTATGTGATGGCAGACACCGATGAGAAGACGATATGATGTGCTTGGTGCACTATGATGCGATCCTCCTTTGCGGTGATGATATTTGGTTAGTGGGGCGCTCAACTGCGTGGTTATCAGCGCCCGTACAAATTCCCAACCTTTTCTCAGTCCAATCGCGACACTTCCATGAATGATGATGAAATGATAAGTACAACACAAAACACCCAGAGATGTCGAGGGAGCTGAAAATTCATGACCCCACCGGAAATGAAACCCGGGTCCCCGTGCCCGGGATGCGAGAACGCGACCGCGAGACCACGAGCTGCGGACTGCCTTTCGGTGGTCATTCGTGGTTGATCGTGCAGTCCAGAATCAATCCCCTGTCGCGTTCCAAACCCCCCACAGATCCGGATGTTGCATGGCTCATCCAGCTGGATAAATGGAGATCCACAATGAAGCATCTTTCAAACTCTGTCAGACGCTGACGATGAGTTTTCAAACGTGTGTGCTACATCCATATGTCCTTCACTGTGATTACTTAGCATCTGGCATTGTTCACGTACGTACGTAACCTACTAGTCCTGCTAACAGTACTAAATACGAACAACGCTGATGCATACTCATGGCTGCCGGGCGGGATAAGCCGAGCGGCCTAGGCGATGCAGTCTTGGACTGTGGGGATGGTCCCGGCGGAGGTTCCAGTCCTCCCTCGGGCATAGGTGTGTGTGTTTGTCCTTAGGATAATTTAGGCTAAGTAGTGTGTAAGCTTAGGGACTGATGACCTTAGCAGGTAAGTCCCATAAGATTTCACACACATTTGAACACATACTGATGCCTGTTATACCTTCTACAGAGAATTTCAGCTATAATCATTTATAAATGCTTTTTAGAGCACTTCTTTACTAGATTTGCTTCGACTCATCGTTTGTGTCCTATCCGTGAACACTGGCCACTTCACGTGAGACACACTGTATAGAATGCTAACATATTTGACATCTACTTCTTGTGTTGCATTTGATCTTATGTTCAATTGATGTACCTAGATTATCAATTAGATTCTCTATGCAAACACAGATTTTTTTATAGCACGTTTGCCATTTTTAATTCCGGTTGGAACTGGTTCTCTGTAAGATTTAATGCAAACGCTCTGTCCATATGAGGAAGCCATCACCAACTGCATTTTAAAATTATACTTCATTCAGTGCTACTAATTTTCGGGTATGGTCCACTTTCAGGTGAATCTATGACAGATGTGGCTACATTGTTCTCGCCTCGTCATACAGAGATCCGGACCATTCCTTCTCATTGTGCGCAGCATGATCGTCAAAATGCGTAACCACGTGATACATAGTCACAAAACACTTCTACACATTGCTGTATATCGAATAGAATACCTCGTAATATCGTGTCGGACCAAATGGTTCAAATGGCTCTAAGCACTATGGGATTTAACATCTGAGGTTATTCGTCCCCTAGACTACTTATCCCTAACTAACCTAAGGACATCACACACATCCATGTCCGAGGCAGGATTCGAACCTGGGACCGTAGCAGTCACGCGGTTCCAGACTGAAGCGCCTAGAACCGCTCGGCCACTCCGGCCGGCGACAAGCAATATTGTCATCCATATAAATTTCATCGTCGTTTGAGTACATGAATCCCATTAATGGGTTCAAGTGGTCTCCATGTAGCCTAACATAACCGTTTTCCTAGAATGATCGGTTCAATTTGATCAGAAGCCCCAGTCTGTTCCATGCAAACATAGCTCACACCGTTATGGAGCCATCAAGAGCTTGCACAGTGCCTCGTTGGCAACGTGAGTCCATCGCTTCGTGGTGTATGCTCCACATTCGGATCCTACCATCAGCTCTTACCAACTGAAATCGCGACTCTTCTGAGCTGGTCATGGTTTTCCAGTGGTCTAAGATCCAACATACGCGATCATGAGCCCAGGAGAAGCGCTGCAGGCGATGTCGTGCTGTTAGCGAAAGCCTCGTCGTGTCGGTCGCCTGATGCCATAGGCATTAGCGGCATATTTCGCCGCACTGTCCTGACGCATACGTACGTCGCATGTCCCGCATTTATATCTGCGGGTATTTCATGCAGTGTTACTTGACTGTTAGCACTGAACACTCTACGCAAACGCCACTGTTCTCCATCGTTAAGCTGTTTCTAGTGGAAGGTAATGCGTGAAATTTAATATTCTCGACACACACTTGACACTGTGGACCGCGTAATACTGAATTTACTAAATATAACGTCCCATGCGTCCGGCTGCAACTACCGTTCCGCGTTCAGAGTCTATTAATTCCCGTCGTGTGACCATAATCACGTCGGAAACCTTTTCACGTGAATCACCTGAGTACAAATGACAGCTCCGCCAGTGCATTTCCGTTTTGTACTTTGTGTACAGCCATCTGTATATGTGCATATCGCTGTACCATTAATTTTGTCGGCGCTGTAGGTGTATTTCGTAACTATGTGTCACGAGATGATGCACTTTGACGATCATACGCACAGTTATGCACAGCAGTCAGTACCTGCGGTGTACAGTATGTACAGAAAAGGGAACAGAACTCAGCCCTGAGGCACACTGACCGTAGGGAGAAAGGTGCGGTTTAGGTGCTCTTGTCTATAGAACGATGGTGAAGGAAAAATACTACAACGCGGATATAGTTAACTGTGACTGCATAGGTTTGTATCTTCAAGAGCAGTCCGCGAAGCAGTACCTAGTGAATAGTGTTTTGGAAATCAAGGAAACAAATGTGGCGCGTTTTTGCTTATTTTTGATGGAAAACGAGGTAATGGAAATGGAATTGCCGTGTGGCTAGGGCCTCCTGACGGGGAGACCGTTCGCCTGGTGCAAGTCTTTAGAGTTGACGCCACTTCGGCGACTTTCGTGTCGATGGGGATGAAATGATGATGATAACGACACACGACAACCAGTTCCTGAGCCGAGAAAATCTCCGACCCAGCCGGGAATCGAACTCGGGACGTTAGGTATGACATTCCGTCACACTGACTACTCAGCTACCAGGGGCGGACGGAAGACAAGGTGGGTAAGGCAAAGAAGTTGGTCTCCGATGGAATAGATGAGAAAAAAGCTACATTTTTTCGTAATTAGCAGCTATGTTACAAAGTAATGATGCATTCATAAGGTCAATATTCTTTTAAAGATTTTGTTAAAAACTAACGTTAAGCGAATAGCTTGTGGGCTTAGGTGAGTGTGAGAAGTCTATCTGTTTATTGAAAAGTACGACTGCTCTCCGAAATATGTTACGTAGAGCATGATATTGTGAAGGGTGATAATGGTTTAGTGCCAGAGTCTGGGGCATTCCTTGAGGTGGTAGTAGGTACAACACCATATGATGAAATAACTGTTTTGTTAACGGCTTTCTTTAATTTCCATGAGTAGTCATCCTCCTCATGACATGACTTTCGGAATGAGTCTAAAATTAGTCGAAGTGCTTCTCCGCTTGCTCCCTACCGACGCTTCTTGCTATCAGTTCCCTCCAAACCTTGAAGGGGGTGTTGCGCCGCTTCCCAAGGCGGGTCACGCGCGGACTCAGCCAACAAGAAACGCACAAACACACGCGGGGCAGACTGCCGGCGCCGGCGGGGGAACGCAAGCATTCGCTGTAGTCGATACTCGTCCCGACTGCCGTGTCCCACGGGGGACCACACGGAATTGATTTGTTCGAAAGCGAGGCACCGAAAAATATTTTTTATCTTGCTGGTTTTCCCGTGATTGGAATATGAAATCGTGTTTCTTCAATGCGTCGTCGATCCAGAAGAGGACACAGCAAGGAGAGATGTAGCGTTCTCCTTACCACCACTGAGTGTAGAGACTTTAATAAGTAACGCACTGTGCATCCTTAAAAGAATAATCGTAATATTCTCTTCAGTGCCGAGCACATAGTAAAAGCGCCACTCAGCAATGTTTGTGTTAACTGCTTTGCAGTGATGTGAGTTTACTGTGAATGATCCTTACAATACATTTTTAAACTTTAGTGAATTTTTATAGGTTATTTCCTATAGGACACTTTCGGACCTAAGCAAGCCGTTTGTACATACAATTATGAAGTTTTATGCTGCATTAAAACAAAAATACAATCAAAACATTACCCACATTGTTCACAATTACGTAGATTCCTGTTCAGTGGCAGAATGGGAAGTTTACAATCAGTGCAGCCACCTCATTGCACTCGGCAGAAGGACTGACAAGTGAGCTGCGACAAGCGCAATGTCTCTCGTACATAGTATCACAGGCGAGGAAAAGTTCAACTGCATACTTGCTTGGGAAAAAGTAAAACCTGGAGGTATCACGGATGATGCCGCAGGACTGAAGAGGATATGATTGTTCTGGGTGGTACAGCAGTTGTTTCCTCCTTGCATCGGATTTATCTTCGGCACAGTTGTAATGCTGCACTGTGTGATGTTACAGATTGTCGAAGTGGTGGAATCGATGCATGAAGAATACCAAGTTCTTAACGTTGATTGAGTGAATTTATGCTGTGGAATAATTGTACTGATTAGGGAAGTCGAAAGAAGCAACTAAAGTAACTGATAATAGTGGGAAATATTGCACCAGCTAGTTACCAGTTTCACGAAATCCTATGTCCCCGCATTTCATTTCTATGATGGCAGGATTCAAATTTAACTACTGGTATGCCGGAAGTATCCTGAAGATTGCACACAGAAGAGACATCTTTCTTCTCATGCGGAGAAGAAGAGGACACAGATCGGATTTCTTTGGGTGCCCCACATTACAAGAAAGTATTGTAGTCTTCTTGACGGAAAGCGGAGTTTGGCAATCCGTTGCCAGCGTTGCTGTTAGCAACACAGGACCATAGACTTTTCAACTCATTCACCGCTACCGCAAGTATTCACATATAATGCCAATGTGCTGTTTTCATATTTTGTTTATAAGTAAGCTCGCTGTATGCTGTAAGCTATAGGCCGATAAGAAAGAAGGGAAAAACTTCCCATCATCGTCGTAACTCACAATTAAGGTTCCCCTGTGGTTGTCAGTCTGAACCCCCATACAGAAGCATTGCGACCACGTATTCAGACACAGGATTTACGCGGTTTCCCCATAATGCTAAAGACAAATACTCGGACACCGTCACATTCCTTCACAGATCCTGTGTTACACGAGCTACAGGTTCGCGTCTTAATTTCTGTTTCTTGACGTATGTCCGTAACGCATTGTGGTGTGTGTACTGTAAGACCTTCGGTACACACACCATCAGATTATTTGACTTATCGCTCTAGCGAAGTAGGCGAGTGTCAGCAATGCGTCTCGTGGTCTTATCGTGGCGTGTTTATCTTCTGCCGTTAGGTCAGACGATAGAAATGCCAATTGCACGCTTAGAGTAGCAGATTGACGGTGACCAACTTTTGACAGAACCTGATTAATTTTCACACGCATTTATTAAAATAATAAAAATCATAGATATTACGTAACTTGATTCTGGATGCTGTTTACAATTGACAATCTGAAGTTCCTTTGGTCTTGGTACATTAATCTTTTTCTCACATATCTCTGATACTTGACAAGTGTCTATACATTTCTGTTCATGTCTATGTACAGAAATATGGTAATCTTATTAGGCGCAGACTGAAACTTGACTACAGACAAATGCAGACTAATGCAGACTGACTAATCGGAGGTCTGTACACTCGTTATAATACCTTGAGCGTTCAGTTATCACTGCGCGAGTGTGATACGCGAGGAGAAAAGGTTCTACGTTAGCAGCAATCTCATTGGCTGCGTTACATATTAATACGCGGATCGGCGGAAGCAGAATTTGGTCCGTCTCTAAGGCAGCGCCATCTCGTAGTGCACGTACGGACGAGCGCTGCGCCTGTGCTGTTAGGCTTAGGGGGCGCGCTCTAGTGGGAAAGTTGTGTACGCGCTGACTACGCGTAACTATGTACACAACACGCATCTTGTCTTCATAGAATGAAGAATTACGAGATTTGCATCTTGATGTTTTTGCGGCGTAAAGACTGTTCCATAAAATTTCGGGCATACAGCCGCATAAATTCAGTTTCTTCTTCTAATATTTCGGCTGAATGCCGTCCAGCCATCTTCAGAGTGAGCCGAGGGGACTAACGCTCCAGTTCTTGCTTCGTCCTTTTAAACTCGAGGACCAAACCAGTGCGTATGCAGCCAAGGATACACAAGGCACCAGAGACGTTGATAGGCGGAAAAGCGGTGTAACATATGCCAACCGAATTTCAATTGCTTCTTTCACTACTGAGTCCCAGAAAGATGAAGTCGAGGATAAAATTTCGAAATTATCGCCCATTGTCAATACAGTGCTTGCCACCGCAGATTTATTAGGTTGTAAGAGACCTGCGGTGCCCTGCGCATCTCTCTTGGACTGTACGTGTCGTCTGCATGATGTACGAACGGCCGCACTTCGGTTGACGTCGAATTGTGTCCTTTGTAGCTAGCCTTACAGCCAGAGCATTAAATTTTGTACATGGCGCGGTTTTGGATTAAGTCTTGTGTTGTATTAATATAGTGTGTTAAAACAGTATCAGTGAAGGCTGCCATTGTTGAAAACAATTTTCTGACTTAATATAAGAGGTGGTCGTGAAATCGAGCAATAGGATGTTGTCACGCAATTCCTCTTATTGTGGTTTTAATTTTTTTTAAGCTTCATGAGACTGTAATTTCGTCAGTCTACATTCCGTGATAAACGTTTCGTTGGGCTGTGTTACACAACCAGTTAAGTTCCTTTATTACTTTGCGAATATGTGGTGGCAGTTGAAGGAGTCTATTTGTTACACATCGAAAGAAGGCCTTTTTACATCGAGTGGGATGAGATGATAGGGCGTGAACAGTGATTTCGTAAAATGTAGGTTTATGACCAATTACAAAATAGTCTGTACTGTTGCATGGTAATAGAAAGATTTAAAAAAATTAATGAATTACCTTGATGTTGCTCAACTGTAAATGAATATATTATTGTGGATATTACTAAAGGCATATGAATGCTGGCCTGTATACCGTAAGCCAAAGAATAAGATGAGAACATCATCGACATACTGTTTGAAACACAGATACAGGCATTATTTTCAAGGAAATATTTGAAGAATTTATATTCTAAATGAGTGACGAAAATATTTGCCAGTTTATCTGTTAATAGAGATGTCATAGTTAATCCACCATTAGGAGGTAGAAATCGTTCTGAAAAGTAAAGCAGTTGAACTTAAGTATTATTTTCAACAACTGCTTAGTTTACATAGTAACTCAGTGGGAAGTGTCTTTCGTGTTACCTGATAGTTTTTAGTGACTGTTAACTTTCGTTTGTGGCAATGTTAGAGTTCATATTAGCAATGGCGAGCGATGCATACCTCACACTGGCAGAGACACTGCGAAAGCCTCCTACTCACTCGGCCCTTCCATTTCTATCCATTATATTTTATTGCTAGTAGACAGCGATATATCTCGTTGCAATCCTTTACTTGAATCTGCTATAATTAGTTTCGACTAACAGAGATAAGCTCCTTTCTTTATCCCCGAAGCAATGTTGCTCCTTTGTGGAGTCACTTTCCTTTCGCCCAATGAAAATCGTTCGTTGGTTGCAGCCGACGTGGTCCTTCTGCGAAGGCTGTTCGGAAAGTAAGATTCAATCGGTCGCGAAATGAAAACCGCAATCAAAATCAAAATATTTTATCGCAACAGTTAGCCACACCTTCCAGCTACCTCCCTAAATAGTCGCTGCTCCGACTTAGACCTATGCCGTGGTCCTGTGCAAGCTTTCCAGGATCTTCTTCACAGAAAGCAGTCGTCTATGCTTTCCACTAATTCTCTACGCTGGTGTACCATTCTTTGTTTGTGCCTAAATGTTGTCTTCATAACCAGCGGTTCATTTGAGCCGAGATGAACAATGGAGGGAGGAAATTAAGGGTTGTATTGTGGATGATCAGACACTTCCCATTGAAAACGCTACAGGAGCTTCTTCAGTGGCCCTGGTGAATGCGACTGAAAATTGTCTTGGAGAAGGAAATGCATGACATTTATGTTATGTGGGCTGCATAGCTTCAGGTGCAATCTCTCATCACATCCACATACTTTGGGAGAGACACTATTGTTTTAGGCATTTCACCTTGATCACTTTGCGTTCCGAACTGAAAAGAGCGAAGTGAAGCGATCGACAGGCACTCTGAAGACACTGCCCAACACATCTGTGCAAAGTTACATCGGATTTTAACAGTTATTTCCATTTATCTCCAAATCGAACCTTAGCCTCTGAATACGCCTCGTTCTTGGAGCCTACATTGGAGTCTACCTACTTGTCTGGTGGAGGTCCATGCTGTCGCGTATATTCAGCAAAGAATGCAAAGTTGGGTGACGTCATTTCAGTTTACTTGCCATGATGAAGCTTTGTTGAGGAGTGGTTAGACTGGTATGGCTTCGTTGCGATCACTCCGAAGTAGGAAACAAGTCATTTGCTTACGTGTAGTAAAATGGAAGCTTATAATTTGCTCACACTTAGTTGAAGGGAAGCTAATTATAGTGCCGTTCATCATTTTCCACCTCATCATGATGTAAATTAAAAAATATGACCCTCTTCTGATCTGTATAAGGGCTTCTACTTATTGAAGAAATGTGAGACGAGATACGATGTTTCTATTGCTTGACGTGAATTTTAATTTGCTTCTTGTAGCTTTGAGTACCGCTATGGGAATGTATAAATCATTTACATGTGTTCACTTGCAATATACTTAGTTGTCAATCCACTCCTATCTGTCGTAAAATATACATCGCTCTTTGTACTACGCAGCTAGAGCATGGCATGTTGCACGGGCTCCATCCTGCTGAAGCTAGTGAAAACAACCACTCCTCTATATCCGGATGTACATCTATACTTCACGAACAACTGCTCAGTGCATGGCAGAGGGTACTTCCCACTGCACCACTTATTAGAGTTTTTTCCTATTCCATTCACGTATACAGCGTGGGAGTAAGTTTGTTTAAATGCCACTATGACTGCTGTAATTAATATAATGTTTCCGTTACGATCACTATGGGGCCTATATGCTGGAATGTTGTGGGTCATTCCTAGAGTTACTATATCAAGGTGTTTCTGTTACTTCGTTAATAGAATTTCTCGATGTAATTTATGTCTATCTTCAACTGTCTGCTTGTTCATTTCTTTCGTCATCTCTGAGACACTCTCCAGCGCATCACACAAACCAGTGATCATTCGTACTGCCCTTCTCTGTATGCGTTCAATAACCACTGCTAGCCCTATTTGGTATGGGTCCCACAGATTTGAACAATACGAGCGATTTATACGCAGTCTCATTTGGGGCTAATTGCATTTCCCTAGCAGTCTACCAATAAACCGAAGTCTGCAGATTGCTTTACCCACGACTGAGCTTATGTAAGTGTTCCATTTCCAGTCCCTACTGATCGTTACACCCCAGGTGTTTGTACACGGTGTCCACAATTATAGCTCCTGTTTCAAAACTGGAGAAAGAGATTCACTGCTCCTAAAGGCGACAATTTGTATAGCATATTATTGACGTAGGAGGAAGTCATGAAAAAGAAATAACGAAAATTTGACCAGTAGATGGCACTGTGTCAGAATATGCACACCAACAGACGCGCGGCAAGGGCTGTTCCTTAGGTTGCGTCTGAGATGTCGGACTCTCCAATGAAGGATTGTGTCACTGGAAGTAAAGCTCTTTTACAAGAAAAATGACTCTCAACTTCAACGTCTCAGACGCAGACCGAAGAACAGCCCTGTGCCGCGCGTCAGTTGGTGTGTATATTCTGAAACTTAAAGTATCATCTACAGATCAAATTTTCGTTATTTTTTTCATGACTTTCTTCCTGCGTCATTAATACGCTGTTCATATTGTCGCCTCTCTGAACAGTGATTCTCTTTCTCCCGTTTTGAAACTGGAACTTTAATTATGAACACTGTGTACAAGCACCTGGTAGTAACGATCAGTAGGTACATTAACTGGAACAATCACGTTGGCCTGGTCGTGGGTAAAGCAAGTTGCAGTTCTGGGCACTCAAGGGTATAAAGAAGTCAGTGGCCCGATGTCTGCTAGGGGATCACGTGAAAAGGCTTACGAAATTCGAAAAGACAGGTTCTTTCTAAGTACATTGTGGCAGAGGGAAGAAAGCAGTTGATTCTACGTCTATCGAAGGTGTGGCAACATCATTGAATGAGGGGTTGACCGGTGGTGTCGAAATATGCTGCGCGCGGGGAACTGCTCGAACGTCGGACATGCCTTCGAGCACGGAGCATAAAATCCTAAGAAACATGCTACATCGCTGTCTATATAAAATAACCCATGTTCAGGGACTCTTCCTGCTGACCTTCCAATAGGACAAACGTTCGGTATGGAATTTCTTGTTCAAAGGGAAATGAACAATGAATGGTCATGGGACATTCTGTAGACAAGCGAAGCCCATTTCCATCTCCAAGGACATGGCAACACGCAGAATTTCAGAATAAGGTCAACGTAAATTCCGCATTCACCTCAAGCGGAAATTCCTCATTCGGCAAAGATGCAATGTGCGTTGACGGCATCGTTTATCGTTGGACCCTATTTTCTCGAGAAGATAAGTCTTGTGGGTCCTATTGCCTGTGCAGTCACTGGTAATGGTTGTGAGAGTCCTCTTCACACCAGCTTCATTCCAATCCTTCAACAACGTGGGCGTGTAGGTAGAATCGTTTTTATGCAAGACGGCGCTCCTCCCCCCGTTGCACAGCCAGTGAAGCGGCTGCTGCAGAGGCATTTCGGAATGTCTAGAATTATCTGCCGGCAATCCCCCTAGAGCTTGGCTGTCCGGATGACTTAATTTTAATCAGTGTGACTTCTGGCCGTGGGATTCCCTGCAAGATGTATTCAGTGCTCCAATTACGAACGTAGCTGAACTGACGGCATGCATTGCGTAACTCATCCTGAACGTGCCCCACGAGACGCTCCGATCAGTTTCGGAACATGCTGTTTCTCGATTTCAACTTGTGGCAGAAAACGGTGGAGATCATGCAAAAAATGTCTTGCGCCAGTCTAACAAAAATTAGAAACTGATGCCACTTTCGTTTTTGTACTGATTTTGCCCTCAGGACAGTTAAAACCAATATTTCTCATTCTTTGTGGTACGACCTTCTTGCGGTGGGTGGACTACAAAGCTAACAGTGTCACAACTGTTGACTGCAGAACCTGTGGATCATGCACAACGAACAGTGCGGATGGCGTAATGTGCAAATCAAACCGTAGCTGTCGTACTGAGAACCATTTGTCATTTGTTGCCGACCCCACTTACAGAAAGACGCTCACAGCGTCATCTATTGGTAAAATTTCCTTGAAGTTGTTTTTGTTCCCCGACGTTTATCTCTGCGTGAGTAATACTCTGTTCAAATTTGACGTCATTCTGAGCTGTGGTTTTCCATCTACAGCGTTTTGACATTGGATTTTGAATTATGGACACAGTTTTCAGCTGTGGCTCACTGACATTATGTTCATGTGGAATTACGTTGTTTCGTTGTTTGCAATGCACAGCGTTACATTTATGAACATTTAAATCAAGTTGCCAGTTTTTGCACCACTTTTAAATCTTATCAAGGTCTCAATGAATATTTAGACAGCTTCGTTTAGATAGTTCTTCGTTGTTCATGGAGTATCGAAAATCTGTCACTGAATTCCGATGTCGCAAGACATTGATGATAAGCGAGGCGTGGTTTGGCCAGAGCCTAGAGGAACCACAACTCCGCAACATCCTTTCAGGAGCGTTAGCTCCGCAAGTGTCGCAAGAGAACGTCTGTTGGAAGTAGGAGATGAGGCGTTGGCAGAATTAAAGCTTTGAGGACTTGTCGTGAGTTGTGCTTCGGTAGTTGGTCGGTAGAGCACTTGCCTGCGAACGGCTAAGGTCATGAGTTCGGGCCTTGATCCCGCACAAAGCTGTAATCTGCCGCAGAGTTTCAGTGCAATGAATATGTTGTATATTCAGGAAACGATCCCATTATTAATCAGTAGAACGAACACTAAATTTAAGTGTATCAATTCTATCCTAAAATACGAATCTCGTGCCATGTTTGTCACATATTCCACATCTGTTCAAGGTTATCTCCTGGCTATGGATATATTAAACGGAAAATTTATCACTGTAAAGTGTTTCTACGAATCCAAAATAATCCCTGATGGCGAATGAATTATGCTGCGTTTGTATTTCGTGAACAACTATCGTAATCTTGTACATATAGTGTGTGTATGTGTTTTTTCTAACATTGATTTTAAACCAACATTTCTGCGCTTAATATAGATAATTATTGCCACGTGATTATCTCAGTATTGGCGGTACATGAGACCACAGAAGTAAATGAATTTCCATTGCAAAAATGAGGAACTTTAATTGGGGCGGAAATATCTGTTGATGTATGCAGTAGCAGCCGATCACGCGACCTTTAATGTATCACGCATTTTGTTCTAGTATTTTATGCCGCTCATGTAATTTTCGCTTACATGGCCAATTATCGACTTCGGTAAAAAAAGGAAGTGATTTCGCTAAGCTTACGCATTAATTTTCTATAGACGCTGCTGATTAATGGTGCCACAGGCTGATGAAAAAATGAGAGCTATTTAACGATACAAACAATAACCGGACATTGTTTCCTCGTGGGTCTATTTAGCAGCTTAACACCGCATGGAAAAGAAGTGAATTTACAATGAAATATCAGAAAAGAGTAATAATAAAATAGAACATATTCGAAAGATTGTAAGCGGAGGATATATTTGAATGAATTGAAGTACCTAAAGATAAATTGCTATTTTTCATAAATTAACGGTTTCAAGTATAACTGTTATATACTTACTGTTATGTGTGTCCTCTTCCATCTTACCAGTTGCCAATATTGGTCATACATACACGTTATCTTTACTTGTATTTCACGTTTTTCTTCATTTTCTTTACTTCAAGCAACAGGCGGGCTTAGATGAATAATTTCAGTCTAACTTGTTTCAGTTCTTTTTGTTCCTGAGTTTACCATTTGCTCGTTGAGCAAAGTACAGACAGAGGTATTGTGTAGCCGATAACAAGTAGAATTACCACTTATTTTGGGCATTATTCAAATGACAGTTTTGCCTCATTACATCAGTAAATCGCCTCCGCTAAACCTATGACCGATGACCTCAGCAGTTTGGTGCCATAGGAACTTATCAGCACCACCTAAAATGCTCCTGATAATCAAGCAGGAAATTTAGCACAGTTTCAGACTAGGCAGTTCGTAATTAAATTATATTAACTCTACGTGAAAGCTAGCAAAGAGAGCAGATCAAGGGCTAACAGTAGTGAAACAATTTTGGGTAGTGCAGCAGTTAATTTACACTGTCTACTCACTTTAATGTCACCACCTGTGAAAAGCCTGGAAAACCAGCTTTTGCAGAATGGAATGCTGCTAGACGAGCAGGAAGAGAGTTAATAGTTTTTTTGGAAGGTACCGAGAGGGATGTGAAACCATTTCGACGCCAGTGGCGTGGTTGGCTGCGTAGAATTCTCGGTTAAGGATCCTTAGTGCCTACATCCCGATTGCGGTGGTCCGACAGAGTCTTGATTTTGTTTAAAGCCATGGAGTTTGGAGCCGAGGGGAGTAAGGTAAATTTATCTTGGTGCTCTTAGAACCACTGACGTACACAGCGAGCTGTGTGACATGTTGCATTGTCCTGCTGGTAGATGACATTATGCCGACGAAAAACTCACACACGTAGATGTGGACATGGTCCCTAAGCATATATGCATACGTTTGTTGGTCCAATGTCCCATCCAGAGTGAAGAGATCGCGAAAGGATTGCTGATGAAACTCGGACAGTATGGGTGCATGAATCAGGCTTCATTTCCGCATTACGACAACGACCGCACTGTTTGCCTCGACTATCGACTCATTTTGTACGCTCTCCTGCTAATGCTTCCACCTGCCGCCTCTGAGTAGCTACTGCACGGTGGCATCGAGCGTAGGCAGTGGTCACATTATAATTTGACTCGGCCTTGTATAATGACGTCGTCAAAAATGCTAACATAAATCTGTTTCTTACCTATTTAATTATAAGAAAGTTTCTCACATTTAACAGTAGCGAGCTCGATACTTTCATTAAGCTCGAGGTCCCGTCACAGAGGTCGTTAGCCTATTGAAATACAGTCGTAATCTGCTTCAATAGTAAATTTTCCCCACTGAAATTTCTTATTATTCCACAAACAGTGAAGATTCTGTTCTACAAAAAGCTCGTTGAGCCGCTATGTGTGTAAGGCTAATCCTTCATGTCGTAATTAACTTGAGAAAAAATAGCGCAACTGAAGGGGAAAAGGTAGCATGAGAAACAAGGCAATGCTACACGGCTTTTGTCAACAAACAATGTAACTTATTCGCTCGTTGCGCGTTAGTTTTGTTTTATTATAGTTGATGAATTGTGCAAACTAAATATTCCTTTTCTCTTCATGTGTACTAGTTAATTGATTCGTTATGGAAATATTACAAGTGGAAACGGGGTCATTTATTTTCCTTAATGTTTTGGTTCATTTCAGTAATACAGGGTGTCCCATTTATCTTGACCGTCCTAACTAACTGTTTGTCCAGATGAAAATTAGAAAATGTTTCAAGAAAACGTTCTTTAGCCGTCAGGGGAACATCAATCAGCACGATTGCCTTCGTTGTAGCTTTGTTATTTACAAAGATGTGAACAGCAGTATGACTTTCTTAAATGCCACCCTGTATTTTTTATTCCGTTATTCATTTCCTCTTTTAAAGGCCTATTCAAAAATGTACCACAGTGTACCATTCACTGAAACACAACGTTATTAATTACAAAACACAACACTGATGTTGAGGCTCCCAGCGCTTAGTGAAGGTACTCGGGGTAATGGAACACATCCACGTGCTACGCAGGCAGAGGAACTGTACAGACAGTGATATCCTGACAGGAACTCACCTTACCGAGGGATGTTTTCTCGTCTTGTTGCGACGCTTCAGGAAACGAGTTGTTTCAACTCCCAACGCAATAGTCGTAGCACTCTCACAGACGAAGCTGCCGAAGTTACTGTTCTCGATTCCGTTGCTATGAATCCACTTGTGAGCACACGACAGCTTGAACACGAGATTGCCATTCCTAAAACTAGTGTATTCGTACACATCACCGGTTCCGTCCTTACCATGTACACTACATCAAGAATTGCTTGGCAATGATTGCCAGACTCGTGTACAGTTCTGTCAGTGGGTACAGCAGCAAATCCTTGCCAACCCGAACTTCTTCTCCAATGTCCTATTTACCGATGGATGTTGCTTCTCAAAAATAGGACAGCTAAATACAAGGAACATACATTATTGATCCAGCGACAACCCACAATGGCTTAGACATGTGGAACATCAGCGTCAATGGAGAGTTAACACGTCTTTGTGGGATGCTTGGTACTACAATTATTTGCCCTTATGTCATCGATGGTAGTCTAAACGGCACAGCGTATGCCAACTTTCTCAGGCGAATTCTTCCTCCTCTTCTGGATGAAGTGTCGCTAGGAACCAGAATGCTTATGTGGTATCAACACTATGGATGTCCAGCACAATATGCCTTGCCTGCACGTTGTGCACTGAACCGAAGGTATCTTGCCTGATGGATTGGTCGAGGAGGAGAAGTTACTTGGCCTGCTACGTCTCCTGATTTCAATCCTCTGGACTTTTTTTAAAAAAAGAAAATGTTAAAATGTGTTTGAAATCTTATGGGACTTGACTGCTAAGGTCATCAGTCCCTAAGCTTACACACTACCTAACCTAAATTATCCTAAGGACAAACACACACACCCATGCCCGAGGGAGGACTCGAACCTCCGCTGGGACCAGCCGCACAGTCCATGACTGCAGCGCCCTAGACCGCTCAGCTAATGCCGCGCGGCGGACTTTTTTCTTTGGGGATGCATTAAAGACGCTGTCTATCACGATATTCCAACAACTCCAGAGGAGATGCAGGAACGTATCGTGATTGCCTGTAATTCTATTCAGCAGGCAACACTGGAAGAAGTAAATAATTCATTCATTCAACGAGTGCACTAATGTATCGGTGTCCGGGGTCACCACTTTGAGCACCGTTGAATGTTCTACTCATGGGCAATGGTACAGGAGAGTCAATGTAATTTTTTGTTATGTTTTTGCTTGGTTTTATTTGTTTACTGATAACTCCAGCAAGTGGACGAGTTTGTGATCCCGGGCTCAAAGTCAGTCTTGTGTTATGTGATTAAAAACGTAGTGTTTCAGTGAATGGTACACTGTGATACATTTCTGATCTTTACAAGAGGAAATGAATTACCGAATAAAAAATACAGGGTGTCATTTATAAAAGTCATACCACTGTTCATATACTTGTAAAAAATAAAGCTACAACGAAGGCAATCATGCTGATTGACGTCCCGCTGACGGATAAAGAACATTTGCTTGAAACATTTTGTAATTTGCATCTGGACTAACAGTTGTTTAGGGTGGTCAAGATAAATGGGGCACCTTATATACGAACGCACCACCCTGACCAAATAAATAACCGGCATTAGGCCAACGTATGCGTGAAGTGTGTACTCCAGGTTTAGAAAACCATTTTAATACGTCAAGAACTTTCATACATCTAAATTCCTAGAAGTCATATGCATAGATGATTATGTTGTTAAATCTGACAGGTATGGTTATATTCTGCCACGAATACTAATGCAGTTACAAGAGTAATTGTTGAAACTCGCTCAAATCTTTTATTAGCGCTTCATGTTGGCCTTAAATATCGCAGTATGTGTCAGTTTTATGTTTTTCGACAAAGCCATTTTTCCATGTGACCAGGAACAGCCAGCTTCTAGTTGAAAGCAAAGTTCGCTCTTACATCGCCGTGGGGAAAAGTCTTCGCAGACAAGTGCTATTGCCTACAGTGAAAATAATTCAGTTTATTGACAATAGAATAAGGAAAAGTACCAAAGCTAGAAGTGGACTAGGCACTTGATAAATGTTAAATTTTGATGGGTTTGGAGATCACGGAAGAGATGGCACATTATTCAGTGATTGCTGGTATCTGAAGCTACCAAACCAGATGGGTAATCACTTGCGAACTACAAACCAAAGATGTATATTAGGTTTTTATGAAAAAAAATTTCCGGAATTCAAACAAATTTTATCTTATTTACACGAGAAGCATACCAATGTATATTGTACTGTGATTTAATAATGGCAAGATGATTATTTTCAAGGATTACATTCGAATGAATATGCTGGTTAACATTTAGTCGTTTTGCATTCAACTTGAGACGCCAGTTTTGCACCTGTTTATTTCCTTGCTCGCTTACAGTAAGATGAAAAGCGTTGCATTGTTATTCAGAAATGGACAGTAAGAGTTTAAAACAATAGACACTCAGATCATTCCTCGACTGGATCCTGAAAAGTGTTTGCTAGTGCTTCATTTCTGATACAGTAGAAGAAGAAGCCAGCTTCTGTCATCGCGCATTTCACACAAGAAATAATTGAAACGTACACACAAACACAGCCACATACATACATACACACACAAACATAAAGAGAGAGAGAGAGAGGGAGAGAGAGAGAGAGAGAGAGAGAGAGAGAGAGGAACGTTAAGCGTAAACATAGTGAAGGTGGTGTCATTGGTTGAGGGCTATCTTATTCACTCTGTGAATACCGTAAAACATTACAAAGAAAACTGCTATGCTGCTTTTTCACATTGAATTAAATAACTTAGAGCTGATTTGGAGCAAAACAAAAGGGAAAGGAACATAAGACGTACCTATTCCTATGACATTAGAAGAAAGACAAAAAGTGACAGATAATATTTAGAAGTTGTATTACAATTACTGCAGATGGGGTGCTTCGGAAGACGAAAATATTTAAAAAGTTCAACAATATCGGTCAGTCCGGAGAGACTGCGGTCCGCGACTGAAACAGTAAACGACATTTAGACATACCTGATCATCATTTCTCCAGGAAATTACTACTATGAATGCGGCAGTGAAATGTCGTGAACACTGAAGGTACAATAATTCCTGTGTCTCTTTTTGATAGACACTGTCATTCAATTGAGAGAGCCGGGTGATCGTACAGCTTGTGACGGTGGTCCCATTGAAATAACATCGGAGCGTGCCCTTGCCACCTCATCTTATCTTCGACGTAAACAGAATGATACTGCTGGACTGAACGGTATCTTGGTCCAGTCTGTTATTACATAAGTTAATATCTCTATGTCACGGACAGAATAAAACGTGTAATTCAGTGAGAGGCATATGAGACTGCTCACTCGAAATACGCCCATCAAGAACGAACATATTGAGGGACGATTTTCACTAAAATAGTTTCTTACATTTAATGATCTGCCTTAGAATTATTACAAAGAGTTTTTCAATTAAATTTTGCACTCTTTCTTTATCATTAGAAGGAGTCTACGAATGGGACTTCAACGACATAACATAACGCTGAACAAGTTCGAGGAGTAGGCAGTTAACAGCGCCGAGGACCACTGTAGCGGCGTCAGGGGAGAAGGTCCTACAAAACTGTCTGCTTTACTTTAAGAAGTCTAAGCAAACACGTCATTTAGCCACGGTTCGCTTGTTTAGTGTCTCCATAACGACTGAGTGGAAACCCAGAGACAGTGAGCAGATGTAAAAGAAAGGAACGTTGGTGAGGGTGTCGTGAATAGCGGGTGGTTTATCTAAGAACACATGATGTTTCCTGGTGTTTCAGTACAGTAACAGATTTTATAATGGCATGAAGGAATCTGCACTACAGATTATCATCAGCATTTTCTAGTGTTTCCGCTGTCGTGAGGAAGGTGGTTGTGTTTTGTGCAGGGTTTGTAAATATTACGAGATGTACACATTTAACTGCGGTATAATATGTATTTGCTATTCGTAGGATATTATGAACTATTCAGTTACGGAATTTTACAGGGAGCTAAATTCTGTATATAAGCGCAACGTGTGGTCGATTAAGCAACAAATCGTCAGTAATGACCACCTTGTTCCTGGAAACGGAAGGTTTCCTACAATTGAAAACGTGATATTTTCCAATGCACTGAGTTTTTCCCTGACTTCAAAATGAAAATTATTGCGAGTTGCCAATAGCTTGTGTTTCGAAATGTTTTTAACTTCTAACTGGCTTTTGATAACACTTGTTCTTAATTTGTTTTCACTTACTGATTACAGCTGTTTAGTAGAGTAATAATATTACACATCGACTATTAGACGCAGTACTAACCAGGTATTCTCGATTGCAACACATTTAAATTTGATGAGAATAATTGTTCTTAGGTACATGACCATGTTTTAGTTTGTAACAGCTTTTCACATTTGGAAAAAAACGTTACAGTTCCGTAGTAATTTTTGTAATTTCAGAAAAATACTGCAGCACACAAAAAATGAGTGCTATCAAGATGGAATAAGAAAATATATCACTGTTTCCTTACTGGGCGGGCTAGAAGCGAAAGTATGAAGAGTATTGTAAGGTGCGACGCTCTCTCATATCATATATTGTTCAGTACTCAGTGGTACGGCATGTAGCAGATTTTAGTACTTAAATTGTCCCGTGGCCCCTTCAGAACCTTTGTCGACGTTTAGTAATCTGTTTCCATGTTGAGATTTTCACTCTGCATCGGAGTGTGCGCTGATATGAGACTTCCTAACTGATTAAAACTGTGTGCCAGAGCGAGACTTGAACTCGGGACCTTTGCCTTTCGCGGGCAAGTGCTCTACCAACCGAGCTACCCAAGCACGACTCAAGACCAGTCCTCAGAGCTTCAATTTTGGCAGTACCTCGTCTCCTACCTTCCAAACTTCACGGTAGCTCTTCTGGAAACCTTGCAGAACTAGCACTCCTGGAAGAAAGTATATTGCGGATACATTGCTTAGCCACAACCTAGGAGATGTTTCCAGAATGAGATTTTCATCCTGTAGCGGAGTGTGCGCAGATATGAAACTTACTGACAGATTAAAACTGTGTGTCGGACCGAGACTCGAACTCAGGACCCCGAGTTCGAGTCTCGGTCCGGCACACAGTTTCAATCTGTCAGGACGTTTCCATGTTGCTACTCGACCTGGAATCTAAATTTTTTACCCTGGGGTTGACAGAAAGGTTTAAAGATGGAATAAATGCTTAGACCACCTTGGTGACTGGGTAAAATTAGTGTAAACCATTTTGTTCAGATAAAGTACGGAAGTGCAATCGAGTAATATTCTTGATAACTGCAAATATATGGGCAAGCGAAAACAGCCATTTTCAGATACAAACACAACGAGAAATCGCTGCAGATGGAAAATTAAATTTACGTTGGTCAGGGATACCGCAAACAGGAAACCAAAAGACAACATATGGAGAAAGGCAACACAACTGCAACCACACAGCGCCATCACGCAACCAAAGATGGTCAACATCAGTCATTATCGATAATGAAATATCGATGATGCTATTTTTTTTACGGTGTATGTTAGCTTTATGCTTACGCCACCGCTGGGTCTGCTGATAGACGTAACGTTAGTCAGTATGAGCTCAAGTTTCCATCTCTCATTTCGTTTGTGCCTCTAAAATGACAGGTTGATCACATCTCTAAAAACTAATTGTTGTCGAGAATGTTATATGTCATCATTCCCTCAAGTTACCTGGACATTTGGTATACCTGAAGGTGCTCAAGTTTCACATGTATCGGTGGCTTACAAACTTTGAGAATCTCTTTGTCGTCCTGAAGAAACTTTTCCCCCAGAGGACTTGTCACCCAAAGTTTCCAACCACCGTAGTAAATAAAATTACTTGAAAGGGTGCATAACTGCATACGTTATATTCTCAGTTTTTCCGTCAACTTTCGATTTAGTCGATCCCAATCCAATGTTACGAATATCAAATGGATATGTTTGCCCTTTTTCATCACAAATTCCTAGAAAACCGGTATTCATGAGATATTTATCTCGTGCGGTGTTACATGAGGTGTAGACAAATCAGTACGATTTTGTGAAATTCTAAATAATGAATAGCAGTAGCATGAGGTACAGAGAGTTGCTGGAAAGTTAAACACAAGATTATTAGAAGGAACAGGAAGTTAATTCAGAATGCAGTGGACTGTCAAGGGCAGCTTCGCGTCCACAGGTTCGTTGTTGCCGCTCGTCCAATACCCGTTTAGTCAGCGTCTGTGCCGCCTGTTGAGGTACTCTATCCTGCTAATGGAGACACAGGTGCCTGCTACAAGTCCCTGTGGGCCGCTCTCCGCGCAATCTCGGAAGACGTGTTAAATATCTCTCAAGCTAACTTTTTGCAGAGCTCCCCGTCAAGTGGGAAATATTTTAGAGCTGCTCTCAAGTGTCATACGCTTTTTCATTTATAGTGGACAATTTCCTCGTGGAACCGTGGAAACAGTTTGCTGCATGTGATAGACATTAAACGGATATCTCCAGAGCAAATCCATCAAGAAAAGCCGATGTGCCACGTTTCAGCTTTATTCAAATTTCTTGTTATTGCCTCCTGTAGGTCTTGTCTGTTAATTTGTGTGTGTCTCATGTAGAAGACGTAAAAATTTCCATCGTATATGGCAGCTGCCTCCGTATCTTTAACAGATTCACTTAACAGTGTTGTAGTTGTGAATACTTCTCGTACGCAACTTAAATGATGACAGAAATGTAAAAGTGAGAAACCAAGAGACGAAAACAAACGTAAAGAAATTCGTTGCTTTGATACCTATAAGTACAGTTCGGATAAGAGAGTAGAAAAGGGCAAAATAAGACGGTGACACCTTCAGCAGCTATGGCTGGAGATAGTCTGGAAACAATTTTGGGAATCAAGGTAGAAAAGGTGTTTAGAATAAAATGTGCTTCGCACAGAGAGGTCGCTAGTCACAAAGTACACTCATCATCAGAAAAAGCGGAACATCTTGAATGACTAGAGGTAGGAATTTCATATTCACAGCATATGTTCATTAATATGATCTGCAGATTTCATTAGCATTTCAGTCACTTCCGTCCAGCATGTGTCCTGCTGCTTAGTAGGTACAGAATCAACCAGGGGCAGAGATAACTTCTTCCATGTGTGATTGCATCGACGTGTACAAGGAGCCAATGGCGTCCTATGGTATAGCCGTCCATGCTGCACTCTCCTGGTTCTAAGTTCATCTGTGATCGTTGGCACTGGCTCACAGCGCTGCATCCGTCATTTCACCATAAGCACTCCATCTTCAGGCCACAAGTGGCCCATCGGGACTATCCGACCGCCGTGTCATCCTCAGTGAGGATGCAGATAGGAGGAGCGTGTGGTCAGTTCACAACTCTCCCGGGCGTTATGATGGTTTCTTTGACTGGAGCCGCTACTATTCGGTCGAGTAGCTCCTCAATTGGCCTCACGAGGCTGAGTGCACCCCGAAAAATGGCAACAGTGCATGGCGGCCCGGATGGTCACCCATCCAACTGCCAACCACGCCCGACAGCGCTTAACTTCGATGATCTGACAGGAACTGGTGTATCAACTGCGGCAAATCCGTTGCCCGTCATTTCACCATATCTCGCAAATTTTTGATTGGCGACAAGTCTGATTGTCTGGTGCTCCAGAACAAAAGGCTGACATCCTGTGACAACAAGAAAGCATGTGTTCGTGCGGTAACATGTGGCTGTGCATTGTGTTGCAGGAAAACGGCGTTTTAGGTGTTGTGCAGAAAGGGTATGACTACGAGTCGCAGGATGTCATTCTCGTAGGTGACGCCGGTCACAGTGCCCTAGACGGGCACCGACTGTGATTTCTAATTGTGCCGAATAGCATCCCAAATAATACTGTCTTGAGTTGACGTTGCACGTCTTGCGCGAATACAGTCACTGTGATGGCGCTTCTCCTGTCTGTGGGGAACCAAAATGCGTCCGAAAACACCGTGTGAAGTCATTGCTGTCCCCAGTGAGATCGTTGCATACTCCAGTGCCGTCTAGCGTGTTTCTGCACATTCGGCTAAGGTAGATGGAGAAGTGGACGACGCGCACGTAACTCATGCCACAATAAACGGCGACCGACTGTCACCGCTGATGCTGTACGATGTATACACTGCTCCACTGTTGCGCCTGAGGCAATGAGGAAGCAGATCTGTCCGTCAACAACATTCGGATGAGTTATTTACTTTCTAGGGGCCTTGGGGGGGGGGGGGGGGGGGAGGTAGTTTGTGTGGTACGACCCGACCCACTTCGTCGTGTTCTACAGCCCTCCGTGAACCATTCAGCACACATCAGTTGCAATGCTGAAACATTTCGTCCCACACGAGGAGCAGTTACTCGCAAGTGTGCGTCACATTCTCCCATGTCAATAATTCGCCATCTTTTAAAGGCACTGTTCTGAAGGTAGGGTTCGTGCGCACGTCTGCTTATGTCACACTGATCCATTACCTTCAGTTTATAGTGCCGCGGACACATTTTACCGGTAGGTGGTGTTGCGCCACGATATCGATCTCGACCTATAGCCCCAGGCCGACATGTTTTAAATGCTAATCATTTCTGCAGAACCTATTAATGTACAGGGTGTTTCAAAAATGACCGGTATATTTGAAACGGCAATAAAAACTAAACGAGCACCGATAGAAATACACCGTTTGTGGCAATATGCTTGGGACAACAGTGCCTTTTCAGGCGGACAAACTTTCGAAATTACAGTAGTTACAATTTTCAACAACAGATGGCGCTGCAAGTGATGTGAAAGATATAGAAGACAACGCAGTCTGTGGGTGCGCCATTCTGTACATCGTCTTTCTGCTGTAAGCGTGTGCTGTTCACAACGTGCAAGTGTGCTGTAGACAACATGGTTTATTCCTTAGAACAGAGGATTTTTCTGGTGTTGGAATTCCACCGCCTAGAACACAGTGTTGTTGCAACAAGACGAAGTTTTCAACGGAGGTTTAATGTAACCAAAGGACCAAAAAGCGATACAATAAAGGATCTGTTTGAAAAATTTCAACGGACTGGGAACGTGACGGATGAACGTGCTGGAAAGGTAGGGCGACCGCGTACGGCAACCACAGAGGGCAATGCGCAGCTAGTGCAGCAGGTGATCCAACAGCGGCCTCGGGTTTCCGTTCGCCGTGTTGCAGCTGCTGTCCAAATGACGCCAACGTCCACGTATCGTCTCATGCGCCAGAGTTTACACCTCTATCCATACAAAATTCAAACGCGGCAACCCCTCAGCGCCGCTACCATTGCTGCACGAGAGACATTCGCTAACGATATAGTGCACAGGATTGATGACGGCGATATGCATGTGGGCAGCATTTGGTTTACTGACGAAGCTTATTTTTACCTGGACGGCTTCGTCAATAAACAGAACTGGCGCATATGGGGAACCGAAAAGCCCTATGTTGCAGTCCCATCGTCCCTGCATCCTCAAAAAGTACTGGTCTGGGCCGCCATTTCTTCCAAAGGAATCATTGGCCCATTTTTCAGATCCGAAACGATTACTGCATCACGCTATCTGGACATTCTTCGTGAATTTGTGGCGGTACAAACTGCCTTAGACGACACTGCGAACACTTCGTGGTTTATGCAAGATGGTGCCCGGCCACATCGCACGGCCGACGTCTTTAATTTCCTGAATGAATATTTCGATGATTGTGTGATTGCTTTGGGCTATCCGAAACATACAGGAGGCGGCGTGGATTGGCCTCCCTATTCGCCAGACATGAACGCCTGTGACTTCTTTCTGTGGGGTCACTTGAAAGACCAGGTGTACCGCCAGAATCCAGAAACAATTGAACAGCTGAAGCAGTACATCTCATCTGCATGTGAAGCCATTCCGCCAGACACGTTCTCAAAGGTTTCGGGTAATTTCATTCAGAGACTACGCCATATTATTGCTACGCATGGTGGATATGTGGAAAATATCGTACTATAGAGTTTCCCAGACCGCAGCGCCATCTGTTGTTGAAAATTGTAACTATTGTAATTTCGAAAGTTTGTCTGCCTGAAAATGTACTGTTGTCCCAAGCATATTGCAACAAACGGTGTACTTCTATCGCTGCTCGTTTAGTTTTTATTGCCGTTTCAAATATACCGGTCATTTTTGAAACACCCTGTACATGTCCTGTGAATATGAACGACCTATCTCTAGTCGTTCAAGGTGTTCTGTTTTTCTGAGTATGAATGTATTATTCAGCAGAACTAACTGAGCCCCTGGACAAGGTGGCAGCACCGTCTCGTTTATGCCCAGTGAATAGAAAGAAGACACAGTAACGCTAGTAACCCAGTGACACTGGTGTATAGCTGATACACTCTATACACCTTAACGTCAGTGTTCTGCAGAGCGCAGCTGTGAAACACAGACGGCGCCACTACTTTTCCGTATTTTTCTCACACTATCACTTGGACATAGCTCATTTCTCCGTGTATTGTGTCTGAACAAACCACTAGTCGAAGTAATAAGTGATATGAAATACTGCTAAGTCTACGATGACGTCATTCTCAACAAGTCAACGAGTATGGAGGAATATCCCCCATTTTACGATGAATGTTTGCTATGTTGAAATAACATTACTTAGTGGAAAATCCATAATTTTCCTCCCGGAAGTGGATGTACAGTTCCTGGAATACGTTATTATTCCACAAGGTATACAACGAGTCGACAGCGTCTCTGGTTTTCCGGAGGCTAGCAGTCTATATGAACTGCAACAATTTTTTGTCTTGAAAAATATTTATCATAGCATGACTTCGGAAAAGTATGCCCACCTCATGTCTTGTATAGCTGCCTAGTTGTCCTCAATGGATTTCTTCTCAATCAGCCGCAGATCCTTATATGGATTTGTCAGACAGTGAATCTTTGGAGTAACGTGTGGAATATTTCGACATATGTTATAATGAACTTGTCTAAGAGCCTGTCTAGTATGAAGGCTTTATTAGAGTTTGCATTAAAGACGCCATCATCTGATTATCTTCGAGCACCATAACAATACGTATATGTAACGAATATCTTGAGGTATAAGAACGGCACTTAACATTTCCCTTAATTTAACATTAATGAACACATTGTTTTCAGACTTACTCATGCAACTAGAACTGCAACTAGGTTATTAGTTTTTCTTTTTACACATTACTAGCGTTTAAATAAAAATTCGAGAAAAAATAATTGTAGGTTAATTTTGAAAATTTGATTTATTACCTGTCAGACGTTTTGTGTAATTGCGCAAATAATCAAAAACTTTTGTTGTTTTACATTTAAATTCTTTAATAATAAATAATAAAGATGGTTGTTTCTTCCAGTGTTCTATGCAAGGACGTACAACGGTGCAGTTAAGATGCCTAACTCCTTGCAGAGGTATATACAAGATGGCGGCAGATGAACACCACACATTATTCTTAGTGGTCGCTTTTGTGCAGTCTATAATTTCTTTCTAAGCTACCAGGGACAATTATCCCATAGCACACGAGTGTCTGGAAATAGGTACAATATGTTTTGTGATTGATTCGTTATTTTCCAAGACCAGCAGTTATACGAAGAGCAAAAGCAGCTGAACTTAATTGTTTGAAAAGCTCAGGAACTACAATTCTTCTTGAATCGGCCGATCCGTAGCTATCAACAGTGTGAATTTAAAATCAAAATTGTCTAGGAACCCCTGTCACATAAATCCGTTTGCTGGTAACCGTTTATTGCAGTGAGCAATGTTCTCGTTTCAGCTTCTTTTCCTAACTACCGGAATGACTTTTCTATTTTTCTGCCATATTCTGGTAACAGAAGAGACTGGTGGTTTGAGTGAATGAGTTTTCTATTTTATCGCCATGTGCTGATGACAGGAGAGCCTGGTAGCCCGTGCTCATCCGTGTGGAGATCGCTTTACTGACTCAGTGTATTGGTGTAACCGTCACTTCCTAAAATTTTGTTCGTTTTTTATTGGGTTGCTTTCCCCCCATTCGTGATTCTTATGTAAATGCAATCCATTATTCGCAACTGCTGTTTGAAAGCGACACAACACACTAAATTGGCCAATAATAATAGTCATAGTCTTTTGACTAGTGAAACAATGTTCTCTACGATTGTCGGTAAGTAACTGAAAATTTGAAAAGCTAGTGAAAAATATGGAACATTCCTGGGTTAGAGTTCTTTTAACGTGGAAACACTTACAGATCTATTCCGTGTAGCGTAAAAGTGTAGGGGACTATCTGGACACAATCTAGTGCTATAGCCAACAGCATAAAATAAAATGCCATACGTGCGTGAAAGTGCCTTGGCTGTCGTTTCAGTAGCTCTGGCTTTGAAGATACCTGCGGAGTACATCATTATTTCAGTATCTTTGGTAATTATTCGTTTCTGTACATGTTTGATATGACCAAAGTGTAATAACTAAACGGAATGAAACAAGAAAGAGACACAGATTCTAAATATACTGACCTGTGTATCAAACTTTCGTGTAGTTAATTATTACCTCAACAGATAACAGAACATTTTATGTACTGAGTCATCCGAGATCTAACAGTTTGAGTGGAGAAAACCTTTATTAGCAAAAGTATTTAGGCGTGGCCTCAATCCGAAATTATCCCAGTTCTGATTAAAAACGTCGAATGGATCTAGCTAACGACTTATTATTACCTCGAAATCTGGGATGCCTGAAGAGATAACAAACAGGCTGTTTTCAAACCAGTCGATAGCGACACTAACAGTTCGTGGATATCGTCAATGGGATGGGTTTTCTTGCTTGTAGAGAAGATATTCCAATGGACAGATAGTTTTCCAAAGTAGCTAATGTTTACAGTATTTTGTAATATGGATCACAGTTCACTTATTGTAAGGGTAAGTACCGTCCCTTGTAGCATAAAAGAATGTACTGTTCAGTCCAACGTAGTGTCTGCCATTTACAATTTAGTCGTTAGAATCTAAAAACATGAAAGGTAACCGCTGTTTAACAAACTACAGGATAATACAGCCAACACTAGCATCTGGCAGCAAACAGAACGTCGAGGTTCGAAAGACCCATAACGTTTTTGCTCTTGCTCATTAGTTTTCTATTTACTCATCCCTTCCGTGAGCCCATTTTCGTATATGGACTTGGTCTTATAACCGACACCATACGTGATTGTTATGAGCTGTTTCTCTGAGGGCAGTCTGGAACCGCAAGACCGCTACGGTCGCAGGTTCGAATCCTGCCTCGGGCATGGATGTTTGTGATGTCCTTAGGTTAGTTAGGTTTAACTAGTTCTAAGTTCTGGGGGACTAATGACCTCAGAAGTTGAGTCCCACAGTGCTCAGAGCCATTTGAACCGTTTCTCTGAGGTGTGAAAAGATTTTAATGTTAGGTATTAATAGCTTTCATTTAACACAAAAGATAATACGACTAGAAAAGTGATGAAATAATCACCAAAGTCGTATTCTGAGAAGTGACACCAGTACCTTTCAGCAGCATAAATCTTTAAAATGGTGATCCCTTCATTTTCTTCGTTCCACCTTCATAAAATAAGTCAGAGACGTCCCAGTGACGAAAAACGCGTGACAACGAGCTATTCGTGTGTTGTGCGTGTCGGTCACATCGATGGAAGGCAGAGATCTCTGAGGGAAAAGTTTATCATAATTTGCAAACCAACAGTAAGCTGCGTGAACAAACTCTACTAGCGCCATATCAAGATTGAGTGTTATTAAATTCTCTGCACGTGTCCTCGTAATACGATCCTACACAGGTCAGAAAGTGATGCTTTCTTGTATCTGAATGTGATATATCGATTTTTCCTTCTCACATAAATAACTATTCGACTGCTCTACTGATTTTACCTATCGTTTGTACATACAATTATGTCACCTGCAGCTGAAGTAAATATTCCACTCGTACTCTATGAAACTAGATTCTTGCAGAAGCAGTATACAGACGTGAAATTTCATTAATTTCCTGTTCGGTATGCTCCATTTCTTACATCGGCTCCGCTAAACGGTTGTTGTTTGTGAACTATAATTAAACTGTCACAAGTGTTACCACTGACGACAGCAGTAGAAACGTATAGTTGATGCAAACGGCGTATGATGACAAAAGATCATCTATATAGCTATTTTGCCCTATTGGAGAAGAATTTAGTAGTGATGATTCTGCCACTTTTCATTTATCAGCGTTGTGGTAAAGAAACAGTTTCTGTAACAGAAAGTCGAATATTGCCCTTTTCTGCTCATACATTTGCCAACAAGCCACTTTACACAGCTTATGACAACTAAAAGTGTGTCTAACTACGTGCATCGTAAGAGTGTTTATGTTGCTGCACAGAGATTCAGAGCCTTGCTATGCCTGCGATATGGCACACTGCTAGAGACCCTGGAATTGTATTCAAGAGGTAGTGCGGTCAAATATCTCATACCAAACATTAAAATTCAGTGTTTCCATTGTTTCCCTACATCAGTCCGGGTGAATGGCATTGTAATTCCTTTGAAAAACTACGCCGGTTTCTTCCCAGTGCTTTTTAGTTTCAAGATTACCTTTCCCATCACCAGTTTTTAATTCTGACAAGACATTCATCTCCACACTTTCTTACTTCTTCCACGCATCATCAGTCACTATCGTGCTATATTGCCGCACGTCAGATATTTTGTATACAGCATTATTCAGTTTATTTGCTTAGTCAGTACATTCTCACACAGTAAAATGAACAGGAGTTTCGGTCTTTCGCTGTTCTCATTTCGAAGAGAAACAGAAAATTAAACAAGCTGTCAACAACGAGACTATTAGAGGCAGAATACTATTATAGTTATTAAGAATGACGAATAAGATTAGCGGTTAATTTGTTGAGTGATGTATTATAAACTTGAACAGATTTTCACAAAGGTTGAAAAACTCCAAATCAAGTTCACCGGGTCGATGTGTGGACCTAATTGATGCCCTATCGGAATCTATGGTGACACCATTACATCTGTTCCCTACATAAAGTCGACATGTAAGTAATGTACAAGCAGCTAACAGTCTACTGCACAGAATAAATTTCATCTTGTTTGGTTACGTTTCGTATTCTAACTTAGAGATTTTGTCTTTGGTTTTGTGAAGGTTGTTTGCACCAAGCTCGGTACTATGTCTCAAATATCTTTCATTCCTGAGACTTCCTTTTAACAAACACCTAAAACATGTACTTCTTGCACAATACACTGCGGATAAAAGAGTACAGAATTAAGTAACGTAACTGTTGAATGACTAAATGTATGCCAGGCATAATCCAGAGGGCACCGAAGAAACGAATTTGCCTGTAAATGAAAGAAGTTGTTTAAAGAAGTTCCTTCGTCTGCAAGAACTACATCGACTACATAAGAAATTCACTCGACACAAGGGAAATCAATTTGTTGCTGGAAGGAGTTTACTACGTGCCATAAAGTTAACGCCCCCTGTGGGACGCCAAACTCTGCCCGCTGAGGCTGCATTCTCTCCATATCTTTCTCATATCTAGACACACCGTGTCGCAAACCGCATTAATTATTTCTGCTGTGAGGCTGCCTGCTTATATGATTTAGCTGCAGTGCCAACTGTTGTGTTTTACTGGGTATCTCCTCCACGGTATGCTACGCACGTAAAAGTTGCTCCCGGTAATAGCAGAAGGAGATAGGTACAAATGGGAGAAAGACTGTTTTAAGCAGAATAAGAAATAAACCACACAAACATTCAAATATTTCAGAGGGAACGGGGAAAAGTGTATTGAAGCAGATGTCATACTGACAATGTCTGTTTCTACGTCTGCATGACTACTCTGCAATACACACTTTGGTGAAAGTTAATGGAACCGGTTTCTGAACTATTTCTCGACCGTCATTCTCGAACAGCAGTGGGATAAACAAACATCTAAATCTTTCTGTACGACCTCTGATTTGTCATATTTTGTTCTCCTTGTGTAGGTGACAGTCAAGAAAAATATTTTCTCGTTCGGAGGACACGTTTAGCGATTGAAGTTTCTTGTAAACATGTCGCCGCAGCAAGAACGCCTTTGTTGCAGTTGTTGCCAATCCAACTCGCGTACCACATTGTGCTCTCTCTCGCTCTATCTCTCTCTCTCTCTCTCTCTGTCTCCTCACCCCGCCCCTATTTTGCAGTAGTAAAAACCCAGCTGACCACCTATGAACTTCTTCAATCCAACCTAACAATCCTATGCTTAAGGTTGCCATTGTGCGCACCAGTTCTCCAGAAGAGGACAGACAACCGTTATGAAGGCACCGTTATTTATAGATTTGTTGCATCTTCTAAATGACATGCCAATAAAACATAGCCTCTGGTACTGCTTCTCGCAAAATTTTCCTTTTAATGATCTAGTTTGTAAATTGTTGCCGGTCGCTGTGGCCGAGCGGTTCTAGGCGCTTCAGTCCGGAACCGCGCTGAGCTACGGTCGCAGATTCGAATCCTGCCTCGGGCATGGATGAGTGTGATGTCCTTAGGTTAGGTAGGTTTAAGTAATTCTAAGCCTAGGGGGCTGAAAACCTCATATGTTAAGTCCCATAGTGCTTAGAGCCATTTGAACCATTTGAATTTTTTAAATTGTTCCAAATTGTGATACACAGGTTTTTATTTGAGAACTTTTAATTTTGTGTGCTATATCGTGCAACGTTCATCTAACAAAGTTTTTAATTACCCATATCAAAGATCTCACACTTCTTATCGTTTAGGATCAGTTGCCACTTCGCGCTCTATATATATTGTGCAGTTTTGCAAGGTTATTTTGGTCAGTAAGTGTGGTGAAACCAGAAAGCAGACAAAAATTTCACCATAGATTATCCCTCCATGTTTGGCTGTTTCCTTCATTCCTGTTATTAAGGTGGGGTGGACTGAGATCCAGCCCAATGCAGAGTGAGTCCATTCCGGCCAAATGCCAATGGACTGAGAGAGGGACAGAGGTTCCTAGTTGGGAGTACCCAGGAAGAGGCTAGAACCTGTCTTACCAATAAAATCTCCTGGTCTTTATCAGAAACGGGAGACTGAAGCTGCATCTAATTTGTTTCTGGAACAGTGAGGCCGATACAAAAATTAAGATTTTATAACAAATCTTTCCTTCCCTCACCCCAATTAGTATCTCTCTCTCCGTCCAAACAGAAATCGAGGCCCAACGGTACCGACCGCCAGTCGTGTCAACCTCATCCGACAGGCAACACTGTATGCAGATATGAATCGGAATGTGGACAGCACACCGCTCTCCCGGCGATTGTCAGTTTTCGTGACCTTTCGGTCAAATAGCTCCTCAGTGGGCATTACAAAAACTAAGTGTACCCCGCTTCCAAACAGCACTCATCAGACCTGGACGGCTACTCAACCAAGTGCCTTACACCACGAATTGCCACAAACTACTTCTGTTGTAGTACAAGAAAATTGAATCTTGCAACCAACAAAAGTAACAGGTCCTTGTAGTAACTCCTGTTGACCAGTCTCATTTGGTGTAATTGTAAATGTATAGACTGTCTTGTACACTGGAAGTCTGCTCCTCCTCATGTATCTTCTACGGTGGTACGGCATGGCGATGCGTAGCGTGCGGCTGCCTCGAGTCGAATGACCATGCAGCTGCCTCAAAACAGGAGGTACTTCCTGCCCCCACTCAGGCGCACAGCGCCAGCGCGCCTTATCAGTCCCGATTGCGCAACCCGCAGCTTGATTTTCCAGCAACACGGGCCTAGTAATACTAGGACCCGTGTTGCCCGGCTGCCTCGTCCAGCGACTAAGTCCCGCTCAAGGTCACCCGCCTTACACGGCGGCATACGACCAGTGAGTTTTGCAGTTGGAGTTATACCTAACCGGAATTATGGAACATGTGTTGTTACAACAGACAAGCCATTTTCACTTTACACAAGGAATCGTAGGAGGATTAATGCAGATGATAAGTTGAATGTTTGGTGCAAACTGTCTGGTGTGTTAACTGGTCGTATGCCGCCGTGTAAGGCGGGTGACCTTGAGCGGGACTTAGTCGCTGGACGAGGCAGCTGGGCAACACGGGCCCTAGTATTACTAGGCCCGTGTTGCTGGAAAATCAAACTGCGGGTTGCGCAATCGGGACTGATAAGGCGCGCTGGCGCTGTGCGCCTGAGTGGGGGCAGGAAGTACATCCTGTTCTGAGGCAGCTGCATGCTCATTCGACTCGAGGCAGCTGCACGCTACGCATCGCCATGCTGTACCGCCGTAGAAGATACATGGGGAGGAGCAGACTTCCAGTGTAACATGTGTTGTTACAACAGACAAGCCATTTTCACTATACACAAGGAATCGTAGGAGGATTAATGCAGGCGCTTAACTTCGGTGACCGGACGGAACCAGTGTTACTACTGAGGCAAGGCCATTGGCAATCCAACTAACATACACACTAACACACAAAACAAATAATCCATCCTGTTAAATGTGGATTATTCGGCAGGTTTTATTGACGTCGTCGTTCTTGTTGCTGTTGTTCAAATCTTCAGTTCTAGCTCTGGATGCCATTTTGCCCTGTGCAAACCTCTTCATGTCTGCATAGCTACTGCAACCTACATAGATCTGAACTCGCTACAGCATTCCAGCCTGCTCTCCCTCTAGAACTGTTCACATTAAACGTTTCCTTCTATTACTAAATACCTAAACTGCCAATTTAGCAGTTTCATTATGCCTCAGTACATGATGTACCAACCGACAACTTCTTTCAATCGTGCCCTATCGTTCTTTTTCTCTGAATTCGATTCTGTACCAAAAATGGCTCTGAGCGCTATGAGACTTAACTACTGAGGCTATCAGTCCCCTAGAACTTAGAACTACTTCAGCCTAACTAACCTAAGGACATCACTCACACCCATGCCCGAGGCAGGATTCGAACCTGCCACCGTAGAGGTCGCGCGGTTCCATAGATACTGTACCCTCCAATTAGACATTCTTTCTTCCCATATGACCTCATTAGGAAGTCTTTAGTCTGTAGCACGCTCTTGTCTGCTACTATTTCATTTTCTTGTTCTTCGAAACTTAAGGCTAGATTCTGGTTTCCGTAGAGGTTGCAAATATCGTCTCACTCCCCACGTTTTTGCCTTCAACCTCTAGAATACCATGGAAATCATTCCAGTCAAAACTTTCAATGGCAGACTCTTAAACTACAAATGTTATAAATGTTAGTTAGCCTTTCTTCAGTCTCTCTTCTAAGATAAGGCGTTTGTCCAGCATTTTCTTAGATGTCCCTACATTCGAACGGAATCCAAAGTGATGATCTACGAGGTTGGTTTGTGGCAATGTTTCCATTCTTCTGTACATAGTATTGTTAGTATTTTGCAAACAATGACTCATTAAAATAATGGTTCAGTAATATACCCGCCTGTTTGCAACTGTCTTCTTTGGATCTTGAATTATTACGTATTTATTGAAGTCTTATATTTCACATCTCACATACCTTGCTCCGCTGGTGGAGAAAATCTTGTCATGACTAGCTATCTCAAGCGTGTCGGTAATACACAAGGAATCTCTTATACCCCCAAGATCACCTTTCAGCTTTTTTTTCTTTTTTTTTTTTTTTTTTGGCTTAGTACTGGCTTGCCGTCCGTGTGCCTGGTGTACCTATAGTTACGTACTTTTTCTTCAGTCGTCTCTCTAATTTTTTTAAACGCAGCTTCGGTAGACCCCATGAAAACTGAAAATTCGGACTTCCGTAAACTTGCATTTGTCTTCTAGCCTTTCATGTGTTGCCTTTTACCCTTTTTTGTGTCTCATTTTTAGATGTCTGTGTCCCTTTTTGCATGCATCTTTATATTTTGACTCCTTTCGTTAAGTGAACTCTATACCTTGTGTGTTACAGAAAGATTTCTGCTGAGTTTGTCTTTTTGGCTATTTGATCTTCTGTTGCCTGTTTCATCTCGCTGTGCTACCCATTCGTCTTCTAATGTATTCCTTTCTCTTTTTCGAGTCAATCATTCCCTCTTGCTTTATTTCAAACTTTCAGCCGCTTGCGATTCAATACAGCACGACAATGTTGTCTAATGTTACATGGCCACGTCAGTCAGTAGTCCACATTGTTGTCCTCTCATAGGTACTGGAAAGACTGCTGCCATTCTCTAGCAATAACTGTTTAGTATAGCCTCTCCACAGGTAATGAAAGCCACCCACTTCGGCCAGCTCCACTGTGGTCTTGGATCGTGTAAGGATTGTTGTGGGACTGAAATGCAGTTGTTGGGTAAGGATTAGAAGGAAGGGGTACAGATATTTATTTAGCGTATGGCTAATACAAACATCTCATGAAATTAAATTACTTATACATACGTACATATTGACACACAAGAAACTTAAGTTTGTCTTTATAACTGAATATCCAGTCCTTCAATCCAGCGCACTGCATCTGGAGTCGCTAGTAGGAAGTCCTCTTTGGCGCCGTGATAGGCTCGAATCCTGCATTCACTGACAATGTGGTGAACAGTCTGGTATGGAGCCCCGCAGTCACAAGCTGGATCAGGCAGCTTCTTCCACTTAAGGAGAGCATCCCTGCATCCCCCGTGGCTGGCACGGATTCTGTTGAGAGTAGTCCAGGTCTTGCGTGGTAAGTCGAATCCACTTGGAAGTTTAGCACCTCTGAGAAGAAGTTATGCAGGCGCACATCTGTCACTGCTTCCCACCGACCTTTCCATTCCTCAAGAGATTTGAAATTCTTAGCAACCATGTCAGCAGCATCGCACAGAGTTGAATGGCGTGATTTCAGTCTCTTGCGATTTAAAAGTGGCAGGTCGCTATGCACGGGTAGGTTAGAATTCCTGGAGATCTTGTGGAATTCTCTCATAAGGGCAGTACATCTGCGTAGATCAGGAGGCATTATACTGGTTAACAGTGGAAGCCAATAAACTGGAGTAGATCTGATTGTGCCAGATATTATGCGCATTGTCGTATTTAGCTGGGTATCAACAAGCCTTGTATAATGACTGTTCATCCAAACAGGTGCACAATACTCAGCACTTGAGTACACCAAGCCCAGAGCTGAAGATCGCAGGGTGTTTGCTGAAGATCCCCAGGTAGTTCTGCATAGCTTATGGAGGATGTTGTTCCGAGTCCTCAGCTTTTGAGCTAAGTTAAGAAGGTGTTGTTTGAAGCATAGTGTACGATCCAGGATGACACCAAGATATTTTGGGTTCCAATTATGACGAAGAATTCTGCCTCTGAAACTTACTTACAGTTTTACGTTCGCCAACCGGTTATTTAGATGGAAGCAACACACTTCTGTTTTACTCACACATGGTTGGAGTCTCCAGATTTTGAAGTAATTATCTAATGCAGACAGGTCATTCGCTAGAATCTCTTCTGTTTTCTTCATTTCCTGGTGTTTTACGGCTAGAGCCAGGTCATCGGCATAGCAGTATTTTCTAGACGAAATGTCAGGTAGATCAGATAGATATAGGTTGAACAGCAAGGGTGAGAGAACTGATCCTTGAGGCAATCCGTCGTTCAGCTTCTTCTCCTTACTTATGTTGCTTCCACTGATTACCTGGAACTTCCGATCACTTAGCTTGCTTTTAATCAGTCGAGCCATTGTTCTGCAGGGTATGATGCGGAGAAATTTGTAGATAAGGCCTTCCCTCCACACAGTGTCGAAGGCGGCAGTTAGATCAACAAATGCCACAGATGTTTTCTGCTTCATTTGGTATCCTGACTCTATGAAGAACGTGAGAGACAATGCTCGGTCGCAGCAGCTACGCCCTGGTCTCAAGCCTGCCTGATCAACTGGAACGTTCTCTAAGATAGCGCTACTTATTCTGTTATAAATTAGCCTTTCAAAAAGCTTGTAGCAGCAGCTGAGTAGGGAAATGGGGCGATAGTTTTCTACCTTGTTGCTGGGTTTGCCAGGTTTCAGAACAGATATTATCTTCGCCTTTTTAAACTCTGATGGAAGTTGACCTGTCAGCAGGGTGTCAGTGAAGAATTCTGCCAGCCATTTCTTAACTTTTCCTCCCATATGGATCAGGAATCCTGGATAGATACCATCGTATCCAGGTGCCTTAAGAGGTTTGAGGTCCTTCAGTCCAGAGTCAACGTCTGAAACTGTGAAGGGATAGGTATTCCCAGATGAGGGAGATGCCTTCTTTTTCAGGTCACGAAGCTGTCGTGTGGAGGTACTCTTGAGGTAGTAATGATGTGGGAAGCAATTTGGTCTGTTGTTACTTCGGAATTTTTTCTCCATGCTGGTGCACTTCCTCCCAGTTTTCTCAGGAGACTCCATGCTTTCCTGCTCGAGTGGGTAAAGTCCATATTTTCGACTGTTTCTGCCCATTTCTGCCTCCGAGACATGTCCAAGCTGGACAATAGTTCCGTAGCTAACTCTGGGTCACCACTTTGCTAAAAGTGTTGGTACAGTGTTTCACTTTCATCATTCCATCCTGGAACATCTTCTTTTCGGTATCCTCTTGGCATACACTTTTTAGCTGTTGCTGTTACTGCACGAATGAAGCGTTGATAGTTATTATGTGATGGAGGTATCCATCGAATGGTCTTATCCAGTTCCGTTGAAAACTTCATCCAGTCAGCTTTCTGGAAATTCCATCGAGCATGCGGAGTTGATCGTATGACAGGAACAGTGCAGCCAGTTTGTATTATTACAGGTCTGTGTTGGCTGTGAGGAAAGGCATCTATCACTTTCCTTGTGGTGTTGATGGGAAAACCAGTTTCGTTGCAGCTAACAAAGCATAAGTCAGGATTTGAATCCTTGTCCCAAGCAGCTGACCTAAAAGTGCCTTGATCTTTGGCATCAAACACTAGATGAAGATTATTCTCTTCGATCCATTCTGCAAGCATGCTCCCATTTTCACCATTTTGAGAGTACTTCCAAAGTTCATGATGACTATTGAAGTCTCCTACGTAAATTGCGGGATGTTCTGCTGTGTGTATGACAAAATCGGGCCATGTTGTTTTGGGTGGTTTGTAAACATATTTAATAGTAATGCCGTGCAATTGTATGACAACTGTATGTATATCTGCCTCCACACTTACAGAAATCAGTGAAGCTTCGTTTATGTGGTTACGGACATACGTAGCAATTCCATACACCTCGTGGTAAGTTACACCAAGTGCAGAATATCCAAGAATTCGACCTCGGCTTCAGAATATTTCTTCGCTGGAAACACGAGTTTCTTGAATGGCGACGACATTGTTATTGTTGTCCAGCAAAAATTTTGACGGTTAATCATAATTTGCCCTGCTAATGCTTTCGATATTCAGATGAAGGAGTCTGATAGTTGGTCCAATTTTTCTTGTTAATGAGCTCTGAAAAGAACTGTTTCTGCTATTTAGTTGATATGTCATTGCCAGGAGAACCTATGGATAGTCTGGCTGCCTGTAATCACTGTTGCTCAATTAGCACCACCCAGGAGGCACGTGTAGGGTATTTTAAGGTTAAACCTATGGACGTGAGCAACGCTACCTCCCGGGGTTACAGTAGAATAGCGAGATGAAAGACTAATTGAGTTATGAAATAAATTTCAGCTAGTAATTGCAAATAACCTGTTCAAGAATCACAAGAGGAGGAGGTGTCTTGGAAAAGGCCGGGAGACGCAGGAAGATTTCAGTTACATTACATCATGGTTAGGCAGAGATTCCGAAACCAGGTACTGGATTGTAATTCGTCCCCAGGAGCAGATATAGACTCAGTTCACAATTTAATAGTGATAAAGAGTAGGCTAAAGCTTAAGAGACTAGCTAAGGAGAATTAATACCTAAAGAAGTGGGATACGGAATTATTAAGGAATGAAGAAATCCGGACACTGTGACCGAGTGTATCTAGGCGCTTCAGTCCGGAACGGCGCTGCTGCTACGGTTGCAGGTTCGAATCCCGCCTCGGGCATGGATGTGTGTGATGCCCTTAGGTTAGTTAGGCTGAAGTAGTTCTAAGTCTAGGGGACTGAAGACCTCAGATGTTAAGTCCCATAGTGCTTAGAGCCATTTGAACCATTGTTGAATGAAGAGACACACCTGAAGTTCTGTAAGGCTATAGTTACTGTGATAAGGAATTGCTCAGTAGGCAGTATAGTTAAAGAGGAATGGATACCTGAATAGGGTAATCACAGAAGTTTGAATGAAAAACATAGGTTCTAGCAGGGTAGCTGCGAAGAAACCATGGGTAACAGAAGAAATACTTCGGTTGATCGATGAAAGAAGAAAGTATAAAAATGTTCATAGAAATTCAGCAATACGGAAATGCATGTCGCTGTCCAGTATTAGAATCAGTGATACGTACTCCCTCCTTCCGTATTAAGTCAGTCTCAACTACAGCACTGTCGATCCAAAATTTCACTTTCCCCGCTGAGTAGTCGATGCTTCCGTCCCTCTCTCGTATTAACTAATGCCCAGGATATAATCCACTATCAATTTTTCAACAATTAGGAACGCGCATGTAATTGCTGCATTTCGTAAATTCCATTTTAATTATGTCTGTATCCTGACATCTGTGGATCTTGTGTTTAGTTCTCCACTGGCTAAATTGGTAGTTTTGCTTTTCGCGATAGCTTTTGGAACAAAACGCTTGATATCACATTAGCCGAAGCTCCCTTGTGTAATGTTACAGTGACTGGAATTTCTTCGATTATAGTAAGGATTTCCGTCACTCGCACGAAGTAATACACTCCTGGAAATTGAAATAAGAACACCGTGAATTCATTGTCCCAGGAAGGTGAAACTTTATTGACACATTCCTGGGGTCAGATACATCACATGATCACACTGACAGAACCACAGGCACATAGACACAGGCAACAGAGCATGCACAATGTCGGCACTAGTACAGTGTATATCCACCTTTCGCAGCAATGCAGGCTGCTATTCTCCCATGGAGACGATCGTAGAGATGCTGGATGTGGTCCTGTGGAACGGCTTGCCATGCCATTTCCACCTGGCGCCTCAGTTGGACCAGCGTTCGTGCTGGACGTGCAGACCGCGTGAGACGACGCTTCACCCAGTCCCATACATGCTCAATGGGGGACAGATCCGGAGATCTTGCTGGCCAGGGTAGTTGACTTACACGTTCTAGAGCACGTTGGGTGGCACGGAATACATGCGGACGTGCATTGTCCTGTTGGAACAGCAAGTTCCCTTCCCGGTCTAGGAATGGTAGAACGATGGGTTCGATGACGGTTAGGATGTACCGTGCACTATTCAGTGTCCCCTCGACGATCACCAGTGGTGTACGGCCAGTGTAGGAGATCGCTCCCCACACCATGATGCCGGGTGTTGGCCCTGTGTGCCTCGGTCGTATGCAGTCCTGATTGTGGCGCTCACCTGCACGGCGCCAAACACGCATACGACCATCATTGGCACCAAGGCAGAAGCGACTCTCATCGCTGAAGACGACACGTCTCCATTCGTCCCCCCATTCACGCCTGTCGCGACACCACTGGAGGCGGGCTGCACGATGTTGGGGCGTGAGCGGAAGACGGCCTAACGGTGTGCGGGGCGTGAGCGGAAGACGGCCTAACGGTGTGCGGCACCGTAGCCCAGCTTCATGGAGACGGTTGCGAATGGTCCTCGCCGATACCCCAGGAGCAACAGTGTCCCTAATTTGCTGGGAAGTGGCGGTGCGGTCCCCCACGGCCCTGCGTAGGATCCTACGGTCTTGGCGTGCATCCGTGCGTCGCTGCGGTCCGGTCCCAGGTCGACGGGCACGTGCACCTTCCGCCGATCACTGGCGGCAACATCGGTGTACTGTGAAGACCTCACGCCCCACGTGTTGAGCAATTCGGCGGTACGTCCACCCGGCCTCCCGCATGCCCACTATACGCCCTCGCTGAAAGTCGGTCAACTGCACATACGGTTCACGTCCACGCTGTCGCGGCATGCTACCAGTGTTAAAGACTGCGATGGAGCTCCGTATGCCACGGCAAACTGGCTGACACTGACGGCGGCGGTGCACAAATGCAGCGCAGCTAGCGCCATTCGACGGCCAACACCGCGGTTCCTGGTGTGTCCGCTGTGCCGTGCGTGTGATCATTGCTTGTACAGCCCTCTCGCAGTGTCCGGAGCAAGTATGGTGGGCCTGACACACCGGTGTCAATGTGTTCTTTTTTCCATTTCCAGGAGTGTAAATCTTGACGCACTGGTAAATATCCTCACACAATTTCTCCGATAATTCCTTTCCATTGTTGTACCGTAGCATCAGATATTGCTGGTAGTAGCCCCTATTCGAATCACTGACCACATCTCCGGTGCTCGACGCGGTCACGATTATTTGTTGGACGCGCGTCACTGCCACTATTTGCGCCGTCTGTTTCCTCCGTAATTATTGATATCAGCATGTGTCAATCTCCTGGCATAGACTGTGGCTGCGTCTGTTGTTTCTGTTGAGGAAATGTTATCGCTCCAAAACTGGCTAGTTGGCGGTTGCTGGTTATTCGGTTGGACTGGATTGTACCTCCGTTCACCTCCATTAAATTTGTTTCTGGCCGGTCGGAAGCTACTACTATTTCCTTTTCAGCTGTTGTTCTTCCAACTATTCTTAGGATAAGCTTTTGGTACATTTCTTTGCTTTCCTTTATCAATATGAATGGTTCTTTGTGTATTACTACCATTTCCACGGCCACTTGGGGAGTGATAGAAAACATTGTTCGCATTATTATACCCATTATTCGCTCTTGATATGGACTTCAGGTTTTCCTGAATCGGATCGATCGAATCTGTCACATAAAAATTTCTCCAAATTTTCGTCTGACACATAAACCAGTTTATTTCTGAGGGATAATTTAGTTTTTAATATTCTCAGTAGCGACAGTTATTGAGATATTTTTGAAACTACTTCTTAACGTCCTTTGCTTGAGTGAGAATAGTTCAGCGTAAAATGCTTCTTGGCGCAACCTTTGTTGAATTCCACCCTACCAGTATTTTGCCAAGAATGTCTGCTCAAGTTCATCGTAGGCCGTCAAGATTCGCATGCCTTGGTTGCCCATAGTGCCCCCTTATCCCTGAATACAACCTGATACAAAGCTCATCTTCTGTGCATCTGTCCAGTTTTCTGGCAGAGCTGCCCTGAAGCTTTGCACGAACGCTAAGGGATTTACCTTCCTCTTACCGGAATTAAAAATCTGAAACTGACGATACTTGAGCATTTTGTATTCGATACTAAGTGTAGAATATAAGTACTGGCCCGTAGCACCTTCATGTGGACTATTTGTGGGACTGTAGTATGGCGAATAGACGTTTGGATTTCCGTAACTGGATGCGTCGCCCGAAGTGCGTTGTCGTGGGGCTTGATATACCTTGCTACCACTGTTCACCGCCCCTCAAACTCTTCCAAATTTCCTTTGGTCGTCTTAACAGATTCCTCAACTTGCTCCTTCCATTTCACAGAATCGGAGCGTAGCTGAGTCTTAACCTCTTCCAATCCTTTCTTAAAGCAATTCTCTTCAGTCAATTATCCGGGGATAAGGATGAGACAGGAGAGTTTTACCTCTGTTATGGCCTAATTTAGCTGCTGTTCCTTCGCCTTCGTAGATTTATCGATCTCTTCCGAAAAATAACTCATATACCTCCCAATTTTCTTCGATTTATCTTCCTCTAATGCGGAAATATCTTGCACTGTTTTGCTGAGGCTAGTATTCGTTTCTTCTACCTGATCCTGTCGATTCATAATTTCATTGCCGTATCACCTGTCTTTTCGATCCCTATCGGATATTTGTCCTGAGCCTGTCGAAATCTTGTAACCCATTCGACATGCCCTCTTGCTTTCTGATAAGATCAGCTATCGTCTCTTTCATATCGTTTCGATTTTGCACTATCAGCGAAATTAAGTGAACCTGTATCTGGATTTTAGACTGCGCTTTTGCCATGTCTGACTGTACTTGCACGTTATCAGACATGTTATTAGGCCGGAAACTGAGCTTTCGTACAATTACGGTGGGGGATCAACCGCGGTTGCTGAAGATCTAGCTAGATCCTGCACCGCAGCTGTTGGTTCGTCTACAGCGTCCATTACGTTAGCTCACTGCATTTCGCTTTCTTGTTCCGCTTGCATTTTAAACTACGCGCGTGTTAAAACAATGAAATGCTGCCAACAATTTCGTAAACTTTACTTTTCTGATTAACAAACGCAGTAAATTGAGTCACTATTTCACACCCATTTGAAACCTCATAGCACTTCACGAATTACCGCTACAGAAGTTTGTGTTCAGAATGATAGCGAAAATGGAAAACTATCCTTTACATAGAACAGCAACAGTCTCCTTGCCAATTCCGCTAACTACAACAACCAAGTTGGTGGCATAAAAGATGAAGAAAGGTAATTGGTTGGAGGTCCTGCCTTTATAGGTGGCCTTCCGTTGAATTTCCGGCCTGAAATACGTATGTGGCGGAACTGTCCAATCTACACCCAATGTCGTAGCAGTAGTACGCGTCCCGTTGTGGCATGAAACAGATACACACAAATATTAAACACAGAGTCCTGGCGTAAACTATCGCCAATTTAACTGCTCTCCCCTGAAACTGAAGTTAAGTTATTATGACTGAAAAATGTGTAGTTACTTGAATGAAAACTTTTGGGCGAGACAGGTCGCTTCACCCATATTTTTGCCAAGTTATCTCCCACACTATCACGTATAAAATTAATGAATAATCGAATTCTCCAACACTTAAAACAAAATAATTAGAAGTTACAGTTTATGATCGTACTCTGACGCTCCTTGTCGAAGTTAGAACCTGGAACAATATCTCTGTGGCTCTGCAAAATATCGCTAATCATTCATTCTGAAAATTATTAAAACAATCAGAGGCACAATCGTACGCCGTCGGAAAGCCGTCTTGAGTGCTATGACGTTCTCACTCAGGAACAGGGAATGAGTGTCTAAGTTGTGCATCAGTTTCGATAAAGTCCACAACTTAATCTCTTAAAATGGAGCATAAATTACCGTGGTGCAGGCTCTCTTGATTCCCCAGGATACGAAGACCCCTACGAGCTACACAACACACCAAATAATCTTCCGAACCATAAAAATGGAGAGGTTAAATTAACAAAAGAATTGAACGTACCTTTCCCATTCATAAAATAATTTCCCATAAACCATTTTCGTAGATACATCATCCTCTTGTATGAGATAAAATTATGTCACAATTAATCAGAGTTCATTCCGTATTTGAAATGGCAGCCTACAACAATGCAGCTAATTACAATTCCACAGAGATTCTACTCTTCTCAATTCTCAATCGGAAATAAGTGAGTCCATTGTAAAGGAAACGTTCCGCATTATGCATCACGATTCAGAGATAAGTTGATTCTCGTAGCCGTAATGAGTCTTCAGACCATGTAGCCCACTTTCGCGTTTGTGAAACTACAGTGAATTAAAGAGGAAATGCTATGTGTATAAAACGAAGGTTGAGAAGTGGAATCAAAGTTCAAAGTAGAAGGATATACGTGTAAAGATTCGAAGATGACTTTGTTAACCTTAGTGAATTGAAGATGAATTACAGGATCTACTGGACGGAATGAACCTCGTACTGAGTACGGATAATGGGGTGACAGTATATCGAAGGAAGTCGAAAAAAATGAGATGTAGCAGAAATGATCAAAATAGCCCGTAACGGACGGAACAAGGAGGACATCATATGCAGACTAGCGTTGACAAAAAGGCCGTTTCTAGCCAAGAGAAATCTACAAGTATCAAACATAAGTCTTAAATTGAGGAAGAAATTCCTGAGAGTGTACGTTTGCAGCGAAGTGTTGTACGGTGTGTACTGAACTAGGGACCTCTAAACGACACAGTGGCTTCGTCCTGGCGTAGCCCTCAGTGGTCCGCGAGCCCACAGCAGTCCACCCACAATGTTGCCGCCCAACACCGAACTCACGAGCCTAGGGTTATTGTGCGGTTCGATTTTGATCTCACTGATTTCTTTATTCACAAACGAATTCACAATTCTCTACTCACATGGAATTCACCGTGTTACAGATGGCATTCAAACTTAAGTAACGGAATAAGCAATTCTACGCAATCCCAGTAAGAACAGATGTGTTAACACTATAATTCCAAATTCAAATGGTTCAAATGGCTCTGAGCACTATGGGACTTAACGTCTTAGCTTATCAGTCCCCTTTAACTTAGAACTACTTAATCCTAAATAATATAAGGACATCACACACATCCATGCCCGAGGCAGGGTTCGAACCTGCGACCGTAGCGGTCACGCGTTCTGGACTGAAGCGCCTAGAACCGACTCGGCCACAGCGACCGTCAGTATAATCTTCTTCTTTACGTGTCATTTTAAAGTGAAACTAGCAGCAGATACTGTGGGACAATACAAATTTCTTAATCTTCTGGTTGAAACATTTATACATATTATGAAGTTCCCCGCCCTTATTTTCTGTCTGTATGTGACGGCTAAGCACAGGAGGTACCGCACAGATTTTAATACGATTTTCGCTAGTGGTATACTGAATCACGAGGAAGATATGTGTGAATATTTAGCACTGTGAACCAGATTAGTTTGTTAACTAGGTTACAAAAATCACTCCAACAAACTAGCTACACTGTGCTGCAGTTGTAACTGAAATTTCTTAAATTTCTTTTCTTCACTATATATATAAAATTCAAAATTAATGTTATTTCTGCTTTTCATTATATGCATCATATTCATTATTGCTGTCTTTAAGTATTTCTCCATCTAACAGATAAAGAAACTACCTGCCCACCATATACATCCTCTACCTTCCCCGAGTAGAATTTTGTATGGGGGTCTTTTCAGACAGGAATGAGACGAGGGCAAAATTCTAAACATTATGGACAGGAACATACTAAACATGTTACAAATACAAAGGGAAAAATATCCTTACAAAAATGTGAATTAAAGAACTGTAAGTAAAAATTGAAGAAAATGTGAATTAAGTGATCAACTGAATTCACCACAGGTAGGTTATCGTGTTTCATGAAGTCTACGAGAACGTTTTACACAGGTCCATTTTGAAAGCTTGTATGTCAGACATTCGATTGTAGCAAGTAGTACTGATGATCAACACTGCCTTGTAGCACACATGAAGTAGGCGAGAGAGTATCTATATCACACAAGGTCACATTTCTGCAGCACAGTCACATATGCCAGTAGTAATTTGTAAAATTAAAGTAGATAAAACAGTGTCCTTGTCACAAATGACCGAATTTTCTCTACCTGGTTTAAATTATGTCACTTTTGTGGGAAGTTATGACTCAGTGAGGCTAAACACAGTTATTAGCTGACAATCCCACACATTCAGAAACAACCAAACATGCAGAAGTGTCTGCTAGAAGCAGACTGTAGATCTGTTGATAATTCCAAAACCATCTTGTAGTATCGAAGGGATCCTTATAAAGGTCAGTTGCAGCCTTTATCGGTGAAGTAAGACAACAATGGGCGAAGAAAATTTCGGAATATAATCAGTAGATGTATTTCCTCTGCTCTGACAAGTCTCCACCATTTATAGTGAATGGGGAAACAGTTACAATTTTTTACATTTGCAATATGCAGTTACCTATATTAAGACAGAATTAGAAGATTTTTCTCCGTTGTAAACGTGGACTGTACATGTGTAATGATAACAATGGATTTCTATGTCTATAAAAAGAAGTAAGAAAAAAGAGGCAGCATGGTATAACAATAACGAATTATTGAAGCGTCATACAAGTAAATCATCTGAAACAGTGTACAGTAATAGGCGTTATAAGAAACAATTTTTGTATGTGTACAGAATGTCCTACAGAAAATTCTAAATCCATTCAAATAAAAACGTATGCATGTTCATTAGTAAAACACATAAAAGTATAGGGAGTAAGGTAGAAAGAGGTATATCACACAGAAAAATAGACACATGAAGTGAGTGGTCTCACACACACAGATAAGAAGAACATAAATATACAATTAGGAAAAACATAGATTAGGGAGTAAATAAGGTTCATGTCTATGAGTACTTAATGCAGTCAGTCAAACGACAGTCTATTATTATACCTAATATTGCCAGTCATTAGTATGTTGCATAGTTATATCTCATCCTATAGTTTCGCACCTCTTAATCATTTACCCATAACTTCATCAAACTTCCCACATATACATATGTTTACTTTATCTCTCTCCTTCTTTGTGTGACACTGTATATTTAACAAAGTCTTATTAGTCCCTATTATTTTGTTCCACTGCCCTTCCTAACCATTTGTCATCTTTTCCCAACCTAACAATTCCTCATATTTGATCTACCCAATCATATTTCACGTGATATTAACCTGCCTAATCATGTAATGTCAAATTCATCTTTGTACCCAGGTCTTTCCTCATGTGTACGGCGTACGATTTCCTTTCATACCTTTTTTCTCTTTGCTTCCTTCTTACACATATTTCATGACTTCCTACACTACCCTCAATCTAAACCAAATCTTTGCAAAAAACTACTCATGCACCAATGGACACTGAAACGTAGACACCTCGAATTACAATAAAATTAGGATAACTGTTACCTATTGTATTATTCCGATGGCCAAAATGAAAATGTAGTTTAGTAAATGGTTGTTTAATTTGCATCAGATAATCATATTCTCACACCAAAGAAATAACAGCGTGATCTCATCTCATATTACAGTCGTTCAGATTGTTAGCTTGTAACACCATAATCGATTGTGAGCTATCGGGAAGTGCAACTTTATTTAAAAAGTGTTTACTCATTACTAGTTAAGTTCTTTGGATCATTGGAGGGAGGTGGTACTTTATGATGTATAAATGGCTTAACGTAATAATGTGATCAAATAATGGAATATTATTAAATACGTTTGTAAATGTATGAGAAACTGCAATGGAAAAAACTGGTTCATACTTAGGGATTTTATATATTTTCTATATTGTGTAATATAAAAGACGTAGAGATTCCCCTCTGCTACGGAAGTCCGTTGGCGCCCAAAGAACAGGTAGAAGTGGCGGTTAGGCTGAGCGGGAAGTGAGAGAGCATAAAAGGCAGTCAGTGGCCAGCAGTTGTGGAGTCAACACCGCAGGTGCAAAGTGAGGCATTCGGTATCCTCACCTATGATGGAACGGCCTCGGATGTGGTTACTTCTATAAAAGGGTGCTCCCGCATGGGGAATGGCTCTAAAATTAATATTTACGTCGCCATGAAGAAATGAAATAGAGAAATAATCCGCCAGATGTGAGACCAGGTAGCCGCCATGTGCTCGCCACCGCTATTTCGCCATTGCTCCAACAACTTCAGGAGGTTACAACTATATATAAGTATGAACCAGTATGTTGTTTATGTTTAATTTTGCAATAATAATCCAAGTGTTGCAAAAACTGGTATTAGAACCATGAAATTTTACCCTGCAATCAATTAAGCAGAGTCCTTTCCTCAAAGTGTGTAAGTCCGAGTACCTTGTTTCAGAAAGACTGATATTAATCTATTTTATTTTATGTTGAATTCATGAAAAGCTCCAGTTTACTTTGAATAGCTTCTAATTTACAAGTGCCATTGTTTAATGTGTAGGAAGACTAAGGTTGTCAGTGAAAAATACTCGTTTCATGAGTAATACAAGGAGCACATAATTTTTATCAGATGAAAAGTTTTTAATTTACTGTGAAATATTTCAATAGGAAAGTGCCAAATGGTTAGTACTAATGAATCTAAATGTGATTGGTTAAGATCACTTGCTTCTCAAATAATAAAAGGGAATGAAAAATTGGAGAACTTTTCAATATTTGCTTTTATTTGAACTTACTTACTAATCCAGATAAAAAATATTGCTAGTGTATTTTTGTTTCAAGATTCGGGCTAAATGATCTTAAGGGGGTTAGAGTTCAGAATTTATTATAATGCGAAGATTTTCTGAAATTTGTGCTTATTTGTGGATAAAGGAGTGGTCAGTTTGTAGGATTCCACTATAACAAATAACTGAATCAATCAAACAGAGAGTGGTTTCTGTGAATGAAACTGAAACATTTACAAAGTGAAATGCATATGAAATGTGAGTATTGTGAATTTTATTGCATTTGTAATATGTATAAGTGTCTTAACCTAAATGTAACTCTGATCAGATGCTAGTTAGTCTCGTTTCAGTCTTTGGGAACATTTTTTGTGCTGAATTGTTTAAAGACTGAAGTAGTGATTGTAGTCAGCAGGGATAAAGTGTCTATTTTGTGTCTGTGAATGCTAGTCTTTGCAGTTGAGTTCTGCTGCTACCCACTGTGTAGTTTCATCTGGTTATTGTAGGTGTTCATTGCACTTTTCTGAGAAAGAATCTATGAAAGTCACTTTTGCAAGAGTATATGCAAATCCGTTGAAAATAATGCTTTCACATTATAGTGCCTAATTAGGCTGGCGACCATTTTATTATTTCATTTATATGAAATCAGTTACTGTAATTTCTCACCAAATTTTATGAATTTCATGTGCGATACCCTCTTTCCGTTAGGTAACACACGGTCAAATTCAAAAATCCTTCCAGAGGGTAACACTATACTGCGCAGGTTTAAATCATTTTTGGTAATTATTAATCCGCAGTAGTGTTCTAAGCTCGCCATATCTCTCCAAAAACTTGCCTTTTACACTTATAAATACGAATTGCATCCATATATTATAAAAATTAATTATAACAAGAAACAGGGTTCCTATGCCCTAACTATTACTTATTCACTCATTCTCTATATTAATCATCATAATCAGTAACTCATTATATTAAAGTATGCATCCTAAATCTCAGTACTATCGTCTTTATTGTCTAACCAACATAAATCTCATTAATCTGGTACAACATAAATCATATTTGCTGTCTTCGTCTAAGTACACACTTAAAATAACAATGTCTTGCTCTATTTTTATCCACTTATTTCCACGTGAACAGCACCTCATAGCTGTAACTTTGCCTGTTTTGCTTCAGTAAACCAAACTTCACTACGTCGCAATAGATCCTGAAAAAATTATTATATCAAAATATCTATTACTCTTCTTTCCAGACAATACACTTACTATCCTAACAGCTTATACAGCTCACCAAAAGTGGTAGAAAATGTTATATGTCTATAGCCAAAAACTATTCCTCAAGGGAACAACTAATTACTGATGACCTGTGTATCCTCTCAGAATTGCTTAAAAAAATATTCGTTTTGATAGAAATTATTTGTTCTCATTAGGATTATAGATGAAAATTTTAAGCTAGCAGCAGTTTATTTACCATACACGTCCTGGCAGCAAATCGCTTGATTTGTTAAGCTATAAGTGAAATATGTTGCACGACAAAAGTCGTCTCATTTTTGTAAGAAGTTCCCTTCCGTGCGACGGGACTCTCTATGGCATGTAATGAAATAGTATTGCATATCAATAACCTGCTGCTGCGCACTGTAATGCATGAAATATCTTGGAAATAGGTGACATGCAGTTCTATCATCTGGGATGACTAGAGTATACAGAATTATATGAAAAGTTTTTCCAATACTGCTATGAGTCACGAAATTTATTGATAAATAAAATATTTACTTTGAGGCAGGTTTCTAGGTGATACCTCATCGTCAGGCTACACTGACATTACAAAATCGTTCAACACATGTTTATACAGATATTAAAGCTTCTTTGCATCGCTGGTGTTGTGGATTACTTTTTATTCTGAGAATTGAAAAACACGTTAATGTCATGTGGATATTATCACTATCACACACAAAAATGACATCGCCTCTAACTAGTTTATCCTCCTCTCTGTCGTCAGGATGATCAGACCAATCATGTAAAGAAGCTTTAATTTCGGTACAAACATGTGTTAAAAGCCTTTGTTCTGCCAGTATAGCGTGATCATCACGCAGATCATCATCACGTGATCATCCTGCAGAGAGGGAGAGAGAGGGGGGGGGGGGAGAAGGAAAACATAGTAAGAAGCGAAGTCACTTTGTGTATTGGTCTTCTGTTTAAGTGAATGTTTTGTAAAGCAATCACCCACTTTCTTCTTGTGATCTCGGTTACAAAACGAATGATTGTGACAGTATTGTAATAAAAACGATAGTACAAATATTTTTATTTTCTGAATTACAAAGATATTAGCGGGATGTATGATACAGATATAACATTAATGTCGGTACTTACTATCACTTTAAAGTTTTGTATGCCTGAAGTGCTCTAACAACTTGGCTTGTTGTTATAAAATATTCTGAAGCCATATTCACCATTAATCAACCATGAATGTTTCTGAAAGGTGGAAAGGTTTTCAATTACCGCTACGAATTACAAAATTTGTTGATAACTGAAGTATTCCTTCACCGACGAGTCTCGAGGTGATACCTCATAATCACGCTATACTGGCAGAACGAAGACATTTAACACATGTTTATACAGAAATCAAAGCTTCTTTACATGATTGGTCTGATCATCCTGAAGACAGAGAGGAGGACAAACTAGTTAGAGGCGATGTCATTTTTGTGTGTGAGAGTGATAATATCTGCACGACATTAACGTGTTTTTCAATTCTCAGAATAAAAAGTAATCCACAACACCAGAACAAAGTGAGTGATTGTTTTATAAAATTTTAATGTGAACAGAAGACCAGTACACAGAGCGACATCACCTCTTACTAGGTACGCTTCTCTCTTTCCAACAGGATGAACACAGCAGCCATGTAAAGAAGCTTCAATATCTGTATAAACATATGTTAAACGCTTTTGCAATTTCACTATAGCCTGATGATGAAGTATCAGTTCGAAAAATGTCGCTACATAAATAATCTAACTGTAAACAAATTTTGTGACAGTTAGTAGTATTTCTACATCTACATCTACATACATACTCCGAAATCCACTATATGGTGCGTGGCGGAGGGTACCTAGTACCACAACTGGCATCTTCTCTCCCTGTTCCATTCCCAAACAGAACGAGGGAAAAATGACTGCCTATATGCCTCTGTACCAGCCCAAATCTCTCTTACCTTATCTTTGTGGTCTTTCCGCGAAATGTAAGCTGGCGGCAGTGAAATTGTACTGCAGTCAGCCTGAAATGCTGGTTCTCTAAATTACCTCAGTAGCGATTCACGAAATGAACGCCTCCTTTCCAACAGAGACTCCCACCCGAGTTCCTGAAGCATTTCCGTAACACTCACGTGATGATCAAACCTACCAGTAACAAATCTAGCAGCACGCCTCTGAATTGCTTCTATGTCCTCCCTCAATCCGACCTGATAGTGATCCCAAACGTTCGAGCAGTACTCAATAATAGGTCGTATTAGTGTTTTATAAGTGATCTCCTTTACAGATGAACCACATCTTCCCAAAATTCTACCAATGAACCGAAGACGACTATCCGCCTTCCGCACAAATGCCATTACATGCTTGTCCCACTTCATATCGCTGTGCAATGCCACGCCCAAATATTTAATCGACGTGACTGTGTCAAGCGCTACACTACTAATGGAGTATTTAAACATTACGGGATTCTTTTTCCTATTCATCTGCATTAATTTACGTTTATCTATATTCAGCGTTAGCTGCCATTCTTTACTCCAATCACAAATCCTGTCCAAGTCATCTTGTATCTTCCTACAGTCACTTGAAACACGTATGTAACGTAGCAGCGATGGTGAGGCACGTTAAAATCTTTGACCAGAGAGCCTATTATCGTGGTTAGTATGCGCTTGACCGCGCGAGTGTTACGAGCAGTACTCAGTCAGTAGTCGTTGCGAGCAGTACGCTAGTAGTCGTCATGTAGTACACTCGGCGAGTAGTAGCAGCCCAGTGCGGTTGTGTGATGTATTCTGTCGGCAACACTGGTCAAGATGCTGAATGAGGTATATTGTTAATTAAGGTGATCATCAGATAATGTAAAGTTTATTTATTGTAATTAATTTCCAACAAGTGCCCCAATAATAAATTTGATTTCAAAGCAATTTTTACAAAAAAAAAAAAAATTATTTAATTGAACTAACGATTTCGTTCCACTTCCCTTAAAGAAAAGTTTCAGTTAAATTTCAAAAAAAAAAGAATATTATTATTTGCAATGCAGTTCCTCCAAACCGTGCGCAAGAATAAGAGCATAAATTTCACTAGCAGTTTCAATGAGGTAAGAATTTAATTCTGATTGTTTTGCACAGGGCCAAAGACCGATGTTTCGGTTTAATTGAATTATTATTATCACTGAGATTTTCTTATCACTGAATGGACTTTAATTTTTTTGTGAAGAACTTATACTTGGGTCAGATTGCGATTCTCATTTTTTGTTGTCATTAAATTTAATTGCTAGGTAGGTTACGCTTGGCTCCTATTCATTTATTATTTCTGTCTTTAAAATTTCGGTGGAGAGATTACACTTAGCGCAATGTCCATTAGCATTCATAATTAAATATTGTCATATTTAAAAATTTCGGTAGGGAGGTTACATTTGGCGGCACCCAGTCCAGGATCGTATTTCGTTGAGAGTCTTTTGAGCAACAGTCAGATATCTGCTCTTATTTGCTTAAATATAATTAGGATTTGGCGCAACGCTTTTATTAACTTGTGACTTTCTTTCTACAGGTCAACGGCAATTCGTTGCTCTGTTGTATTTGTGTGTTGCTTTTGCATATGTGCTTAATTGTTTTGTGAATATTTGTGACTATTGCAAAAATGCCGCGAAAGACTGTGAATAGTGTGTCGCGAGGTATTATGAATGAAATTACCGACTCAAACAACTTTACCGATAGGACATATGACACGCAGTGTAATGATGACAATCCTGCGTTCACTAACAATCAGTGTGTTCCAACCACTAGTGATGACTTTTACCTTAATGATGAACAAACGACCTCAATTGTCTCGTCAGTTAACTTGACGACAATTGACGCGGAGCGGTCTATTGTAATGAGCGCTGCCCAGCGGAACACACCCGGTTTAGAAAATCCAAGTAATGAACAGACAAATTTTTCGAATGAAAGTGGTCAGTGTACCGAAAATACGACGGACTCGAGTGAGAAACGTTTTTGTAAATTACAGAATGACCAAATGGTCACCCAAAACGTGACAATTGTAGGTACGCAATCAAACAGCACAGATAATAGAGTAGGTAATAATTTCTGGGATCAAATAATGGCTTTTTTACGACTAATGAATGAAAAGCTGGAAAACGATCTCAAACAAAGTAAACTAATTAATGAAAGGTATAAACAATCGAATGAAGAACAAGACAACACTAATAAGAAAATCAAACAACTTAGTGAACGGAATGAACAGCTTGAGGAACAGATTAAAGCCATTGCCGCGCAAAATTATGATAATAGAGGACAATTACGTGTGGATACTAAGACTTGTGCTAATAACAGTAATGAAGAAGTTGGCACTGTTGCACAAGAATTAGGTAGCACACGTGTAGGCACAACAGAATCACATAAAGACAAGATTAATGCAGTCACTGAACAATGTTCTGCGAACGAAACACAGATACACGAAATTAATGCAGTCACTGAACAATGCCCTAAAAACGGAGGACAGATTCGCGACGAAATTAATTTAGAGTCAGTGGAAGTTTCACACACTCCGAATACGGAAGTTGACGAGAAATTTGCTCGACAGATCAACCAAATTGACGAAAGTGTTACAGTAACAGAGTTGAAAACTATTTCAGTCACCAATACGTCACAGAATCCGCTACTTTGCGAACATTTGTCTGACTCACGCAGCGTGTATAATGTGAGCAATTTACAGCAACTACGCGACTTAAAATCCGAAAAGCTACGCGACTTAAAAACTGAAAAGCTACGTAACTTGAAGTACGAAATGACACAGACAAACAGAATCACACACAAACCCGAACGTGTTTTCAAATTCAATGACGAGAACGTAGATTACGAGCAATTTTTATCCGCGAGAAAATGTAAAGAATTTAATAATGACAGAACACAGGTACACGCTTTGAGCTGAATCCGACAATTTATTTTTGTACTTTCACCGCTATCACCTGAAATGCAGAAACTTGCTTTGAATCTGATGCGACAATTTATTTTTGTATTTACAACAGCATTGCCTATAATGAAGAAACTAGAATTAACATGGATACAACTATTTGCTTTTGAATTTTTACCGCTATTGCGTGCAACGCAAAAGCTAAAAATTTTTTGCAGTGCGTAATAGACCTCAGGGACTTCATTACGCTTTAATGAATATGTGCCGTAGCGAGCATAGGGCCCCGAGCTGTAGTAGTGCTGTTTCATCTTTAGTTCTCTGCACTGCTGCCTTTTCTTCTACTATCCTTTATATCTACCAAAACTGCTCTTTAACTATTGCTCTATCTAGAATTAAGAAACATATGTAATGAAAACCGGATATGACAAATCTTTACCGAATGTGACAATTTTCAGTAGGCACTCCCGTAATGACAACTACCGCCGTAATTTTAATAAGAGATAAAATCGTAATCATCAGTATGTGTAAAATTATTAGTAACAGGAACCACATTTTTGTAACAATAGATGTTTTTTCACCACAACAGCATGAACGTCAGCCGCTTAGCATACCTAACCAACAATGCAGTCTACAAGGTCAACCAAACTTTAATGTTTCGCCGCGTGCACGAATAGTCCCAGCTCCAACAAATAGTAACGCATGGCAGCAAAGAAATAACTACGTACATATAACACACTATTTCAACTCGTATCGCAATGCGCCGTATAGAAATTACTATCATGACAGACGTAAAAAAATGATGAGCACAATTTTCAGCGTACATTTAATAACAGTCGATCTTATGAGCAGCAACAACATCAGCTACAACAAATAATCATGAATGAAACAGACAATAGGTGTCATCCATAGCGTAACACGTCAGTAAGAAATAACAGAACAGTTCATATAGTGGATATGCCACAAGATTCTCCCGTAAATAATAACACGTACGATAGATTTTAACCAGATACAGCACAGATTGCATATTACAGTAACGCAAACATTACTTTTGACACGCAGAATTTTGTTCACGAGAATGTTATTTGAAACATGCTTTGTTGAATGCTCCACTGTAATCGCATCCAGATCTTACCAGAAATTTCTCCATTGCCACCGACAGTTCTAACACGACTTTAGGCGTACATATTTCCCAGGAAATTGAAGAAGATGGTTCTACATTAATTAAAAACATCGCATTTGCAAGTCGCATTCTGTCACCTGCTGAACGAAATTATTCTGTTACAGAACTTGAAACATTATGTGTTGTATGGGCTTTTACGAGATTTCGGCACTTTCTTTATGGCAGACATACCACCGTTTACACAGACCATAGAGCTATACCATTTTTGCTTTCAGCTAAATTTACTCACGACAGATTAAGTAGGTGGAAACTTTATTTACAGGAATTTAATTTTACAATAGTTCACATTCCCGGCACACAAAATTTTATAGCAGACGCACTATCGCGTTCTCTCGGCAACAATCAGCAAGCCCGCATCTTGTGGTCGTGCGGTAGCGTTCTCGCTTCGCACGCCTGGGTCCCCGGGTTCGATTCCCGGCGGGGTCAGGGATTTTCTCTGCCTCGTGATGGCTGGGTGTTGTGTGATGTCCTTAGGTTAGTTAGGTTTAAGTAGTTCTAAGTTCTAGGGGACTGATGACCTAAGATGTTAAGTCCCATAGTGCTCAGAGCCATTTGAACCATTTTTGAACAATCAGCAAGACGTAGCAACCAAGTTCTGCAAAACAAATTTCAGTGTCATGTACATTCAGCAAGTTGCATTTGAAAACTTTATTTCATCGTCATTACAGGACATAGCACAAGAACAAAACAAAGACAACGCGTGGAAATAAATTAAACACCTTTGGCAAGATAAGAATAATGTTACGATTAGAAACCATTACACTGTACGCAATGACATTCTGTTTCGCCGCTCTCATCCTGACAGCAACAACTGGCTATTATGCATTCCTGACGAACTGGTTAGCAAATTAATCTGGTACACTCATTTAAGTTACGCACATTACGGAGCACGAAAATGTCTTCTTATACTGAGACAGAACTGCTATTTTACCAACATGGAGAAACGTATACGACGGGTTTTAGCGTCTTGTAAAATTTGCCAGAAAGCTAAATCAGACACCACTTCACATATTCCTCCTTTATATCCCATTATACCTGTTAAATTAAGACATATGGCCGCTGTAGACATTTTTGGTCCTATTCCGAGAACTAACAGAGGTTTTTGCTACATCTTTGTCGCTGTTGAGCTCACTTCAAAATTTGATACTTTCACTCCGTTACGCAAAGCTACTGCTAAAACTGTTTCGAAAGCATTTGTAAAACATTTTCTGTTTCATGTAGGGCATGTGATGAAAGTAATTTCTGACAATGGATCTCAATTTCGTTCTGGTATATGGACACGTATGTTACGAGCTAGAAACATTTCTCCGATCTATATATCCAAGTACCATGCTTCTTCGAACCCCTGTGAAAGATTAATGAAAGAAATTGGTAAGCTGTGCCGAATATACTGCCACAAAAGACATATTGATTGGGATACACACATACTCTCATTCCAAGAAGTAATTAATTCCATTCCAAATGAATCCACTATGCTATCTCCGTCTGTTATACTGAAAAACGTTGAACCACCAAACAAAATTAAAGAATTAGTGAACTTCCCTAAATGTCGTCGACTAAGACACCACGAAATAATTGACAATGCGCTGAACAACATCAAACGTGCCGCAGAGCGCCGGAGAAGACAGCAAAAACAGGTTTGTAGACGCCGAGACTTTCACGTTGGACAGAAGATATTAGTACGTACACACTATTTATCCAGTAAATTAAAAGGTAAGTGCAGTAAATTTGAACTTCTATACGCAGGTCCATGTCGGATTCGCAGCATCCCTCACCCCAATGTTGTACACGTCGAAACTTTGAGAACCAGAAAGTCGAAAGGCAACCACCATATCTCAAACATTAAACCGTTTATTGAATGAAGACACTTTATGATTCAACACACTATGATGCCATTTACTAATGCAATAATATTCACCTGACTAATTACTGATGATTATCGTATTTTTTCTTGGCAAGTGCCCGGCATGGTAAGGTTAGGAGGTCGCTTTTCTTGTCGTTACACATCAGACCGTGCACATTTTCCACTTTTTTTGTGTATAACACACCAGTTGACTTTGACATCTTTTTTTTGCCCTGTGACATCTCAAGATCGTGATTGTTTTACATTTTTTTTTTTGCTTTTTGCTACTGCATTGTATTATTCTATGTACATTCTTGCATCTGAACACTGTCAATGTCTTTGACATATTACGTTTTCTGTCATGTTATGCTGTATGCTTAATTGTGTCACCATGAACCAGTCATTGTTTAGTGGGTATATGATTTAAATGCAGGACATTAATCTTTGTTCATCAATTTCAGAAAGAAATGATGCGTGTAAGAAATAAATTCAACAGAAATGGGAATTTCACCTACGGAATGATCGAAAGAAGATGCAATAACTTATGAGGAAGAGTAAATGGATCAGGATTAACAAGCATTAACAAGAATATACTATACTCATCATAGAATAGCAATCTTAACTAATTTTTTCTTTCAGAATACAAGGTGATTGATGCAGGCTGTCAGACAGAACTACACATCTTAGTTTTAGTGATGAAATATGCTAGAGATAAGGAATAGTTGTATAATGAGTAATGAAGTGATTTTTTGCAGATGATAATCAATGCTGATGAATAATGATGAAGAATATGCTGTTATGAATAATGAAGTTTTTCTTTACAGGTGATGATAATAATGAAGTTATGATAATGTGGATAATGAAGTGATTGATAATGAAGTTTTTTCTTTACAGATGAGGATAATGTTAAAGTTATGTATTTATGCTACGTAGTTATTTAAGTATTTGTTGCAGTTTGTTTTGACAGCAGGTGTTATATTGCATAGTTGGATGACGGAAAGTTTTGGAAAGGACAGCTATGGAACACATTTTTATACACATTTCACTACCTGTTAATTCGAAGTTCACTACTTTTCAGCATAGTGTGCGTTTCTTCTTTCAGGTCAATAATCCATTTTGTATTTTTTTTCAGGAGAAGCTTTTCATGATACTTACTAAACCTGTTACTTATTATACCTGTTCTAGTACTTGCATTTTTATTTTTTTTACCCATTTGTGTCAATCATTTATAAATGTGATCACATATACTGCCTTGTTACATATCCTTGCTACAGCTGACTCCCGACGAATGACATTACCTATCCTCATTTGCAGCAATAGGTCAAAAGCAAATAGTGTTATGCCTCAGCAATTATTTATCGATCCCAACGCAATGCATTGCTAACAAAAAAATGTATTACCAGTCCCAAATAGTGATACCAGTTTGAGAAAGTTCTGAGTAATGCTGATCAGCTCTGAATAGTATGTCACTTCAGTAATGACTTCTTAAAAATAAAAAAAAATTATATATAAGATAATGCTTTGTAACTGGCTAACAACTGCCACTGTTTATTGTAATGAGACTACTTAAAATGCCCATGATTATTAATGCTATGACTGTAATTAACTGATTTTTAATATTGACTTTGTAATGATCTGAGTAATACTGAATGATGAACAATGTTTTACTCTATTCAATACTTGCTGGCCACTGAGTGCCAATAATTAATGTCACCCAATGAATTATGTTATTAATTATGCCATTAATTAGCTCTTGTTTTCAATGTTGAGTTTTCATATTTTGGTAAATGACCAATGAGTGCCAATAATTTGTATCACTCAATGTATTATGTTAATGCTAGGCCAATAATTGACTCTCCTTTTCAATTAAGACTTCTGATGAACATTATTCTGTCATAGTAAATATGCTTTGTAACTGGCCAAGGACTGCCACTGTTTATTGTAATACTATTACCCATGATGCCAGCTAATGATTATTACTATTGAAATGACAAATGATTAATTAACTATGCCATACTTTGTAACTGGAAAAGAATGTGATTCTTACTATATTGAAATGACAAATGATGCTATGCTTTGTAATTAGGAGAAGGCTAATTATTCTTACTATATTGAAATGACAAATGATTAATTAACTATGCCATACTTTGTAACTGGAAAAGAATGCGATTGTTTAATAATGCTTTGTAATTAGGAGAAGGCTAATGATTCTTACTGTATTGGAATGACAAATGATTAATTAACTATGCCATACTTTGTAACTGGCAAAGAATGTGATTGTTTCATAATGCTTTGTAATTAGGAGAAGGCTAATGATTATTACTATATTGGAATGACACATAATTAATTAACTATGCCATACTTTGTAATTGGAAATGAATGTGATTCTTTAATAATGCCTTGTGATTAGGAGAAGGCTAATAATTCTTACTATATTCAAATGACAAATGATTAATTACGCTTTGTAACTGGAAAAGAATACGATTATTTAATAATGCTTTGTAACTAGGAAAAGAAGGTTACTGATTCTATGTAAAACAATTAATGAACATTTTTCTGTAATACTACATACATGGTACAGAAATGTTCAATAGCTGGGCTATGAATGCCGCAAACTACTAATGAAGACTGTAATTGTCAATATTATGTGACTTAATGTCCTTCACCTCATGAGCTAACTACCCTGAATTACTGCAATGTCCATTTGTCCTGTTTATCCTAGTGATGATGGAGCACTATATTTGGTTTTGCACTAATTCTACGTTGGTGTGCCTTGTAAGAGCGTGGTGTTGACACGACATGCTGTCCACCACCGTGAGCGATGAAGACGTTATTATGGTCCCACTGTTTGGTGTACCTAATGTACTGCCAAAATGAAAACATGGAACTTTACTACGACAGTTCAGTGTCTTGGCTACGCTGATAAATTCTGATGGGAAAAGAACTTCAAATTGTGTCACTTGGTGTTGTACTTCTGTGGAAAGATATGGACTTTCAGAACAGCTGTGTGCAATCTAAAGTGCTACAACCATGATGCAATCCTTCCCTTTCCTATCCTAATTCTTGTCACATAGTGAAAATCATTTTTTTGCTAACATCATTTATGTTCATGGGTTATACATTTTTTTTTGATTCGCTGATCGACATGATTTTTTGCCATTATGTTTATTTATTGCGAAAATGCTAAAGACATTTTTTCGATTTGTTCTGAAGTACAGTATATGTACACTCTTGTCTTTTATATTGTATATACACTTTTATTTTGATGATATGTTCTGAACTACAGTGCATCTGCACTTATGTTATGTGTTAATATGTTTTCTACTGAACTTCAGTGCCTGTGCACTTTTCTCATTTTTCAATATGATTTGTACTCATTCTGTATACCTTTTATGATTTCCTGATATGTTCATTAAGTGCACTCATGTCACTTGTCAACATGATTTTTTTTTTGCCAGTCTGTTTATTTGTTCTGAATATGCTAAAGAATTTCTTCAGTGCCTGTGCACTTTGTTTTCTGTCAAATAATTTGTGTATACGGTTTTCTGATTTACTACTATGTTTTGTACTCACATTTCGTCTTTGTCTGATATATTTTGTACTCGGTGCATGTGCACAACATTTAATTTATGTACTAAATTTGAATATTCTGTAAATTGTAAAAATTTCTTGCGATGGCAAGTCCAACTGACTCACCATCGCTGCCAAATTTTTGCACCCCCAGTGGAGGGTTATGAAACACGTATGTAACGTAGCAGCGATGGTGAGGCACGTTAAAATCTTTGACCAGAGATCCTATTATCGTGGTTAGTATGCGCTTGACCGCGCGAGTGTTACGAGCAGTACTCTGTCAGTAGTCGTTGCGAGCAGTACGCTAGTAGTCGTCATGTAGTGCACTCGGTGAGTAGTAGCAGCCCAGTGCGGTTGTGTGATGTATTCTGTCGGCAACACTGGTCAAGATGCTGAATGAGGTATATTGTTAATTAAGGTAATCATCAGATAATGTAAAGTTTATTTATTGTAATTAATTTCCAACAGGTGCCCCAATAATAAATTTGATTTCAAAGCAATTTTTACAAAAAAAAAAAAAATTATTTAATTGAACTAACGATTTCGTTCCACTTCCCTTAAAGAAAAGTTTCAGTTAAATTTCAAAAAAAAAGAATATTATTATTTGCAATGCAGTTCCTCCAAACCGTGCGCAAGAATAAGAGCAGAAATTTGACTAGCAGTTTCAATGAGGTAAGAATTTAATTCTGATTGTTTTGCACAGGGCCAAAGACCGATGTTTCGGTTTAATTGAATTATTATTATCACTGAGATTTTCTTATCACTGAATGGACTTTAATTTTTTTGTGAAGAACTTATACTTGGGTCAGATTGCGATTCTCATTTTTTGTTGTCATTAAATTTAATTGCTAGGTAGGTTACGCTTGGCTCTTATTCATTTATTATTTCTGTCTTTAAAATTTCGGTGGAGAGATTACACTTAGCGGAATGTCCATTAGCATTCATAATTAAATATTGTCATATTTAAAAATTTCGGTGGGGAGGTTACACACTCAACGACGACACCTTCCCGTACACCACAGCATCATCAGCAAACAGCCGCACATTGCTATCCACCCTATCCAAACGATCATTTATGTAGATAGAAAACAATAGCGGACCTACCACACTTCCCTGGGGCACACCAGATGATACCCTCACCTCCGATGAACACTCACCATTGAGGAGAATGACCGGGTTCTATTACTTAAGAAGTCTTCGAGACACTCACGTATTTGGGAACCAATCCCATATGCTTGTACCTTAGTTAGGAGTCTGCAGTGGGGCACCGAGTCAAACGCTTTCCGGAAGTCAAGGAATATGGCATCCGTCTGATACCCTTCATCCATGGTTGGCAAGATATCATGTGAAAAAAGGGCGAGTTGCGTTTCGCAGGAGCGATGCTTTCTAAAGCCATGCTGATGCATGGACAGCAACTTCTCTGTCTCAAGGAAATTCATAATATTCGAACTGAAAACCTTTCCATATTTTTCAAACAGTCACGGTCGATTAATAGTCAATATGACCTTAGATTATTTTACAACAACATGGCAAATTATTCTAGTACTTTAGGCACACAAAAACATTAAAGTGATTGTAAGTACATGACATTAATGTTACATATATGTTATAGATCCTCGAAATATCTCTGTCATTCTGAAAACAGAAAGTATTCATACTGTCATTAGTATTATAAAATTGTCAGAGTAGCTCATATTGTAATCCAAAGCACAAGAAAAAAGTGAATGTGAGTTTTATAAAATATTTGTGTGAACAGGAGACCAATACACAAATTAAAATCGCCTCTTGCAGGGTTATTATTCTCTCTCTTCACATGATGACCACAACAGCCATGTAAATAAGCTTTAATTACTGTAAAATACATGTAAAATGTTTTTGTAATACCAATATCGCCTGATGATGATGTATCACCTTTAAACATATTTCTGAATACATAATTTAGCTGTCAAAAAATTTTGCGACTGGTAGCGGTATTTGAAAACCTTTGCATATTTTTTAGGCATTCACGGCCGGTTAATAGTCAGTATGGCTTCAAATCAAATACAGTTATTCTGTACATGGTTTGATTTGCGAAATGTGGTGGAATCCCTTGTTTTTGTGTGTCCCAATAGTTTCAGTTTCCACAACACTGTCGTATACAGTTATGTGAATCCTATAAGGTGCCTTGTGTACAAGAAAGAATTTGTGACTAAGTTGCTTCCCTTTAGAATAAAGAGGATGAGAATTTACGAGAATATCCTATCCAACCTATAGCTTTTCGATGTTGACTTGTCCTGGTTGAGATCTTGCTTCTTTCTGCAGCATTCTTGATGATTAACGCTATATCTAACTTTTTTTGAAACTGGAAGTGGTATTAACTCCCTGATACGATTTTTGTGTAAAAGTAACGGAGTTACTGATGTAGAGTCGTGTGTCATTGAGAATCTTTTGGAAGGTATGAATGTGTGCGTCCCAGATATGGAATTGACAATAGCAATATATTCTGCACAGCTTGTTAATATCTCGCATAATGCGTTCTGAAGGACTGGGCTGAGGCCAATGGAGTGAAATAAAAGCTGGTCTAATTTTCTGACGTCATAAGGTGCGTAACCAAATATTTGAACGAAATTGTGGATAGTTGTCGGAAATTTATCACTGTGCACTCTGGCCAACTTCTGATGTTGACACAATTAGCATTTTGCCCAAACTTTCTCTAATTTTTTCTACGTTTTATTAAAGTAAAAAGTTGCACAAACTTTGTGAAAGCAGTTTCTCGGACTCAAGTGAGCATAGTTCAGATGTGTATACCAAATAAGCTTATTTACAAAATTATCGGGTAAACACACAACCCAAGGAGAGTCTCTGACAGTACATGTTTCTAGACAGGTTCATCATCATTTTACTGCGTGAAGACGAAGAGATAAAGTTTTCAAAGGCTATCTTTCGTATATAAAACAAACTGGATTTTCTCCAAATCATTTCCAGAAGTGTTGTTGACAAAACCAATAGGAGCACATGATAATGTTTCTGCTACACCGTTTTGAGTACCAGCAATGTAAACAACAATGAAGTTAAAAACTTGAGACGGTCATGGCTTAGTTAATAAGACACCGAAAATTAGAGTGCTCGATAATTAGTATACACCTTAGTGTGTTCTGCAAGTGAGAAGAACCGAAATTTAGAAAACGCCCAAATACTTGCCATTGCTACCATGTCGGTTACAAAATAGTTTATTTTTAGATTAATGCAGGACATGACTGGAAATGGCTATATTTCTCTGCACAGGTACATTATTCTCTTAAAATTCTTAGAATAGATGAGCGCCTCGACAAGTGTGTTGATAAGCAAATAACTCATGATAAATGAAGATGAGCAAGTATTGGACCATTAAGAAGTGCTCGAAACTCTAAATATTCTTATTCATCCCAGTCTCATATCGTGTTTTTACTAGTAAGTGAAAGTAATTTAGGAGTGGCAAGAATTTTCGTATCTAAATTTTCTAAACGAAGTTGTGCATCCTTATAATAACGGAAGACAGTGTTACTTAGAGGTCCTTGTCGGTGCTCGTTTGTCGCTCTCATCGCCCACATCGCCTGAACCTGGTCACTTGGTACCCTCCCATACAACCTTCTGTAATATGCACAAGTGATGGTTTGTGTAATCGAGAATTTCGACATATGTTTAACAATTTAATGAAGTGTAACTGAGCACGTAAGGGCGAACAAGTCCAATATTACTAAAACCGTAAGAATTACCAAAGTGCTGTTGCAACTTCAGAGTGACCAAGATCCCTGAATTTGTCATTACTACACTGATGAAAATAACTGGCTTTTAAATTTGCGTACCGTTTAGAATTATCAAACCGTACTTACATTGTGCTACAAAATTTTCATAGTGACGTGATAAGACTGTTAGTTGGATGGCATGTATTTGTTAATGGTGTAAATGATGAATAAAATTAAAATAGAATACGTCTTAACTCCCCGGTGTCAGCCAGTTGCATTAAATATACACAATGTGAGTGACACTACCAGCAGTTCTGATCTGAATTTAGTATAAATGTATAAATAAGATGTTAACTCGTAACAAAGAGTTGTTATTGTTAGCCATGAAACCACAAACTTATTAAAACTTTTGCCACGTTATCAGAATAATCTGGTGCAGGTGAATGGCGCGTAGGTATATGAAGTACTTTCGTTCTTTACGCTCACGACAATAATATTCAGTACTAATCGAAAGATTCTCGCGAAGCAGTATATTACTGTTGTTACACACCAATTCAGTTATTTAGTAAGGAAGATATGAACTATTTTACCTGTATCTACAGGTTCAGAGAGAACATTTTTAACGCTTCAGTTGTAATTACAACGTTCTCTCGCATGATACGAAGATTTAATCTCGGTTAATAAGTTTCATATCTATGAAAAATCCAAACCTTGCTGTAACTCGCAGAAGATTTGCCTAAAAAATTTGGTACTTCGCGTCCGCTTGTGTGCGGTGCCTATTCATAATGAAAATACAAGGCTGAGCGTTTTCCGTTTATAGTATTCGGTTATGAAAAACGTACGATATGTCGAGAGTGATTTATACCAGGAATCATAACAGATAGATACTGAAAAAATATTGCTTGGAAGTAATATTTCTTGTAAACAACTGAACAAATAACAAGAACTTCAGATTCAGGTATGCTTTATAACAAACGAACCTTCCGATACACTCTCCAGTGCATCATACATCCTTGCACTACCTAACAAGGTATTTGAAAAAGAAGCTTCAGATAAGACATCTCCATAAATTTCTGTTCAATAAGAGGTACTCTGTACTCCAAAAATATCTGCATTCCTACTAACTAAACCAATGTTGTTGTTCCTTCTAAAGGGCTAGAGAGAGAGACGACATATTTTACTTGTTGTGTTTAATTATTCATAGCACGTATTTTCGTCGAAACAGTATTAGACGCGACAGGGCAGACTTCCACGGCCACAGCTTGTTGACCAAACAGTGCCCAGCGTATGGTAACGCATCATAATGTAAAGAGCAATACTGGAGAAACCGAAGTTTCGGCCACTATTTCAGTGTCCTTCTTTTGGGCTACTAAGTAGATCAAGAGGAAGGGCATAATAATCGCGACCGAAAATTTGGTTTCTCTAGTATAGTTTTTACATTAGGATGCGTTAGCACACTCATAAAGCTTTTTTAAGTTTTCAGTATTGGACCTGTTACCCTTTTGATGCCTATTAAATTACATTATCTCATAGTGCGAGTTGAGTTACAAATATTATACCAATGAGAGAATAAATTACAGAACTTTTTCTGCGGAAGTCAAAAATTTCTTATCAGTCTGGCGTATCACTTTTCGCCAGCGTGAAGGCTTATTAGATCATATTAACGCTTCCGATTATGTTAGCAGTTACTGATCCCTCTTATGTAATTTTCCTGTGGCTGATTTTATTCGTCACTTTGCCTTTACCACTGCCTTAAGTTACAGAAATAAGGCTCAGCTTACGATTAGGACGTATTTACAATATACTTAAGTGTATCATATCTTTTCATTTGAGAACTAGTTGAACTGACCCAAAGATTTTTGCAAGGCCTCTTCCAATATGATTCAATCTTGATTTTAGTAGTGTTAGCGAGAATTTTAGTTTCTTAAAATAAATAAATGTTAAGTAGCTTGTTGACTGTGTGTGGTGTCTTTAGATAATGTTTTATTCCTTTCAGTTGGTAGCCCGTTCCTTTCATATTTGTAAAATATGCTGACATTGCACAGTCGTTCGAAGCCATTTGCCATTGTGTTAGGCCTAGTTTTCGGGATATTTCTACTAGTTTAACCTTTGTCTTTGAAGATGTCGTATCCAACTCAAGTCTGTGTTTATGAGCATTGTTTTTGAGTACAGGGGGAAACCTATAATGTTGTCTTAATTTATGAAGGCATTTGAACTTAACTGAGAGAATTTTCACACTTAGGCTGTTGGCGAACTGCCTGTATTTTCTGGTCAACCGTATTCATTAATTTTCTTACTGGTGAAGTCAATTAGACTTAAGAGATTTGTACTAGCTCATGTTATATCGACAGTTCGTGCTAATTAAGTTTACTGCGAGGGCGAGTTTAAGCTCTGCTTCTGGCGTGTATATTAAGCTACAGTGTCTGGTATTGGGTGTTAAAAATAACACAGCAACCATATGATAAATTAAACATCGTTTTCTGTACAAGACATATTTTTTATGAATTGGTTACATAACGTTTCGCCAGCATGATGCCTTAATATATTACATTACTGCTTCAGATGGCGTTATTAAGCGTTATTACAGTACAAGTTGTGTATGTTTAAATTCAATGATTCTATGAAACGATGGAACACCGTCATAAAATAAAGAAGGCATCGGCGACTGACGGGGTAGTGCTAACATAAAATTGTTAATTTAATTAGAAAATAATAAAGGAGAATAGGAACCATATAACGCAAATGAAGGCTGTACCAGAAAAAAATTTCAACAAAGTGTTTGTGGTGTGATGTAACATTTCCATTTCTTGCTTTTATGTTTTCGTTTTCTTTAAAGACAATGAGAAAAGGTAAGGCGGTAGCCCAGCGTAGAGCCTGCGCGTACCGTCATGTATTTTTGGTTTTCAGATGTTAAAAAAACATTTGTTTTTCCTATGCCAAGGTAAGAGGAAGGACTATCTCTCTCTCTCTCCCCTCTCTCTCTCTCTCTCACTCTCTGCTTATGAACGAAGGTAGACGCACGTTATTTTAGAGCGTAATAGGCCGTAGCCATTATGGTTATGAGAATAAGTGAAAAGTCTGTATTTTTAATGTTTGTAGAAAAAGAATACAATCGTATTTCGTTAGTGAAACATTGAGTTATTAATCCAAGTAGGACTGTAACATAGAAGATTGGATGAAGCTCCACCTGTGTACCTTAGAGTTATCACGAAGAGCAGATTCCCATATCATGGTTACGGTCAAGATTTTGTAAGTAGATATGGCGACTGGACGTAGTATTATTAACTGGTAAGCATAAATCTACAACAAGAGGAAGACTATTTCGTCCATGCAGAACTAATAAGAACTAATATGAACCCATTTACAGGCATAGCCCACTTTATTGTGCTGTGTCCGAGCGCCGAAAAATTAATCTCATTATTTTCATACATCTAAATACTTTTTATTACTTTTTTATTTCTTATAATGGGTTGCGTGCCACTAATCTTGATGTTGAAAGTAGAATCAGTTCTCTCGGTTTGTGATAACTCTACGTCCCACTGAACAGTGGACTTAAAGTCGATACGAGTAGGTTTCAGATCATCGTCCGACACTCCAGAAATAGGTTTTTCGTCGTTTCCCTAAATCAATACAGATGGAAATTCATATCATTTTCTTGAATAGACCCCATTCGTATCAAATTCGAGCTTGCGTTCTGCCTTCCGTGAATCCTTGAGGACTGTACTTTGAACCCTTATATTTTTGTCTCTATGTCTTGAATGTTCTATATAAAACATTATCATCTTCTGTTTGAAATCTAGCGCCTACTAACAACTCCTGCATAGTGTCAGGTAGTGTTGGATGTATTATCAGTAGATCTTCCACTTTCTACTCTAGAAAATAGTTCTCGTAGACATTCACCGTCAGTCCAAAAACTTTAGATACTGGATCAATAAAAAAATGGAGAAAAGTGGACATCAGGGTTTCAGTGCTTCAGGTATACCGCATAGTCTCCCCTACTTTCGTACAATGCACAGAGCGTACATATAACCACATGAAACTGACACAAAAATCCACTCAGGAATGTTGTTCATCTCACACGTATTTGGCTTCTACACAGAGGCCTTATATCGTGTACCCTGAAGAAATATTGAGTCATCCTGCCTTTCCATAATTGCGTGCAGGGTTTTGTGAAAAAAATTGACCTCTTCATTGTCTCTCCTACATGTTCGGTGGGACTCACGTCGGACGGTCTGGTTGACCAAATATTCTTTCGAACTTGCGAGAACTTTTTTCAAACCAACCTCAAACCGCTGTGGCCTGGTGACATGGCGCACTGTCATTATAATGTTCCATTGCTGGTTGGGATATGAAGTGCATGAATGGCTGTAAATAGTCTCCAAGTAGTCGAACATATACTTTTCCAGTCAATGGTAGGTTCAATTGGATTAGAGGGCCCAGTCCATTGCTGTTAAAAGAGCCACCACCAGATTGCACAGTGCCTTGTTGACAACTTGGGTCATGTCTAGGTGGAGTCACGCTCGAACCCCACCAAAAGCTCTTCCCAAGAGAAATCGGCGACTTATTTCGCCAAACCAGGAAATTCCAATCATCTAGGTTATAACTGCTATGGTCACCGGCCCAGGAGAGGAGCTGCAGGTGATGTCGTTCTGTTCGCAAAAGCATAGCCCTTTAAGCCTTCTATGCATTATCTATATCGTTCACACATTCACACGCCCCGGGTTCATTGGACCTGCTATGCTTGATACAAAATTTTAAATGAAAGCAAGTATTCAATGTCATAACAAATTTCATCTTTGACATTCAGAATATTTTTAAGCCATTCTTTCAAGGCTCATTTGTTATATATTGCACGAATCCACAATGTCCCTAAATGGAACCAATTGTTCATCCACTGTAAGATTAATTTTAGGTATCATTACTTTCCTCCTCAGTCTTATTAATATTTTCCATGTGACGGATATAGCAGCAAGTTTGTCACCTAGCCCCTCTTGTCCTTTTGTCATCAAATCAAATAGCTCTTACTATTGGCACAAACTGACTGACAGACATTGTGGCTCCGACTTGGAAAACTTTTCCAGAAAAAGTCGCCTGGTTAGAGCATCCCAAAATTTATCTGCTCAGCTACGAAGCAAACTTCCCCAGAAGGCGCACATTTATTGTCTAGTTATCCCGATTTATTGCTATCGGTACACAAACTCCTTTTGCCTCTAGGTTTGTGCATCTTTCAGTTTCATCAAAAGTGGCCAAATATCTTTGAGGGTGTTAGTGACTAAGCCCTTGCTGGTCCTGGTATAAATTTCAACACATTGTGTGTTGCCATTTCAGTTTGCAGTGGTTGGCTTTCACTCCAAGGCATAGCATTTGGAGCAATATATATGTTAACACTTTCACTGCTTACTCATCGAGATCATGATCATCATCATTATCAGTATCAGCACCACTAATTTGTTCTTCGTTAAACATGCTGCAGGCCGCTGTCTCAGGAACTTCTTCATGATTTTCATCGGAAGCGGTATTTATATCTGAACGGAAATCGTCATCGTCAGCTAGGCAATGAACAAACAAATCTGGGCTTGGAAAACGTATACTACCCTCTTTCCTGCTCCTTTTTTAGCTTTAGTTTCCGACATTCTATCTGAAAAACAATAATATGAAGAAATAAGCTTAGTATTCTCTTCTTTCATGGACTGCTGTTCATATTATTGTTTTAGTGTTACAAACGACCCTAACATTTCTTGCAAATCAGTATTGAACATCAAGCAGCAAACTCCTACAACATTTCTACACTACTTCAAACACTCGTTACTATCTACTGCAGTATATCGCTCTCTTCACAATGCAGAACAGTTGAACAGAGTTGTAAGTTGTAACAATGTTTCTTTCGGCAACCATAACAATGCATATTGTGCTAATATGTATTATCTGAATTCCTGAAAAAAGTTATTAATGACATCACAACATAAATCACAAGGTGAACCGGACCGTGGTTACGTAAATGTGTGGTCTAGAGCAGAAAATCTAGGTCACACATAAAACTGATGTCAGAGATTTCTGATAGTAATGTGTTAAAAAATACAGCAAGAGAGCATATCTGTTGAGTCTGGGATCAATTTTAAGGCCTTCATACAGCAATTAAACGTTAAAATTCTCTCCTGGTCCATTGAACCCAAGGTAGGCGTAACCACACTGCCTTGACGGATACATTTGTTGTACATCCCACATTGATTTCTCAGGTTATTTTACGGAATGTTGGGTGTCTCTTAGCACTGACGATATATGCAAACGGCGCTGCTCTCAGTCATTAAGCGAAGGCCATCGACCACTGCGTTCCCGTGGTGAAAGGTAAATGCCTAGAATTTGGTTTTCGCTGCACGCTTCTGAACCTTTGGGTCTTGGAATATTGAATTCCTCAACGATTTCCGGAACTAAGTGTCCAATGCGTTTGTCTTAAACTGTCATTCCGCCTTCAAAGTCTGTTAATGCCCGTCGTGAGGCGGTAAACACCTCTTCTAATGGATCATCTGAGTGGAAACGACAGCTCCGCCAGTGAACTGAACTTTTACTCCATCTGCACGTGATACTACCACCTTCCGTGTAAGTGCATTTTGCTATACCATGACTTTTATTAGCACACTGTTGTTTATGTTGTTAAAACGTTGACCCTTTATGTGAACGTCTGCAAATTGTTGTTTTGTGACCAGTTCTCTGACTGTCTGGCATGTGACAGAGGCAGGGTCACGGTGTTCTGCAACAACTGTCATTTGGAACACATTCTGGATCTGGTAATAATTCTTTTGAGTCTTTTCTGTTCTATTTCCTCAATGCTTTGGCAATATCCTCTATGCGTTTGCACCGCTTCATGAATTCCATGGTTGTTGTGACAACCTTTACCAGAACAACTTGGCACAATACTGCAACTCATTTAATGAAGTGGGGAATATAATTCGGATTGACAATTTTATACAGAGCCAAAACATTCAGTATTTAGGATCTTGCCGTTTCCCAATGTCCTTCAATTGTTCTTCCGCTGTGCAGACTTGCTGCTGATTGTCGCCAAACGTTTTCTTCAGTTTTTTCCCGTAGCTTCTCCCAGCTATTGAGCTGCTCGCCGTTGTTCTCGAGCCATTGCGCAGTTGTGCCGTCAAAGTAAAAGTACACGTTTGTTCAACACGTCAAGTCGTCCCTTATGTTGTAGTTGGTAATCACTCGAATCTTTGCTGCTGTTTCGTCGGTCATCAGTATCATCTCCAGAGGACAATGACTTAACGCTGTAACGGGAATTTTTCAGTTTCTTCAATAATTATGCAACATCCTCCTCATCAATTTAATATTTGGTTGCAATGTATTGTAAATTTGTGTATATTTCTTTTTCTCTTTTCTTTATTTATTTCTTGGCTTTATGTGTGTGATCATGTAAATAAAATGTTGTCTGACAGATTATTTTTTGATGTGAGTTGTAGGTAACCTCTGTGTCTTTTGGAAGCTTTGACCCTGTAGGAGATATATTAACTTACTCAAAAAAGATGGTGACTCCAGAGGTGACGGTTGATGAGGACATAGTTCACAGCAGGACTCGAAGTCGTAAGAACCATCGGGCTAGAGCGTGGACTGCATTTTTGGAATAGTAGTTAATTCATGGAAAGAAGAACAATTTTAGTAGTGGTGGAAGGAGGACGATATTGGAAGGGCTCATGGGCTTTGTATTTGGGGGAGCACGCTGTAATTTACAAGCTGAGATGAATGAAACTCAGAACCTTCTGGAAAACGGTTACTTCCCTATTGTTGTAATGATTTACTAATGTTTTGAGAAGAATATATTATTACAAAGATCGACGCTGGAGAAGAAAGTGGAAGTTGAGAAGACGAAAGTAGAATTACAAGCGAAAAGATTTATTGCAAAGACCATCACAGAAGACGACGGTAAGAAGAAACCGGAAATACATCAAACAATCTAGAATCAGAAGAAATCACATTAGACAGCTACATTACACCATATTTTCTTGGGGTAGGAGACCGAATTATATTATGATAGGTGAGACGGAAACAGAACGTGAATATTAATGTTCCACAGACTTAATTACAGAAGGTAACTGATTGATGTAGTGATGTGTGTCATACTGTGAATATCAGAATTGAACTTCAGCAGCATAAGAGCCAGAGCTAACCAAATCTTACGTTGATATTTGTCAATGGACGATACATCATTTACGTGCACTATTATGCCGTCATCTATTGTTAACAATGTAACCGTATGTGCAGAATTTATTAAATTCAAGTCCCGCACCCTGTACCGAAATAGTGTTCTCCGAATTATACAGTATGCCCAGCCATGAGACGTTGCGTAGTTACTTTATTAACAGCGAAGACAGCGCAGCCATTTTGCGGTGATTCCACGATCCTCAAGAAACAGCAGCATTATGACGGCTGCAGAACTTCCTCGACTGCAGTACATCTCTGGAAGAGCTATATATGCGATTCACTGATTATCATACAGCCGCCGTCTTCACTGTTATTTACAGTGAAAAACAGAATTTCGACAAACTTTTACTTTATTGTTAACACAGACACGCTAGCGCTATTAACATTTTATTAAAAACAAGTAACGTTATCATACAGCATATAAATTACGAGTAGGGAACGTTTTCTCATTAAAAAACACTAAGTACAAGAAATAAATCTGAAAGAGCGACCGACATACTACTTTTCCACATTGAGGCAATTATCATAGTGATGGACAAGCTTTGAAAGACCGTCGTCGTAAAATTCTGCCGCCTATGACCTCAGCCAGTGAGTCAGTTCCGCCTGGAGTTTCGCGTCGTCACCAAAGCGCTGCGTTGCAAGCCAGTTCTCCATCTTGGGAAACAAGTGGAAGTCGCTTGGTGCGAGACCGGGGCTGTAGGGCGGATGAGGGAAGATTTTCCATCTGAATGAATTAAGGAGTTCTTTAGTGTGGTTTGCCTTGTGAGGTGAAGCATTGTCGTGCAAAAACAGAATTTTGGACGTCAGCTTTCCTCGGCGTTTATTTTGAAGTGCTCTTCTAAGGCTGTGCAAAGTTTGACAGTACTGGGCAGAATTTATGGTTGCTCCACGTCCGATAAAATCAATAAGAAGCACACCTTGCCTATCCCAAAACAGTGACGCCATCAACTTCTTTGCTGACAAGGTTTACAAACATTTTCTTAGTTTTTGGAGGGACCTTATGTGCCCCCACTCCATGGACTGTATTTTTGTCTCGCAATTGACGTGTTTCTTCCAAGTCTCGTCACCGGTTACGATTCGATCCAGTTATGAATCATCACGTTTGTGGTATGCCTCCAGAAATGCCAACGTTGCCCTCATTCACTGTTCTTTGTGGTGCTCTGGAAGCATTTTGAGCAGCCATTGTACACATAATTTGTGGTATCCTAGCTTTTGAGTGACAATTTCAAAGAACAAAGTCCGTGAAACTTGTGGGAAAGAAAGCGTTATTGTGAAGCGACGGTTTTCACGAATCATTTCATCAACTTTAGCGACAAGATCGTCAGTCACAATGGTCGCGCGTCCACGCTTCTCTTCATCACGAACGTTGGTTCGGCCATTTTTAAACCGAATGCACCATTTCCGAACGGAAAATTCACTCATAACGTTGTTTCCGTACACTTCGCACAGTTCACGATAAATTTCTATAGGTTTTAGGTTTTTTGACAGCAAAAATCGTATCACAGATCCCACCTCACAACTGGCGGGGTTTTAGATTGCAGCGTACATTTCAAATTCACGTATAGAAAAAACCAGACGCTCAGAGACGTTCCCACTGTCAAGGATGGATGCCAAATGAGCTGCCGATCACGCACATACCAACATACACGCTATCGGAACGCGCCGAGCAGCGTTATGCGGAAACGTTCCCTACTTTCTGAATGGCCCTCGTACATTAATAGTAATACAAATCTCTTTCGCAGCTGTTCAGACGTGTTATCATTCAGTGTACTGCAGGTCATTTAACACAGCTATACCAAACTCATTTAGAGCTTCGTACGTACCCGCGATCGATATATACAGTATCGAAGAGTTTCCTATAGCGTTCAGTCTGAATATTTCACATAACAACGAACGAATTATGCATGTCAGTAGAGCACTGGTATTCACTTGTGCATCGTAGAATAATTGCACCATACATAACTGAGAAATTTGTCGACAAGTCTATTTATAGTACCAAACAGTTAAATTCTCAGTAACCAAAATTACAATAGATCTCCTGGTATATGTATATTTATAACTATGTATGTATGTATTAGAATAAATTGTAAAGAGAGTGCGAGTGCGTGAGTGTATAGCCTTCCTCATCTCAGTCAGGTACATGGGAAAAGATAGCCACAAGACAATTGCAGTGATTTATTTAGATAGTTATGAAACGCCTTTTTGTGTTAAGGCGAGTATGGCTAAGTAGTGTGGCTGGAGTGTGTTGCGATTACATTGTCTACTAAAGTATTATGTGCTTGTGACAGCATAGTGAACTTTTGCTGTCTGAGCTTTATAGTGCGGGATGAGAGATTTTATGTTGCTCATACTTACCAGTTATGGTAAGAGGCGAGGTGGTCTATGTCAGCGAGTTCATCCCTAACTAATGATTTGTAAACAGTTCTTAGCTAATCGACTATCTGCAGTAGCGGTGACTGGTAAGGTTAGTCGGAATAGTGGTGTGTGGGAGAGGGTTATCCAATTGGAAAATAGCCTGTGGAACTCTGTTCATTAATGACAACACAGCGGGTCGGATCACCAGACCGACGTACAGATTTGCAGTCAGGGAGCGTAGAATGACTATGGGCGTGCTCCTGCTGCCATGCGAAATCACATCCTATACCACAGCTCCAGGTGTAGGTAGAGCATAGCACGCAGACAGGTTGTTTGAAAGTCCTCAAGTGGCTTCCTTCTAACTAACGCACCGCCATCATTGGCACTGAGCTAGAACTAGCTTTCATCAAATGAAAACAACAGACCTCCACCCTGCACTCCAATGAGCTCTCGCTTGTTGCCACTGAAGTCGCAAATGGCGGTGCTTTGTGGCTCTGTGGAAGGTACGCTACAGAGCGTCAGAGCGTTCGACTCGGAGCACTCCTTGAAGTAACGGATTTGTAACTGCTCGTAGTGTCACTGTGGTGCCACCTGCTGGTAAAATTTCTGCTGCAGAAGCAGTACGATGCGCCAGGGCCAAACTCAGTTCACGATGGTCTTCTCTCTCGTGAGTATTAGATGGCCATCCAGAGCCCGATCTTCTTGCGACCGTCTCGTGACCACCGCTGCCAGCAGTAGCATAACACTGGCCACATTACTGCCAAGTAATTCTGCACTATCGCAAGAGATACATCCAGCTTCTCGGAGCACTATTACACGACTTCGTTCAAATTCAGTTGGGTATTGATAACTGTGTCTACGTCACTATAAAGGCATTCTTGGCTAACGTCAAATCACCACGTTCAGTCTGAAAGAATGCTCACGACTCCAACTAGCATTTTATGCTGATTTGTATCCTACGCGAATGGCTCGACATCATCGTTCACATTTACAAATACGAGTACCAAATTTCGTTTATGTTGCTCATCTTCTTGGTGTTGCGATTTTTTCTTCCGTCAGTGTATATGTATCCACAAGTAATAGAGAAACTGGAGAACTGAAAATAGATAAAAGAACTGGAGAGATCCATTTTCCATCACAGTCAGTATCCAAAACCTCCTACGAGTCAATGGCTGCAGACGTTATGTAACCTCCGCGGGACACAGTACTCGTTAAAGCCTGTGCTATGGTAAGTGAGCGGCGTTCACCGTATGAGAAAGGATTTCCTTATAGATATCGACCGCGTGTACCTGAATGGTGGCAGATCAGACTTACACACACTCTGTAATAACAATGATCCGTCAAGCAAGTTCGAAATGCAACTGCACGTCAAGATGGACCAAAAGCAACACTGAATTTGCTACCTATTTAATAATAATACGGTCGCCAGCCTAATTAGGCATTAACTGAGTTTCTTCCCTGTACAAGTTGGTAGATATTCATGCAAAACAACAAGTAGTAACACTGCATAATATAGTAGAATTGTAGAACCAGAAAATCTATTGAACTGATAGTTTCACGTTCTGTACTGATTTGGAAAACCCATGAATACATAACACTACACTATAATGTATACTACAAAACTTCCTACTCTCTATTAATCTGATTAAAATCGGGCATAGGTTACCCTAGAAATAGCACTTTCGTACCACACACAAAATGTCAATTTTGATAAAGATAAAACACTGATAAATTTTGTCTTTTATATTGACTTTAACTTTTGTTGGTCAAACCAATTTAGAACACTTCAAAATTCAAATGAATAAATGAGGGTAGGGGGCAGGGGGACCCTGAAAATATTATGATAGCTGTATTTAAAAAAATGATTACTGAATTTATTATGCGTTCAAGATTTACAGTGTATAAGTTAATACTCTTTTCATCTTATTTACTGCTCATTTAAATGCCTTTAAATCTGTCTCGAAATATTAAACTTCATTACTATATCAATACTAAAGATACCTTGCAACTTCGTTAGACCTTCGCTATTCATTTAGTGGTTCATTAACACTACATTTCTTTAAACACCATTCTGACATATCTAGTTCTGCAAAAAAATATTATTAACACAAATTTTAATTTTCACTTCGGGACACTCGGATTGCATAACATTTGGAAAGGACCCTGTCTAGATTAGTTGTTAGGATAATTAAACGATGGGAAAGTTCTGGTAAAATTTAGGTTATTATTGCACAGTTCACTCTCTGATCCATACGAATACAGTACCAAAAGTTTCAACCTGCTAGTATCGATACGGCGGTTGGCGGGCGGCGAGATGGCGAGGCACAGAGCTCACCTACAACCACAGCTATGGCTCTTGATGTATTGGCACTTTAATTCTTCTTAGCGTCGCAATACTTTTCCATTTAGTGGCTATTGAATTTTGCCATGCTGTGTGGGCATTGGAACAGCATACCCGAGGCTCAGTGAAGTTACGTCTTCCAGGAGAGCCTCCTCGCTCCAGAAGGTGTTCCTCAAACCAATGCCAAACTCGAACTAGTACTGCTCAGCCCGTTGTGCCGTGCAGTGCCCGTGCGCATTTTATCCTGTCTTAGATCTAAATTCAGCTTTTTGCTTTGCCCTTTTTCTGACTAATTCTTTCTTTTGACTCAACCCCAAGCTTCTACAAGGTGGAAACTCTAGTTTTCCCTCAATTAAGCTTTTACTTCTGCTGCCCAACAAATTTTCTTCCGATGGGAACCCAGTAGATTCGTGATGTAAGGTGTTCATGACATTCTCAAAGAACGATATAAATCTGCCCCAGGCTCTAAATCATGCCTCTTCCTGTTTTTTCCATAACGCACCTTGGTCGACTGTGACATCGTCCCAAGATACCTTCCTGACCTGTGAACCATTTATATCTGGTGGCTTTCTCGGTTTCTGGAGTTCAAAGTCTTTGCTTACTTGAACTCTTTGCAAAATAGACACTGAGTCGTCAGGTGGCTCATTCCTTCTGTATTCAGTCTCAACATCTGGGTTTTGTTTTGAAGCTTTGTTATCAGTAGGTACAATATCGCAATTAGCTGTATTACCATTATTTTCACTAGTACCGAAATACTAGTTATCTGAACTATCGTCAGAATCCGACCATTCTGGATCGCTTTCAGGTTCTAACATAAAAGCTTTTCTGAGACAGGCACTAAGTTCTTCCTCTGCATTTTCGTCAGGCTTTGATTTTAACCCAATATCCTCTTTTGGCAAAACGATCTCATTATCAGCTTTACTCACATCCACTGTTACTTTATATTTAGTGTAGTCCTCGTGAACTTCAGTTACTCGTAGGTAATTACGTAACCCTCCCCCATGGTGCCTTTAGGTAACAGCTTGTACTGTTGGCAGATCGTTAACAGAAGTTACTTCCTCATCAATGCTAATGATTTAATCCTCCAATTCCTTCCTATCTTTAATCATCATCCTATCAGCAGCACGCGTACTTTGCGCGGCGCTATTTACTCTCTCCTCTTTAAATTCGGGCCACGTCACCTTATCAACGTCACTACTATTTCCTATTTCACTAATTAACCTCCTTGCCTCATATTCCTTCTTAAAATCCTCCCACTCACGTTGCTTGAGGCTCTTGTACAGATCGTCAATCTGCACACGCCAATCAGTTACTTCTGGTAATTCGTTATCGCCATTTACTTCATTGCTAACACTGCTAACCGCACCTCTCTGTGTGTCCACCGTTCCATCTACTATGTCCTTCGCCACGGAATTACCACTCGTAATGTAATCGCCAGCTCTTACGGCAATGTTCGCACCTAATTCTGCCGCCTCGCTAGCGGCTTCTCTCTGAACAGCTGATCTGCTAGGCTGGGCCGTCGCCCTCTGATGCTCCACTCGCCTATTAACATGTAGTGCACTGCGCAGCGAAGATGAATCATCTGCACATGCACCTGGTGCTTGTTTTGCAACAAAACACTGCGTCGTTCCACGCCTGTCCCTAAACTGTCCCATAATTTTACTGTCAGTCCAGTAATGTTTCCTAAATCGGGGCTGATATGTTCTGTCCGCTTCCGTCTTTGTACTTCATTAGTTCGGTATTCAAGTTAATTCCCCAGCGCTTAGCTTCACCTGCTAAGGTGCTAATTACTATGTTTATCTTCTCCTGAACAGATAAGTGTTTCGGGAAACATTCCCTCGCAATTCTTGATGATATCCAAAAGATGCCATCCGTTATGTTTCTTCGCGGGATAGAAGCGTGCCTCACCTTCCAACAGCTTCGTAAGTGGCGTGCCATTACAGACCACGCCACCTATCGTTGATTTTACTCTCGAGATCTAAAATTTTGCCTTGAATTTTAGATGTGTTTTGTTCACACTTTTGTACACAACCGGTAGCTTTCTCGCCTAAATTTCTTTCAGTATCTGAAACTGCCTTTTTCAACTGTGAGATTCCATGTTGGCATTCGTTTACGATCTGAGTTTCGAGACCGAAAACTTTTTTGTCTACTGTTGTGTCAACTAGAGGTTCTACTTTCTCTTGGATGTTGAGAATTTCAACATCAAACCTACTGTTAATGTCGTCAATTTCCCCCTGCATAGTATTCATATTTTTATTAATAGTGTCAATTTCAGACTTCATAGTATTTACTGCAGGACTTAAATTACCCACTTTTTGTTCTACTTGTTCTATTTGTTTACTAATTTTAATTCCTTGTTCTTCGACCTGTGCTTTAAGCTGACCAACTTGTGTTTTAAGCTGCTCGTCAACGTGTGTTTTAAGCTGATCATTCTGTGTTTTGAGCTGCTCACTCTGTCCTGCAATTTGTTTGGTTAATCGTTCAAATATGTCGTTCATGCTTAAAATTTTAACACTGTTTTGTTCTACGGAATCGGTGTGTTCGGTCCTATTTCAAAATTTTCTTTCGGTTCTTTCTTTATCTGTGGTGAATCAAACATGTCAGTGGATTCGTGCACGTACTCACTATCATCTAAAATGTCATCCTCTACTTCCTGTTTTATTCCTTGCTGTATTCGAGGCGATCTCGACATTTCAATCTGTTCGTTAACATGTTCGTCGTACTGTATGTACGCCAATTGTCTACCACTAACGCCTTCTGTTATCTGGCCGCGTAAACTCCTGTCATTGCCAGCCATATCTTCCATTACGCTGGCGCATCTACAGTGCTTGTGTTCTTGTCCATACCGAACGCAAGTTACACCTCACTACCGTACTTGACGTTCACTGCTATTTACTTCACTGAATATTATTACAAATCGTGCCACTGAACATCGACTGTTCGGTATTCATGTTAATTTGTGACCGAAAACAACTGTGAGTCCGGTCACCGGGAAGCCACTTGTAACCTCCTCGTGACACAGTACTCGCTAAGGCTTGTGCTATGGTAAGTGAGCGGCGTTCACCTTGTGAGAAAGGATTTTCTTACAGATATCGACCGCGTGCACCTGAATGGTGGCAAATCAGACTTACACACACTCTGCAATAACAATGATCCGTCAAGCAAGTTCGAAATGCAGCTACACATCAGGCTGGACCAAAACCAACACTGAAGATGCTACCAATTTAATAATAATACGGTCGCCAGCCTAATTAGGCATTAACTGAGTTTCTTCCCTGTACAAGTTGGTAGATATTCACGCAAAACAACAAGTAGTAACACTGCATAATATAGTACAATTTTTGAACCAGAAAATCTATTGAACTGATAGTTTCACGTTCTGTACTGATTTGGAAAACCCATGAATACATAACACTATACTATAATGTATACTACAAAACTTAAAACACTGATAAATTTTGTCTTTTATATTGACTTTAACTTTTGCTGGACAAAACAATTTAGAACACATCAAAATTCAAATGAATAAATGAGGGGCGGGGGGGAGGGAGACACTGAAAATATTATGATAGCTGTATTAAAAAAAAATGATTACTGAATTTATTATGCATTCCAGATTTCCAGTGTATAAGTTACTACTCTTTTCATCTTATTTACTGATCATTTAAATGCCTTTAAATCTGTCTCGAAATAATAATTCATTACTATATCAATACTAAAGATATCTTTCAACTTCGTTAGACCTGCGCTATTCATTTACTGGTTCATTAACAAATCATTGCCCGTGCGCATTTTCCCGCGCTCGCCTGCCATCCGTCTTTTACCGCTCCCTGACAAGCCGGGTATTCACCCGAGGTTTTTGCATTCTACATATCCTAACATATTGCCTACATATGGGCCAGACGCACAGTTACAATTTTAAATATCTTACAACAGTTTCAAAATTTGTTACATTTCAATTCTGTTACAATATTACTTGACATTTGACATACACAACAATATTCGCATTGAAACCTGTTTACAGTTTTCTTAACACAACGGCATGAAACAAAAAAAAAGCAATGAAATCAGAACATCAATTACACAAGTTTATCGAAAAATCAGAAGAATAAAATATTATTTATATGTACAATAGTACAACGTCGTTGTTGTTACAGTTACGCTTACAAAGTCGTTCCAGATAGCCATAATTTTTTTCTTTTTTAGTTGTTGTTGTGGTCTTAAGTCCAGAGACTGGTTTGATGCAGCTCTCCATGCTACTCTATCCTGTGCAAGCTTCTTCATCTCCCAATACCTACTGCAACCTACATCCTTCTGAATCTGTTTAGTGTATTCATCTCTTGGTCTCCCTCTACGATTTTTACCCTCCACGCTGCCTTCCAATACTAAATTGGTGATCCCTTGATGCCTCAGAATATGCCCTACCAACCGATCCCTTCTTATAGTCAAGTTGTGCCACAAATTTCTCTTCTCTCCAATTCTACTCTATACCTCCACATTAGTTATGAGGTCTACCCATCTAATCTTCAGGATTCTTCTGTAGCACCACATTTCGAAAGCTTCTATTCTCTTCTGGTCTAAACTATTTATCGTCCATGTTTCACTTCCATGCATGGCTACACTCCATACAAATACTTTCAGAAACGAATTCCTCACACTTAAACTTATACTCGATGTTAACAAATTTCTCTTCTTCAGAAACGCTTTCCATGCCATTGCCAGTCTACACTATATATCCTCTCTACTTCGACCATCATCAGTTATTTTGCTCCCCAAGTAGCAAAACTCATTTACTACTTCAAGCGTCTCATTTCCTAATCTAATTCACGCAGCATCATCCGATTTAATTCGACTACATTCCATTATCCTCGTTTTGCTTTTGTTGATGTTCATCTTATATCCTCTTTTCAGGACACTGTCCATTCCGTCCAGCTGCTCTTCCAGGTCCTTTGCTGTCTTTGACAGAATCACAATGTCATCGGCGAACCTCAAAGTTTTTATTTCTGCTCCATGGTTTTTAATTCCAACTCCGAATTTTTCTTTTGTTTCCTTTATTGCTTAGTCAACATACAGATTGAATAAGTTCGGGGATAGGCTGCAACCCTACCTCACTCCCTTCCCAGCCACTGCTTCCCATTCATGCCCCTCGAGTCTTATAACTGCCATCTGGTTCCTGTACGAATTGTAAATAGCCTTTCGCTCCCTGTATTTTACCCCTGCCACCTTCAGAATTTGAAAGTGAGTATTCCAGTCAACATTCTCAAAAGCTGTCTCGGGGTCTACAAATGCTAGAAACGTAGGTTTGCCTTTCCTTAATCTATTTTCTAAGAAAAGTCGTAGAGTCAGTATTGCCTCACGTGTTCCAACATCCCTACGGAATCCAAACTGATCTTCCCCGAAGTCGACTCCTCATAAATTTGCAGTGCTTTGATGAGTGCAGCGTAGTGTCGGAGGCTGCCCGTGTGCTGTGACGCGGGTCCAGGCGGCTCAGCAACTCCTGGTACGCCGACACCGCTGCTGCCGTCTGCAAGGCCGCTCAGCTGGAACTCAGACGCGCTCACCCGGTCGTCCTCGCCTGCCGCGGCATGTCTGGGGCCGCGCCGCTGCCCGCTATTTCGGAGACTGCTACAGTCCCCGGTCCTCGCCGCCTTTTACTCCATTTGGCCTGCCCTGTCCGACCAGGGAACGAAGGTGGATGTACTGGTCAACCGTGGTCCTCGGCCGCTGCTGCTCCGAGCACAGGACCGGACTCAAACCCACGCCCTCCTGGACGCTGCGCCGCAACTTGCCGGTAGCGGTGCTAGACGGATGGCAACGCCTCCTGCTGTCTCTGGCGCTGCTCCAGCGCTGCCACGCCTCCCGTAGAGTACGCCTCGCCTGGACCCCGGTACACCAGGTGGGAAGCGAACGTGGCCCGTCCTGGATGCTGCAGACCGCTGCCACTGCCCTCCTTCAGGCTGACTGTGCGATCTCCAAGTACCCGGCTGCCGTTCTGTCGCTTCCCGGTGTTGCATCCCCGGAGGCGGAATACAGCCCGAACATGTACATAGATATAAAGTAAGATTTACATAAGATATTTAGAACATTGCTGCCAGACTGGTCCCTATAAGCGTGAACCAGCACATGTCCGTCCCGACGCTCGACTGGCCTATCACGCCTTGTCCCAAGGTAAAAGTACCTCACTATTTAAATTGCCGTTCCCCTCGCCTCTGATGTAGTGTCAGATGGAGACAGAAACTATGGCACAGATAAATTTACAAACGTCAGCCAGCTACAAGTCTCGACTTGGCTCTGGCCTAGTTCCTTCCCTCATATCGCAATAACTTCAAGAAAAGCTGTGGTTTGCTGCCTCGTTGTTGCTTCACACAAAGCAATTCGTGGCCGCAACAGCCCCATCGTAGCACCGCGCTCGCGAGTGCCATGTTTGCATTTCCTGACCTACTAGCTTTCGACTGTTTCAACGCTCTGCCAGCGGCCCCAGATTACAACGTCCAACCGCGCGTTCATTGACTTTTAATAAAATTTTCTCCTTCCACTTTCTTAGCACAGCACATAGCTAGCCGCAGGATTTTGGCTTCAGTTATGTTGTTCTAGGTGTCTCTTAAAGGTCAGGAATCTGTAGAAAGTCGCACACATACAAAAAAAAAAAAAACTGTTGTCGAGAATGTCGTAATTTGGCGTCGCGGAGGATTGTATTTAATTGCCTGTCTGATATTGTGTTCTTTAGGTGGAATGAGCTGACAACTGTTTTATTGTGGTTCGGGCAAAGCCTCCACTTTTTGTAGTACTGACCCAGCTTTTGTAGAACGTTGGTGTTTGTTAACCTCCTCCGAACGTTTTGCTTTGAAAAAATGGTTCAAATGGCTCTGAGCACTATGGGACTTAACATCTGAGGTCATCAGTCCCCTAGAACTTAGAACTACTTAAACATAACTAACCTAAGGACATCACACACATCCATGCCCGAGGCAGGATTCGAACCTGCGACCGTAGCGGTCGCGCGGTTCCAGACTGAAGCGCCTTTAACCGCGTGGCCACACTGGCCGGCGTTTTGCTTTGAGTTTCACTCGCTAGGTCGTCGGCGTATATGTATAGTGTTGATGAAATCACGTCGGCAAATAGGTCTCGCCAGTCTCTTTACGCTGACACGTTTATAGTTTCTTTATCGGACTACACTACATAGTTACTAGTCTTCCAAGCACTTGTGGCGCTACCGCATGTCCGACCCTTGCCTAGTCCTCAAGGAAGCCTCGTCACTGCTTTCACAGCTCCTATTGGCCAATCCACCGTCAAGCGTGTCATGCAATCAAGAGATTTTGTAACGGCAGCAGTCTCCCTCCCTTGACTGCCTTGTTCTGCTCCCACGAATACGGAATACATAAAATAGTATAAAATCACCACTCACCCCCCCCCCCCCCCCCCACCCGAAGTCTCCTACTTCACTAAGTTACACTGTTCTGTTACTCCAGTCGCAGAAACTACTAACCCCTCCCTAACACTTACCCAGTTCAATCTAAAACGCCTCTTTTGTAGCTCTAACATTCATAAATAAAAATCGGTTTGTTTATGACAAATCTCACAGTCACTACGAAAAGTGATAAATATTAAAAACATGGTTCAGTAGAAAGTTAGCAGTGGTGACGTACCTTCTGAAACAACTCAGTTATTGTCTAAAAATTGCGATTCTCATGCAATACTGAACTATATCATTTGACTGTAGCCAACGGCTTTGGTGCAGTGGTAACACCGGTTCCCGTCAGATCATCGAAGTTAAGCGCTGTCAGGCTAGGCTAGCACTTGAATGGGTGACCGTCCCATCTGCCGAGCGCGCTCAGCCCTCAGCGGGGTGCATTCAACCCTCAGGTGGCTACTTGACTCAGAAGTAGCGGCTTCAGTCACGAAAACTGACAACGGCCAGGAGAGATGTGTGCTGACCGCATGACTTCCATAACCGTAACCAGCTACGCCTATGGGCTGTGGATGACACGGCAGTCGCTCGGTACCGTTGGGTCTTCAAGGTCTGTTCGGACGGAGTTTAGATTTTTATTATGTGACAGTACATTCACGTACCTACAGCTCCGTGCTCCACACTCTAGCTGGCGGGAGGTCTTTGCGTCGGCATCAGTGGTCGCAGGTCTTCGATCACATGAATTTCCTGCGTGCAGCTGTATTCGTATAGCAAAGTTGTTTCGTGTACCGAGATTTCGATGAGTAATATGTCATCGCACAACAGGTCACATATCGTGCAATGGAATTTCCTGAGGCCCATGGTCTTTGAGATTCATGTGTGGATGTAGATGCATTTAAATTACCGAAAGAGAACGTAACCGAATTTTCCTTTGAAGGCAGTGGTTATAGTTAAACTTGCAATACTTGAGCTAGTGTAGGTTGAAGACTGTTAACCTTGCCAGTACCCAACTATATAGGAATGATTTTCAGACCGTGTGCCACAGGATTTGCGTTGTTGACAGTGTTAGTGTCGTGACTTGACGTTAGGTGGAGTTATTGATACGGCGACGTTGGAGTAACTTGAGCTCCAACAATCAACGACGTCCAGCCCGAACGGTCCACGTTACTGTGATCGTCTTTGTCGACGTATGATCCCTGCTCAACGGAAGAGAGGTATTTTGGGTTCAACTGTTTTTACCCACGATGGACTTCCTCCACACATTGCTCAGGAGGTCACTCGGAGACTCTGTAACACATCTGGAGAAAATCGAATCATTGCGTGCCAAATGTGCATTCATCAGGATCACCAGATTTGAACCGGTGTGATTTCCGTCTGTGGTGTTACCTGAAGGACAGGCTTTGTCAATGGGACACTAAGACACATTGGAGGCTGAAGATGAGTATTGTTATGGAGGTAGCCAACGTCGCACCTGATATATTTTGAGTAGTAGAGCAATCACTCGTGCGGATCCTGGCTACCGTGGATGCAAATGGTCGCCACACTGAGCATTATTTGCAACATTGAACGCAAACATGATACGCTTTTAACAAATGTTACCATCTCATGCGAGAATTAGAATGTAGTATTTTATCAATCTTCAGGAACTGTAGTTGTATACATCGAAATAATCAGCAACCAGTTGGATAAAAGAAATTTAATTTCTTAACCGATTTCAGACACTTAATGTCCTTCTCAAGAACGTTGTAACCACCGCATACTTTGCAGGGTCAACAATACGATGCGTGCAATTGACGAGACAGCTTTATGCTGCCTGCATCTTATTGTTGACACATAAATAATGCGATATCTATAGCCTTCTGAAAAAGAACACTAAATGCCTGAAGCCGCATAACAAAATTACATTTTTTAATGCAACTAGTTGACAATTATTTCTATATATAAATTAAAAAGTGTTTCTTTCGATGACTTATTCGTTACTGCTGTTTCACATGTCCTTACAAAAGTTTCCACAAAGTTTCATTGTTTTAAGGTCATTTGTTATTCATGGGGGTCCTCTCAAGTAGAGAATAGTTAGTTATAGTTATAACCACCTTGGATTTTTGTTTTTAGAAACTATCTCTGATAATGCAGAATGGTTAGTCTCCGTAAATAATTGTGTCCGAAAGTTTAAACACGTAGACGGTCTCTATGTTATGTGTTGTTGGAACACGCAGGTTTTGGAGTTTGGACTGTGAAGGTCTTCATATTTTCGTTTGAGGTACCGAATGACGAATTTTCTTAAGCGTTGGAAGCACACGGAAAAGTTTCTTCTGTGACTGGAGTATTTCGATCCAGTGCATAACTATACAAAGTATGAAGTGGCGTTCGATGGCAACTCAAATACATATTCTGCCATATATGTAGATGAAGGTTACCGATCCTTTCTCTCCTACAGTGGTCAACCACAAAACCGTGCGATATGTCGTTCAGCTGCACATTTGCATCAAAACTGTTCTAACAGGAGGCTTGTTCAGCTGTCTATGGAGTCTGTGGTCGCTTATAGTGCCGCACTGAAGGTGACGTAGTCAGTGCTTGACATAATGGCTTGAGATTCGTCCCTATGGAGCAAAAGCCGTTGTGGAACTTGCCGTCCATGGTGAACAGTTGCCGTGACCGGGACCGGCACAGGTGAAAAGTGTTTCTGCTAACTAGAAAGCTACCGAAAATATTCGCTACGTGGGGCTTAACTGAGTTGTGTCACGCCCAGTTACGAAATTCTCTGTAGTTACTAATAGTAGGAGCAATCAGGGAAGGCAAAGTCAGCTATCGAAACGCCCACCCAAGGCAAACTCCGAAAACCGACACCAAACAGCGGAAGATTTCGCGAAACATCAGCTAAAATGTCGCAAGCTAATGTTACACATAGTGGTTCTTCCAGGGCTGACATCTCGGCCTATAGCGTAGGAGAAGAATCGTAGAAAGAAACATCGAAACAGTGACAGTCGACGAAGCATCTCACTTCCTCTCAGAGTACCGAACTGATCTCTGAACAGGCGGTGGACGATAGGCCATTAAAAACAAAAAGTGAAGGTCTTCAACGAATGTAAGAAGAGATGAAAGCGGAGGCCAACCCTCCCAAAACAATACTTGTAGGAAAACGTCAGGATAATATGCAGTCGTTCACGAACACTGACATACAAAAGACGACAGTATGGATTGGACCGACGACGCGGTTGGGATGGGGGAACTTTTCTTTGATTTATGTGGTGTCTGATACTTGTAATTGCAGTCTTCCGCTGTCAGAGTCAACGAAATGTGTAGCGAATGCTTAGAGGTTAGCAAGTATTAACATTAAAACAATAGAATAAAATATAAAGATACAGTTCCTAAACGATTATCTATATGTGCGGCAGATGTTGACATCGCAAAGCTACAAGCAGTATTCGCCACAAAAGTCAAAAAAATCACCGGTTTATAAACAATTATTAATATCGAGACTGAGGGCGACACAGGTACATTGCTTAAAGAGCACATCCCCTGTAGAGGTCTCATTGTTTTGGAAACCGCCAGAAAGATTTCAACAAAGGTACGTAATGTACACCTACTGCATAGTTATGTACTGCAGATCTCATAAGAAACTGGATGAAGGAAACCATTGAAGGTATACAGCTGAAAAGAAACTGTCATCTAAGTGCTCTGTTGCATGTAATTTCAATCAAAATACCAAAGTAGACCTACAATACTCTGGAAATACGTTACTTGAGTTCGGAATGAAACATTACAGTCTACAGACATGAGCTACTAAAACAAGTGTTACGTGCTACTACAGAAAATTCACAGTTCGATCTAAGATTGTTATCGAAAAAAAAAGGTGCTGGACTATTTCTCCTGTTTCAGTTCTTTAGGAAGTGATATAAGCACAGAAGTACGCAAAGACATAGAAAAGAAAACCAATTTCCAAAGCATATGTGGAACTTTAAACAAAGTTTTGAAAATATTGTTAGAAAAGCCACAATGGCAGTACTTGTGATACTTTATGACAGCGAATCCTGGATTGAGAGAAAGTGAGATAAAAACAACATACAGACCACATAAATGAGATTTTTAAGAACTGTTCATCGTTACTCGAGGAGGGACCACATAAAATTTTATGACGTCCGAGCCGAATTGGTAATTTATATTTTAAATGAAAAAAAATGGCTCTGAGCACTATGGGACTCAACTGCTGAGGTCATTAGTCCCCTAGAACTTAGAACTAGTTAAACCTAACTAACCTAAGGACATCACAAACATCCATGCCCGAGGCAGGATTCGAACCTGCGACCGTAGTATTTTAAATGAAGACATTGAAAAATACAGAGAAGAATGGAGTAATACTTCAAGCTGATGGATGAAGACAGTGGTTGTGAAAGATGGCCTCAGGAATATGAGATGTAGGATGGCCAAGAGAGAGATGGAGTTAATTGTATGAAGTCTCCTCAGACTTATTGCCTAAGCCTTGAAGTGCAGAGTTCAAAGAGAAGAAGGAAGAAGAAGAAGAAGAAATTTTTGTAAATCTGTACACATACAGCTACCAAGCTATCTGCTCCTAGAGTGCATGTTGTGTGCTGTAGCTAGCATATATTAAATTCTTAAACACCTTCCCCAGCAGATGACTGCTCTTTTTAAGATTATGCAGTTCAGTTGTTAGTGGCAAGTCATCTGTACAGATTTTCTGATTGTCCAATAAAACTTTAGGACCGGTTAGACTAGGACTGTTTATATTTGGAGTAAAAACGCTCGCACTCACCACTGTTTTATCACATAAACGAATCCACTCTGATGCTGATAATATTATTTGAATGCCGCAGTATCAAGAGTTTCCAAAAATCACAGATGCCTTAAATTCACGAGCTGACTTCATTGTGATACAGACAGGTTTACTCTGGCAAGTATTTCAATTGAATGTACTGGAAAACTGAAATGTCCTCGTGTTGTGGCGATGATCTCATCAGTGGACAGATGACTATGTCAACTGGAAATTCAGAAATGAGTGCACACACACACACACACACACACACACACACACACACACATACAATGACTGTCAGCAATACTTACACGATGCAGGTCCTCTGGTACCGTGTTAACTCTCTGATTGCTCAGTCCTAACTGGTAACGTTGTTTATTGCTGGTACAAAAAGGGCATCCGAGAAGAGTTGTGACAAACTTCAGAGGGTTGTAAAGGGTGTCTTGAGGAACAAATCGAAGTCATACATCGACGCCACAGAGAGTCGAAGTTACTAAAGGCAACGGAGCCTGCCTCTAGTCCACCCCTTCGGCAATAAACGTGACTTACTAACAGACAGTGGGCGCAATGTCTTGCAGTGTTGTTTGTCATACATTGGTCATGAGTGACTGCTATGACTGCCAGTGGAGAAGATGATTTACAAGCTGAATCTAAATCTGTATGTTCGTCAACCGCAAAGCTGGTATATTCTTTTATTATTTGCAAAGACTGGACCATTGCCTTGGGCTCATGGCATCTGGATATATCCACTGTGTGTGTGGAGTGACTTCAAGCCCTGCCTCTCTCTCTCTCTCTCTCTCTCTCTCTCTCTCTCTCTCTCCTCTTGAATGACTAGAAAATGAGAGGGCTGGTCGAGTGCATTATAACAAGCAAATCTCGTACAGCAACCCATGTCCAAATCCCTTATCATACGCTGTTAGGTGTCACCAAGAGGGTAGGCATGCAACATGGTGTCCAGCCGCCATGGTAGCTGGTCTACAAGGAAACAATTTGAATTTATTTTTGACATCACGGTAAAAGAGACGTCAAGATGAAATTCCACGACCTGTATCTGCAAACGCTGTAGTCAACATAGTTACAGATATTCCAAGTGGGACAGAACCTCAAGTTTCACACCTCTTGCTGGGATGTGAACACGTTGCCTTTGCCTGTTTGAAAGGAGTTGTATTGAGGGCAGCACTTGTGCATACTGTAAAGTTTTGTCCGCCACGCGTCAGTTTGTCATCAAACGGCGACACTCTTGTGCTTCCTACTGCTTGGAGTGGAAAGTAGATAGAATGCTATTCTTGGGAGGAAAGGACAGACATGCACTGTGCTTAAGGGGTGGCGGATGAAAATGCTCCTGCTGGTCAATGTTTAAATGTTTGGCGGCTTCCTAATCATCGATTGCTCGCCCCACGAACATTTGCTGCCATCCGTAGTTTCACATGAAGTACGTTTACCACTGGAATGTTTTCGTAATGGCACGTGCATTTCTGGCCTCGTGAATTCATTTTATGTTACAGGTCCAAATCCTCATGGACCCGGTCTGCAGCGCAGGGTACGTACACCAGGGCTTGAAGAGGAGACGATAGCATCACCGAAAAACGCTCGAAGGGTTTTGTTAGGATATGGGCGGAGCCGTTCCACAATTTGGCGTGTGTCGCATGAAGCTTATTTGCACTCCTAACGCCTTCAGAATCTTCACGCCCTTAACCTAACCGATTTTTCATGTAAAATTGAATTTCGCGAGTGGTCCTTTCAAATGTGTGCCATTCAACTCACCTTTCCAAACTGCGTACTTTTTATAGGTGAGGCATCTTTACACGGGAGGGTATGTTCAACAGCCATAATCAACACGTATCGGCACAGAAAAATCCCCACCCTGCCCTTGTTCGTGATCACCAAGATCGCTTCTTGTCAACAATTCGGCCGGCTTGGTAGGCGATAATTTGGTCAGTCCGTATATATTTGGCTGACGACTGAAATCAGACAAATAATTCATCTTATTACGAGAAACTCTGCCAGAGTTGTTGGAACATGTTCCACTCAACATGCGACAGTAAATGTGGCACCTGAGTACTTTGCATATGCAGTGCTAATTCATTTGATTGGAACTTTTGGTGAATACTGGATAGGGCACTCTGGGCCAGCGGCATGGCCTTCGCATTCCCCTAACTTGACACCCACAGATTTTTTGTTCCGATAGCACCTGAAATCTGTTGTCTATGAAACACCCATTGAGCCAGGATAAGTGCTGATAGCGCGCATTATGGCACATTCCGATGCAATTTTCACTTTTCTAGGAGCGCTTGCAAGAGTGTGACGGTCACTCCAGCAATATACGGTCGCGTGCCTTCGAGCAACAGGACATAATTTCGAGCGCTTCTTGTAACAGTTTCCAAATGAAGGTTATAAAACTTCACCCCAGATTGTAATTTACCTTGATGCCAGAAAAATATTGAAAACATTGCCCTGCAGACGTGCTACCACGACAGCTTGGATGACAAATTGTGTGCCTACTTCCTTGGCGGCATTCAAGGCATGAGTTGCTATGTGATATTTGCTTGTAATGACCCTCTACACTTGTAACCTTAGTCTCTACATTCATTTATATATATATAACATTCACATACATGTAACTCCAGGTACAAATGGCGCCACTTTGCTACATTTCTGGCATTAGAAATGAAGAAGGGGAGGTGGGTAAGATGATGAAATGTTCTTACACTAGAAATAGCTCCATAATGCATACTTCATTTCCATGTCAAAAATGACGGAGAAGGTGGAAACAGCTCCCACAACATCAGTGCAGTGCTGAACTCCACGCCATTGCATTAGCCTGAGTCAGGCACTGAATGACATCACAACCCTGCCGTCTTGGTGACTATTGTGGGGGCACTCAACAATATTGCAGGCTGCTATCCAATATGATTTGTTATTTCACTGGTGGAACATGCATTGGGTGCCAGCAGCACAGAGCCTAGTGTGCTTAGCTGGTGGAGACGCACTGTAGATATCCCTCACAACTGCTTAAACAATCAAATATCAACTTATTTGTTTACATAGACAAATGTTCCCATCCTGACTACTGCATCCAGTGATGATGGCAACAGATTACAGTATAACATTTATTTGAAAGTTCCATACGAGGTGTGGCTAGAAAAAAACCGGACTAGTACTGGTGAAACAATAAAACGAATGATAAGGCTGAAAGTCGCGTGGCCTGTCATGTGACTCTTGCTCCGCCTACTGCTCGAGTTTCATCTGCCTCCTGCACTCAGTCTGCCCATGGCGTCTGTTTTAAGTAGTTGACGTTTTGTCTGTGCGTCGGAAAATGTTGAGTGTACAGAAAGAACAGCGTGTTAACATCAAATTTTGTTTCAAACTAGGAAAATCTGCAAGTGAAACGTTTGTAGTGTTACAACAAGTGTACGGCCATGATTGTTTATCGCGAACACAAGTGTTTGAGTCGTTTAAACGATTTAATGATGGCCGCGAAGACACCAGTGATGACACTCGCACTGGCAGACCATTGTCAGCAAAAACTGATGCAAACATTGAAAAAATCGGTAAACTTGTTCGACAAGATCGCCGTTTAACAATCAGAGCAGTGTCTGAGTTAACAGGAGTTGACAAGGAAAGTGTTAGGCAGATTCTTCATGAAAGTTTCAACATGAACAAAGTGTGTTCAAAAATGGTTCCAAAGTGTCTCACAATTGAACAGAAGGAACGCCGAAGAATGATTTGTTCTGACATCCTGGAAAACATTGAAAGTGATCCCACCTTCTTACAAAATGTTATTACTTGCGATGAATCGTGGTTTTTTTACTTGCGATCCAGAAACTAAACGCCAATCGATGCATTGGAAAACTCCTGGTTCTCCACGACAAAAAAAAGCACGAATGTCAAAATCGAAATTCAAGGCAATGATGATTGTTTTTTTTTTGACGTCAAAGGGATTGTGCACATTGATTGGGTACCAGAGGGGCAAACAGTGAATCAGCATTACTACATTAGCGTCCTGGCTACCCTACGTGAGCGAGTACGGAGAAAACGGAACGATTTGTGGAGAAAAAACTCATGGATCCTTCACCAAGACAATGCCCCAGCTCACAGTGCGTTGTCAGTAAAGACGTTTTTGGCAAAACACAACATTCCCATCTTAGATCATCCACCCTACTCACCTGATTTGGCACCCTGTGACTTTTTTCTTTTCCCTAAAGTCAAGTCAGCTTCGAAAGGAACTAGATTTGAGACTGTTGAAGCAGTAAAAGAAAAAGCGACGGAAGTAATGTATGGACTTACCGAAAATGATCTGCAGCATTGCTATGAACAGTGGAAAATTCGTATGGAGCGGTGTAGAGACCGAGGAGGAGAGTACATTGAAGGAGATAACATGAAATTGTAAATAATTGTAAATAAATGTTTTTTCCAGCATCAGTCCGGTTTTTTTCTAGCCGCACCTCGTATGAGCATAGAACAAGCGAGCCTCTACTATTTCAAATTACACTACTTTTAATTTTCTGGTATTGTAAGCTGGGCGTGTTGTATTTCCCACCATTTTAAACGTAGTGCAAGTGGGCTAATTTCACAATGCTGGAATCTATACTTAGTAACTTAGTACATGTGGGCTAATTTCACAATGCTGGAATCTATACTTAGTAACTTAGTACATGTGACCTTCTAGCACTATCTTGGAATAAGACATCATAACTGTGTTGGTGGGGGGGGGGGGGGAGTTGTGATGGGGTAAACTGTATAAGTCACCACAAATCTGGCAACAATACAACCCGGTCCTGAATCAGCAATATCCCACAACTAAGGGTGTCTGAACTTCTATCTACACATCCATCCTGATTTGACGAACCCATTGGCAGCTCTTTGCAACAAAAGTCTTCAGCTGAAATAGGTAACAATTTTAATTCAAAATCTAAGCACTGACAGGAATCTAACTCATGACCAATGGAAAATTATTTTCCTTAACTGTATTTCAAATATCAGAGCGATCAGTGCCCAGTCAGACAATCTTTACAAATACTGAGATCTAATATTTCCCTGAATTCCAGATGTGAGGAGATGTAATGTTTGGTGTGAAAGAGAAAAGCAATTATTGCACTTGACGTTAAAACAGGTGCTGAACAGTTATTTTAGCGTCATGGTTCTTCGAAAATATATCCTAGTTTTAACTGCTACGCAATCTCAATTCACCCTAAATACTTACCATCAGTGTTGGAAGCGATTACTGCGACCAGGGTGAAAGTGGGAAATCCCTAATCTGGTAAACTGTACACTCAAGTAATGTTCGCTTAGACTGACTACAGGAGAATTAGAAATTGCAAACGCAGATCAGTGTACCATGGGTAACAAGTCAGCACACAGTCCTTCAAACCGGTTATAAACATTCCACTCTATCGATGTGCCTTAGTTTCCACTCATTCTTTGGTTATCAGATGCTTGTACATCCAGGCAGAGGCAAACAAAGTTACCTGTGTTAGATAAAGAGAGGAGGTCTACCACAGATTTATCGCACGGTAGCACTAAAAGTAAATGCCAAGGATGTGTGGTACCCTAAGGGCTATGTAAGATAAATGGCAATACCTTCTGTGTCAGTAATAAAGTGAATGTTTTTCCTGATGGATTCACAGACAGCAATTACGCCGTAATTCTGACTGTAAGATAGTTTCCATTAACTATTTTGGCACTCAAGATATCACCTATGAGTTTTAGTTTTCACGAACCACCTAACGAGATCCATATGTGTGTTCCGCATTCTGATGTTGGTCCTCAAATGCTTGTATAGTTTTACTTTCAGCATGGTTTTGATTTAATTGAATTTAACTTTAGCTTGTGGTTAACTATTTGGGAGTACAGAGACGAATGAAAGTAGGAGTGGATATCGGAAAGAATAAAATGCCCAGAAAGACCTTGGAAAATGGAAGTATTCTATGTACTTCTGTAAAATGTCACAAAGTAACTTTGAAGCGTTTTAATCACTTTGCGATCTCTTTATGAATCTGGTCCTTTATAAATTTTTCTGTACTTCTCGTTATTCTTAGAAAAATGGTTACATATAAATATCAGTATTGAGACTTATCTTTGTAAATTACAGCTAAACAGTTTTTAGTATTTTCATGACTATCCTCATTTATGACCGACGCACAAAAGAAGTGGACAATATACCTATGAGGTGCTGTAAAAGAACAGCTTATTAAGAAGTCTTTCAACGCTACCCGGCCGCTGTGACCGAGTGGCTCTAGGCGCTTCAGTTCGAAACCGCGCTGCTACTACGGTCGCAGATTCGAATCCTGCCTCGGGCATGGATGTGTGTGATGTCCTTAGGTTTAAGTAGTTCTAAGTCTAGGGGACTGATGACCTCAGATGTTAAATCCCATAGTGCTTAGAGCGATTTACAACGCTAAATATCTCACCCATTACACTGCCTACATCGTCATCGACCAGTTAGATCAGATTAGACACGAGTTGGATTTCCTTAAAACTAACGTCATCAGTAAAAGCAACCTAGTAACAGGGAACCAATATCCAACACACCATCACTCCACAAAAGAAACAACTAACACCTGATCATCACCTTATATTCTCTACAGGGGAAACTCAGGACGCCTTTGTTATAATGTAAGTAGCGGGCATGTCATCAGCACAGTTATTACCATAAAAGCATAAACGGAGTTCTGTATAGGTGGGGAATTAAAGATGTAACTCATTACTATTAACTTTTTCGCACATAGTCTTTTAAATGGATGAGTGGAGAAGGCGCCCCTTTTTCTGTCACACCTGTGGCATAATGAAGATCAAATTCGACTTGTAGACGGGATGGTGAGACATGACGCATGATTGAGTCGTGGCTCGGACGACAGCTGATCTTTCCCGGCTGTCGTAACTAAGGCCACACGCGAGGTACCAGCGTAGTGGGCGCTGACGCCCGCCAGAGGCCATGAATAATGCATGGGTCCTGCGGCCAATGGGGCCGTCTTCCTGGCGCGCCCTGGATGGGGAATGGGGTCGTCAGTGGCAGGCGAGGAAGCGGCACAGGCGCCCAGCCCTACCTGCCGGCCGAGCGCTCACCCATGGCGCGCACAGTGGCGCTTTCGTCACCACTGTTGCATCCGTTGCTAAGTAACGGTAGCTGCCAGCTCTTAATTACACTTCTTTCTCACTATCAGCATATTTCAGTACGTACTCAATGCTGGAAAAAATTGTATGTTGAAATTGTCTCTTCCACTTTCATTCAAATCATTCCTACGTCATAAAAACGTCAAAGCCCTTTATAATCACATACTCAGAAGAAATTTAATAGAATGTAACAAATTTTACGAATTAGCCTTCAGTGTTGGTTAACTGTTAAAACAGGTGTGGGCAGATACTTTGTGTTCGTGGGGGGGGGGGGGGGGGGGGGGGGGCGGGAGTGGGGTGAAAGGGAGCTGCCTGTATGTTATCGAAATAAATTTCTCGTGCATACTACTAGGCAATGTAGTCCAAGTAACCTAAAATAGAACGAACGTTTATTGCCGTACACATTTCTTTAACATATCTACCTCATTCTGTGTTATTTTCACCAGCATCACAGCTGTAGGGTCTAGTCGCAGGTGGTCCGAAAATAATGTTTCATTTGATGATGACCCAACAGTGTCTTGAAAACAATTAAGTGAATCAATAAATACAATTAAACTCAAAAAGCGACTGGTAGCATAACTTCGTCAAAAACATTGGCAGTTCGTTATCCACAACGTAAGCAATGAATTTATATGAATATAATTGTGGGCCACATCGTTCCCTTCGTGCTTGATGTTTCTCTGATGGCAGCGGCATCATGTAACTGGATAACTAGCCGTTCCACCGGGCTAGCCTCGTGCGAACTCACACTGCGTCCTGGACGGCAAATGTGCGTCATCTGGACTTGACGGAGTACTCCTGGGGCGTTATCGGCGGCCAACTCTGCGTCCATAAACTCCTACTCTGTAGTTAACGGGAATCGTATTACGTGTGTACAGACATCTGGTGCTACGTATATCTGGAGATAGCTGGTGTTTTGTACCCCCAACGTCGGACCAGCCATGCTATTAGGCTGGTGGTTGTGACATTGACCTAACCTACTGAGGGGCAATCGGTGGCCAAACTCAAAAATGCGGAAACTACGTCAAGTTGTATTCAGCGTTGCCTAGTAACTAGTAATATTCAAAGATAAGCTTATGTCGGAGAGACAATATATACACATTTTTATTTAAATTATGTTACATACATCTACAAATCTACAAAAAATCCGTATTTGTTTTATCACACGTGTTTCCCTCCTTACTTTAAAATATCATATAACGAAACCTATAGTCAAACATATTCACAATTATCGTTTACTCCTAAATCTAAAACTAGTTCTTTTCACTAGATACTGAGTTGTGATTGACTAACACTTCAGTTATAAATATGTTAGATTTCAGGTCACTGACGAATAAAACGAGACGCATATGTATTTATTTATACGTTTTCGCAGTAGTTAGAAAGACGGACTGAAAACAAGTTAGATAGTTATAAGGCAACTATTGTAGAGAATTTGTCGTGACGATTATCTACTGAGGATCTCTCCTTCTATATGTCACAAGAATGAAGAAAAATTCACAGAAGGTGATATGATACAGCTATGTAACGGTCGACGACAGTGTAGAATTCACTGAATAGCGAAAAACAGCACGCTCAAAGACGATGTATGAATATTTAATTATTTACGGTCGTATTTTCCATGACAGTGTAACATCCTTATCGACATATAAATATGTATTATTTATGGTTGTATTTTCCTCGATAGTGTAACATTCTTATCGCTGTATGTGTATTTATTATTTATGGTTGTATTTTCCACACGTGTGTTGGAAGTACAAGAAAAAAAATGAAGAAGAAGGCCAAATTACTTTCGCTTCACAAGGAACATGGAAATTAAATCATAGTAAGGATAAATGTACAGATTTATACACAATAACACTTTTACAAATAACTGAATCAGTGAATATTATTTCCAGAACAGAGTTATTATAACACAACGACCAAATGTGAACAAATATTTCATGTAAGAAAAATACTTCCATAAATGTATCCAAGGTGAGGTATGGAAAGAATGCGTACATAAATATACTTCTAAATTAGAATGGTTGATTGCGTAGTTGCCTACTTCCTTGCATCCTTGCATCCGCAAGGACATCAGTTATTTCCTTCTGCTGACTCTTTTGGCCTTCAAAATTCGATTATTATGACGATGAATCTAAGTTACAACCATCCTGTCCCAACGTAATGTTTAGAAAACAGTTCACAAAACACTCTCGCTGCCTTAACTTGCTAAAGTGAAAGGACAAGCTTGTGACTGCTAGAAGCCGCCCTATTTGTTGGCCATTCGATCGTTAACACGAATAGTCGCCGTCACATGTACTTCCTCTTGTATCCATGACACGCGTAATAGTGAAGTCTACCTGTAACCTCTTACGTGTGTATTTTTTCTTCGTGCGTCTCTACCTCAGTGGGTATTTTTCCCTATGGCTGGTTGGCGCAGCTGCTCCACAAGCGTTGCTCACTCATAAAAATACTGATTTTTATTTCAGGACCAGAACTGAGGTGCATGAAATGTACTCACAATTATGAACATAAACAGTCATCAGCTTTATAATGGAATGACGACAATGAAAAATTGAGCAGTTCCGGGAGCTGTCGCCTTAGTGTTTGGCTATTCAAGCACCACTCGCGGTCCGGCACAAAGCATGTCCGAAGGAACGTTGCATCATAATTCCGAATAACGCAGGTACTTCTGTATCGTACAAAACTGAGGTGGCTACAGCGTATTGAAGAGGAGAACGAAATTTATTTTCACACAATTGAAACTCTGTTCTTATACTATATATATTTTTAACTTTTTTGTAAAATATTTTGAAACGCGGAGCTACATATACAGGAATTTCCTGTTCTCCACACCAGTAAGACTACTCTCTCTGAGACGCTTTGTCCTGGATACTCCTCACCCCGTTGTTGATCTCTTCTTCGTTATGCTTGGAAAAATTTCTGGAAAATTCCTAGCTGTAAGGGCAGTCACTTGTGGTGTTCTAGGGAGACGATCTCTGTTCTCGAGATGGTACAGTCAACAGTCCCGCGGAACTATTCGTGAATTCTAATATGGATTTTTCCGTCGCCATGGTTTTTTTACTAAACGAGGGCACTGAAACTTGCAACGTCCAAAAACGGCAAAACACTTCTGTTATATACACTGAAGACCCAAAGAGTCTGGTACGCGTGCCTAATATCGTGTAGGGCCCCCTGTGAGCACGCATAAGTGCCGCAACGTGATGTGGCATGGACTCGACTATTGTCTGAAGTAGTGTTGGAGGGAACTGACACCATGGATTCTGCAAGGCGTCCATAAATCCGTAAGTGTACTGGGGGGTAGATCTCTTCTGAACAACACGTTGCAAGGCATCCCAGATATGCTCAATATCGTTCAAGTCTGGGGATTTGGTGACCAGCGGAAGTGTTTAAACTCAGAAAAGTGTTCCTGAAGCCACCCTCTAGCAATTATGGACGTGTAGGTTGTCGCATTGTCCTGCTGGAATAGTCCAAGGCCGTCGAAATGCACAATGAACATGGAGGGATGCAGGTGATCAGGCAGGATGCTTACGAACGTGTCACCAGTCAGAGTCGTAACTGGGCGTATGAGGGGTCCCATATCACTCAAACTGCACACGCCCCACACCGTTACAAAACCTCCACCAGATTGAACAGTTCCCTGTTTGACAAGCAGGGCCCGTGGATTCGTTAGGCTGTCTCCATATCCGTACATGTCCATCCGCTCGATATAATTTGGAACGAGACTCTTCCAACCAGGCAGCATATTTCCAGTCTTCAGCCGGCCGCAGTGGCCGAGCGGTTCTAGGCGCTCAGTCCGGAACCGCGCGACTGCTACGGTCGCAGGTTCGAATCCTGCCTAGGGCATGGATGTGTGTGATGTCCTTTGGTTAGTTAGGTTTAAGTAGTTCTAAGTTCTAGGGGACTGATGACCACAGATGTTAAGTCCCATAGTACTCAGAGCCATTTGAACCATTTTTTTCCAGTCTTCAACAGTCCAATGTCGGTTTAGTTGGGACCAGGCGAGGTGTCAAGCTTTGTGCCGTGCATTCAATGGAGCAGTCATCAGGGATACCTGATTAGATCTTCGGCTCCGAATGTCCATATTGATGATGTTTCGTTGAATGGTTCCCACGCTGACACTTGTTGATGGGGCCAGCATTGAAATCTGCAGCAATTAGCGGAACGATTGCACATCTGTCACATTGAACGATTCTTGTCAGTCGTCTTTGGTTCCGTTCTTGCAGTATCTTTCTCCGGCCACAGAAATGTCGGAGATGTGATGTTTTGCCGGGTTTTTGATATTTACGGTCCACTCGTGAAACTGACGTACGGGAAAATCACCACTTCATCACTACCTCGGAGAAACTGTGTCCTATTGCCCGTGCGCTGACTATAACACTACGTTAAAACTCATTTAAATCGTGTTGTAATCAGTGGCAACAGTTGCCTTTTCACGATGTCATTCATTTTATTTACTTCTTTAAATGTGTCGTCAGTGAACTTGCGGTCCATCACAACTTCATTCTTATCCTTCCACCTCATCAACATCTGCTTGTTTCTGTGCGCCGTTGCGCATTCATCCTACTTCAGTTTTCCATTTTACATGAAATAGGTAAACTCCTCTCTGTTCTCCTAAAGTGTAGCGACAACATCGGTGTTCATGGCCGTTTAAGTCCTCTACCAAATCTAAACTAGTGCAGCAGCTGTCGAGATAAATGTAGTAGCTCATTCCGAGAAAATCACCACCAAGCTCCAAAGCAATTGGAGAATTTAATTTCTCTTTATGGCAGATTGTCAGTATAACGAGTGAAAAACTTTATATTTGAACTGCAATATATTATCTTGATTGACGCCGAGTACCGGCTAATGGAGGAAGCGTTAACTAATTACATTCACTGCTCACTGAGAAAGCAGGCAGTGAGCGCATATATCCGTCAAGCCCTCGTAAAGGGCTAGTGTCTTGTGGTTGTTTTCGACTTTGCTGCTCACAACCCGTCGATAGTGTGTAAAAACCCTTCAACGTCCAGAAGAAAAGTGTTACGAAGATGACGCAGTGGCTGGTCGTTAGATGAAGCTTCACAGCAGTACGTAATGCGGGCTGCCTTGCTCCAAGATCCTAGGAGACGGATGCGCTAATGTCGGTGAGGCTGTCGTTTTTGAGCTCTACTCTTATAAGCAGTTTATTACGTCGCGTTATCTCTTCAAGACACAAGCCCTGTGGAAAACTCGAAATTGGAAAGCCGTTTCCCTCTAGTCCAAAGCGTGGTTAGCATCGTTTCTAATCGTCTCATCGCCGACGGTAGTCTGAGCCCAATTTTCCTTTAATATTGGTGTCGTGTAATACAAAAAATTCGGTTTGAAATGCAGTGTTCGGTAACGGACTTTTAGGTTGCAAACGTTTGACGATGTTTGCGCTCTATATGAATGAGCGTGAGAAGCTACGCTGAAAGGGACATTTATCCCGCTTGTTTCTTGTTGACACAGATTATATTTAAGCAAAAACGAAACACAGGCTCATATTAGTTGACACTCAACTTTCCGCGTGGATCCCCTAACGCATTTTGCAGTAACGCTTAACGCTATTTGTCATGGGTAACTAACGCTCGTCGTCTTAGACGTCGGTTTGTTGTCGACGAATCGGTCCATTAACCATCTTTCTAATATCCCTCTCTTCTCTGGCATGAGATTTCTCTCTCCCTTACGTTCATTTCCTACATTACCTAAACATCCTCGCCTTTAAAGTTCTTCTATGCTACCTCCTTTCGTAATGATACCAGTGTCTTCATCGTTATATTTCTCGCAGTCTATGTCTCATCCCCAAGGTTTTTGAACTCCAGAGGAATATTTCCACAAACATATTCCCAAGTGATACCACAATAATCCTTTTATAAGGGCAAGCAGAATTGATATGAAGGGAAACAGATGTTGGAAAGTTATGTCTAATGATTTATTACAGCAACAAAGTTGACGCGCCACACTGCGGCTAATCCGGAAATAATGAAGAATCTCGATAAAGACCGAAATCCTAAATCGGTAATCGACTTGATTAAGCTCCACCTGTGACTAAATGAATAATCTTTTCTAGAATAATGTTTTTTGACGAAAACATTCCACTTCTAACACCTACCTTGCTTCGTAGAGAATATAATTATTTCTCTTGTTCCATAGCACTCGACAAGTTTTCATCTTCATTTGGAATTTTACTTTTCGTTACACTTCATTAGTCTTCTGTTCCCTTCGTTGAATCCTAACTGTAGTACTGTCGAGCCCATTCATTAGTTACAGTAATTTATCTTTGCTTTCTGCTAGAATAAAGATGTAATAGGTGAACCTCTGCATTCATAACTGCTGGTCAAGCTGTTTTACCAAATATGTAATGGTATGTACAATCGAAATGGCTCGTTCCGCATGGAAGATTTCGGTGTTATAAATTCCATATGGATTACTATTTCAAGATTTCTGCGTAGGTAAGCAAAGTAAATTTCCATGTTGTTGCCCCTTAAGGGCCAATGGGGCCCGATTGACAACCGTGTCTTCCTTTGCCAGTGAGTCATCAGGTGCGGTATCGACGGACCTGTGGTAGCACAGGGCTCTCTCAGAAGAATTCTATTTACTTGAGTTTAATTATATAGCCTGTAAGTCCTCGAGAAAGGTCCATTACCGTGGTGTGATTAATATTCGTATTGTTACTATAGCAGAAGGGAATTAAACACTAAATGAAATAGTAAACGCTGCAGATGAGCGTTACTATTTGTGGAGCAAAATATCTGAAGATGACTGAAGTAGTGAAGATATAAAACGTAAATTGGCAGTAACAAGAACAGCGTTTCTAAAATAAATAATTTAACGTGCCGTAGTAGATTCCCCTTACGTAGAATTTTCAGAAAGTATATGGCTCTTATGTTGCAGACAAATGTGGACCACAAACAGTAGAGAAAAGAAGGGAATATATGGTTATACAGTATAGTGATACAGAATAATTGTGAAGCTTAGATTCGTACGTCCAATAACTAATTGAGAGGTACTGAATCGAATCAGGGAAAAAATAAATGTGTGGCACTGTGTGACTAAAAGAAGATATCGGTTAATTGGACGGAACCTGAAGCATCAGTTAATTATTTGGTTGGTAACAGAGAAAAGCTTGATGAAGCGTCGTTATCAGGGAACCTAGGAGAGGGGAGGGGGAACGAAATCGGATTTAGAGATCAGAGCTTCACTGCAGTGAGCATCCTCAAGTAGATGTAGGGTGCAGTAGTTACGAAGAGAAGCAGACTCTCGTACACAGAGCTGCATAGAAATGATCATCAATTTCAGAACCACAACAATACAGTAACTTATCAGTAGCCTCTTGAAGCAAAATGAAGCACGGCACGTATACAACCAGACTGGGAACTTTAAAACGAGAAACGAACAGTCGGAAACGTCAGCTCCAGTGCTATGGCGAATACAGGACACATTGGATGAAAAAATCCTTTGTGACAATGTTCCTTGTACAGCTGTAATCAGTTCAGCATTCGACTCTTTCTGTCATTTATACGTCGTCTATAGATACCGTCAAATGGAGCAGACCTGTTGCTGGAGAGACTTACTAAGGATTTAATGAAGCCTTATTTGTTTTAGCAGTTTAACCAGATAACAATTTCCAGGCAGTGTAAGGAACTCCGTCAATCTAATTTCATATTAAGAAGAGTCTTTGTACAGCTTACGTATCAATATGCACTGTTATTCTGGAGTTATCCACGAGTGTGCATTTATTCTTCCGTGTTGCTCTAAAACCTGCATCACATCTCGCTATAGTGGCGCCGCTGTAAGGAGACCCCTGAGAGTGGCAGCGTCCTGAGCGGGCTGCTTCCTAATTGCAACCAATCACGGTACGCAATTTAGTGAAGCTCTCTGGAGCTCTATAGACGGCTGTTGGTTTCGTCTGGAACCGTTCCCACATCGTAGTTGTTAGCTGGCAGCCGTGTTGCCAGCTGTCAGGGATCAACTTACGCCGACTCAAGTATAGAAAGCTCCCACCAATGGTAGCATTCATAGATATATTGGTTTGGAACCCTCCATCACATGCCTACTTTTCACACATCAGATTGGAGACACCACGTTTCACCAAAAGGTTTCACGCACTTAAAGTGTTATGCGTTTTGATAGCGCTTACAAGGTTGCTCTAACTACTACTAGGAATATAAATGAGTTCTCAAAACATTGACTCAAAATAATTTGTATGTGGTTCACAACAAAACATCTGAGAACACCAGGTAAATATTATATACCCTTAGGGAATATCTCACTAATAACGTGAAGTACTGCCTCTAGCTTTGATAATGGTTTCAATGCAACGTGGCGAGGAAGAGATTAGACATGTTTCTTCAGGTATTTCATATTTAGTCGAAGCTGCTCATTGATTACTGGATCCCGTAGAAAGTGTGGGGACTATGATTGCTACATTACACTGTCTGTTTCAAATAGTTCTAGACATTAGAAATGTTTATTCGGCTACCAAGATTGATCTGCATTCACTAAAAACAGCAACGGTTGTCACCTTTGAAACCGATTGTCATTCCCAATGAGCGATACTCTTCTCCGGGCCTTGTCGGTTAAAATCTTTCAACGAGCACTGGTCTTACGCAACGCTACATGACTGCAAGTGGTACACTACTTCTTGCAGACACATTGGGTAGTCTACATTGGCACACCAAGAAATCTTGCAAATTCATTCACTCTCTGTTCAAACATTTTTAGTCCTTTCCACCACTTTGCTACGTATTCACGTCGACTCTTGTTACTACGCTGATTTCATACAACCTATTGGAAGGCACACAGCCGGCCGGAGTGACCGAGCGGTTCTAGGCCCTACAGTCTGGAATCGGATGACCGCTACGGGCGCAGGTTCGAATCCTGCCTCGGGCATGGATGTGTGTGATGTCCTTAGTTTAGTTAGGTTTAAGTAATTCTAAGTTATAGGGGACTGATGACCTCAGAAGTTAAGTCCCATAGTGCTCGGAGCCATTTGAACCATATGAAGACACACGCACTACCTCATCAAAGTGTATTACGTCTTGGCGGAACGTCACATGAGAGCCTGTTACCAGTTCGAGAGCAGTCAGTTTGCTTTTTAAGGGTGTGACAAACACCTTGACCCTTAGGATTATTGAGCCATTACTTCAACGGCTACAGCTACCCATTCCATATAGATCTCGCTGCTAGCGCTGGGAACAACGAGGAGCTTCACTGATCAATGGTTGAGCAAGGAGTGCACGCCAAGCGGAGTGAGCAGCCAAGAGAAAGCCAACAAGGGAGCAACATAGCAGAGCGAGAACATGGACAGTATCACGTGCCTGCAATAGGATACTGGCTGACATCTCTCGCTCTCGAGCGCTCTCTCTGTCAATCTATCATCTATCTACACTCCTGGAAATTGAAATAAGAACACCGTGAATTCATTGTCCCAGGAAGGAGAAACTTTATTGACACATTCCTGGGGTCAGATACATCACATGATCACACTGACAGAACCACAGGCACATAGACACAGGCAACAGAGCATGCACAATGTCGGCACTAGTATAGTGTATATCCACCTTTCGCAGCAATGCAGGCTGCTATTCTCCCATGGAGACGATCGTAGAGATGCTGGATGTAGTCCTGTGGAACGGCTTACCATGCCATTTCCACCTGGCGCCCCAGTAGGACCAGCGTTCGTGCTGGACGTGCAGACCGCGTGAGACTACGCTTCATCCAGTCCCAAACATGCTCAATGGGGGACAGATCCGGAGATCTTGCTGGCCAGGGTAGTTGACATACACCTTCCAGAGCACGTTGGGTGGCACGGGATACATGCGGACGTGCATTGTCCTGTTGGAACAGCAAGTTCCCTTGCCGGTCTAGGAATGGTAGAATGATGGGTTCGATGACGGTTTGGATGTACCGTGCACTATTCAGTGTACCCTCGACGATCACCAGTGGTGTACGGCCAGTGTAGGAGATCGCTCCCCACACCATGATGCCGGGTGTTGGCCCTGTGTGCCTCGGTCGTATGCAGTCCTGATTGTGGCGCTCACCTGCACGGCGCCAAACACGCATACGACCATCATTGGCACCAAGGCAGAAGCGACTCTCATCGCTGAAGACGACACGTCTCCATTCGTCCCTCCATTCACGCCTGTCGCGACAACACTGGAGGCGGGCTGCACGATGTTGGGGCGTGAGCGGAAGACGGCCTAACGGTGTGCGGGACCGTAGCCCAGCTTCATGGAGACGGTTGCGAATGGTCCTCGCCGATACCCCAGGAGGTACAGTGTCCCTAATTTGCTGGGAAGTGGCGGTGCGGTCCCCTACGGCACTGCGTAGGATCCTACGGTCTTGGCGCGCATCCGTGCGTCGCTGCGGTCCGGTCCCAGGTCGACGGGCACGTGCACCTTCCGCCGACCACTGGCGACAACATCGATGTACTGTGGAGACCTCACGCCCCCCGTGTTGAGCAATTCGGCGGTACGTCCACCCGGCCTCCCGCATGCCCACTATACGCCCTCGCTCAAAGTCTGTCAACTGCACATACGGTTCACGTCCACGCTGTCGCGGCATGCTACCAGTGTTAAAGACTGCGATGGAGCTCCGTATGCCACGGCAAACTGGCTGACACTGACGGCGGCGGTGCACAAATGCTGCGCAGCTAGCGCCATTCGACGGCCAACACCGCGGTTCCTGGTGTGTCCGCTGTGCCGTGCGTGTGATCATTGCTTGTACAGCCCTCTCGCAGTGTCCGGAGCAAGTATGGTGGGTCTGACACACCGGTGTCAATGTGTTATTTTTTCCATTTCCAGGAGTGTATATACGTATACCGTTTCACAGTGTACCGAGGGTGACAGACCGGTGTGAGCTAAGTCAGTCACTTGCAGTAAGGTTTCCAGTGGAAGTGACGGTTATGCGCTGGCTGGAGTTGTGGCGGGTTAAAGAGGACATAGCCACCACGAGAGGCAGACGTGAACTTTCTTGCAAATGAACGGCTATGCGGATGTCAAATATCGGTAAAGGCCATTTAAGATGTTTTCATTTTTGTTGTGGTGAGGCACCTGAGTGTGCTGAAGCAGTGTTTGAACGACGTTATTTTGCAGATATTTTGGTTCGGTCGCAAAGTTGAGCATTTTCACTGCGGTCGTGGACAGCGTTTCTTGTTCATTAATAGGGTAGTAGCTTCCGTCCTAGAATAGAAACTGTGGGGCTAGTGGTTCTAATAATTGCATTTGTGTATGGTATAAGTCGACCTAGTTCATAGTTTTACTGAATGTGGCTTGTAACTATTATGTCAAGGGTGCAGTTATTGTCACGAATTATCTGAGCTTAAATTTTGTCCTTTAATTCACGTTGTTTTTTTTTTTTTTTTAAAAAAAACAAGAGTACTGTATGTCAATATGTCTGAATAGCTGTGGTTTACGCCAAACCGTGCGCACGCGCGCATTCGCGCGCGCGTGTGTTTGTGTAAACTAATTTCTTAATTTCCAGGCGACATGGTCAAATGTCTACTAGAGAAGTCAGCACCACAATACCAGCACATTTTAGTTTACAATACTACATTCTTAGTACAAGTGTATAAGAACATAGGCGACTGGTTTATCGAGGCTTAACTTTTGTGTATTGAACCCATCTTAAATGGGTGGTAATAATGTCTTACTTCTCTCTGGTAACAGCAGCATTTTCCACATTGCATACAAATTCTCTCTACCATTTCATTCGCAGCAGACTGCGATTTCGGTCGACGGTCCTGAGGGGTATGGGTCCAACACTCTTGTAGTTTCCTTGTCGCCTCTTTGCTGGCTGCTCACTCCAGCTGAGTGTGTACTGTTCACTTCCCCATTCATCTGGGTTGGACAGCTGAAGCCCTTACAGTAGCGGCTGAATTATGAACATTGAGTATGATATTTAGATAAATGCAAGTGAGTCTTAGGTGCAGTACGGAAGACCACATTAGGATTTTCACCGCCTGAAACGGGTGTGTATTATTTTTAATTGTTATTTTCAAACAGAAACTTACAGTACGACATTTACTGAATAATGAGTAAGCTTATAAAGGTACTGAGAGAAGAGACATCTGTTGTAAAAGACATTATTAACCTGTATTGTAAAATGGACATTACTGTAGCATTCTGAAGCAATAAACAGTAGAAAATTAATTAATGATATGATGGATAAAGACTCCAGCAAAGAACATTTGTAAACGTGGATGTAAATAATTTTTTCCAGAGGACCTGAGGGGTATGGGTCCAACACTCTTGTTGCTTCCTTGTCGCCTCTTTGCTGGCTGCTCACTCCAGCTGAGTGTGTAGTGTTCACTTCCCCATTCGTCTGCGTTGGACAGCTGAAGCCCTTACAGTAACGGCTGAATTATGAACATTGAGTATGATATTTAGATAAATGCAAGTGAGTCTTAGGTGCAGTACGGAAGACCATATTAGGATTTTCACCGCCTGAAACGGGTGTGTATTATTTTTAATTGTTATTTTCCAACAGAAACTTACAAGACGACATTTACTGAATAATGAGTAAGCTTATATAGGTACTGAGAGAAGAGACATCTGTTGTAAAAGACATTATTAACCTGTAAATCAGACTAAGAGTAGCCGACCAGTTGCAAAGGATAAAGTAATCTTTACCTAGGTTTCAATAGATATAAATCTATCTTCTTCAGAAGACGGCAGAATTATAGCAACATGAAGTGATATGTCCTTATCGTTTAGGCAAACATCTGCATAGTTACATTAATTATATAAAATATAGCCCTGAAAACAGGGTTTGTCAGACAAATAAAATAGGTACATAGAAGTTGCAGAGCGCCTAAGCTTGTTATAATACTGCCGTCTTCTGAAGAAGATAGATTTATATCTATTGAAACCTAGGTAAAGATTACTTTATCCTTTGCAACTGGTCGGCTGCTCTTAGTCTGAGCCGGCCGAAGTGGCCGTGCGGTTAAAGGCGCTGCAGTCTGGAACCGCAAGACCGCTACGGTCGCAGGTTCGAATCCTGCCTCGGGCATGGATGTTTGTGATGTCCTTAGGTTAGTTAGGTTTAACTAGTTCTAAGTTCTAGGGGACTAATGACCTCAGCAGTTGAGTCCCATAGTGCTCAGAGCCATTTGAACCATTTCATTCTTAGTCTGATTTACGTGGAACCGTTGCTGTAGCGCAGCTATGTTTAAAGTACTTATTAACCTGTATTGTAAAATGGACGGTACTGTAGTATTCTGAAGCAATAAACAGTGGAAAATTAATTAATGATATGATGGATAAAGACTCCAGCAAAGAACATTTGTAAACATGGATGTAAATAATTTTTTCCAGAGGATTTTGTTCAGTATAAGAAAAAGGCAAGTTAAATATCGCCTGTTTTTATCTTACAATTATTATGCTGACAAGTGGTAAACGAATTGTATCACAAAGGATGCACACACAGATTTTTCTTTTGTCTACTTCCCATTCTCTGCTGTATTAGCGGTACGAACCTGCAAGGTGACAGATCTATAGTTCCATCTGTTAGCTGTTCACATAGCTGGTACAAATCCATACATTTTTAATTACAATTTAATTGTATACTTCCTCTTCTCTGCTGTATTGGCGGTACGTACATGGAAGATGACAAATCTATAGTATCATCTGTTAGTTTCTCACATAACTAGTAGAAATACGTACATTTTGTTTCTTGTAATTTTACACATTCAGCTTTTGTTTAATGTTTATACACTTGGAAGGATTTATCATGGAAATATTATAACGCAACGCCAGCATTGATATTGAAATTTTTTGTATAATACACTTATCTTGATACTCAATCGATCATTGCAGCACTTGTGACATAAATGTGTGTTGTGTCAAGAGTGCAGTGTGGAGAGAAGGTGGCTAATAAGGAATGTGAACCTATGTATCTGATGGTGACCTAAGCATTTCATTGACTGGGTGATATTGAGGATGATACTTGTGTATAACATACCAATACCGTTATTAGACAATGTGCTGCATGATTACGGTAGTGGGTTTTCTCATTGACGAAGTGGAGGCACTGGCCACATCTTTCTATGTGTCAGCTGCTACAGTGATATGCAGAAGAGCTACTGAACCTCACTGAGGCCCCATTCTGTTCTGTAAATTAACTACTCTGTACCTTCATACACAATAACATAACGGTGTAGTGTTTCAAACGAATATTAGCAGTGTTTTTTCTTCATGTGAAGTATTTTATTCTTAGCTAAATGCTGTTTCTCTGTCATGAATTATAGACACGAGTCATTATTGTCTGTAGTTGACGGTCTGAACAATCAGTCTAAAATCCATTCACCATAGCTGTTAGATTAAATGAAATACATTGCACTTTCCAACTTGTACGGTGAAATTAAGATACATTTTTGGCGTTAGATTGCATTTTCATAGACAGCATCCTTCCAGTTACTTCACTGAATGTAGCTAAAGTCTGGGAATATGAGTAGAGTGTGCTTGTGGTGACGTTAATGTGAAGTGGAACGTATTTAGTTATTTTTGGTTTTGCCTAATGTCTGATGTGTTGTGACACTGTAGCATTGTGACTGATTCGGCGTTGTGGAAAGAAGGAGAGGAGGATTAGCGTTTAACGTCCTGTCGACAACGAGGAAATCAGAGACGAAGCACAAGCCCAGGTTAGGGGTTAGGGTCGGTTAAGGAAGGAAGCATGCCGTTCCCTTTCAAACAAACCATCCCTACATTTAACTTAGAAAATCTCGGAAATCTCGGAAAACCTACATGTGCGTGGTCGGGTCGACATCACCATCCTCCCGAATGCGAGTCCATTGTGCTGATCAATGGGCCACCTCGCTTGGTAATAGGCGCTGTGAATCGACATTGAGGATCGGAGTTCCAGAAATCATTTTTGATTACGTAAATTACCTTCAAGTGATAAGTGATTTACAAAATTTGTTTGTATTTTTGTTACATGTCTTTGCATACAATATTTTGTAAGCGACAATTCTATACTGTTGTAATGCCTTGTTATAAGGCCGTGTATTAATGAAAGCAAGGCTCACAGACGGTACAAGTAATAATTTGATTGCATTCAATTATCAATCTTTTGGGTGACAAAGCGAATCAAACATAAGTCTTTGTGCTGCAGTTCGACACGCAAGTATTGGCAGTAGCTCGGGTTATTTCATTTTGAGGCATTTGATTACGCTAACGAAATAGTTCAACAAAACTTCAAAATCAGGTCGTGTAATATTTCGGAAGATGTTCCGCTACACAATTAAATAACGACAGTTCTCTATCAAATCATAACTCCTGACACGTACCGAAGTTTCCAGAATAAAATCTTCACACTGCAGCGGTGTGTGCGCTGATATGAAACGTACCGAAGTTTCCTGTAATCCACTGAGTGATCTGCCACTGTCACCTGCCCTATTTCGACTTAACAATTTCTTTCTAAATCACTTAATTGCATTTCGAAAATCTAAGCGACTATGAAAACGTAGAAGAATAAGCCATAAAAGTGGAATCGTAAAAAGATGAAATAAAGATTACAGAAAGAGAGTTAACTTAATCCAGATAAATAACTAAATACAAAATGTGTTCTTACGATCCGCTGTGCAATTACGCAGAAAAATAAAAGTTTGGGCATGTAATTGTGGCAGTATCATGATTGACAGAGTTGAATTGTCCATCAAAAAGTTTCAAGACAAGAAAAGATATTTAAGGAGAAACGCTTTCTGGCAGACAGTAATAAAGGCATACTAGAGAGCAAATATGTTGATTGTATTCTAGATAAATAATAACTGTATTACGGATTTTGCTGCTAATGGCAAGCAAGAGTATCCACACGACAACGTCTGTTACAATTGAAATTTGCAAGTGGACTATACGACTTTCCGAGTATCGTAGCCGGACACGTAACTCACGTTTGAGGTAATATTATATGGACTCTGTCTGAGAATATGGCACTTACATGAAACATCTGATGTACTTAGGTAATGTTATGTACTTAAGATTTTCGTGACAGTATTGTTCAATAACGGGAGCAGACTCAGAGCTGCATTCTACAGAAAACACTAGGAAAGCTGTTAATATACAACACTAGCATCCCTTCATTGGTTACTTGTGCCTTTATTGTATAAGAAATAAAACAAAAACACACAGTGCGAAGCATGTTGCCGTTAATTCGAAAACTGATGAAGTTCTGTGCTCAACTACGAAACTTACATGGGACAGAAATGAGCAGAAACTTGTAACACATAAACCGACTTCTGCTCGAATTATGTTCCTTGTATGCGGTCATCCGGCATCTGCGATCAAAAAAGGTGAGTAACCCAATCAACACTACATAGCAGCCTTACATCCAAAGGCATCCAATATCCAGGAATACACATTTTCAATAAATTGCCAGCAACCATTAAAAACTTGGTTTCAGATAAAGCACGGTTTAAACAGAGTTTGAAAGACTTTTTGACATGCAACTCACTCTACTCTTAGATGAATATCTTAACAGAGACTGTTGAGCCAGCGTAAGTAAAAATGTTTGCTAGATTTCAGTTTCGACAGCACTTGCTCACAACAGTCAACGTTTCATTCTGACAGCGTGTTAATTCTGTAAATATTAGCTGTTCCAGTTTACCGCATTGTATTCACCTATTTCGACAATCTCCTGACAAATGATCTGGGTAGTAAGTATTATTTTCAAATGTTTTACGTTTTTATGTTGTACACTACTGGTCATTAAAATTGTTACACCAATAAGAAATGCAGATGATAAACGGGTATTCATTGGACAAATATATTATACTAGAACTGACATGTGATTACATTTTCAAGCAGTTTGGGTGCATAGATCCTGAGAAATCAGTACCCAGAACAACCACCTCTGGCCGTAACAACGGCCTTGATACGCCTGGGCATTGAGTCAGAGCTTGGATGGCGTGTACCGGTACAGCTCCTCATGCAGCTTCAACACGATACGATAGTTATCAACAGTACTGACTGGCGTATTGCGACGAACCAGTTGCCGGGCCACCATTGACCAGACGTTTTCAATTGGTGAGAGATCTGGAGAATGTGCTGGCCAGGGCAGCAGTCGAACATTTTCTGTATCCAGAAAGGCCCGTACACGAGCTGCAACATGCGGTCGTGCATTATCCTGCTGAAAAGTAGGGTTTCGCAGGGGTCGAATGAAGGGTAGAGTACGGATCGTAACACATCTGAAATGTAACGTCCACTGTTCAAAGTGCCGTCAATGCGAACAAGAGGTGACCGAGACGTGTGACCAATTGCACCCCATACCATCACGCAGGGTGATACGCCAGTATGGATGGGGATGACGAATAGACACTTCCAATGTGCGTTCACCTTGATGTCGCCAAAAACGGATGCGACCATCATGATGCTGTAAACAGAACCTGGATTCATCGGAAGAAATGACGTTTTGCCATTCGTGCACCCAGGTTCATCGTTGAGCACACCATCGCAGGCGCTCCTGTCTGTGATACAGCGTCAAGGGTAACCGCAGCCTTGGTCTCCAAGCTGATAGTCCATGCTGCTGCAAACGTCGTCGAAGTGTTCGTGCAGATGGTTGTTGTCTTGCAAACGTCCCCATCTGTTGACTCTGGGATCGAGACGTGGCTGCACGATCCGTTACATCCATGCGGATAAAATGCCTGTCATCTCGACTGCTAGTGATACGAGGTCGTTGGGATCCAGCACGGAGTTCCGTATTACCCTCCTGAACCCACCGATTCCATATTGTGCTAACAGTAATTGGATCTCGACCAACGCGAGCAGCAATGTCGCAATACGATAAACCGCAATCGCGATAGTCTACAATCCGACCTTTATCAAAGTCGGAAACGTGATGGTACGCATTTCTCCTCCCTACACGAGGCATCACAACAACGTTTCACCGGGCAACGCCGGTCAACTGCTGTTTGTGTATGAGAAATCGGTTGGAAACTTTCCTCATGTCAGCACGTTGTAGGTGTCGCCGCCGGCGTCAACCTTGTGTGAATGCTCTGAAAAGCTAATCATTTGCATATCACAGCATCTTCTCCCTGTCGGTTAAATTTCAGGTCTGTAGCACGTCATCGTCGTGGTGTAGAAGTTTTAATGGCCAGTAGTGTACTTACTGACATGCTCAACACCTATCTGAATCATCTCATTTTTTTGGTCTATGGAACGAAAACTGAATCTAATCTCTAATTTAATCTAACAAGCACAAGTGTTACTTTCGTATTCAAAGAAAAATCACCATTTGTAGGGTAAGTATCGCAAACTGAAAAATTAGACATATTCTTGACATACTTCCTCACAAAACTATGATGAAATGAATGTGGGAAACACGAAATGCAATGTGTGGACCAAGATAAAACTTATGGTCGCAGATACTGTATTTAGTTCGTGGGATCTGGGTGACGGTTCTAAGCGACTGAGAGCTGCAGAGTTTTGCATTATCGACCTGCGCCTATAGCCAGCCAGGGCGGGCTAAAGATGTGGGCTTCCGCTGACGGCGAGGCGGCGGATATTGCTTCAGCTGTCCGATGCAGGAGGCGGCAGCGCTCGACATCTCTCGTGACGTCCGCAGCTGCCTCCAATTTACAAACAGTCGAGTTGAGGAATTTTCTTGTCTCTGACAGAGAGCGTCGAGATACTTGCAGCCACCATACCTTTATCAAATAATTCAAGCTGGACGGAATACTATCTGGGACTACTTTTTTATTAATTATTTCACGCAATCAGTGTGGCCTTAGAAGTACCAGTACCCCGTAAAGTAATACGCACGTATTGAGCTGGATTGCTTGTAACGGAAAATTTTATGAAAAATGAAGGGAGTATCAAAAAGATCAATATTTGAAAAGAAGTATAGAACATTGAAGTATGTTTTAACTTCCTCCGAGGTATGAAAAGTTTTTGGTTTCCAAATAAACATCTGATTTGAAAAGGGTATATCTTCCTGAAGCAACTTAGACATCTCATTATCATGGAAAATTCCTGGCCTTCAATGTACCAAGTTACGTGGTTCCCTTAATTGGGTGAGTGAACTAGTTAACTGCACACTACAGACACCTACTGGTAACCATGTTAACAAGAATTTGCCGCTGGTGGTAATGTAAGATTTTAGTTTAGACAATGAAAAATTAACAAAAGTTTCCTTCTTCAACGATATGTAAAAGAGTACGTGGTTTGGGGATAGGGAGAGAAACTTCTGACAACAACGTTAATGTATAAAATGGCAGGGAAGGGGGAAGAAGATTGTTAAATTTGCCTCGAGGCGGCAGTGTGCAGGAGGTCGAGCGGTCAGGTTTTGATAGTGGACATCCACGGCTGCCGTTAAGTGACAAAACAGGAAATTAAATACAGTCAAGAGGATATATTTCAATATACGGAGTACAAAGGGCGCGCCTAGGGCCAGAAGCAAGCAGGTTTAGGCCAGTCTAGGAGGTCGAACAATTAATTAAGATTGGCAACGGAATGGGAAGCGGTTGATATTAACTTACGTTGGTGACCGGTCGTGAAAAGCTGAACCAGAGGCTTTGCCTTCCCAAAACACGTCAGTTCCGCTCGAGGTCAGTACTATAAGAGAGAGAAGCAAGTGTGTTCTGCTCCACGGGACGCTCCGGCGTCCACACACGTGATCGGTATCCCGCGCACGCAATTGGCTAAAATCAATGGCGTGAATTCGCTAGCAGTTTCAGCACAGGGTTCAGGGCGTCTCCTGTCAGCAGCTTTAACTGGCCAGAACTGCCTTAGATCTGAAAGATAAGCGAACAGTGTCACTCAGACATGGCGTGAATTACTCTGGGAGAAAACTTGTAAATATTCCACTGGGACTTTGAAATAAATTTCTTAAACAATTTCCCTAAACATAGCTTGAATGGCTGCCTACTATACACATATTCAAAATACGCTCTAAACCCCCCCCCCCCCCCACACACACACACACACAAAACCGAGCGAGATGGCGCAGTGGTTAGCACACTGGACTCGCACTGGGGAGGACGATGGTTCAATCCCGCGTCCGGCCATCCTGATTTAGGTTCTCCGTGATTTCCCTAAATCGCTTCAAGCTAATACCGGGATGGTTCCCTTGAAAGGGCATGGCCGACTTCCATCCCCATCCTTCCCCAATCCGATGAGACTATTGACCTTGCAGTTTTGTCTCTTGCCCCCCAATCAACCCAACTGCTCAAAAAAAGGAAAGAAAAGCAAGAAACGTTGTACCATAGGAATTATCCGGGAGGGATGGACATTGGAAGACGTGATGTATCACATACAGACGAACTACTGATCACAATTTCAGAAAAATTGGATGTTTTCTCTGAGAGAAAAAGCTTCACAAATTGAATAAGCAATAGAGAATTGTTCCTCCTTCGGTCCTTATGGAAGCAGTTTGAGCCGTGGCTGGCTCATACTACGCGCTCGATTAAACCTTTGTTGCTACTCTGCGTTCCGTCTCCTGCGGTTATCGCGATTATTCTGTTATCCTCTCCTTCGCGGGTGACAGAAGCGGTGTGTATATATATTCGCACCTTGGACTATCTTTGACCTGGCGCTTATAGTTTCCAGCAGGGCGTGTGCAACCAGTCGGTCGGTTGGCGTGGAGCAGCGAGGAATTCTCCGCGGGACATTGTCTGGCTGGGACTGTTGGTGGTCTCTATGCAGTTTTGGAGTGTGTTGGACTGTTCCCATTGCTACGAGGTCCATGGCTCACCGACCCTGGACAAGAAAGTTAGGTTTTGATTTAACCTACCAGCAAGTCAAGACTGTTCACATTGTGTCGTTTGGAGTTCGTTGTCGGCTGTTGGGATATTCCCACAAGCAACAACTTGGGTTTCAAGTTGGAAAATTCTACCCACCCTCCGGTGGAGGTTCACTGTATTCGCTGTATTTGGTTATTTGAATTGAAGTGCACCAGGGGAATCTTCTGCTTTGTGTGCGTTAACGTTCCGGATACCTGCCCTGGCCATTACGTAAATTTTAGGCAGTCTAGTTTCCTCATCATGTTGTTGCTGTGCAGCATGGTGTGTAGTTTGACCGCTCCATGTATGATTAGTTGTGGGCACCAATTTCTTCTACGTTGTTCCATTGAACTCCCTGTTGTGCCCTGGTCTGGTGAAGTGGAAGTTATCTGGTCGGTGGGCCCGTTGACTGTTGATCGGTTGGGTTGTCGTCGGATCGTGAATGGTTGGCCTGACTGCCTGTCTCCCCCAAGCGAGCAGCAGTGTTTGAATTCCAGGCCGACCCTCCAACATCTGAGCGCCCTTGGGTGTGCTGCCTTTTCTTTATTTGTTCTTGTTGTATGGCTATTAGCCGATTTTCTTTTAATTAAGGTTCTTTGGCTGTTAAGGCACAACACTCTTTAGGCCTTCAGCCTAATTTAAAGAGCTGTTTCACGTAAGGCCTTAGGTATTTTAAAAAATTAATGTTATTGAGTTTTAAGTGTTACGCCTTCAGCCGATATGAATTTAACTTGTTAGCTGTTGAAGTGTCTGATCCCTTGGGCCTTCAACCTAACTGCAGAACTAAGATAGGGCTTTGCCTTTTAAATTTCTGTTTTGGTTGAGTTTCGCCTAATTAAGAACTTTTTTATGTAAGGCCTTTGCTTTTTTTAATTAATGTTGTTTAGCCTTAAGTGTTAGGCTTTCAGTCGATTTTGAATTCAAATTGTTTGCTCTGAAAATCTTGGATTCTTTGAGCCTTCATCTTAGATAAAGAACTGTCTTAAGATAAGGCTTGCCTTTTAAATTTATGATTATGCTTGCGTTTTAAGTCATTGGCCTTCAGCCGTTTTTAAATTAAAGGGGCTTTCAGTTGGTAAGTAATTAAGTCCCAAAAATTAAAGCTGTGTGTCTTAAAAATTTTTTGGGGGGGCTCTTGTAATGTTTGATCAAATAATAAAGTTGTACGTTCGAGTGTAACTGACAGCCTCTTATTTTGGTCCCTTTCCACAATTTAAATTGTCTGTCCTGTCCTGCCGGTATAGCAAGGAGTCGAACAGTTATTCGGCATGCCATTGATTGACAGAGTTGTTGGATGTCTAGGGTGATATTGTAACAAAGTATGTCCAACTGTATCTGTACATCGCCCAAATCCCGAGCTGCTTGGAGGGCTCTGTCCTAATGCTCCTAAGCCTTTCAATTGCCAGGCGATCTTTCTGGCCTAAGGAAGCATAGGGACAAGCAGCAGAAACCTTCGCCTCGTGCAGCCGTACATTATCCTGCTGAAAAGAATGTGCAGGATGGTTTCCCTTTGAGGGTAACAAAACGAGGCGTGGAATGTCGTCGACGTACCGCTGTGCTGTGAGAATGTGCTGGACACCTACCAAAGGGGCTCTGCTATGAAAATAAATGGTGCTCCGGACAATCACTTCCGATTGTCAGACTTTATGGCGGTTGGGACTCTTCGCTGGTCATCGCGGCACAGTTCGAAGAGGGTTTCTCAACGAAGACAATTTTATTTCAGACAGTGAGATTCCAGTTTGAAAGTGCCCGCCAGTACTGCCAGTGGGCTTGTTGTTATACAGAGGTCACTGGTAAACGGCGCAAGGGGCGCCGCTAGCTCATCTCCCTTTCTGTTAGCCGCACTGCAGTCATTGAAGCAACAGCGGCACGTCGAAGCGATGATTATGATGAATCCTGGGCTCTAAGTGTCTCTTAGAGAACTGCTCGGTCCTCCATTCCGTCGCGTCTCTAGATTGACTGTTTCCTTCTAAACGCTGCGTTCGGCCGTAGTTTATTCTTTGAAGGTAGTCGAATAGCAGTATCGCTCCTGTTCAAATGTCGACGATTCGCCGATTACTCCTGCAGGCTTGTTTGTGCCAAACTACACGTTTGCTCTCAAAAATGGATCAAATGGCTCTGACCATTATGGGACTTAACTTCTGAGGTCATGAGTCCCCTAGAACTTAGAACTACTTAAACCTAACTAACCTAAGGGCATCACACATGTCCATTACCGAGGCAGGGTTCGAAACTGTGACCGTAGCGGTGTCAGTCTCTGAGCAGTGAGCAGCCGCGCGCCTGGTGTGAACTCTAACTTTTTGCATAGTTAATGAGGTGGATTATCGAACTTGTAATTCGCCATGGATTGTGCATGATCGAACAGTGTAAAATGGATATGCGCTCGAGCGTAGCAGTAACTATAAATACGACCACTTTCGCCTTAGTTTGCTTTCTGAATAAACATTAGTCTAAGTAAATCGCAACTGTGTGGCCGACATCATTTAAGGGTCGTTAATTTAGTTCCCAATATTATTATTACCGTTGTCTATGTTATGTTAATTTTGCATTTCACAAACTTGCCATCAACCAGAAAATTTAAATAAAGGGTCACAAGTGTCTAATTTAGGGCGTGTAATGCGACACGTGCGGTTCAATGCCTAGACGAGTTTGAACCAAAACATTTCGACGAAGAGGAGCAGCATGTTAGCCCGAACGTCTTTGGGATGTTAGCTCACAGGGTGGTTGCATACAACGAGAAAATTTTGGGGCTGGCTAAGCGTATCACATTGTCACCTGTGGTAGCTAGCTTGTGAGTGGTCCACTTTTAAGATAAAGCATTGGATTCTGCTTCCCAGATACGTCTTCCAGTGAGTTCACGAAACCTTCATGATATTGTCACGTGTGAGGGATGAGATGAAGAAATGTGTCACAATTTCGATTCTCTCGAATGATAAATTGACGGTGGAGATCAGCACAGTGAACTACATTTTCGGCAAGTTTTCGAGGAGAGGAAGGTGGATGGAACATTGGCTCGGAGCACATACCAAAAGGAGAGAGACACACACACTTCTATCTGTACTCATCCAGCGCAGAGAACCGGTGTAACAAAAATCCTAGTACACAGGAGGTCTACACTCGCTCACACAGAGAATCTCATACAGAGACCCTGAAGGGGCGGATTCGACTAACGCTACGAGTAACACCCATTGCACTATCCTCTAGGACTGTGCAAGGACAGTAACAGAGCATTGTCACTGCACGTGTAGTATACACCTGGACCTTGCTAGGAAAAATAGAACACATATTCCGGAAACACCACATTAAGAAAGTCTTCCATCCACCTACACGAGGATTGCTGCGGTGTTTCAGTAACAGCCTTGTGCTTAGCACTGCGAGAGTGCAACGTAATTCTCAGCTAAAGCTTGAAATCGTACGTCGAACAGAAATTATATTCTGTCAAGAACGTCTACATCTACATGGATCCTCTGAAAATCACATTTAAGTGCCTGGCAGAAGGTTCATCGAACCGCCTTCACAATTCTCTGTTATTACGATCTCGTTTAGCGCGCGGAAAGAATGAACACCTATATATTTCCGTACGAGCTCTGATTTCCCTTATTTTATCGTGGTGATCGTTCCTCCCTATGTAGGTCGGTATCAACAAAATATTTTCGCATTCGAAGGAGAAAGTTGGTGATTGGAATTTCGTGAGAAGGTTTCGTCTAAACGAAAAACGCCTTTCTTTTAATGATGTCCAGCCCAAATCCTGTATCATTTCTGTGACACTCTCTCCCATATTTCGCGATAATTCAAAACGTGCTGCCTTTCTTTGAACTTTTTCGATGTACTCCATCACTTCTATCTGGTAAGGATCCCACACCGCGCAGCAGTATTCTAAAAGAGGACGGAAAATCGTAGTTTAGGCAGGCTCCTTAGTAGGTATGTTACATTTTCTAAGTGTCCTACCAATAAAGCGCAGTCTTTGGTTAGCCTTCCCCACAACATTTTCTATGTGTTCCTTCCAATTTAAGTATAATACCTAGGCATTTAGTTGAATTTACGGCTTTTAGATTAGACTGATTTATCGTGTAAGCGAAGTTTAACGAGTTCCTTTTAGCATTCATGTGGATGACCTGACACTTCTCGTTATTTGGGGTCAACTGCCACTTTTCGCACCGTTCAGATATCTTTTCTAAGTTGTTTGTGCAGCTTGTTTTGATCTTCTGATGATTTTATTAGTCGATAAACTACTAGTTAGCGAACGTAGAGAATGGCCTTTTGGAAATACAACGCACGAAATACGACTGTACAAGTCCTGGCGTCAGCCTCACACACGGAACAGATTTTGGAGATTGACGGAGTCGCTGCTACCGCCACCCGACGCATGTCATGGGGAACGAACCGTGTACGGTACACCAATACTGCAGCAGACGACACGCTGTCCCTGTTTTGGAAACGAGCAGGCAGCAGGAAACAAAGAGCTGATCACCAAAATATTGTGCCATTTGACTCCACCAGCAACCAGTGTAACACTGGATTACTGTGTCACATCACTGGTTCATACCTTCAGTGACATTTAACATAACACGCTGTCGATTATAGATAATAATACACCCTCCTCCACCGCCAACGAATTGAAAGAACATACATGTATCGTACTGGAAAGTAAGCATATTATATAACCTATTATATATAACTCTTTCCTGAAAACTTGTCTGTAAAATATACTGTGTGCTAATGAATAGCTAAATGTGGCATGTTCTCTACATTTCTCATTTTATACCGGTTGGCTTTTTCATTAAACTTCGATATCTATGTATTTGTAGATACGAGTATATGTGTATGACAGGATATCCGCCATGGAGCATTGCACCTGGTGTTTAGTAAAGTCTGCCTATCCATTAGTTGTTGTTGTGGTGTTGAGCCTGAATGCATCTCACCATACTAGTTTACAATACGCAAAGCTCTTAATCTCTGAATAATTATTGCAGCCTACATCTTTTTCAACCTGCTCACTGTATTCATTACAAGGGCTTCCTCTATAGTGTTTACCCCCCTCCCACACTTGCCTGTATTACCGAACTGACAGTTACATAATTTATTAGGATGGGTCTTATCAACCGATCCTTACTTCTAGTCAAGCTGTGCCATAAATTTCTTTTGTCCCGACTTCGATTCAGTGTCAACTCTCTTATTCGAACAACCACGTCATTCTCCTATGACACCATATTTCAGATACATCTATTCCAGTCTGATTTGCCTACTGCCCATATTTCACATCCATACAATGTATTTTTTTTCCTGTATTGAATTTCGATTCCCACCGAGGGGGGCGGGCTGGCAGCAGCTTAGTACGCTGCTCTTCAGCCTACAGATTTTGAGAACATATGAACATAAGAAACAATAAAAGCAGGCGATAAAACGGTGACTTAAATTGTAAAACGGCGGAAAATTGAGGAAAGTTAAAACATGAAACAAATGATGGGCGATGCTAATAAAATACACAGGAAGCAGACGGGTAAAATAGTAGACAGACAACTAAAAAACACGATGACAGTCTGGTTCCTGTTCACAAGATATAAAAATCACACCCAGCGACAGTATGATGTCCGTTTGCAACACTTCGGAAAAGATGCACAGCACTTAAAAATCACTGGAAACACTGCACTAAAAAGTTGGCATGAAGATGACACACCACAGCCAAGGGCAGTTTGGGGAAGGGGGGGGGGGGAATGTGGACAGATGACAGGGAAAAAGGGGGAGGATAGGGAAAACGAAGAGGGGAACCGACGGAGGAAGAGGACTCATGGGGGGGGGGGGGGGGGGGGAAGGGCAGACGCGAGAGGGAATGGGGAAAGGCAGTGGAGGGAAATCCAAAAGGACTCGGGGGAGAGAAGGTAGCCAGAGAGAGGGGGTAGGCAGGGAAAAAGCAGGATGGAAGGGAGGGGATAGGGATCTCAGGAAAAGGACAGAGGAAGGGAGGGGGAGGTGAGGATGAGAGTCGATAGGAGGGATAAATGGAGGGAGAGAGAGCATCATCTGGGAGGGGGAGTTGACAGAAGCCTTTTTTCCCGTTATTAAATTTCGATTCTCCAGAGGTGGGCGATCCATATAAGACTACATTCCAAATAAACGTATTCAGAACAGAGACTTCCTAACACTTACATTGATATTTCACTAGCAAGTACGCCAATGCTTCGCTATTGCTAAATACATTGTTGTAACAAAATGGTGGTACACCTGGAAACACAACGTCGATTTTGATCCGATGGTGGCATATGCCACCTCAACGATAGTAGTTGCCCCAATAATGGTTTTAGCGTTGTTTGCCAACAGATATCGAAGTAGCATAGCTACCAGAGCGCCGCCTGTGTCTACCCGTTAATAGGGAACGCTCACAGCCAGAATTCACTGTGATGTAAAAGTTTGAAACAAGCAGGCAACCATGTCACCACGACTCATCCATGCTTCCTACAGCCAACTGAGCGAGTTTGAAATGGGTCAAACTGTGTCATTGCTAGTAGCAGTTGGACGCACTGTGTCAGTTGCACGACGATGCTGGTATCAGTGGTCGTGTGAACATTCACACACCTGTAGACGTGGTTCTGGACGTCCACGCCGCCACGATCGTCGTATTGTGAGGGCAGCAGTGGCAAATCGTACAGCTACCACAACACAGGTAAGAGGGCTTCTGAGCCCAGACATGTCCACACGAACTATTGTGAACCAGTTATTTGCAGTGGGACTACGGTCACGCACACCTCTAGCCCGTCTTCCACTCACGCCACAGCTTCGAGGGTGCACATCATAGCCTCCTTCTGCCTCCTCTCTCCTGCCATCACCTTGCCTCCCCCTTTCTGCGTCCATGTAATCATTCCCCCCCTTTCATCATTTTCTTTTCCCTCTCTCCTTCCCTCTCTCAATGCCTATTTCCTCCACCCCTTCATCCCACACCTCCTTCCCCTTGTGGTGTTTCCAAAGTCTAATCAGGAAACATCGCGTTTCTTTACCGCTTGAGCGACGCCAGGTAAGAAATGTTAATATATATATATTTATTTATTTGTAGTATGTTAAGTGGAGACTTGTTATTTAAAAAGATTTTGTTTCTTTTCTTGCATGTCGAGCGTGGCAGCAAGATGATCCACTGGGGACTCTAGACGCGCCGGACGACGAGAGCTAACCACTATTGTATCGAGTCGACGGCCGGCAGCTGGAAGAACCGTTGAAACATCATGCTGACCCTTATTAATACATGTTTTATGCTTTTTTTATAAAAGGAAAAGGAGTTCAATGTTGAAAGTGGAAGGATAAAGTTTGTAATTGGATGTCTATTGGTTATCAACCGTTAAATAAACTTCGAGTTGGAAGTTGGAACAGTCAGTTGACTCTTTTGTTACGACATGCATCGTAAATATTACTTATGTGTGAGATCTGCAAGTTTTATTAAAATTCAGACTTCTTGAAGAGGTTCTTGCAGGGTTTTGTCGAGAGTGTGGACGATCTTCAATAGTTGACTGGTTTCATGTTTTATTGGTAAGAGGTCGACACGTATTGATATTTTGAAAATAATCGATACTGAGAAGTGTGCTAGGATTCTGTTTTTAATCTTTATCGGCGATTGTGGTCGGGAGGATCGGTTTTAAAGTGGAATATTTCGTTGAATGAGAACAGGATTGATTCTTTAGCGACATTAATTAATTATTTATGGAAAAATCAGGAGATTTTCAATTTATTCTGGCAAAGATATCAAGGAGTGTCAGACCGCACAACGAATATAAAGAAACTCTGTGACTATTTTTTTGTTTTGTTTTTACGATAAAACTTGTCTACAACAGGGGCTGGTGAATTTTGCTGCGTCTATCCTTATCTTTTAGGTTGAATCTGCTACAGGTCAATGTTTTGCTTTATGGATTTTTCAAGTAACTGGGAAAAGAACTTATAATTGGATCTGCGGCGGACCGTCGATATTGGATACACGGTTAGGCTGTTGTGAAGCCTGTTGGTTTGCATATTACCTTTGTTTCCCCTTCTGCAGACATCATTGCTGAGTTGCTGCAACAGGATCGGCGGTTCAGCGCACCCTCTTCCCTCTCTGACCTTGAGAATTGTTTACTTTTATTTCCAGTTATGATTCCTTAACAGTATTCTAATCATAATCCGATGAGACGTAGGTACAAATTTCATGTTTTCTGTTGAAACCGACTGTTAGGATGTAAAAAGCCGAACATTGCTATTTGTCGCCCATATGTTCATAAGAGTATCGTGGAAAAATGTGAATTAAATCGGTCTAGTACTTTTAAAGACCTTTGGTAACAACGTTAAACAACGTCTTCATTTTATACAGCAGTATACAGTGTAAATGTGAAGAAGTTCATTACTCAGAAATGCTTTTATTGCTGTTGACAATCTGCAAATTATATCTTTCCTACATTGGCCATGATATGTTATTCTTCTGCCCAAACCGTAAAATTCAAGTGCTTCTTTCAGTCTCTAATTTCCAGACCTGTTTCCCTCAGTATCGCCTTTTTTAATTCGATTTCATTGAAGTTGTTCGACTATATTGCTGCTCATTTATAATCTCTTTTAAAGACCTTATCCATTCACTTCAGCTGCCCTTCCTAGTCCTTTGCCGTATCTGACACACGATCACTGGGAAAACGTAAAATATTTCTTTCTGCTTCCTGTATTTTAATTCCGTCCCCAAACTCCTCGATGGTTTCCTTCGCACATTGTTCATTGCTTAGGCTGAACAAAATCTCTGATAGTACACAATCCTGTCTCACTACCTTCTTTGCGGTTTCCCTTTTATGCTCTTCAAGCGCATAACGGCATTGTGGTTTCTATACAACAAATACACACTAAATGACAAAGAGGTAAGCTTGTTACCTTATAAAGCAGGAACGTAGAGAAGGTGTAGTCGTTAAATGAATTAGCTAACGTACTACGCAACTGTTAAGCTATAGGCCTCAGTTCTATGTATTGGCGTTGGTGAAAGAGGTGTGACTAACAGATGTGTTTCACAAATCCGAAATACCTTTATTTAATTTTATTTTTATGAAAATGATAATGGCTGTCAGGTAGAAACAGGTCGTCCGCAAAAATAAAATGAAGTATAACGAAGATGGTGAATTCTAAGGTTTACTTAGATATCGAAATATCAACTTCTTCCTGCCCGCCTGGTTAGCCAAATGGTCTAACGCACTGCTTTCCGGAGCGGGAAGGAGCGCCTGGTCCCCAGCACGAATCCGCCCGGCGGACTTGTGACGAGGTCCAGTGAGCTGGCCAGTCTGTAGATGGTTTTTAGGCGGTTGTCCATCTGCCCCGGCGAATGCAGGTTGGTTCCCCTTATTCCGCCTCAGCTACACTATGTCGGAGATTCATGCGCAAACAAGTTCTCCACGTACGCGTACACTACCATTACTCTACCATGCAAACATAGGGGTTACACTCGTCTGGGGCAGTCCACCGGGGGCCGAACCGCACAACAACCCTAGGCTCGGTTTGTGGCGGCGGAGGGGTGAAGTCGACTGCGGTAGTCACCGTGGGATTGTGGACCACTGCGGCTGCGGCGGGTACGGAGCCTCTCCGTCGTTTCTACATCTCCGGTTAACACACAATACAATACAATACAACCTCTTTTTAAGATTAAAACAGTCTCATTCCAAACTCATTCCTTGTATAACTAATCAGGTATTTTGCTACCTAAACTACCGAGTACCATACCCTCCCCCTCCCCCCACCCTTTCTCAACCATGAACTATGGACCTTACCGTCGGTCATGTGGCCTGCATGCGTCAGCAATAGAGATAGCCGTATCGCAGGTGCATCCAAAACCGAAGCGTATCTTTTGAGAGAGCAGACGAATGTGAAGTGTGGCTGTAGCTTGCTGAAGTAGTTGCAGGAGTAACAGTTACATAATTGACTGATCTAGCCTTATAACGTCATCTGAAACGGTCTCACTGTGCTGGTACTGTGAACAGCTGAAAGCAAGAGGGAACTACTCCGTTATTTTCTCCGACGGAGCGCAGCTCTACTATATGGTTAAATGATGTTGACGTCGTCTAGGGTAAAATATTCAGTAGGTTAAATAGTCCCCCATTCGGATCTCGAGGCAGGGACTACGCAGGAGAATGTCGTCTTCAACGGAAACTAAACTAGTGTTATACAGATAGGAGGGAGGAATGTTAGGTGCCTTAATCGGGCCAGTAGGACAGAAAATTTAAAAAGTGAAAATGATAGGCTGAAGTTAGATATAGTTCACATTACGAAGTTCGGTGGCAGGAGGAGCACGACTTATGGTCAGGTGAATTCAGGGTTATAAACACGAAGTCAGATAGCAGTACTGCTCGAGTGGATTTAGTAATGTATAAGAAAGCTGGAATGCGGGTAAGCTATTATGAAAAGCATAGTGAACGCATTATCGTAGCCTAGATAGATACGAAGACCACGCCTACCACAGTAGTTCATGTCTGTATGCCAACCAGCTATACTGATGATGAAGCGATTGAAGAAATGTGTGGAATTCGATAGTAGGTAAAGGAATAGAAGGAAAAATAGCATGTGGATATGGACTGGGGGGAAGTAATGACAGAGGAAGCCGATTGGTAGAACTGTGCACAGTGCATACTTTAATCGTCGCTAACTGATTAAGAATTATCAACGAAGGCTGTATACGAGGAAGAGACCTGGAGAAACCAGACGGTTTCAGATTGGTCATGTAATGGTAAAACAGGGATTTCGGAACCAGATTTTAAATTGTAAGCCATTTCCGGGGGCAGATGTGGACTTTAACCCAATTTATTCCTTCTGAGCTTTAGATTAAAACTGAAGAAACCGCAAAAAGTTAAAAAATTCAGGAGATGAGGCCTGGATAAATTGGAAGAACCACCGGCTTTTGAGAGTTTCAGAGGGAGAATTGGTGAATGTTGGACAAAACAGGGGAAACGAATACATTTGAAAACGAAGGCTAGCTTGAGAGACGAAATAGTGATTGGATAAAATAGGTAAAACGACAACGTCTTGTAGAAATCCTTGCACAATACAAGAGATTTTCAATATAACTGATGAAAGGAGGACATATGAAAATCCAGCAAATGAAGCGCTCCAACGCTATTACAAACGTTTAAAAAATTAGATTGTCAAGAAGTGCAAAATCACTAAGCCGGAATGGCTAGAGGCAAAATTTAAGAATTTGGAAGCCTATTTTAGTACGGAACAGATAGATACTGCCTACATAAAAGTTAAAGACACCATTGGAGAAGAGATTCGGCTGTATGAATATCAAGAGCTTAGATGGAGAACCGGTCCTAAGCAAAGAAGAAAAGCTGAGAGGCAGAAGGTCTATGTAGAGGGTCTGTACAAGGGAGATGAACTGGAAGGCAATGGTATAGAAGGGGAAGAGGACGTAGAGAAGGATAAGATGGGAGATACGATACTGTGAGAAGAATTTGGCAGAGCTATGAAACATCTAGGTCGAAGTAAGGCCCCAGAAGTAGACGACATACCCTCAGAATTATTGATAGCTGTGGGAGGGCTAACCATGACAAAACTTTTCCACCTGGTGTGCAAGATGTACGAGAAAGGCGAAATGCCCATATATCACCTTAATAGGTCATGAATGCAAAATACTAACACGAATTCTTTACAGAAGAATGGTAAAATTAGTAGAACCGGACGTCAGGTATAATTAGTTTTGAGTCCGAGGAAATCAAAAACTACGCGGGGCAATATTGACCCTTTATCTTATCTTAGAAGATAGCCTAAGGAAAGGCAAACGTACGTTTATATAATTTGTAGACCTAGAGAAAGCTTTTGACAATGTTGACCGGATTACCCTCTTTCAAATCCTGAAGGTACCAGAGGTGACGAAAGTTATACGCGTGTAGGGGCAGGAAATGGAAGCAGTGGTCGAGAATGGAGTGAGAAAGGTTTGTAGCCTATCGCCAATGTTATTCAATCTCTGCGCAAAGCAAGTAACACACAAACATGTCAACGGCTGCAACAAGAAAGAAGAAAGCCTCAAGGTGAACGGATGCTTTATTCCCAAGCTGCAGCGAATGACTGTTGCAGCTAGCAAGACGAGAACTGCGCCGGAAATGACCACGGAAAAGCCCTAGGACGTTGGTGCGCCATTTACATGTAATCTACGCGTACAAGCTCGACTCCAAGTCACCATCAGCAATGAAGGGTGTAGCTTTGACAATTCCAGCCATTCGTGCTGGGAATCGTCAGAAAAATCATCAAACAAACGTCGGCCAAAGAACTCGAGACAGAAATCAACAGGCACTTCCTCACATTCAGGTTTACCAGCGACGCTGCAATTTTGTGACGAGAACTGCGCCGGTAATGCCCGCGGAAAAGTCCTTGGACGTTGATGCGACATTTACATGTAATCTACGGTTACAAGCTCGACTCCAAGCCACCATCAGCAATGAAGGGTGAAGCTTTGACAATTCCAGCCATCCGTGCTGGGAAACGTCAGAAAAATCATCAAACGTCGGCCGAAGAACTCGAGACAGAAATCAACAGGCACTTTCTCACATTCAGGTTTACCAGTGACGCTGCAATTTTTCAGGGACAACAAAGGACTTAGAAAGCAGTTGAATGGGATGGACAGTGTTTGGAAAGGAGAATAAAAGATGAACATCAACAAAAGCAAAACATTAATAATGGATTGTAGTTGAATTAAATCAACTGATGCTAAAGGATATACATTAGGAAACGATGTACTTGAAGGAGTAGATGAGCTTTGCTATTTGGGCAGGAAAGATAGCCAAAGTAGAGAGAATATAAAACGTAGACTGACTATATCATGAATGCATTTCTGCTGGAGAGAAATTTGTTAACGTCAAATGTAGGTTCAAGTGTTAGGAGGAGTTTTCTGAATGTTTTTGTCAGGAATGTAGCCATGTATGGAAGTGAAACAAAGACTATGTACAGGTGAGACTGAAGAAATAGAAGTTTTCGAAATGTGTGCTAAGAATGTAGGCAGATAATGCAATTAGTAAGGAGGTACTAAATGGAATTGATGAAAAAAGAAATTTGTTGAATAACTTGACCAAAAGAACGGATCGATTGATAGGACAACGATGGAGACCAAGAAATGAATACACTAAGTACATTCAGAAAGATGTAGGCCGCAGTAGTTCTTTCGAGATGAAGAGCCTCTCACCAGATAGAGTAGTATTGACAGTTGCATCAAGTCAGTCTTCTCAGTGAAACCACAACAAAAGCTGCCGAGTCACGCTCATAAGTTAGGTACTCAAACCACCTGCATTTGCGCGTCAAGCAGCTTCCATTCGTGTATTGGATGAATGAGCCTACACCGAAAATATTCTTTTATGAAGGCCTTTTATTTAATCGACAAACAGCAAATAAGCTTTTCTAGTTATGAAAGGTCACCTGCATTGACCTGCTTTGTACGCAAAGAGCGTCTGACAGGGTAAGAGGAGACCATGGACTTAATTAACTTCCATCTCACGCTGCTCAGAGCGGTAGCCTGGCTTTCTTTGTGCTTCGCGCGGATGAAGTGGTCGGCCATTGCAGTCCGGACGTCGTCAGACCCACGTCCCGGCCCTGGAGCGACACCGCAGCCCCAGAGCACGGAGCCGAGTTTCAGACCTTAGCGCACAAAGAGACTCCGCCCTCAAAAAAACTCGCCATCCTTCCCAGGTGGCACCACAGCTAACAGTTGATTCACTTGAAGGTGCGGCAATTTGAGTCACTGCTATGAGTCATGTTGTGGCGGTTTTTGCGTATCATCAACATGGACAATTGAAATGAATATGGATGATACGATACTCTATGGAATACTGCGGTTTGAATTCACTCTTTTTTACTAGTTGCATTGATTTGATTTTGTTAATGATACTGACAATATTATACACATGTATACTTCATAAAACAAAAGAAGAGAACTACATACATTAACAAAGAATGTGAAACAAATATTGTCTCTGTTTTACATAATTATCATCTTTTTAAGAAATAATTACATAATTGAATGAATATTATTGAGTTACGTAATTTTCCTCACGTTCATATTCCACTCGTAATATATATATATATATATATATATATATATATATATATATATATATATATATATATCGTGGATGTTATAATGTGATTCAAGTACCACTTATCTGTGGTATAGAAATACAACAACTGCAGGTGGTCACACCTAGGCCTGTGAGGCTAGGTCTCCAAGATGTGCGGAGTTAGAATGGTAAGTCAGAGAAGTATTAGCAAAATGTGCGGAGTTAGAATGGTAAGTCAGAGAAGTATTAGCAAAGTTGAAATATATGTATAACACCACACCCACTGCTGTTAAGAGATGTTTTAAAAGCGATGTGTCTGCAACCAGACGCAACATCGCTTTTACAGTATTCTACAGAAGCTAGTTCATAGATGTAGGGCACTGATGGGATCATGTGTACCTCTAGAGTCCATCCCCTCAGCGTTAGTTAAATCCTGAGGATGATGTAGTGAGTCACCGAAACTGATTGCAGTATAATAAAATAACATCAAAGCGACTGCTGCTGTTGTTTCACTGTATTACATAAGCGAATCGCCGAAGTCCCGCTGGCACTCCATCAGAATGATGGACATGCAAAAAGTAATATGGCAGCTACGTCTTCTTCCATGAATGTTTTACCTTTTATTTCGACCACACGTGTGTCTCTTAATTTAAAGCATCTTCAGTGGTCACTGCACCAAGTGTGGCTTTGTTTATAAATCAGTTTAATGAGATTTCAGCATTTAAAAAAAAAAATGGTTCAAATGGCTCTGAGTACTATGGGACTTAACTTCTATGGTCATCATTCCCCTAGAACCTAGAACTACTTAAACCTAACTAACCTAAGGACAGCACACAACACCTAGTCATCACGAGGCATAGAAAACCCCTGACACCGCTGGGAATCGATTCCGGGAACCTGGGCTTTCAGCATTTCAGCATGAAGAATATTATTGAAAAGAGAAAAATGAAACAGAGGGATGAAATGCTCACCACAAGTACTGCAGTACCAAATATTATACTGAAAACAGACCCTGTCCTATCCTTTTGTGTTATTCCGCTATGTTTATGTGTACCCTTGTGTGTCTGTATTCTTCCTGTCCCTTTGTGTGTTACCCAATAAGGTACATGTGGTAGAATTTTTTTCTCCTTCTAATACTAAGCTGCATTCACGATGATAAGGAATACTGTAATCCTCAAATCTAATCCTATTGTTATACAACATTATTTACTTTGGAAATTGTTCATATATTATTTATTCTATTTTCTTTTGATGCTTATGTGGCGAGTTATTGTTTCAAGGGGTTTTCTCATTTTCATTTATTTACATATGTCATAATTCCTGTAATACTCATGTATTTGCGTATTTTTATTTTTTTATAAGCCTGTATTACTACAACTGTTATTTGTATTACTATGTTCTTTACTGTAATGATTTTTATTGACATTTGTAATTGTATTCTTATGCTGTAAATTTGTAATTGTATAGACCCGAGTTCTCCAAGTTAGGTGCATATTAGGAATTCATTTTACTGCACACATTTGACTGTTGGTCATACTGTTTCAAAGATTATATAACTGAGTTAGTGCTTGCATGTGTGTTGATATTCCAGCAAGGGACTGGTTAACAGCATTGTTGGTTCTACAGATATTACAAAAAATTAGTGGGTGCACAAGTGGTGCTTCATGGAATTGCTACATTATCCTCAATATTCTGCAATTGTGATTATGCACAGTGGGTCTGCAGCTTTGGTGAACTATTAATGCCATAACCTCTACAAGGAATACTGTGGGGCTGCTCTGAGGTGACCTACCAATTCCACCAATATTCTTTAAGACTTCAACTGACAATGCTGCAGGTCTGCTCTGTTGTGGTCCATTACCAATCTTCTCAACTGTAATCTTCAGGTCAAAATTCAGCACTGTGTGTCAATGAGGAGGACAACACTACTGGTTCAAGACTGCATAGTTGTCCACTACTTACATGTGCACTGTTATAGAACTCGCCTCTGATGAATGATTAGGACTGTGTTTAGGGATTGAGGGGGGGGAGAGAAATTTTGCTCTATTGACCAACAGTATATTACTAATTGTGTGCATTTGATCTGTTTGATATTGTTAATATAAAAAATTTTAACAACTTAGTGTTGGCTACTGCCAAAACACTTTGTAAAATTTTATAGGGGAGCAGGGGGCTACGTAGGTAGCCTGTTTATATGTTGGCAGCACAATAGACTACAGTAATATCACTGACAGCGCTGTGCACCCTCTGTGAGAGACTCTGTGGCTGGAATGACTCACTGTTGGGAGTTAGCAGTGAGCCAGTGGACAGTCTGGACGTGTGTCCGTCATGGAGATTTTGGCAATAGATTGAAAAATTATGACTGATGTATCTGCTCACGTCTGGATAATGGAATTATTGTTGATTATATAACTTTAGGAAGTGGATGCCACATTAATAAGGTAAAATCTTCTAAATACAGTGTTTGCTCTGCAACAAAATCTTTCCTTAGCTATCACATGTCTACTAGTAGTTGCAGCCTATAGTAGTTAGAATCTTTTTATGTAACTGGCTGTATGCTTGCTGTATTTGCTGTAGTTCGCGTCATGAAGATTTTCTGTGAGGTAAGCGAGTCATGAAAAAGTATAGGTTATTTATAGGATTTCTTCTAATGCAGTGCCATTCATTTGTATAAATTATTTGCAGTCCCATGGCGTTGCACATGTATACTGTTGGTCACAAATGAATAGGATAAGTTTGAGGAAACGAATTATGAGGTAAGGAAAATGTGGAAGTATAAGCACTGGTTGAAAGTATAAACACAGACAGATAGGATTCTTTTTTGTGGGAACAAATGTTGAAGTAAGAGAGGTAAATCAAGTTTTGGTTGGAAATGAAGTAGTTTTGGCTAAAAGTTAATGAGGTATCAGCACGAAGGATATATCTGAAAAGAGAAAAGCGACATAGAGGTATAAAATGCTCACCACAAGTACTGCAGTACTAAATGTTACACGTGAAAACAAACCCTGTTCATTCCTTTTGATATTCCACTATGTTTATGTGTACACTTGTGTGTCTGTATTCTTCCTATTTCTGTGTGTTTACCTGAGAAGATAAACTTGGTAGAATCTTTATTCCTCTAATACTAAGTTGCATTCACTATGATGAGGAATACTGTTAACCTCAAATCTAATGGTTTTTGCACCATACTCCTTACTTTAAGAAGATAGTCAGACACTATTTTTTCTGTTATGCTTTCTTTTAATGCTCATATGTCAAGTTGATGTTTCTAAGGATACTCTCATTTTTAATGCATTTGCTTATGTCATAATTCCTGTAATACTCATTCATATGCTTATTTCTAATATTTTCTAAAGACTGTGTTGCTAAAAATGTTAATTGTATTATTATGTTCTTTACTATTATGATGTTTTCTTTATACTTGTAATTGTATTCTTATGCTGTAAATTTGCAACTGTATAGACGCCAGTTCTCTAAGCTGGATAAATAGTAGGGATTCATTTTACTGCACACATTTGCCTGTTGGTCATATTAAAAAAGAAAATCTCAGAGATTATTTATCTGTGTTAGTGCTTGCACATGTGTTGATAATTCAGCAAGGGACTGGTTAACAGCATTGCTGGTTCTAAAGATATTATAAAAAAATTAGTGAGTGCACAAGTGGTGGTTCATGCACTTGCTACATTGTCCTCAGACTCCTCAGTTGTGATTGTGCACCTACACAGTCGCAATGGATGGATGCTGGCCATCTCTACAAGGACTATAGTGGGTCTGCCCCTTTGGTGGCCCATCACTGTCATAATCTCTACAAGAAATACTGTGGGTCTACTCTGTGGGGACCTACTAATTCTACCAATATTCTTCAAGACTTCGACTTTGGGTCTGCTCTGTTACAGCCCATTGCCAGTCTTCCCAACTGCAATTTTCATATCAGGAGTCAGCACTGTGTTTCCATGTGGAGGACAACACTACTTGTTCGAGACTGCATGGTGGTCCACTACTTACTTTTGGATTTTCTTTTACTGCTCAGACTTTGTGCTTAAAAGTGTCACAGACTACTCATCTGAAGAATGATTGGGACTGTCTTTAGGGACTGTGAGGACAGTTTTTGCTTTATTGACTAACAATATATTACCAGTTGCGTGCATTCGATCTATTTGACATTATTAATATAAAAAACTTACAAATTAGTAGTGGCCACTGCCCAAAACACATTGTAAATTTTTTTGAGAGGAGCAGTGTGCCGATGTAAGTAGCCTGTTTATATGTTTGTATGTTAGCAGCGCTATAAACTGCATTAATATCACTGACATCGCTGTGCACCTTCGGTAATGCTCAGTTACACTAGCAAGTTATTGCAGCAATTTACTTGCGCGGAAGAACTTGCCGCGCGAGTTGCGAGTGTAAACATATCGCCAGATCGACTTGCGACCGTAGCAATTTATTGCGGAAGTGACTTGTTACACGTTTTCCGCTTCCAGTGTGAACACCACGCAAGAAGTATCTGCAAGTAACTTGAAACTTTTAGGATTTATTTCTATTTCCTGCAAGTAGGAAGCGCAAGTTAAAGTATGTCGTCTGCGTAACACTCATATTTAACAATTAACTTAATGTGGTGACTCAATTTTATGCAACCAACTTACGTATTATACGCAAACAAATTTCAGAAATGGAGGAGAAACGGCAATGGATGAAGAAGGATACAGAACATTTTACTAAAGCCCTGGAGAGCTATCCCGAAATATGGAACTTGCATAACCAGGACTTTAATGATAGAGTGAAGAAGATGAGCGCATTAAATGAAATCTCGTCGATATTCGACACATCTGTGAAAGCAGTACACAGAAAGCAGCATAACTTGAAGACACAACCCCTTTGCCACCTGCATCCACTAGCTTGTTGTTTTAGGAGTCTAGAAAAAGACGATGTGTAATTATTACATGTTCTATTTAATTAGCTTGTCACTTTTCATTTTATGAGCATTAGAGAAAAAAAAACATTTTTATAAACATATCATTCTGTAAAATGCAGTTTATTTCAATAAAAATTTAATATCATTGTTGTGTTTTCACATACCTTTAAATAAATTTCCCTTTTCAGGACGTCAAAAATGGCTCTACATACATCGGGTACGGTCACAGAAAACTTGCTGACGGGAATATGAAACAAGTACATTAGGGAACAAGTACATTAGGGACTTGTATGAGTCTCCTACAAAGAAAACATTTCAAAATTAAAACTTTTTTTGGTTGTATGTTTCACATAAATAAATGGAAAGGCCTATTTTATTCGTAGCTCACTTGTAGCTATAAATCGTAGAGTGACTAGCAAACGTTCCTTTGCTGAAATAGCAGTACGGAAGTTTGTGTCTCTTTTTGATATGACGGATGCTATTAACGTCAACAAACACTCCAAATCATTTAAGGACATTCTGCAAAAGTTTTAAAAAGCATCCATGCTGTCGATATCAAGTTCTTGCAAACGTTAATTACAGGCATCATTTTGCGATCTTCTCATTATCCACTCTTTAACCCAAATACTTCTCTTTTTCTTTCTCACGCTTTTCATTGCAATTACAAGAGCTACAGCGTATCTCACCCTCCTACTTGTCATTTTATACTTCGGCTGACACTCATAATGGTACTGAAAGCATATGTAAACAGTATCAGCAAGTTGTTGACGCAAGTTTCTTGCCAAAGAACTCGCGAAGAAATCTTGCTTGATTCTTGCGCTGCTGTGTAAACACAGCGGCAAGCGGCTCGCAATAACTTGCAGCAATAACTTCTGCAAGCGACTTGCTAGTGTAAGCCCAGCTTAAGAGACTGTGTGGCTGGAAGGACTCGCTGTTAAGAGGTAACAGTTGGCAGTGATGGAGGTTGGAAATATTTGCGTGAGCGGACGGTCTGGACGTATGTCCGTCACGGAGATTTAATGTCGGTTTGAAATGGATTGTAAAATCAAGGTTGATGTATTTGATAATTCTTGGATAATGGAATATTAACGATTATATAAGTTTTGGAACTGGATGTCACCCGGTTAAGGTAAAATCTGCTAAATATATTGCAACAAAATCTTTCCCTTGCTAATGACATGTATACTAGCAGGTAGAGCCTATAGTAATTAGGATCATTTTATTTAGCTGGATGTATGCTTGTTGTTTTTGCTGTTGTTCGTGTCATGATGCTTTTCTGTGAGGTAAGTCAGTCATGAAACAAGTGAATGTTATTTTTGAAATTTCTTCTAATTCAGGACCATTCTTTTGTGTGAATTATTTGCAGTCAGATTGCTTTGCGCTTGTATAATGTGGGTCATAAATGAATACGATAATACTGAGTTGTATGTGTCAGGAAAAATTCTATAGGTCAGTCTTGAAATGAAATGTTAATGATAAGTAAGGCATTCAGCAGCTTAAGTAAAAACATAGAAGTTTCACCTACTCAGTTATTTAAGTTTAAGTAAGAACTTTTTCACAAGTTTCTACACGTGTCAGCACCTGCTTTCTTTGGAACTGGAATTATTATCTTCTTGTTGAAGTCTGACGGTATGTCACCTGTCTCATACATCTTGCACAACAGATGGAAGTCTTTTGTTATGGTTGGTTCTCCAAAGCCCATCATTGTTAGCGAAGGAATGTCGTTTGCTCCCGGGCCATTATTTCGACTAGGGTCTTTCAGGTCTCACTCAAATTCATCTCACAGCATCATGTCTCCCATCTCATCTTCATTTTCGCCCTAATCTTCCTTGTACAGCCCCTCAATATACTCCTTTCACCTTTCAGCTTTCCCTTTTTTGCTTAAGACTGCTTTTGCATTTGAGCTGTTGACTTTCATGCTGCGGCTTCTCTTTTCTCCAAAAGCCTCTTCCATTTATATATACGAGGTGTGGCTAGAAAAAAACTGGACTAGTACTGGTGAAACAATAAAACGAATGCAACAAGGCTGAAAGTCGTGTGGCCTGTCACGTGACTCTCGCTCCGCCTACTGCTCGAGTTTCATCTGCCTCCTGCACTCAGTCTGCCCGTGGCGTCTGTTTTAAGTAGTTGACGTTTTGTCTGTGCGTCGGAAAATGTTGAGTGTACAGAAAGAACAGCGTGTTAACATCAAATTTTGTTTCAAACTAGGAAAATCTGCAAGTGAAACGTTTGTAATGTTACAGCAAGTGTACGGCGATGATTGTTTATCGCGAACACAAGTGTTTGAGTGGTTTAAACGATTTAAAGATGGCCGCGAAGACACCAGTGATGACACTCGCACTGGCAGACCATTGTCAGCAAAAACTGATGCAAACATTGAAAAAATCGGTAAACTTGTTCTACAAGATCGCCGTTTAACAATCAGAGCAGTGTCTGAGTTAACAGGAGTTGACTAGGAAAGTGTTAGGCAGATTCTTCATGAAAGTTTCAACATGAACAAAGTGTGTTCAAAAATGGTTCCAAAGTGTCTCACAATTGAACAGAAGGAACGCCGAAGAATGATTTGTTCTGACATCCTGGAAAACATTGAAAGTGATCCCACCTTCTTACAAAATGTTATTACTTGCGATGAATCGTGGTCTTTTACTTACGATCCCGAGACTAAACGCCAATCGATGCATTGGAAAACTCCTGGTTCTCCACGACAAAAAAAAGCACGAATGTCAAAATCGAAATTCAAGGCAATGATGATTGTTTTTTTTTTTGACATCAAAGGGATTGTGCACGTTGATTGGGTACCAGAGGGACAAACAGTGAATCAGCATTACTACATTAGCATCCTGGCTACCCTACGTGAGCGAGTACGGAGAAAACGGAACGATTTGTGGAGAAAAAAAGTCATGGATCCTTCACCAAGACAATGTCCCAGCTCACAGTGCGTTGTCAGTGAAGACTTTTTTGGCAAAGCACAACATTCCCATCTTAGATCATCCACCCTACTCACCTGATTTGGCCCCCTGTGACTTTTTTTCTTTTCCCTAAAGTCAAGTCAGCTTTGAAAGGAACTAGATTTGAGACTGTTGAAGCAGTAAAAGAAAAAGCGACGGAAGTAATGTATGGACTTACCGAAAATGATCTGCAGCATTGCTATGAACAGTGGAAAATTCGTATGGAGCGGTGTAGAGACCGAGGAGGAGAGTACATTGAAGGAGATAACATGAAATTGCAAATAATTGTAATAAATGTTTTTTCCAGCATCAGTCCGGTTTTTTTCTAGCCGCACCTCGTATATATATATATATATATATATATATATATATATATATATATATATATATATGTGTGTGTGTGTGTGTATATGTGTAATCTTACACTTTCCTCTAGTCATTCCCGCTTCCATTTGGCATTTCCTTGATAGTCTCATTTTTTAGACGTTTGTATCTTTGTATTCTCTTTCGTGCTGCTTCATTTACTGCGTTATTACATTTTTCCCTTTAATCAGTTAAAATCAATATCTCCCATTTTATCCAAAGACTACTCGGCCTTGTCTTTTTACCTATTTGACGTTCTGCTGTCAACACTTTTCAAGGTATGTATTCGTCTTCTCCCTGTTCTTCACAATCGTTGCCAAATGCTATTCTCCAATTCTCAACATCCTCTGGTTCTTTCAACTTACCAGGGTTCTCACCTCCGTAGTTTCCTACATTTTTACAGTGTATTCAGTTTTGACCGACAGTTTATAATTGTGGTTAGAGTTCGCATCTGCCGCTGCTAATGTCTTACAATTTACAATCTGGTTGCGAAGTCCTTATTATACCATTACATAACCAGTCTGAAACCTTCTGGTGTCTCTAGGTTTCTTTCACGTTTCCAACCTTCTTTCTTGATTCGTAAACCAGGGTTAAGTCATAATTAAATTGTGCTCTGTGCAAAATTCTAACATGCGGCTGCCTCTTTGATTCCTTTCTCGCAGCCATATTCACCTATAATTCTTTCCTTTCTTTTCTTTCATATTATCGAGTTCTTGTCCCTGTCACTACCTAAGTTTCGTCACTCGTAACAAACTGATTAAATTTTGTATCTCTTCATACATTTAATCAATCTCTTCACTATCTGCGGAGCTAGTTAACATATAAACTTGTACTTCTGTGATGGTTGTACGCTTCATGTCTATCTTTGCTACAAAAATGCGTTCATTATACTGTTCATAGTAGCTTATCTGTGTTCAAATTTCATTATTCATTATTAAATCTTCTTCTGCGTTCCTGTATTTGATTTTGTATTTGTAAACCTCTATTCACCTGACCATAAATCCTGCTCCACCTGCCAACGAACTTCACTAATTCCTATAACATCTAACTGTAACCTATTCATTTATCTTTTTAAATTTTGTAATCTACCTGCCAAATGAAAGGATCTAACATTTCACAATACGATCTGTAGAACGGCAGTTTGGTTTCTCCTGATAACATCCTCCTGAGTAGTCCACGCCAGAACATTCGAATAGGGGACTATTTTACCCCCGTAATATCTTACCGAAGAGGGAGACATCATCTTTTAACTTTTACATTCGCTAAAAATTCGAAAATTCTGTTACATAGAATTAATTAGAAACGAAATGGAGAACTGCATCAGGACAAATGGGACCCTGACTTCGGACAAAAACCAATGCAAAGAACTCCTAAGAATGACTTATTCACCGAACAGCGAGACAGGGATACGCAATAACTAGTCAGAACACAAAACCACATTCTATGATGTAAAGAAACCGACGGTGCACTGTTAAAGAAAAAAGGGAACAATGTGCACTGAAACTACAAAGGTGTTTATTTTCAGTTGTTTAACAGGTTTGTATAATATTACTGCCATTATCGAGTCTTATAACTATATCTAACACACACAGAAAATTATTTTACTGTCATCTGCCTCTAAAAGCCGCGCGGACCTCGCATATGACCTTATGGAGACGAAACACTAGGTCACAATTTTTTATATGTCGTAAACGTAATGATGAAAGAGACGCGCCAAGGAAGACTGTTAGAGAATTGCGAAGCAGCTAGCCAATGGACAAAAATGTTGTAATTAAGCTGCACACGAACGACATTTGCAAATTTCTTAATGTAATTCAAGTTCCCAACAATTAAAAAACGATATTACTTGCGAAATAAAAAAAGTGTTTTCCAAGTTAACGCCTAATAACGAGTAAACACATTTTCTTGATAAGTTTCTTGAGTTGGTCATTTTCGTAGCAGCTGTATATAAATCACAGTGGGTGAAAAGAAAACTCATTTTGCACGCTGTAAACTAAATTCCTTTTATTTATCTTGTGCACCCAGATGCGTTTCGCCTCAAGTACATGGCATCTTCAATGGGCATCCTGAAATACCACACGATTTACTTCGCTTGACACACAGGCTATCGTTTACACTTGTAGGTCATTGAGATTATTACAATAAAATAGAAAGGTACTTACAGATCAGGGTCTAATTCATGATTTCAAAACCAAACAGCTTTCTCTCAGGTGGCATACTTGTTCAAAAAATCGCACTTTTCCGTTTTGTTACTGTTTTCACTGTATAGCAATTTAACTACCATTCTTGAATGTGTAGTGTAATTTCTTTATGTAAGTGTTGCCAACTTTCCCACATTATGCTTTCCACTGTTTCATTTGTAATTATATGTGAAGTGATGTAAGTTCTCTACGTGTGACAGTGCGTGCGTGTGTGTGCGTGTGAGTGTGTGTGTGTGTGTGTGTGTGTGTGTGTGTGTGTGTGCATTTGAACTTTTATTTTAATTTTAATTGTTTCATATTTTCTATTTTCATACTTTTATTTTTATTGCTCTATACATTTTTATTCTTGAGGGAGAAAATGGATTCTGTGTTCAATCATTGGGAATATTATCCTTTATGTAATCAATGAGGGTAAAAAGTGAGCAGTTAGTCATATTCACTTAGTCATTTAGTAGTACCTTCCTATCAGATTTTCTTTTGTCTACACTCCTGGAAATTGAAATAGGAACACCGTGAATTCATTGTCCCAGGAAGGGGAAACTTTATTGACACATTCCTGGGGTCAGATACATCACATGATCACACTGACAGAACCACAGGCACATAGACACAGGCAACAGAGCTTGCACAATGTCGGCACTAGTACAGTGTATATCCACCTTTCGCAGCAATGCAGGCTGCTATTCTCCCATGGAGACGATCGTAGAGATGCTGGATGTAGTCCTGTGGAACGGCTTGCCATGCCATTTCCACCTGGCGCCTCAGTTGGACCACCGTTCGTACTGGACGTGCAGACCGCGTGAGACGACGCTTCATCCAGTCCCAAACATGCTCAATGGGGGACAGATCCGGAGATCTTGCTGGCCAGGGTAGTTGACTTACACCTTCTAGAGCACGTTGGGTGGCACGGGATACATGCGGACGTGCATTGTCCTGTTGCAACATCAAGTTCCCTTGCCGGTCTAGGAATGGTAGAACGATGGGTTCGATGACGGTTTGGATGTACCGTGCACTATTCAGTGTCCCCTCGACGATCACCAGTGGTGTACGGCCAGTGTAGGAGATCGCTCCCCACACCGTGATGCCGGGTGTTGGCTCTGTGTGCCTCGGTCGTATGCAGTCCTGATTGTGGCGCTCACCTGCACGGCGCCAAACACGCATACGACCATCATTGGCACCAAGACAGAAGCGACTCTCATCGCTGAAGACGACACGTCTCCATTCGTCCCTCCATTTACGCCTGTCGCGACACCACTGGAGGCGGGCTGCACGATGTTGGGGCGTGAGCGGAAGACGGCCTAACGGTGTGCGGGACCGTAGCCCAGCTTCATGGACACGGTTGCGAATGGTCCTCGCTGATACCCCAGGAGCAACAGTGTCCCTAATTTGCTGGGAAGTGGCGGTGCGGTCCCCTACGGCACTGCGTAGGATCCTACGGTCTTGGCGTGCATCCGTGCGTCGCTGCGGTCCGGTGCCAGGTCGACGGGCACGTGCACCTTCCGCCGACCACTGGCGACAACGTCGATGTACTACGGAGACCTCACGCCCCACGTGTTGAGCAATTCGGCGGTACGTCCACCCGGCCTCCCGCATGCCCACTATACGCCCTCGCTCAAAGTCCGTCAACTGCACATACGGTTCACGTCCACGCTGTCGCGGCATGCTACCAGTGTTAAAGACTGCGATCGAGCTCCGTATGCCACGGCAAACTGGCTGACACTGACGGCGGCGGTGCACAAATGCTGCGCAGCTAGCGCCATTCGACGGCCAACACCGCGGTTCCTGGTGTGTCCGCTGTGCCGTGCGTGTGATCATTGCTTGTACAGCCCTCTCGCAGTGTCCGGAGCAAGTGTGGTGGGTCTGACACACCGGTGTCAATGTGTTCTTTTTTCCATTTCCAGGAGTGTATATGGTCATTTTCTTGTACTGTCTGAAAATAATTTTCACTGTTGATATCTCACTATTTTATCATTTTCGCTTGTAGTAGGCTTATCAAAATTTTCTGTTAATTCTTCAGCAAAAGTTGACTGGCTTGTCCTATATTCCCATGCTCTGGTATGTTCCTTGTAAAGATGTCGAATGTTCTACTGGTGTGTGATACGTATCTTTCATCACACGTGTAACTTTGTAGTTGGTATATTCCTGCTTTCTGGTAGATGTCTGTGTCATCTGCTATTTTTGGAATGTACATTTGGATTGAACTGTCTGTTCTGAATGCTATGTTTACACCTTGTCTTTTGGAAATATTTGTTACTTTATGTGTGAGTTTGTGCTTTTAGGTTATTGTGCACCATCTTGAATCTTCTTTCCTGTTTCCATGTATTCTTTGTGTCATTATTGTTCTGTTGTTGCGTGTGCTTGTCTTTGTGGTGTTTTGTTGTACTGTTGTTTTTGGCTGAATATGTGCCACGTTTATTGACTGTAATTGTTGTATAATATTTTAATTTACTTTCTGACTAGATTACTATCGCACCCATTGTTTCTGGCTATTTGTGTGATGATGTCTAGTTCTATCAGGCAGTTTTCTTTGCTGAGTGATACTGTGTTGACACTATGGAGTACGTGTCGTAGTGCTAACTGCTTCTGTAAGTGGGGATTTTTTGTTGTATTTTATGGTAAATTTCAAAGCTTTTCTGATTGTTTTGTTTTTTGATGGCTATATCTAAGAAGTTTATTTGGCTTCCATTCTCCTTTTTCCTTCCGAACCTCACATTTTTGTGTATTATATTTATATCTGTATGCAACTGATCAATTTTTGCTTGAAGTTCATTAATTAAACAAAGGATATCACCCATGTACCTGACTCAATAAATTATGATGTAACTCCTTTTAATAGTCTTTCTAAAACTCAGGTTTTCTACATGGTATATGAAATTGTTGGCTAGGGTACCTGACTCTGAGGATATATACTTTCATTATTAAATTAAAGTAGTTCTGTTGATTTATCAATTCCAGCAATTTTTTATTTCTGCGATGTGCTCATCTGGCAGTTTGCTGTCATCCTTCGGGTCTATGATGTTGGTTTTTGCTTCTAGTATGTCAGAGTACATATTTTCTATGTCAAAACAGAGCAGAATAGCTGAGTCTGGTTTTTTGTAAAAATATTTTTTACTTTACACTGAAATCTATTTGTCGGATCTGATTTTATTTCTTAGTATTATATTGTAAAATAAACTCCTTTGCCCGTGTATTCTTGTCTGTCCATAAGGACAACTGTATTTTTTCTGTCTGCTTTGGAAAGAATGACATTTTCAATCTGTAGTTTCTTTTGTATTGTACTCGTCAAGTATGAGATGCCTAGGAAACCTGTATTCTCATATCGCTAAACAGCAATTCAAGCAAAGAGTATTGATGGCTATTATTACCGCAAATAAATGACATTACTTAACTTTGAGAAATGCATAGATGTGTCAGAAGCAAAGGGCGACATGCAATATATTCACTGTCCATCAGTATAACGATTCCAATACAGGTAAAGTAATACAGTGGATGCTTGTACCCAGGTCGCTGGTCTTGATGCTTCTGTAGAAGTGGGCTGCGGCCAGGCGGCGCGTTGCTTATGTCCTCTTCGTGTAGAGGCTTCTGCTGTCACGTTGTCGTCCTGGAGAGAAGTCGGTTAGCGTGCAATTGGCTGAGGTAATCTCACAGCCCTCTCTGCTCTAACGTTCCCTCCTGACGTGACGGTGCTTGACTGTACGCCGGAACATTCCTCCCTTCCAAAGCGACGAACCGTCGTCATCTAAGGAGCACGACAACAGGATAGGAGCAAGGCTCGTCGATGCTGCACTGGACCGGAATCTGTGGCTGCAGGGGACGTCAGGCTTCGGGGCGTACCCCGCCATCCGGCCTTCGTTCTGGCGGGAACGTCCTCCGGAAAACGACCAGAAGTGTACGTGTCCAACTCCTAAGGCCCATATCATGGTGTAGGATGCGTCGGCTGCTGCGGCGTGGGCAGGTCCTACTGTATCGGTAGGACGAGAGGAGGCGAAGAGTCCGTCTCCATGGGGTCGCCCCGCGGTGTCCTGATGACACCCTCTGGCGGCGGCTGTGGCCGCGCTGACCTCGGGGTCCGTGAATCCGGGGGAATCTGACAGTGGCGATGTTGACTGTGATGTCGGTGCTGCAATCCGCCTGGGCCTGAACGTAGGGTGGAACAGTGTCCGATGGCGGCGGCCGTGAAGCAGTTCCCCCGGCGATGGTCCATCTCGTGGATGGGAACGGTAGGAGGCGAGAAACAGTTGCAATCCTTGATCCATGGTGTGTGCAGTGGGAAGTTTGGTCATCTGTTGCTTGAAGGTTTTGTCAAAACGTTCCGCTCCGCCGTGTAACTGTGGGTGGAACAGTTCACAAGTTAGATGTTGTATGCCACTGCGTTCACAGACTGTTCATTTGACGTGAACTGAGGGTCGTTGTCAAGCAAACCTTCAGGCCAAAAAATAGATGACAATACCTGAACTGTGCTACATGACGTTGTCGAGTTCATTGCCATGGCAAAAGGAAAGTTGCTAGAGCACTCTACCACAATCAACCAACGAGCGTTCCAAAATGGTTCCGCAAAGTCTATGTGCACATGCTGCCGTGGTGACTGCGACTTGGGCCATGCAGAGAATTTTTGTGGCGGCGCGGACTGATTTTCCGCACTTGCGTGATAGTATTTGGGTGTCCATACCCTGACAAGTACAGTGTCAAAGCGATAATTGTCTCGTACAGACAATCCCCCAGTGTCCTTGGTAAAGTAACTGCAACATTTCTTTTTGCAAAGCTTTAGGGATCAACAAAGATGACTGTCCACTGCCCTTCCGAACAAGAATCACACCTCTGTATGTCGAGGCTACGCCGACGTCCAAAGTATCGGTGCACCACACAGTTCTTTATGGTATGCATCAGCGAGGCCAAGATATGCGAATGTATTTTAGCAAAGGATTCAAATCTGAGTCATGTTCCGTGGCCTGTGCAATTTTCCTCTAATTCAGAGGGAACGATTGAAGCAAGTTAAATTCCTGAGCATCGATGTGACAACAAGATGCAGAAAAAGCGCCAAAGTTAGTATGAGGGCCAATCGGAAGATGTGAAAGTGCGTCCACATACCATGTTGAGATGTAGGACAATACACAGTCCTGCACTGCTACTGAGACAAAAACAGAGCCCATCATTGTTGCAATTTTTGGGCTTCCGGCTTCGTTGGATAAAACAAAGACTGCAATGGCTTGTGATCCGTTACTAACTGGGATGTTCTGCCATTCAAATAGTGGTGGAATTTGGTGACTTCCTACGCAGTAACCAGTGCCTCTTTCTCTGTTTGTGAATAGTTACATTGAGCTTTGGACTACACTTTAGATGCGAAAGCAACAGGCCCGCCATTATCACCTATTCTGTGTGGAAGCACTGTCCCGGTTTCGTAAGAGGAATTGTCAACTTGTAACACAACTGGTTTGTTAGGATCAAAGAGAACGAAACATCCATCACCAAGCAACGCATCTTTAAGTTTTTGAAAAGCTTCTTGGCACTCATCTGTCCAAACAAAGGGGACATTCTTGCGATGCAAGCAAGTCAATGGAGCCGCGATTTGTGAGCATTCGATATTGTTGTTGTTGTTGTTGTTGATGTGGTCTTCAGTCCTGAGACTGGTTTGATGCAGCTAACCATGCTACTCTATCCTGTGCAAGCTTCTTCATCTCCAAGTACTTACCGCAACCTACATCCTTCTGAATCTGCTTAGTGTATTCACCTCTTGGTCTCCCTCTACGATTTTTACCCTCCACGCTGCCCTCCAATGCTAAATTTCTGATCCCTCTATGCCTCAGAACATGTCCTACGAACCGGTCCCCTCTTTTTGTCAAGTTGTGTCACATTATCCTCGTTTTGCTATTGTTGATGTTCACCTTATATCCTCCTTTCAAGACATTGTCCATTCTGTTCAACTGCTCTTCCAAGTCCTTTGCTGTCTCTGACAGAATTACAATCTCATCGGCGAACCTCGAAGTTTTTATTTCTTCTTCATGGATTTTAATACCTACTCCGAATTTTTCTTTTGTTTCCTTTACTGCTTGCTCAATATACAGATTGAATAACATTAGGGAGAGACTGCAACCCTGTCTCACTCACTTCCCAACCACTGCTTCCCTTTCATGCCCCTTGACTATTATAACTGCCATCTGGTTTCTGTACAAAATGTAAATACCCTTTCGCTTCCTGTGTTTTACCCCTGCCACCTTCAGAATTTGAATGAGAGTATTCCAGTCAACATCGTCAACAGGTTTCTCTAAGTCTACAAAAGCTAAAAACGTGGGTTTGCCTTTCCTTAATCTTTCTTCTAAGGCAAGTCGTAAGGTCAGTATTGCCTCACGTGTTCCAACATTTCTACAGAATTAAAACTGATCTTCACCGAGGTCGGCTTCTACCAGTTTTTTCCATTCATCTGTAAAGAATTCGCGTAAGTATTTTGCAGCCATGGCTTATTAAACTGATAGTTCGGTAATTTTCACATCTGACAACATCTGCTTTCTTAGGGATTGGAATTATTGCATTCTTCTTGAAGTCTGAGGGGTATTTCGCCTGTCCATACATCTTGCTCACCAGATTGTACAGTTTTGTCAGGGCTGGCTCTCCCAAGGCCGTCAGTAGCTCTAATGGAATGTTGTCTACTCCCGGGGCCTTGTTTCGACTCAGCTCTTTCAGTGCTCTGTCAAACTCTTCACTCAGTATCATATCTCCCATTTCATCTTCATCTAAATCCTCTTCCATCTGCATAATATTGTCCTCAAGTACATCGCCCTTGTATAGACCCTCTATATACTCCTTCTACCTTTCTGCTTTCCTTTCTTTGCTTAGAACTGGGTTTCCATCTGAGCTCTTGTGTTCATACAAGTTGCTCTCTTTTCTCCAAAGGACTCTTTAATTTTCCTGTAGGCAGTATCTATCTTACCCCTAGTGAGATAAGCATCTACATCCTTACATTTGTCCTGTAGCCATCCCTGCTTAGCCATTTTCCACTTCCTGTCGATCTCATATTTGAGATGCTTATATTCCTTTTTGCTTCATTTACTGCATTTTATATTTTCTCCTTTCATCAATTATATTCAGTATTTCTTCTGTTATCCAAGGTTTTCTACTAGCCCTCGTCTTTTTACCTATTTGATCCTCTGCTGCCTTCACAACTTCATCCCTCAGAAGTACCCATTCTTCTTATACTGTATTTCTTTCTCCCATTCCTGACAATTGTTCCCTTATGCTCTCCCTGAAACTCTGTATACAACCTCTGGTTTAGTCAGTTTATCCAGGTCCCGTCTCCTTAAGTTCCCACGTTTTTGCAGTTTCCTCAGTTTTCATCTACAGTTCATAACCAAGAGATTGTGGTCAGAGTCCACATCGGCCCCTGGAAATGTCTTACAATTTAAAACCTGGTTCCTAAATCTCTGTCTTACCATTATATAATGTATCTGATAACTTCTAGCATTAGGTATTAACCAAATACAATGTTTCATTTTCCCTAAGACTGACTGCTATTCTGTGACATATCGAGGAACTGGCAGGTATCGTATGGCTAACAAATGTGACTGTACAAGATGTATACCATGACTAAGACATTGCAACTCACGTTAAAAAAAAGTCACACTTGTCCAGTAGACACTTTAGTCTGGCATCAGATAACACATGAAACAAAACATGCATATTTGCAATGTGTTCTTCAGGTGTACAACCTGCTACGACAATATCGTCCAAATAGCTTGAACAGTTTGTTACTTGATAAGTCAGTTGTTCCAAATACAATTAAAAATTGTGGTTGCAAAGCACTGTGAAAGGGCCAACGCAAATACTTAAACAAGCCCAATTTCGTGTTCAGAACACACAGGGTTTGAGATCATCTATTGGTATTTGAAGATATTTGTTGTGTAAATCAGTTTTTGAAAAGTGGCGACCAGTGTCTAATCTGTCCATGAGATCTTCTGGGCCTGGCAATGGATAAGTATCAATCACAGTTTGTGGGCTTACTGTAGACTTAAAGTCAACACAGAGAGGAATGCGACCTGAAGGTTCCGAGAGCGAAACTCGTAGACTTGCCCACTGACTAGCTTGTATGGTCACAATAGCTCCGCTATCTTGCAATTCTTTAAGTTCATCCTCCACTTTGTCTCGCAATGCAATGGGAACTGTTCTCTCCCAGAAAAATATCGTCTGAGCATTGCCTTTGATAGTAATATGTGTAACAAAATTGTTAGCCTTGCTGAAACCTTTAGAAAAGAGCTCCAGAAATTCTTTCAGCAAGCTAGCTACACTATTATTAGCATTGAATGCAGTCACTGACAACGCGTTGTCCTGAATTTTAAAGCCAAACAAATCAAATGAATCAAGGCCAAATATCTTCAATAAAATTCTTCAGGGTACCAGACCGCATCGTCATAATTTAAAATGCGCCAACGTTTCGGCCAGCGTTGCAGCTAGCCTTCATCAGGGCCTTACGTTAACTGCTAAATTAACACACTTGGTTCCTTAAATAGCTGCACGAGAAAACCGTGTCGTTACTTGATTGGCTGTAAAAGGAAGAAGAGGAGGGGTGAAAGGTATGCTTTATTGGTGTTTCCTTTATTATCTGTCATTGGCTGAAATAGCTGTTTTCTATTGGTCTTTATATTAATCCACCCCATTGGAGGAGACGGACGAATAGCGAACAGGTGATGACTGTGACGTCACACTGTTTCCATGCTGTCCAGAAGCCGGCTGCGGCGTGCCATTGCTTTGTGTGCTCGCGACCACTACTGCGGCTCTCCGCGTGTCTGCATGGGCCGCCACAGCTCTGCCGCCGCTCCGTAGCCCTGCTATTGCAGGCAGCCAAGACCTCGGAAGCTTGTACCCGTCCTCTCTATTCATGTTGGCGGGTCTTTTGGCTATTTCTATCGCCTCTCTAACCTTTCTTTTGAAAGTGAGAGGCTGTTTCGCCAGGACGCGGGCTTCTTGAAAAAATATTGGTTTCCCGCACTCGTCTCGGTGTTCCGCCACTGCTGACTTAGTGTGTTGTTTCAGGCGGATATATCTTTCATGTTCCGAGAGCCTTGTGCTAATCGGACGTCCCGTCTCACCTATTTAGACTAATCCACACGCACAACCAATTTCATACACGCCAGCTGTGTGTAGTTTGTCAACTGCATCCTTGGTAGAACCGAGCATGTCTGATATTTTGTTTCTGCTTCGGAAAATTGGTTTGATGTCGGCTTTTCGTAGAATTTTGCCAATACGTTCGGTGACCCCTTGTACATATGGTAACACAGCAATGCTCTGTGCCTCCTTCTCCTCTTCCTTATTAGTCTTCTCCCTTGTCGACATGGTGCTGTCTATCATCTGCTTCCCATAGCCATTAGTTCCGAAGATGGACCTGAGGCGTTCAAGTTCTGTCTTCAGATGTTCTTCGTCGCTTATCCTGTACGCTCTCTTCGTTAGCGTGTGCAGGGCGGACTTCTTCTGCGTGGGGTGATGGTGGGAGGAGGCGTGAAGGTACCTGTCCATATTGGTTGGTTTCCTGTACACTTTGTGGCCAAGTTTACCATCAGGTTTTCGATAAACTTCCACGTCGAGAAAAGGCAGCACCCCATTCTTCTCTGTTTCCATTGTAAACTGAATTTTCCTATGCTGTTGGTTAAGATGCTTGTGGAAGTTCTGTAACTCCTCTTCTCCGTGGGGCCAGATGACGAAAGTATCACCAACATAGCGAAGCCAACAATTTGGACGTAATGATGCGGACTGGAGGGCTGTTTCCTCAAATGCCTCCATGAAAATTTCTGCTGCGATAGGCGATAGGGGTGAGCCCATAGCTACAGCATCAGTTTGTTCATAAAGTTGACCTCTCCACTTGATATAGGTGGTCGTCAGACAGTGGCGCAGAAGCTCACATATATCAGGTGCCACGCGTTCTTCTAGGATGTTCACAGTATCTGACACTGGGACATTCGTGAATAGGGATTTGACGTCGAAACTAACCATCAGATCTTGGTCCATAACACGCATTTCTTTTAGGAGAGACACGAAGTGAGTGGAATCCTTAACGTAGGACTCGGTTTGATGCACTAGGTGTCGGAGCCTAGGTGCCAGTTCTTTCGCTAGGTAGTAGGTCGGCGAATTTATACTGTTTACTATGGGCCTTAAGGGGAAGTCGGTTTTGTGTACCGCAGTAGTGGTCGCGAGCAAACAAAGCAATGGCACGCCACAGCCGGCTTCTCGACAGCATGGAAACAGTGTGACGTCACAGCCATCACCTGTTCGCTATTCGTCCGTCTCCTCCAATGGGGTGGATTAATACACTCCTGGAAATGGAAAAAAGAACACATTGACACCGGTGTGTCAGACCCACCATACTTGCTCCGGACACTGCGAGAGGGCTTTACAAGCAATGATCACACGCACGGCACAGCGGACACACCAGGAACCGCGGTGTTGGCCGTCGAATGGCGCTAGCTGCGCAGCATTTGTGCACCGCCGCCGTCAGTGTCAGCCAGTTCGCCGTGGCATACGGAGCTCCATCGCAGTCTTTAACACTGGTAGCATGCCGCGACAGCGTGGACGTGAACCGTATGTGCAGTTGACGGACTTTGAGCGAGGGCGTATAGTGGGCATGCGGGAGGCCGGGTGGACGTACCGCCGAATTGCTCAACACGTGGGGCGTGAGGTCTCCACAGTACATCGATGTTGTCGCCAGTGGTTGGCGGAAGGTGCACGTGCCCGTCGACCTGGGACCGGACCGCAGCGACGCACGGATGCACGCCAAGACCGTAGGATCCTACGCAGTGCTGTAGGGGACCGCACCGCCACTTCCCAGCAAATTAGGGACACTGTTGCTCCTGGGGTATCGGCGAGGACCATTCGCAACCGTCTCCATGAAGCTGGGCTACGGTCCCGCACACCGTTAGGCCGTCTTCGGCTCACGCCCCAACATCGTGCAGCCCGCCTCCAGTGGTGTCGCGACAGGCGTGAATGGAGGGACGAATGGAGACGTGTCGTCTTCAGCGATGAGAGTCGCTTCTGCCTTGGTGCCAATGATGGTCGTATGCGTGTTTGGCGCCGTGCAGGTGAGCGCCACAATCAGGACTGCATACGACCGAGGCACACAGGGCCAACACCCGGCATCATGGTGTGGGGAGCGATCTCCTACACTGGCCGTACACCACTGGTGATCGTCGAGGGGACACTGAATAGTGCACGGTACATCCAAACCGTCATCGAACCCATCGTTCTACCATTCCTAGACCGGCAAGGGAACTTGCTGTTCCAACAGGACAATGCACGTCCGCATGTATCCCGTGCCACCCAACGTGCTCTTGAAGGTGTAAGTCAACTACCCTGGCCAGCAAGATCTCCGGATCTGTCCCCCATTGAGCATGTTTGGGACTGGATGAAGCGTCGTCTCACGCGGTTTGCACGTCCAGCACGAACGCTGGTCCAACTGAGGCGCCAGGTGGAAATGGCATGGCAAGCCGTTCCACAGGACTACATCCAGCATCTCTACGATCGTCTCCATGGGAGAATAGCAGCCTGCATTGCTGCGGAAGGTTGATATACACTGTACTAGTGCCGACATTGTGCATGCTCTGTTGCCTGTGTCTATGTGCCTGTGGTTCTGTCAGTGTGATCATGTGATGTATCTGACCTCAGGAATGTGTCAATAAAGTTTCCCCTTCCTGGGACAATGAATTCACGGTGTTCTTATTTCAATTTCCAGGAGTGTATAAAGACCAATAGAAAACAGCTATTTCAGCCAATGACAGATAATAAAGGAAACACCAATAAAGCATACCTTTCACCCCTCCTCCTCCTCCTTTTACAGCCAATCAAGTAACGACACGGTTTTCTCGTGCAGCTATTTAAGGAACCAAGTGTGTTCATTTAGCAGTTAACGTAAGGCCCTGATGAAGGCTAGCTGCAACGCTGGCCGAAACGTTGGCGCATTTTAAATTATGACGATGCGGTCTGATACCCTGAAGAATTTTATTGAAGAAGACAACGGCCGCGGAAGCCTACGCTTACATTTAACCAACCTGTATGGGCAGGAAATCCACGGAAACAACAAGAAGTTAGAAGCACTGCGTTTAAAAAGATGTAAACTGCTGAATGACCTTGCTTTTCTTGAAGAGATGCAGAGACACGAGTGTTGTGCCGTATTCTTTGCGGTTGACGTCTCACATAAAGACGAACAAGGCGAGGAATATCTGTGTTAAAGCCAGTAAAGCATTGCTACGGGAAAGGATCCGCCACATCCGCATAAGTCTCGATGCTCACAACAGGAATTTGTGTGATCTGCTTCTATTTCTGGCCGGAAAACTTCAGATGAAAGACTGGGATAAAGTCGACAGGTTAACCTTTCAGCAAGCATCAAGGACCAGCAATAGTATTACTAACCGCCAGATGAGAAAGTACGACAAACTACAACAGAAAGCCACAGACGAAACATTGACGCTGGACAGGCGACGGACAGTGGTCAACCTCTCCAGCCACACCTTGAGCGAAGCAACCACAGCAATTCTGGCCAAGGGGATGAATTTCGCAGTCGCACTTAAGCGAGTTCCAAAAGAAGATATCATAGAATCCGTAGAGGCTTCGGTACGTCATCTGTCACAGGCCGAGGCGGAGAAGATCCGGCAGGAAACGGTCAGAGTTCTGAATAAAGCAAAGCCACCGAAGCAAAACATCCACGCTGAGGAATACCATGCCATCAAGGAACTCAGGGACAACCCCCACTTAGTAGTGGTACAGGAAGATAAGGGCAACGCCACTGTAGTCTTGGACACAACTGATTACAACAAACGAATGGAAGATATTCTCGCTGAACCTATCTACAAGAAACTTCAGGGATATCCGACGGCCAAGGTAATCAAAACGACGCAGGCACTGCTCAAGCACTCTAGAATCAACTTCGACAAGGCCAGAAGATTCATTCCGCAAGTGACACAGGCACCAAGGATATATGGTGTACCGAAGGTACACAAAACCGACTTCCCCTTAAGGCCCATAGTAAACAGTATAAATTCGCCGACCTACTACCTAGCGAAAGAACTGGCACCTACGCTCCGACACCTGGTGCATCAAACCGAGTCCTACGTTAAGGATTCCACTCACTTCGTGTCTCTCCTAAAAGAAATGCGTGTTATGGACCAAGATCTGATGGTTAGTTTCGACGTCAAATCCCTATTCACGAATGTCCCAGTGTCAGATACTGTGAACATCCTAGAAGAACGCGTGGCACCTGATATATGTGAGCTTCTGCGCCACTGTCTGACGACCACCTATATCAAGTGGAGAGGTCAACTTTATGAACAAACTGATGCTGTAGCTATGGGCTCACCCCTATCGCCTATCGCAGCAGAAATTTTCATGGAGGCATTTGAGGAAACAGCCCTCCATTCCGCATCATTACGTCCAAATTGTTGGCTTCGCTATGTCGATGATACTTTCGTCATCTGGCCCCACGTAGAAGAGGAGTTACAGAACTTCCACAAGCACCTTAACCAACAGCATAGGAAAATTCAGTTTACAATGGAAACAGAGAAGAATTGGGTGCTGCCTTTTCTCGACGTGGAAGTTTATCGAAAACCTGATGGTAAACTTGGCCACAAAGTGTACAGGAAACCAACCAATATGGACAGGTACCTTCACGCCTCCTCCCACCATCACCCCACGCAGAAGAAGTCCGCCCTGCACACGCTAACGAAGAGAGCGTACAGGATAAGCGACGAAGAACATCTGAAGACAGAACTTGAACGCCTCAAGTCCATCTTCGGAACTAATGGCTATGGGAAGCAGATGATAGACAGCACCATGTCGACAAGGGAGAAGACTAATAGGGAAGAGGAGAAGGAGGCACAGAGCATTGCTGTGTTACCATATGTACAAGGGGTCACCGAACGTATTGGCAAAATTCTACGAAAAGCCGACATCAAACCAATTTTCCGAAGCAGAAACAAAATATCAGACATGCTCGGTTCTACCAAGGATGCAGTTGACAAACTACACACAGCTGGCGTGTATGAAATTGGTTGTGCGTGTGGATTAGTCTACATAGGTGAGACGGGACGTCCGATTAGCACAGGGCTCTCGGAACATGAAAGATATATCCGCCTGAAACAACACACTAAGTCAGCAGTGGCGGAACACCGAGACGAGTGCGGGAAACCAATATTTTTTCAAGAAGCCCGCGTCCTGGCGAAACAGCCTCTCACTTTCAAAAGAAAGATTAGAGAGGCGATAGAAATAGCCAAAAGACCCGCCAACATGAATAGAGAGGACGGGTACAAGCTTCCGAGGTCTTGGCTGCCTGCAATAGCAGGGCTACGGAGCGGCGGCAGAGCTGTGGCGGCGCATGCAGACACGCGGAGAGCTGCAGTAGTGGTCGCGAGCACACAAAGCAATGGCACGCCGCAGCCGGCTTCTGGACAGCATGGAAACAGTGTGACGTCACAGCCATCACCTGTTCGCTATTCGTCCGTCTCCTCCAATGGGGTGGATTAATATAAAGACCAATAGAAAACAGCTATTTCAGCCAATGACAGATAATAAAGGAAACACCAATAAAGCATACCTTTCAGCCCTCCTCCTCCTCCTTTTACAGCCAATCAAGTAACGACACGGTTTTCTCGTGCAGCTATTTAAGGAACCAAGTGTGTTCATTTAGCAGTTAACGTAAGGCCCTGATGAAGGCTAGCTGCAACGCTGGCCGAAACGTTGGCGCATTTTAAATTATGACGATGCGGTCTGATACCCTGAAGAATTTTATTGAAGAAGACAACGGCCACGGAAGCCTACGCTTACAATGCCAAATATGTTTCCACAATCACTTGATCATAGCACAGTGAAAGTCATAGTTAGCATATGCGAGCGATACATGGCAGGCAAAGCATATTTTCTGAGAATGGGAAAGGTTTGTCCATTATAAGCTGTCAGGTGTGTGCTAGTTTTAGATAGGCGGGAGGAGCCTAACAGCTAATATGTGTTACAATTCAGCAATGTAACAGAGGTACCCATGTCCAACTGGAATTCACATGATTTCCACTAATATACAAATGAACAAAAATCTCGTTGGACTGGGGTAGCACTGTTCACTTGTTAGTTTTGCTATAATGACTGCAGCAGGCTGCGAATACACTGCATTTATGACATGGGTCTTGTGACTAGATTTTTGTGAGCGGGCAGAGTTCTTATGTTGGTTCCATGGCTAACATGCAGACTGTATGTGGCCTTTCTTGTCATAAGCGTAACTCTGTGCTTGTCTGGATGGGAAGTCTTGGCGTTTGTGCCGTGAATGGTACCGATGTCGTGACTTACTTCCATTTGCTCATTTAGAGAGCTGCTTACATGGCGTGGAGAACAATTTATGCGGCGTGGCACGCGCAAGCTACTGCTGCCTAATGGGCCAGTCATGAGCAAGGAGCGACTTGATCCGACAAATTTGTGGCTGCTCAAATTTATCGACCGGGAAGGCACCTGAATTTTACAGATCTAGTATTTGTACTATACGCTGAAATGATCGATTGGAATGTTTCAAAATCTGTTCTCTAAGTTTGATATGTGTTACATTGTACACGATCCTATCATGAAACATAACATCTGAAGATAAAGCACCACAAGCACCCTGAATCGGCATTTCCTCATGATACCCTGCAAATCTATTACCCACTCTTGGTAAGTTAGTTCTACCCCTTTCTTGCATTTAAAGAATTGGTACCTAGCTCCTACCATATTCACTTGTTGGTCATAATAATTAGTTAGCGAATCAGCTAGATGATCATAGGAAAGTTCACTCGAAGTTGCGTTACAGAACAGTTTCTCAATGAGGTGAAACACTGCACTTCCTACCGCTGACAATGTATAATGGAGTTTCACAGTACCTGTTACAATGTGAGCAATTATGTGGGCTTCCAACTGTGGCAACCAGTTGAGCTACTCCTCTTCTTTTTCATTAAACTGGCGAAGAGGCACTCAGAGCTACTGTAGGGCCTGCTGCACTATAGGGATGGCTTGGGCGGTGAGTAACTGCTGTACCATATTTAGTAGAACTGCGATTTGTTGGCTCTGCAATTGAAACATCTGTGTTAGCTGCATTGCATCTATAGCTTAAAGCTGTGGGACCTGTGCAGGAGGTGGGATAGGTGGGTTGTTCATAGTGAAAGAGAGAAATGCAATCAATAGACAAGGCAAGCAATAAAAATGAGATCAAAAGCCAAGAAAATTTCTGCAGCACCCATCTGAAAACACTGATTAGAAAAAAATTCTATAATACATACTAGTAAAGCAAGTAAACACACCTCTGCAAATAAAAGACAAAGTAGAATTAAAGCGCCAATAAAATACAATTGTCCAGAAGAAATTAAAATGTTGTGGAAACCAGGAATGGGGTTCTTCTGAAGACTCGTCGATAATATTGTATTCTGCCTACTTGTCAAACATGGGGTGCCTAGCATACCTGCTTTCTCAGATCGCTGGATAACAATTCAAGCAAATTGTATTAATGAATTTTATTACAGAATATAAATGACAATATTTAACTTCGATAAAAACATGAATGAGTCACAAGCAAAGTGCGACATGCAATACAATCAATATCCTCCAGTATAACAGTTCCAATACAAGTGGAGAAATACAGTAGATGCTTCTACCCAGGTCGCTGGTCTTGACGCTTCTGCAGAAGTGGGCTGCGTCCAGACGGTGTGGCGCTTAAGTCCTCTTTGTGTAGAGATCGCTGCTGTCGCATTGTCGTTCTGAGAGGGGTCAGTCAGGCGTGTAATTGGCTGATGTCTTCTCACAGCCCTCTCCACGCTAACGGTCCTGCCTGGCGTGACAGTGCTTGACTTTATGCCAGAACATTTTTGAGGCCAATGGGTATTATGGATTCTAGGTTGTTGTGTATTTTCACGTCAATTATAATTTTATATATTTATTTTTTGATCAGTTGTCTTGTTAGCACAGTGTTGAAATTGCTATTTTCATATTTCTCTTGTGGTTTTAGAGTAGCTTTTGAGTGCATTACGAGGTTTCCTAATTATACATTATCTACTTTTTACTCACATTATATTAGAATCCTTTCTCTGATAGCTATTTTCTTCAACGTCCAGTTGTGTGGCTGTGATATTCATCAGTCTAGGGTAAAATTCGTGAATGTGTTTTGATTGGTTGTGATTCATCTTTGTGTGTTGCAAGATGAATGTTTTAATTATTATGTGAAACCTATAAAAATATAAGAAACACTTCACAGTTGATACGATTTATAAAAGATATAAAAATGGCTGACACAGGCTAACCATCATTATTTTGACATAGAAAGTATGTACTCTGACAGTACCTGTAGTAGAAACAGTGAAAATCATAAATTAAAACCTGAAAGGTAACAGCCAACTTCCATATACTTTGTTGGATCATATATATGGATGATATCTTCTATTTAATTGATGAACCTTGAGCAAAGGTGATCAGTTGCATACAGGTATAAACTCACAAAAAGATAACATTCGTAATGGAAAAAAAACTTGACAACGAAATAACTTCTCAGATATAGCCATCAGAAACGGAAATAATGAGCATAGCTTTGAAATTTACCATAAACCTACAACAATAGGCACTATCATATACAAGACTTTAAGTCACCCACACTCCCAGAGGGAGTCAGCTATCAGATACATATTCCATAGACTCTATACAGTATCACTCACCATGAGAACTGCCAGAAAGAACTAGACATCATCACACAAATAGCAACAAACCATGGGTAATATAGTACTGTAGACACAAACTTAAATAAAAAATTAAGCAAAAATACAGTCAATAAACAAGGCACATAGTCATCCAAAAACAACAGCACAACAAAACACCACACAAACAAGAACACAACAACAGAACAACAATGAGACAAAGGGTGCATAGAAACAAGGAAGAAGAATCAAGATGGTACACAATAACCTACAAGCACAAACTCACATATAAAGTAACAAATACTTCCAAAAGATGATGTATATACATAACATTCAGAATAGACAGTTCAATCAAAAATGTAGTTTCCAAAATAAGCAAAAGACAGACATCTACCAGAAGGCACGAATATATTGACTACAATGCTACACATGTGAGGGAAGATATGTAAGACACACCAAAAGAACATCTGACACCCAGTACAAACAACATAACAGAGCATGGAAATATGGGGCAAGCCATTCAACTTTTGCAGAAAAATTAACAGAAAATATTGATAAACGCACTACAACAGAAAATTAGTTGAAGATAGACTAAATAACGAAAATCGCCTCCAAACATTAGAAGAAAATTACTATATACACAAAAGAAAAGGTTTAAGAAAGATACTACTAAATGACCAATGACAATGGCTAACTGCTCACTGTTTACACTGATTGCTTATATAACAGAGAGTAATTCCAATAGCTAAGCACAAAATCCAATATCTGTCCCAAGAGTAAAAATTTATGAGAAATAAATAAATAAAAACTAAAAACTAAAAGATAACCTATGAAAAGTAAATTAAAGTCGGGCCACTAACACACACACACACACACACACACACACACACACACACACACACACACACACACACACACACAAACTTAGCATCTGCACACATATAGTCACAAAGGAAAACAGATAACGTGAGAAAGCTGGCAACACTTCCACAAACAAATGGCAGTATACACATAAAAATGTCAACTACATTTCTACATACTAAAACAGTAACAAAAGGAAAAATTCAAATTTTCAACCAGTATTCCAGCACAGATCAAGCTATCTGGCTTAGAAATAATGAATTAGACGCTGATCTGTAAGCAGCTTTCCATTTTATTGTAAAAATCACAACGACCTGCTTTAAAACTGCAACCAATTAGCTATGAAAATTCATGTGTAGCATGCAAAAAGCGTTTTCTTTTGAACCTCTGTATTTTACACATTCTTACTTCTATGTTATAATAATTTTCTGTGTTATTGTGGTATATCAATTTACGATAGCAAATGTACTGTTGTGAATGTATTTTGCTGTATACTTCCAGCTTCACACTAATAATTCCTTGCGTTTAGACCTGTTCTTTGTCTGTATTGTATAAATATTAATGAAAAAAGCTAGTTTACAGATACTGTAATAGGACGTATCGGGCAAACGAAAATACTATGTATATTCGGAACGTATTATAAAATAAAGCACTAACAAAGGCATCGTAGGACTGAATTAAAAGCTGTGAGGATTTTCGTGTAGGTAAAAAAATGAAATGTCGTGTGACGAGGGCCTCCCGTCGGGTAGACCGCTCGCCTGATGCTAGTCTTTCGATTTGCCGCCACTTCGGCGACTTGCGCGTCGATGGGGATGAAATGATGATGATTAGGACAACACAACACTCAGTCCCTGAGCGGAGAAAATCTCCGACCCAGCCGGGAATCGAACCAGGCCCCGGGGGATTGACAGTCTGTCGCGCTGACCACTCAGCTACCTGGGGCGGACTTCGTGTAGGTAAATAAGCCACACTCCAACTCCCTATATTTGGATGATATGCCTATAATAATCACTTTTAACACACACATGACAAAATATGTACTATGTGACCCAATCCTACTGGGTTTTCTTTACTTCAAAACTTGGAGTTCACACCAAGGTAAAGTACACTCCACCAATCCTTAAATTTAGTGCAGCGAGATAAACTGGGCGGTTCACGTGTAATGTCACACTTAGAGTAGGAGGGCAAAACTAGTTTGATAGATCAGTGAGGTGAGGACTGCTGGAATGAGCTGTTTCTATGCTGAAGGAACTGACCTAATGAAACCTGAATCATTAGAACCAAACCGAGATTTGTGGCTCATTTCGTACGGAACCAAGCACTGTGTCCCGGACAAAGTGCTGCCTCCGTCGCTTGCCGTTTAGCGACTTACGAAAGGGCAACTGAGTCCACCACTAAAGAATGGCGGAAGACGGTAGGGGAGGGGGGTGGAAGGGAAGGACGAGACGTGACGAGAAGGGGGCAGCGGGCCTTCTCGCATCGCCGGCGTCAGCGTGACGGCGCTTCCCGCTAATGGCTTCCGGTTCCGCTTCCGCAAAGCGGAAAATTTACTAACGGGACCTATCAAAACTTTTACAGGGTTAATTAAATTTTGAGCCCCACTTTCGACCGCCCAGTGTTCATCAACCGCCCACACGCGGCTTGCGAGCGAGGTGCGGGATGCCGTCTCGGCTGCAGAACGCCTTACCAAGTTTGAAGGAGCCAATCAGAATGTGTCTTCAGTTTTCTGTTAGATATAATTACACTCATGAGTATAATTACACACATAGACGTTGAAGGCGTGTTGCTTTTTTTCCACTAATCGACTGCGCAATAAACTGTGATGGCCAAGTGGAACGAGTCACTAGGGAAGTCCAATATCTGTGATAAATGAGGAATTTTCAGATAAGACTGGCAAACATTTTCTAACGACCTTATTTTAAAATTTTATAAATACAGACTTCTGGTAGTTTCAGTATACTATCCACAAGGGTGTGCATCTCTGCTGGCACTCTTTAAAGACGTCCTGGAAGTTACCAATAGCTTCTAAACTTCTCATTGCTAGTGTTCGATGACCAGAACAACATCCTGTGTCAGTGGGGTACAGAACAAAAAAGTCTCACGGCAACAGTTCTGGAGTGTACGGTGAATACGGTACTGCAGAAATGTCTTACCTTGTGAAAAACCTTATCACAGTTAAGACAATGTGAGGCCAAGCAGTAACGTGATGGAGCATCTACCGCCTTTAATGTTTACCACGCATCACACTCACCTTAAACACACAGTTTCCATACCAACACACATTGATATTGTTTAGCTCTGTTTCCACATTAAGAAATCGTGATACCCCAGAGTACGTACTCTAGGCAGGGGTAAGTGTTCCTCTGAAAGAGTGTGAAAAATGTTCAGTGATATTTGTACCATGTGTGCAAGTTGTGTGACAGTAAGGCAGCTTTGAGTCTTGTGGCAATTCATATTTCGTAACGTTCTGATACACGTAAATAATTTTTGCTCTGAACAATATTGTGATTCCGGGTTCCCATTGTATACAAGCTCGTATATGTATCACTGCTAACAAATGAATTTTGGGCCAGTTGTAACAAAATTGCAGCTGTGATACAGAACGTAGGCAACAAGACCGTTAATTACCCAACACTGCACAGTCTCATGAAAAATGCATCAATCGAAGTAACCTCACTTTAATGAAAAAAAAAAATAACAGTTATACACGAAAGGGCTAAAACACAACGTAAAATCAAGGTTAAGCAATAAAAACCAAGAAAGTCTCATCATACAAATGATAGGAAAGCAGCTAACTTATCTCACATAAATTCCATTGAACAATCTGTCCTAGGTCACGGCATAAATAAAATTATTCAGAAGGACACAGTTAACTATAATGAAAGTCCAAATGCAGTTTATGAAGAGAAAAGACTTGTAAAAAGCATAAACATGTAACGCAATATGTATAGTGCTATGATTACGAAAGCTGTCAAAGGGAAGATGTAATAATTTTCTACAATGTTGAGTCCATTACTAACAAACCATCATCTCTGAAAAAACATAATTAAGTTTAAACAATATCCAACACATAAATTCCAAAAGAAAAACAGAAAGATAGTTAATAAATGCAGTTTCCTATTCATAGAACAACAAGTAAAGACCTGTATTATAATGAATGCTACCACAGCAAAATGGACTGACCAACCCAAAATCTATGAACCTTATGATCCCAGAAGGCTCATTCATAAAAGTACGCCTTCCTTTAATGTTTCTCAAATACTGAATGCAATTCTGAAGCAATATTGTGCTTTTGATAAGTTATACTCAAGAACCCAAATGATTTAGTAACTATAATGAAATACATAGAAAATCCAGCAGATGCTACGTTTTTTTTTTTTTTCAAATGAATTAGCCCATTTAGAAATATACCAACTGAGTACAGATTAGAGATAATTTTTAAACACCCTAGTAAAATATAAAAAGTTGTCGATTTCAAAGATATCGCAAGTCACTAACAGCATTACCTTTAATGAGAAAGTTTACCAACATAAATATGATCTCAACATATTATATCAAGCTTCCTGAGAGGTATACTTCTCAATGTTTAGGAAACCAATATGTAAAGGATACAATATGCTCAAAAGTAATATAGTACAGCAATAGAAGAATGTTGATACATTGTTGACACATTATGGCCTAATAGTGGATGCTGAAGACCTACTTGCATCATTCTGTTCCTTCCACAAAAAGTCTAAAATTCACAGTAGAGCATGATCAACAAAGGCCAAAATTTCTTATATCTTAGAATCACCAACCTCCCACAAAAACGTAAGTTCAGCCTACACAGAAAGCACCCTTAGCCTTACATAACAACAGACATCATACCACAACACAAAACACAAATACGCAGCCTTTAGGACCATGCTACATAGAGCACACTCAACCCAGACAGAGACAGCCTTAAGATGGAATTGGACACAATAAAAAGTATTGCCATAAACTACCAGCCCAGTTAGCTATGCGATCTAACGGACTGCTTTCCAGGTGGTATGGCGTGCCGGTCCCTAGCACGAATCCACCCGGCGGGCTAGTGTCGAGATCTGGTGTGACGGCCAGTCTGTCGATGGCTTTAAGGGGGTTTTCCATCTGCCTCGGCGAATGCAGGCTGGTTCCCCTTTTTCCGCCTCAGTTATACTATGTCGGCGATTGCTGCCCAGACACTGTCTCCATGCACGCGTACACCATACTTACTCTACCACGCTATCATTGGAGTTACACTCGCCTCGTGTGAGATGTTCCAGTGGGGGGAGGGGGGTGTCAACTGGGGGCTGGGGGCCGCAAGGCACAATAACACTGGGTTCCGTGTGGGGCGGCGGTGGGGTGAGTGGACAGCTATAGCCTGTTGTTGGGGTGTGTGCCACTGAGGCTACAGCGGAGACGAAGCCTCTCCGTTGTTTGTAGGTCCCCAGTTGAATACCAATACAATACCATGCCTTCATTATTCTTCATTAAAAATAAACTAGGACACTTATTAGTCCATAACATATAACAGAGTTCAAAATTTCAATGACAATGCGGTATATAAAGTATCATATCCAAGAAGTCCTGTCTACTACGCAGGAGAAAACAGACAGTGACTCAAAATCTACTTTCTAGAACACATGAATAGCTCGAGACGTAACGGGTTTCAAAAATCAATTATTTTACAGCATTTTATGAAAACTAAACACCCTACCTATAGGATAGAAGACGAGTTGGTAGCACTGTACAAATAAGCCAATGATAAGATCCTAGATGTCTTAGAACAACTGGAATTATACTTCTGCAACATCACAACGTCTGAATCCATGTGAAGAGATACAGCTATCCGATTTGATTTTAGTAGTTTTGAAGAATGAATTTAAATTTATTTTCTTACAGGCGCCGATTTTTTAAATCTCTGGTATCTCACAATACTTAATAAAATTAGTTATTGATCATCTAATATTAAAATGTAGCTGTGAAGTATTTTGAAATGTACAGGGAGGTGTGTGCTCTGAGTGACGTGATGTGCAGTTAAAGAATAAATTAATCGATGTCTGCTGACAGCGAAGTACAAAAATTTTCGTCCTGGATTTTTAGGTAAGTTTCTGAACATGCTTTCCATAATTTGATTCTCGAATTTCAAAGCTTAACATTTAATCTTCTCATAATAGGAGCATACATCACATCACGTTACTGAAGAGTAGAAGTAAATGATGTATTCAGAACGACTCCCACTTGATGACAGACCCACAGTGTTCGTAAGGCATCGTGTGATTCAATAATGCACCAAGGAATTGTGTTTGGAATGAGTTCCATTCATACTTCTTGAGAAATTCCATGTGATTAATATCAGCTAAGGCAAATCTGTATTATGATGGCTGTACACAGATTACCACATCACGCATTACGTATACGATTCCTTAAATTCATCAACAGTGCCGTATTTTCGTGAAGTCAAGTTAATCTCAGTTAATATTCAGCAGAAACTGGTTGTCGTATCTTGTTTGTGGTTTGAGTGTTACATGGAACTATGTAAGACGAGTTTATTGTAACAAAGGCAAGTAATGGTCATGTGATAGCTATCTTCAACAACAAGATGCATCTGGACATAAAGATGTTACATGAACTCATACCTTGTGGTGGTCCGCAGTCCGATCACTTGTTACATGCAGGTCTTTGTTATGTCAAAGGCTCTCGCCTAATAGATCGGCCACCCGTCAGCAGATCAACCACGCGGGCAGCCACCTCTGCATCTGCATACCTCATGACGTCGTCAAGACTAGCCACCAGAACGCGAGGCTCGTGGCTACAGAGGGCGCCACCAACATGGAACCTACATGCGTCCGTGCGCCACGTGACAGGGAAAAGGTTCCCACAGTATTGCGTTGCAAGCAGCCATTTAATCCGGGAACAGGACAGCACCATTTAGACCGGCTTCGAGAGCCTTCCCTGGTCCAGGTGACGAGTGCTGCTCATTCCATTAAATAGGATTGCTCTCCAGATCCGTTCTTAGGGACAACAGCTGCAGCCAGAACTCTTGCTCGGTTTTTCTCCCGGACTCGCTCGCCAGCTGGTATGTATGGATGTTAGCTTCTGCAACATTACAGAGTGTTCATCATTAATGAGGTTACTATGTATAGCACGTTCCGGTTTTATCGGCCCAAGCTCCAAGTGCTACCTCATTGAATCTAAATCCAGACAGTCGTCATCCTTGGACTCAAAGTTACCGGCCTTGAACTTCACATCCAGTCAGTGCTCCAATGTCCAGCAAGTGCTCACTCCCGACTTGGCTCCAAAAGTATTTTTCTCTCGGTGAACTTAGACTCTGACCAGTGCACTTAGCTCTCAGTGCCAGTCTGGCTTTATTTTACTCCACAGTTACTTTGTGCCTATCATGTAACGCTCGTTGGTGTATTCTTGACTTCTAATTCCCTACCGTAGATGAAGATTTTTTTGTTTAATAAACTTGTTGTGAAACGGACAATGTTTTCCGTGTGTCGCCGAAGCGTGCTACTTGAATCTTCGTGCTACCCTATCGCTTGCAAAACTCTTTACCTCTGGCTAACTACAGCAACATATGTTGTTGTTGACCTCGTCTTCAGTCCAAATACTCGTTTGATCCATATCTTCTTTCTATTGTATACTGTGCAAGCCTCATCACTTTCGAGTAACTACTGCTATCTACATCCTGAATCTGCTTACTATATTCATCTCTTGGTCTCCCTCTTCGATTTTTACCCGCACACTTCACTTCATTACTGAACTGGTGATCTCTTGAGGTATCAGAATGTGTCCTGTCAACCGACCCCACTTTTAATCAAGCTGCATAGCATCTAGCAACAACAACATTTGAAGTCCTAAGATCTCGTCATGATACCTGACAGCAGTCAAACCTTGCCGATTTAACGGTATAGTTTCATGAAGATTTGTTCGAGCAGTCAACGTAATCCCTGCCCACACCATGAGGGGTCATCCCGATATCGGTCTCTTTCCAAAATTTTTTGATCCCTAAATCGTGTTTCTCGTTCCCTCCAGACGTGAATAGGTCGAGAATCACTGTCCGGACTAAATCGGGACTCATTTGTGAGAAGAATATTGGCCCTCTTTTCGATCGTCCAGGTGGCATGTTGACGACTCCCCTCTAGATGTTCCCTTCTTTGAAGGCACGTAACAGGTACACATACAGCAGGTCTCCGACAATAAAGATTACTTTGCCGAAGCCTTCTGTACTCCGTTTGCCTCGTTACAACAAGGCCAGTGGATGCTGCAAGGTCGATGCCATTTGTCGTTCAGCACTAAGTGGGTGCCCTTACTGCCATATAAAGGTCCACTTTTCCTGATGTCACACTTTTTCGGCCCTGCCCTGGCCTGGGGGATACGGTTTTGATCTCTATAAACGGTCCCACATCCGAAAAACGACAGAACGATTCACATTAAGCCATCGGGCCACATCGGCCTGCGACTGTCCTGTTTCCGTTCTTCCCATGGCCCCCCACTACAGTGAGTCTGTAGGCTCTTCTCTGGGCCATATTGCACCGTCTATGTTTGTGTACACAGTGATTGTGGATGTGGGACTACCCGGCAAGTACTATCCAGTTTGATATGTGCCCTGACGTCGTTGTTGCTGTGGTTGTCCGTTGAGCAGAATGCCATCTTCCATGCAGGTCACGACCGTATGGATATCTGTTGACAGTTTTTAAGATTATATCGTGAATTAGACACAGGACGGGTAATTTCGGACACCAGAGTAGTTTTACTTCTCTTCTATTTTCCACTGTTTGATTCCATTCTACCATCACAAATAAATTTACATCTCCCTTAACTACCTGAATAATTTCTTTTATCTTATCACAAATTTCTTCAGTCTCTTCATCATATGCAGGTCTATTCGACATATAAATCTGTACCATTGTGGTACTTTCGGGATTCGTGTACATCTTGGCTGCGATAATCATTTCCCTGTGCTGTCCATATTAGCTTACTCGTATTCCTAATTTTATAGTCATTATTAAGCCTACTCCGGAATGTCCCTATTGTAGATTTTCTATTTATGGTCCTGTACTTACTGTCCAGAAGTCCTGTCATCCTACCATCAATCTTCACTAATCACCAACACATCAAACTTCAACCTATCTCCCGGCCCAAATAAAGGATCAAACAGTCTAGGGTCCGACCAGTAGAGACCCTGTATTGTTTTTCCTGGAGTTGACATTCACCTGCGTAGTCCTTGTCCAGAGATCCGAATAGGGGACTACTTTGTTTACGTAATATTTTACACCCCCCCCCACCCCCCACCACCCATCAACCATGGACCTTGCCGTTGGTGGGGAGGCTTGCGTGCCTCAGCGATACAGATAGCCGTACCGTAGGTGCAACCACAACGGAGGGGTATCTGTTGAGAGGCCAGACAAACGTGTGGTTCCTGAAGAGGGGCAGCAGCCTTTTCAGTAGTTGCAAGGGCAACAGTCTGGATGATTGACTGATCTGGCCTTGTAACAATAACCAAAACGGCCTTGCTGTGCTGGTACTGCGAACGGCTGAAAGCAAGGGGAAACTACAGCCGTAATTTTTCCCGAGGGCATACAGCCTTACTGTATGATTAAATGATGATGGCGTCCTCTTGGGTATAATTTTCCGGAGGTAAAATAGTCCCCCATTCGGATCTCCGGGCGGGGACTACTCAAGAGGGTGTCGTTATCAGGAGAAAGAAAACTGGCGCGGAATATCTGATCCGTTAATCGGGCAGGTAGGTTAGAAAATTTAAAAAGGGAAATGGATAGGTTGAAGTTAGATATAGTGGGAATTAGTGAAGTTCGGTGGCAGGAGGAAAAAGACTTCTGGTCAGGTGACTACAGGGTTATAAACACAAAATCAAATAAGGGTAATGCAGGAGTACGTTTAACAATGAATAGGAAAATAGGAATGCGGGTAAGCTACTACAAACAGCATAGTGAACGCATTATTGTGGCCAAGATATATACGAAGCCCACACCTACTACAGTAGTACAAGTTTATATGCCAACTGGCTCTGCAGATGACGAAGAAATTGAAGAAATGTATGATGAAATAAAAGAAATTATTCAAATTGTGAAGGGAGACGAAAATTTAGTAGTCATGGGTGACAGGAATTCGAGTGTAGGAAAACGGAGAGGAGGAAACATAGTAGGTGAATATGGTTTGGGGCTAAGAAATGAAAGAGGAAGCCGCCTGGTAGTATTTTGCACAAAGCACCACATAATCATAACTAACACTTGGTTTAAGAATCACGAAAGAAGGTTGTATACATGGAAGAACCCTGGAGATAGTAAAAGGTATCAGATAGATTATATAATGGTAAGACAGAGATTTAGGAACCAGGTTTTAAATTGTAAGACATTTCCAGGGGCAGATGTGGACACTGACCACAATCTATTGGTTATGATTTGTAGATTAAAACTGAAGAAACTGCAAAAAGGTGGGAATTTAAGGAGATGGGACCTGGATAAACTGAAAGAACCAGAGGTTGTACAGAGTTTCACTGAGAGCATAAGGGAACAATTTACAGGAATGGGGGAAAGAAATACAGTAGAAGAAGAGTGGGTAGCTCTGAGGGATGAAGTAGCGAAGGCAGCAGAGGATCAAGTAGGTAAAAAGGCGAGGGCCAGTAGAAATCCTTGGGTAACAGAAGAAATATAGAATATAATTGATGAAAGGATAAAATATAAAAATACAGGAAATGTAGCAGGCAAAAAGGAATACAAACGTCTCAAAAATGAGATCGACAGGAAGTGCGAAATGGCTAAGTAGGGATGGCTAGAGGACAAATGTAAGAATGTAGAGGCGTATCTCACTAGGGGTAAGGTAGGTACTGCCTACAGGAAAATTAAAGAGACTTTTGGAGATAAGAGAACGACTTGTATGAATATCAAGAGCTCAGATGGAAACCCAGTTGTAAGCAAAGAAGGGAAAGGAGAAAGGTAGAAGGAGTATATAGAGGGTCTATACAAGGGCGATGTACTTGAGGACAATATTATGGAAATGGAAGAGGATGTAGATGAAGATGAAATGGGAGATATGATACTGCGTGAAGAGTTTGACAGAGCACTGAAAGACCTGAGTCGAAACAAGGCCCCCGGAATAGACAACATTCCATTGGAACTACTGACGGCCTTGGGAGAGCCAGTCCTGACAAAACTCTACCATCTGGTGAGCAAGATGTATGAGACAGGCGAAATACCCTCAGACTTCAAGAAGAATATAATAATTCCAATCCCAAAGAAAGCAGGTGTTGACAGATGTGAAAATTACCGAACTATCAGTTTAATAAGTCACAGCTGCAAAATACTAACACGAATTCATACAGACGAATGGAAAAACTAGTAGAAGCCAACCTCGGGGAAGATGAGTTTGGATTCCGTAGAAACACTGGAACACGTGAGGCAATACTGACCTTACGACTTATCTTAGAAGAAAGATTAAGGAAAGGCAAACCTACGTTTCTAGCATTTGTAGACTTAGGGAAAGCTTTTGTCAATGTTGACTGGAATACTCTCTTTCAAATTCTAAAGGTGGCAGGGGTAAAATACAGGGAGTGAAAGGCTATTTACAACTTGTACAGAAACCAGATGGCAGTTATATGAGTCGAGGGACATGAAAGGGAAGCAGTGGTTGGGAAGGGAGTAAGACAGGGTTGCAGCCTCTCCCCGATGTTGTTCAATCTGTATATTGAGCAAGCAGTAAAGGAAATAAAAGAAAAATTCGGAGTAGGTATTAAAATTCGTGGAGAAGAAATAAAAACTTTGAGGTTCCCCGATGACATTGTAATTCTGTCAGAGACAGCAAAGGACTTGGAAGAGCAGTTGAATGGAATGGACATTGTCTTGAAAGGAGGATATAAGGTGAACATCAACAAAAGCAAAACGAGGATAATGGATTGTGGTCGAATTAAGTCGGGTGATGCTGAGGGAATTAGATGAGGAGATGAGGCACTTAAAGTAGTAAATTAGTTTTGCTATTTGGGGAGAAAAATAACTGATGATGGTCGAAGTAGAGAGGATATAAAATGTAGGCTGGAAATGGCAAGGAAAGCATTTCTGAAGAAGAGAAATTTGTTAACATCCAGAATTGATTTAAGTGTCAGGAAGTCATTTCTGAAAGTATTCGTATGGAGTGTAGCCATTTATGGAAGTGAAACATGGACGATATGTAGTTTGGACAAGAAGAGAATAGAAGCTTTCGAAATGTGGTGCTACAGAAGAATGCTGAAGATTAGATGGGTAGATCACATAACTAATGAGGAAGTATTGGATAGGATTGGGGAGAAGAGAAGTTTGTGGCACAACTTGACCAGAAGAATGGATCGGTTGGTAGGACATGTTCTGAGGCATCAAGGGATCACCGCTTTAGTATTGGAGGGCAGCGTGGAGGGTAAAAATCGTAGAGGGAGACCAAGAGATGAATACACTAAGCAGATTCAGAAGGATGTAGGTTGCAGTAGGTACTGGGAGACGAAAAAGCTTGCACAGGATAGAGTAGCATGGAGAGTTGCATCAAACCAGTCTCAGGACTGAAGACCACAACAACAACAACAACAATATTTTATACATGATCCATCTTCATCATTCTACCATGCCATCGGAAAAACTTATGACTGTGGTATTCCCTTGCTTTTAGTCGTTCACAGTTCTAGCACAGCAAAGGCATGTTGGTTGATGTTAGAAGGGCAGATCAATCAGTCAGCCAGACTGCTGCCCATGTAACTACTGGAAAGGTTGCTGCCCCTCTTCAGAACACCCATGTTTTCCTGGCTTCTCAACATGTAACCCTGTTCTGCAGTTGCAGCTACGGTACGGCTATCTGTATCGTTCAACTCTCAAACCGTCTCACCATGGCAAGGTCCATGGTTGTTACATGAACAGCAGCATTAAATGTCTTGCGTAAATTCGTTAGAGTGATAATTTTCATTATTTCTCTTAAATTATACTGCGTGCTCGAGAAAATTCCGAATAGTGAAATGAAAAATATTTCCCTAATCATAATGATCCTGTCATATTCGCTTGAGACAAAGGAAGATTGCAGAACGATTGCCTTGACTTTGCAAATGATCTATCAGTTTTGAATGGTGACAATCACAAAAAACCAGTAACCCTTAAAATAAATAGTACAAAAAGTAGATTTCTAGGTTTTTGGCGAAAAGATTTAATACATACAAAAACAAGCTTCAAAATACAAGACAATTAATTACGGAGAAATCAAGTGACTACTGGTGTTTAAATATCTAGCGAAATAACTCGTGAATATATATTTTAAATAGAAACTAATAAAGTTGGATACTAAAAAATGGTAACAGAACACCATCTCATGTAAATTATATACAACAACTAATTCACATGCGAATGCAATAAACTAAAACATTATGATTGGCTTCCTGTATGCTTCAGAAATATTAATTTTGCACAGATAAGGACATACCACAATCATTGACATAAGGGATCTAAGAATTATAAGACAATATCTCGAGCGAAAATGCATACTATGGTCATGTCACATGTAGACTGCTCGCAAAGTATCGAGGACACGATATTAGGGATGTGCCATCTGTACAAGAACAACTAACAGAATCCTAACAGTGTACATCAGCCATTTCATTCTTAACGTTATAAGTGGGCGTCGACACCAGCTAGAACGTCTAATGGTTGCTGCTACCTCTCCAGGTCTGAAGTGGGTGATAAGATCAGACTCTGAAGCAGCCAAGAAATCATTTATTACACAAGAACTTGCAATAAGATTGGTAAACGCAGATTAAAGTTTTACAACCGTATTAAGTAAATGACACCAGGTTCACATGCAAGACAAATAACTGAATTTTGTGGGAACAATAAGAGTAGAGATACAGCACATACTATGAAACTGACACGGAGAATAAAAAAATCATCTAAATTTTGCGGGGATCACACACGGAGACATTAAGAACAGAGAACATTTTAGATCCAAAATTAACCAATGGCAGGTGGATTAAGAGGAAAAATTCAATAGAAAAGAGTGGGGGTATTTCTGTCTGAGACAAAGCAACCCAGAGGAAGACTAGCTGTCGCTACTAATTGGTTTGTGCATTCTTACAGTTTGAAATGGCATAAATGTAATTAGTTATTAAAGTTAATTTACAGAGCTAATAGCTACACAATAAAGCTGTCGGACCACCATTGTAATAGGAAGCCTAAATTTTGTGCTCATACAGTTCCGAGGGAAAGCATTTTCATAAACTCGTATGATATACAATCAATATGATCTGTTGTATTACCTACAGTTTCATAGCACTTATATGTTGTCTGTAATATTCCTATAGTAGGCCTAAGCGAGTAAAGATTCACGTCATAAGAAAGAAATACGTTATAGTGTCTCACTGAATGAGCAGTTGTTAAGACATATAGTATTCATTATGTTGCCCTTCCTTTGTGGGGCGAGTAAACATTCTGCTTTCATTTTCTTTGTGTTATACCACAGCAGGTGAGTATGAGGTCTCGAAAAACAATTTTCAAAATTTTTTATGTCCTTATTTTTTTCTGTCATAGTCGAATTGCACCACCAAAGAGTCGAAATTCGTGGAATATAGTTTCTCCTTTCAACTAATTTGATCGCTTAAAGTAGCTATACAGTCCCTAAACTCATTTTTTATAATATCACATTTGTCTTCAATTATTTTTTTGCTACTTATCTCACCCAGCGAAGCCACCATAAACAACTTTAACTATCGAAATTTTTAACATACGTGTAATACCTAATCCATTACTCTGTATTCATAAGCCATCGGACCACTTCTAGATGGGCGTTAGAGTTCACCGCATGAGGCTGCTGTTTTGAGGAAACATCTCCATTTAGTATTTTTCGTTGAGTTCCCAAAACGGTAAAAGCAATACATGGGTCAGCACAACCTCCCCAAGAGAATGTTCGCGTATAATTTAATAAGCAGCCAATGAGGCGGTTCTCTGGAACTGTCGTTGCCCGTCTCAGTGTGTGACGTGCCTAATGAACGAGCTGCTGTTGTGTTTGTACTGGCCAGAGGACGTGGGATGTAGCTTTGCAATGCAGACGAGGACTCAATTACAAACTCCATGTGTCTCACAGTCACACACGCATATGAGGTCAGACTGTGGTGTACAACGAATTGGTATGCAAGCCCTTGTGGCAGTAGTTGCGGATACAGCATCTGCTCTGAGTATGGTAGCTAGTAGGAGCGGCTCGCCGAGTTTGACAATCAGATTACGGTACTGGAGAGGTCGCAGCACCGGCTGCAGTGTAAGTGCGTCGGTCGTATATTGCTGGTTCTGACACTCCTCGAACTGCCCACCTTACTTGTGCTCACACTCTCCACTATTTTTGGTAGCACATAACCAAAATCACAGTTTCATCTAAGACAAGGAATATTACCACTTAAATACATGCAAACACAATAGTGCCTTTCTTAGCAATCATATACAACCGCTCACATGACGAAAGGTCTGTTCCTAAAGACTGGAAAGTAGCGCTGATGCAACCAATATTCAAGAAGGCCCATTGAATTACAGACGCGTATCACTGACCTCAATTTGCACTAGAGTTCTGGAGCATATACTGTACTCGAACGTTATGAACCACCTTGAAGAAATGACTTATTATACATAACCAACATTGATTTAGAAAATATCGTCCTTGTGCAACACAGCTAGCTCTTTATTAACATGAAGCAATGAGTGCTGTCGACAAGAGATCTCAGATCGATTCGTTATTCCCAGATTTCCAGAAGGCTTTTGATACCGTTCCTCACAAGTGACTATTAACCAAATTGCATGCATATGGAGTATCGCCTCAGTTGTGTGGCTGGATTCGTGATTTCCTCTCAGAGAGGTCACCGGTAAATCATCGAGTACAACAGGAGTGATATCTGGAGTTCAGCAAAGTAGTGTCATAGGCCCTCTGTTGTTCCTAATTTACATAAATGATCTAGGTGGCAATCTGAGCAGCCCCCTTAGATTGTTTTCAGATGACGCTGTAATTTACCGTCTAAGTAAATTCATCAGACGATCAGTTCCAATTACAAAATGACCTAGAGAGTTTCTATATGGTGAGAAAAGTGGCAATTGGCACTAAACAAAGAAAAGTGTGTGGTCATCCACATGGGTACTAAAAGAATTCCGATTAACTTTGGGTATACGATAAATCGCACAAATCTAAGGGCTGTCAATTCGAGTAAATTCCTAGAAATTACAATTATGAGCAACTAAAATTGGAAAGATCACATAGATAATACAGTGGGAAAGGCGAAACAAAGACTGCGCTTTGTTGGCAGAACACTTAGAAGATGCGACAAACCCACTAAAGAGACAGCCTATATTACACTTGTCCGTCCTCTGCTGGAATACTGCTGCGCGGTGTGGGATCTTTACTAGGTAGGGCTGACGAGGACATCGAAAAAGTGCAAAGATGGGCAGCTTGTTTCGTGTTATCGCGCAATAGGGTTCAAAATGGTTCAAATGGCTCTGGGCACTATGCGACTTAACTTCTAAGGTCATCAGTCCCCTAGAACTTAGAACTACTTAAACCTAACTAAGCTAAGGACATCACACACATCCATGCCCGAGGCAGGATTCGAACCTGCGACCGTAGTGGTCACGCGGTTCCAAACTGTAGCGCCTAGAACCGCTCGGCCACCGCGGCCGGCGCGCAATAGGGGTGAGAGTGTCACTAATATACGCGAGTTGGGGTGGCAGTCACTGGGACAAAGGTTGTAGCGTCCCCTTAGAAAATTGATGACGTACTGTGCTGATAAACCTCTTACATTATTTGATTTTCAAACAGCTGAGCAGAACTGAAAGTACTCAGATATTTCGCTTTTTACTTATTCTGATCAACACTAAACTGACACACAATATATTTTTTAGCGAATCGCAATCTGACTTTTAAAAATCCCTACAAAAGAATGGCCCTGACTAACAATAGCCAATACCTTTCATGAATCGCTTACCTCACAAAATCTTCGTTACTCGAACTACTGCAATACAGCGAGCGCCAATACTGCCAGCTAAATAAAAGATTCTAACTACTGAAGACACTAACTACTGACAGGCATAGTTAGCAAATGAAAAATTTTGATGGAGAACAAACAATGCATTTACCTTAATAGTGTTCAAAAGTCATATATATATATATATATATATATATATATATATATATATATATATATATATATATATATATAAGTTCATGATATCCAGTATTACAAATTTATTCTTTCTGGCGGACACACGTCCAGATCGTCCGCTCTCAAAATTCTGCCATGTCTCTCCCCACATCCTCCGCTGCTGGCGGCTCACCTCCAACTACGCAACGCTACGCGCTGTTCACATCCAACTGCCCAACACTACAATAGCGAATATTCCAGCAATGCCAACCAGCCACAGACTGGACACAGCACAGCCAGTGATTTTCATACAGAGCGCTACGTGACGTTACCAACATAAAAATCTAAACAGCCTACTTACAAGGTGATTTCCTTTGCACGGAGATATATTTACGAAATTTCAATCACCAACTTTCTCTTCAGAATGCGAAGATATTTTTTTAACAACCACCTACATAGGGAGAAAGGATCATCATAACAAAATAAGATAAATCAGAGCTCAAACGGGAAGATTTAGGCGTTTCTTTTTCCCATGCGCCATTCGAGAGTGGAATGGCAGAGAAGTAGTACGACAATTGTTCGATGAATCCTCTGCCAGGCACTTAAGTGTGAATTGCAGAGTAACTATGTAGGTGTTGATGTACATGTGTGGTGATCGATGGCAATAAGAAATTTGTGACAATTATGGATGTTGTAAGATTTGTCAGTAAAAACTGGATTGTAGTGTTCTTGAAATTATGAACGTAGCATGGATAAAATACAGGGAGCGAAAGATTGCCTATAACTAACAGAGAAACCCGATTACGGGAATTATATGCAATGGAAGTGAAACGACGGTAGTAAATTAACACAGAATGGAATAGCGATGTAACCCATTCACGATTGAGCAAGCAGTAAATAACATCGAGTAGAACTATTGAAAGAGAATATAAAGTTCGGAGAGAGGAAATAAAAACATTATGGTTTACCATTTAAGGACTAGGAAGATCATGGGGACGTAACTGATACTGCCTTAAGAAGACAGTATAAGGTGAGTATCAACAAAACTGAATTAAGGGTAATAGAGTGTAGTCAAATTAGATCAGGTAATGCTGAGGGATACAGAAGTGAAACGAGCACGGTCACCAGTTCCCACATCAAGATAAAATAAGATTTTCAGAGGTATTGCTGCAGAAAAATGCTTAAGACTCCACGAATAGTTTGGGTAACTTATAACCCTACCACTACTATTGTAATTAAGTATGCTTTTACCTAAGCAACAGAAACTCTGTCTATATTTTGCCAAGTATAACCCTCTTCCTTCCTCTTTTATAAAGGACGTACAATTCTGTGGCTAGAAACAGCAATTATTCTTACTTAGTGAAATGTTTCCGGGTATGTGAAGATGGTAATCTGTCGTTTACAAAACCGTTTTGTCCACTACTTAACCAGGAAGCGTTTTACCGACGAAGACAGCAGCACCAGAAGCCTACGATCGCACCATTAAAATCATTAGCCTCTTTTTAATTTAGCTTTTTAGTCAAAAGGCTTAAATTCTTTCTAGGAGGACTCATCGTAGATAAAGCAAGGAAAAAAATTTTGGTTTTCTGTACTTTACACGATGGGGTTCATACAGACTAACTTTTATCCGAGGCTACGCTCGCATACCAGTAGTTTTTTCATATTTAGTGATGATGAGTAAGTAAATTATTGCACGTTCGATAACGTAAGCTGCTCTCAAATGTCTGCTTGTTTGGGTAAGTGTAACGATTCATAGGTGTGCCCCCTCCCCCCCTCCTCCCCCCTGCTCTCTCTAACTAGTCCAAAACACGACGGCACGGCACACATACAGCGTTGCTGCCATGTAGATTGTAAATCAGGTTCAATAAGTTTTTAACATGATTCGTGTTCACTGATGTAAAAATGTTTGTTCCGCTGAATACTTCATACTTGTGTCGGCTTTCTTTTTTTACTTTCTTAACCAGTCTACGTTGTTATTGAGGGTTGAAGCTATATCCATACTAAATTACAGGAAAATCGGCTCAGCTGTTTGGAAGTGAGAAGGTAACAGACACATTTTCGCATTTATAAAATTTTAAATTACGATTTCTTTTTCCCGCGATCCGTAATAATAACCGTACATATTGCTCCTAGCTACGCATACGTTACCTGCCAAAACGCCACAATAATTCGTCCAGTTTGCGTTTACAAACAGACAGACACCATGGTTCTAAATAAAACTTCAAATCATTGTATTTTCCTTTTCATGATCCAATTTTGATGACATTTAGTTTACGCACATTGAGCCGCAAGGAGCGATCTTTGGTAAGAGATTAGGTAAGATTAACTTTTTTGCCAAGATAGCTACTAATAACCATACTCCCGGTAACCGGTTACCTTAATTAATGTTCCGAAACTGGGTATCGAGAGTAAATGTCATTATTAGCGATCTTGGCAGCACAAAAGTTTATCTTCTCTAATCTATTTTGAAGAAATAAAGCCTAAACGTTACCCCAAGCTACGTTGCGAAAATCCCATGAAAATTCTTCAATTAGTTTTGGATATTATCGTGCTCAAACAGGCAGACGCAACGGTTTTACAGTTATATCATTACTTTATACACACAGATGTAGATCGATAGGGGAAGGATGGCAAAGGAAAGGGGACCTATGAATTCACAAAACTACATCCCAAGATTCATAATTTCCTTCATTACTTTTTTAGGAGAGTTTTATGGCAGATCCGTACCTGATAAAGTAATTGTATTAAAATTAAATTTGCCACAGCTACGCTGCACTAGTAGCTGGAATGAACGTTATGTTACGAGACACAAACAATGCCGATTTGCTGCATTTATTTCCAAAATAATTCGGAAGTTCATCTCAGTCGCTTTAGACAAAATATGTCAAATTTAAAGCTTATAACGCAATTTTACGTTGTGAATAATTTCGTGTTAAGTATTCATTGCAACTAGTGTTACCCTCTGAAAGGAATTTTTCATAATTTGACCATGTTGACCTATTGGACCGAGGGTATCGTAGTATGATTTCGTACAAATAGCAATTAACTGTAAAACTGTAAGATTTTATTTTTGGAAGTTGAAAAAGTAATAGAACTCACGTAGAAGAATAAATATGTGGTCGCCATCCAAATAAGGCATAATAATTTAGAATATTAAGTTGAGAAGAATTTAACTATAATTTGGCGAAAGGAAGCTTTCGTTACTTCTTTCTTGGTAAGTGCAATGAATACACATAACTACCAGACGAAGTGAACAGTAGATGGCAGTAGTTATAATTCGCCTAATTGGCAATCACAGAAAGACAAATGGCCCTATACATCTATTAGTAATAATTATCATCTCAGTACTAAATGTTCTCAAAGGCATCACAAGACGAAATTTGACCATGGACACAGTCCTGATTTAAGTAACACCCAAACATCACAAATGCAAGTAAATGACACTGTACATACACTTTATACATTCACTCTACTTCGGGAACATTCCATATCTCAGTAGCAAAACTACTATTTAGATTAACTTTCCCATACTAGAAAAGATGAAAGCGGGGACCCATAAACAGTCATTTCCTTTATAAGCAAACTGTGCACACATTTCATAAACAATTTGCATCACACTAATACTGATTTCAAACCCCATTTGAGATTATTTTTCGTTCAATGCTTTATAGCAAGTTACACTAACCATATTCTTAATTAACTTCAGAAATAAGTTCAAGGTAAAGTTAAGTTTCAAGTAGATTCAAAATTGTGTGACTCTTTCATAATTTGTGAAGCAGGTGATTTTAACTAACACCATTTATGCCCCTTCGTATTAAAAGTTTGGCACATTCAAAGTAGAAACAATTCAAATCAAAATAAAGATTTTTTTTTGTTCAGTTCCTAATTATGTGCCTCTCTCTTTACATATGAAATAAGTAATTTAACTAGCAAAATTTATATGTAGAATGAAATTTTCACTCTACATTTATATGCTATAGCACTGAAACTTAGGCACATTCAAAGAGAAACTTGTTAGTGGTTCTTCATAAACAGGATACTCGATCTTCAGCACGTTTATGGTAGGGACCTGCTTGGTTTCATAAACAGGACAGTTTCAAAGTCCAAACACGAATTTTTATCATTGAAATTATTATTGAAAAACATTCATATACAAGCATACTGGTTCATACTGGTATACATATCTGATTTCCAAAGTTGGTGTAGCAGTGGCGCTATAGTGGTGGCAAGCACTTGGCGGCTATCTGGTGTCACCTCTGGCGGTTTAATGCTCTACTCAAATCTTCTTGGTGGCATATTAATCATTTTAGAGCCATTCCCAAAATTCGAGAGCATCATTTTACAGCCGAAACCATATCCGAGGCCATGCCATCAAAAATCAGTTCCTGAATGCCTCACTTGGCACCCGCGGTGTTGACTGTACAACTGCTGGCCACTGACTGCGTAATGCACTCTCTCTCTCGCCGCCCAGATTGACCACCAGATCCACCTTTTCCCACACGCCAAGCCTTTTCCTTAGCGGAGGGGGTTCCGTAGGTCTTTTAAGTTACATCTGTTGAGTGGTACTTAGGTAAATAAATTAGTGAAATCAAAGTGAACTAGAAATTAGAATATAAATGAAAAAATAGGTTTGGTTTAGAGAGTTACATACTCGCATTCAGCGGGCAGAACAGCAGAACAGAAGAGACAATGACCCTGAAGTCAGCAAGTTCCACATAAGCGGGCGCTGTCGATTCAGCCGTCAGGGCATCGCCCGACCGGCTCACGTGTTTCTCAGTTGTCGCATGTGAACAAAGGCCCTCGCCTACATTCCAAGAGCCAATGACTGACGTTAAGAAGATTCTTCGAGAAGCTTTTCAACGTAACGGAAGAGGCAATGACCAGCTCACGTGTTTCTCAGTCGTCACATGCGATCAGAGGCCCCCGCCTACATTCCAAGTGCCAATGACCGACGTTAAGAAGATTCTTCGAGAAGCTTTTCAACGTGACAGAAGAGGCAATGGGCGTGAAGTCGTTCACCTCCAGTGAACCGAAGTGAATAAATACGCGAGACGCGGTGGGACCGACAGATGAAGACAGATGAAGACGGAGACGAAGACGAAGACGAAGACGGAGACGGGGACGGAGACGAAGATGAGAGACGAAGGAAGAAAAGAAGAGTAGCAGTAGTTTTCAGTCAGTTTCGGTGCTGAAGACCGTCATCCAAGAAGAGACTGCATCATGCACAGACGCACTAAGTCCGCCGCTGTAATGGAATAGCAAGCAGCAGCCGCGGCGCCAGAAGACAGAAGTTAAAAGGTATTTGAAGTCTGATTTTACGCACCCGGGTGACTTGTGAGGACGGGAAGGAGACGGCCTCACATCAGCAGTCACCTGTGAGCTGGGATGAAGATCTGACAGCCGAAGACTGGCAAGCGGGAGTCCGTGGTTCGACTCCGCGACACCGGCCTTCCCCCGCCGCACCGCTCCGCTGGCCGACGCACAACACACGCGGCCGCTTAGAGAAGAGAAACACTGGGACGCCACACCCAAGGTATCATCCGATGCACGACTTCGCTCGCAATAATTAAACCGGCCACCTCGCGCTGCGCGTCTCCAGTCAGCTGGGCGAGACGGCGACACGAGATTCACACCGCTACGCGTAATCAGGCGCCTCCGCCGCCGCCGCCGCCGCCGCTGCCGCAGCAGAAGACTTCACAAACGACACAGCTGCCGCTCTCCGAACCAGAACATCCCGTAAGATACAGTTGTACAAATCTTCAATAAAAGTTATCTTATGTAAAAATGATGTTTCATTCGACCTCATACCCGAGCCAAGGAAGAACCCACCCTGCCCACATGTTATTAAGAGAGAAAAGTTAATTTATTTAATATTTTCACCCTGACAGAATGCTTTAGAATGCTCATCCTGACAATTGACAGCATCAAAAGAGAAAACCCACTTACATTGAGTGACAGAAGTGTCACATTTAGTAACACAACTGTTACACATCATACAATTTCCCTAAGCATGAACCAGTATTCCAATTCACAAATCTCTTTTATAAACAGGCATTATTTATAAAGTTTCATTGTTTAAACACACTGCTAAGTTTTTTCAAATATCTATCACAAAATTCTACTTCCCTTTGGCACTTCAAAGACATTAATCAGTAAAGACCAAACATTTCATAGTTACATACATAAAATTATACAGTATAAATAATTTATAATCGATTTAGGTATTGCAAGCTGAACAGTTGAATCCCCTTTATCCCCGCCACCTTTACTACTACGACACCTCGTACAGTTCATCTCTTAGAAGTAGTACTGTGCCGAACGTTCTAACCATACAACGGAAGAGATAATTTAAAAACGTGAAATGGGTGTCAAGATTGTATGACGTGTTAGAGTCTGCACAGTGTTTCACATTTAAAACGAAAGTGATTCTCCTTAATTTAAATCGCTGATATCCGCAGTCTGTACTCATTTATCATTGTTGTGAAGTACAGAGAGAGCATACCAGAATACAGAGAGCGCAGAAATGGTAACGGAGGAGGCTGTCACCGCGAGATGCATAGCTCCTGTGAGGAAATTAAAGTTCCAAGCGTGACGGATCACTCCTCAGCGCCAAAAAATGCAAGTCTCTCTTTACTTACAATGCTCGGCTACCATTACTCTGCACCCATGAAAATCCTGATCTTTTCTGTTAAACACATTCTAGTCAAAAACGGAGCACTTTTCTAGAATCATCGTATACTTCAACAATACCATAGCCTACTAGATCTGTACGCTTACGGCGCGAAATACTGATTTCTAGATAAATTTCTTGAAATGTCGTGATTAGGGCCTCCCGTCTGGTAGACCGTTCGCCGGGTGCTAGTCTTTCCATTTGACTTGCGACTCGATGGGGATCAAATGATGAAGTTTAGGAGAACACAACACCCAGTCCCTGAGCGGAGAAAATCTCTGACACCGCCGAGAATCGAATGCGGACCCTTAGGATTGACATTCTGTGGCGCTGACCACTCAGCTACCGGGGGTGGGGGGGGGGGGGGGGAGGGGCTGTGTACCAATGTCCTGGTTGGATTACAGACGTCTCCACAGAATATTACGGCACGTGGTGAGAGGTGATGTTGAACCATCGGTCAGTCAGGCATGCTAAGCTCGGGTACTGAATTGTGTTAATAGCAGTTGTCTTTGTGGGCTTAAACAGTTGCACCCTAACGGTTACTTACATTCCAGAACATAACATAATTAGTTTTCGCAGTTATACATTATAAACTACATAGGATTTCGAAGAACCTATGTCACTTGCTCTGGTATCTGTTTTATTACCTGTAACCATTTGTCGCAGAGAATGATCATTTCAGATATTAAACGGTAGTTAATCTACATAGCTTGTGTTGCCCCCTAACGCTTTGTTTGAACAACACGGTAAACGGAGTTTGATTGTTTGATTGTGATCCAAAGAAAAATTAAATCTGTGCTACACCTTCTGTAGTGAAGTGATTTCCTTCTGTTCGCACTGTCTTTGCCGCTTCTTCCCTGGTATCTCAATTTCTGTGTGTACCAGTACACAGGATACTGAGATCACCACTTCAGAGAAGTGATCCTTCAGGATATCTTAGTGAAACTGGTAGTTTACCAGTTATTGGATTCCCACAACTGAGCTGTCATTTTCTCCTTACATGCTGTTTCGACAGCTTCCCAAGTTGCACTAGTCAAGTGTTGGGTGCAGATACTGTTGCTCGCTTTCTGAACTCCAATCAGGCTGTAAACGATAAGTGCCCCCCGTGGCTCTAGCGATCATTTCCCGCCGCAATAATACATCAATCAATAGAAATTATAGCTGAATAGTTGAACAAAAATACAGAAACGTTTCAGTAAGTGGAATGCCTTAAGGTAGAAACCTTCATTACAAAATCCTATACCAGAATGGTGGGACAGGTCAAAACAAGCCTCTACCAAACCGCAGCTGAGAATTGAGGAAACCGTTCTCTAATTGAAGACCACCATTAACAGAGACGAATAGGAACACCTGCTTATGATTTAAAGGATACGAGACACAACGAAAGGAAACTGAGAAACGTAATAAAATATATTTACTTCAAAATGCCTACTGAGTAATCAAACTTGTCTTTGTCCATTCAGGAACTTAGTGTTCGCTTCCTACAAGTATGAGCGTAGGTGCGTCAAGTTTTCGAAGTGAGTTATTTGGATGAAACTTATGAAGTAGCAGATAGTGACGTTAGTTCATCAACCATCAAGTTATTCACTTCCGGTTCTTGTTTAATGTTTCGTGCCACATATTCTGGGACTTCCTTAATATTTTGTTTGACAATATTTTATCTACAATACTTTCCCTAATATTATCGTATTTTTCATTCAAGTAGTGTGAATTTCAATAAATGTGGTCTCTAATACTACTCGAACTATCCACTTCAATTTCACAGTTTGTTCTAGAAACAGGGATACTGAGTCCTTATGAATGTCATTTTCATCTATTAAGCCGTTGTGTAAGCAACGTATTAGAGCATATTTGATATAATTCACTAGGAGCAAACACAGCGTTGCCCTGCAAAAGGCGGCTTCAATATGGAAGAGCTACACTAGCGCCAATGAGCGGTACAGATAATTTTAGTAAGACAGTGGGTCAAAACGACCTCTTACATAAACTCTACTTCTGTTATTTCTAATTTTATTACATTATTCATTCAGTCATATGAGTTGAAACGTCCCCTTAGAAAAATTAGTGAATTACTGTGCTGGTAAGCCCCTTACGTTATTTGATTTTCAAACAGCTGATCAAAACTGAACATACTCAGACATTTCTCTCTTTACTTACTCTGATCATCACTAAACTGAAGCAAAATATTTTTAGCGCAACGCTATCTGACTTTCAAAAATCCCTACGCAAGAATGGCCCTGACTAACAATAACCTATACCTTTTATGAATCACTTACCTCACAAAAATCTTCGTTACTCGAAGTACTGCAATAGAGCGAGCACCAATACTGCCAGCTAAATAAAGGATTCAAACTACTGAAGGCGCTAACTACTGATAGGCATTGTTAGCAAATGAGAGAATTTGATAGAGAACCAACATTGTATTTACATTAATAGTGTTCAAAAGTCATAATATATATATATATATATATATATATATATATATATATATATATATATATATATATATATATATATATCAGTTCATGACATCCAGTCTTACAAATTTACTCTCTCTGATGGACACACGTCCAGATCATCCGCTCTCAAAACTCTGCCATCTCTCTCCCCACATCCACCACTGCTGGCGGCTCACCTCCAACTGCGCAACGCTACGCACTGTTAACAGCCAACTGCCAAACACTACAATAGCAAATTCCAGCAATGCAAACCAGCCATAGACTGCACAAAGCACAGTCAGTGATTTTCATACAGAGCTCTACGTGACGTTACCAACATTGAAACCTAAACAGTCTACTTACATAGCCCCCATGCTCCCCACAAAAAAATTTTACAAATTGTTTTGGGCAGTGACCAATACAGATTTGAAGAAGTTTTTCATAATTACGATAACAAACAAATCAAATAAACACACTTATTGCTACAATGTTGGTCAAAAGCTAAAATTTTCTCACACTCCATAAAGACAGTCCTGATCATTCATCACAGTAAAATTGCAGTGTTGTTTTGTTTTTTTCTCGAAGTCTGAGCAGTAAAAGAAAATGCACACAGAAGTAGTGGATTTCCCTGCAGTCTTGAAGAAGTAGTGTTGTCCTTCCAGCAGAAAGATAATGCTGACTCTTGACATGCAGACAGGTAATGGTCCACAACAGAGCAAACCCATAGCAGAGTCAATCGAAGTTTTGAAGAATATTAGTAGTTAGGTCATCACAGAGCTGACCCACTGTATTCTTGGTAGAGATTACGGTATTGGTGCGCCACCAGAAGTGCAGACCCACTGCAGTCCTTGAAGAGACGGCCAGCAGCCACCTGTTGCGACTGTGCAGGTGCACAATCCCCATCGAAGAGCCTTGCGGACAATATAGCTATTCCATAATCACCACTTGTGCACTCATGAAGTTTTTGGAATAGTCCTTAGAACCAGCAATGCTGTTAACCAGTCCCTTGCTGAATTATTAACACACGTGCAAGCACTAACAGTCCCAACTTCTCACATATTGTGCATATAGTATGACCAACAGTAACGGGTGCAGTGAAATGAATGCTTACAAGTTACTTAATTTGATGAACTGCTTACAATTACAATTTATAACATGAGAATACAATTAGAAAGGTACAAACTATATCATTAAAGAACATAACAATACAGATAACATTTGTAGTAGTACAGGCTTTACAAATTAATAGAAATAAACAGATACATCAGTGTTACAGGAATTATGACGTAAGTAAACAAATAAAATAATGAGAATAGTTTTCAAAACATTAATTTCACACATGAGCATTGAAACAGAACAGAATTAATAATGTGTACACATCTTTACAAAGTCAATAACATACTATTAGAAAAATTCTACAACATAACTCTTATCAGCTAAACACATAAAGACAGGAAGAACACAAATAAACAAGGTACACAGACACATAGTGGAATAACACAAAAGGACAGGACAGGGTTTGTTTTCAGTGTGACATTTGGTACTGCAGTCCAACCCTAAACTTCATTTCATAGATGTTTACTCTTATTTCACTTTTTTTATACCTTGTCAATGCATTTCTTCCATTTCATCACAACTCATTCTCTTACATAGCCTACTCCCTCTTAAGCTAACTGAAATCTACTGAGCTCAGATATATATACTAAGCGACGAGGCAATGCAGCAGCACAAAACAACTGACACAAACAGCAGTAACAAAAAATGCAAATTGGCAAAGCAAGCAGCAATAAATATAAATTAGCAAAGCAAATGCAACATTAGAACTAATATGAGCCACTGTGCAGCAACAAGAAAATAAATCAGTAGTAAAACCGGCTTAACAGAGTAATACAAAGTGAAATTCAGTAGCACTATGTCTGGCAAACAGCAGCAGCAAAAGCAATAACTTATACCTAAATATGACATAGCTCAAGCAGAAAAATATTACAGTAAATATGGCCATGTCTAATACCTATGTCACATCTTAACACTAGAGTAATGCATCACCTTGACTTACTCTAGCAGACAAGTTACCAAATCATAAAAAAAGGATTTATGCAATTCCTGTGAAGGGAAATGTCTATTTGTGTTCCCTTTTTTTGAGAAAGTAGATCATAAACTTATTGTTTAATGGATCTGTAGGAAGAAAGTATTTACATTAGTACAACTATTAAATTTTATTTTAACCAATGCTGCAGTGCAGCTAGAAACTAGATACTAAACAAAATCGGCAAATATATATCATTCACTAGGCATATGGCATTTCATAAGACAGTAAAAAAACTCTCAACCAGAAAGACAGTAGTCATAATCAGGTGTATAGACATAAAATATTTCTCATCATTTCATTAGGCATTTCAGTAAATATCATAAATTAAAAGCTCCACAGTGTAATCATATGTTTTCAAGTTTGAGCGTGTCGTATTTGCGATGGTTTCTACAAAGAAATGTCAATAGTGGGGATAATGGCCTCTTTTTTTCCACCTGTGCCTCAGAAAGGCACACAGAAATGGCTTTTTTTTTCGGGTGACAGTCGCTCATATGAGCCTCCACAGGTCATCTACCTTCTTTACCGAAATATTTACGGTAGCAGTTTCCACTACAGAAACAGTCTCATATAAAATAAAAAAATTTCAAAGGTTATAAATTTACATTAGACGTGTGTAGAAACAAAATCTCATACATAACAGTCTCCAAAAGGTTTTGTCGGCATTGTGGTGACTAACATTCACATATGTACACACATTTCATAACTCTTAAAGTACGATTCTTGGTTTCCAACATCCTTTTCATAAATCAGAGTCCCTAACCACTACTCCTTAATCCTTACCTTATTACACACATACGTATTCATCAACACTTCTTCAATATTTCATCATAATAAATACATAGCATAACCAAATTCCTCATATGGCATCAGCTTATTGCTCATAAACATACCTCAACAGCATAATACATATCGTCGTCATTATAATAACATCATAACACCTCCCCCAAATCTCAAAAACGTCGTAGCTTTCTGCAATAATTTCAAAACTTAATAAAAATTCCCTGCTCGTTCAACTAGTGCGATCTGCCTCAAACGTACTTTAAAAATCATGATCCCATACCGAACACATCATTCAAAGCTCTCATAGTGTCACAGTGGTTCCGAAAAAATATGAATAGTTCACAATGTACAGACAAAATACAATTTCGTAAGTGTGAAGTTACCCGACTGTATGATTACGTAACCATCTGTCACTGATGTAGTAAAATATGTTTGTCTCTCTCAGTTAAATGATCAGATAGCTGTGTGATTATGTGTTAAAGACAAATGGTGCCGATGTGTAAAGTTGTATAAGCAAATACCGTATTAGCTAGGGTCCTTGTGCTTGCCAAACACATGGTACACAAAGTAAGCGTGTACCCCCCTGAGGATTAATGTAATTATACCCTCAGGTGATACAGGTTACAGCAATGGCATGAAATGTATCACGGAAAAACCTTTGTATCATTGTAATTAAAAATTCTTTAAACATAAATGTTTTAAGTACAAAATCAATCACTCAAATACGTGTACTGTAGCGGTAAACTGTGCGTCTTGTTGTAAGTCAATCTCTCTCATTACGTAAGGGTAAAAAATGTGCCAAGTGTCGTAATTATCGTCGTCCGTAAGCAAAGTTCTGCAGAAGTCAATGTACTTACCTCGTAATAAACAAAGTGAATTTCTATGCGTACAGATATCGTAGTTGTTACGCTTATTGCCGTTAAGAAGTGAGTACTGTACTGTGACGTATTGTTGTGCTACAGAAAAGGCTGTCTCATTGTAGCTATAGCACAAAAGTTGCTACTAAAACATGTTTCCCTTTCGAGAAGAATTCAGAAAAACTATGCAGATACAAGACAGATGCACCGCAAAAGCAACAAAGTAAATTGTGTCACTCATTAGTAGCGTCGTGATATAATCGTGTAGCTGTCAAATAAACTAACCACTGTGTCATGTGGTATCTCTCAGAAAGCACTTTAAATCCATAATGTATTTTCAAGTAAACCAAAATGTTGCAGTAAAATATCTTTAGCAGTACTGGTGTATGCTTTAAGTATGTAAGCCTTATAGTTGTTATGTAATCGTGCAACTGCCAAGCAAGAAAGTACATACACGATAACACTGTGTCGTCTGTTCACTATAACAATGCATTCGTAATTACTGTCTAAATATGTTCCCTAGGTTTGTAGTGGGACGCGAAATTGAAGCGTCACCAATCCACTAGTGTCAGCCCAGTTTGCAGGTGAATATAAGTTTAATTTAGTTTTGTTTATGTATTTTTTGTAATATTTGTAATGGTTGTGAATTGTCTAAAGTTTGTATTTATTTTTTATGTTTCATGTACGGAGAGGGCGGCGCAACGAACGGAGACAGCATCTTCGCTGCCAGGACCAGAGAGAAAATTGCTGGCCACTATACGTCGCGGGTCGACAGCCAAAGAGCAACAGAAGATCCGGAAACCGAGTTGTTGCGTCGTGCTTCTAAAACTCGAAAAAAAAAGAATTTGTAATGTTTCTACAACAATGACGTCATAGAAAGTTTAATCATGTCGTAAATGTTCAGTTCTGTCTTGTCAAGGCTCAGGTTTACGTCTATATGTAGGAAGATAACAAACAAGTGGATGCTGCTGAAGTTTAAATATGTGTTCAGAGAATCTATTTATGAAGAATTATGTTACGTAATTTATGTGACAAGATTATTAATTTTTGACAACGTTCATCGCGAGTTTGAATCTCGAAAGTTTATGCAATGTGGTTCTAATATTTATTAAAGCAGATCACTTGCATTAATATAATTTCTGAGAAGGAACAATCGACATCTAAATTGAAAAAAGTTTACGCAAAGCAATTGGACTGAGTGACGTAATTCTGCGCATACGACTCAAATGATGATGTCTTACAGTTTCGTTCAAGAACCATTTAGAGACAATTAAAAAAAGGAGTTTAAATAATTTTAAAGTGTGCTGTAACTGACGTAGGTGACGAAGTCTGCACATGGTCATATGTCAAAAGAAAACCATTTATACAAAACTTGCGTCGTTACACTACAGGTTCTAGACTGTATGGTTAATTTTAAAACATAGTTGCATATTAACAGTTTCTAAGTGTCACAAAGAGTGCTAGCAATGTGAAGTGCAAAATTTTATGGCAAAATCTAAGTTAAAATGCAGATTATCTCTCAATAACGGTTTTACATGTGAAATGTGGTGCAATCCTTTACTCTTCCTAGTGCGCAGAGTTTCAGATTCAAAGGAAATATCATGTTGTATACGTCGGTAAGGAATGCTAAAATTTGTCTCAAGGTTAGCGTCTATGTTATTTTTCTCTGAGCCAACCAGTGCACGTGGATGCCTACGGTGCGAGTCAGTGTCTGTCTCTTTGTTGGCGCGCGTCGTTATTTGGATTACGACACCTAACTTGTACAAATTCATTTTGCCGAGAGGGCCCTTCCCTGTTTGAATCCCGCCAGTTCTGATGACATTCAGGTCTGTCGTTATGTCGGTAGTTTACATAGTTTCTTATTCGTCTGTCATGTAGTGGACAATTTCTCCCGGAATCGTAACTGAGCGGTGGACCGTTGCGTCTGAAGTTATTCTGTCTCCTTTGATAATAATTATTTTGGTTCCCATATTGTCTGTTTCTCTGATTGTCATAGTCATTACCGGGGAGAGGTGATCTTTTCCTGTAATTATTACTACTCTGCCAACGGTTGTCATACAGGTGGTGTCTGTTTTGGTACGGATTTGCGTTGTAAGAATAGCCTTTTCGTGTCCAGTTATTATTTCTATCATTGCGGAATTGTGGAGGATGTGACGTGTAATTGTTGTGTTCCTGTTTTCGCATCCCGCGATTGTCAGTGTCAATTTCCAATTCTTGTAAGAGTCCCTGAAAAGCTTCAATGTCGTCTTTGCAACGTCCTGCCAAAATAATATGTCGTAAATATTCAGGCAATTTGATTAAGCAAGCGCGGATGAGATCTGAGGGGCTGTATGGGTTGGGCAGGTACTGATTATTATGTAACACATCTTCGAAATATTTGACAAGACTGGAAAATTCAGATTGTTTGAAATGTTTCTTTATTATGATGCTGTGTTTTTCTTTGTCTTGAGTAGCTTGAGACCAATATGCTGAGAGGAAGGCATGATAAAATTCTCCTTCACTGTGACAATCGCGAATGACCGATCGCATTCTTACAGCTGGTTCATTCTCTAAGTAGCAACACATAAATTCCAATCTGTGATTCAATGACCAGTTGGGAGGAAAACAATGAGAGAATTGATGGAGCCATGCTTGTGGATGAATGTCGTTGCCAGAATTCTTAAATGTTTTGAATTTACGTGTAGTAACGAACAGCTTATAGTCAAAATCATCATGTCGGCGATTCGCATATCGGTCATTGTTACTTCTTTTCGGCGGTTCCATCTCAAAATTCGGTGCACCTTGCGAATTTCTTTCATGATTTCCGAAATGCCCTGTGTTATTATTTTGTGGCTTTTCCATATTTCTAAGTCCCTCTTCCCGTGTTGGATCGCGAGTGTCCTCTGAAATATGTAATTCTTTTATTACTTGTGCCAACTGATCTTGTACTTCCCGAATTTCTCTTTTGTGTTGCGTATTAATTTGATTCTGATTTTGTTTGAATTTCTTAATTTGTTCATACTCTTCAGTGTCAGTGAAGGCTACGGGTCTCGTGTCATTCATATCAGCATCTACCTTTGTAGATAAGTTAATGAACTGATCCGAAAGTTTGGCTACTTTCTCCGATAGTGAACTGATTTCTTGTGCCATCCGGTCACCAGAAGGAGAGTTCAAGTTATCGTCGCTGTGTAATTCCTGCACCGTCATCTCGGTACCTGTTGAATCCGCTGGTCTCAGGTCGATACTGGTGTTGTCGTCCACTGTCCCCTCGGGACTATGGCTATAGTCAGCAGAAGTTAGTCGACGCTTCTTTCTTCTCTTCGGCGAGCGCTGTTTCCGTTGCCTTGCTTCCGCATCCGCTTTTTGGGTTGCGTATCCTTCGTCTTGGGCCTGGCCTATCACGCTCTCGGTGGAAGCACTGGCAGCGACCACGGATGAGCCTGGAGCGGCCGTCAGCTGCATCTCTTGTGTGGTGTCCTGTGTCTGCTGTGGTGGAACCGGTGGTCGGAGTTCCAGTCCGTTGGTGGCCATGTTCCCTAGAGGGCGCAGCTGCTGGTGCCCGTCGGGAATCTCCCTCACGACACCTCTCAGGGCTTCCCCAAAGGTCAACGGTAATACAGTCATCTGTTGTGGCACCTAAACGTCATCCCGTGGGGTTTGCACTAAACGTCGCTGGAGGCATTTCGAGCGGACATGACCTTCTTTCCCGCACCCCGAGCAAGTGCGAGGTTTTCCATCACAGATTATAATCGCTTGACAACCTCATATGTAGAAATAAGGGGGGATGTGCTTTCGCAGTTCTATCCGTATTTGTGTCACCCCATTTAGGACGGGGTATGTGGTAAAACTCGTCCATTTTTCGGCCACATGGGATAGAACTGTACCGTATGGTCGAAAGGCGTCGATAACAAGTTCTGACGGGACCTCAAACGGAAGTTCGAAGACTCGTGTAGTGCGGATCCCCGTCCCCGCGTGATGGACCGTAACTGCACCAACATTCCCGTCGGCATGGCAGAAGCGTTACCCGTTCGGTGATCGTTGTAGAAGTCTTTCGCAAGCAGCCTCGTCAACAAGCTTGACATAGACGACGCTTGAAACGATCGATAAATGGATTCCCACGATTTCCTGTGGATCGATTTTTACCTCTTCTCTTAAAAAACGTTCAATCTCGTGTGCCTTTGGTCGTGTATAGTCGTTCGTAAAACTGAACTTCAAAGTCGTTTTTCTGTGCGAGTGTGCCATCTCGTTCTAGACTCACAACACCGCACGCGCGAAGCTGCTCCGGCGTAAACAAACAGGCGCGCGCACCACAGCGCGGCCGGCAGGCAACGCTGCCCACACTGTGTCACTGCCGAAGGCAGACTGCCCAACTGAGCTACCTAAGCACGACTCACGCCTCGTCCTCACAGCTTTACTTCTGCCACTATCTCGTCTCCTACCTTCCAAACGTTACAGAAGCTCTGCTGCGAACCCTGCAGAACTAGCACTCCTGAAAGAAAGGATATTGCGGAGATACGGCTCAGCCACAGCATGAGGGATGTTTCCATAATGAGATTTTCACTCTGCAGCGGAGTGTGCGCTGATATGAAACTTCCTGGCATACTGTTAAACAGTAATTAAACAGTAAATAACAAAAAAGAGACGTAACATTTTTTCGATGTTTACTATTAACGTTTTTCTGCTTTGTTCCCTTCATATTTCCTTATTGTTTAACTCCCACATTTTCATTTCCGTCCCCGTTACGCTGTCTAAGACGACATTTACTGTGAGGTTGCATTTAACCACGTATAACGACTTTTTTATTATTTTGGTTACTCGGTATTGTATCCTCATTAATGACGGTAGTAGCTTTATGTGTGTTGATTACCTAGTAGACGGGAAACTGGTGGAGGAAGTAAATGAATTCTATACAAGGCCCACAATTTTATGTAACTCATTTTTGACATATCCGTGAATTCTAGGAAACGGCCGCTTGTGCCAATTTTTGGGTTTCCACCGTTTCTCTACGGAAGTCGTCATTCCATGCGCAGAGACTCGTTGGATTTTGGGGAAGGAGTTTGTTAGAATCGGCGTAACTCGCTCTCCCTACGACGTCTCCCTGGAACCTGCTGAGCCGGGCGAAGATGCCGCGGGCCAGAGGACGCCACAGCCACGGCCGCGGGAGTACGACTGTCCTCGGCCGCAAAACAGCTCTCCTGCCATCCCAGAGGCTCCCTCTGTCTCCCCAGGGGCCGCTGAGGGGCAGAGTGGTTCCATCCACTCCCCGACCGCCCGATGCGGCAAGGCGAACGCGAAGGAACACAGAAGTACCTGAGAGCTCCCACATTATCTGAATCCCTTATGTACACCTTTCTGAAGCCGCTTCCGACTTTTACCTTACAAAAATACCGAAAGGTAAATATACATTGCAGTGTGCTGAAATAAACCGCAAAGTTGTAACGTGTGTTCCATAATAAAGTGGGTTTGCGTTAGAGCACATGAAAGCTCGTAACTCTGCTTTGTAGGCATTTAATACACCATTTTCAATCAAAGCTTACGTATAACTTGGAGTTCTTTCATCATAATGAATGAAAGAGGGTTCGCCTTTTTGCAGAGCTAGTAGGTTAGCGATATGTTACATCTGACTTTGCTGTTGTTCAAATTACAACTCTAGTTTACCTGTTTCTGTTATTTTTGTCCTGTGGCTACCAACATATATCAAACAGAAGTCTAAATTAACGCATCGTGTCATCCAAAATATAGGGATGTTCGGGCAACGTGTGAATTGAATTTCCATTTAGAATCCCACCTTCAAAAAATTACATATTCCTGAAATGTCGTGGCATATGCCCCTCTCTTAGGCTTATGTTTCCTTAGTTGACTTCTCCTGGTCTGTACCTTATTTTCATTTGATTTCAAGGGTGCTTTTCTTGTTGTTCTGGTATTTAAAACGACCCGTTGAGATCGGTATCCTTTTGTGATGATTTTGTATGGACGACTATATAGTGTCGTTCCTTCTTTATAAATTATGTTGCCTATTTCAATAGCGTCTACTTACGTTTTCTCCTGCTCGTTGGTGATTTTCTGGATCTTATTGCGTAGCTGTGGTTTGGACACAGGTTTCACCGTACAATCCACTCTTCTGATGCTCTCTTGATAGTTTCACTGTTGCGTTTTTCTATTGGCGGTCGCCAATACTGTTAAAAATGCAACATAATCCATAAATGTTCCTTCTATTTTACTTAAAATACACTTCAAATGGTAAATTTTCACATATACGCCATCTATGACAGCATCTGAATCAAACTTAGACGGTTTCCTTGTAGTTGGTCGCATCTCACGTGTCTGTTATCAGTAATTCAGTTGACCATCGCAAACTGACGTGAGTACTTTGCAGTACAGTGGAACAATGGCTCAGAAGCTATTGGAACAGTTGTATCGAAATTAATTAAATAATTAAGAGACCAGTTATATTAATGGAAATTAGTAATATGGCTGTGTTTAACTGAGATTCTTTATTACTTTTCGGTAGCCGAATTGATAGAGACATTGGGTCTTAAATTGCAGACACAAGTAGTTGAAAATTACTCTCAAATAAAGGTGTTGGTTGTGGTGGAGGTGGTGCAAGATGTTTGTCATTAGTGACCATAACGTTATAGCGTGATATGATGTTTCTCTACTCGAATTCCAGACCAAGAATCACACGAGAAATTTATGTTATCATGTTGTCATTGAACGAGTCGTATCACAAAAAAAAAGAAGACAGTATGAGCGCAGAGGAGAGATGAACTCCGGTCGAGAATGGAACCTAAAACGTGTCGCAAATATTACGAAACATTTATTTTGGTTTTATCCATTTTCTTGGATGACATCTTAGGAACGCTCAGGGGCTTTTCCCAATATATTTATTGGATGATCAATTCAGCTCTTTTATTGATGTTATTCCCATGTGGCTTAATTTGAAATTATACAGTTTCATTTTGAGACATGCTTGTGGCAGCATAACGCAAACTAAACACGTAATCGCAAAGAAAATCGGTAGTACTACCTACTGTAAGGCTTGCCATAATTTTAAGAGAAACACGTGGAAGGTGGACCCACATATTTCGTCATGTGTTGTTTCGCGGAATAAAATTTGTTGCATACGGTTACAAATGAAAAACTTGTCAAAGGAATAATAACGCTCACAGTAATTTAAAGAACTTGAACGAGGTCAATTCATTAATAACAGATTTTAACAATTTATACCATTATGAAAAGGGCTTCAATTCATGAAAATATAGTCGCCAAATGCAAGTATGAAGTCACAATAACTAGTTGCGGCTGGAAGCAGATTCAACAAACCGAATTTTACCAGTAAAATTAATTACAAATGACTGCCACTAAATGTACTAATTTCCCAAGCGTGGATGACAACTTTAACAAATAGAGAACGCCCACGCAAAATGCAGAAAGGATAACAGGTCACGCCACTGATTGTGGCTGTTAGAAAGTCCTTAACCATCTATAAGCCTGAATAAAATCCCTTAGCAATAAAATACACAATCGCCGAAAATACAAGAAAAACTGAGAAAGCAAACTATTTAAAATGGGACTCCCAGCTGGTACACACCAACAGAATCATTGATAGCGACTCTTAAATAAATACACGTTCCCCCAAAACGCAAGATAAGCTGGGAAAACATGCAATTTGAATGTGGCTCCTGACTGGTACACACCAGCAGAAACATTGTCAATGAACACGAAATGAATATACAATCCCCGAAAATACAAGGTTATTATTGTTATGGTCTTCAGTCCTGAGGCTGGTTTGAAGCAGCTCTCCATACAGTAAAGCTGCATGCCCTCGGGAAAAATTACGGCTGTAGTTGCCCCTTGCCTTCAGCCGTTCGCAGTGCCAGCACAGCAAGGCCGTTTTGGTTATTGTTACAAGGCCAGATCAGTCAATCATCCACACTGTTGCCCCTGCAACTACTGAAAAGGCCGCTGCCCCTCTTCAGGAACCACATGTTTGTCTGGCCCCTCAACAGATACCCCTCCGTTGTGCTCGCACCTACGGTACGGCCATCTGTATCACTGAGGCACGCAAGCCTCCCCACCAACGGCAAGGTCCATGGTTCATGAGGGGAAGAAATACAAGGTATGCTGGGAAAATACGCAATTTAAACGTGACTCCCAACTGGTACACACCAGCGCAAACGTTGACAATGACAGTTAAGTAATTATACAGTCCCCCAAAATACCAGATAACCTGGCAAATACAGCAGGCGGATATCATAGCCAACAGGCAACAAGCAGGCAAATTTTACAGTTAGCTAATGGCTGCGGATACAACGGAAAAAGTCACCAGTTGATACTCATAATTAAAAGGCTTTAAAACTTTAGTCGCTCCACAACTATCAATGAGGGTGCAGGGTTCAAACGAGTAGTTAAAGAGCAGGTATAGTGACGAGGAGCTTCGGGTTTGCAGAGCACACTTTAATGCTTATGTGCTTGCCAAATTCACAATACTGAATAGATGAAGAGTTCCGGATTATTTGGTGACGCTCTGCCGTGGTACGTACCAACTGATCAAATTTACTCAACATGACGCGGCTTTTAGTGGCGCCAGATCGTGAGCCAACCTAGACGTCGTGCGACGACGGAAGTGTCTGCACGCCAGGAAGAAAACATTTCTCACCTCCAGGCCCCGGAAACGGGAACATGTCGTCCGTTGCCGAAACTACCCTGCCAACATACATCAGAAAGGAACAGTAATCTGCCCAAACAAGGCTACAGGTGAGAATGTCTAGGATGTAGATAATGTTAACTTATTCTGGAAGCGACTAAACACACAAGTTACAAGCTTCACATTCCTTAAAACTACTTGAAAATTAACAAAGTGAAATAGTAGCGGCTACAAATCCATTTACTATGGCGTAATCATCTATAAAAGGTTGCCTTGAATTTGCCACAGACTACGTTATAATTAAATTTTCTTCAACTCAATTTGTAACAGGGAATGCTCGTACACTTGCATGGAATAGGGCCTGGAACAATAAACTATCATCAGCTGCACTGAGCGATCGCCACGCACTCGGAGGCGCTTTAATATGACAGGTCCTATTCTAATAACACAGACATGGCCTTACGATAGGAAGTACCAATAAAAAACAACTCTTAACTGCACTCAGGTGTGAAGGAGCCATGATATCCAGGATTCCAAGCAGGGGTGTTATTGCCTCTAATCCGAACAGGTAGGTTTCAAGGTGCTGTAAAATTTTATCTTGCAGAGTAGGCAGGGAACTTGCTCACCAGGTTGCACGTGGCGTCCACTGCTCTTCCCGCAACTCGCCGCTACGTCTCCTTAATCCAGCCGGCAAGGCTTGCCGCCGACCGATTTAACCACGCGCGGCTTCTCGAGGCCGTACCGGACAGCAGGAGTCCCCCAAAACCAGCAACTGGCCAGCCACGTGCCCTCCAGCTCACTGCCCGTCCCAGGGCCGGCCTAGAACTCCCGACATGAACGGCAGCCCAAGTAGTTAGTGGCAACAGTGGAGTGCCATGCCGCCCAAAAACAAAGCCACAACTGCTCGTTAACTTTTCTTTGTTTACTTAGCTAACCTGATATGATTAGGGCCATCAGGCCCTCTCTCAGATCGGATCATAGTTTCACACATACAGTGCCTTCTTTATAACATCATTATCTAATAAATAACCATTTTAAAGTGGCAATTACTATTAAAACGATGTGATGTCCATAGTGACAAAGTGAGTAGATAACACCAACTATGGGCTACTGCAGGAGTTGTATTATTACTGCTCCTGCCACTAATGATGATAATAGTAATGATAATAATCATAGTAATAATAATACTAATGACAATAATAATGACAATAACAGGTGGCTGATATAGAAATAATTTATAGATGTACGTAACTGTTGTTTCCTGATACAGTGACTTATGGGAAAAGAAATTTAGGGAGACTGCAACACCTAAGAATAATGGGCATGAGGATGAAAATCTTCATAGAAATAATCAATAGTAATCATTGTTGTTGCTGTAGATGTATCTTTAACTGTCTACTGAGGCTTGAGATTTTATTACTGCCACTGAGCAGGACTGTGAGAAGGTGGAGTGGGATTCCAACACCGAAGCGGCCATTCGGACCGTTCCTTGTGAAAGTGGAGAGGAAATACGCACTGAAACAGCCAGGATACTGCGCCGAGCAAAACCACCAGCTTGCAACCTGAAGAAAGAAGAGGTACAAGCCATTAACAATCTCAACGACGACAAGAGTATACTGGTACTACTTGCCGATAAGGGGAATGCGAACGCCGTAATGAAGATCGAAGATTATGAGCAAAAGATTCGAGAGCTATTAGATCCGAAGACGTACCGAAAACTAAGCGCAGATCAGTCGCAACGTATCACAGGGAATACGAATCGATTAATCAAGTCGTCTTCTCTGCCGGCTGACAGACAAAGAAACCTGCGCAACACAGAAGCCTACCTCGGCTGTATGGATTACTCAAGATCCATAAGAACAACGTTCCACTAAGACCGATTGATAGCGCTCATGGCTCACCGACGTATAAACTGGCAAAACACATGGCCTCTCTGCTCCAGCCACACGTGGGGAAGACCGACACATACATAAAGCACTCAGGACATTTCACTGAGAAGCTGAAGAAACTGAAACTTGCACCAAACGACATCCTGATCAGCTTTGATGTTGTTTCTTTGTTTACGAAAGTGCCACTCAGTGACGTTCTGGAGCACATCGGTTCCAGTTTCCCGTAAGACATCACAAAACTCTTTCAAACATGCCTCACCACGAGCTTTTTCACGTGGAATGGCGATTTCTACGAACGTCTGGAAGGAGTCGCCATGGGTAGTCCTCTTAGTCCAGTGGTGGCCAACTTCCTCATGGAACAATTCGAGGCACAGGCACTGGACTTGGCGACTTGCAAACCTAAGGTGTGGTATAGATACGTCGATGATACTTTCGTTGTGTGGAGCCGTTGTGAAGAACAGCTCGGTGACTTCCTAAGACACTTGAAAAGCTTCTGTGCGAACATCAGATATACCATGGAAGTACACTCCTGGAAATTGAAATAAGAACACCGTGAATTCATTGTCCCAGGAAGGGGAAACTTTATTGACACATTCCTGGGGTCAGATACATCACATGATCACACTGACAGAACCACAGGCACATAGACACAGGCAACAGAGCATGCACAATGTCGGCACTAGTACAGTGTATATCCACCTATCGCAGCAATGCAGGCTGCTATTCTCCCATGGAGACGATCGTAGAGATGCTGGATGTAGTCCTGTGGAACGGCTTGCCATGCCATTTCCACCTGGCGCCTCAGTTGGACCAGCGTTCGTGCTGGACGTGCAGACCGCGTGAGACGACGCTTCATCCAGTCCCAAACATGCTCAATGGGGGACAGATCAGGAGATCTTGCTGGCCAGGGTAGTTGACTTACACCTTCTAGAGCACGTTGGGTGGCACGGGATACATGCGGACGTGCATTGTCCTGTTGGAACAGCAAGTTCCCTTGCCGGTCTAGGAATGGTAGAACGATGGGTTCGATGACGGTTTGAATGTATCGTGCACTATTCAGTGTCCCCTCGACGATCACCAGTGGTGTACGGCCAGTGTAGGAGATCGCTCCCCACACCATGATGCCGGGTGTTGGCCCAGTGTGCCTCGGTCGTATGCAGTCCTGATTGTGGCGCTCACCTGCACGGCGCCAAACACGCATACGACCATCATTGGCACCAAGGCAGAAGCGACTCTCATCGCTGAAGACGACACGTCTCCATTCGTCCCTCCATTCACGCCTGTCGCGACACCACTGGAGGCGGGCTGCACGATGTTGGGGCGTGAGCGGAAGACGGCCTAACGGTGTGCGGGACCGTAGCCCAGCTTCATGGAGACGGTTGCGAATGGTCCTCGCCGATACCCCAGGAGCAACAGTGTCCCTAATTTGCTGGGAAGTGGCGGTGCGGTCCCCTACGGCACTGCGTAGGATCCTACGGTCTTGGCGTGCATTCGTGCGTCGCTGCGGTCCGGTCCCAGGTCGACGGGCACGTGCACCTTCCGCCGACCACTGGCGACAACATCGATGTACTGTGGAGACCTCACGCCCCACGAGTTGAGCAATTCGGCGGTACGTCCACCCGGCCTCCCGCATGCCCACTATACGCCCTCGCTCAAAGTCCGTCAACTGCACATACGGTTCACGTCCACGCTGTCGCGGCATGCTACCAGTGTTAAAGACTGCGATGGAGCTCCGTATGCCACGGCAAACTGGCTGACACTGACGGCGGCGGTGCACAAATGCTGCGCAGCTAGCGCCATTCGACGGCCAACACCGCGGTTCCTAGTGTGTCCGCTGTGCCGTGCGTGTGATCATTGCTTGTACAGCCCTCTCGCAGTGTCCGGAGCAAGTATGGTGGGTCTGACACACCGGTGTCAATGTGTTCTTTTTTCCATTTCCAGGAGTGTAGCCGGCCGCGGTGGTCTGGCGGTTCTAGGCGCGCAGTCCGGAACCGCGCGACTGCTACGGTCGCAGGTTCGAATCCTGCCTCGGGCATGGATGTGTGTGATGTCCTTAGGTTAGTTAGGTTTAAGTAGTTCTAAGTTCTAGGAGACTGATGACCACAGTAGTTAAGTCCCATAGTGCTCAGAGCCATTTGAACCATTTTTGAACCAGGAGTGTAGAAAAGGACAAAAAAACTGTCATTTCTAGATGTGCTGATCACAAGGGATGGCTGAAACCTCGGACACAGCATGCATCGAAAACCGACACACACGGACCGATACCTACACAAACTATCAAACCACCACCCGAGCCAGAAAAGAGGCATGATTAATGCGCTCTTAAAGCGAGCAGGAGGAATATGTGAGCCGCAGCACCTCAGACGCGAAATGCAACACCTGGAAAGTGTTCTGAGGAGCAATAGGTACTCAATAAATGATATTAGAAGTGCAACAGAGCCAAACACTCGGCGAAGTAAGGAATCAGAAAAAGAAATGTCGGGTACGGCCTTTCTGCCATACATTCCCAGAGTGACGGACAGAATCGGCCGTATATTGCGCTAACATGGCGTAAAGACGATTTTCAAACCGACAAGGAAGATCACAGAGTGTCTTACATTGGCAAAGGAGAAAAGGAACCCACTTGCAAGGTTGGGAATATACCGTATACCATGCACATACGGAAAAGTTTATGTCGGAATTACTGGACGATCAATCAACACCAGGATCAAAGAACATAAGCGACATTGCAGGTTGGGGCAGGTGGAGAAATCGGCCGTGGCAGAGCACGCACTGAGTGAGGCCGACCACATAATAAAATTCGCCGACACGGATGTTCTGGCTGTAGAGAAGCACTATCACACGCACTTGTTCTGAGAAGCTGTAGAAATACAAAAACACATGAACAGCTTCAGCAAGAAAGAGGAAAGCCTTAAAGGAAACGGATTCTGGCTTCCAATGCTGCAGCGAACGACCGTCGCAGGTAGAAAGAGGAGAACCACACCGGAAATGACCGCGGAGAAGCCCTCGGACGTTGGCGCTTCAGGTACATGTAGTCTGCGGCCGCGAGCTCGGTTCCAGTTCACCACCGGCAATCGAGGCTGAAGCTTTGACAATGCCAGCCACTCGTGCTGGCGAAACGTCAGTAAAATCATTTGATGAACGTCGGCCGAAGAACCCGAGACAGAAGCCAATAGGCAGTGTGTCAACAAGTAGCCACGAAAGCCTTAACAATTTAGTAAATGGTGATAGGGTCTGACAGCGAAACCTGGCAGACGTATGGTACTACCTGACTCCACTGTGATTTTATAGTGTCGGAGAAGACGCATTACTGATGAAACGTCAGGTATGGGGCAAAACCATTGCATTGTGCTTGGAGAGAAACTTACAGTGATAAGTTTGCCAAGTAAAGACCTGGCTGATGTCTAAGAAACACGCGATAGTCGCCTCTTCCACTTCCAAGGCAAGCTTCAGGTTATCTGTTACCTTCATGCTGTTTACGGAATGCTGATTGGTATTCGTGTAGTATGTTGTTTGTAGCTACCTAGTTTGAATATTAGTGTCCATTATATATTCGAAGGCTTTGGACAGTACTTGATGATTAAGGGTAAGTAATGCAAGAATTGGTATGTTTGACAATTGCGGTAAGACAGGATTAGTGATTTTCGATGTAATTATGGTTTAGGCCTCTTTATACTCGTATACTTCAGTGTTTCGGCTGGAATACCACATGCATGTCTGAAGATGAAATTGTACAATTTCCAAGTAGATCATGTGAATTAAATACCACGAGTTAAACCGTTGAATCGTTAATTTTCTGAAGAACAGTCGTCTTCTACACATTAGCTAATCCTTATTTGTAATGAAGAGAGGGTCGTGGTGTAGGCTGCTACGGTAAAGAACTCCATTTGTAACCTGAGTTGGTTGAATAACCCGTTTCCGTACATTGGGCCGTCGGTGGCAGCTCTCTCTGGTCCCGCTTGATCAGAGCCACCGCTTTCCCTCCCCAATCCCTCCCCCACCCTCGGCAACCCTCCCTCTTTAGCGGATAATCCGCTTAGCGGTCTCTCTATTACAGCTGCGCTGGCGGGCGGCCTATTGTGCTGCCTTAGCCGCTGCTCAGATGAGAAATACCAATATGTGAGCCAGATCCAAGAACATAAGCTTGCTTCCCGCAATCCCTGACTATGTGATCTTGCTGTTTCTCTTGTTTATGTAACGCGGCCGTTGGGTGGAACTACTGTCATGATTACATTAGCACAGACTATTCTCCGTTCCTGCTTCGTTCTTTCTACCGAGTACAAAAACACTGCATACCATTACAAAATGTTATTTACAGAACACAGAGCTTACTTCCTGCAATCCACAGCGGTACGCACTGCTAGCGTAAGGCTGCCTGGGAGTGAAAAGACTGGGCCGATTAGTTGTTGAACTTCATTCGCATGTATATTTTTATTAACACTTGTCAGCAAAATAATCTTATTAATTCGGCCAACAGGAACTAGACATATTAATACAAAACTGTTAAATTAGGTAAAGTTATTTAAGAAGAAAAACTGGTAATCATAAAGAAAGTTATCAAATACATCAGTGAGATCAAATAACAAAAGGTTATAGTTTTCCTTCCAATACTTGTCCTCATCTCACCAAACGTTATTCAGTGGAACATGAAGTATGAAAATTTAAATTTATAACAAACATTATTCCCTTTAGAGAAACATACAAATCTTGTGCGCCACTGGTTACTGTTGTTGAAATATTTATAGCAAATTTTAATAATAGAAGCGAAATAATACTTCAAAAATTGAAGTCTCATAACAACCTCTTCAAAGGTTCTAAGGTTTTAAAATAAGTAGGGCACATGCATCTGTAGAATGTGTTTGACTAAAATACAACAGATACTGCAGGTTCTAAGATCTTCAAATACGTAGGGCACATGCATCTGTAGAATGTGTTTGACTAAAATAAAACAGATAAACCAAGTTAACCTCAACAGGATTTCATTAAAACTAAGACTGCTTACCTCAGCAGTTAAGTCCCACAGTGCTCAGAGCCATTAAAACTAAACAAAAACAATTAAAGCTACTTCATATGCAACCACTGAATGTCGGGAAATTTGGTCCCGACGAATGGAGAAGAAATTACTTAGCTCAGGCCCGATAAGCTACTCGCCACACTTCTCCTTTTCTGAGCAACCATTAGGAACACGCCCAAAGGCGCACCATGATGAACATAGAAGTAATTTTTAAATAAAACAACTAAAACTTATGTCGTCAGGTTATATGCTGGCAGAGTTGACAGGCCATCGGTGAAAATTCGCTGAATGATAATAAGGTAATTGACTAAGGCAAACACACACACCTATACACCTGATAATAAGGAAGCTCAGCAGCCAGCCGAGATTTAGCCCAAATTACACCAACAGTATATACTCAACCGTCCTAGGGGACGGAAAAAATAGGTGTAAGGAAGACGGGAACGGTTCGCTGATTAATCTCACCAACGTGAACGCAAGTTTGGCTTGGAAGCATAATCCACCAAAATACAAGCAATGACTTCTGTCCCAGTGAGACATGTAAGCTTGCCGGCTCCAAATAACCAAAGGAAGCGACTTGACGATTTAGTGCACAATGTACCAGACAAAAAATACTTCGAACGCCCTAGGTAAGATAACAACAACAACAGAAGGCTGAACCGAATCCGATATAGAATTAGCAGGACACAGAAACACGTGTAGGAATTATAACGTTCACAGCGGAGAGAAATACCAGTCTTAACGAATGTCACGTGTTCTCGGCACAGAAGCAACGAACTAAAAGTTGCTCACGGAGCATACAAAGCTACTGTGGGGTGACAAACAGGGGAAAACTTGTAGCTGCCAGGAGATGTGTGGATGATGGCTACCCACCTCTCCAGACGTGGTCCGCCAAGGAATAATGTGTCGGTTCCTTTTTCTGATGACTCGCATTCGGGAGAACGACGGTTCAATCCCGTCTTCAGCCATCCTGATTTAGGTTTTCCGTGATTTCCCTAAATCGTTTCAGGCAAATGCCGTGATGGTTCCTTTGAAAAGGCACGGCCGATTTCCTTCCCAATCCTTCACTAACCCGAGCTTGCGCTCCGCTTCTAATGACCTCGATGACGACGGGACGTTAAACACTAACCACCACCACCTTTTGTGGTGTACATTCCTCATGTCCGGAAGATGGTCAAGCAGCCAGCTTGGAAGTCACAAGGGCAGTGGAACAAATAGCCGGCCCATTGCCATGCATAACTGCGCTACCCTTGGTGCTTCACTGACTGCCTCTCCCCCAAAGCGGTCTCAATGGCACTCGTGACAAACGTGCCATGCCCCCTTCACGCCAAAGATAGGGTCCCGGGAGAGGTGGCACAAGCTACAGATCCCGCAACAGTTCACACACTGCGTGGAGTCTCTAGAGAAACGAGTATCCCATCAATAACATCTGATTAATTAAGCAAATACTTGTAGTGTATGTAGAATTAAAAATACTGGGCACAAGTAATATAAATAATAAACTTGTGATCCCTGCTCAAGTGATGGCCACAATCTAAACAGATGCTTAAGAGGAGATATAATTCCAGGTGAATAGACGGAAGGAATCAACTCCATCTATAGAAAGGACAAAAGACAGGACTATAATAATTACCGAGCAATTTTTGTGGAAACAGCCATAGAAAAGAGTGGAGACAGAGGTATAGGTCGTTCATCGACGGTTGCAAAAGTATTTTCACGGAATCATAGAGAAGCCAACTGCTAAGCAGGTAGTGATGTTGTCGATGTGCCATGAGCCTGTGACGTAGTTCAGGCTGTATCCCACGCATGTGTGTCAACATACACACATCAAAAAATGTTTTGCATCACCCCGGATCCCAGAACTCCTGAAGGTAGACGTTGAATGTGGATGTTGTATCACAGAAACAGTCCCTTCGACTGTTCAGAGATGTGACTAAACACGCCCGAAGATGTAAACAACCATGCTTGAGCAGCACCTATTAGATGGAGGGGATCCGACAGCCCATCAGTTCCAGTCATTCCACCAGGAAGGAGGTACACGGTTCGTGTTGTCTGTAGTTCAACCATGCCTAGACTCTCAATACCTCTGTTCGATAGCGTCCGCATTGTTGCTTTGTGCCAGGAAGGGCTCTAAACAAGAGAAGTGTCCAGGCGGTCTCGAAGTGAACCAAAGCGATGGAGGAGATACAGAGAGACAGGAACTGTCGATGACGTGCCTCGCTCAGGCCGCCCAAAGGCTACTACTGCATGACCGGATTATGGCTCGGAGGAACCCTGACAGCAAAGCCACCATTTTGAATAATGCTTTTCGTGCAGCCACAGGACGTTCTGTTATGTCTCAAACTGTGTAACCACGACAACATGCAGTGCAATACAGATGGGCCCAACAACACGCCGAATGGACCGCTCAGGATTGACATCACATTCTCTTCACCGATGAGTGCCGCATATGCTTTCAACCAGACAATCATCGGAGACGTGTTTGGAGGCAACTCGGTCAGGCTGAACGCCTTAGACACACTGTGCAGCGAGTGCAGCAATGCGGAGGTTCCCTGTTGTTTTTTGGTGGCGTTATGTGGGGCCGATGTACGCCGCTGGTAATCATGGGAGGCGCCGTAACGACTGTGCGACACGTGAATGCCATCCTCCGACCGATAGTGCAAGCATATCGGCAACATATTGGCGAGGCATTCGTCTTCATGTACGACAATTCGTTCCCCAATCGTGCATATCTTGTGAATGACTTCCTTCAGGATAACGATATCGCTTGACTAGGGTGGTCAACATGTTCTCCAGACATGAACCCTATCGAACATGCCTGTGATAGGTTGAAAAGAACTGTTTATGGACGACGTGACCCACCAACCACCCTGAGGGATCTACGCCGAATGGCCGTTGAGGAGTGGAACAATCAGGACCGATAGTGCCTTGATGAACTTGTGGATAGCGTGCCACGACGAATACATACGAATGTATCAATGCAGAAGAGGTGCTATTTGGTATTACAGATACAGTGTGCACAGCAATCTGGAGCACCACCTCTGAAGGTTTCGCTGTATGGTGGTACAACATGCAATGTGTGGTTTTCATGAGCAGTTAAAAGGGCGGAAATGATGTTTATGTTGATGTCTATTCCAATTTTCCGTACAGGTTCCGGAACTCTCGGAACTGAGGTGATGCAAAACTTTTTTCATGTGTGTAAGAATCTTATATTCCCAGATAACGTTTTGTATAGTAGCGCAGGCGTTTGTGAGACCCCTCGTCCTGAAACTGTGACAGTGGTTTGGCTCGCTGTTATTTTGGTTTTACTTGATCAAATCTTTAAAGTTTGCCTCGTTTAATTTGTACTAAAGCTCGCTCTAATGCTATAGAAGACGGAGTATATAGTTCCATTTTTGGAAAGTCCTTTCATAATTTGGCAACCACAAACGCTAAAAATTGCTTGCGTACCTCAGAAAATTCCCCATATTGACTGTTATAGCTTACCGAATACGGCGCCTGACATACACTCCTGGAAATTAAAATAAGAACACCGTGAATTCATTGTCCCAGGAATAGGAAATTTTATTGACACGTTCCTGGGGTCAGATACATCACATGATCACACTGACAGAACCACAGGCACATAGACACAGGCAACAGAGCATGCACAATGTCGGCACTAGTACAGTGTATATCCACCTTTCGCAGCAATGCAGGCTGCTATTCTCCCATGGAGACGATCGTAGAGATGCTGGATGTAGTCCTGTGGAACGGCTTGCCATGTCATTTCCACCTGGCGCCTCAGTTGGACCAGCGTTCGTGCTGGACGTGCAGACCGCGTGAGACGACGCTTCATCCAGTCCCAAACATGCTCAATGGGGGACAGATCCGGAGATCTTGCTGGCCAGGGTAGTTGACTTACACCTTCTAGAGCACGTTGGGTCGCACGGGATACATGCGGACGTGCATTGTCCTGTTGTAACAGCAAGTTCCCTTTCCGGTCTAGGAATGGTAGAACGATGGGTTCGATGACGGTTTGGATGTACCGTGCACTATTCAGTGTCCCCTCGACGATCACCAGTGGTGTACGGCCAGTGTAGGAGATCGCTCCCCACACCATGATGCCGGGTGTTGGCCCTGTGTGCCTCGGTCGTATGCAGTCCTGATTGTGGCGCTCACCTGCACGGCGCCAAACACGCATACGACCATCATTGGCACCAAGGCAGAAGCGACTCTCATCGCTGAAGACGACACGTCTCCATTCGTCCCTCCATTCACGCCTTTCGCGACACCACTGGAGGCGGGCTGCACGATGTTGGGGCGTGAGCGGAAGACGGCCTAACGGTGTGCGGGACCGTAGCCCAGCTTCATGGAGACGGTTGCGAATGGTCCTCCCCGATACCCCAGGAGCAACAGTGTCCCTAATTTGCTGGGAAGTGGCGGTGCGGTCCCCTACGGCACTGCGTAGGATCCTACGGTCTTGGCGTGCATCCGTGCGTCGCTGCAGTCCGGTCCCAGGTCGACGGGCACGTGCACCTTCCGCCGACCACTGGCGACAACATCGATGTACTGTGGAGACCTCACGCCCCACGTGTTGAGCAATTCGGCGGTACGTCCACTCGGCCTCCCGCATGCCCACTATACGCCCTCGCTCAAAGTCCGTCAACTGCACATACGGTTCACGTCCACGCTGTCGCGGCATGGTACCAGTGTTAAAGACTGCGATGGAGCTCCGTATGCCACGGCAAACTGGCTGACACTGACGGCGGCGGTGCACAAATGCTGCGCAGCTAGCGCCATTCGACGGCCAACACCGCGGTTCTTGGTGTATCCGCTGTGCCGTGCGTGTGATCATTGCTTGTACAGCCCTCTCGCAGTGTCCGGAGCAAGTATGGTGCGTCTGACACACCGGTGTCAATGTGTTCTTTTTTCCATTTCCGGGAGTGTATTTATTCTGGTTGAATTTAAGTTTTCGTGATCTGTCTTGTCTCAACTTGTATATCTCGCGCAATTACGACGTAGTTAACATTAAAGAGATTTTAGTTGACACGGAGGCTCACTAAGAGCTAATCCCCTCTTTAAACATTCGCAACAGGAACTGTTAAGTGGGGAAATGACAGTTCTAGACGAAGTTCCCTCCAGCAAACATCATGAGATGACCTTCTGTATGTAGTATCATACGCCTCATTCCTACTAGCACTGGTAAAAAGGGTATTCCTGGCCAAGAGAAGTGTATTAGTATCAAAAATAGGCCTTAATTTGAGGAGGAAATTTCTGAGAATGTACGTTTGGAGCACAGCATTGTGTGGTGGTGAAACATGAACTGTGGGTAAACCAGAACGGAAGAGAATCCAAGCATTTGAGATGTCGTTCTACAGACGAATGTTGAAAATTGGGTGGAATGAGGAGGTCCTGCGCAGAGTCGGACAGGAAGAGAAATCGTGGAAAACACTGACAAGGAGAAGAGACAGGATGATAGGACATGTGTTCAGATGTCAGGGAATTTCTTCTATGGTACTCCAGAGAACTGTAGCAGACAAAAACATTAGAGAAAGACAGAGATTGTAATACATTCGGCAAATAATTGAGGTCGTAGGTTGCAATTTAAAATTGGAATTTAAAAGAGCTTTGGAGACTTACGGTCAAATAAGGCAGAAGGGATAGATAACATTCCATCAGAATTTCTAAAATCATTGGGGGAAGTGGCAACGACTATTCACGTTGGTGTGTAGAATATATGAGTCTGGCGACATACCATCTGACTTTCGGAAAAGCATCATCCACACAATTCCGAAGACGGCAAGAGCTGACAAGTGCGAGAATTATCGCACAATCAGCTTAACAGCTCATGCATCGAAGCTGCTTACAAGAATAATATACAGAAGAATGGAAAAGAAAATTGAGAATGAGCTAGGTGACGATCAGGTTGGCTTTAGGAAAAGTAAAGGGACGAGAGAGGCAATTCTGACGTTACGGCTAATAATGGAAGCAAGGCTAAAGAAAAATCAAGACACGTTCATAGGATTTGTCGACCTGGAAAAAGCGTTCGACAATATAAAATGGTGCAAGCTGTTCAAGATTCTGAAAAAAGTAGGGGTAAGCTATAGGGAGAGACGGGTCATATACAATATGTACAACAACCAAGAGGGAAAAATAAGAGTGGACGATCAAGAAAGAAGTGCTCGTATTATGAAGGGTGTAAGACAAGGCTGTAGCCTTTCGCCCCTACTCTTCAATCTGTACATCGAGGAAGCAATGATGGAAATAAAAGAAAGGTTCAGGAGTGGAATTAAAATAAAAGGTGAAAGGATATCAATGATACGATTCGCTGATGACATTGCTATCCTGAGTGAAAGTGAAGAAGAATTAAATGATCTGCTGAACGGAATGAACAGTCTAATGAGTACACAGTATGGTTTGAGAGTAAATCGGAGAAAGACGAAGGTAATGAGAAGTAGTAGATATGAGAACAGCGAGAAACTTAACATCAGGACTGATGGTCACGAAGTCAATGAAGTTAAGGAATTCTGCTACCTAGGCAGTAAAATAACCAATGACGGACGGAGCAAGGAGGACATCAAAAGCAGACTCGCAATGGCAAAAAAGGCATTTCTGGCCAAGAGAAGTCTACTAATATCAAATACCGGTCTTAATTTGAGGAAGAAATTTCTGAGGATGTACGTCTGGACTACAGCATTGTATGGTAGGGAAACATGGACTGTAGGAAAACCGGAACAGAAGAGAATCGAAGCATTTGAGATGTGGTGCTATAGGCGAATGTTGAAAATTAGGTGGACTGATAAGGTAAGGAATGAGGAGGTGCTATGCAGAATCGGAGAGGAAAGGAATATGTGGAAAACACTGATAAGGAGAAGGGACAGGATGATAGGACATCTGCTGAGACATGAGGGAATGGCTTCCTTGGTACCAGAGGGAGCTGTAGAGGGCAAAAACTGTAGAGGAAGACAGAGATTGGAATACGTCAAGCAAATAATTGAGGACGTAGGTTGCAAGTGCTACTCTGAGATGAAGAGGTTAGCACAGGAAAGGAATTCGTGGCGGGCCGCATCAAACCAGTCAGTAGACCGATGACCAAAAAAAAAAAAGGAAGGATAAAAAGGTAGGAGAGGAATTCATGGTAGACCGCATCAAACCAGTCAGAAGACTGATGACTCAGAAAGAAAAAACGCCTACCCTTCAGACAGCCATGTAGCAGAACTAGCCTGCATTCCTAGCCCACTCGCTACACGGACCACAGAGAAACAATCCAGCTTAAATAAACCTGCGGGGTTGTTTTCCTCCCAGTCTCCAGCGGTGGCTACACATCCTGGGGACGCAAGTTTCACCACAGGTGTCACAGCTGGCACTAGCACTATCTCTCCGCCGCCAGCCACGCGCCTGTAAACTCTGGTCCCCTTATCCTTCTGCGACCCGTCTATAAAGGTCGATACTCGGCCGATCTACAGCAGCTGCACGCTGGAGTAAAATCGTGGCCACTCAGAGACCGTTCGCGGTTGTTCAACAAAGAGCTCTCCTCACCAAGCGCAGCCAACACTCATCGAGAGTAAAGCTGTGGCCGTCTCGGGGCTGTTTCTCAGCACGGTGTTCACATCGTCGAGTGCATCAACTTCGTCTGACTGACGTCCGTTCGTATCCACAGCCCAAGAAGCACCTCACCTGATATGTCCAGGCCATTTGCCCTTACAACGTTTTGTCTCTGCACGACGTCGCGGGACGTCATCCCCAATTTCACGTGAACCTCCCAACCACATGGGACATGGACTTCTACTAGGCCAACGGCATTCTAGTACAGTGTGTCGGCCATTTCGTTGGCATCAAGCCACGCAGCCAAGTAGTTTTCTTATTCGTAGCGAAGCCAGAGAGTACTGTATTGTTTGTTGATAGACTAAATACGAGGTGTGGCTAGAAAAAAACCGGACTAGTACTGGTGAAACAATAAAACGAATGCAATAAGGCTGAAAGTCGCGTGGCCTGTCACGTGACTCTCGCTCCGCCTACTGCTCGAGTTTCATCTGCCTCCTGCACTCAGTCTGCCCGTGGCGTCTGTTTTAAGTAGTTGACGTTTTGTCTGTGCGTCGGAAAATGTTGAGTGTACAGAAAGAACAGCGTGTTAACATTAAATTTTGTTTCAAACTAGGAAAATCTGCAAGTGAAACGTTTTTAATGTTACAACAAGTGTACGGCGATGATTGTTTATCGCGAACACAACTGTTTGAGTGGTTTAAACGATTTAAAGATGGCCGCGAAGACACCAGTGATGACACTCGCACTGGCAGACCATTGTCAGCAAAAACTGATGCAAACATTGAAAAAATCGGTAAACTTGTTCGACAAGATCGCCGTTTAACAATCAGAGCAGTGTCTGAGTTAACAGGAGTTGACAAGGTAAAGTGTTAGGCAGATTCTTCATGAAAGTTTCAACATGAACAAAGTGTGTTCAAAAATGGTTGCAAAGTGTCTCACAATTGAACAGAAGGAACGCCGAAGAATGATTTGTTCTGACATCCTGGAAAACATTGAAAGTGATCCCACCTTCTTACAAAATGTTATTACTTGCGATGAATCGTGGTTTTTTACTTACGATCCCGAAACTAAACGCCAATCGATGCATTGGAAAACTCCTGGTTCTCCACGACAAAAAAAAGCACGAATGTCAAAATCGAAATTCGAGGCAATGATGACTGTTTTTTTGACATCAAAGGGATTGTGCACATTGATTGGGTACCAGAGGGACAAACAGTGAATCAGCATTTCTACATTAGCGTCCTGGCTACCCTACGTGAGCGAGTACGGGGAAAACGGAACGATTTGTGGAGAAAAAAGTCATGGATCCTTCACCAAGACAATACCCCAGCTCACAGTGCGTTGTCAGTGAAGACGTTTTTGGCAAAACACAACATTCCCATCTTAGCTCATCCACCCTACTCACCTGATTTGGCCCCCTGTGACTTTTTTCTCTTCCCTAAAGTCAAGTCAGCTTTGAAAGGAACTAGATTTGAGACTGTTGAAGCAGTAAAAGAAAAAGCGACGGAAGTAATGTATGGACTTACCTAAAATGATCTGCAGCATTGCTATGAACAGTGGAAAATTCGTATGGAGCGGTGTAGAGACCGAGGAGGAGAGTACATTGAAGGAGATGACATGAAATTTTAAATAATTGTAAATAAATATTTTTTCTAGCATCAGTCCGGTTTTTTTCTAGCCGCACCTCGTAAACTTCCTTTGTTATAGCAGTTTACGTATTCTGAAGCAAGCGCCATCACTATACTGACATTCCAATGAGAATGTTGATACGGCAGTAGAAATACTGGGAAGAAATAAAATAAAAAGCTAATGAAAGGAATATTGCGTAACGTATGAGACTGATTACTATCAGGTAGATATTACACAGTTTCACAACATAAACAACGCTAACCTTTCGAAAGGATGATCCGAGAATTTTTGTCAAATATTTCAACAGTGATGTGAAAGCTAGTGTTTCCTCATATATTAGTAAAAGCCTCCGTGCGTTGTCCGTAACTGTTATGAACATCTCGTTCAAACTGCAGAACGCGCAGCTTCGTGCAAAATCGGGTTACTGTTAATTTGTATATGCAGATTATGGAACCATGTCGATCTTTCTGTGGGAGAAATTTATGAATCTTGTAAACAGCCACTAAGTAGCTAGAAATATGTTTAGGATATATATAGCAGTTGGTGCGTATGAATTTTGAAACACTTTTGTCAAAATTTTCATGTAGACAATATACGCATCTGTTTGATCAAACAATATAGGCTTTGTAATGTATCCAATACACTAAAACTGAGAAAAGGAAATTGACCTGACGTGCAAATGTTGCATTCTTCCACAAGCTATTTGTTGGGAATTGGGATACATCACACTGACCACAGCAGAAGCAAAACTGTAGAAGATATAGTGTAACAAGTTCTATTTTAATAAATTTTCTTACTGTAGGCCAAGTAAATTCTTGCATTACATGATTTAATAGTTGCCAGTTACAGGGCCGTTGTTGGTGAGGAGATAAGTCTGATGACAGCGGACCGCGATCATATGAACTATAATGCGACAGACTTGTTTGTATTATTCTAAAAACATCGATTGGACTTCCTGACAAAACACTTAGATTGCAACGTTCGATTTCTTATCGACTGCAGATCAGCACATTATGGCGCGCGGATTGCCCACAAATTGACACATCACCAAACCAATCGCTTACTAACATAACTGAAACTGACATGTAGCACAAATATCTGGACACATCAGTAATTCCAATAGCTGTAGTAAAGAGTATACTTTATTTAAACACAATTATTATTACTTGTAATAGTCAGTTACAGAAAAACGTACTTACATTTGGGCGAATTGGAAGAAAAAAAAATGAGGAGGAGATACGTATATTCTTTAAAATTAACGATCTAGAATACTAACTGAAGACATAACAACCTTCAGAGGAGAATATAGCCAAGCTATCACTAGTTTCTCTTCTTTGTGGCGGCCAGAGTGGCGGAGCGGTTCTAGGCGCACAATCTGGAACTCCGCGACCGCTACGGTCGCAGGTTCGAATCCTGCCTCGGGCATGGATGTTTGTGATGTCCTTAGGTTAGTAAGGTTTAAGTAGTTCTAAATTCTAGGGGACTGATGACCTCAGAAGTTAAGTCCCATAGTGCTCAGAGCCATGAACCATTTTTCTTCTTTGTGTAGGAGGGTGTTCCATCACTGCACAACTCTAATCAGCACAAGGGACGAAATTCGTTCGCTTCATTACGAGACTCCTGAGACTCACCTCCCTCCAACACGCAGATCAGTAGAGTAGTATCAGTGAAGAAAGACATGGCCACAGCCCTTTTGGTCTCACAGGGCGTGCTTCTGGTTGGTTCTCTCAAACTTATGGAGACGATAAAACCTGACAGTTACTGCGCCACGCTGAAACTCTTGTGGGAGGCTGTACGGAAAATACGACAGTGACTGCTTCCTGAATCTACATCTACATCTACATGGATACTCTGCAAATCACATTTAAGTGCCTGGCAGAGGGTTCATCGAACCACCTTCACAATTCTCTGTTATTCCAATCTCGTATAGCTCGCAGAAAGAATGAACACCTATATCTTTCCGTACGAGCTCTGACGGTGGTACTAGAAGACGCATCGTACACCGATGATCTAACACTACGCGGTTTTTATCTCTTTGCAGCGTGTCCAGTTGCCCTCTCACAACTGACAGCACCGTTCAGGAGGGTTCCAAATTACGTTACGCGTCTTTCGACTATTAGTTTATCGATGGAACAAAACTTTGACGAAAGCGGTGATCGTGAGATGTAGTAATATGTACCAGTGCCTTAATAACTTATGGGTAATTATTTGCTTTCCTCCATAAACATTTATTTGCTCTCTGCTTTTTTAACCTCACTCAAATGGTGCAAAGTTGAAAAATGTTACTAACGCATCGAGTTCTAAAAGAAGTTCAACATACTAAGAAACAAATTTGGTTTCGTATTGTTATTTATTAGATATTCTTTATAAACATGTCTGTCTTGTGCCATATCTTATGCACCAGCTCATTGTCCTTTGATTATATGTGGCCAAATGGCGCACACTTAGTAGCTAGAAAGAAAGACGAGCTCCGTCTTGGGGAGATGGTTTTAGTTTGAAGTACACAGGTGTTGGGACAGACGCCCTTAAGTAAGTAACAAACGATCTGCGACAGCAGTGGTTTCATGTATCATCTGCTACGGAGTTGGCTGCCTTGTAGTACCACGCCCACGCTGCAGGATTTACGACTTGGACACAAAAACGTAGGACATATCACGCAGAAGAAACAGTCCTCGTTAGCAGCAGCTTCACTGGAGTTCTCGAGAACGGATGTTATGTGAAGCGCAAGCGTCTTCACGAAGGAATGGGTGGCGAGTTGTACATGAAATTTTCTAGCAAAATTCTACTATGACGTACACTTGTCACAGAAAACGTTCATAAAATCATGTCGCATATTAATTAGTAAATATGCACTACAAATTTACAATTAAGTGACGAAAGTCGTGGGATACCTCCTACTATAGTGTAGGACCTCCTACTCCCCAGAGCACTGCAGCAACTCGACCTGGCGTGGACTCAACAAGTCGTTGGAAGTTTTCTGCAGAAATGTTGAGCCGTTCATAACTGAGAAAGGATTGACGGCGCAGAATTTTGTGCATGGACTGACCTCTCGATAATGTCTCATAAATGTTCGAAGGGATTCATGTCGGGCGATCTGGGTGGCCAAATCATCCATTCGAACTGTCCATAATATTCTTCAAATCACTCGCGAACAGTTGTGGCTCGGTGACATGGCACATCGTTGTATGGGAACAAGACATTCATGAAAGGCCGCATATTGTCTCCAGTTAGCCGAACGTAAACACACTTCCTGTCTATGATAGGTTTACAGCTCACACCATCATGGAGCCACCACCAGCTTACATATTTCTTTGTTGACAACTCTGATCCATGGCTTTGTAGGGTCTGCGACACACACGAAACCTACCACCAGCTCTTACCAGCTGAAATCTGGATCCATGTGACCAGACCATGGTTTTTCAGTCGTCTGGTGTCAAACCGATATGGCCAAGAGAGTTTTCAATTTTCTGACAGGTTTGATGTGGCAAGCCACGAAATCCTTTCCTATGTTAACCTACTTCAGCCTAGCGCTTGCAGTTTTCTCCTTAATCATCTTCAGATGTATTCAAGTCTCTGTTTAGAGGTTTTACCCTCTACAACGGCCTTTCATACCGCGGCAGTTATTTTGTGATGTCTTCACATATGTCCCACCAACCAGTCCCTTCTTCTTGTCACTATTTTCCATGTACCCCTATCTTTGCCTAGTCTTTGGCGAACCTCGTCATTTCAGCCAAACTGATTTTCAATATTCTTCTGTAGCATCACATCTCAAATGCACCGATTCTCGTCTTTTTTCCTATAGTTCCTGTTTCACTACCATAGAGTTCAGTGCACCAAACCCACATTCTCAGAAATTTCTGCCTCAAATTACTGCTTGCTTTTAATATTAGTACACTTTCTTCATCAGTAATCCACTTTCTGCCAGTACTAGTCCATTTTTTAATTTCTCCTTGCTCCGTCCGTGATGGGAATTTCACTGCGTAGGTTGAATTCCTTAACTTCGTCTTCTTCGTGATCACCAATCCTTATGTTAAGTTTCTCACAGTTTCTGATTTCAACTATGTCTCATTACTTTCGTCTTACTTCGGTTTACTCTCTACTCATTAGGCTTTCATTCCATTCAGCAAATCTTGTAATGATACTTCACTTTCACTGACGATAGTAATATCATCAGCGAACCTTATCATTGATATCCTGTCTCCTTAAATTTAGATTCCACCCTTGAAAATTTCCTTTATTTCCGTCATTGCTTGTTCGACATAGAGATTAGAAAATAGGGCGAATGAATTTGTCACTGTCTTACGACCTTTTCAACCGGAGCACATCGTTCATGGTCTTCCACGCTTATTGTTCGCTCTTGGCTCTTGTAGACATTGTATATTATTTCACTTTCCCTGTAACCTAACCTCATTTTTCTCAGAATTTAGAACATCTTGTACCATCTTTCCAGGTCGACTAATCCTACGTACTTGTCCTGTTTTTGTATAATCTTGCTTCCATTATCAACCGCAAAGTCAGAATTGCCTCTCTGGTACGTTTACATTTTTCCAAAGCCAAAGTTATCGTCATCTAGCACATCTTCAATTTTTTTCTGTTCTTCTGTATATTATTCATGTCAGCAAGTAGGATTCCGCAATGATTTTAGAAGTTCTTGTGGAATGTTATCTATGCTTTCTGCCTTAGTTGATGTTCTAAAGCTCTGTCAGACTCTGATTCTCTTACCTAACTCGTTGTTTCTTCTATATCGCCTTCTGCTCCTTCTTCTGTCAAGTCATCACGCAAGTCTTCCCGATCATAGAGGCTTTCAGTGCACTCTTCCCAGCTATAAGCTCTCTCCTCTGAATTTAACAATGGAATTATCAATGCACTCTTAATGTTACCACCCTTGCTTTTAATTTCACCGAAAGTTGTTTTGATATTTTTGTATGATGAGTTAATACTTCTGAAAATCATTTCTTTTTAGATTCTGCACATTTCTCAAGCAGCCATTTCGACATAGCTTCCCTGCACTTTCTATTTAATTCATTCCTCAGCAACTTGTATTTCTGTATTGCTGAATTCCCTGAACATTTTTCTACTTCTTTCTTTCGTCGATCACGTGAAGTGTTTCTTCTGTTACCTCGTTCTTTCTTCCTGCATATGTTTTTCTTTCCAACTTCTGTGAATTCCCTTTTTGAGGATGTCCATTATTTTTCAACTGAACTGCATACTAAATTATTCCTTATCGCAGTGTCTATAGCCCAAGAGAATTTCAAGCGTATCTCTTCATTCCGTATCCCTCTTCTTTGCACACTGATTCTTACTGACTAGTCCTTCAAGTTCACTGCTAAACTATGATCTGAGTGTATATCTGCTGTGGGTTCATCTTACAATACAGTATCTGATTTCGGAATTTTTGGCTGACTATGATATAACCTAACTGAAATCTTAACGTCATATGAAATTGTTTGAGCAACAGAACGTAAAGTACCTGACAAAGAGTAAATTGAATTAGAAGATTAGCCAGCAACTATTATTTTCCAAGTATAGCTCATCCTCTTTTGATTCTTGAACAGACTGTTCTCTATAACTAGCTGAAATTTATTTGAGCACTCAAGTACACTATCTTCTCTTTCATTCCTAATACCAAACCGCAATTCTCCTTTAATCCTTTGTTCGAGTCCTTCCCCTAGAATGACAGTCCGATCCCCCATGACTTAGATTCCGTTCTCCCATTAAATACCGAAATACACGTCCATTATCCTCATATGCTTTCTCAGACTCTTCACATTAGGCTTGCGACGTCGGCATGTATACCTGAACTATCGTTGTCGCAGTTGGTTGGCCGTCGATTCTGATGAGAAGAACCCTACTATCCAAATGTTCACAGTAACTCAATCTCTGCCCTACCACGATTTTCATAGCGAATCTTACCATTATGCGTCATAATTGAGAGGTGAGTTCGTTCACAAAATACTGCACTGGCAGCACTTTCGCAATTACGGAAGGCTAAGGTGGCAGCACGGCTGAATATTTCTGGGGGGGACTTCCAACGAGTTGTTGAGTTGATGCAACATCGAGTTCCTGCACTATATCATAGAAACGACGGTCCGACATCGAATTAGGAGGTATTCCGTGACATCTGCCATCTCAGTGTATTTAAATCAGTGTAAACATAACTTCTTCTTTCTTATGAAAGTGAACTGCTGAAGCCCTCATAAAAATCCTCTCCTATTCATGATGAGGCATCACACTCGCAATAGGCTCCTACTTCTCTTTCACTCGGTAGATGGGGAAGAGGGGAAAGCATTGTTTGTTTCTGGGAAGGAAACTCTTCGGTTCTGGATAAGTGTTCATATTTAAAACATTAACTATGCATCACATCTATAGTTCTAGTGAATTTATAAATGGAAAATTAAAGCTTTGTACCAACATTGAAAGTATCATGGATAAAAATATCTTTAAAAGTGAAAGTTTCTAACCAAAATTGTTTCCTTATTAATTAGTGAAAGTGTCAAAGATAAAATTGTTCCAAAATAATTATTCAACAAACCTGCATCTGAGCCGGTTGGAGTAGCCGAGCGGTTCAAGGCGCTGCAGTTTGGAACCGTGCGACCGCTACGGTCGCAAGTTCGAAACCTGCCTCGGGCATGGATGTGTGTGATGTCCTTAGGTTAGTTAGTTTTAAGTAGTTCTACACTCCTGGAAATTGAAATAAGAACACCGTGAATTCATTGTCCCAGGAAGGGGAAACTTTATTGACACATTCCTGGGGTCAGATACATCACATGATCACACTGACAGAACCACAGGCACATAGACACAGGCAACAGAGCATGCACAATGTCGGCACTAGTACAGTGTATATCCACCTTTCGCAGCAATGCAGGCTGCTATTCCCCCATGGAGACGATCGTAGAGATGCTGGATGTATTCCTGTGGAACGGCTTGCCATGCCATTTCCACCTGGCGCCTCAGTTGGACCAGCGTTCGTGCTGGACGTGCAGACCGCGTGAGACGACGCTTCATCCAGTCCCAAACATGCTCAATGGGGACAGATCCGGAGATCTTGCTGGCCAGGGTAGTTGACTTACACCTCCTAGAGCACGTTGGGTGGCACGGGATACATGCGGACGTGCATTGTCCTGTTGGAACAGCAAGTTCCCTTGCCGGTCTAGGAAGTAGAACGATGGGTTCGATGACGGTTTGGATGTACCGTGCACTATTCAGTGTCCCCTCGACGATCAGCAGTGGTGTACGGCCAGTGTAGGAGATCGCTCCCCACACCATGATGCCGGGTGTTGTCCCTGTGTGCCTCGGTCGTATGCAGTCCTGATTGTGGCGCTCACCTGCACGGCGCCAAACACGCATACGACCATCATTGGCACCAAGGCAGAAGCGACTCTCATCGCTGAAGACGACACGTCTCCATTCGTCCCTCCATTCACGCCTGTCGCGACACCACTGGAGGCGGGCTGCATGATGTTGGGGCGTGAGCGGAAGACGGCCTAACGCTGTGCGTGACCGTAGCCCAGCTTCATGGAGACGGTTGCGAATGGTCCTCGCCGATACCCCAGGAGCAACAGTGTCCCTAATTTGCTGGGAAGTGGCGGTGCGGTCCCCTACGGCACTGCGTAGGATCCTACGGTCTTGGCGTGCATCCGTGCGTCGCTGCGGTCCGGTCCCAGGTCGACGGGCACGTGCACCTTCCGCCGACCACTGGCGACAACATCAATGTACTGTGGAGACCTCACGCCCCACGTGTTGAGCAATTCGGCGGTACGTCCACCCGGCCTCCCGCATGCCCACTATACGCCCTCGCTCAAAGTCCGTCAACTGCACATACGGTTCACGTCCACGCTGTCGCGGCATGGTACCAGTGTTAAAGACTGCGATGGAGCTCCGTATGCCACGGCAAACTGGCTGACACTGACGGCGGCGGTGCACAAATGCTGCGCAGCTAGCAACATTCGACGGCCAACACCGCGGTTCCTGGTATGTCCGCTGTGCCGTGCGTGTGATCATTGCTTTTACAGCCCTCTCTCAGTGTCCGGAGCAAGTATGGTGGGTCTGACACACCGGTGTCAATATGTTCTTTTTTCCATTTCCAGGAGTGTAAGCTCTAGGGGACTGATGACCTCAGATGTTAAGTCCCATATTGCTCAGAGCCATTTGCACCATTTTGAACCTGCATCTGACTGCGTCTGTGATCTTATTTCGTACACTGCTCCATTTTGCCGGTAATGAAACATGTATTTGACTCAGCAATCAAGCTTACGAGAATCATGCCATTTGCGCGATGGCACTAGGATCGTACTGAAAAATTTACTTTTGGCCCTGATGTTTACTTAATGAATTTATATCTTGACTAGAATAATGCCAGGTGTGCAATGGCATAAAATTATTTATTTGAAATAACTTTGCTCTGATAACTTCAGTTATACCAAAATCGATTTCAAACCATGAACTGCACATACATACTGCATAGAGGCCTCATTTTCTTTATCTTCTTTCATTTGGTCGGCAACTTTACTTTAGCACTCATTTTCATATTCAATACAAGGAAAGAATGTGGATTATGATTCAGTCTGTTAGATTTAAACACAATGTTGATCTCAATACATACACACACACACACACACACACACACACACACATACACACACACACACACACACACACACACACATATATATATATATATATATATATATATATATATATTGTTAAAAATTTAAGTCATATACAAAACTTAGAATTTCCAGCATTTTTGTGGCACGAATCAGTCTTACAAAAAATTTTAAAAAACACCTACTGCATCAAACCTTGGTCATATCAATTCTAACTCTGTACTTTATCTAACAAAAACTATTTTGAAATCATTATATAGCTTCCCCAATTTACGTGCTAAAGTTTGCTCAGTGCAGATGAACTGCGTAGTGTGAATCCTACCTTAAAGCTGTCACCACACGTCTACTTCCTCCAGGCACCTAGCTGCGACTCTCTGAGTTTTTTACTGCGCTTGCCCGGCTCTCTTAACTATCAAAGAACCTCCTACTCAAACATATTATACTCATTCCACCTTGCGGTTGGCAACTATCTACTTTATTTTCTGGATCTACCCTGATCAGACCTTAGCACATACCTTTCAAGATATTCGCAATAAAAGTCACTGTGTGTCACAAAATCAGTTTCTTTTTGGAAACTTTAGACTTCGATCACTGAATCTACAATGCACACTCATCATGTAATTTTTCTCTCAACTTTGTAAATATTTGTTATTCTCGATGCCGTATGCCCCCTTCAGAGTTGTTTATGGCCAAGGAGACAGGCATGCTGAGTGCCGTGACACCTCGCACCACTCGTAGCTTCCTGGCGGCGTTCATTAATCACCAGCGGGCCATAGCGGCGCTGCTAATGAACGTAGATAGCGCGCAGACCGCAGGGACACGGGCCGCCAGTATGCCGTCTAATTAACCGGGGCCAGGCGTCGTTTGAGCGCTTGCGGCGGCCGACTGCTGCCGGGGAACGCGGCGGCCCCGCCCGTCCCCCGGTGGTTCGCGTACGGCGGCTGTCTCACACCACCTGCGTGCAACACTTGACATCAACGTGTTACGCAAGCGGTCCGCCGGACCCTGCATAACCTCTGCGAATGTTCATTCGGGATGTGACACTTCGTTGTCAAGTTTGTGGGGAAACAAACTGTTGTTGTACCTTATTATTAATTCGGGCAGTAGGTTATGCACTTCACGTTTGGCTCGAAAAGGCAGCAAACAAATGGTTGTATTTTTCTTGTCTTTGACAGGTTCAAAATGGTTCAAATGGCTCTGAGCACTAGGGGACTCAACTGCTGTGGTCATAAGTCCCCTAGAACTTAGAACTACTTAAACCTAACTAACCTAAGGACATCACACACATCCATGCCCGAGGCAGGATTCGAACCTGCGACCGTAGCGGTCGTGCGGTTACAGACTGTAGCGCCTTTAACCGCTCGGCCACTCCCGCCGGCTTCTTTGACAGGAATTGTGGAAATTCTGAAGACATTCGCAGAATATTCATCACCACTGCTAAATTCAGAGGGGTCGGCGAATGGGTGGAGAGCTTACTGTAAGGGCTTACATGTGGTGAAAGAACTGATGCTGATGTGGTAGGAGACGCAATCGGTGTCAGTCTACACTACTGGCCATTAAAATTGCTACACCACGAAGATGACGTGCTACAGACGCGAAATTTAACCGACAGAAAGAAGGTGCTGTGATAAGCAAATGATTAGCTTTCCAGAGCATTCAAACAAGGTTGGCGCCGGTGGCGACACCTATAACGTGGTGACATGAGGAAAGTTTCCAACCGATTTCTCGTACACAAACAGCAGTTGACCGGCGTTGCCTGGTGAAACGTTGTTGTGATGCCTCGTGTAAGGAGGAGAAATGCGTACCTTCACGTTTCCGACTTTGATAAATGTCGGATTGTAGTCTATCGCGATTGCGGGTTAACGTTTCGCGACATTGCTGCTCGCATTGGTCGAGATCCAATGACTGTTAGCAGAATCGGTCGGTTGAGGAGGGTAATATCGGACGCCGTGCTGGATCCCAAGGGCCTCGTATCACTAGCAGTCGAGATGATGGGCATCTTATCCGCATGGCTGTAACGGATCGTGCAGCCACGTCTCGATCCCTGAGTCAACAGATGGGGACGTTTGTAAGACAACAAGCATCTGCAAGAAGAGTTCGACGACGTTTGCATCAGCATGGACTATCAGCTCGAAGACCATGACTGCGGTTACCCTTGACGCTGCATCACAGACAGGAGCGCCGGCGATGGTTTACTCAAAGGCGAACCTGGATGCATGAATGGCAAAACGTCATTTTTTCGGATGAATTCAGGTTCTGTTTACAGCATCATGATGGTCGCATCCATGTTTGGTGACATAGCGGTCAACGCACATTGGAAGCGTGTATTCGTCATCGCCATAGTGGCGTATAACGCGTCGTGATGGTATGGGGTGCCATTGGTAACACGTCTCGGTCACCTCTTGTTCGCATTGACGGCACTTTGAACAGTGGACGTTACATTTCAGGTGTGTTACGACCCATGGCTCTACCCTTCATTCGATCCCTGCGAAGCCCGTCATTTCAGCAGGATAATGCACGACCGCATGTTGCAGGTCCTGTGTGGGCCTTTCTGGATACAGAAAATGTTCGACTGCTGCCCTGGCCAGTACATTCTCCAGATCTCTCAGCTATTGAAAACGTCTGGTCAATTGTGGCCGAGCAACTGGCTCGTCAAAATACGCCAGTCACTACCCTTGATGAACGGTGGTATCGTGTTGAAGCTGCATGGGCAGCTGTACCTGTACACGCCATCCAAGCCCTGTTTGACTCAATGCCCAGGCGTATCAAGGCCGTTATTACGGCGAGAGGTGGTTATTCTAGGTACTGATTTCTCAGGACCCATGCACCCAAATTGCGTGAAAATGTAATCACGTGTCAGTTCTAGTATAATATACTTGTCCAATGAATACCCGTTTATCATCTGCATTTCTTTTTGGTGTAGCAATTATAATGGCCAATAGTGTAGAAACAACGGGGACTCATCATCAGAGTCAGGGATTGAGAGAGCTTTGGATAACCTGCGACTGAACAACGCAGGAATAGTGGAGAGCACTCCTTCGGAAATTCGAAGATTTGGGGACGTGGCAGCCGATACATTATTCTAGGAATTGTACAGAATCTATGTTTCGTGCTTGAGGACCTGTTGTGCCCTATAAGACAAAAAAAAGAAGAAGGAAAGTGCACCACAGAGGAATTATCGGAATGGATGTGATATACGTATACTGAAAAATGGTAGATCACAATACCAGGAAAAATCTGGATGATTTATTCAAGAGAAAGAGCTTCATAAATTGAACAAGTCAATAATCTCTCTCTCCACCTCTGGCCCTTATGCAAGCAGTTATTCGGCTTGGCATTGACTGATAGATTTGTTGCATTTCCTTTAGACGGATATCCTGCAAAATTCTTTCCTACTGGAGCTTTAGATCATCAAAATGACGACATGATTGTGGAGCACTGCCCATAATTCCCCACAGTTTCTAAATAGATGAGAGAGCCGGCGACCTTCCTGGCCAAAATAGGGTTTCGCAAGCACGAAGGCAAGCAGCAGAACCTCTCGCCTTGAGTGGGAGAGCATTATCTTGCTGATATGCAAGCCCAAGATGGCTTCCCATGAAGGGCAACAAAACGGGACGTAGAATATCGTCGATGTACCGCTGTGCTGCAACTTTGCCGCGAATGAGGGCGAAACGGGTTCTGCTATGGAAAAAAAAAAGAACGGCACCCCCAGATAATCAATTCTAGTTGTTGGACCGTGTGGTGGGCGACAGCCCTTTCCAGGGTGTCTCCAGATCCGTCTTCGCAGTTATCGGGGAAGAGTTCAGAGCGGGATGCGTCACTGAAGGCAGTTCATCTCTATTCAGTGAGAATCCAGGGCGAAAATGTGTCTGGGGGCGCCCCAAGATGTGTCTGGAGGCGCCCCGGACGGCGGTGGGATTCCAACCTGCCTGTCACCTGCCAGCCATATGGCCCGACAACCGGGAGTAATGGTCTGGGGTGCCATTTCTTTTCATAGCAGGACCCATTTGATCGCTAACCCAAATGAAAGGTACAGGATCTGCTGTATACAATGAAAACTGTAAAAAGTACAGAATATGGGCTGTGAGTAAATCAAGGAAAGACAATGTAGCGGCAACTATCAGGAATAAAAATAGCGATAAACATAATATAAAAATTGTGGACCTCTTAGCAGACAAAGTCAAAGAAGTCTATTATGTTGAAAGCAAAACAAGATACGCTGAATGAAGAGAGTATAATGTAATTGGCAGACTAGTAGAGGCAGAGAGAGAATTCTTCACTGAAAGAAGAGTAGAGCTATAAAATATAAGTCTCAATTTGAAGACTAAATTTTTGAAGATGTATTTTTGGAATACAAAATTTGATGTAAGAGAATCATGGGTCAGGGGAATATCTGAAGGCTAAAAAATCGTTCGCTTTAAATTCCATGTTAGAGAAGGATGCAGAAAATAAGCATACTGTTAAGATAAGAACTGAGCAAGTCCGTCAGAGAACAGGCGGGTAAAGGAATATACGGAAAACATTGACTAGAAGAAAGGATGCTAATCGTGAGAGAAATACATTCGCGCACGAGAGAAACTCGTCAGGGGCTTCACCAAACTAAACAAAATACCGAATGCGCAATGATACAAAAAGTACATAAAAAGCAGTCGTATATTACATTTGGCTCCAGAAATTGCCATATGTAGAGCTACATTGTCTCGTCCTTGCCGCGACAGATAAATTTTGCAGGTTCTCGTCCGATATTCGTCACTTGATTTACCTTACCAGCGTTGTATGAATGAATTTTCAATGAAAGCGGTGTAGAGCGCTTTAGCAAGTTTCTCGGGATGCGTCAAATGATTTGTCTTAGTGTTAGAACGTGTCCACGATCTCAACAGTATTGTTAGAAGAGAAAGTTAAAATTTTGACTACTACTTGCTTTATCACCTGTAGCTCAACTAATATTGACTACAAAATTACAGAATCTCTGCAAAATGTCAACCAGTGTGATGTATTTCACTTTTATGCGGTTAAAATGTAATTCACAAACTGTTTTTACTAAATCTTATTCAGAGGATGGCAAAACTGGGTATTTAGATAAGTGGTTATTTCGATAAGTGGTCTGCAATTGTTGAGGTTAGGGAAAAGACACTGCCTTACAAAACAACTGCGAAGGATCCAGAAGGGGAGGAGTAAACAAATTGATAGTTCAAGGGTATGGACGGAAAGTGATTCTATTTCTATGATTGCAAACTAGTGTATAGTTTGCAAACAACTTGGCGGTCTGTCCTCACTTAATAGAACGACGTTCCGCTACCTCTGGCCTGGCTGCAAGCAATAATGTAGTTGGGAAGGATGTCATAATACGTTTAGACCCTCTTCTGAGGCATAATGGCCCACAGCTTTGGTAACGATTCCTTCATATCCTGAACACTTTTAAAATCTTTTATACACTGCTGTTATGGCAGATGCAGAAAACTTTAGTCACTTGATGTACAGCAGCTCAACATTATTTACACGTTTCGTATAAACTCATCCTCAGAATATCTTCAGAAAGGTTATAAAGGTCATGAGTAACAGGACTGTTTACTATAGTTAACATACAATAAATTGACAAATGTTTAACAGAACATGAATTACAATGAACATACCAAAGGAGGCAAGGGGCTTCACACACACGGCGTGGAGTCATGTGCTAGTAATCAATTTCAAACTAAGATAATCTGACGTTACGTGCAAGATAACAAAAATAAGCACGAAGTGAATTGCAGAAGACTGTAATGAGGAAGGCGTTCGACAGATCAGGTATACACTCCTGGAAATGGAAAAAAGAACACATTGACACCGGTGTGTCAGACCCACCATATTTGCTCCGGACACTGCGAGAGGGCTGTACAAGCAATGATCACACGCACGGCACAGCGGACACACCAGGAACCGCGGTGTTGGCCGTCGAATGGCGCTAGCTGCGCAGCATTTGTGCACCGCCGCCGTCAGTGTCAGCCAGTTTGCCGTGGCATACGGAGCTCCATCGCAGTCTTTAACACTGGTACCATGCCGCGACAGCGTGGACGTGAACCGTATGTGCAGTTGACGGACTTTGAGCGAGGGCGTATAGTGGGCATGCGGGAGGCCGGGTGGACGTACCGCCGAATTGCTCAACACGTGGGCGTGAGGTCTCCACAGTACATCGATGTTGTCGCCAGTGGTCGCCGGAAGGTGCACGTGCCCGTCGACCTGGGACCGGACCGCAGCGACGCACGGATGCACGCCAAGACCGTAGGATCCTACGCAATGCCGTAGGGGACCGCACCGCCACTTCCCAGCAAATTAGGGATACTGTTGCTCCTGGGGTATCGGCGAGGACCATTCGCAACCGTCTCCATGAAGCTGGGCTACGGTCCCGCACACCGTTAGGCCGTCTTCCGCTCACACCCCAACATCGTGCAGCCCGCCTCCAGTGGTGTCGCGACAGGCGTGAATGGAGGGACGAATGGAGACGTGTCGTCTTCAGCGATGAGAGTCGCTTCTGCCTTGGTGCCAATGATGGTCGTATGCGTGTTTGGCGCCGTGCAGGTGAGCGCCACAATCAGGACTGCATACGACCGAGGCACACAGGGCCAACACCCGGCATCATGGTGTGGGGAGCGATCTCCTACACTGGCCGTACACCACTGGTGATCGTCGAGGGGACACTGAATAGTGCACGGTACATCCAAACCGTCATCGAACCCATCGTTCTACCATTCCTAGACCGGCAAGGGAACTTGCTGTTCCAACAGGACAATGCACGTCCGCATGTATCCCGTGCCACCCAACGTGCTGTAGAAGGTGTAAGTCAACTACCCTGGCCAGCAAGATCTCCGGATCTGTCCCCCATTGAGCATGTTTGGGACTGGATGAAGCGTCGTCTCACGCGGTCTGCACGTCCAGCACGAACGCTGGTCCAACTGAGGCGCCAGGTGGAAATGGCATGGCAAGCCGTTCCACAGGACTACATCCAGCATCTCTACGATCGTCTCCATGGGAGAATAGCAGCCTGCATTGCTGCGAAAGGTGGATATACACTGTACTAGTGCCGACATTGTGCATGCTCTGTTGCCTGTGTCTATGTGCCTGTGGTTCTGTCAGTGTGATCATGTGATGTGTCTGACCCCAGGAATGTGTCAATAAAGTTTCCCCTTCCTGGGACAATGAATTCACGGTGTTCTTATTTCAATTTCCAGGAGTGTAGATATAAAAATGCTAAAAAACAATGTATGTTAAAAAGAAAGTTATAAAAATAGCCTTAACACACTTGATTACAAATATGCCAAAACAAGAGAATTACAATGAATATAAAACCGAAATCTAAGGTAAAAGATAATGGTATGGGGGAAAGCTGTAGAGGCTGGGAAGTACTATAGTCTTACGTCATATTACATAAACCCTGAAAAATAATACGCATTACATTTTACCAAAGAAGGATATTTAAAAAAACAGTCTCGTTAAGTAAAGTACACATAGTTCAAATCAAGAGTAGGATAAAAGGGGACGCACTTCACCTTCACAAACTTTATTTATTAAGTCTACTCACGAAGAGTGGATAGAGTAATGTAGAACATAATTAAGATAAGTATAATTGTTTTTATAATATCAATTTCTTCTCGTGGAGCGCGACAACCGTGTATGTGTTAAAGGACATTTTGAACTATTCCACCTCGGCTGCTTTTCACGAGTATTCAGTTTATTATAACCTGCATAACTGGCCAATTTCGACTTTACAATCTATTTTCCAGTTCAGCACGTGTCGACGTGTCGTAAAATTATCCAGTTAATAACTGGCGAATATAGTAGACCTGAAAGCGAGCACATAACGTGCAAGCGTCAGAATTAATTCTATGTAAACAACAGCCCATCAAGTACATTTAAAAATCACTTCTGTAGGGCTATTAGAACGATGAACATAAACTTCAAGCTCCTCAATAATGTTGGAACCTCGTGCTTTAGGCTCGATATGTAAAATTGCGGTCTCATAAATTATCGATGATACTACTTGCTCTGCGTTTTCAAATGTGAACCGAGGAACTATTTGTTTTTATTTTTTTATATTTTACAAGTGCGTTCCCTAAAACATACGTTAAAATCCCTTTCCATCTGCCCTATGTGAACACTACCACACTATCTGGAGTTAAATTAGTATACTCGAGGATTTTTTTTTTATTTATCTGTCCGGCCATCAGTGCTTTGACGTAAAACAACGCAAGATTTTGGAGAAGGGAAACCTATTTTTTACGTTGGCCTTCTTAAAGACATGGCCTATTTTATCAGAGGAAAGACCCAAATAGCGTAAGGCACCAAATTTAGCTTTTTCACTATTAATTTTATTAATAAGTTAGTTGAAGTTCACTTGAACCAGAACGATGCAGTATTAATGAAAATGGAAACAATAAAGCATCTACTACATAGCCAAATCAATAATGAAATCTCGGAGGCAATTACTATATAATGCTTTAGGCAACAGTTTAATTACAACGTTAAGGTTCTCGTGGTCAGGGGGTAGCGTCTTTGATTAGTAAACCATACGTTTTCAGTCCTGGGTTCGAACCCCACCACCGCTAAAATCTTGAATAAAAGTCATCAGCAATGGCGGCTGCAAACTCCCGGCATAAAAAGTCACCCTACTCGTGCCAACGGTCTTGTGAAAGAGAGCGAAGAAGTGGACACAAGTCTAAGGCATTCTCATCCCATTGAGGTGGGAAACAGAACACAAAGGCGGGAGAACCAGCAGTGATCAACAGTAGGAGGATGTCCAAGGCAATGGAAACCACTGCATTAAAGACACATAATGTTTATCCACAGAACATGTGGCCTGTAATTGTAAATGTGTCATGATAATCTCTCCATTGGTAGAAGATTTCGGACTAGTCCCCCCATTCGGATATCCAGGAGGGGACGGCCAAAGCGAAGAGGAAGACCAAGGGGGAGGTGACTACGAGAAAAAGAGTGCGTATCCAACAAAAGGCTACCATTCCACGAGTTGGGCTGTGGAATGTCAGACGTTTGAACGTAGTGGGGAATCTGGAAAAGGGAATCCTAATGCTCAGTCTAGATGTAGTGGATGTCAGTGAACTGAAATGGAAAGAAGACAAGGATCTCTGGTCAGATGAAGATAGAGCAGAATGACCAATTTTTTTAAAGAAAATAAGGGCGATACCTTGGAAAAAATAGGGTAGAGTAAGAGCACAGTGAAATTTCACAAAAAATCAAACCAGTATTTGTAAAAAACATCTACTTAATTACATATCGCAAACAAAAAAATGGTTCAAATGGCCCTGAGCACTATGGGACTTAACTTCTGTGGTCATCAGTCCCCTAGAACTTAGAACTACTTGAACCTAACTAACCTAAGGACATCACACACATCCATGCCCGAGGCAGGATACGAACCTGCGACCGTAGCAGTCGCACGGTTCCGGACTGAGCGCCTTAACCGCGAGACCCATATCGCAAACACTCAGTCATATTTTGCAACAGATGCTGCCTTAGTTAGTAGTTTTAAATCATGTTTAACAAATTCAAGGATTTCACTGCAAGAATAAGGGAAATTCATGGCAATGTGCAGATCGATTTCCTTTGGTTTGTACTTCTTTCATTCCTTACATCTGTCTCCTTATTGTTAATAAAAGAATATACTCCTTCAGTGCGAGCATTACCTCGTAGTGCACTCATAACCCACCAGCTTACTCAAGTAATCTAAATTCACGTCATTTAGTTTCAGAGTTATCCGTTTCTGACTAACGCTATCCTATAAAGAGACGTACATTTAATTGCATCATTAGAACTGCAAAATTCCTCATATTATTTATCTCCCTTCACACAGTCCAACTTGACACATTCCACAACAGCGTGCACGTAATTAGTCACCTTGTTAGGCATGTTGTAGTTGTTGTGGTCTTCAGTCCTGAAACTGGTCTGACGCAGGTCTCCATGCTGCTCTATCCTGTGCAAGCTTCTTCATCTCCCAGTACTTACTGTGTAAGTAGGCTGTTTAGGTTTTTTTATTGGTAACGCCACCTCTGTATAAAAATCACTGGCTGTGCTGTGTGCAGTCTGTGTCTAGTTTGCATTGTTGTCTGCCATTGTAGTGTTGGGCAGCGGCAGCTGGATGTTAACAGCGCGTAGCGTTGCGCAGTTGGAGGTGAGCCGCCAGCAGTGGTGGATGTGGGGAGAGAGATGGCGGAGTTTTGTAATTTGTCATGAACTGCTATATATATTATGACTATTAAGGTAAATACATTGTTTGTTCTCTATTAATATCTTTCATTTGCTAACTATCTCTATCAGTAGTTAGTGCCTTCTGTAGTTTGAATCTTTTATTCAGCTGGCAGTAGTGGCTCTCGCTGTATTGCAGTAGTTCGAGTAACCAAGATTTTTGTGAGGTAAGTGATTTGTGAAACGTATAGTTTAATGTTAGTCAGGGCCATTCTTTTGTAGGGTTTTTGAAAGTCAGATTGCATTGCGCTAAAAATATTGTATGTCAGGTTAAGCACAGTCGTGTATAAATTTTTCTAAGCAGACGTTTCATATGTCGACCCTTAGCCGAGGATACCTCACTGGAATCTCCTGATTTTTTTTTTTTTGTAGTTTGTGTAATTAATGTAGATATTGTTTATTGCTAGTGCGTAATTGTAGAGAGAATCTCCTTTGTAGTTGCATTCTTTCATTGTTGTACAGTAAAACAGGTGTGACATGCATGTAAATTTGCACCAAGTATTTCGCAGCTGCGCTTGCAATTAACTACATATTATTTTCAGTGCTATGTTAATGTGTTCTCTTATTTTTGCTCTTCAAATTGTGCTTTTCTGTGTTATCGTGTGAAATATTGTGACAATAATGGCGTGTGAAAAACGTAACACTAGGCTCCAAAGTAAACTAAGAAATAATAGTGACGACGAGCGTAGTTTGCCAGCACCACTGTGTAATGAATTTACAGAAGTTCAAAGTAGTAATTTGGTAACTGTGCATCGGGAAATGGAGCGGGCTGCAAACAATGGCGTAGACAGTGAAACAGGTAGTGAACAGGGAAGCATTATCGATCGATCGCTCGGCAACAGCCCGCCTCAGGAATCCGAAATGACAGGACACAATTTTGCAAATACTGTAGATTCAGGTTTTGCGTCCTCACCGTTTTCTCAAATGAGTCAAGACATATTTTCCGCTTGTCAAAATGTAAATGTTTCCGGTGCAAATGCAGTGCCGAAAAGCATAGAGGAACCGCTTCCAGACACATTATTATTGCAATTTATGCAGCAAATGAAACAAAATCAGAGACAAACTCAGCAACAGTTAGACACAATGGAACAAAATCTTCAAAAGTTAGACACAATGGAACGAAATCAGAGACAAACACAACAAAGGCTTCAAAAGTTAGACGCAATAGAACTAAATCTTAAAAAATTTGACACAATGGAACAAATTCTTCAAAAGTGAGACACCACGCTTGAACAAACACGTGAAGATTTAACTACTGAGTTACATAACATCGAATCGAAATGTCAAAAACTCTGTAATGACGTAAAGACACAAATTTGTGAGCATTTCCATCCTATTTTTTCGCGTCATGAAAATGCATTACAGAATCACGAAGCAGCCATAAAAGAACTGCAAACTATTGTTCATGAAAATCACGACACCTTGCAAGCTAAAATTGACTCAGTTGCATCTATCGATTCGGTAACGCAACTTGCAAAAACTCAAGAAAACGTAAAGGACACAGTGGATACGATTTCAACACGAATTGACACTCTGAAACTTGGTTCAGAAAAACACACTGAGGAAATAAGTACACTATCGGAGAAAGTAGCCGAACTTTCGGATCAGTTCACTAACTTATCTACGAAGGTAGATGATAATCTGAATGACACAAAACCGGTAGTCTTTAATGAGACAGAAGAGTGCGAACAAATTAGGAAACTGAAACAAAATCTGAATCAAATTAATACGCAACACCAAAGAGAAATTCGGGAAGTACAAGATCAGCTGACAAAGGTAATACAAGAATTACGTATTTCAGAGGACACTCGCGCCCCAATACGGGATGAGGGACACAGAAATATGGAACAGCCACAAAATAATAACACAGCGCATTTCGGAAATTATGACAGAAATTGGCAAGGTGCACCGAATTTTGAAATGGAACCGCCGAAACGACGTAACAATGACCGCTATGCGACTCACCGACATGATGATTTTGACTATAAGCTGTTCATTACTCCACGTAAATTTAAAACATTTAAGAATTCTGGCAACGACATTCATCCACAAGCATGGCTCCATCAATTCTCTCATTGTTTTCCTCCCAACTGGTCGTTAGAACACAGATTAGAATTTATGTGTGGCTATTTAGAGAATGAACCAGCTGTAAGACTGCGATCGGTCATTCACGATTGCCACAGTGAAGGAGAATTTTACCATGCCTTCCTCTCAGCATATTGGTCTCAAGCCACACAAGACCGAGTAAAACATGGCATCATAATGATGAAATACTTCGAACAATCTGAATTCTCCAGTCTTGTGAAATATTTTGAGGACATGTTGGATAAGAATCAATATCTTTCAAACCCATACAGCCATTCAGAACTCATCCGCATTTGCTTCATGAAATTGCCTGAACATTTAAGAAATATTATGTTGGCAGGACGTTGCAAAGACGACATTGAAGCTTTACAGGGACTCTTACAAGAATTAGAAATTGACACAGGCAGTCGCCGGATGTGAAAACAGGAAAACAATCACTACAGGTCACATACGTCACAATTCTGCGATGACAGAAACAATAACTGGACACAACAAGGCAATTCTTACAACGCAAATCGTGACCAAAACAGACACCACCTATATGACAACCACTGGCAGAGTAATAATAGTGTTAGAGAAAGATTGCATTTCCGTAGTAATGAGTATGACAGAGATTACCTTAGAAACAGACAATATGGGAACCAAAACAATTATTATCAAGGGAGGCAGAATAACTTCAGACACAACAGTTCGGCGCACAGTTACGATAGAGGGAGAAATTCTCCACCACGTGACGGACAAGGAAGAAACTACGGAATCTACCGACATGACGACAGACGATATATTCGTAACGACAGACCTGAATTGCATCAGAACTGGCGGAATTCAAACAGGGCAGAGCCTTCTCGTCAGGGTGAATTTGTAAAAGTTGGGTCTCCTAATCCCAACAACGGCGCGTGCCAACATAGAGACAGACAATGACTCGCACAGCAGGCAGCGGCGCGCGCCCGCTGGCTCCGAGAAAACTAACATAAGACGCTAGCCTTGAGAAAAATTTTAGCATTCTTTACCGATGCATGCAACATGATAATTGCTTTAGTTGAAACTCTGTGCACTAGGAAGAGTAAAGGTTTACACCACATTTCACATGCAAAACCGTTTATAGAAAGATAATCTGCTTTTTAACCTTATCTTTGCCATAAAACTTTTCACTTCACATATCTAGTATGCTTTGTCAGATTTAGAAACTGTTACCATGCAACAATGTTTGAAGTTAAATATCCAGTCAAGAACCAGGAGAACTTATTTAAACAGAAATTACGAAGAAATTGTTATTGTGAACAGACGACACAGTGTTATTGTGTGTGTACATTCTTGCTTGGTAGTTGCACGATTACGTAACGACTATAAGGCTCACATACTTAGAACATATACCGGTACTGCTAATGAGATTTTAATGCAACATTTTGGTTTACTTGAAAATACATTTATGTGACAACTACACGGTTTTAGCATGACGCTACTAATGAGTGACAATTTACAATGTTGCTTTTGCGGTGTTTCTGTTTTATATCTGCACAGTTTTTCTGCATTATTCTGGAAAGTAAAACATGTTTCAGTAGTAACTTTTGTGGTATAGCTACAATGAGACAGCCTTTTCCGTAGCACAACAACACGTTACAGCACAGTACTTTCTTCATCATGGCAATAAGTGTAATAACTACTATTTCTATACGCAAAGAATTTCACTTTCGTTAATGATGAGGTAAGAACATTGACTTGAGCAGAACTTTGCTTACAGAGGACGATAACTACGACACTTCCACAGAGTTATCTTACAGCAAAACGCACATTTAGCGCTACAGGACACGCATTTGAGTGATTAATTTTATACTTAAAACATTTATTTTAAAGATATTTGAAGTACAATGATACAAAGTTTTTCCGTGATAGATTTCATTCCATTCCAAAAATCTGTAACACCTGAGGGTATATTTACATTAATCCTCAGGGGGTACATGCTTACTTTGTGTACCAAGTGTTTGGCAAGCACAAGGAGCCCTAGCTAATATGGTATTTGCTTATACAACTTTCCACATCGGTACCATATTTCTCTAACACACAAATTACACAGCTATCTCATCATTTAACTGAGAGATAAACATTTTTTTTTACTACATCAGTGACACATGTTTACGCAATTTCACAGTTGGGTAACTTCACACGTATGAAATTGTATTTTGTCTGTACTTTTTGAACTGTTCATATTTTTTCGGAACCATTGTGATACTATGAGAGCTTTGAATGATGTATTTGGTATGGGATTATGATTTTTAAAGTACGTTTGAGGCAGATGACACTTTTGACATGAGCAGAGAATTTTTTTAGGTTTTGAAATTATTGGAGGAAGCTACGACGATTTTGAGAGTTGACTGAGGGGTTATGATGTTATTATTACGATGACTATGTGTATTATGCTGTTGCGGTATGTTTATGATCAGTAAGCTGATGCTATATGAGTTATTTGATTATGCTACATATCTGTAATGATGAAATATTGAAGAAGTGTCGAAGAATAATGTGAGGAATAATGAGTAGTGGTTAGGGACTCTGGTTTGTGAAAAAGGTTGTTGGAAACCAAGAATCGTACTTTAAGAGTTATGAAATGTGTGTATATGCGTGAATGTATCACAATGCTGGTGAACATTTTTTGGACGCTGTTATATTTATAGGATTTAGTTTCTACTGATTTGTAACCCTAATTCTTGACCTGTGAAATATTTTTATATGAGACTGTCACTGTAGCGGAAACTGGTGTCGTAAATATTTCGGTAAGAAAGTTAAGTGACCACTTGCACCTAATGCGTCATGGGCACCCAGCTGGGTGACAGTCGCCTAAAAAAAAAGGCCATTAGCGTGTGCCTTCCAGAGGCACAGGTGGAAAAAAAAGGGAGGCCATTATCCTCGCTATTGACGTTCCTTTGTAGAAAGCATCGGAAAAACGACACGGTCGAACTTGAAAACATATAATTGCACTGTGGAGCTCTTAATTTATGATTTACTGAAAAGCCTAATGAAATGACGAGAAATATTTTTATGTCTATACACCTGATTATGACTACTGTCTTTATAGTTGAGAGATTTTTCACTACCTGTCTACAGATCCAGCAAATACTAATTTTGTAATACATTTCCCAAAAATGGGGGAGCACAAAGACATTTCCCTTCACAGGAATTGCATACGGAATTTTGTTTTCAAGTACTTGGTAATTTCTTGTGTAGAATTTTGTGGTGCACCACTTTAATTACATAATCATTAAGATGTGAATAGACATTTCCCTTATATGCATTGTTGTCTTTAGTGTACTATTTTTCTGCTTGAGCTTTGTCATGCTTACGTATACGTTACAGCATTTACTGCTGCTGTTTGCCAGGCATAGTGCTACTGAATTTTAATTTGTGTTACTCTGCTAAGCCAGTTTACTACTCATTTATTTTTCTTGTTTGCTGCTCATTGCCTTATATTTGTTGTAATTTATGCTGCTTGCTATGCCTATTTAAATTTTTTGTCATTGATGTTTGTGTTAATTGTTTTGTGCTGCTGCCGTGCCTCATCCCTTAGTTTAGCATCTGAGCTCAGTAGATTTAAGTTAGCTTAAGAGGGGGTAGCCTATAAGAGAATGAGTTGCGATGAATTTGAAGAAATGCACTGAGAGGCTATACGAGAAAAGTACAGAAAGCAGGTATAGATAGGACTTTTGGAAATAATGAAGAACGAAGGGAGATCTCCGAGAAGTAAAGAAAGTTTTGTTTGCAAAATACTGCACTAAAACAAACCCTGTCCTATCCTTGTATTATTCCGCTATATGTTTGTGTACCTTTGGGTATTTATGTTTTTCCTGTGTTTATATGTTTATCTGATAAGACTTATGTTGTAGAATTTTTCTAATGCTAAGCTACATTCACTATGATGAGGAATACTGTTATCCTCAAATTTAATTGGCAATAATAATATGTTCTTTACCTTGTAAATATGCTTAGACACTATTTATTCTGTTTTGTTTTAATGCTCTTGTGTGAAGTTGATGTTTCGAAAGTTATTCTGATCTTTTATGTATGTATTCATGTCATAATTCCTGTAACACTGACGTATATGTTATTTCGATTCTTTTGTAAAGCCTGTACTACTTATGTTCTCTGTATTGTTATGTTCTTTAATGATGTATTTTGTACCTTTGTTATTGTATTTTTATGTTATCAAATTGTAATTGTTACCAGTTCTCCAAATTATCATTTCACTGCACACGTTTCTGTTGGTCATTGTATATGGACAATACGTGAGAAGTAGGGACTGTTAGTGTTTACACGTGTGTTAATAATTCAGCAAGGGACTGGATAACAGTATTGATGGTTCTAAGGACAATTCCAAAAACTTTGTGAGTGCACAAGTGGTGGTTATGGACTTGCTATATTGTCCACAAGACTCTTCGATGGTGATTGTGTACCTGCAAGGTCGCAGCAGATGGCTGCTGGCCATCACTACAAGGACTACAGTGGGTCTACACCTTTGCTGACTCACCAATACCATACTCTCTACCAGGACTACAGTGGGTCTGCTCTGTGATGACCTACCCACCAATACTCTTCAAAACTTTGACTGACTCCGCTGTGGGTTTGCTCTGATGTGGCCCATGACCTGTCTGCATGTCGACAGTTAGCACTGTCTTTCCGTTGGAAGGACAACGCTACTTCTTCAAGACTGCATGGAAATCCACTACTACCGTGTGCATTTTCTTTTGCTGCTCAGACTTTGCGAAAAACACTGCTATTCTACTGTGATGTACGATTAGGACTGTCTTTATGGACTGTGAGAAAGTTTAGCTTTTAACCAACATTGTATCAATAAGTGTGTGCATTTGATATCTTTGTGATTGTAATTATGAAAAATTTTATCAAACCATTATTGGCCACTGCCCAAAACAATTTGTAAAATTTGTTGTGGGGAGCATGGCTGTTTAGGCTGTTTAGGTTTTTTAATTGGTAACGCCACCTCTGTATAAAAATCACTGGCTGTGCTGTGTGCAGTCTGTGTCTAGTTTGCATTGTTGTCTGCCATTGTAGTGTTCGGCAGCGGCAGCTGGATGTTAACAGCGCGTAGTGTTGCACAGTTGGAGGTGAGCCGCCAGCAGTGGTGGATGTGGGGAGAGAGATGGCGGAGTTTTGTAATTTGTCATGAACTGCTATATATATTATAACTATTAAGGTAATTACATTGTTTGTTCTCTATTAATATCTTTCAATTGCTAACAATCTCTATCAGTAGTTAGTGCCTTCTGTATTCTTTAATCTTTTATTTAGCTGGCAGTAGTGGCACTCGCTGCATTGCAGTAGTTCGAGTAACCAAGATTTTTGTGAAACATATAGTTTAATGTTAGTCAGGGCCATTCTTTTGTAGGGTTTTTGAAAGTCAGATTGCGTTGCGCTAAAAATATTGTGTATCAGGTTAAGCACAGTCGTGTATAAATTTTTCTAAGCGGACGTTTCAACTGCAACCTACATCCTTCTGAATTTGCTTAGTGTATTCATCTCTTGGAGTCCCTCTACGATTTTTACCCTCCACGCTGCCCTCCAATGCTAAATTTGTGATCCCTTGATGCCTCAGAACATGTCCTACCAACCGGTCCCTTCTTCTTCTCGAGTTGTGGCACAAACTCCTCTCCAATTTTGTTCGATACCTCCTCATTAGTAATGTGATCTACCCATCTAATCTTCAACATTCTTCTCTAGCACCACATTTCGAATGCTTCTATTCTCTTCTTGTCCAAACTATTTATCGTCCATTTTTCACTTCCATACATGGCTACACTCCATACAAATACTTTCAGAAACGACTTCCTGACACTTAAATGTCAACAAATATCTCTTCTTCAGAAACTCTTTCCTTGCCATTACCAGTCTACATTTTATATCCTCTCTACTTCAACCATCATCAGTTATTTTGCTCCCCAAATAGCAAAACTCCTTTACTACTTCAAGTGCCTCAATTCATAATCTAATTCCCTCAGCATCACCCGCCTTAATTCCATTATCCTCGTTTTGCTTTTGTTGATGTTCATCTTATATCCTACTTTCAAGACACTGTCCATTCCGTTTAACTGCTGTTGCGAGTCGTTTGCTGTCTCTGACAGAATTACAATGTCATCGGCGAACCTCAATATATTTATTTATGCGCCATGGATTTTAATAACAACTCCGAACTTTTCTTTTGTTTCCTTCACTGCTTGCTCAATCTACAGATTGAATAACATCGGGGAGAGGTTACAACCCTGTCTCCCTCCCTTCCCAACCGCTGCTTCCCTTTCATGCCCCTCAACTCTCATAACTGCCATCTGGTTTCTGTACAAATTGAAAATAGCCTTTCGCTTCCTGTATGTTACTCCTGCCACCTTTAGAAGCTGAAAGAGAGTATTCCAGTCAACATTGTCAAAAGCTTTCTCTAAGTCTACAAATGCTAGAAATGTAGGTTTGTCTTTCCTTAATATATTTCCTAAGATAGTCTTAGGGTCAGTATTGCCTCACGTGTTCCAATATTTCTACGGAATCCAAACTGACCTTCCCAGAGATCAGCTTCTACCAGTTTTTCCATTCATCTGTAAAGAATTCGCGTTAGTATTTTGCAGTTGTGACTTATTAAACTGATAGTTCGGTAATTTTCACATCTGTCAACACCTGCTTTCTTTGGGATTGAAATTATTATATTCTTCATGAGGCCTGAGGGTATTTCTCCTATCTCATACATCTTGCTCACCAGATGGTAGAGTTTTGTCAGGACTGGCTCTCCCAAGGCCATCAGAGTTTCCAATGGTATGTTGTCTACACCCAGGGCCTTGTTTCGACTCAGGTCTTTCAGTGCTCTGTCAAACTCTTCACACAGTATCGTATCTCCCATTTCATCTTCATCTACATCCTCTTCCATTTCCATAATATTGTCCTCAAGTACATCGCCCTTGTATAGTCCCTCTATATACTCCTTCCACCTTTCTCCTTTCCCTTCTTTGCTTAGAACTGGGTTTCCACCTGAGCTCTTGATATTCATACAAGTGGCTCTCATTTCTCCAAAGGACTCTTATATTTTCCTGTAGGCGGTATCAATCTTACCTCTAGTGAGATAAGCGTCTACATCCTTACATTTGTCCTCTAGCCATACCTGCTTAGCCATTTTGCACTTCCTGTCGATCTCATTTTTGAGACGTTTGTATTCCTTTTTGCCTGCTTCATTTACTGCGTTTTTATATTTTCATCAATTAAATTCAATATTTTTTCTGTTACCCAAGGATTTCTACTAGCCCTCGTCTTCTTTTTACCTACTTGATCCTCTGCTGCCTTCAATACTTCATCCCTCAGAGCTACCCATTCTTCCTCTACTGTAATTCTTTCCTCCATTCCTGTCAATTGTTCCCTTATGAACTCCCTGAAACTCTGTACAACCTCTGGTTTAGTCAGTTTATCCAGGTCACATCTCCTTAAATTCCCAACTTTTGGCAGTTTCTTCAGTTTTAATCGACAGTTCAACACCAATAGATTGCGGTCAGAGTCCGCATCTGCGCCTGGAAATGTCTTAGAGCTTAATACCCGGTTCCTAAATCTCTGTCTTACCATTATATAATCTATCTGATACCTTCTAGCATTCGGTATTAACCGAATACAATGCTCCATTTTCCCTAAGACTGAATGCTATTCTGTGACATCTCTAGTATCTCCAGGATTCTTCCATGTATACAACCTTCTTTTATGATTCTTGAACCAAGTGTTAGATATGATTAAGTGGTGCTCTGTGCAAAATTCTACCAGATGGCTTCCTCTTTCATTTCTTACCCCGCAATCCATATTCACCTTCTATGTTTCCTTCTCTCCCTTTTCCTACTCTCGAATTCCTGTCACCTATGACTATTAAATTTTCGTCTCCTTTCATTACCTGAATAATTTCTTTTATCTCATCATACATTTCATCAATTTCATCATAATCTGCAGAGCTAGTTGGCGTATAAACTTGTACTACTGTAGTAGGCATGGGCTTTGTGTCTATCGTGGCTACAATAATGTGTTCACTATGCTGTTTGTAGTAGCTTACCCTCACTCCTATTTTTTTATTCATTATTAAACCTACTCCTGCATTACCCCTATTTGATTTTGTATTTATAACTCTGTATTCACCTGACCAAAAGTATTGTTCCTCCTGCCACCGAACTTCACTATTTCCCACAAATTTTTAGGCATATTGGAATTAAAGCCTTTGAAGTATCATCAAATTTGCTAACGAAGTAAGAATTTAAAGAATCATTGAATTCAATGAGGTTTTTCTCACTAGTAGATTTCAATTCTTAATCAGGAACAGTATATAACAATTTATGAGCGCTACCAAAAAGTCTAACTTCCTTCCTCTGTCTAACTTTCTGAATTAGTGACTGTACAGCTTCACGAGAGTCCGCGATACTAAGATCGGAATTCTCCAAACACTTTATACTTTTTGAATGAAAGTGTTTTCAATATTCACAAAGAAACTGATATAATCCTGAACAATTGTCCATATTGTATATTCATTTAAAACATACTTTTCCAAAATTTTAGCACTGTCTGAATCATCTGTGCTTCTAAAATAGATTTTTATAGGTGCCCAACTTCTTAAAATCCTTTCTACAGTAGGTATGAGAGTTAATCGACTAGTATTTACATTTTGCAGTATTTCAGCCCATGCAACATCAACAAATTCAAAAGATTAATTTTATGTTTCCTTTCTTTTCGCAGAACCGGAAAACTGAGTATATATTTTCAATAGTAAAACTTAAGCATCTACGTTTAGTAAACAGTTGCATACAAGTTTCATGGCATTATGAAGGACATGGTAAAACAACTAGTTTGAGGATTTTTTTATTCTAGTTACTTAATAGTTTCATGACTGAATTGTGCTTGCCATTGTGCAGCTGGTCCTGGCAGAGTTCGAGTCCTCCCTCAGACATGGGTGTGTATGTTTGTCCTTAGGATAGTTTAGGTTAAGAAGTGTGTAAGTTTAGGGACTGATAACTTAGCAGTAAAGTCCCATAAGATTTCACACACATTTGAACATTTTGTGCTTGCCATTATTTTATTCGGCACCATCACCCCAGTATGATGTTATATGTTTTATGAAAGCCAACAAATTGTTTTCAGTTCCACTAAAGGGGTCAATATATCGTATTAAAACTGGAAACGTTTTCCACTTTAGGTGATTGGAGGCATCTGTTGGTAAAGAAAAGAAAATGCTACACCTTTTGGGGTCATTTGAAACTTCCAAAAAATCATTCACACTTCTTGGGGCCATTACATTCATTATGATAATTTCAGCTGTTGTCCGCCTGCAATACATTTTCTTTGACACATTACACTCACCGAACAGGTTTTTTTAAATTTCTATAGCTCAATCCAAGGTCCTATAGCTTATTTCGTGTGATAGTGTGTAGTAGACCAATGAAAGTTCACCAGCAATGGTTTTATCATCGTCGTTCGTTAGGCCTTTGCTCAGGTGAGGAGAGCTGAAGAAAGTAGTTATGTAGGATAGTGTTAGTGACATCATTTGCTTTGCTTTTGTAATTTACAAGCTAATTCAAGATGTTAACTCAGAAAATTGCCCATTACTAATTTCTATGTGCTGAAAAGTAATACAAATTTATTTTAGAAAACGTAGCAATAATTTATCACTTGAACTATTTGTGTGCTGCACAGGACCAGTCTTGCCACCATGTGCTATGCTAAACTCACGTTTTCAGAATGAGCAGTTAGCTTTATAAGCATCTGACCGTGCTGATCCAGTCCAGGAATACAAAGCTTCACATGTGTACACATATACTTTTTATTATTTTTTGGTGGCGTTTTAGCTTCGTCCTCGCTGCCCATCATAAAATCTTCGACAACGATTCACAGTAAGCACTGCCACTGAAACGAAGTGACGTCCAACTGCCAAGTGTCAGTTGACCGTTTCGAAGATAAACGATGGACATAATGTCGGTATAAAATCAGTTGCCCCTGCTGACCGACATTTAAACGAATTCTGATCATAAGCGAAAAATTTAAACACTTGATAAATAATTGTACAAACGTAAAAAAATTAAAGTTAAAAACTGGAGAAAAACGGCCAATGAGCCTCAAAATACAGCATCCGGGAGATAACGAATATGTATGTTCAAATACGGGAGATTCAGGGGAATACGAGAGAATTGGTCACATTAGTATAGGGTACCATCAACAGCAGCAGACAACGTATAACTGGGATTGCATTGGCTATGACTAGCAAGTTGGGGCAGAGAGTGAGTTACTGTGAACAGTTCAGTGATAGGGTTTTGGTTATCACAATCGACAGCAAACCATCACCGACAACGACAGTTCAGGTATACACGCCGACATCGGAGGCCGATATAGAGAAAGTATAGACAGAGAAAGTATGTGAGGGGACTGGACGGGTAATTCAGTGTGTAAAAGAAGATGACAATCTAAGTAATGGGGGATTGGAATGATGCTGTGGGGGAAGGAGTATCCGAGAGGATTACGGAAGAATATGGTTTGGTACTAGGAATGAGACAGGAGAAAGAGGAATTCAGTTCTCTAATAAATCCAGTGTTAACCAATACTCTGCTCAAGAATCGCAAGAGAAGGAGGTATATTGGAAAAGGCCGAAAGATACGGGAAATTTCGGTTAGAGCACATTACGGCCAAGCAGATATTCCGGAATCTGATATGGGACAGTAAAGTGTACGCAAAGGCAGATGTTGACTCATCATAATTAAGCAATGATGAAGAATAGGCTGGAGTTTAAGAGACTAGTCAGGAAGAATCAATGAGCAACGAAATGCAATACGGAAGTACTAAGAAATGAAGAGATAGGTTTGAAGTTGTCTAAGGCTGTAAATACTGCGATACGGAGTATCTGAGCAGGCATTTCAGTTGTAGAGGAATGGATATTTCTGAAAAGAGCAACCGCTGACTTTGCGAAGAAAAACGTAGGTAAAATGAAGGTAACTTTGAAGAAACCATGGAAATCAGAAGAAACACTTCAATTACTCGATTAAAGAAGGAAGTACAAAAACATTTAGGGAAATTCACGTATACAGGAACACAAGTCACTTAGGAATGAAATAAATAGGAAGTGCTGGGAGGATAAGTCGAAGGGACTGTATGAAAAATGTGAAGAAACAGAAAAAGAAATGAGTATCGAAAGGCCTGACTCAGCCTATAGAGAAGACAAAACAACTTTCATTGAAATTAAAAGCATGGGTAGTACCATTAAGAGTGAAATGGTATTTTCACCTTTAAATGCAGATGAGAGAACGGATACGTGGGAAGAGTGAACTGAAGACCTCTAGGAAGGGCAAGAATTGCCTGGTGATTTGATAAAAGAAGAAACAGCAACCGATATAGAAGAGATAAAGGCTGCATTATTAGAATCAGATGTTAAAAGAGCTTTGGATGATTTAGAATCGAATAAGGCACAAGGGATAGATAATATTCCATCAGAATTTCTAAAATCATTGGCTGTAGTGACAACAAATCACTATCAACGTTTGTGCGTAAAATGTATGAGACGCGATATACCATGAGACTTCCGGTAAAACGTCATCCACACTATTCCGAAGACCTGAAAGAGCAGGCAAGTGAGAGGTATCGCACAGTCAGCTAACAGCTCATGAATACAACTTACCAATAAGAATAATATACCGAAGAATGAATAAGAGAATGGAGGAAGAGTTAGATGCCGACCAGTTTCGCCTTAGGAAACGTAAAGGCACAAGAGAGGCAGTTCTGACGTTGCTGTTGTTATTGGAAACAAGATCGAAAGAAAATCGAGGGAAGGTTATAGGATTTATCGATCTAGAAAAAGCGTTCGACAGTGTAATATATTGCAAGATGTCCTAAATCTTGAGATAAATGAGGGTAAGCTACAGGGAAGGATGGGTATTATACGATATGTACAAGAACCAAGAAGGAACCATAAAAGTGGAAGACGAGGAACGAAGTGCTCGTACTGGAAAGGGTGTAAGACTGCAATGTAGCATTTTGCCCCTACTGTTCAATGTATACATCGAAGAAGCAATGACTTTAATAAAAGGTAAGTTCAACACTGGAATTCAAGGTGAACGGATATACATGCTAAGATTAGCGGATGACATTGCTATCCTCAGTGTAAGTGAAGAGAAATTACAGGATCTGCTGAACGGAATGAACAGTCTAATGAGTACAGAATGTGAATTTAGAGTAAACTGAAGGCAGACGAAAGTAATGAGAAGTAGCAGAAATAATAACCGCAATAAACCTGTTACAATTGGGGTTCACGAGGTAAACGAAGTTAAGGAACTCTGCTACCTAGGCAGCAAAATAACCTATGACGGACGGAGGAAGGGGGACATAAAAAGCAGACTACCACTGGAAAAAAAAGCTAAGATAAGTCTACCAGTATCAATCATAGGCCTTAATTTGAGGAAGAAAGTTCTGAGAATATACATTCGGAGCAAAGCATCGTATGGTAGTGAAATATGGACTGTGGGTACACCGGAAATCAAAGAATTTCAGATGTGATGCTACAGAAGAATGTTGATAAGGTAAGGAATGAGAAGATTCTCCCGAATACTGACAAGGAAAGGAATATACGTTAAACACTGTCAAGAAAAATGGCAGGTTGGGAGGACATCTATTAAGACTTCAGTGAATGGGTTCCACGGTACTAGAGGGAGCTGTAGGAGGTAAAAACTGCAGAGGAAGACAGCGGTTGGGATACACAGCAAATAACTGAAGAGGTAGGTTGAAAGTGCTACTCTGAGATGAAGAAGCTGACACGGGAGAGGCATTTGTGGTGGGCCGCATGAAACTATCCAGAAGACTGACGACACAAAAAGGTACAGATTCAAAAAACCATTTTGTCTATCACTGACAGTCCTGTAACACTGTCACACTGTCTCTCGACTGACTGACCTTTACCAAGTTTTGAATACAGTAGTGTGACAAATAAACAAACTCAGATGCAAGCTAGTACAAAACACAACGGCATAGTGCAGCTACAACACTGCTACCAAGGTCCCACGGTCTACAACAAAGGTATCACGGTAATAACAAAAGCACTTTAAATAATTCAATTAAGAGGTAATGAAGCTCTAGACAAGTCCCACAAGTAATGGTTAACTGTTACAACGGCCAGCAGCCTATTCCAGAACCGGAGGAAAGGCCTTCCAGGACATGTTTATGTAAAACTGAACAGGACTGAGATTTAAGCGTGGTGCACGTTGCTTCAAGCAGTCAGTAGTATAGACAGGCAACAGGACATAATGGTTACTTACAATATCGACCTAACGGTGCCTTGTGCAGGTAGGTAAACTGTCAATCATTAAGCTAGATCTATTTATTCTAAATAAGAGATACAGTATCGAGAATTGTAGCATTGGTTACCTTGAAACGTCACCTTAGAAAAATTATACATGACTGTGGTTATACTGACACACAATATTTTTAGCGCAATGCGATCTGACTTTTAATAATCCCTACAAAAGAATGGACCTGACTAATATTAACCTATACGTTTCACAAATCACTTACCTCACAAAAATCTTCGTTACTCGAACTACTGCAATACAGCGAGCGCCACTACTGCCAGCTAAATAAAAGATTCAAACTACTGAAGGCACTAACTACTAATAGGCAAAGTTAGCAAATTAAAGATTTTGATAGAGAACAAACAATGTATTTACCTCAATAGTGTTCAAAAGTCATAATGTATGTAGCAGTTCATGACATCCAGTCTTACAAATTTCAAAACTCCACCATCTCTCTCCCCACATCCACCACTGCTGGCGGCTCACCTCCAACTGCGCAACGCTATGCGCTGTTCGCATCCAGCTGCCCAACACTACAATGTCAGACAACAATGCAAACTAGCCACAGACTGCACACAGCACAGCCAGTGATTTTCATACAGAGCGCTACGTAACGTTGCCAATAAGAAAACATAAACAGCCTACTTGCATAGCCCCCATGCTCCCCACAAAAGAATTTTACAAATTGTTTTGGACAGTGGCCAATAATGATTTGATAAAATTTTTCATAATTACAATAACAAAGATATCAAGTGCACACACTTATTAATACAATGTTGGTCAAAAGCTAAAATTTTCTCACAGTCCATAAAGACAGTCCTGATCATTCACCACAGTAAAATTGCAGTGTTTTTCTCAAAGTCTGAGCAGTAAAAGAAAATGCACGTGGAAGTAGTGGATTTCCTTGCAGTCTTGAAAAAGTAGTGTTGTCCTTCCAACGGAAAGACAGTGCTGACTCTTGATATGCAGACAGGTAATATGCCACAACAGAGCAAACCCACCACCGAGTCAGTCGAAGCTTTGAAGAATACTGGTAGGTAGGTCATCACAGAGTAGACCCACTGTAGTCCTGGTAGAGATTACGGTATTGGTGGGCCATCAAAGATGCAGTCCCACTATAGTCCTTGTAGAGATAATGGTATTGGTGGGCCATCAAATGTGCAGACCCACTGTAGTCCTTGTAGAAATAATGGTACTGGTGGGCCATCAAAGATGCAGACCCACTGTAGTCCTTGTAGAGACGGCCAGCAGCCATCTGTTGCGACTGTGCAGGTGCACAATCACCATCGAAGAGTCTTGCGAAGAATATAGCAAGTCCATAAACCACCACTTGTCCACTCACAAAAAAATTTGTTTCAAGTGTCCTTAGAACCAGCAATGCTGTTATCCAGTCCCTTGCTGAATTATTAACACATGTGCAAACACTATCAGTCCCTACTTCTCACATACTGTCCGTATACTATGACCAGCAGAAACGTGTGCAGTGAAATGCAACTTACAAGTTAATAATATGACGAACTGGTGTCAATCACAATTTTATAACATAAGAATACAATAACAAAGGTACAAAATACATCATTAAAAACATAACAATAAAAATAATTTTTGTGTTACAGGCCTTACAAAAGAATCGAAATAACATGTACATCAGTGTTACAGGAATTATGACATAAGTAAATATATAAAATAATGAGAATGGTTTTCGAAAACATTAATTTCACACTTGAGCATTGAAACAGAACAGAATTAAGAATGTCTAAACATCTTTACAAAGAAAATAACATATTATCAGAAAAATTCTACAACATAACTCTTATTAGCTAAACACATTAAGACAGGAAAAACACAAATTCACATAGTGTAATAACACAAAGGTACAGGACAGGGTTTGTTTTCAGTGTGACATTTGGCACTGCAGTCCACCCCAAAACTTCATTCCATATATCATTCCTCTTATATCAACATTTGTTTCCACCAAAAAAATTCTGTCCAAGCATTCTTTCTGTATTTATATGTTCACACATTTCTTACCTCATTATTTATTTTCCATTATCTTACATCATTTATTTCCAAGAAAATCCTACCTAAACCTGTTGTCCCTAAACCCTACTTTTTTGATTCATATCCTCTTTCAAAATACTTTTTTGGCCAAACCATTTTCTTATAGCTTCTCAATGCATTTCTTCCAATTCATCACAACTTGTTCTCTTTATGGCCTACCCCATCTTAAGCTAACTTAAATCTACTGAGCTCAGATGCTAAACTAAGGGACGAGGCAATGCAGCAGCACAAAACAATTAACACAAACAGCAATGACAGAAAAATGCAAATTGGCAAAGCAAGCAGCAATATTACAGCTAATATAAGGCAATGAGCAGCAAACAAGAAAAATAAATCAGGAGTAAAACTAGCTTAACAGAGTAATACAAAGTGAAATTTAGTAGCAGTATACCTGGCAAACAGTAGCAGCCAATGAAATAATTTATATCTAAACATGACATAGCTCAAGCAGAAAAAATATTACAGTAAAAATGGCCATGTTTAATACCTATGTCACATCATAACACTAAAGTGATGCATCACAAAAACGTACTCTGCAAGAAAGTTACCAAGTCATAAAAAAATTATTTATGCAATTCCTGTGAAGGGAAATGTCTATTTGTGCTCTCTTTTCTAAGAAAGTACATCATAAACGTATTATTTACTGGGTCTGTAGACAGAATATTAGTACATCTATTGAATTTTATAATAACCAATGCTGCAGTGCCGCTAGAAACTAGATATTAAAGAAAAAGAGCAAATATGCACAAAGGAAGGCATGAAACATCATTCATTAGCCATATGACATTTCATAAGGTAGTAAAAAAATCTCTCAACTAGAAAGACAGAAGTCATAATCAGGTGTATAGATATAAAAATATTTCTCGTCATTTCATTAGGCATTTCAGTAAATATCATAAATTAAGAGCTCCACAGTGTTATACGTTTTCAAGTTTGAGCGTGTCGTATTTGCGATGCTTTCGACAAAGAAATGTCAATATCGGGGATAATGTCCTCTTTTTTTTCTCCACCTAATGGCATTCTTTTGTCAGACGACTATCTGTCAGCTGGGCGCCCAAAACGCATTACATCAAGGTCACGTACCTTTCTTAACGAAATATTTACGACAGCAGTTTCCGCTACAGTTACAGTCTCATATAAAAATTACACAGGTCGAGAATTTACGTTACAAATGTGTAGAAACAAAATCCTGTAAATATAGGTGTCCAAAAAATTTTCGCCGGCATTGTGATATACACACATTTCATAACTCTTAAAGTACAATTCTCAGTTTCCAACATCCTTTTTCACAACCAGAGTCCCTAAACACTACTCATTAGTCCTCACCTTGTTACACATATAAATATTCGTCGACACTTCATCAATATTTCATCAAAATAAATACGTAGCATAATCAAATTCCTCATTTACGGTAGCATCATCTTATTGATCATAAACATACCTCAAAAGCATAATACACATCGTCATCGTAAAAATAACATCATAACACCTCAGTCAAATCTCAAAAACGTCGTAGCTTTCTGCAATAATGTCAAAACCTAAAGACAATTCTCTGCTCATTTCAATAGTGTCATCTACCTCAAACGTACTTTAAAAATGATGATCCCATACCAAATACATCATTCAAAGCTCTCGTAGTATCACAATGGTTCCAAAAAAATATGAGCAGTTGACTAAGTACAGACAAAATACAATTTCGTAAGCGTGAAGTTATCGAACAGTGTAATTACGTAAACATCTGTCACTGATGTAGTAAAATAAATGTTTGTCTCTCCCAGTTAAATGATCAGATAGCTGTGTAATTTGTGTGTTAGAGATATGGTACCGATGTATAAAGTTGTATAAGCAAATACAATATTAGCTACGGCTCCTTGTGCTTGCCAAACACATGGTACACAAAGTAAGCGTGTACCCTCCTGAGGATTAATGTAATTATACCCCTACGTGTTACAGATTACAGCAATGAAATGAAATGTATTACGGAAAACTTTCTTTGTAATTCAAAAATGTTTAAAAATAAATGTTTTAAGTACAAAATTAATCACTCAAATGCATGTCCTGTAGCGCTAAACTGTGAGTTTTGTTGTAAGATAATCTCTGTGGAAGTGTCGTAGTTATCGTCCTCCAAAAGCTAAGTTGTGCAGAAGTCAATGTACTTACCTCATCATAAACAAAAGTGAAATGCTATGCATATAGATATCATAGTTGTTATGTACAGTATTGTGATCAAGAAAGTACTACACTATAAAGTATTGTTGTGCTACAAATAAAGGCTGTCTCATTGTAGCTATATCACAAAACTTACTACTAAAACATGTTTTACTTTCCAGAATAATACAGAAAAACTGTGCAGATATAAAACAGATACACCGCAAAAGCAACCTTGTAAATGGACACTCATTAGTAGCGTCGTGATAAAATTGTGTAGCTGTCACATAAACTAACCACTGTGTCATCTAGTATCTCACAGAAAGTACTTTAAATTCAGAATGTATTTTCAAGTAAACCAAAATGTTGCATTAAAATCTCATTAGCAGTGCTAGTATATGTTCTAAGTATGTGAGTCTTATAGTAGTTACGTAATCGTGCAACCAACAAGCAAGAATGTACACACACAATAACACTGTGTCGTCTGTTCACTGTAACAATGCACTCGTAAATACTGTCTAAATGTGTTCCCTAGCTTCTAGACTGGATAGTTAACTTCAAAACATTGTAGCATGTTAATAGTTTCTAAGTGTGCCAACGCATACTAGTAGCTTCAAAAGAAAAATATTATGACAACGGCTAAGTTAAAAAACAGATCATCTTTCAATAAACGGTTTTACATGTGAAATATGGTGTAAACATTAACTCATATTAGTACGCAGAGTTTCAACTTCAACGCAATTATCATGTGTCATACGTCGGTAAGGAATTTTTCTCAAGGTTAGTGTCTATGTTATTTTTCTGTGAGCCAGCCAGCGCACGTGGCTGCCTGCGGTGCGAGTCATTGTCTGTCTCTTTGTTGGCGCGCGTTGTTATTAGGATTAGGACACCTATCATCCACAACTTCACCTTCTCGAGAGAGCCCTGCCCTGTTTAAACCTCGCCAGTTCTGATGTAATTCAGGTCTGTCGTTATGATTATATTGTCTGTCGTCATGTCGGTAGATTCCATAGTTTCTTTCTAGTTGGTCATGTGGTGGAGAATTTCTCCCTGAATCGTAACTGCGCGCTGAACTGTTGTGTCTGAAGTTATTCAGTCTCCCTTCATAATAATTATTTTGGTTCCCAAATTGTCTGGTTCCATGGTAATCTCGTCATATTCATTACTACGAAAGTGCGATCTTTCTCTGTAACTCTTACTACTCTGCCAACGGTTGTCATACGGGTGGTGTCTGTTTTGTTCACGATTTGCGTTGTAAGAATAGCCTTGTCGTGTCCGGTTAATATTTCTTTCATCGCGGAATTGCGACGGATGTGACCTGTAATTGTTGTGTTCCTGTTTTCGCGTTCCGCGACTGTCAGTGTCAATTTATAATTCTTCTAAGAGTCCCTGAAAAGCTTCAATGTCGTCTTTGCAACGTCCAGCCAAAATAATATGTCGCAAATGTTCAGGTAACTTGATTAAGCAAATGCGGATGAGTTCTGAGGGGCTGTATGGGTTTGACAGGTCCAGATTCTTGTGCAACATGTCTTCAAAATATTTCACTAGACTGGAAAATTCAGATTCTTCGAAATGTTTCATCATTATGATACTATGTTTTACTCGGTCTTGTGTAGCTTGAGACCAATATGCTGAGAGGAAGGCATGATAAAATTCTCCTTCACTGTGGCAATCGTGAATGACCGATCGCATTCTTACAGCTGGTTCATTCTCTAAATAGCCACACGTAAATTCTAATCTGTGCTCTAATGACCAGTTGGGAGGAAAACAATGAGAAAATTGATGGAGCCATGCTTGTGGATGAATGTCGTTGCCAGAATTCTTAAATGTTTTGAATTTACGTGTAGTAATGAACAGCTTATAGTCAAAATCATCATGTCAGCGAGTCGCATGTCGGTCATTGTTACGTCGTGTCGGCGCTTCAATCTCAAAATTCGGTGCACCTTGCCAATTTCTTTCATAATTTCCGAAATGCCCTGTATTATTATTTTGTGGCTTTTCCGAATTTCTAAGTTGCTCTTCCCATGTTGGAGCGCGAGTGTCCTCTGAAATATGTAATTTTTGTATTACTTGTGCCAACTGATCTTGTACTTCCCGGATTTCTCTTTGGTGTTGCGTATTAATTTGATTCTGATTTTGTTTGAATTTCAAAATTTGTTCGTACTCTTCTGTGTCATTAAAGATAAATTATTTAGCTGATCCGAAAGTTCGACTACTTTCTCTGATAATGAACTAATTTCCTCAATCTGCCTTTCTGAACCAATTTTCAGAGTATCTACTGTGTCCTTAAAGTTTTCATGAGATTTTGCAAGTTGCGTAACCGAATCGGTAGATGCAACTGAGTCAATTTTAGCTTGCAAGGTCTCATGATTTTCATGAACAATAGACTGCAGTTCTTTTATGGCTGCTTCGTGATTCTGTAATGCATTTTCATGCCGTGAAAAAATAGGTTGAAAATGTTCACAAATTTGTGTTTTCACGTCATTACAGACTTTTTGACATTTCGATTCAATGTTGTGTAACTCAGTAGTTAAATCTTCACGTGTTTGTTCAAGCGTGGTGTCTAACTTCCGAAGATTTTGTTCCATTGTGTCTAACTTTTGAAGCTTTTGCTGTGTTTGCCTCTGATTTTGTTCCATTGTGTCTAACTTTTGAAGCTTTTGCCCCATTTGTTGCATTAATTGTAATAACAATGCACTGGTGTCTGAAACATGTTCGTCAGTGCTTTTCGGAAGTGAATTTGCACCGGCAACATTCACATTTTGACAAGCGGAAAATGGGTCTTGACTCATTTGAGAAAACGGTGAGAACCCAAAACTTGAGTCTACAGTATTTGCTATACTGTCTTCTGTCATTCCCGATTCCTGAGGTGAGCTGTTGCCGACCGATCGATCGATAATGCTTCCCTGTTCACTACCTGTTTCACTGTCTACACCATTATTTGACGACCGCTCCATTTCCCTATGCACAGTTACCAAATTACTACTTTGAATGTCTGTTACTTCATTACACAGTGGTGCTGATAAGCTACGCTCGTCGTCACTATTATTTCACAGTTTACTTTGGAGCCTAGTATTACGTTTTTCAAGCGCCATTATTGTCACAATATTTCACACGATAACACAGAAAAGCACAATTTGAAGAGCAAAAATAAAAGAACACATTAACATAGCACTGAAAATAATATCTCGTTAATTGCAAGCGCAGCTGCGAAATACTTGGTGCAAATCTACATGCATGCCACAACTCTTTTACTGTACAACAATGAAAGACTGCAACTACAAAGTAGATTCTCTCTACAATTACGCGCTAGCAATAAACAAAAGCTACACTAATTACACAAACTACAAGAAAAAATCAGAAGATTCCAGTGAGGTATCCTCGGCTAAGGGTCGACATATGAAACGTCCCATTAGAAAAATTATACATGACTGTGGTTATACTGACCCACAATATTTTTAGCGCAATGCAATCTGACTTTTAATAATCCCTACAAAAGAATGGCGCTGACTAATATTAACCTATACGTTTCATAAATCACTTACCTCACAAAAATCTTCGTTACTCGAACTACTGCAATACAGCGAGCGCCACTACTGCCAGCTAAATAAAAGATTCAAACTACTGAAGGCACTAACTACTGATTGGGATAGTTAGCAAATGAAAGATTTTAATAGAGAACAAACATTGTACGTACCTCAATAGTGTTCAAAAGTCATAAAGTATATAGCAGTTCATGACATTCAGTCTTACAAATTTCAAAACTCCGCCATCTCTCTCCCCACATCCACCACTGCCGGCGGCTCACCTCCAACTGCACAACGCTACGCGCTGTTCGCATCCAGCTGCCCAACACTACAATGGCAGACAAAATGCAAACTAGCCACAGACTGCACACAGCACAGCCAGTGATTTTCATACAGAGCGCTACGTAACGTCGCCAACAAGAAAACATAAACAGCCTACTAGCACAGCCAGTGATTTTCATACAGAGCGCTACGTAACGTTGCCAATAAGAAAACATACACAGCCTACTTACAACCTCAAGCAGAGAGATATCAGAGGAAAATTTTAGCTACGTAACGCTTACTCACGGTAACGGCCAAAAAATTTGCGAAACGTAAAGACCCAATATTGGATGTAACAATAAGTTCATTTATAGTCATAAAATCAGACTAAGAACAGCCGACCAGTTGCAAAGGAGAAAGCAATCTTTACCTAGGTTTCAATAGATATAAATCTATCTTCTTCAGAAGATGCCTGGGGACAATGAACATCGTAATATATATTAAGGTATGAAACATGAGTCAAGAATAAAGTTTAACATATATTAGGAAAATATTGTATTACAAGATGTGAGAAAGATTCTTGGTACTTACAGTATTATAACAACATGAAGTGATATGTCCTTATCGTTTAGGCAAACATCTGCATAGTTACATTAATCATATAAAATATAGCCCTGACAACAGGGTTTGTCAAACAAATAAAATAGGTACATAGAAGTTGCAGAGCGCCTAAGCGACTGAGTAAAATCGGCCAGCGTATAGCACAGCGGCCAGGGCAGGTGGCGCTCATGTCGCGAACTATGTGCCGATAGGCGTACTGAAGTAACATTTGAAACATCAATTTTAAATGCGTTCTTAAATAGAGTGATAATAAATAAATTGGCAAGCATTTGACACTCCCGTTATGACATTGTGGGAGGTATAGGAACAATAACGTAGATACATACATCAAAAAGACAGGTGGCGCTTCCGCCGTGAGTTACATGCAGTGGTCTATATAGCCAAAATATAAAGTTATATTACCATATTAGTGAAGCCCATAGAACGTATATAAGTCAAACCATCAAGAACAATCAGTAATGGCTTTTAAGAAAATTACGAGACCTGGTCTACAATCCAGTTACTACGTAATATAGAATAAGAGAAAATTACATGGGGGCCGCTGTAGTGGCAGCCATATATCGTGAAAAGAACACATTATATAAACGATAGTAAACTGGAGGATTTGAAAGTGCATTATAGCTTCCTGAGGAAATAGACTACTGAGGTTACTAACATTAATGTTATACATTACACAGTACGGGTTTAAAGCCTTCAAAAAATTGTTTACAAGCAAGGTTCAACTGATCATTCAGAATATTGCCGTCTTTGAGCTCTAGATGTTTAAAAATAAATAGCTCTTCCCACAGATCTAATCTCCGTCCTTTGACCTGTCTATGTAGGATAACCGTGTCTTCTAACTGTTTAGGCGTATGGCCGGTTATCAAGAGGTGTTCAGCAAAGGTAGAGTTGCGAATATTCGTTCCTTTTTTACCTAACAGATGTTCTTTATATCGTGTTTTCACAGCTCTGCCGGTTTGACCAATATAATAAGAAGGGCAGTTATTACAGGTTAGCTTGTAAATACCTGAATTAGAAAACCAATCGCTGGCAATCTCTACTGACTGTACAAGATTTCTTTTTAAACTGTTATCTGTAGAAAAGGAGACGTTACAGTTATATTTTTTATTCAGAAGACGTTTAATCCTATACGATAAGTTACCCAGGAAAGGGATGGAAATAAATTTTTTAGTTTCTGTGGTATCCGTGGGAAGAATATTTCTCAAAGTCGAACATTTTTGGGAGATTTTCTTATTGAGCAGGTAATCAATCATATTCTGGTTATACCCATTATTAACCGCAATCGCTTTGATGACATTCAATTCCTTTTTTTGATCCGCAGGTGATAAAGGAGTGGTTACCATTCGGTGAATGGCGGAATGAAAAAATGCCAATTTATGAGCTTTTGGATGGGTTGAGTCAGCAGGAATGACATTATCAGAATATGTTTCCTTGCGGAAGATATTAAAATGGAAGGAATTATCTTCTATAGAAATTGTTAAATCGAGAAAATTAAGTTCACGTTTATCATTTTGAAGTTCTTTTGTGAAGGAAATTTTTTCATGTAAACCGTTGAAAGTGTTAAAGAGATGCTCTAACTCATGATCAGTGCCATCAAAAGCAATGAAAATGTCATCAACATACCGTGCATAATAGCGGATTTTGTGGCGTAATTCTGAACTTGAATTGAAGAACGTTGTTTCTAGGGCGTTAATGAAAACCTCTGCTAGAATACCGGCGAGGGGGCTACCCATTGCTAGACCATCTGGTTGTACATACATTTTCCCGTTAAATGTGAAGTAATTGTATTTTAAAATGACCTTGAGCAAACCAATGAGTTCGGCAATCTGAGTTTCACTTAATTTTTTGTGTTTAAGAAGATTCTCTTTTACAAGGTCTATGGTTTCATCAACCGGAACATTTGTGTAAAGGCTGACGATGTCAAAGGACACCAGTCTAGTGTCAGGTGTACAACTTATAGATTGAATATTGTTAATTAATTCCTTACTGTTTTTTACAGAAAAATTATTTTCAAAAGTGAAAGCATCTTTAATTTTAAAATGGAGGCGCCTAGCAAGTGTGTGATGTGGACTGCCTATACCATTCACTATAGGGCGGATCGGGTGATTTTGTTTATGCAGTTTAAACTGACTTCTAAGCACTGGTGGTTTAGGGTTCATATTTATAAGCCCTTTCTTTTGGAACTTATTGAACAAGCTGACGGAATTCGTTAAAGTACGCCGAATTTCATTTTGCAGTTCAGTAGTAGGATCTACAGTAACCTCAGTGATGTCGTTTTCCTCAAAAAAGTTTACAGTCTTCTCTATATATTCATTTTTATAAGCCACGACCACGGTGTTCCCTTTATCACTCTTAGTGATTAATGCGTCGTGCTCTCTAAGTTTATGATTAATGCTTTTTATTATACTATATTCGCCCGATTGCTTATTAGGAGATAATTTAATTTCTTTTTCTATTATGTTGTTACATTCGTAGGCACATTTAACTTGCTCCGTTTTCTCTAATTTCAGAGATTCTAAACCGATTTTTAGAACTACAATGAGATTACAAATAACTGGGTATTTATCGAGTTTAGCAGGCAAGTTATATTTAAGGCCTTTACACAACAAGTCATTTTCGGCCTGCGTAAAAGAAATATTGGTTTTATTTAGTACTCTATCGTAGAATAGGTGCTTAACACTATTGTCTGCTGTATTATCACTTTTACTTGTGGTCCTATTACTAAACTTTAAAAGCTTTCTTTCATGTCTGGCCTTGATTATTTCTTTACGATTAGAGAGCCATTCATTAATACTATTCCACAGGTGGTCAATTTGAAAATTACAAAGATCTTTAAAGGCTTTAGTTAAAAATAGGTGTATACAGTAGGCTTCACTATTAAGGAAATCTTTTTTCTTGTACAAATTTACTGTGCTCTCGGAAATGACTAAATGCACTAGATTCTTTTTAATAGAAGGCACCCTGTTACACTGTTTAAAATTTACGTACGCCTTCACATAATCAGGGATAATGTCTTTCTCTAGGCACTGGTGATTAAAGTCAATAGCCATACCTGCTTTCACAATTTTTAATTTGATGTCCATATACCTGGATGCAGCTTTTGATACCTCGGCAGGCAAGAATTTCAGTACTTTAAACATAGCTGCGCTACAGCAATGGTTCCACGTAAATCAGACTAAGAACAGCCGACCAGTTGCAAAGGATAAAGCAATCTTTACCTAGGTTTCAATAGATATAAATCTATCTTCTTCAGAAGATGCCTGGGGACAATGAACATCGTAATATATATTAAGGTATGAAACATGAGTCAAGAATAAAGTTTAACATATATTAGGAAAATATTGTATTACAAGATGTGAGAAAGATTCTTGGTACTTACAGTATTATAACAACATGAAGTGATATGTCCTTATCGTTTAGGCAAACATCTGCATAGTTACATTAATCATATAAAATATAGCCCTGACAACAGGGTTTGTCAAACAAATAAAATAGGTACATAGAAGTTGCAGAGCGCCTAAGCGACTGAGTAAAATCGGCCAGCGTAGTAGCACAGCGGCCAGGGCAGGTGGCGCTCATGTCGCGAACTATGTGCCGATAGGCGTACTGAAGTAACATTTGAAACATCAATTTTAAATGCGTTCTTAAATAGAGTGATAATAAATAAATTGGCAAGCATTTGACACTCCCGTTATGACATTGTGGGAGGTATAGGAACAATAACGTAGATACATACATCAAAAAGACAGGTGGCGCTTCCGCCGTGAGTTACATGCAGTGGTCTATATAGCCAAAATATAAAGTTATATTACCATATTAGTGAAGCCCATAGAACGTATATAAGTCAAACCATCAAGAACAATCAGTAATGGCTTTTAAGAAAATTACGAGACCTGGTCTACAATCCAGTTACTACGTAATATAGAATAAGAGAAAATTACATGGGGGCCGCTGTAGTGGCAGCCATATATCGTGAAAAGAACACATTATATAAACGATAGTAAACTGGAGGATTTGAAAGTGCATTATAGCTTCCTGAGGAAATAGACTACTGAGGTTACTAACATTAATGTTATACATTACACAGTACGGGTTTAAAGCCTTCAAAAAATTGTTTACAAGCAAGGTTCAACTGATCATTCAGAATATTGCCGTCTTTGAGCTCTAGATGTTTAAAAATAAATAGCTCTTCCCACAGATCTAATCTCCGTCCTTTGACCTGTCTATGTAGGATAACCGTGTCTTCTAACTGTTTAGGCGTATGGCCGGTTATCAAGAGGTGTTCAGCAAAGGTAGAGTTGCGAATATTCGTTCCTTTTTTACCTAACAGATGTTCTTTATATCGTGTTTTCACAGCTCTGCCGGTTTGACCAATATAATAAGAAGGGCAGTTATTACAGGTTAGCTTGTAAATACCTGAATTAGAAACTCTACCTTTGCTGAACACCTCTTGATAACCGGCCATACGCCTAAACAGTTAGAAGACACGGTTATCCTACATAGACAGGTCAAAGGACGGAGATTAGATCTGTGGGAAGAGCTATTTATTTTTAAACATCTAGAGCTCAAAGACGGCAATATTCTGAATGATCAGTTGAACCTTGCTTGTAAACAATTTTTTGAAGGCTTTAAACCCGTACTGTGTAATGTATAACATTAATGTTAGTAACCTCAGTAGTCTATTTCCTCAGGAAGCTATAATGCACTTTCAAATCCTCCAGTTTACTATCGTTTATATAATGTGTTCTTTTCACGATATATGGCTGCCACTACAGCGGCCCCCATGTAATTTTCTCTTATTCTATATTACGTAGTAACTGGATTGTAGACCAGGTCTCGTAATTTTCTTAAAAGCCATTACTGATTGTTCTTGATGGTTTGACTTATATACGTTCTATGGGCTTCACTAATATGGTAATATAACTTTATATTTTGGCTATATAGACCACTGCATGTAACTCACGGCGGAAGCGCCACCTGTCTTTTTGATGTATGTATCTACGTTATTGTTCCTATACCTCCCACAATGTCATAACGGGAGTGTCAAATGCTTGCCAATTTATTTATTATCACTCTATTTAAGAACGCATTTAAAATTGATGTTTCAAATGTTACTTCAGTACGCCTATCGGCACATAGTTCGCGACATGAGCGCCACCTGCCCTGGCCGCTGTGCTACTACGCTGGCCGATTTTACTCAGTCGCTTAGGCGCTCTGCAACTTCTATGTACCTATTTTATTTGTTTGACAAACCCTGTTGTCAGGGCTATATTTTATATGATTAATGTAACTATGCAGATGTTTGCCTAAACGATAAGGACATATCACTTCATGTTGTTATAATACTGTAAGTACCAAGAATCTTTCTCACATCTTGTAATACAATATTTTCCTAATATATGTTAAACTTTATTCTTGACTCATGTTTCATACCTTAATATATATTACGATGTTCATTGTCCCCAGGCATCTTCTGAAGAAGATAGATTTATATCTATTGAAACCTAGGTAAAGATTGCTTTATCCTTTGCAACTGGTCGGCTGTTCTTAGTCTGATTTACGTGGAACCATTGCTGTAGCGCAGCTATGTTTAAAGTACTATAGTCATAAACTAATAGCTTGTTGATAATGATGAAGTCAGTAAGATATCAGTAGATAACCCTTCCAACACAAGATCAAGAAATTTGGTCGCGTTACTTACACTGCAAAACATTTGAAATGAATGGGGCACATTTGTATGTGGACAAGTCAAGTGGAGGAATAGGTGCATCAAACGCGTTGACAGCAAACACATTTCATAATAATTATGATGTGGCGCTTGCATATGCAACCACAGCCTCCGAGGGTCACATAGTTGATTCAATTAAATCAGCTAGTAGTTTATCATAAAAGCCTATCCAAGGATTACACAAAACATACAAGATCATATAATAGTAAATGGTACCAAAACATTCATCTTTTGAGACAACAGCAGCCACAGAACACAATTAGCCGTAAATGTACAATATGCAAGGTCACTTGCTTAAGGTCTCCATACCAAACGTTAACTAGTAGAAGCCTGCTGCTACGACTTTATGAAAGCTTCTCCTGGTTTACCTGTTTGCTTCGACCAAGCAGAGGGCCAATCATGGTTGTCAAAATGTTTTAAACGGAAAAGGTCTTTGCGGATTCATCAGAACCGATTCGTGCTTCAGTCTAGCAGGGAGTTGTTTTATGGCTTTTAATATGCTCTAAAAGGAAAATTGGTGAAGAGACCGCTGTATCGTTAGAGACTGACTAAATCGACAGGACTGTGATTCACCAGAAAGTGCTACTGAACGAATGAAACTTGGGAACCACAGCAGACCACATAGTTTCTTGTCTCAGCTACCGCCATCGGCACTTCTCAGTCGAACGTTTAAACATCGGCTGCCACGGTGTTCCACACACGGACGCGCGCCACCTCGGTTGTTTTCACTCATAGTGTGCCTCCGATCCAACTGCCCTCACTCGGCTCCCGAAGCCAAACTTAAAATCTGCTTTCTCCGCCAGCTTTTCTGACTTCTATTCCTGCTTGTCATTATATTAATACTAACGTCCAAAGATAGCTCGGGCACGGCACAGGTACAACAGGTGGCTCTCTCCTATTGAGAACTTCATCTCCCGTAGTACGAATGAAATGAAATGATCATTGCCATTGTTGGCCGGGAGCCCCCAATCAGGGGAGTTCGGAAGCCGGGTTGCAAGTCTTATTTCATGTGATGCCACGTTGGGCGACTGGCGAATCGATCATGATGAAATGATAATGAGAACAACGTAACACCCAATCCACAAGCGGAGAAAATTTGCAACGCGGCCGAGAATCGATAGAGGGCGCCCTGCATGGTAGGCAAATACCTTACCACTCAGCTAAACAAGCGGACTCTACGAATGAAGTTTTCGGCATATTCATTATCCATTCCAACTTGAACAATATTATATATTTCATTTCTCATAATATTGTCCTTAACTTCTAGTTTAGCAAGCCGACTTATCATACAAACACCCCCAGGGGGTCCACAACTCTTTTGTGGACACGTGCGTAGCGAGCACGGGACCCCGAGCTAATGTGGCCCTCCTTCCTTTCCGGGCTGCATACCTTCCCTTCCCTTTCCGCATCCCTCCCCGTCCCCCATCTTCGCCCCCCCCCCCTCACCTCTGGCTCTTTTTTTCTCTTTCTCCCCCTCTGGGAGTATGGTTTGTGCCTACGTCCAGAGACGGACGCTTGTCAATGTACCGCACTCTTCGCCTTCCTTGCTGGTATGTCTTCCCCTTTCTTCGTCCTTCTCTTTTCCTTACCTCTTCTGTTTACCTCTTCTCTTTACCCTTTTCTCCGCTGCGGCGTTTGAGACCTCTCTTCTTTCCTTTCCCTGTCTCTTTCTTCCTCCCTGTGCGTGTCTGAAGGCCGACTCACGCACTTCCATGCGTAGCCGGTGACGGGGTAACGCGTAATTCCCCGCCCCGGGTAGACAGGTAGGACACGTACGTACCCCCTGGTAACGGCCAGGCCCAGGGAGGGGTGATTACCCGAGCTGATACCTTCCGAAAGTGCCGATTGGTCCCTCCGTCCGTTTGTCGGGAGGTGTGACCTGAGGTGTGAACAATCACCTAAGGTGGGTGTGCCCTCGGTGAGGGCCCCCACAAGGGAGGAGCGCGCCATCGGTGACGCCGGTAATCATGGGGGATTCTTCCGCAATGGTTTCCTCACCTTCCACTATGTCTGCTCACAAACATAAGTTCACTGAGTCTCAGCCACAGACGGTTCTTCCATCGTTGCCACAGTTCCTTGTTGTTTCTCGGTCTGACGAAGGTCACGACTTTTCCACGGTCAACCCTTTCATTATTCAGAAAGGTGTCGACGCAATTGCGGGTCCTGTAAAGTCTTGTTCCAGATTACGGAATGGTACCCTGTTGTTAGAAACACACAGTGCCCTCCAGGCTCAAAAATTGCTGCGTACTTCTCTGCTCCACACCTTCCCTGTCCGGGTGGAACCGCACCGTACCTTAAATTCCTCGCGTGGAGTCGTTTATACACGCTCCCTCGATGGATTGTCTGACGAAGAAATTCAGCACTACCTGTCTGACCAGGGCGTCACCGCTGTTCATCGGGTTATGAAAAGGGTTGACTCGAACCTCATTCCAACCCGCACTGTCTTCTTGACATTTGACAAAGTTCAACTCCCATCAAAAATCAAAGCAGGCTATGAGATAATTTCCGTTCGCCCTTATGTCCCAAACCCTACGCATTGCTATCGTTGTCAGCGGTTCAATCACACCAGCCAGTCCTGTTCCAATCCGGCCAAATGTGTTACGTGTGGCAAGGATGCCCATGAGGGTGCTTGTCCACCTCCATCCCCTCACTGCATCAACTGTATGGGTGACCACGCTGCTTCCTCTCGAGATTGCCCCGTTTTTAAGGATGAAAAGCTCATCCAGGAAATAAGAGTGAAGGAAAAGGTGTCGACCTTTGCTGCTCGAAAGTTACTCGCCAGTCGACAGCCCACCGTGCCTCAGAAAGGAAAATACAGCACTGTCCTTGCTTCTCCTCGGCCAACAAAGGAGGCGGCCACGCAGACTTGCGACCTCACATTTAGTACCACGGTCGTCAGATCGGCCAGCGCAAAGATCGCCCGTTCAACCTCACCACTTTCGCCTGCCCACTCTATGGCTCACCCTTCGTCGGGTTCTGCTAAATCTCGAGCCCAAAAGTCCGACGCCAAGTCTTCGAAAAAAGAGCATTCTCGTGAAGAGTTCTTACGTACTGAAACTTCACAACCATCGGTTCCTCCTTCATCTAAACATCATACCTCCAAGAAGGCTACGAAGAAACACAGTTCCTCTCCTTCTCCGCCAAGGAGTGTCCCATCTACAGCACCACCTGGCGGAAATCGCCCTCGGCCATCTTCTGTGTCGCTGCTGGTGGCCGGTCAACTGGCCGATCGTTGGTGGCAGGAGCTGCTCCTGACCAACCTATGGATCAGGATCTTCTGCCTTCGAATGCCATTCCATGCTGTCGGTCGCAAGCTCTGAGCAGTCGTTGAGTTGACAGCACCCTTGGTCACGTTTCTCCATTTTCTGTTCACCCTATGTCCATTATCCACTGGAATATCCGCGGCATTCGCGCCAATCGGGATGAATTGTCGATCCTCTCACGATCTTACTCGCCGGTCATCTTCTGTCTTCAGGAAACAAAGCTGCGTCCCCATGACCGCTTTGTTCTCCCTCATTTTCAGTCCGTCCGATATGAGCTCCCCTCTGTTGAAGGCACTCCAGCCCATGGGGGACTCATGATTCTGCTCCATGATATTCTCCATTATCACCCAATCCCCTTAAACACTTCCTTCCAAGCTGTCGCCGTCCGTCTTTCCCTTTCTGGATACACGTTCTCTCTTTGTACGGTATACATTCCATCGTCTACACCACTGGCACGAGCTGATCTCCTTCATCTTCTTGATCAGCTTCCACCCCCCCTATTTGCTGGTTGGGGACTTCAATGCCCACCACCCGCTTTGGGGATCTCCACATCCTTGTCCACGTGGCTCACTATTGCTAGACGTCTTCCACCAAGCGGATCTAGTCTGCCTCAACACTGGGGTCCCCACATTTTTGTCTGCCTCCACGGCAAATTTATCTCATTTGGACCTTGCGGTCGGTACTGTTTCGCTAGCTCGGCGCTTCGAATGGTTCGCCCTTGATGATACACACTCGAGTGACCACTTTCCATGTGTTCTTCGACTGCAGCCTCAACTGCCATATATGCGCTCGCGACGCTGAAGTTTGCCCAAGCCGATTGGACACTTTTTTCGTCTCTAGCGACATTCGATGACCGTCGCTTTCTCAGCATCGACGATGAGGTCACACATTTTACCGACGTTATTCTCACAGCTGCGGAACGTTCAATACCACGCACCTCCGAATTGCCCCGGCGCCCCCCAGTTCCTTGGTGGAACGAGGCATGCCGTGACGCAATACGTGAGCGGCGACGTGCTCTTCGCATTTTCCGTCACCATCCAACTTTGGCCAACTGTATCCGATAAAAGCAGCTCCGTGCGCGATGCCGTCGCGTCATCCGCGATAGCAAGAAGGCAAGCTGGAAATTCTTTATTAGCTCATTTAACACCTTCACTCCCTCCTCGGAAGTTTGGAGTCGGCTTCGACGGTTCTCAGGCGCGCCTAGTTTCTCCCCGGTCTCTGGGCTCACTGTCGCGCATGATACCTTAGTGGACCCCGTCGCAATTTCTAACTCATTGGGTCAGCACTTTGCTGAGATTTCGAGCTCTTCAAATTACCCGCCAGCGTTTCTCCCGAAGAAACGTGCAGCGGAAGTGCGACGTCTTGCTTTCTCCTCTCAAAATCGCGAAAGCTACAATACTGTTTTCTCCATGCGCGAACTCCAACATGCACTCTCTTCTTCTCGCTCCTCCGCCCCAGGACCGGATGGTATCCATGTCCAAATGTTGCTGCATTTATCAACCCATAGCCTGCGTTACCTCCTTCGACTTTATAATCGAATTTGGACCAACAGTACCTTTCCCAGGCGATGGCGGGAAGCTATCGTCGTTCCCGTTCCGAAACCTGGAAAGAACAAACATCTCCCCTCTAGCTATCGCCCCATTTCTCTCACGAGTAGTGTCTGTAAGGTTTTGGAGCGCATGGTGAATTACCGTTTAGCTTGGTGGCTGGAATCCCGCAGTCTTTTAACACCAGCCCAATGCGGATTCCGACAGCATCGTTCTGCCGTTGACCATCTTCTTGCTCTCTCCACTTATATCATGAACAATTTCCTCCGGAAACGCCAAACGGTAGCAATATTTTTTGATCTGGAGAGAGCATACGATACCTGTTGGAGGACAGGCATCCTCCGCACACTGTTCTCTTGGGGCTTTCGAGGCCGGCTGCCCCTTTTTCTTCGCGAATTTATGGCAGAGCGCACATTTAGGGTGCGGGTGAACACTACTCTCTCCCGTACTTTCTCCCAAGAAAACGGGGTACCCCAGGGCTCCGTGCTGAGTGTTGTACTGTTTGCCATCGCCATTAATCCAATTATGGATTGTCTCCTTCCTGATGTCTCGGGCTCCCTCTTTGTGGACGATTTTGCGATCTATTACAGCTCTCAACGGACCAGCCTTCTTGAAAGACGTCTTCAAGGATGTCTCGATCGCCTCCACTCGTGGAGCATCGAAACCGGCTTCCGTTTCTCACCCAGTAAGACCGTTTGTGTTAATTTTTGGCGACGTAAGGAGTTTCTTCCGCCCTCCTTACATCTAGGTCCTGTCAACCTTCCGTTTTCCGACGTCGCTAAATTCTTGGGTCTTATGTTTGACAGAAAACTGTGCTGGTCCTCCCACGTTTCCTATCTTTCGGCTCGCTGTCTGCGTTCCCTTAACACCCTCCGTGTCCTGAATGGTACCTCTTGGGGAGCGGACCGAGTGGTCCTTCTCCGCCTCTATCGCGCCTTAGTGCGCTCGAAATTGGATTATGGAAGCATAGTCTACTCCTCTGCTCAGCCGTCTATTCTTCGGCGTCTCGACTCTATCCACCACCGTGGATTACGTTTAGTGTCTGGAGCTTTTTACACCAGCCCTGTGGAAAGCCTTTATGCTGAGACTGCTGAACCTCCGCTGTCCAATCGGCGGGCAGTCCTTCTGAGTCGTTATGCTAGCCATCTGTCTTCCATGCCTGCTAATCCAGCCCATGACCTTTTTTTCGACGCCTCCTTTGATGTCGGGTATGCAGGCCGCTCGTCCTCCCTACTACCCCCGGGAGTCCGCTTCCGTCAACTGCTCCATTCTCTTTCCTTCCGCTTTCCTAAAACCTTCTTGACAACTTGGGGTACAGCACCGCCTTGGCTCCGTCCCCGGATCGACTTGCTCAGAGACCTATGTCAGTTTCCCAAGGATGGTACCCCTACACTTGTTTACCGTCGGGCATTTGCTGCTCTATGTGTACAAATGACGGAAGCCACATTTATTTACACCGACGGCTCGAAAACATCGTTAGGTGTAGGGAGTGCCTATATTGTTGGCGACACCCCAAATCACTTTCGGCTTCCCGACCAGTGTTCTGTTTATACTGCGGAGCTTTACGCTGTTCTCCAGGCTGTCCACTACATCCGCCGCCATCAGCGGATACAGTACGTAATCTGCTCAGATTCTCTCAGCTCTCTCCTAAGTCTCCAAGCTCTTTACCCTGTGCACCCTCTGGTCCACCGGATTCAGGACTGTCTGCGCTTGCTCCACCTGGGGGGCGTCTCAGTGGGGTTCCTCTGGCTCCCGGGACACGCTGGTATCTGTGGAAATGAGGCGGCCGATATAGCGGCCAAGGCTGCAGTCTCTCTTCCTCGGGCAGCTATTCAGTCTCTTCCGTTTACCGATCTACGGAGCGGTTTATGTCGCCAAGTTGCTCATTTATGGCATGCGCATTGGTCAACACTTCCCCATAATAAATTGCGGGAAGTGAAAGCCCTTCCTTGCGCTTGGACCTCTTCCTCCCGAACGCGTCGTCGGGAGGAGGTAATTTTAGCTAGACTCCGGATAGGGCACTGTCTTTTTAGTCATCGACATCTTTTAAGCGGTGATCCTCCCCCACTCTGTCCCCACTGCTCTCAGCTGTGGACGGTCAGACACCTTTTAATTGAATGCCCCTATTTTCATCCGTTACGCTCCCGTCTACAGCTATCGCCTGATCTATCGTCGATTTTAGCAGATGACACGCGCTCAGCTGACCGCGTTCTACAGTTTATTAGTGACAGTGAAATGACGTCAGTCATTTGAAGCTTTTTTTGGGGGACAACCAACCCCTTTCTATAGTGGATTTTTAAGCATTCCTTCTGCCTTTAGTTTCTCAAATTTTATGACCTTGTTCCCATTGCTGCTGATTTTAAATTTCGTTTTTTTCCTGTTTTCTACGTCACGGGCTGGGCGCTAATGACCATAGAAGTTTTGCGCCCTAAAACCACTCAATAAAAAAAAAAAAAAAAAAAAATTATCATACAAACGATATATGCCCGATTATGAGCAATGGGATGATTTGGATCCGCGTCAGTGAGTTCATCAGTGGTTTTTGTTTTACGATAAATATCAGTTAGAAAATTAAAATTCCTCCCTGGCGACTATAAATTCCAAGCGTGGTTCTAGGCGCGCAGTCCGGAACCGCGCGGCTGCTACGGTCGCAGGTTCGAATCCTGCCTCGGGCATGGATGTGTGTGATGTCCTTAGGTTAGTTTAAGTTCTAGGGGACTGATGACCACAGCTGTTAAGTCCTATAGTGCTCAGAGCCATTTGAACCATTTTTCAAAGCAAAATTGAACTGCATTGTTTCTCCAGTTCAACTACTACTAGTACTCGGCACTACAGCCCTTGGAGGGCCTTGGCCTGCATCATAATATCCTGCCATTATATCCGGTCCATGGCTTTCCTTCTCCATCCTCTCACAACCAGCTTTTTCGCGTCTTCTTCAATTCCGCACAACCATCTATTTATGGGACGTCCCTTCCGTCGTCTGCCTCCAGCCTTGCCACTACAAGTCTTGTTACATGTTCTGTCTTCTTCCATTCTGACCTCGTTTCCTGCCCATCGCAGTCTTCTTATTTTAATGTTAGTGACAATGTCAGGTTCTTCAAAAGGTTATTCTAATTCAGCATTCGTACGGATGCACCAACCTTCTTGATCGTATATTGAGGCCGTATATTTTACGCAGAACCTTTCTCTCCCAAATGCTAAGGATCATTTCCTCACTTGCAGTCACAGTCCCTTTCTCGGCATCATGCATAACAACTGGTCTTACAATTAATTTGTAAGTGAGGATTTTAGGTTTTCGAAAGAGAAGTCAGCTCCTAAGCACAGGTAGTTGGCAAAATGGCACCTGATCGCACCTGTTGTGTGCTGCTATTGTAGCTTTCACCTCACTGCTGATGTCATTTGTCTCTGCGATAGTCGATCCGAGGTACTTGAAGTCTCTCACCCTTTCAAACTCCTTGTTGGTTATCCTGAGATTTGGTAGGTTTTACTGGTTGCTCATTGCCATATATTTCGTCTTTTCTACATTAACTACCAGGTCAAGTTCCCTTGCACCTTCCAGTTGTTGATAGGCATCAGCCAGCACAGAGGTGTTTCGCGCGTGTAATGCCACATCATCTGCGTGGGCCAGGTACTGCAGTGAACGATTAAAAATAGTTCCTCCTCTACTTATCTCTATCTGATTTATGACTTTTTGTAGGCCGAGGTTGAATAGCAGTGAGTATTATTCTCACCCTGTCTCAGTCCCTTCTTCCACTTCTCTGGAGATTTCGCCCAGTATTTTTACTTTACAGTTGGTTTCACTGAGGGTCATCATAGTAAGTCTAACAAGCTTCTTAGATATTCCTACCTCTTCCATCACATCCCGCAATGTCACTCTTGGGATGCTTTCATAGGCTTGTTTAAAATCGATATAAAGCTGATGTTTATTTGGTGTTCATAACATTTTTTCCGATAGTATGCGTAATGTGAATATTTGGTCAATTGTTGACCTATTTCTTCTAAAGCCACTCTGTTAGTCTCCAGTTCTCTCTACCACATAGGGTTTGAGCCTCCTAGCTAGAATCTTGGAGAACACTTTATATGTGGTATTTAGCAGGGATATTCCTCGGTAATTCTGGCAGTTTAATTTATCTCCTTTTTATGTATGGGGCACATAATAGCCGTTTTTCACTCCATTGGCATGCTCTCCTCCTGCCAGATGTTCATATTACTTTATGTATTGCTTTCCACAATGATTCCCCATCATATGTGAGAAGTTCCGCCGGGATCTGATCTTCTACAGGTGTCCTATTATTTTTTAAGGTCTTAATGGCTTGTATCACTTCCTCCAGTGTGGGTTCTGGTGTTAAGACCTCTGGTCCATAATAAGTTATTTTCACCAGTTCTTCTTCTTCTAATGCTTCTACTTCTGGGTTCAGTAACTCATGGAAATATTCTGTCCATCTGTCGAGTATTTTATCTCTCTTCCCTATCAAATCCCCTTCTTTATTTCTACATATATTAGTTCTGGCTTGAAACCCAGCCTTTCCTCCTTTAATCATTCGGTAGATTTCACGTAGTTGCATCTCTTCTCCTAGCTGTTCAATTTCTTATAATTTTTTTCTTTTCTTGTGCTCTTTTCTTATTTCTGCAAACCCTCTTAGCTACACGGCGTTTCTCATTATATTCATTCAGATTTGCTCTAGTTCTTCTCTGAAATAATTTCATTCGTGCTATGTTAGGCTCCTCAATTCTTCTCATATTGTCTTCATCAAACCAATCTGCCTTCCTTTGAGCCCGTACATGTCCCAAAACCTCTCCAGTAGCCTCGAGGATTGTAGTCTTACATTGTTTCCACATTATTTCTATATGTTCATTTGATGTGTCGGTATCGTTCTTAATCACCTCTTCTATTTTCTCCTGATATGCTCTACGTATTACTTCTGACTTTAGTTTTTTAAGGTCAAAACTTATCTTTTTATGGCATTTTTGTTTACGCAATAGTGTGATCCTTTGCCTGTACTTAATTCTCATTAGATGATGGTCCGAATTGCAGTCAGCTCCACGTTCGCTCCTAACATCTTTTATGTCTGATCCGTGCCTCCTGTCAATCAAAATACGGTCTATCTGATTTCTAGTCTGCCCCTCTGAAGACATCCATGTTTCTTTGTGTATGGTTTGGTGTGCAAACCCTGTACTGCTAACAGTCATGTTTTTACTTATAGCAAAATCTACAACCCTAATTTCAATGTCATTAGGTATTTCATGGAGGTTATGTCTTCTTATAGTTGGCTGATATGCCCCTTCTTTTCCTATTTTTTCATTCAAGTTTCCTATTAAGATCTTAGCATCATGTTTAGCATCCTCATCATACAATGCTCTACTTTGCTATAAAACTCATCCTTCTGTTGTTCATCTGCCTCCTCTGTGGGAGCATGTACATTTAGAATTGTTATGTTGAAAAATTTCCCCCTAATCTTAATATGGAAATCATTTCATTAATTGGTTCAAAGGGCATTACAGCATGTTTCAGTCCTTTAGTGACCACAAAACCTGTACCAAAGGTATTCGTCCTCCGGTCAATATAGAAGATTGTGAAATTTCCTGAGTCCATTATGTCACTTCCCTTCCACCTAATTTCCTGGAGAGCCATTAGTTTTGTACCATAGTTGTTCATTTGCGTTAGCAGCTGCCATAGGGTTCCAGTTTGGTATAGGCTCCGCACATTCCACGTTCTTATGTGAATATCTCTAATCCTTTTTTTGTTTGCTGGGGTCGTCATCAAAATATCTGTCCGGCTTATTCCTTTGTTAGCATTAGCAACAAGTGATTTTTACAGGAAAGATTGCTAATTTTCCGCCCAACCATTTGAAGGGTTGCCTCTTACAGCTCGCCGGCTTGCTGTTTCCATTCTCAGGGATACATCCTTAGCCCTTGTAGATCCCTCTACTGATTGCAAGGCAGCAGTTGGTGGTTGGGGTTTCCTCTGCCTTTCTTCCAAGCCATTGGGCCACGTAGCTGCTGTGTTTGGTCCGCCTCAGGTGTTTTATTTCCCTGGTATCCTCCATGTCTGTTTTCCAGATCAACAATAAACTGATTTTGAGCCTACATCTGACTGAATGGAAGTGCGTATTTATTAATGTCACCTTTGCTACCTCAATAATACACACAACTTTCCTCTACGTATATGCTATATAGTATTTTATTCCTGTTGGGTGAAAGTTAAAAAAGTTATTCGAAATCATTAATAAAAGTATCCACTAGGATGCCCGAAAGGGAACTACCCATGAGCAGTGTGTCTCTTTGCTGCTAAATCCTACCACTAAAGGTGAAATAATTGAAGGATAACGATAGCCGTATTAACCCCAGAAGTTCGTATATCTTTTCTTATGCCTGATGAGAGTTTTACATATAATCTGAAGCGTTTCATTAACGGGGACGGTATATTTGAGGCACTGAGAGTAGTGGTGCACTAACCCCAACCTTCCTCCAACAGAGATAATCAAGGTAGAAAGACATTGGATTTAGAAAACATATTCTGCTCTTTGCCCCGTCATTGTATGTTACAACTTTTAGCTTCTAGCAGTGTTGCAGGTCTCGTAAATGGATTATACAACCAAATTACATATTGACTTTTAAAATTCCCGATTTTTTGTAGGTTAGTCCACTTTTGCATTACACATATTGTGACTTTCAGCAGATGGTCATTGTTGCATTAGATGTAGAGCCTCTTTTTCAGAAGGATTTCCATTTGCTTTTGGATTCAAACGTATTTCAGATTGTGTACTTTGCAATCCGAGGTTGAAAACATCGACATTGGAAAAGAAAGTAAAGTAATATACACAAAACAAAAGTATAAGCAAATAAAATGAGGAATTAAATACAACGTACTCATTTAAATAGCTACAAAATACCGAGAATACAAACAGTTATTGTTCTTTATATACTATTGTAGAGGAATAGGATCTGTAGTTTATTTACATCATTGAACAGCTTTAAGAAACAATCTCTTGAAATAACGCAATTACAAGAACCACAAGGATTTTCATAAACTGTTATTGCACATCATAATCTTCACCATCAAGATACGATACGGGCAACATATTTGCCGGCTTTGCAACAGCTGTCCTCAGGTTCTTAGAAAAATCATGGTGAACTCGTGGAATGAAGTCCAGTAGACTTAGTAAATCTTTCTTCTTCAGTTAACTCATTGCATTACCTTCTGGATACAGCCGTTCTAACTCCATTATACGAGTTGATGTCCTCTTGGACACATCGACTTTATTAAATACATCACCTGTTTCATTCGAATATTTAAAGTAGTAGTAGTAGAGGTGTTTGTGGGCGCACGACAGCAAGGTCTTCAGCGCCCGTGCAGCATCATAGTGAGACGGTGTCAAGAAAAAAGAAAACCTCAGAACAGGGACATAAAACGGAACAGAGAACACGGGGAACAATCATTGAAAAAATGGGCTCACCCACACTGAAGCGTGGGATGATGCAGGGCGTCAGCAGTAAAACGTGGACAACACAGGAAGAAAATGGTAGAGGGAGCTAAAACAATGGAGCAGATGGAAGTGGCTGGCTGACCACAAGGAAAAAAGGGAGGAGTCAGCCACTCTGCAACACACTAAAACCTCCAGCCTAAAAGTTTAGGCCAGAGTCCAGACACATCACAAAACTTAAAAACCCTTGCCACACACGTCTCATCGTCAGCTAAAATACAAGGGAGATCCCCAACAACTTGTGCTTCTGCCCTTGCATCACGGTATAAAATACAGTCGATTAAAATGTGCCGGACAGAGATGTGCACACCACAAGTGGCACAAAACGGAGGATCCTCCCGCCGTAATAAATAGCTATGTGTCACAGGACAGTGCCCAATCCGCAGACGTGTGAGGGCCACCTCTTCCCGCCTGAGCAACCGGCAGGAGGAACGCCACGGCCGAGTGGTTGACTTTACCGACCGCAGTTTATTGGCCGACACCGCCAGCCATTCGTCCTCTCACAACTCCATGCACTTCCTATGGAGTGCAGCGATGACTGACTGCAAGGGGATAGGACACTGGACCACATCCTGCTCTCTGCAGGCCTCCTTGGCAGCCCGATCAGCCTGTTCATTGCCCCATATGCCGACATGACCAGGCACCCAGCAGAAGGATACCTCTTTACCCCGCTGTTGGAGCAAGTACAGTTGGTCATGTATCAACTGGACCATCTCCTCAGTCGGGTATAGGCTCTGCAGCGATTGTAAGGCACTAAGAGAATCGGAGCAGAGAAGAAATCGATCGCCCCGAACACGATGCATCTGCTCCAGTGCCTTCAGGATCGCGTGGAGCTCCGCTGCGAAAACGGTATATTCAGCAGGGAGGCGAATCCGGGTGACACGATCAGGGAACACCACAGAACAGCCTAGGGAAGTCTCCTGTTTCGAGCCATCAGTATAAACGACAGTGAAACCGTGATGCACGTCTAAAATGTTAAAAAACAGAGATTGGAACGTAAAATCTGGTGTGCCATCTTTCTTAAAACGAGTCAAATCTAAAATAAATTTGGGACGCTGGAGGAGCCAAGGTGGAGATCTGCTCCAACCGCGACGTAAAACACGAAGACCAGCCACAGACATCGCAGCGAGGCAATCCTGTGCGCGAATCCCATAGGGCTGCGTCGCACGTTGCCGGTTATGAAATAACCGTGCCAGAGGAGGCTGAGCAACGGTATGGTATGCAGGTGTGTACGGTGTGGACAAAGTTTTATACGCCCGGCGTACCGTAAGTAGCCGTCGCCGCATATGAAGTGGCGGTTCACCAGCCTCTGCACAGAGGCTTGGTATGGGGCTAGTTCGGAATGCCCCAGTGGCCAACCGCAGCCCTTCATGGTGGACAACGTCCAAAATCTTTAAGTACGAAGGCCTCGCAGACCCATACACCGTGCACCCATAATCGAGCCGAGATCGCACAAACGCCCTGTAAAACTGGAGCAGACAAGTCCTGTCAGCTCCCCATGTACTGTGGCTAAGACATTTTAAAATGCTTAAAGCCTGAAGCGACCGCCGTTTCAGGTCTTTAAGATGAGGTAACCACGTGAGCCTCGAGTCAAAAATGAGCCCCAGAAATCTCACCGTGACTTTAAAAGAAAGAATAGTGTCCCTCAAGAGCAACTCAGGAAAGGTTAAAATCGAACGAGAACGGTTAAAAAGAACACATACAGACTTCTCGGTGGAAAACTTAAATCCACTCTTCAGCGCCCAGTCATCCAAACGCCTAATCGTAAGTTGCAACTGACGAGTTGTCGTTGCAAGGCTTGAAGAAGAGCAGAACAAAGAGAAATCATCCACAAACAAAGAACACTGGACAGGACTTTTCACTAGGGACGTAATGCTATTAATAGCGATGGCAAATAGAGTCACACTTAAAACGCTACCCTGAGGGACACCATTCTCCTGCTCAAAGCGATCAGACAGGACGTCACCAATTCGGTATCTAAAATATCGTGGCGAGAGGAAAGACTGAATAAAAAGAGGAAGACAACCACGAAAACCCCATTCGTGAAGCTGCTCCAGGATGAGACGCCGCCAAGTGGTATCGTAGGCCTTCTCAATGTCGAAAAATACACCTATAAGGTGATGACGGCGTAGGAAAGCTTGTTGGATAGCCGCCTCCAGGAGGGCAAGGTTATCGAAGGTGGAACGAAACCTCCTGAAACCACACTGATAGCGACTAAGTAGTTGCCGGGATTCTAACATCCAGACAAGGCGGCGGTTGACCATCCGCTCCAAGGTCTTCCCTATGCAACTAGTGAGGGCAATACTACGGTAGCTACTTGGGCTCGAGCGGTCTTTCCCAGGTTTTAAAAAAGGGATTAAAACTGTCTCACGCCACGCGTCAGGAAAGTGACCCGACGCCCAAATGGCATTAAAAAGTGCGAGGAGGATTTCTTTGTTGCGCATTGTGAGGTGCCATAGCATACTGTAATGGATCCTGTCGTGACCAGGGGAAGTGTCACGAGCTCCAGACAATGCAGAATCCAGCTCCCACATAGAAAAAGGGCAGTTGTAAACTTCATGAGAGGTGGGCTGGAAGTTCAGACTACACCTCTCAGCAACCGCTCTATGGCGCTGGAAACCTGGATCGTGACTGGTTGTGGCAGTAACTGTCGCAAAATATGCTGCCATAGTCTGGGCAATGTCTCGCGGATCTGTGTGGAGAGTGCCGTTATTCATTACAGCAGCTATGGGGCACCTCCCTCCTCTGCCAGAAATTCTCCTAATGGTCTCCCACGTAATGGAACTTTTGGTGGAACGAGTAATGGAGTTCAGGAACTTTTGCCACGACCTCTTCTTGCTCTCACGAATAATGCGGCGACATCTCGCCCTCGCCACCCGAAAGGCTGCAAGATTCTCAGCAGTCGGCCGACACTTGAACCGCCGCAGAGCCGCACGCCTGGTCCTGATTGCAGAGCGGCATTCGTCACTCCACCAAGGCACAAGTGGCCTTTCCCGGTGGCCTGTGGACTGTGGAATGGATGCCGCAGCGGCATGGTGGACCGTTTTGGTAATATGATCCACCCACACCTCAACATTCGCACAGTGTTCGAATTGGGCCAACTGGCTATAAAGTGTCCAGTCAGCTCCACTGAGTACCCATCGTGGTGGTCTCCTTTCGGGGCCCACGCCATCTGGCAGGTGAATCCAGATTGGGAAATGATCACTGCCGTGCAAGTCAGCGACCACTTCCCAGTGAGCACTAGCGGCAAGAGCTGGAGAGCAAAGCGAGAGATCAATGGCAGAGAACGACCCAGTCGCCGTGCGGAAATGAGTACTCTGTCCTCCATTGAGCAAGTAGGCACAGGATGACAGGAGAAGCCTCTCAATTGCTCTACCCCTGGGACAGGTAATTGCAGAGCCCCAAAGCACATTGTGGGCATTAAAATCACCTCAAATAATGAATGGCTGGGGGAGCTGTGTAAGAAGGTCGGTGAGGGCCGCTTCATCAAGAGCATCATGTGGGGGCAAGTAAAGTGAACATACAGTCAATGGATGACGCACGTGCACGGACACAGCGACGGCCTGTAGAGTCGTCGTAAGTGAGAGAGGCGAGGAATGGTAGTCCGTCCTGACGAAAATACCTACACCTCCTCTAGCTCTCTCTCCACGCAGGTCGTCCTTTTTGTGGAGTGTATAGCCTCGTATCTCAGGGAAGTATGATGGATGGAAATACGTCTCCTGGAGACAGAGACACAGTGGTCTACCCTGAGAAAGTAGACGAAGTTCCTCCACATGCGTCCTGAACCCTTGCAAGTTCCACTGGAGTATGGGAGCCATCTATTTTGGGGGTAGCACCTTCATCCTGTCTCTCCGACGGGGTGGGGAGACCGCAGCAGGTGGAGGGGCAGGCGTGGGACGAGATGATTGCCCCACACATACATCATACTCCATCAACTCTGGGGAAGAGTCAGATGAAGCCTCGCGTAAAACAACATCCGCATGGTCAGATGGTTTACCACGGGATTTGACCCGCTGTTGCTGCTGCACAGTAGCTTTCTGTGGCTTGGTGGACTTTGGGGGAGCGGATGTGGGAGTGGTAAGTGGCGCACTGGGCTTGGGGACAACCTCAGCTGTTGGAGGTGCGAGGGGCTGGACCAAGTCCGCCACTGTACTTTTGTCTGCCGTTCGAGTAGGGGCTACTGGCTCTGGAACACTGGCGGCTTTGCAAGTGCACTGGCAGCTACAGGTGTTAGTGCCAACACTCACCACCTCAGTCTGCGTTGAGGCATCGACTTTTGGAGTAGGCTTCTGTACCAGGGAAGCAAAAGATGTAGCAAATGTGGGAGGTTGCATCGACTTATAAATCTTCTTGGCCTCACCATAGGGGATACGCTTGGTTGTTTTTATTTCCTGGACCTTGCGTTCCTCTAAAAATATGCGGCAGTCCCTACTCCAAACAGGGTGGTTCCCAGAGCAATTAATACATTTAGCCGGAGACGAGCAACCAACTCCTTCATGAGCAGCCTGACCACAGTTTCCACAAGTCGCTTCGCCTTTACAGCCTAAGGTGGTATGCCCAAAACGCTGGCATTTGAAACAGCGCATTGGGGCCGGGAAATAAGGCCTCACACTAAGGCGAAGGAAGCCAGCTTTAACATGTTCAGGAATTGTGGTGCTACTGAAGGTCAGAATAAAGGAGTCGGATTTGACAAGAGTGCCATCAACCCTCTTCATGATGTGTTGGACATCAACAATACCTTCCGGAGCCCACTCACGTTGCAGTTCTTCCTTGGGAATATCAGCTAGATCCCGGCATGTCACAACACCCTGGCTATAGTTCAAGGTGCTGTGCAGTTCGGCGTCTATGGCATACTCTCCAAGGCACTTAGCAGATTGGAGGTTAGTTGCTTGCTGGGAAGTGGAAGTTTCCACTAGCAAGGTCCCATTACGTAAGCGCTTCACCGATTTTAAGGAGCCACAGATTCCCTCCAATCCCTTTTGTATATAGAAGGGCGAAACCTTCTCGAAACTACCCTCCTTCCGTTTCACAATGAGAAACACATTCGGATTACCAGAATGCATTCTGTTACCTAAGACTGGACTTTTCAAAGAAGCGCCGGAGTCAGGGGGACTGACTGCACGGGCCCTCTTAAGAGAGTGGGTGTTAGAACCTTCCAGCGTCCCACCCTTTCCGCTGGGAGGAATAAAAGAGAATTTCGAAGGATCCATCTCGGTCCCACGAGCAGCTAGGGAACTAGCAGTCCACCTAGACAGAGCCCCGCGTGCCTAGGTAAGCCTTATACAACTGAGGTGCGGCAGGTTCCCCAGAGGTTGCCCGCTATCGACTGTTCCACCTCAACAGCCATGCATCTCATCAGCGCGCAGCACACCTTGAGATTGAGGTTTTTTTTATAGAGGTTGATTCCATCCTCGCGATCCGGGCGGTCAAGCCAAGATCCCCATTCCCTGAGACACACAACATTCCATCGCCGCGCCGCACGGTGGTCGTTGAAGTATGCTTAGAGGTTACGGTGACAGGGGACTGGCGGCGCTTACCAGTCCCCTGCTCAGGAACCCCGGGGTCGCCAAGCCCGTACCCAGCAAACGAATGCTGAGCCCCTGGGGGCTCGAATATTTAAAAAGTATATCAAAAAGCAGATTTTCCACAAATCGTAGCCACTGGATCCTGAACCACTCTACTCTGGTTTGATCAATCGATATTTTGAGATTCGTAATATTCCTTTCAAGCGTTTGTGTTGAAAAAATGTCATCTTTACCCATGTGAACTAATTTGAAAGGCTTTTTCTTCCTACCTCATTACTCTCATCCCAGTGTTCTGGAATGTACACATTTATAAAATACTTATTTTGTTTTTCAGTCAAGTCAAATTCGTGGTCACAAGGTAAATACGAATGACCACTGACTAAAATTTTGTGTTCAGTTTCATTCACTATGTAAACAGGATTGGAAACTATGTACTGGCACGTAAGTGAGAGTTTAATATTTCTATTTTGACCTCTGCACTAATCCAAGTACATAATTAACCGGGAAGATTTCACAAAATGGTTCACATAGCACAACAAACATGAGCCTATCTCCTGAGGACCTCCAGATGCTATCGACTCGTTCCAAAGAAAGATGTGAACATCATCATTCCCTAGGTTATGAATACCGAGGCAACAGGTCCACATTTGCCTTTTGTAACAGCATACACCTGTCGAAAATATAGGTGTAGGCACAGTTTTCATCAGGTGAAATGTTATAACTGTAACATTATCATTTGATTTAGCAAACCAATTATCGTTCTGCAAGCCTTTACGTGTACACTCATTTTTCCTCAAATGTCCGTCTTTCTGCGAGACGAATGATCTGTCGTTTGGTAAGGCCATTATTTTGATCTGGAAAGAATCATATTTCTCACATGAATCCGAAATAGGGGGATGGAAAGATAAATTAAACTGTTCATTGAATGTTTTGTGGAACACATGATCAGATACTGGGTTCACTGTTTCTTTTCAATATAATGTTTCCATAATACTGATACTTAAGTCAGGAGCCAAATGCCGGCCGGAGTGGCCATGCGGTTCTGGGCGCTACAGTCTGGAACCGAGCGGCCGCCACGGTCGCAGGTTCGAATCCTGCCTCGGGCATGGATGTGTGTGATGTCCTTAGGTTAATTAGGTTTAATTAGTTCTAAGTTCTAGGCGACTGATGACCTCAGAAGTTATGTCGCATAGTGCTCAGAGCCATTTGAACCATTTGAACCAGGAGACAAATGCTTCCTACTCGATTTGTGTATGGCATAGTGACTTTCATACGCTGGAAATTTGTCAACAAAATACTTCACTTCAGCTATTTTATCTGACGGTATTTTGTTGGAATATTCATATTGTTCTCGTCGGTCAAGTGGAGCAGTTACGCTGACACATTTCGGCTTCAATATTCTGTCTACTCGTCCTGCAGATACTGCCAATGTGTTCTGAAAAATATGTTTTGCACACTTGCATACCACTACCATGAATATCAAGCAAAAAGTATTGCATGGTATTTTCCCCATCGAGAAAGGAACGTGGTAAACGTTCATGATGTTTTACAAACACGGATATTGTTAAGTAGAAAGGCCAATTGCTAATCGAAGTTCGCCTATCCATAATAATCATTAAATATTTTACACTGCCTGTCTGCACTTATATTTTGGTGGCACTGCTTCATACAAGAACATGGTCCCATTCGGCATTCTTTTTGAGATGTAATCTTCCCCTTACTATTTACATATTCTTCCCCTACGGCTCGTCTCTGTTTTCTTGCATTCCGTTTCCAATCTTTCTCATTCTTCAAACTCTTTTTGCCTTTTATATTGTTCACATTATGGGATGATTAGGCTGCAAATGTTCCTGTTTTGAGGACATTTCCAGACCGTCGTTAACATCGAGCCGCTCTGTATCACGTTCTTGATCGTCACCTTCCTCCTCCGATTGAAACATATCTGTGAAGTTCACTGTCACACCTACAGGAATCAATATTTTCGTATTACCGCAACACAGTACGATGTCACACATAAACAATCACAACATACCTTGTAAATGTTCCTCTATAGTTATAGGTTGTGTGTTTTGATCCATCATTGCAACTTCAGCAACTGTCACCCAATCAACACACTACGCCTGCACTAAGCGATTCCACGATGTGAAACAATGCGGAGTGACGCGAATACTGTGATAGCAAGGTAACGTCGTCACATCACGCTGGGCCTGACTGAACGTAACAAACGCTCGAGGTGGTTCAGGGAACTGGTGTCGGTGCAGCAGTGGACTAATGAATCACAGTCCACTATTGCTCCATGAAAATGTGACAGAGGCTCGGCGCAAAAAGTAGAAATTGGCGCCTCGTCTACGTTTACGATACAGACTTTAAATATGTGGTTTTGCAGGATTTTTATGCTTCACATAGGCATCATTTCACGCAGGTGACTTAAAACGGCAACAAATGTGGGTTAGTCGACTCTTGCTCTCAGTGCCTCATTTGTAATAATGTATTTTAAGGCCTGTGATGTATAAATTCCTTTTCAATATTCTTTGTTTTTTTGAACTCTTTCTGAATCTTTATTTGATACGTTGAACGCCTTCAGCACTGTCCAAGCCACCTTGCGGCCATAGTCGCTACCTTGCACGTTACGTCAAATTTGCTTACAGAATTTCACCCTGAAATTGGTTACTTGTGCACGACATCAAGTCGTGTGTATGAGGTCCTTTACCTCCTTTGGTATGTTCATTTCAACACATGTTTCCTTAAAACTTTTGTGAACTTATTATTTGTAAACTATTTTAAATATCCGTGTTACTGGCGAATTTTATAACCATTCTGCAGATATACTGAAGGTGAGTTTATTCGAAACGCGTAAACAAAGTTGAGTTACCGAACGTCAGTGAGTCAAGTTTCCTCGAGCGACTATAACAGCGAAGTATAAATAAAAAAAATTAAATGTATAGACTGTTCGGATGCCTACTACGTGACTTTAAGTCACACGCCAAATCCTGGCTACTGGCACAGCGTAGTTGTTAACTTCAGAGATGGTCCGATACCTGTTCCATCGGGGTCAAATCTGGACACCGTGTTTGCCACTGGATTAAATTATCATAATACCGACGGTTCATAGAGATACCTGCCAAGTGTAGACGAGGACTACGTTGTTGAAAAATGGCATGAAGAATGGCACCAAGATACTGTCAAATGAAAGGTAACACAAAAGAACGTAGGATGTCCATGATGGTGTGCTGTCGGAGTTCTCTCAGTCACAACCACCTGTGACCTGAAGTTATGCTCAATGGCCATCCACGCCAAAACACGAGAACCAACACTGCTGTGCCTTTTAAAAAACCAGGAACCTCTCCCTTTGTCGCCGACGAACGCGCCGACGATGGTCGTCTGGGGTAGTGCAGAACCCCGATTTATGGTTGAACACAGTGCGACACCAACACCACAGTCCATGCTTTCAGGTCACACAACCACTCCAATTGCAACCTTTTGTAAAATGATGATAACCATCACCTGTACAAGGGACGGAACTTCCATAGTCCGGCTGTCGTTCGTAAATTTGGAAATTTTGGTGGTAAGTTCCTACAGGATGAGACTGCTGAGATCACCGGTCCCTAGGCTTGCACCCTACTTAATCTAGCTTAAACTAACTTACGCTAAGGACAACACACACACACCCATGCCCGATGGAGCACTCGAACCTCCGACGGGGCAGAGGGAGAGGGGTGAGTGCGAACCCTAGCAAGGTGCCCCAGACCGTGTGGTTACCCCTGCTGCTCGTCTCAGACCAATACTATGGGATGACAGACAGTGTTGCCGGGAGTGCATTCCATGTTATCGAATGGCGTATGCAGATGTAAAAGATTACGATGTGCCTGACGCGCAATACGGCAATCGACTGTAACCCTGTTCTCGCGTTCCCATGCTATTAATTATTAGGTTACTGCCACATCAGAAGGTCCTACAAATATGATTGTTTTGCACGAATCGACGAGCCGGTAAATGGAGACCAACAGTAAGAGTCTTTTCACGCGCTGCTAGTCGATGATAACACTGTCTCAGACGAGTATCTGGTATTTCTGTCTTTGTCTCACAAGGGGAGGCCGCCAAATGTGAAATTCAGATTCGATTCATACTGTGCATAATAAAAGCTCATGGCCAGAGGTGTAATGTGGCAAAGCACCAAGACGCACTACTCAGCCGTTGTCGAGAAAATCGACAGTTAAAAGAAATCATTGCGGTGAAATACTCTCTGCGCTTAATTATTTTCCACAGCGTCGTGGCGCAGCGGTTAGCGCTCGGGTTCGTAATCCGAAGGTCGCCGTATCGAATCTCGCACCATGTGTCTTCTCCGATTTTTGCCGATATGATACGATACGCGTGGTATGCATCAAACCTGACGAACGATAGAACAATTTTTCAGAATGTCAGTCAGGTGTGTTTCCCAACAGATAATTTAAAAAACAATTGTTCTTGTAAAAACGCATCGGTTATCACATATGCTCGATGTCGTGCTGTTTTCTGCTTTCCATGTTTCTGTGATAACTATCACTCTGGTTCGTGCGATACTCCAGCTACTTCTGGTCACTAATTGTTAATTATGTGCAAGTGTATACCGAACTTATCAATAAATTGTATCCACTTGAATATTATTGAATATGTGTATATATATATATATATATATATATATATATATATATATATATATATGTATATATATTTGAATTACAAAAAAACAAATAGTAACATAATATTGCATGGCGCGAGATTCGATACGGCGATCTTCGGATTACGAACCCGAGCGCTTACCGCTGCGCCACGACGCTGTGGAAGATTATTAAGAGCAGAGAGTATTTCACCGCAACGGTTTCTTTTAACTGTCGATTTTCTCGACAACGGCTGAGAAGTGCATCTTGGTGCTTTGCCACATTACACCTCTGGCCATGAGCTTTTATTATGCACAGTATGAATCGAATCTGAATTTCACAATTGGGGGCCTCCCCTTGTCAGTAGTCACTCGACATCTGACGCTATTAGCGCCGCTCACAAGTTCTACTAGGTCTGATAACAACACTAAACACGAACATCACTAAAGCACGCTGATGGTCGTTTTACCGGTCACCGAGAATTGTAACTCTTAATCATCTACATACCGACTAATAGACTGCGTGCTTTGCTTTATTGTCAGACGGTGAAAATAATATAATTGATGTAATACTAATTTATTTATCAACTATACTTTAGAGACTCTGTTAGTAAATATTGGGGTATTACCTGCATACACTGCAGGGAAAAAATTAGTGCGTCCTTTTAGAGGTTTCCAATTCCATACAGATTTATTGTTGCAACAGTGTGTATTGAGTACGTGAAGTGATACTAGACACTCATATTAGTACATGATACTAAAATGGTCGGTCAGTGTGGCCGAACGGTTCTAGGCGCTTCAGTCTGGAATCCTGCCTTGGGCATCGATGTGTGTCAAGTCCTTAGGTTAGTTCGGTTTAAGTAGTTCTATGTTGTAGGCGACTGATGACCTCAGAGGTTAAGTCCCATAGGAAAAAAAGAAAAAAAAGATACTGCAATGCAGACGCTGACTATGGTATCCAGTTGATAGTACCGATGGCGAATACTGACCTAGGATATGTTACGTTATGTTATCCCTGCTCCACCTGTTCATCTAGTTCTGTAACAGTTGTTGGGTGACGAGTCGCATGAGACATTTCTCGTCCCATCTTACCCCACCCTTACTCCAATGGAGACAAGTGTGGAGAACGTGCTGGTTAGCGAAGTTGTTGCATGTCTTGCAGAGCACGTTGTGTTTCATGGGCAGTGTGTGGGAGGACATTACTATTCATCTTGGAACAACGCATCACCTTCCTGTTGTTAGAACAGGCCTAAAATCTTCTGGACGTACCGAGCGCTGTTTAGTGTCCCCTCCAGAAACACCGAAGACAAAGAAGGTTCAAATGGTTCAAATGGCTCTGAGCACAATGGGACTTAACATCTGTGGTCATCAGACCCCTAGAACTTAGAACTATTTAAACCTAACTAACCTAAGGACATCACACACATGCATGCCCGAGGCAGGATTCGAACCTGCGACCGTAGCGGTCACACGGTTCCAGACTGGAGCGCCTAGAGCCACACGGCCACACCGTCCGGCTAAGACAAAGAAGAGTTGTAGCTTATCTGACGCAGGCTATAAGGCCTCATGTGGGGCAAGCGTGTCTTAGACGAAAGCACTCTACGAGACAGAGATCAACAGATCTATGTCGTACGTGCAGACGATCATCATTTGCGTGCAACCAGAATCTGCTTTCTTCGCTGAAGACCACTGCACACCATTCCGTCTTCCAATCGATCTTCTGACTTCACCAGTCGAGCCGTGCGCGTCGAAACTGTGGTGTGAGTGAAAGATGAGCTAGAGGTAGGCGTGCGTGTAGTCCCACTACTGATAACCGATTCGCAACAGTTTGTGTTGACACGTCTTACCTGCGCTGTTGTAGATGTACGATCTGCTACCGCAACCCTTACAATACGACGAACCCAGTGTGGTGTCAGTGCTGCGGGGGGAGGGGGGTTTCAGTCCGATTCCATCTGTCTGATTTGACCCATGATGTCATCAATATGCCGTAAATGGCTATTCTAAGAGGCTAGAATACTGCGTCCATGATGTCACACAGCAACAAACACGAAAACACACATAAATAACACGATAACATCTCCCTCCAAAAATACAATCAAACTAATGGGACAACCGCAGAAAATTTGGAGTTTTAGGGGTGCGACAAGCTAAATATAACAGTGAAAAACACATCACGATCCCAAAACACAAAAAATTACTAACAAATGAAAATTACAACACTCCGATACACCAACAACATCTACGGGAATCTTACTCTTCCCTTGGCCTATATAGGTTAACCACAACTATAGATACGAACAATCCAACACTTAGAACTAGGAAAAATAAAACCAAAACCACAACACCTCAAAAATCTAAAAATCAAACATCCCTACTTAAATTAAAACACATGCAATACACCAAAAACACGCAAAACATTACAACTTGAGAAGAATACACGCAAAAACCACGCTCGCTGACACCACCACATGTACCAGCTCCTGGTCTGTGACGAGGGAGCCCTGGTCAACCTCATATTCTCGCAACAAATACCACAATTCACAATCTCAGCGATCAGTCCAAATAACTGGAGGAATCTAATAAGGAACAACAAATCCTCCCCCATCTCCAACCACAACATAACACTGTTGTATTTCGTCGTCATATCCATACCTAACATTAGAAGCCACTCAATAAATTAAACGTCTTACCGCACCCAAACGGCACATCAATAACACCTAATGAAAATGCCAAATAAATAAAAAACCAAAAATTCATTGATAAGTCACTGAAAAAACTACCAAACCTTACGTACCGAACTACAAACACTTCCAACGACTTCACGTATCCAACACCAAAGCTCAAATGAACCCAATACAACTCATTACACTCAGCATATAAACAACCACCACCAGACAACACCATCAAACCCAACAAGACTACATCTACAAACACAGCCAACTCCTGATCTTCGCGTCATAATGACGTCACACATCACACCATCCTTACGTCACGGGTCAAAGCACACGGGAGGACTCGGACGCTTCCATTGGGCCGCTGCGTGGATATCCAGAATCCCATCTACAGGTGTGAGAATGTTCACGTCACTACTGACTCCAGCGTCGTCGCGCAACTGACGGAGCACATCCAACATATGTGGGAGTTCTCCGAAAGGACCATTCCGCCATCTCGCTCATTTGGCTGTAAGTAACATGAGTGCATGTCCGTATCATGGTTGCCTGCTTGCTTCAGCATTCCCTGTTAAGTGGTAGACACAGACGACGCACTACTAGCTATGCGACTACGCTATCTGTTGGCGAACGACGTCGAAACAATTACCAGTACCTCTACTGTCCCTCAGGTGGTATACGCTGTTATCTGATCAAAATCGACGTCGTCTTTCAGGGTGTACTATTTTTTTCCATTTTTCGTCAGTACGGAAAGTTATGCAATTTTTCTCCAACTATTCACAAATAACGCAGACGTACATACCTCTTTCTGGCCAAGTTAAATCGTTATGTGCCTAAAAATAAGCGTCATAAACCTCATCTACAGCTTTTCTTTGTTGACACTTGAAAATAATCCTTTCCGGAAACTAGTTGTATCTTCTTAATTAGACTTCCTTTTGCTACTACCATAGCTGCAATTATCGGCTCCCATCTCATCGTAACAGTTCAGTGCACATAAACAACAAATTGTCTTTGCTAGATACGCCATCTCTCATGTACGAGTAAGCAGCAAAAATGGTATCTAACTACAAAGGCATGGGGACTGAACTGCAGCTAACCACCGGTTTAATACGGTACCTTGGTTAGCATTACCGGTGTGGTTCACTATCTTTCATACATGCTCACAGACTGTATCATACTCAGACCCAGGGGACATAGTTATTACAAAAATTGTATTAAACTGAAAAAGAGGTATCTCATAAGCTATCGCGTTGCGAGTGCTGAAAGTAAAAACGCTCAAGGTATTAGGCCTACATCTTTGCTTCCGCCGCTTTGCAATAAACGGCAGTAGCGACAAGTGGGCTTCGGGTGGTTGGTCATAGGTGTAATACAATAAGTTTAGGCATCTGTAAACACAATGCGATAAAAATATTAGTCGATTCGTGATTGCAGCATAATGTTATTCTTGGTTAATTACGTCAACTTACGTAACTATTTCTTGCCATTTGAGGGAAATTTTAGTTTTCTGCTTTAACATGACGAAATCCGCGGCTGTGGCCCTTAAATTGCTGGGTAAGACCAATGGTGAGGGAACTATTGTTGGAAGGTCGTGCAGAGAATGCTTTCAACCCCTTAAGAACTGTGATTTTGAAGTCGAAGACCGGCATGGCGGTGGAAGACAGAACGTTTTCGTAGCTGCTGAAACAGACACAGGACATCATTATCGAAAGCAACTGATGCGTTTGAGCACAGCACCGAAACACAAACGGCCACAATACAGTGATTAGACACGTAAAGGTAATTTTGCAGCAGGTCAGTGCTCGACCCCATGTGGCAAAACCCGTCAAAATACACATAGAAACGTTGAAATGAGAAGTCATATCCCTCCCGCGGTATTCCGCATACGTTGCTCTCTCTGACTACCCCCTTTTTCGATCAGTGGCATACAATCTGGCTGGCCAGCACTTCCGATCATATGAACAAGTGTAAAATTGAATTCCCCCAAAAGACGCCCAGTTCTTCCGCCACGGGATTCGTATGCCATCCGAATGTTGGGGGAGGGTAGTGGGCAGCGATTGGAAAACTATTAATCATAATCTTTTTGTAAGGTTTTCACAATAAAGCCCCGAACTTCGAGAAAAAACGGTGGAAGCAAAGTTGTGGACCTATTAGTTGAAATAAAAAAAATTCTGCATAACCGTTGAAAATTCAGCGAGGTTCTTAAATCTGGATGACAAACAATTAAAGTATTAATTTCCCTATTACCCCGAGACGCATGTCTGTGATCTTAGAATCCTTATTAAACTGCTATGTTCATTGCATCTGTGATACAGATGCAAAGCTTATACTACGTTATGCAACATATACTTAGTTAGCTGATCATTAGACTCAAATAATTATCATTTGCCTCAGAAAACGTTTGTTAGCAGTCGAAATTTTCCGTCATGTCTACACTATATTCTATTGGTTGGGTTTGTCTTGTAGTGTCGATCATTTTGTTTCTTATGTCAGTTATGGTTATATTTGCGCAATACTTGCCATATACGGACTTAAACGATGATCCTTTTATTCTTATATTAATATTGTTGCACCTCACAAATTTTCCTAAACTGCGCTGATGTTCTTCTGTAGCACATAAAATAACTTACACCACCGAAAGACATGTGCTCGGAATTTACTAAACGTAAATCAGGTATGAAGGTATCAAATTATGTTCACACTCTCTTCGCGATTGAAATTGGATCTTCAAGTGAAAACAATATTTCGACGCTCCAACTGGTTGTCGTTTTCAGGTGAGCCGCTGCTGTTGCTGCTTCTCACCTGAAGATAAAGGGCCGTTAGTTACATCGTTGAAGTATTGTTGAAATTTGACGTGAAGATCCGGCGATAAACCCAAAAAGGTTAACATGAGGTATTTCGCTGAAAAGCCTATGACGGTCAACAAAATTATGCTATTCAACATCTGTGAAATACCATTTTAATTCAGTTACAACTCGTTTTTCTTTTAAATTCATTTATAAACTTATTTTTGTATCCACAGAAATCTTTGCCAATGTTCCTCTAACATCAGAAAATACTCAAGGAGGGCTTTAAAATGCTATTACCATAAGGGGTATCAATCTGAAATACTCTTTTAGCGTAGCTGTACGGCCGTCAATAACAGGACGTCGTACTTTGAGAGATGGTTATAGATGAGGCTAGGAGGTCTTTAAGGTAATATGCACTCCTGTTGACATGGAGTTTCGTGGGGATTCTGGTGCATGTGTTAATGAAACACACAGGGAAACACTTAAATTTACTCATCTAATTTGGTACTAACCAAAGTGATTGCCGTTATATTTCATGTAAAGGACCCTACTCCATTCTCCTTGTTTTGGTACCACCAGCACTTTTCGTGCACTGAACACTACAGTACTGGGCCTTATACCATTGTTTCATGCCACCATTATCCGCCCCGTTAGCTGAGTGGTCAGCGTGACAGTGTGTCAATCCTAAGTGCCCGGGTTCGATTCCCGGCTGGGTTGGAGATTTTCTCCGCTCGGGGACTGGGTGTTGTGTTGTCCTAATCATCATCATTTCATTCCCATCGACAAGCAAGTCACCCGAGTGGCGTCAAATAGAAAGAGTTGCCCGGCAAACGGTCTACCAGACGCGAGGCCCTCTTCACGCGACACACGAGATGCCACCATTCAAAGAAATATCTCACATTTTACTTGTAAGATGCCCATACATTTTATTTAGATAAGAACAGTGTAGCTTAGATAATTTCAGAAAAAAAATTGCGAATGAACTACGAAAAATTCCTTCCCAAAGTATTGTCCAAACATCACCGTCAAGCATTCAAATAGTACTAATAATGAAGTATTACCTTACATGTTATGTTCTCTACAAGGATAAATACAACTCTGATATATCATTTATTTCTCTGTCAAAGTTGCGATTTTCTTAAATGCACGGTTATTTGATATCTCTGTATGATTTTCAGATCTATGTAATGGTAAACCGTGGGAATGCATCAATAAACAGAAATGTGGATACTGATGATTGTTATCGAGTCTTTCAGGGGAAAATATAAAAATGGGTTCTGAGGCCATTCACTGTTTCAAAATTTTCGAAAATTTATAGTGTTATCAATTCTTAATACGGCCACCCAGATAAGTTGTATAACAATGCCACATAATTGGTATATCTTATGCTATATGGAATCATCTCAAACGGTCGTTACTGGCTGTCTGAAAATTGTATCTTCACTCAGCGTAATGATGAACTCAGGAAGAGATGGATCGATAAGACGCAAACCGTTTTGCCTGTGACCTGACAATTTATTTTCATGACAACTTCAACAGTAGACTTTGAAAAAGCACAATATATAATGAGGTTAACTGAAAGACGTCCATAGAGGAAAATGTAATAGGCCTTCACGAAGAATCGACGTACTTGGCTGACGTCTGTGACATGGAATGGTAGCATCTGTGCAAGATACATTATAGGTATCGACAGTAAGTCCTAAAGAAATCCAGGTAGCAGCTATAGAGGGATGGAACTTAAATACTGCTCAAACATATGCCACCTCAATTTTCGGGACTTGGTTGTACTCATGAAGTGATAATTTGGCTAATGGAATCAGAAAGAAAAAAATGGTACACTGATGGGCTTTGTAAAACGAATATGTGTTCCCAGTTGTACAGTTCCTCGTCCCGTTAAATGGCTTTTCCTGTTTACTTTCACTGTTTTTCGTGGCTGTCAGAGTGCAGAAACAAGTGTGGGAACTTTACACAGAGAACACGCTTCGTTGCAAAATAAACCTGGCGATGAGCCTAATACGAATAGCTGGCTCCTTTACTCCTAACATTTTTTTACATGCTCAATTAAAGAAAGAAAAATATCACTTTGAAACAATAACAGTACACGTCCAATTACTTCCTTTTATTGTCCCTTTTTTACTTAACACACTTCCCTAAAAATGCCTACACTAATCCAGTCTATAAACTGAAGCAACCATTGTTGCATTGCGTTTCTACGTAAATTAAACGGGTAATCAGTGACCACGAAAGCCTTTTCAGTTACGTTCTGGCCGGCCGGAGTGGCCGAGCAGTTCTAGGCGCTACAGTCTGGAAGCGTGCCACCGCTACGGTCGCAGGTTCGAATCGTGCCTCGGGCATGGATGTGTGTCATGGCCTTAGGTTAGTAAGGTTTAAGTAGTTCTACGTTCTGGGGGACTGAGGACCTCAGAAATTAAGTCTCGTCGTGCTCAGAGCCATTTGCACCTTTCAGTTACGTTCTACTGTCAATATGTGTCTCCATGACAATTACTGATTCATTAACATCATACTGTTTCAGCCATAAATCTTATAATTAATCCCGAGCGAGTTTCTGCAAATAACTGAATTACTAGAACACTTTTCGTTTGTGGTGCGTCATGACTTAATTATCAATCATCCAATTCCACGGTGTGTGACCATCAGTGCAGGGAAATTTTTCTCATAATACAGTAAGAAAATGGTCCCTCAGAGAAAAAGCGTGTTTGGCTACGAAAGCTACAAAAACCAGCGAAAAGTAAAGAGCACAATATCGATACATCATGACATCAAAGGTAACAACACTCCTCAAACAGTTTTGAATTTATAGGCTATTTAAGAACATGCTTTCAATCGGACATAGAGAAAACGGTTTATCATGAATTCTGGAGACGAATCATGGACTGTGGGAACCTCGGAAAAGAAGCGAGTCAAAGTGTATGCGTTGTGCTACAGAAGGTTGCTAAAAATTATGTGGACTTAGTGGATAAGATCGGAAGAGGCTGTCTGTAGGGTCGGCGAGGAGAGGAACATATGGACAACACTGTCAAGAAGAAACAGCAGGTTGAAAGGTCATTTGTTATGACGTTAGGGAGCTGAAGACAGTAAAAAAATTGTACAATTAAATAGAAAGTGGAATATATCCAACAAAGGATTTTGGAGATGAAGAGGTTGACTCAGCGGAGGAAATCGGACAGACCGAATCAAACAAAAGGCTGAATACAAAATACCTCATATTCAGAATGCTTCCTTCGCACACACTATTACTGAAGTTCAGAAAGAGATAAATCAGCAACAAATATGAAACTCCTACCCATTAGCATTTAGGTCCATCTTCCGGACTGATAGCAGCAATGCATCAACGTGTAAACTCTCTGAAATAGCGAAAGGTTATGAGCACTCAAGCGCCGTATATAGCTAACAGATCTGGAACGAAGCAGGGAAAATTACCCATCTCATAATACGATGCCACACACGTTCTCAACAGAGTTGAGGCCAGATGACCTGACGTACGTGGAACGTTCCTGAAACTATTCTGATACAGAGAAAGGAAAAAACGTACACCGTCCTGCCGAAAATTGGAGAAGATAGCAGGATCTGTAAACTAACAAACAGATACCATGGTCCAAAGGTAGGTTTCTCTACCAATCGACGATGGCGAATGTATGATGGATCAAGATCCACCACTTACTTTACCTTTTTGAGTGCTCTTCCGTCCGAAGATTGGTGTGATGCAGTTCGAAATACTAGACGATCCTCGGTATCCTCTTGATCTCTGGATAGCAAATGCAACCTACAACTATTTGAATCATAAGTAAGCTTTGGTGTCTCTTTACAATTTTATACCTCACAATTTCATCCGTAAATATAGTCGTTAAGGCCTCACGATGTCCCCTATCCAATGATATTTTCTTATAGTCGAGCTGTCGCTTAAAATCCTTTTATCCCAAATTCGAATAAGAACTTTACATGCGTCTTGGTGGCTGAGTTACGAAGGCACTCTCTGTCTTGGGTTTTATTCTCCGGTCACACCTAGGATTTGGAGATACGTACTACTTATCAGTTCTCTCAGCGTAGTCAGTGGGCACGGAGAGCTTGTTAAGCTGTAGATTCTCTTGCAAGTTCCTGGATAAATTTCAAATACCGACGGACGACGATAGTAAACCACCTCCATAAGGACTGTGAATTACAAAGCTCTGTTGTGTACAAGCCTACCTTAGTACTAACACCAGGTTAACTTTTTTACCTTACCTTTTCATTATATATTCGATCATCCTGTAAAGTCTCCAGGTGTCTCCTGTAGCACAACATTTCTAAATTTTACATTCTGTGAAGTTTCAGCACACTGATGGAGTACAGGGCGAGGCAATTGGGCTATTAAAATCTTTATTTCCATTCAATATTCTTCACTATTGCGATAGTAATTTCTTTCTGCTGATTAGTTTCAGATAATAACGTCCATGTTCAAACTAAGGCATACGAAAGATTTTATAGTGTATACAAGATAAACGTTACATAAAGCATTACAAAAATGTTTCACCTGTGCAATACACGTTTTTCGTACGTCAGACATCAGTGTAATCACACTGTTCCCACTAATGTACATGTTACTGCATTATTCCTCACCATTAACCATTACATGGGTGCAAAATTATAAACCTTGTCAGAGCATACAGTGTGAATACCTTTCAAAGTAACGCAGAAAACTGAAGTGCTGCGCAACCCTAGTCATCTCGCGACGTTGATAGAAGTTGCTAGCAGTGCCTGTAGAGGGTAAGACTGAGTTTAGAATACATCCAGCAAATAAATTAGAACGCAGTATGTGTATGCTGCTGTGAGATGAAGAGGTTGGCACAAGAGAGAAATTTATGACGGTTCGCATCAAACCAATGAAAAGACCGATGACTCAAAAAAAAAAAAAAAAAAAAAAGTAGGACCTACAGGACAATATACAACTTATACGGGTGTCGATATGTGTAGTATCGGAACGTAATTTTTTTCTTGCTTTATAGAATGGGATGACGCCACAGTGCAGTGCAGACACAACAAGATTAAAACCAACCCGGCCAAAACAACGACTATATACTCTAGCAGAATACGCCCCCCTGGCAGAAACCTTACTATCCAAATGCAAGTGGCAGTATGGAGATCAACTGTCAAGTATTCAAGTATCTGGGAGTTGCACTGGATCAGCTCTTTCTCTTCATGGACACGTGGAAGTCCTAAAACACTGTTCTGCAGTACGAAGTTCAACATTGCAACTAAAGTTAGACTCTACAAGACAGGTGTACTATTAAAAATCCTTCACTGGAGCACATTATGGGGCCTCGCTAGCAAGACTAACATACAGCGCATGCAGATATTACAAAATAATGTCCTTCGGCGAATGCTTAAGGCATCACGGTACACGCTCATTCAGACGCTGCGTAAGGAGGTAAGTTCAAATGGCTCTAATCACTATGGGACTTAACATCTGAGGTCATCAGTCCCATAGACTTAGAACTGGTTAAACCTAACTAACCGAAGTACATTACACACATCCATGTCCAAGGCACGATTCGAACCTGCGACCGTAGCAGCAGAGCGATTTCGGACTGACGTGCCTAGAAGCGCTCGGCCACAGCGGCCGGCACGAGCTAAGTGTGGAACCTATTGTGGACGTGATCTACATCTACATCTACATGGATACTCTGCAAATCACATTTAAGTGCCTGACAGAGGGTTCATCGAATCACCTTCAAAATTCTCTATTATTCCAATCTAGTATAGCGCGTGGAAAGAACGAACACCTCTATCTTTCCGTTCGAGCTCTGATTTCCCTTATTTTATCGTGGTGGTCGTTCCTCCCTATGTAGGTGGGTGTCAACAAAATATTTTCGCATTGGGAAGAGAAAGTTGGTGATTGGAATTTCGTGAGAAGATTCCGCCGCAAGGAAAAATGCCTTTCTTTAAATGATTTCCAGGCCAAATCCTGTATCATTTCTGTGACACTCTCTTCCATATTTCTTGATAATACTAAACGTGCTGCCCTTCTTTGAACTTTTTCGATGTACCTCGTCAGACCTATGTGGTAAGGATCCCACAACGCGCAGCAGTATTCTAAAAGCGGACGGACAAGCGTAGTGTAGGCAGTTTCCTTAGTAGATCCGTTTCATTATCTAAGTGTCCTACCAATAAAACGCAGTCTTTCGTTAGCCTTCCCCAAAACGTTTTCTATGTGTTCCTTCAAATTTAAGTTGTTCGTAAATGTAATACCTAGGTACTTAGTTGAATTTACGGCTTTTAGATTTGACTGATTTATCGTGTAATCGAATTTTAACGAATTAGTTTTAGCACTTATATGGATGACCTCACACTTTTCGTTATTTAGGGTCAACTGCCAGTTTTCGCACCATTCAGACACCTTTTCTAAATAGTTTTGCAATTTGTTTTTATCTTCTGATGACTTTATTAGTCGATAAACGACAGCGTCATCTGCAAACAACCTAAGACGGCTGCCCAGATTGTCTCCCAGATCGTTTATACACATAAGAAACTGCAAAGGGCCTACAACACTACCTTGAGGAACGCCAGAAATCACTTCTGTTTTACTCGATGACTTTCCGTCAATTACTACGAACTGTGACCTCTCTGACACAAAATCACAAGTCCAGTCACATAACTGAGAGGATATTAAATAAGCCTGCAATTTCACTACAAGTCGCTTGTGTGGTACAGCGTCAAAAGCCTTCCGGAAATAAATACAGAATCGATCTGAAATCCCTTGTCAATAGCACTCAACACTTCATGTGACTAAAGATCTAGTTGTGTTACACAGGAACGATGTTTTCTAAACCCACCTTGACTGTGTGTCAATAGACAGTTTTCTTCGAGGAAATTCATAATGTTTGAACACAATATATGTTCCAGAATCCTGCTGCATATCGACGTTAACGATATGGGCCTATAATTTAGTGGATTACTCCTACTACCTTTCTTGAATATTGGGGTGACCTGTGCAGCTTTCCAGTCTTTGGGTACGGTTCTTTCGTCGAGCCTACGGCTATATCTGATTGTTAAGTATGGGGCTAACGCATCAGCGTACTCCGAAAGAAACCCAATTGGTTATACAGTCTGGACCAGAAGAGTTGCTTTTACTGAGTGATTTATGTTGCTTCACTACTCCGAGGATATTTACTTCTACGTTACTCATGTTGGCAGCTGTTCTCGATTCAAATTCTGGAATATTTACTTCGTCTTCTTTTGTGAAGGCATTTCGGAGGGCTAAGTTCAGTAACTCTGCTTTTGCAGTACTGTCTTTGATAGTATCTCCATTGCTATTGCGCAGAGAAGGCATTGATTGTGTCTTGCCGCTAACATACTTCAGATACGACCAGAATCTCTTTGGATTTTCTGCCAGGTTTCGAGAAAAAGTTGCGTTGTGGAAACTGTTATCTGCATCTCGCATTGAACTCCGCACTAAATTTCGAGCTCCTGTAAAAGATCGCCAATCTTGGGGATTATGCTTCTGTTTAACTTTGGAAAGTTGGTTTCTTTGTTTCTGAAACAATGCTCTAACCCGTTTTATGTACCAAGGAGGATCAGCTCCGCCGTTTGTTAACTTATTTGGTATAAATCTCTCAATTGCTGCCGATACTATTTCTTTGAATTCAAGCCACATCGGGTCTGCACTTATAGTATGAATTTGGAATGAGTGGAGATTATCTCTCATGAAGGCGTTAAGTGAATTTTTATCTGCTTTTTTGAATACGTACATTTTTCGCTTATTTTTCGAGGATTTGGGGATTACAATATTCAATCTCGCCACGACAACCCTGTGTTCACTAATCCCTGTATCAGTTTTGATGCTCATTATTAACTCAGGATTATTTGTTGCTAAGAGGTCTAGTGTGTTTTCACCACCGTTTACTACTCGCGTGGGCTCATGATCTAACTGCTCGAAATAATTTTCAGAGAAGGCGTTTAGCACCATTTCGGATGATATTTTATGCGTACCTTCGGAATGAAACATGTATTTTCGCCAACAACCACCAACTATTATCGTATGAGTCGAGTACGTGTTTGAAATCAAACTCAAGTTTTCTTTGAACCTCCAGTAAGTGTATCATGTGAATTGTCAGGTCGGTAAAAGAATCCTGTTATTATTTTATTCCGGTTTCCAACAATGCCCTCTGCCCATAGTAACTCACAGGAAGTATCTACTTCAATTTCGCGACAAGTTAAAGTACTTCTAACAGCAACAAACACTCCACCGCCAACCTTGTTTAGCCCATCCTGTTAGGTTCTTCACAAAAATTTCGGATGAGCATATCAGCGGCTTTAGCCAGCTTTCAGGGCCTATCAAACTCAGGTCCTACTCCAACTCAGAGATGTCATACGTCACATCCGAGAATCAGGTACTACCAGAGCAGAGCCCTGGCATCGGAACGTAGCTCCCAAGGCATTGTTGAACAGGTTTCCGCAGGTGACCATCTAGAAGTTCGGTGGTGACATCCGGGAAGGAGGGGAGGGGGGGGAGGGGCGAGACGAGTCTGACATTATTTCCACTTACTTGCGTCAGACCTGTCCCGTTTTCTTTCCTGTCGGCCTCAATTCGCCAACTCTTGTTTTTTCGAGCCCAACGGAATTAGGTTTCGAGGCCTATTGGTATCTTTCAATTTTCCTGTCTCTCCCTGCGGGGAATGATGCAGGACCGTACCCCAGGGTTGTGGGTGAAGGCCGCAATGGCAGCTGCAACGGATAAGGAGGGATCTGGTACGGTGCATATGCTTGGCGGAAGGGGCAACGGATTCGGAGTACTGTAGGCGACAGAAGGATTCAACTTGAACAAGTCGGCAACTCCTGGAATCCTCTCGACTCCACACGTAATGACCCATCACTCCTGTGGAAGCAGTTGTTTCAGTCAAGAGAAAACTATGAATGATTGTCAAGATCGTTGTTTTTAAATACGTCCCAGGCGATGCAGTGCTTGTGGAGAGGACACTCCGCCTGCGCCTGCAAAGTGCGAATAACAACACGGGTTGTCGCAGTTACCGGTTTTAAGCCTTGCGCTGAGCGACGTGTGTGCGGGCGCCAGGATTGACTGTCATAGGTGGGGTAGTCCACTGCGGCTGACTGACTGGTTATTTTCTGCGTCAAGCTGGGCGGACCCCAGTCAGTAAGACACTAGTCCGAGTCCCACCTTGAGCTTCCATGGGTGTATGAAGGAGCAAGCATCTCGCAGTGCTTGATATAAGGTGGGTTACTGAGGCACCTGGAAATAACAACAACAAAGTAGATCGTATGGACAAAACCAACAATTCAATAACTCGATTGCCACCTGGAATGTCAGAACTATAATACCCAGACATGAAACTCCTACAGATGCTGCCCCTGAAGTCAGAAAAAGAGCCATAATTGACAGAGAATTGCTGCGTCTTCGCACTGATGTGGCTGCATTACGGGAAACTCGTCTCTCAGGGAAAAGCAACCTGCGTGAATATAATTACACCTTTTCCTGGAACAGGAAAGAAATTTGGAGAAAAATTTGAGCGTGGAGTTGGCTTTGCAGTACGAAACAGTTTTCTTAGCTGCTGCTAACATCCAAATATATTTCTGAATGATTAACAACTTTGAGATTAAGGATAACATTAGGCCCCGTCACATTAATCCCAACATATGCTCCCACTATGAAGGTGACACCTGCAGTGAAAAACAAGTTTTACGAACATCTGAGGAAATGCTTGGAGAATGTTCGTAGATCAGATAAGATCATGTTACTGGGAAACTTCAATGCCAGGACTGGGAATACATGGAACAGCTGGGCTGACTACACTGGCACACACGGCTCTGGGAATATGAACGAGAATGGACGGCTACTGCTGGAACTTTGCACCTCTATTTCTGTCAGTATCACTAAACTTAATTCCACAACAGAGCCGAGCAAAAAGTAACATGGAAACATCCACGTTCAGGCCATTGGCATCAGCTGGACTTCATCGTAACCAAAACATATGACCTACGTCATGTCCTTAACTGCAGTACATATCACAGTACTGATTGCTCTTTAGTTATGACCAAATCATGGTTCAGATCAAAGATGACTCGCTCAGATGAGAGTGTTTCTAGAAGGGTGATGTTCAGCGCCAAAGCCATCCAAGATGATGGGCTATATAAAAAGTTCAGAGAAGATATTGAAATGAAACAGAATCCTGAGCAATTGATTGCTGCACAGAGCGCACAAAATATGTGGCATCTAGCTAATGAAAATATCATGCAAACACTTATTAGAACTTTCCGGAAGCAGGTTAGGGCCCAAAGCGACTGGTTTGCTGACTGTGACAGTGAGTTGCACCTATATATGGACAAAAAACGTAATGCTCATGTACAGGTTAAGAATAATCCTGAAGACCAACGAGCAGTAGCCTATTACGAGGCTGCGAAGCAGATCTGCGACGAGTTTCTAGCCACAGTGCAGACAGGTATTGGACTAGCCTTTGAAAATCTATTCAGTCCTGCTGAGACAAAGGAGTGTACCCTGGCATGAATCAAGACATCAGAAAGGTCATGGGACCAACAAGCAGGAAGTACGCTGCGATAAAAAATGTTATTGGTGACCCAACCAACGATAAGAACCAGCTGAAAGATAGAATGGTGGAGCACAATGCTGACCTATACTCAGAAGAGGTTAAAATTTCTTCGGAAGCTTTGGGCATTTCACCAATTTATCCTATTGTGTGTGAGCTTTATGATCCTCCTACTGTCGACGAATTAAAACTCGCACCTAAAAGTTTAAAGCTAGGCAAGAGTAAAGGCCCTGGTAACCTACCGGCTGAAATCTTCAAACTTGACTGTGTTTCGCCCATAATACGAGGATATCAAATTCTACTGCAGAGCTTGGAGGAAGGCATACTACCGCAAGACTTTCCAGATGCAAATGTAGTAACAGTCTATAAGGGAAAATCCTATAGAGGTGCTCGTAACAACTATAGAGGAATATCTCCTTTGAGCACTGCTGGAAAGGCGTATTCGAGGATAATCCTGAAAACTTCAGCTGCTCGGATCTAGCCTGAGTCACAGTGTGGATTTCGAGTTGGAAGATCCATTGACATTCACCTTACGTCACCTACCAGAAAGGTGCCGCGAACGAAGGGTGCAATTTTATGTGCCTTTTGTCGATCTCAGCAAAGCCTTTGACACGGTCAGCAGGAAGGGACTATACAGCATATTGGAAAAAATTGAATTTCCACCAACCTTGCTATCCATAACAAGACCTTTTCAGGCCAACATGCATGGCTCTGCAATACTCGATGGTAGCACACCTAGCCCATTCAATATGGTTCAAATGGCTCTGAGCACTATGGGACTCAACTGCTGTGGTCATCAGTCCCCTAGAACTTAGAATTACTTAAACCTAACTAACCTAAGGACATCACACACACCCATGCCCGAAGCAGGATTCGAACCTGCGACCGTAGCAGCAGCGCGGCTCCGGACTGGAGCGCCTAGAACTGCATAGCCACCGCGGCCGGCCGCCCATTCAATATGAACTGTGATGTAGACAAGGCAGTGTGTTGACACCTACACTTCTCAGAATTCTTTTCTCGGCTCTGCTTCAAGTTGTTTTTGAGAATTGCAATGTTGGAGTACGACTGCATACAAGGAAAGATTTAAGGCTTTTTAACGTCAATAGTTTGAAGAGTAAGAGAAAACGTTACGAGATAAGCGCCAGTTAACTCCTATATTTTGATTATGCTGCAATTGTTGCGAACTCTGCGTAAGAGGTGCAACAGATAGTATCAAGATTTAGTCATGAGTGCCACCTATTGTCGATGAGTGTAAACAGCAATAAGACCATAATTGTGGTTCAGGGTGTTAATAGCCGAATATCATATTAGTTAGAACTACTCTGCAAGTCGAGGATAATTTCTGCCATCTTGGATCCACTGTGGAATCAAACATGTCTGTTGACAAGGAGATTGATGCTCGCATTGGAAGAGCTGCTACAACTTTTAGCAAGCTCTCTACACTTGTTTGGAAAAACAACCACCAAAATTCTTGCACTTCAAACTTGCGTCCTGAGCATCCTTTTGTATCCACCGCCTGAGCATCCTTCTGCAAGCATCGGAAACATGGACTACTTATGCCTAACAAGAACGTCGCCTTAATGCCTTCCACATGCAATGCCTAAGATCCACGTGAGGTGACTCTTGGAGAGATTTCGACAGCCAAAAGACCCCTAGGGCGTTCTGTATTGAGGTTCAAGGACTCTTGTAGACGAGATATGAAGAGCTTTGGCATCAGCACCAACGGATGGGACGCATGGGCTAGCATGACACTAGAGTGGTAATGATAGATCACCTGGAATGTCGAAGCATGATGAAGGCTTTTTAGACAGATTAAGGCAGGAAAAGCTTCGCAATGCTACCACTGCCTGGCCACAGCATTTATATATACTTGTGACAAATGCGTCAAGAGATGCCATACTGCCATTGGCTTGATAAGTCATATGAAAAAATGTAACTCATAACCACACAGACACTGTAATACCCATCTTCGAAGACTTTGTGACCAATAATGATAATAAGATGAACAGAAAATTTGAAATGAGATACTAAAAATACAGAAACAAACTCCCAGAGGAGCAACTTACGGACCTGTGACCGTTATAAATCTTCACGGAAAGCAATAAATAAAATGGTCGAAAGCAAACCTTACCTTGGCACCGTGAAGCAAATATCGCTACGTCTTAGTTTTCGATCTTGATTTAATCGTTGGCTTCGTCACACAGCCGTGCTACCCCAGTCGTCTGTTTTTCCCTCGCTGTTGTTCACCTGTTTACTCTCTGGGGGCTCTTTGTGACGCTCTTGGCCGGTTGGCCATTTTCCACTGATTTTACAGTCCTTTACGGTATTCTCAGATTCCGGTCACTATAGTACTGACAGGAATTTCTCGTTGGCGCGAGAGCGTGTCACGTAATGTCAATCTCCACCATTCTCCTCCAGATGTGGTAATATTTTGCTGACTTCAACTTATATAGAGAGAATTGATAAAAATCAGAGCTGATATGGAAAAAATTGGTATTTTTTTTCCACATGCTATTCGAGGGTGGAACTGTGGAGAAATTGTCTAGAAGGGCTTCCTGAAATTGCCTCTGTAAGTTAGCACTACATCGACGGTGTAATGTTCACGTAGGTGGACTACATTATAGGAAAGGGTCTAAAAGTAAACGAAAAGTTCAGAAAATTAGCGACTCTAGCTAGCAGAAACGCCTAAGCAATTAGCACAAACCAAAACAATTTTCGCAATCTAAAGATAACCTGTGCAACATCTTTTTGTATATAGAGCCAAAACTGATATCGTAATTACATTCATGGAGTAATTATTTACCTCGCACAACCACGAAGAGATTAACAAAGTCAACAGGCGTGGGTAATAAACGCACGGAAGTTTTGCTATTTTGGGGGCAAAATAACAATGATGGTCGAAGTAAAAGGATGTAAAATGTAGACTGGCAGTGGCCAAGAAAGCGTTTCTGAAGAAGAGAAATTTGTTAATATCGAGTACCGATAGATTTAAGTGTCAGGAAGTTGTTTCTGAAAGTATTTGTATGGAGTGTAGCCATGATGGAAGTGAAACGTGGACGATAAATAGTTTAGACAAGAAGAGAATAGAAGCTTTCGAAATGTGGTGCTACAGAAGAATGCTGAAGATTAGGTGCGTAGATCACATAACTAATGAGAAGGTATTGAACAGAATTGGGGAGAAGAGAAATTTGTGGCACAACTTGACCAGAAGAAGGGATCGGTTGGTCGGACATATTCTGAGGCATCAAGGGATCATCAATTTCGTATTGGAGGGCATCGTGGAGGGTAAAAGTCGTAGAGGGAGATGAATACACCAAACAGATTCGGACGTATCTAGGTTGCAGTAGGTAATGGGAGATGAAGAAGCTTGCACAGGATAGAGTAACATGGAGAGCTGCATCAAACCAGTCTCTGGGCTGAAGACCACAACAACAACAACAACAACAAGCTGCATTCCTGGCTTCAAATGGTTCAAATGGCTCTGAGCGCTATGGGACTTAACATCTGTGGTCATCAGTCCCCTAGAAACATCTGTGGTCACCAGTCCCCTAGAACTTAGAACTACTTAAACCTAACTAACCTAAGGACATCACACACATCCATGGCCGAGGCAGGATTCGAACCTGCGACCGTAATAGTCGCGCGGTTCCGGACTGAGCGCCTTAACCGCGAGACCACCACGGCCGGCGCTGCATTACTGCTGGCTTCTTTAACTGAAGTTAATTTTATAATTCCCCGTGTAGTAAATACGTTGAATTAGACTCTTGGCATTGGCAGGAGACACCTGAGTTAGACGTGCAGTCCCCCGCCACAGGAGACAGCGGCAAATCACAAGGACTTTCCCGTGATATATTGATTCCCAATCTTCTGCACCTGTCGCAGCAGAGTCGTCTGGCAGAGAGAGGGAACGATGAATTTCGCTGCAAATATCGTAAATCACAATTTCTTTTCCAAAGAGGGGCAGAGGTTCATCCCTCGCTGGGGGATGGAATAGCTTCCTAGGTAGACTGGATGAACCTGGATGGAATTCGAGGTACATTGTATGACTTCTAACGAATTAATATCTACCGAAGAAACATACTTATCGCGATAAAAACCGCGTTGACGTAGCATCAGTCACTGCAAAAGGGCAGCATCCTCTTCATTTTCCTCTCAAACGCTCGTGTACAATTACGAGTAGTTTCGTTCTCCCAATGCATGTTAAATCACCCTTTCCCTACTAGTAATAACGAACATGGAAAACTTAAAGCAGTCTCTACGACACTAATCTTTAGTCGAAACTGTTTTCTAGTAAACGTTGGTTGATGACAAAAATTAGGTACATTGCAATAGAGGGCATTTTAAAACCAAAATTATAGTTCGTGTGTGATCGTCACCAGTTCTACAGCCACATGTGTAATTTTCACCAATAGACGTTTAGTGAACGAACACACACAGGATGTAGAATCTAAAATCATCACTAATTCTATTAATACAATAGCGTCAACCCACATGGAAAATGAAGCTATCACGAATAGAAATTTGATGCGCCAAAGCTTACTTATCGAAAGGACTTTCCGTAATGAGCCGAAATTTCACTTTTCATCAATGGAAAATCATTCGTCAAAACCATTTCTGCACATTCATCTCACTCTATTTTGGTATACACGTGATAGTGAAGTCCAATAGCTCTTGACAGAGCGAAGGGCTCGATGCTGGAGACCCGCACCGCCGTATTAGGTAAGGTCCTAGCGAAAGTGGTTAGCCATTGCCTTCCTCCGACCGTAATGTGGATGAATGATGATGATGGAGACTACACACCAACACCCAGTCATCTGGAGGCAGGTGAACAGACATGATCCCACCGCGAATCGAACCCGGGATCCTGTGCTCGGGAAGCGAGAACGCTACCGCGAGACCGAGAGTTCCTGACGTGATACGCTTCATCAGAATGCATATAAACACGTAACACGATCTTATCCACTTGAGTTAGTCAGTGGTCGATTTGTACCTTTTCTATCTATTTCAAGCAACGAGTGTTGAATTCTTCCCCGCAAACAAATTCAGACAGTTTGAAATCTTTTGGCATAAAAAAAACTTCACTATTTACGCTCTGTGAAACTCAAGTTTTTGGATGTTTATAGACATAATATTAACCCAAGAAATTGATTTCTCGTTTACTGGTTCCTCTGCATCTAGCTGTAGAAACATTTTATTTCTGACAGCTGGAATAAGTGGAATATTTAGCAGTATAAAGTGAGTGTATTGCCTTGCTGTAGGGAAGACGTAAATATTCAATAAGACCAAACAAATGAACTACTTTGGTCTGCCTGTCGAAATAATATTCCGTGGATTATCAAAGCGTAAACAGAACGATCCCTCAAGCAGCGTTTCTGTTAGAGCGTAACCCATCTCTCCATTAACTAGCGATACTCGTCCAGCTTATATATTTTCGTTGCGTTCTTAAATATGCTTAAAGCCCCCTTGATGAATAAAACTGAGGTACTGTGTTAAAAACACTCTGCCATATCACACACATACACACACGTTTTGGCTCGGATAATGGACTGAAAAAAAAAAACTATCCCGCTTCGCTATCGATCGCTTTGCACATTTTGGGCTGGTCACCGACTGTGCGCTATATACACTTAGACAAATACAAATTCACTCTTTTCCTTTACAATTCTGTCAAAACATAAAATTAAAAATAGTTCTCAGTGTCCGATTTTTACCAAGGCTTTCGGGAGTCTCCATTGATTGTATGGAAAAAGCTGAAACTGAAATTTTCCTCCGAAGTTTTTGCAAATGTGTTTCCATCTGCCACCTGGTACATGGCTGGAAAGACTCTCTGATGGGAGATTACCTCAGCATAACCTATAATTTGAGAGAGAGAGAGACAATATGCAAAAAAAGGTGTAGGCTGTGAGGTACCCTGAAACGCATGTCTTGTATGTCTGTGTTCTATTACACACATCTGTAGATACGCTGGTATGCATATACACACACACTAAGTCTTCATACCTTTGTCTGAGATGTAGCGCTCCAGAATCTTCGACCTACGGTTACAGGCTTCGGGAGGTTTCCCTTGGTTATAAGGGAAGTGCCGCAAATGCTAATATCCTCCCAAATGTTCACTGACGGGAACCACTCTGACCTAATGTCGCCAGACTGGCACCTGGCTGCAATTATCAGAGCTCTGCAAAGGTCCAGACCTCAGCCAGATTTCAAGCAGACCACTTTACTTTCCAGTTTAGAGAATAATTTTGAAAAAGCAACGGAATTTTCCTCCTCTCCTGTTTCCCGTAAAAAGTGTGGTGATTTACCTATAAAATTATACAAGGCTTTCGACTATCGGAAATGATGCGCAACGAAACATGTGTGAGGCAGTAGTATATTACCATAAAAAATAGAGCCGTAGGGAATTGACCTTGCTATGAATTTCAGATACAGAAAGCGAAATTGCGAATTTACTTTAGTTTGTATCAGTCATGTGAAATTTATGAAATTAAATAAAAAAGTTACAGTATCAGTTTCAAAGTATTGAGGACATAGTTTAAGGAACGTGCCGAGTGAAATGGTACAAATACCTCATGAACTCATCAGTCCAGTAAATCAAAGGCTGCCACGGACTTAAACGTGACTGAATAAATATAAATCTGAACTCAGTTCAGATGAATATTAACTACCGCATCAACACGACCTCGCCAGTTCACTCAGTGCCTCGTCAGATTTACATTCAAAAACAATTGTTTTGTTAGACTTAAAAGAATGGTCTACCATGTCATGTCGCGAGAGCCTCTGTCTCTTTTCTTTCTTTCTTTCTTTTTAAATTATATCAGCAGTTTAAGAGTTTCATGTGCATTAGCTTAGCAGTTCGTATAAACTGAAAGTTATTCGAAAATATAACCAACAATGATTTTTTCACATTGCAACTGCGCTTAAAATTGTCTGTAACTAGTGCTGAATTCTTGCGCTAGCAACACCTGACATTCTCAACAGATGGAAAATGATAATGATCTAGTATTTTCAAAGTACGAATGTGTCAGACCAGTGAAGTTTTGAGCGTAGTACTCCGTCCATAATAACTTTCTCTCTTAACGTTTTGGCTGAAGAAGTTAGTTGTCTGGCAGTTCATTCGCCGTAGCTGGCGGAAAGCGAAGAATTTGCACTTAGTCACCTGTTGCAGTCTTCAGATCGAAGACTCGTTTCAGGCTAATGTATCCTATGCATGTCTCTTCATCCCTGCGTAGCTACTGTAAACTACACTGAAGGGCCAGAGAAACTGGTATACCAGCCTAATACCGTGTAGGGCCCCCGCGAGAACGAAAAAGTGTAGCGACACGACGCATCATGGACTAACGTCTGAAGTAGTGCTGGGGGGAACTGACACCTTGAATCCTGCAGGCTGTCCATAAATACGAGAGGGTGGAGATCTCTTCTGAACAGCCCATTGAAAGGCATTCCAGATATGCTCAATAATAGTCTGGGGAGTTTGTTGGCTAGCGGAAGTGTTTAACCTCAGAAGAATGTTCCTGGATCCAATCTGTAGCAATTCTGGACGTGTGGGGTGTCGCATTGTCTTGCTGCCTGCTGGAATTCCCAATTCCGTCGGAATGCACAGTGGGTATGAATGGATGCAGGTGTTCAGACAGGATGCTTAAGTACGTGTCATCGGTCAGAGACGTATACAGGCGTATCAGGAGTCCCATATCACTCCTACTGCACACGCCCCAAATCATTACAGAGCCTCCATCAGCTTGAATAGTGCCCTGTCGACTTGCAAGGCCCACGGGTTCAAGAGGTTGTCTCCATTCCCGTAAACGTCCATCCGCTTGATACAGTTTGAAACGAGACTCGTCCGACCAAGCAACATGTTTCCAGTCATACACAGTCCAATTTCAGTGTTGACGGGCTCAGGCGAGACATAGTGCTTTCTGTCGTGCATTCATCAGGGGTACATGAGTGGGCCTTCGGCTCCGTCTAATGGTTCGCACGCTGACACCTGTTGATGGCCCAGCATTGAAATCTGCAGCAATTTGTGGAAGCGTTGCACTTCTGTCACGTTGAACGATTCTCTTCAGTCGTCGTTGGTACCGTTCTTGCAGGATCTTTTCCCGACGGCAGCGATGTCGGAGATTTGATGTTTTACCGTTTTCCTGATATTCACGATACACTCGTGAAATGGTCGTATGGGAAAATCCCCTTTAATCGCTACCTCGGAAATTCTTCGTCCCATAGCCCGTGTACAAACTATAACACCACTTTCAAACTCACTTAAATCTTGATAACAAGCTATTGTATTAGCAGTAACTGGTCCAACAATTGCCCCAGACACTTATTGTCTTATATAGGCGTTGCCGACTGCAGCGCCATATTATACCTCTTTACATATCTCTCTTTTAGAATACGGATGCCTGTAACAGTTTCTTTGGCGCTTCAGTGTAACTTTATTAGAGCCTCATTATGGTGGTGTCTTGACCCCAACGATTGTTACCTGTTCTTGATGCCGCACGACGAGTCCTGTCAACCTATCCTTTCGTTTAGTCAAGTTGTGTCAAAAGCATCATTTCCCTTCGACTTGATTCAATACATCTTCACTGGTTATTCGATCCATCAACTTAGTCTTCTATATTCTTCCACAATATTACATTCAAAAAAGTTTTTAGTCTCTACAACGGTCTACAGCGGTTTCAGTTCAGATGTGTAACACATCCATGCCTGCTCAGGGAAAGAGAAAAGCCTCAGAGTCGCTTATCCATGTATGTAATAGGGTAGACAGGGTGACGTGTACAATGTCTATAACAACGTTGGTGGTCGCCACATCGCATTGCTGTTGTAATGCATCAGCACTATTCTGTGCGTGGAATATGATGGATTGTTTTTTTTTTAATAGTGTAAATAGGTAAGTTTTAAGTGTTAATACAAACAAATGTGCGTAAGTGTTAATTGTATTGTGTCACGACTAATTCAACTCCTCTAGCAGAAGTAGATGATTTCTGAACGAAATTTTGACACTGCAGTGGAGTGTGTGTGCTGATATGAAACTTCCAGGCAGATTAAAAATATGTGCAGGACCAAGACTCGAACTTGGGACGGGACGAGTTTGAGTCTCGATCTGACACACAGTTGTAATCTGCCAGGAAATTTCAGAAGAGGATGAGTTAAACATCTGAACTAAAACCGTCGTAGAACGGAAACGGTACGTTTAAGGTCATGGGTTCCCATCAAAATATTATGTACTCACTCCCTTCTACGAGTTCTAGAAGTTTATAACCGGAATTTACGAACATCCTGTATATGCAGCTATACTCGAAACTAATATTTTCAGAAAATATTTCTGAACTCTAGAATTTATATTCGATCTCAATATATTTCTCCTCTTCAGATAATCTTTTCTTTCTATTGCCAGTCAGAGTATTTTGTCGTCTTTACTTCTGACACTGTCAATTTCATTGCTGGCCGAACTGCCTTCCTTTTCCCAATTTCCCCTTGGTTTCCTTTACTGCTTGCTGAATATGTAGATCGAAAGTATATTTCTCTATTATAGTTTATACTCACTCCTACTGTTTTACTGCATATTACTTCAAAATTCCACTAGGTGTATTACAATCGACTCTATCGACAGCATTCTGCTAAATCTAAAGTATTGCAACTGTACATTTGTGACTGTTATATACCTTCCGACATAAGTCGTAGGGTATATACGGCCTTAAGTGACCCCATATTACTCCAGAATTCAAACTCATCCTATCCCAGGGCGTCTGCTGCCATTCAACCGATTTTTGTATACTTAAAATCTTGTTATCATTTTGCGGCTTTATAACTTTATTAACGCGAGCATGCTATGCACCTACGATTCAACTTTCTTCTAATTAATAATCTAGAACAAGAAGTTATATATTGCCTCAGACTAGAAGGGAAAAGTGAACACTGAAAATATAAGGTTTATACTGGCAACATTAGCTTTTCTACATGCTGTCCAAAGTTCGATCCTTAAATACTAAGACGTAGCACAGATAACAACAAAACGTCGGCCACTCACTGTTATTTGCAGTTCCCTAGGTCGACTAGTCGTAAACAGATTCCGTGCGATGTATAAATAAGGCAACATGCTTGTTGTTGTTGTGGTCTTCAGTCCTGAGATTGGTTAGATGCAGCTCTCCATGCTACCCTATCGTGTGCCAGCTTCTTCATCTCCCAGTACTTACTGCAACCCACATCCTTCTGAATCTGCTTACAAAGGAACCTCCCCATCGCACCCCCCTCAGATTTAGTTATAAGTTGGCACAGTGGATAGGCCATGAAAAAACTGAACACAGATCAATCGAGAAAACAGGAAGAAGTTGTGTGGAACTATGAAAAAATAAGCAAAATATACAATCTGAATAGTCCATGCGAAAGATAGGCAACATCAAAGACAATGTGAGCTCAGTAGTTCTGTGGTCCCGTGGTTAGCGTGAGCAGCTGCGGAGCGAGAGGTCTTTGATTCAAGACGTCCCTCGGGTGAAAAGTTTGATTTCTTATTTTCAGTTTATGTCACAAACTCTTATGTTTTCATCACATTTTTGGGAGTGATTATCACATCCACAAGAAAACCTAAATAGGGCAAGGTAGAAGAATCTTTTTACCCATTCATCAAGTGTACAAGTTAGGTGGGTCGACAACATATTCCGGTCATGTGACGCACATGCCGTCACCAGTGTCGTATAGAATATATCAGACGTGTTTTCCTGTAGAGGAATTGGTTGACCTATGACCTTGCGATCAAATGTTTTCGGTTCCCATTGGAGAGGTACGTCCTTTCGTCTACTAATCGCACGGTTTTGCGGTGCGGTCGCAAAACACAGACACTAAACTTATTACAGTGAACAGAGACGTCAATGAATGAACGGACAGATCATAACTTTGCTAAAATAAAGAAAATAAATTTTTCACTCAAGGGAAGTCTTGAACCAAGGACCTCTCGTTCCGCAGGTGCTCTCGCTAACCACGGGACCACGGCACTCACATTCTCTTCGATGTTGCCTATCTTGCACATGGGCTACTCAGTTTGTATATTTTGCTTATTTTTTCATAGTTCCACACAACTTCTTCCTGTTTTCTCGATTGATCTGTGTTCAGTTTTTCAAGCCCTATCCACTGTGCCAACTTATGACTAAATCTGAGGGGGGTGCGATGGGGAGGTTCCCTTGTTAGTGTATTCATCTCTTGGTCTCCCTCTACGATTTTTATCCTCCACGTTGCCCTCCAATGCTAAATTTGTGATCCCTTGAAGCCTCAGAACATGTCCTACTAACCGGTCCCTTCTTTATGTCAACTTGTGCCACATACTCCTCTTCTCCCAAATTCTATTCTATACTTCATCAGTAGTTATGTGATCATCTAATCTTCAGCATTCTTCTGTAGCACCACATTTCGAAAACTTCTATTCTCTTCTTGTCCAAACTATTTATCGTCCATGTTTCACTTCCATACATGGCTACACTCCATACAAACACTTTCAGAAACGACTTCCTGACACTTAAATCTGTACTCGATGTTAACAAATTTCTATTCTTCAGAAACGCTTTCCTTGCCATTGCCAGTCTACATTTTATATCTTCTCTACTTCGACCATCATCAGTTATTTTGCTCCCCAAATGGCAAAACTCCTTTACTACTTTAAGTGTCTCATTTCCTAATCTAATTCCCTCAGCATGACAGATGCTAAAATTACCGAACTATCAGCTTAATAAATAACGCTTAGAGTACAGGAATCTAAGGTTGTTTTCGAGAAAGCGTTAAACACATAAGCTTGTATTCGTGATCAAATAGCATTTCTTAAGGTGGAATGCGAACAGGACGTTGTCTGGGAAAGAGGCTGGCCATATTGTCGTTCATGACGTGTGAAGTGATATTCTGGTGGTAACAGCCAATCAGTGTGCATCAGGCACACCAACAGATAATCAGGATTTTTAGTGGTCTAACTGTGGCTGTGGAGCCGAGACGACTGACGCAGCCGTCTATTTCAAGGACTCGGGGCTGTTTCTTTATGTACTTGCTGCCTAAGCTCCAACCAGACTGTAGAGTACTGTTGCTGTCGCACCACTATTTAAAGCCGAGTTCGACGTCCGTCGCCGCCCCACGCAACGGACACGCGTTTTCGGCTCACCGTTGTCTTCCGTTCACCGAAGTGTCACTTCCTCAAACACACATCATCTGACCGTTATTCAACTCTGATGCCCCACGAAATAATTCTCAATCCAGTACTGGACGCCAAGCCTTAATTCAATTTGGAAAGATTGTAATAGTACATCTGTTTGCATGTCTTTATTATTTTCGACTTTTACTACATTTTGGGGACATGTGGTTATTAATCTGAATTCACTCATATAAAAGACCATGAACCCAAATGTTCTACAACTGGAGCGGTGTCATATAGCTAGTTAAAGGAGAAACATAAATGTTTTTCAGGTGAAAGGAGATGCAGTTCAATCACGATAGAAGTAGCTTACTAAAGTTTCTTTTCATGGAATCTTAACTATTATTCGTCAGTGTGGCCCGCTTACCTGGTATGATTAATGGGACAGATAGAACCTTTCCAAAGAATGGTTTCTTTTAGAAAGAACAAGAGCATCAAAAAGAGATTTATCAGACACTACGAAAGAGGTGTTGTTGAACACAGAGGCGTTTACTTGAAATTCAGGGAGTGGCGCTGTCTGTTCTTTTACCTTCCTTTTCACATTGAAGGCGCACATGTTCGATGAAATCTTCCAAACCACTGCCTGCTTTAAACGACATACAATGTTCATCAGCTGAGAGAAAGCCATAACAGTTACCTGCAGTGTATGTACCGCTGTTGTGTAAGATGGGTTAAATTTACCGTGTCAGCCTGTACCGACCAAATGAAGAAAAATCATTGCAGAAAAAATTCTGTTCTGTACTTTCATATTCTGGCACACACATTTAGCACTAAGTCTTCCTCAACACAGTTTAGGAATTGAAAAAATCTGTAATGAACGCAGTTCGTACTAATCCTATCATCGGTTGATGAATAATACATAAGGTGTTTGAGAGTACATGATAGCTCGCTCAAAAATTTAGCAAATCGTCATTATACATTACATTTATAGAATTCACAACTGTAAGTGCACAACATTTCACTCGAAACTTTACGCTTGCGGGCTTTCAGATAAAAAATGGGGCCCTCAGCTACGTACCCTCAGACTCAGAGTTGAAATATTAAAAGTTTAGTCAGGTTTCCGTTGTCTAGAAGCTGGGATACGTAGGCGCCACATTACAAGCCAAATACTGCTGAGTCTCTAGTATACAATATGAAAATACACGTGAATCTAATATGTCGAAGGTTCCTATCAGTCAAAAATTGTGAATTTTGAATATAACTTAGAAATTTATAAATGAATGATTACAAGTAAATCAAATCTGCAGGTACTATTTTTAACGACTTCAAATGATCAGTACGGTAGGAGAAGAACTTTTAAGAATGCCGTTTATTACTTCAAAACACTTATTGGTGTCGATGGTCCAGCAGTTAAATAAAATATAAGTTGAATATCAGGGAAACAATAGATTCCCACTTCACATAATTAGTTGTGAACAACAACATAGCTCGTGACATTCACGTCTAAACGCATAACACGTCGTCACTGCAGAAGCCACGGAAATCTCACAAGTGCACAAGTCGGCGCTACCAAATGTTTCTATGTCCCACGACCATGCCCAAACTGCTCAACAATCTCCAAGTATTTCCTGCGATCGTCCGTCGCGCCTTCTTCCCGTCCAGCGCTCCCCCGTGTCCTGTGCGACCGTCCGTCGCTCCGTTCTGTTCCGTACTGTCCCTCCATTGACTTCGGTAGTCGCCTACCGTAGTAACGAGCACTGTGATTGGCTAGAGCGCTCCCGCCATGTCTCCAAGCCAACGCACACTCTTTCACATTGAAACACATACGAAATACTGGATTTGCCTTTAAAAAACTTCAAATTAAATAAATATTCCTATGGCTGGACCATAAACACGCTCTATCACACATTATTAAATGCATATACAAATCAAATAAAAATATATCAAAGGAACAGAAACAAAAGCAGGCCAGTAGCCTACTGTCTCTGTGCTTTCTATAACACAGTAAATATTTGACCAATTTCTTCATGAATAGTATATATCGCACATAAACAAAGACAGAGGCCAATAAATATATCTATAAGCATGCTGCTACTGTTTCTTCGTACTTGCGGCCTGACGCGATCAGTAGTAATCAGCCACTTTGACCTCCAATAACTCATCTACTATTCACGTTACATGCCTGTAATTCATACCAATTTAGGTTTACAATAATAGCTTTCTAAAGACACGTCGATCGACAAAATCGAATGAACCGTTTAGGTTTTGGAAATTCGTTGCTGAGTATTACTTGTATGATTTACAGTCAAATACTAAACTTTAAACTAATAAATATATTGAAAATCTGATTACAGCATCAGACTCATTGTGCAAATAATGGTAAAGTATATGTTTCTTTTTAAAGTATCATGATTCCTCCGGCTGTTATTAATTTATACATGAACTGTGAAATCTCTGCCACTATCCTGGAGATACTAAAAGGTATCAGATAGATTACATAATGGTAAGACAGAGATTTAGGAACCAGGTTTTAAATTGTAAGACATTTCCAGGGGCAGATGTGGATTCTGACCACAATCTATTGGTTATGAACTGCAGATTGAAACTGAAGAAACTGCAAAAAGGCGGGAATTTAAGGAGATGGGACCTGGATAAACTGAAAGAACCAGAGGTTGTACAGAGTTTCAGGGAGAGCATAAGGGAACAATTGACACGAATGGGGGAAAGAAATACAGTAGAAGAAGAATGGGTAGCTTTGAGGGATGAAGTAGTGAAGGCAGCAGAGGATCAAGTAGGTAAAAAGACGAGGGCTAATATAAATCCTTGGGTAACAGAAGAATTATTGAATTTACTTGACGAAAGGAGAAAATATAAAAATGCAGTAAATGAAGCAGGCAAAAAGGAATACAAACGTCTCAAAAATGAGATCGACAGGAAGTGCAAAATGGCTAAGCAGGGATGGCTAGAGGACAAATGTAAGGATGTAGAGGCTTGTCTCACTAGGGGTAAGATAGATACTGCCTACAGGAAAATTAAAGAGACCTTTGGAGAGAAGAGAACCACTTATATGAATATCAAGAGCTCAGATGGCAACCCAGTTCTAAACAAAGAAGGGAAGGCAGAAAGATGGAAGGAGTATATAGAGGGTTTATACAATGGCGATGTACTTGAGGACAATATTATGGAAATGGAAGAGGATGTAGATGAAGAAGAAATGGGAGATAAGATACTGCGTGAAGAGTTTGACAGAGCACTGAAAGACCTGAGTCGAAACAAGGCCCCGGGAGTAGACAACATTCCATTAGAACTACTGATAGCCTTGGGAGAGCCAGTCATGACAAAACTCTACCATCTGGTGAGCAAGATGTATGAGACAAGCGAAATACCCACAGACTTCAAGAAGAATATAATAATTCCAATCCCAAAGAAAGCAGGTGTTGACAGATGTGAAAATTACCGAACTATCAGTATAATAAGTCACAGCTGCAAAATACTAACGCGAATTCTTTACAGACGAATGGAAATACTGGTAGAAGCGGACCTCGGGGAAGATCAGATTGGATTCCGTAGAAATGTTGGAACACGTGAGGCAATACTAACCTTACGACTTATCTTAGAAAAAAGATTAAGAAAAGGTAAACCTACGTTTCTAGCATTTGTAGACTTAGAGAAAGCTTTTGACAACGTTAACTGGAATACTCTCTTTCAAATTCTGAGGGCGGCAGGGGTAAAATACAGGGAGCGAAAGGCTATTTACAATTTGTACAGAAACCAGATGGCAGTTATAAGAGTCGAGGGGCATGAAAGGGAAGCAGTGGTTGGGAAAGGAGTGAGACAGGGTTGTAGCCTCTCCCCGATGTTATTCAATCTGTATATTGAGCAAGCAGTAAAGGAAACAAAAGAAAAATTCGGAGTAGTTATTAAAATTCATGGAGAAGAAGTAAAAACTTTGAGGTTCGCCGATGACATTGTAATTCTGTCAGAGACAGCAAAGGACTTGGAAGAGCAGTTGAACGGAATGGACAGTGTCTTGAAAGGAGGATATAAGATGAATATCAACAAAAGCAAAACGAGGATAGTGGAATGTAGTCAAATTAAATCGGGTGATGCTGAGGGAATTAGATTAGGAAATGAGACACTTAAAGTAGTAAAGGAGTTTTGCTATTTGGGGAGCAAAATAACTGATGATGGTCGAAGTAGAGAGGATATAAAATGTAGACTGGCAATGGTAAGGAAAGCGTTTCTGAAGAAGAGAAATTTGTTAACATCGAGTACAGATTTAAGTGTCAGGAAGTCGTTTCTGAACGTATTTGTATGGAGTGTAGCCATGTATGGAAGTGAAACGTGGACGATAACCAGTTTGGACAAGAAGAGAATAGAAGCTTTCGAAATGTGGTGCTACAGAAGAATGCTGAAGATAAGGTGGGTAGATCACGTAACTAATGAGGAGGTATTGAATAGGATTGGGGAGAAGAGATGTTTGTGGAACAACTTGACTAGAAGAAGGGATCGGTTGGTAGGACATGTTTTGAGGCATCAAGGGATCACAAATTTAGCATTGGAGGGCAGCGTGGAGGGTAAAAATCGTAGAGGGAGACCAAGAGATCAATACACTAAGCAGATTCAGAAGGATGTAGGTTGCAGTAGGTACTGGGAGATGAAGAAGCTTGCACGGGATAGAGTGGCATGGAGAGCTGCATCAAACCAGTCTCAGGACTGAAGACCACAACAACAACAACATGCTTTCCGAAAGTATGCCCTCTTTGGCACTCCTGTCATACAAATCTCCTTCATCAACTCCTTGTCACAGCGTCAGCATGGAATTCCCAACCAGACGGTCAGCCTGGACCACGTGTTGGGGCTTCCGCTCTTGCTCCGGCTAATGTTCGGCACCATGCGGTTGCTGACTAGCACCAGCTTGCCGAGCGGCCCGTGAGGCCATGCCAACTCTGAACTTAGAATATTGTCAGGTCGTCACAACTCAACCATTACCTCACACGTTCTTGTGAAAAAAAAAATCCATAAATTCCGTAAACATCATATATATTTAGTCTTTAAACTTTTCCGATCCACCACAATCTTCAAAAATTCACCGCTACCCACATCTCAGAAAACTGCGTTTAGCTCCTAATTACAAGACTTATCTTCACATCAGCTGACCACCAATGCATTTGAACTCATGCACGAAATAATTCTCGCAGCACCTAAACCAGAGAAGATCTCTCCTCTTACCAGGTGAACGCCACAACAGCCAATCAGCCTTGTATTTCCTTATAACCTGCTACATTCCCTCCTTAGTACAATCCCCTTTCTAAAGGTACTTACGAAGTTATTATGAAGTTACATAATAACTTACGAAAAGGTAGTTAAACAAGTTAACCCCACCTCTGAACGTGTAAAATATGGAAGTAAGTCCTGTGTTTCTACAATATCTAAACCTGGCTGCTTTAGAATTCACGTTATCTCCTATGTCTGTGACTCATACAAAGGCTGCGCAATCAGATTTCTACACTCAACCACACTCAGTTATTCATAATTCAATCATCTCTATTTCACATATGCGGCACAAAAAGTAGCAATTTATCGAAACCCCGTAATTGTCTCCCACTCGGACACGTAAGTCCAATTGTAGCTCAGAGTTGCCTACAACTCTACAACAACATCTACAGAATTGGGAAAAAGAGTGGTGCCCAGCGACGTCACCATCGGGCTCGTCGGCGTTTTGAACAACAAGACGTAGCCAACTGAGAAAGAAACACCACACCTCAGAAGTTCATGTGAGGTGTAAGGCTGGTTAATGATGCCACATTGGGACCAGATTTCACCACAATTCTGCAAAACGGCATACTGGATGCTTCACAAGATACTACGATCGACATACCTCTCTTAATCACATTTCACACATTCCTTTAACACCAGTGCAGATTCTTATTTTTTAAGTCATTTGACTTCTGGCTGGTTTGATGCCCTCCACGATTTCCTCTCCTGTGCAAACCTCTTCTTCTCAGACTAGCACTTGCAGCATATATCCTCAATTATTTGCTGGATGTATTCCAATCTCTGTCTTCATCTACAGTTTTTTCCCTTTACAGCTTCCTCTAGTACCATGCAAGTCATTCCCTGATATCTTAACAAACACCTTGTTGTCTAGGTAGTAGAATTCCTTAACTTCATCCAATTCCTGGCCATCAATCCTGATGTTAATTTTCTCGCTGTTCTCATTTCTGCTACTTCTCATAACATTCACCTTTCTTCGATTTACTCCCAGTCCATGTTATGTGCTAATAGACCATTTATTCGGCAGATCATGTAATTCTTCTTCACTTTCAGCCTGGATAGAAATGTCATCAGCGAATCGTATCACTGATATCCGCTCACCTTGAATTTTAATTCCAGTCCTGAACCTCTATTTTATTTCCATCACTGCTTCTTCGATGTACAGTAGGTATATTACCCATCTTTCCCTATAGCTTACCCCTATTTTTCTCAGAATTTCGAACAGCTTGCACCAGCTTCATTGTCGAATGCTTTTTACAGGTCGACATATCTTATGAACGTGTTTGATTTATCATTAGTTTTGCAACGTCAGAATTGCCTCATAGTGCCTTTACCTTTCCTAAGGCCAAACAATTTATCTAACACACCACCGATTCTTGTCTTGGATGCATGAGCTGTCCAGCTGATTGTGCAATAATTCTCGCACTTGTCAGCTCTTGCAGTCTTAGGAATGATGCCACATTGGGACCAGATTTCACCACAATTCTGCAAAACGGCATACTGGATGCTTCACAAGATACTACGATCGACATACCTCTCTTAATCACATTTCACACATTCCTTTAACACCAGTGCAGATTCTTATTTTTTAAGTCATTTGACTTCTGGCTGGTTTGATGCCCTCCACGATTTCCTCTCCTGTGCAAACCTCTTCTTCTCAGACTAGCACTTCCGAAAGTCAGATGGTAAGTCGCCAGACTCATACGTTCTACACACCAACGTGAATAGTCGTTTTGTTACCACTTCCCCCAATGATCTTTGAAATTATGATGGAATGTTATCTATCCCTTGCGCGTTATTTTATATTAACCCTCGAGCATTCGCATTGGTTGACTGAGTCAACCACAGTTCGTTTTGGCGCTCTGAATTCAAAATACGCATTGTTGCACTGCTGGTGGTTCCACCTATCTTCAAGTTGGACCTCTGTCGGTCACTTGTATTGTTGCTGCGTTTGTAGTGTTCGCACATTGACAACAATTGCAGCTTATTTTAGTCCTGTTTGGTGTACAGAGTTAACCACGCGACCACTGATGTAAGTATTTTTATAGTAATTCTGAATACTGTTTTTATTTTGGATTACAGTCTTTCCCTAGCAGCTATGTTTTACTTTCATTTAAACTTTTAGAGCCTTTTCCAAAAAGGATTATCAGAGGAGGGGATTGAAAGGCATCTAAATGAAGTTTCGTACGACAGCAAGTGTTCTGAATTGGACAGGTCTGACGGGAGAGATGAACAAATAGTAGTTTGTGATCATAACAGTGAAGTAGCTATAGTCTGGGAGAGTCTGTAACCATAGATGAGATCCTGACACCTTTTAGCGGGAGATGTTCATTTGTTCAGTAAATACCGAACAAACTAGCAAAGTACTGCTTGAAATTCTATGCTATTTGCGATGCCAAAACATATGTTGATCTGTACTGTGGAACACAACCAGATGGCTCTTACAAGGTGTCAAATAAACCGTACGATATGGCAGAACGTCTGCTGGGATCAAATCGCAATATTACTTTAGATAATTGGTATACCAGTTATCCAATGGCCGTCTCACTTTTGCAGAGAAGCGTCACATGCATTGGAACTCTGAAGATAAATAAAACGGAAATCCCTCTGGAACTCCTACCTCAGAAATCCAGGAATATTGGGTCTTCGCTATTTGGATACGAGAAAGATATCACACTGGGGTCATATGTGCCCAAAAGAAACGTGTTATTCTGCTTAGCACCATGCACAGTGAACGCACAGTTGATGAGAATATCAATAAACCACACATTATCATGGACTACAACATGACAAAAGGAGGGGTTGACACAGTCGACCAAATGTGCAGTAAATATTCTGTTGCACGAGTAACAAGGAGGTGGACGATGGCTGTATGTTTCGCTTTACTAAACATCTGTGGTATCAATGCCAAAATATTGTTTCACTGCAACGCAAAAACAAAACAGAAAAACCCAAGGAGGCTATTTTTGAAACAGTTGTCCCAACAACTGATGAAAGATCATTTAGTTACAAATTCTCTTATTTCGGTTCTTCAAAATGATCTCATAATAATTTTGGTACCTTATAAGTTGCAGGTACCTCAAGAACCAGAAGAACCTCCCAACAAGGATAAGAGTCTCTGCCTTATGTGTGGCAGAAACAACAATGTTGTCACCAAAATTCGTTGTAGTCAGTATAAGATGCATGTACGCAAGAAGCATTCCACAGCTGTGTGTGAAAAGTGTAAATGTAGCTTTGTGGATGAGGTAGAGGAACAGGATCAGTAAACTCTGTAACGCAGTCATGTTCAATAAAGATAGCATAAACCAATAAATGCGGTATGAGTAATATGTACAGAGAAATAAATTCAGGTCAAATACGATATAACTTTATCCTGTGTGTTAGGAATGTATTGCTATATGAAAAACTAGGCTTCTTTAATTAGATTTGGTAACTGTTTCTTTAGAAATAATAAAGGTCAAATATCAAAATTGGTATTCCTATTACTTAAAAAACAATTTAAACTTATTGTTTTCAGTAGCAAGCATATTATGGTAGAATTTTTCGCATCTTTAATGAAAACGATACCTGGTTGGCAGAGTCAGCCACGCGACCACTGGTGTTACTAAAATTGATGCGACCATTCGAGGGTTAAGTTCTCCAAAGCTCTCTTCACTTCTCATTGTAGTACTGGCTCTCTTATGTCTTCCATATCGATTGCTTTTTCTTCTTCTTTCACATCAGACAAACCTTTCCCCTCATAGGGGCCTTCAGTCTATTCTTTCCACCCATACACTCTCTCCTCTGCATTCAACAGTGGAATTCCCGTTGCACTCTTAATGTCACTACACTTGCGTTTAGCTACACCGAAAGCTATTTTGACTTATCTATATGCTAAATCAGTCCTTCCGACAATCATTTCTTTTTCGAATTCTTCACATTCTTCGTGCAGCCTTTTCGTATCAGCTATCCTACATTACCTATTTATTTCATTCCTCAGCGACTTGTACCTCTGTATTCCTGCATTTCTCTCATCATTTTTACACTTCCTTGTTTCATCGACCAACTGAAAAATTTTTCGGCTATGAATGGTTTGTTCGCAGTTACATTCCTATTCTAACTTCCTATTCGTAACGAATCCTGCTCCCGTTATATCATTTTCTATTGCTGTTGATATTACCCTATACTCATCTGACTAGAAATGCTTGTCTTTTTTCCATTTCGCTTCACTGACCCCTCCTATATCTAGATTGAGCCTTTATATTTCCTTTTTCAGATTTTCTAGCTTCCCTACCACGTTCAAGATTCTGACATTCCACGCCCCGGCTCGTAGAAGGTTGTCCTTTTCCTCTGATCGCATCCCTTTGGTAGTCTCCTCCCGGAGATTCGAATGGGGGTATATAATGGAATCGTTTTCCAATGGAGAGATCATCATGACACTTTTTCGCAGACACGTTATGTGTCTTTAATACAGTGGTTTCCATTGGCTTCTGCATCCTCTTGCCGTTGATCATTGCTGATTCTTCTGCCTTTAGGAACAGTTTCCCACCCCAAGGGCGAGAGAGTGCCCTGAATCTCCGTCCGCTGCCTCACGTTCTTTGACAAGGACGTTGGCAGAATCACAATGAGTGTAACTTCCTATTCTGGAAGTCTTTGGTTGCCAGTGCTGATTATTAATCGAAATTGAATGGTGAGTTTTGAATCCGGGACTGAGGACGTTTTGATTACCAACCAAAAAGGTTAGCAGTAAACGACGGGAAAATTCTTACTGATAGCTGAGGATATCATTTCAGACACAGTTCCGCTCTAAATGGGCACGATGAGCCCTCACAAGTGGCATAAAACGCGTCAATGAAATCACCCCTTCCGTTGGGGCATTGATTCTCACACATTTCTGGAAAGGAAACGACATTCCGCAGTGCGACGGGCAACAGGAAGACTTTCCTGACTATATTCGATACTGTTGACATCCTCCGGACGATTCAGTCCAACTCTAAGGACATCGTTCGCTTACAAAACCACCGAACGTGATCTGACGCTTTTGAAATCTAGTGCAACAATAAATTTTGCTCTTGTATACAGGGTGGAGTCACTAAGGACTGTTCAAAACTATTCGACGAAATCTGAGCGTAGTACGAAGCAGCCAAGTGTTATGTACTTTTCCAGCTATTTTGTTTCGTGTTCTCCTGTGGCATAATTACTGAACTGTGCCACATTGACTAGAGCGTGAACTTATCAGCGAAGAGCCCCCCGTTCCCCACAGTTCGGCAATACCTTCGGTAACGGTAAAGCACTTTGTTGGACACGTTAAAAACGTACTTGCCAGAGACTTCGACACAAATTCTGGTGTACGGTGTGTCGCAGGTGCTCTAGCTCCCAGGGCAGGGAACCACACCTAAGGAGGGCCGAATGGATTGCGGTAACAATCTGGGGAAACTAATATTCTGTATCTTGTCAACAGCTGTCTTAAAACCATCGTCCGAAGATGTTATTTGGTCTTCACGTTAGTCGGTAAGCACTTTCGCCCAGGACCTTGCACACAGGTTTCGATATCCAAGCTTTTCCGTGGAAGTCATGCAGTCAGTGTGCAACCAAGATGAGGAAATTCTTAGTCTGCACGCAGTCATCAATTGTCGTTGAAAACGCAGGTGTTGGTCCTTTTCTCGTTGCTGCACTATTTCATCTGCCTGGATACTGAAACTGAAATTTCCTACCCCAATATGGTGTGTGTTCGAGTATATCCCACTGGTGTTGGCGTAACTTCTGCGTTATGACGTTTTAGAAATGGTGACGTGCGATGTCATGAAGCAGCACCATCCCTTTCCGAAGTTATCCCAGACATTTCGCAATAGTATACTCATTCTTCATTAGCCGATGGATGTCCAACAGTCTCATCGGGCAGCCATGTAGAGAATAACAGCACGTTGGTCCGGCTTGGACCCACCTGGTAAAAAAGTCGCCTAGGTCACGTTTCCTCATTCACCTCGCGCACCTCGTAAAGACACGGATGCAGCACTACTCGCTCGCCTACGTTTCCATGCTTATATACCCGCATCGGAGTCGAGCTGCGTTGCATATCGCTGGGACAGCGCCCCCAAAAGGGGGAGTCTTTGATGGCCCTGTATACAAGATTAACAGACGCAGTTTGGAAGTCTTGCAAAGATGTTGCAGTGTAGGTTGCGCTGAGACACTGTCAAATGGCTCTAAGCACTATAGGTCGTAACATCTGTGGTCATCAGTCCACTAGACTTAGATCTCGCTTCCCACTCCCGGGTTCCCGGGTTCGATTCCCGGCGGAGTCAGGGATTTTCTCTGCCTCGTGATGACTGGGTGTTGTGTGACGTCCTTAGATTAGTTAGGTTTAAGTAGTTCTAAGTTCTAGGGGACTGATGACCATAGATGTTAAGTCCCATAGTGCTCAGAACCATTTTAGCCACAAGACTTAGAAGTACTTAAACCTAACTAGAGGCCGCCCGGTTGGCCGTGCGGTCTAACGCACGGCTTTCCGGGCAGGAAGGAGCGCCTGGTCCCCGGCACGAATCCGCCCGGCGGATTTGTGTCGAGGTCCGGTGAACCGGCCAGTCTGTGGATGGTTTTTCCAACTGCCTCGGCGAATGTGGGCTGGTTCCCCTTATTCCGCCTCAGTTACACTATGTCGGCGATTGCTGCGCAAACAAGTTCTCCACGTACGCGTACACCACCATTACTCTACCACGCAAACGTAAAGTTTACACTCGTCTGGTGTGAGACGTTCCCTGGGAGGTCCACCGGGGGGCCGAACCGCACAATAACCCTGGATTCGGTGTGGGGCGACGGAGGGGTGAAGTGGACTGCGGTAGCCGTCGTGGGGTTGTGGACCACTGCGGCTGCGGCGGGGACGGAGCCTCTCCATCGTTTCTAGGTCCCTAGTTAACATAAAATACAATACAATACAAACCCAACTAACCTAAGGGCAGCACACACATCCATGCCCCAGGCAGGATTCGAACCTGCGACCGTAGCAGCAGCGCGGTTCCCGACGGTTGTGCTGAGAAATAGTTGTTAAAATAATGGGATACTTTGCACCATTTCCAAGCATTAGACTCAGTCAGGATGTCGCGAAAGTATATTCAAGTGGCCCACCAAAGACAAACACCGAACAAGAGAGCATTATGAAGTTAGTAAGCATAGAATCTGAGTGAAAGACTGAGTAGTCTCTGCGATATGAGAACAACTGTCACTAACTATATCTGTAAACGTAATCGAAGTTGCACATACTGTCAATCTTCAGACGTGTAATGGAATCAAGGCAATGAAAATTTTGTTGGAACGAGACTCGAACCCGGATTTCCCTCCTAACGTTGAAACGTCCCCTTTGAACAATTATACATGACTGTGCTTAAACTGACACACAATATTTTTAGCGCAACGCAATCTGACTTTCAATAATCCCTACAAAAGAATGGCCCTGACTAACATTAACCTATAACTTTCAAAAATCACTTACCTCACAAAAATCTTCGTTACTCAAGCTACTGCAATACAGCGAGCGCCACTACTGCCAGCTAAATAAAAGATTCAAACTACGGAAGGCACTAACTACTGATAGGCATAGTTAGCAAATGAACGATTTTGATAGAGAACAAACAATGTGTTTACCTTACTAGTCATAATATATATATATATATATATATATATATATATATATAGCAGTTCGTGACATCCAGTCCTACAAATTTCAAAACTCCGCCATCTCTCTCCCCACATCCACCACTGCTTGCGGCTCACCTCCAACTGCGCAACGCTATGCACTGTTAACAGCCAACTGCCCAACGCTACAATGGCAGACAACAATGCAAACTAGCCACAGACTGCACACAGCACAGCCAGTGATTTTCATACACAGCGCTACGTGGCGTTACCAATAAGAAAACGTAAACAGCCTACTTACAACGTGAGCGCTCGCCTTACCTTAATGGTATCCGGACACGCTTCATGGCCAGACGCAAACATCTATATCATCATCAACAATGTATTTACAAGCTGTGCTACATCCATTGTGTATATTCCCCTACAGGGGAGACATTTTAATTGAAAGTCGCTTGCCCGCGTAGTAATTGTACCTTGCGGGTCGTTGAATTTGTGTGGCCAGCGGTCCGAAAAGCACTCCGTTTTCAGGCCACAAGTGACCCATCGGGACCATCCGACCGCCGTGTCATCCTCAGTTGAGGATGCGGATAGGAGGGCATGTGGTCAGCACACCGCTCTCCCGGTCGTTACGATGGCTTTCTGTGACCGGAGCCGCTGCTATGCGGTCGAGTAGCTCCTCAAGTGACATCACGAGGCTTAGTACACCCGAAAAAATGGCAATCGCGCTTGGCGGCCAGGATGGTCACCCATCCAAGTGCTGGCCACGCCCGACACCGCTTAACTTCAGTGATCTCACGGGAACAGGCGTTTCCACTGCGGCAAGGCCGTTGCCCCAACGGTCTGATTGACTAACTTCAATGCTAATTAAGTCGGAAGCGGTGTAAAGTATCGAATATTTTTTTTAATAACTATTTCTCAACCTGCCCTACAACACCCTCACAAGTGTATCAGTCTGCAGCTCTCCGACAGTTTACGAGGGCTTCAAAGGTTTATGTTGATATTTTGTTCTGTGAGTTTAAAAAGTGATGTCTCATTGGAAAACCATTCCCAGACACCGTGTGTGCCTCGGAACTGCTTCATCTGCTTTCTGAGACAGGAGCACTGTCACATAGCGCCAGCATCCAAAGGTAGGTTTCAATGTACTCTGACAGTGTCGAGTGGATCACATTTCAGTAAGAAGAGGTAGCGGTAGTAACGTGCCCGCCATTGCTTACAACTTCTACCCTTTGACAGCGCCTACAGCCGCGGCGCATCGACGAGAGAGTGGGGGAGTCCACTGTGGTCTGCGCGGCGGGGCGGCAGTGTCGACTGTTTCCGCAGCTGTCAGCAATTTGATAGTCGGGGCCGGCGCGCAGAGATGGATAACTTGCCGGCCCTGACGTATGGCCGGCAGCGCGCACGCCTACGCATTAATAATGCCGCGCTGGCCGCCGCAGCGGCAGCGGCAGCTGCAGAGCCACATATTGGAAACGGGCCGGCCGGCACGCAGCCAGCACCGGCGCCCTGCTCTGTACGTAATTGCAATCAGAGGCTAGTGGCGGTCCACCGCTCGCTCCCAGCGGACTCCGGCCGCCTGCCGGGATGGAATATCCGAGTGCGCTCCGCTGCACACCGCGCATAAACACAAACACACTTAGGGCCCCTTGACGTTTCAGCAAGGACGCCAACTTGTTGTGAACTTTTCGTCGAAACAAAGTGGCTGAAATGGTCACTGCCAGCGGTGAGTAGATAATGTGTTTTACGAAGCCGACAAATGTTCTGAGTACACAAATGTACGTCCTGGAAAGGGCAGTGGCTGAATTAGCAAAAAGTGGTTAACGTTGCGGAACACGCTGCTGCTCTGACGCTGTGGTAACTTAGGGCCGTGTAAAATTCATTCGTTCATATCATAGAGTTGCAGACGTGACGAATGTCCCAGATACCATCACACATTAACGGAAAAAAATATTATCAGTATATCGCACCGGACGAGAAAAGTGACCCAAGTCGGAAAATAGCAATTTTATGTTATGTTACTGAAAAATACGTTTGAAGTGCTCCAACACGCACGAAAAGTATAACAGAATTTACTGTCAGAAAATTTAATTAAAATAGGAAAGAAGCTTGTCCTCTTTCAGTATACGTTGTATAGAATTAATTCTTTAAGTCGAGTTTTCTTGGCCGCGCTGGATTAGCAGAGCGGTCTAGGGTTCAAATGGTTCAAATGGCTCTGAGCACTATGGGACTTGTAAGGCCATCAGTCCCCTAGAACTTAGAACTACTTAAACCTAACTAACCTAAGGACGTCACACACATCCATGCCCGAGGCAGGATTCGAACCTGCGACCGTAACCGTCGCGCGGTTCCAGACTGTATCGCCTAGAACCGCTCGGCCACCCGGGCCAGCGCGGTTTAAGGCGCTGCAGTCTTGGGCTGTGCGGCTGGTCCCGGCGGAGGTTCGAGTCTTCCCTGGGGCGTGGATGTGTGTTTGTCCTTAGGATAATCTAAGTTAAGTAGTGTGTAAGCTTAGGGACTGATGACCTCAGCTGTTAAGTCCCATAAGATTTCACACACATTTTTTTGAGTTTTCTTGAGTATCGCCTTTTGTGTCACAGTTCTCGCCAGAGCGCGATGTAATACTGGGTAATATGTGTCACTGTTATCAATATTTTCCGTGTAAACAAATTAAGAGTCAACGGCCTTGCCTCAGTGGTAACACCGGTTCCCCTCAGCTCGTTCCCCTCAGCTCATAAAAGGTAAGTGCACGCGGCTTGGCTAGCACTTGAGTGGGTGACAGTCCAGTCTTCCTAGCGGTGTTTGATATCGGGTTCCGCTCAGCCGTTGGGAGGCAAATTGAGGAGCTACCTGCTTGAGAAATGGCGACTCTGGTCTCGTAAATTGACAAGTGTCGAGAGAGATGGAACTGATCTCATGCCCCTCCCTATCAGCATGCAGTGACTTCTATAGGCCGAGAATGACACGGCGGTCGGTCAGTACCTTTGGGCCTTGCAAAGCCTGTTCAGATGTTGTTTAGTTGTAGACAAACTAAGAACCACGGTCGAACAATTAACTTGACAAATTTTCTAGCACACTTTCGCTTTGTCACTGCTTTCTCTCACTTTTTGCTGTGCTTTTTGTTTTTTATGATCTTGAAAGCCATCTTACAAAAATAAGCTTATCCACTACTGATGCTGTTGACCATCGTGACAGTATTTTAAATGAAATATAAATACAAGTAGCTGCGGCCAGTCATTTCTATAAGTTACTCTACTTTATATTGTGTAAGTAACTGCTTGCAGGTATTATTATTTACATTTCGTTTAAAGTGTGTTCCTCTCATCCTCATCTATCCTCCGTTGAGTCTTCCTTATCCACGAAAACGCCTTTCCAGTGTTTAGGAATCTGTCAAATGAGCAGAACACCCTGATTCAAATGCCGGCCTTGGTACAAATTTTCATTCGTCGACTCAGTCTGCATATATAAATCACAGATGTTAGCAACATAAAGAGGTCCCTGTTACCATATAATTTCCATCGATATGTATATACATATACATAATCTTCATCAATAATTATTTTGCAAGTTTCTATAATTGCGTTACATATTAAGTAAAATGCAATTTTTTGGTATTTGTATTACCTTACATCTTCCTTTCATTCACGTAGCCTATTGTCTTGATTTACTCATTCATTTTATCGACCATAAGTTACGTGCATTGTGACTGAGTTTCAGTGCTTCTTAAGCTGAGCTTCTGCGTTTCTAGGCAACGATATAGTTTGTTACATTCAAGTCGAATCCTGACTCTGTCTTTCTCAAAATTGTTTCGAAAGTACTTGCCATTGAATAAAACATGATACTTCTTTCTGTTTATTTGTACTTTAATTTCATTACTTTTGTGTACTTGTACCTGTTTCCTTCTGTTCTCTGAAATGTGAAGCCATCTTTGGGCTACAAAACAAACGCTTATTGTTTTACTTACTGTTTGCAACTATATCTTTACCACATTCTACTTCTCATTCGCAGTTCAGATTGTTTCGCAGTTCAGTATATTATGTTATGGACTGTATTTCATTGCCAATGTGCAATCTTGAGACGGAATCCTCTTTTTAACACTTCACTGAACGTTCTACTCATAACTGGGTATGTACAAGTCTCCTGAATTGCATTTAGATATAGTACGATCGCGTGAAGGAGTACGAACTCTTAGGAATGATTGACGTACGTATATCTGCCTATTGGGATGTATTATGGCAGATGGCTTGCGGAAAAGGGCCAGTGGCTGAAGCTTGAACGATGGGACAGAACCAATCCTCCTTGGTAAATTGAAGTTTTATGGGATTTATGGTATAATCAAAGAATGGACGATGTCATATCCAACGAAAAAAAAATTCAGCTGAGCAATTAAGGAATTGAGCGTTCTGACCACTCCTTCACATTATATTTACTGCCTAGTGAAGTTTTTTTATAAATAAACTACTGCAGTTCAAAAGGAAACATTTTCAAGATAGTTGCAATATCAGACAAAAAAATTACATTCGTTACTCCTCATTAAGGTTGTCTTTAGCGCAAAAAGTAGAGCATAATTTTGCATCTAAAATTTTTAATAACTTACCCAATGATATAAAATGTCTGACAGACAGCAAATTAAAATTTGAAAACAAACTATAATTTCTCCTTGGCAATCCTTTCTATTCCGTAGCATAATTTCTATTATTGTAATGTGCAGAAGGAGATTGGTAGAAACTACTATTTCCCATTTGCATATAAAAAAATTAATAAGAACAGCATTCATAAATGTTCAGCAATAGCCTTGTTTACAAATCCATTTGTGATGTGAATGTAAAACGACTTGTTCCACACCGTTACAATTTTTAAACAAGAGTTACCATAGTTGATTTGTTTCTTTTTATACCGAAGTTGTCGTACGTTTCTTACCGAAATCTCTCTTAGACCTTAGACTGTTGTAGAGTTAGATTCATTTCCGTTAGGTGATAATGGGACTAAGGGACTGGGAGTTACTAACATATAGGAGCAGAAATCAGGTTCCGGCATTTTTCTCACAACCATATGAAATTTGTTTGGAAACTTATTTGAAGCAGGAGGCTGGAACGAAATTCTTACAATTACTTACTGGGCCGCTAATGGAAGATCAGATTGTTTTGAAAATTTTTCGCACACGACTCTTCGAAAGAGTAATATTGAATTTCTAACAGTTTACACATCCATTACACCAAGGTTTCCAGAGTGTAAATACATTTTCAACTGTAAACTGTGCATAGATATTTCAGGAAAGCCTCGAATATGGTGAATATTTCCTCGCGTCGTTTCAACGTAAAACTGTTTTTGTTGTTCGTTTTGGCAGTGCTTTCCTTTATTGGGCAAGTAATTAAATTTTTCAGAGCTCTGTCTTGTCCCTTTTGAATGAAACTGATTTATGTTGGAAAATATAAAAGAAAATGGTAAATTTATCTAGTTGGCAGGATATCGGTAAACAAAGACATTTCCCCAAATCTATAACAGCGCTCTAATTATTTTAATTCGCAAGAAGTGTAACGGGCAAGAATATAATTTATATATATATATATATATATATATATATATATATATATATATATATATATATATATATCTTCCTGAACGTCAAGTACAAATTTCTGCTGAATTTATCGCCAACAGTTGTGGAGATACATTCGACTGTAATAAAGCAATAAAGCAAAGAAGCAAGATGAGATGAATACGACGAGCACCAATGCAATTTGGACGAAATCGTAGAACGCAGTACTAGAGTTCTTATATACTGAGAAAGCTTTTCCTCACATTCGGTAAAATCATCACTATCACTCTTGAGAAAGTTTACCGACACAACCGACATTAGGACACTAATGAATATATGCATCAGCGATACAGCTTACAGTCAACTTTATCAGAACAGGGCAAAATTCAGCACTGAAAGTGGAGTCATGCAACGAAATTTCAAGTAAGCAGACCAATTAATAGACCGAGGTAGCGGTTTGCCGGATTCAGCAAAGACTTCCTAATCGGAGGCGGGTAAATGGCATCAAAGGAGTTTTAGGTATTTCATGAATGCGTGTACCAATGTACCAAATAATCTGTTCTTCGTGGTTTGAATTAAGAACACTTTTGTTTAGTACTGCTTCACGGATTTGTATTTCACAGAGCTAATCCTGCTGTATCGCGCATATTTTATGTCAGAAATGTAGTGCAAGGAAAAAAAAGTACCACGAAGGGATTATTCGAATGGTACCGAAACTGATAGGTGTGTTGTACATGTACAGACAAACAAACAACTTAGACCTAGATCCTTACTGACTGGAGTGGAAATGTCTTCAGTGACGAGTCCCACTCCGAAATGAGACCCTATGACTAGTGAAGACGCGTCTGGAGAGTCCCCAGACTCAGTGGGGATACCAACTTGACTGTCACGCGCCATAACGCCCGACAACTAGGAGTGATAGTCTGGGGTGTCATTTCCTCTTAAACCAGGATGCGTTTGGTTGTCATCCACAGCACATATACCGCACAGCGGCACGTCGACGATATTCTGCGCCCCAGTTTATTGCTTTTCATGCAATCCATCCTGGGCTTATATTGCAGCAAGATAATGCCATCCGCATGCAGCGATTGTTTCTAGAGTATGTCTTCGAGCTTGCGAAACCCCACTTAGGCCAGTAAGGTCGCCATATCGGTCACCGGTTGTGAAGGTTTAGAGGACCATTATGGGCTGGGCCCCCCCAACCAGCTCGGCATTTTGTCGGTCTAACGCTCCAGTTGGACAGAGTTTGGCGTGAGGTCCCTCAGGAGGTCATGTTACTACTCCATCAGTCAATGTCAAGCCAAATTACTGTTTGCATAAGTGACAGAGGTTGACCAACACGTTTTTTATTGGCTCTCTTTCTGTAGCTCCTTCTCTTGAATAAAACTCCAGCCCAACAGGCCTCGTAAGGCTCAACAGTACCGACCGACCGTCGTTACATCTTCTGCCGACAGGCGTCATTGGCTGCCAGTATGGGGGACCATGTGGCCAGCACACCGCTCTTCAGCCCATTATCAGCTTTCGTGACTAGAGGCGTTACTTCTCAATCAAGTTGCTCCATAACTTCCCTCACCTGAATACATCCCGCTTCCATCAGCACTTGGCGAAGCCGGGCTGTGACCCATCCAAGTGCTAGCCAAGCCTAACTGCGGGCGCAAAGGATGACATTTCAAGCTTGCAGTTACTTGTTGGGTCTCTTAAAACAGAGGTGTATTGTTACAGCTAAAGTAATAATGAATGATGATTTAGCACAGTAGGTAGTTTCAGGCCATAGTTTTCCTCAGGATTTCCAGCGGTATGGTGGTTGAAAGAAAACTTTAGCACTGGTTGCTCCAGATATATTCTTGCCTGAGAACACTGTGTAGACAGAACTGACTAACAAGGAGGTAGAGGACGGTAAGTAAGACAGGGAGGACATTGTGCCTAGTCCTTCAAAATGGTTCATAGTGTTTGTGTTGGAAATGGTACAGTCTGATTGTGTACGACGGTGTCTGATCTTCAGTGAGCATCATCTGTCTTGACTTACTGACCAGTCCACATATATCATGTATTTTATCTCATATATTTTACCTTTGCAATGCATTATCTCTGTTGCATTGCTCGACAACACAGTTCGAAAACGTTTCTCAGTTCTGTGTTCTAATGGTGAAACTGTTGAATTGGTGGCTGAGTGGGCAATAGCTGTGGGTGAGATCTCCTACAAGTCCACCTAATTCACTACGCCTACCTTCTGTGAAGCATAACCCTGGTGCCTGTTACTCTAGAACTCTGCATGTTAACAGTTTGTCAGTTTTTAAGAAAACATTCACTATCTTCTTATAGGGTTCGTATACTTCACCACATCTCGAGGAGGCGAAATGGAGTCGATGACGTGGACTTCACCGTCCTTAAATGTAACATATTTTTCGTGGCTGTTTCAGTTTTCTCTTCGACTGAAAACCCATGCAAATCCAGCAAGGTGGATTAAATTCGCTTGCGTTACCTTCACAGAAATGCAGTGTAAATAGAAGCGTATAATATCTTACGGTGAGGAATCTACTAATCATATTTGACACTTTTCCAACAATATTTTCAGGATACTGCTTTAGTTAGATGAACAGATATTATGTAGTTGAGCACAGCAATGTGGTTGGTTAAAGAAGTTTAACCCAGTTGGTGACTGGTGGTCAAATTATACAAAAAAAAAAAGAATCATAGTCACTATTGTCGGAAAATTATAATCTCTTGAGCGTTGTGAAAGCGTTAAAACTCATTCCCGACCATAACATGATCGTCGGTACTTTCATTTGTCACAATTCTCTATTGTCTAAGCAATAAGAAGTCGGTTCAAGTGCTGACCCAAAACCAGAATAGTTCTACACTTCCATGTAGTAGATACTACACTACAAATAGTGGATAAGAAACTCAGTCCTATGACATTACCAACGACTATCCGAACAAGACCCTCAAACAGAGTGTTATCATAAATTTGTTCAGGTTTCTCCCAGTTCTTTCCCACGCCCATCATCGAATCACAGAGTAGTCAGAAACAATGCCGAGGCAGTGAAGTAGCAAAAACGTCGAGTGTCATTTAGGGGGTTGCTTGCAGAACCACAAAAATTCGATTGCAAAGACTCAAACTGCGTGCTTGAAGTCATGAACTGGAAAACATTTCCGACTTGGAAGAGTGTGGAAACACACAAAGAGCTTTCCGTAAAATTCTTCTGGGTCTGTGACCGCATTCTCAACTACAAATTTCCGACGTTTCGGCGAGTATTGCTAGACTCCTTCCTTTAGGATATATTGCCATTAGCAACACAGCCTGAGGAAGGTGTCTTGTAATAGTCGCCGAAACATCGGAATTTTATAGTTGACAATGCGGTCACAAATTCGGACTTTTGACAACAGACGCGAAAGCCTTCGTTTACGTACAAAGGGCATATTTCATTGTAAATACATCATGTGAGCAAGCTGGCGTTGGTGTACGTCGTCAGCTAGTAAATTTTGTAGGTGTTAAAGTAACGAAGTAAGATAATGCAATGATTAATACACTGCAGCCGTATTCTGGTTAAGGAAGTTTCAGATACCCATCAGCCAACCAGACTTAAATTTTTCATAATTATAATTATATTAATACTTTCAACTGTTGAGGGGCGTTGATATATTTCTACGGGGCAGGTAAAAGTGTGTGCCCCGACCGGGACTCGAACCCGGAATCTCCTGCTTTCATTGCAGACGCTCTATCCAGTTTTTTTTTTTTTTTTTTTTATCGTTGTGTTTCGTCGTTGCGGGACGTTGCAAGACATCCTGTTCAATGTTCAAGTTCGGTGGTTGATCCTCCCACTCAGTTTTTTTATTACAGAGACCAACCGGCTCTGTGACTGAACGCGCTGAGCTACTGTACAGGCAACGACTGCAGGGGCTATCTCGCGCACGCCTCCCGCGAGACTCACATTCTCACCTTGTCAACACATAACTCGTGCAAGACATTCTTACCAAGTCCCGTAAGGGTTCGGGGAATATGTGTGCATCTACACAGAAGAAGAAGGTCATGGCCGGTATAGCCAGAATTGTATACTTATATGGATATGGTGTCTCTTCTTTCGGACATGTCGGAAAAAACAGGCACCACATCCATATAAGTATATAAATTTTTCAAGGTGGCTCTAAATCACATCGTGCAGATACCGTGATGTCTCGATCGATGTCGAGGGTACTTCTCTTGTTCGACCGTGACGCAGACGTGTCACCGATCGATAGTAAGTCCTCATCCACCTATCAAAACGAACCGATATCATCCAGTCCAAATATGTAGGGTGCTACTAAAAATTGAACAACAGTAATAAATACAGTCGTTGGTCTTAGATTTGTGGAATAAATGTGAAAAAGAAATATGTGAACGTATCTGGCTGTTTTAGTGCCCTGTTTACGTGCTTGAAATCGCAACGTTGCCAGAAGCGACTTCAAGGGTTGTTAGACGTTCATTGTTTCACAGTCGACCACATGTTTAATAGCCACCTGAAGAGTCACATACACAACCACCCACCCACCCTCCCACACAAACACACACACACACACAAATACACCACCACCACCACCACAACCGGCTCCGAGAACAAGCCTTAATAGCTCTGTCAATCAATTTTACTGCGGCAGCGGTCGTCTGCAGTTTCCACGCTGAAGGATAATGAACGGACTACGCAAATTGGTCGTTAATACAAAGAGCTGGTTCATCCGCAGATAATCAAAAACTAAGAGAACAAGCAAAACCATTTATTTATGATGAAGAGAAAAATATTCTCCTAATGATTGGCTGTATATCAGCTTTTATTTTCGAGAGTGAGGGTTTTTTTTTCTGCGAGGAAGTTCTTTTGCCTGAATATGAAATTTTGTGATGTATTCCGGAGTTTTTTTACTGGTATCACTAGTAATTTTGACTTCTGGAAGAACGTTTTAGGTTTGGCAGCTTGTTAAACATTACCGCCTAATATGTTAATGAACAGGTGCTAAGAAGGCACGCCGTTGTATCTTTGGAGACGTATGTTGCGTAGATAAAAAATAGATTTCTTCCACTCTTGGCACAATACTGCTACTCTTTCTTCACTCTTTGTTGTATAATTTTGCCGCTGATTACAGAAATCGTGTCATAACCGCTATAGATTACATAAGAAGTCATACTCAAATAGTTAAAAAAAAAAGAAGAACGTGGCTGATAGTAAAACGCTACGAACCTAAGTTACAATCCCAAGTTAACTTCCAACCAAATACTTCAGTGTTCTACATATTAACCAGAGTCTGGGCAGCCCACTAGTGGCGGTCATTATCTAAACATATCTGCATTCTGATAGTTAGATCTGAAGGCTGTACAAAAATACGTAACTGCATTAAGTTAGTACCCTTTAAATTGTAAAAATATGATTAAAATATTCACAATATGAAACTGATTGTGATATATAACCTTCTCCGAAGTTAGTCATATTAATGAACTACTTAATTAAACCTACCTGCACTTAACGAACAAATCGGCCTACAGGTGAGTGACACGATACTACATATGAATACACGAAGGCGTAAGACCCATAATGTCTTAAGTGTATAACTCATCCACAAATTCGAGTAACATCCTGTTCTTGGATGACAAGAACTTATAGTGCTTCTTATGTAACAATTTCTTGTTATAAGAGAGTTTCAGTGACTGACTCTTGAAGAAATCGATGGTACTATTGGGCCGCAAATAATTTACTTGGCACATCTGAGTAAAAATTAAGACACCGTCCTCGATTACCTCAAGAAGCCTGGGAAGCAGGCCAAACCAAACGGCTGAGCAGAGTTACGCCAAAGCTGGCTGTGACGCTGTGAGTACTGCTTCGAGAAACTACTCTGAGAAACCGTAACGGAAAAGACGTTACTGTTGGATGCCCTAGTTACTTCACATCCGACTCATGGACTGTTTTTCCTTTTTGGCTTACGTCAGCAGCTCATAAACTTCCTGACTTCTATCAGGGCGCTGTTGGTCCCATTCGTGGCCAGGCCGGGGATTATGTCTTCTTGGGAATGGTGTGTGTGTGTGTGTTGTCCTCATCTTCATTTCATCATTGACATACAAGTTGCTGAAGAAGCATCACTATAAATGACTTGCATCAGACAGCCGGGACTCCTTGGAAGAGGACTCCCGTCCAAAAATATCATAGAAACATTTCATTTTTTTAATTTTTTACTTTTCTTAAGGAGGGTGCGGCGAGTCGTTAACCAGAGGGTCGCTTTGAGAAGGGGGACTCAGGTGCTTCTGGCTGGGGTTCCACTCTGGAGATGTCTGCCGTCATCCAGAGCCGCACAGCCGTTCACTCCCCATCATGAGCTCTGAAAAGTGAAAAAAGCCATTTTTTCATAAAATCGTGGCTATTTGGAGAAAAAAGTAAGAAAATTCGAATCTGGGTATTCAAACGTACATAATAAATCAATAATTGGAAAATCGTTCAACGTTTAGGGGCTGTGACCATAGCCTCTTCGATTCACTAGAACAATAACTAAGCGGCATCAAAATCGGCCAAGTACACTACTGGCCATTCAAATTGCTACACCAAGAAGAAATGCATATGATAAACGGGTATTCATTGGACAAATATATTATACTAGAACTCATATGTGATTACATTTTCACGCAAATTGGGTGCATCGATATTGAGAAATCAGTACCTAGAACAACCAACTCTGGCCGTAATACCGGCCTTGATACGCCTGGACGTTGAGACAAACAGAGCTTGGATGGCGTGTACAGGTACAGCTGCCCATGTATTTTCAGAACGAGACCACAGTTGATCAAGAGTAGTGAAAGGCGTATTGTGACGAGCCAGTTGCTCGGCCACCACTGACCAGACGTTTTCAGTTGGTGAGAGGCCTGGGAAATGTGCTGGCCTGCGCAGTAGTGGAACATTTTCTGTATCCAGAAAGGCCCGTACAGGACCTGCAACATGCGGTCGTTCATTATCCTGCTGAAATGAAGGGTTTCGCAGGGACTGAATGCAGGGTAGAACCACGGGTCGTAACACATCTAAAATGTAACGTCCACTGTTAAAAGTGACGTCAATGCGAACAAGAGGTGGCCGAGACGTGTAACCAATGTCACCCCATACAATCACGCCGGGTGATACGCCAATATGGCGATGTCGAATACACGCTTCCAATGTGCGTTCACCGCGATGTCGCCAAACACGGATGCGACCATCATGATGTTGTAAACAGAACCTTGATTCATCCGAAAAAATGACGTTTTGCCATTCGTGCACCCAGGTTCGTCGTTGAGTACACCATCGCAGGCGCTCCTGTCCGTGATGCAGCGTCAAGGGTTATCGCAGCCATGGTGTCCGAGCTGATAATCCATGCTGCTGCAAACGTCGTCGAACTGTTCATGCAGGTGGTTGTTGTCTTACAACGTCCCCATCTGTAGACTCAGGGATCGAGACGTGGCTGCACGATCCGTTACAGCCATGCGGGTAAGATGCCTGTCATCTCGACTGCTAGTGATACGAGGCCGTTGGGATCCAGCACAGCGTTCCGCATTACCCTTCTGAACCCACCGATTCCATATTCTGCTAACAGTCATTGGATCTCGACCAACGCGAGCCGCAATGTTGCGATAGGATAAAGAGCAATCGCGATAGGCTACAATCCGACTTTTATCAAAGTCGGAAACGTGATGGTACGCGTTATCCTCCTTACACGAGGCATCACAGCAACGTTTCACCAGGCAACGCCTGTCAACTGCTGTTTGTGAGTGACCGAGCAGTTCAACGCGCTATAGTCTGGCACCGCGCGACCGCTACGGTCGCAGGTTCGAATCCTGCCTCGAGCATGGATGTGTGTGTTGTCCTTAGGTTAGTTAGGTTTAAGTAGTTCTAAGTTCTACGGGACTGATGACATCAGCAGTTAAGTCCCATAGTGTTCAGAGCCATTTTTTGCTGTTTGTGTATGAGAAATCGGTTGGTAACTTTCCTCATGTCAGCACGTTGTAGGTGTCGCCACCGGCGCCAACCTTGTGTCAATGCTCTGAAAAGCTAATCATTTGCATATCACAGCATCTTCTTCCTGTTGGTTAAATTTCGCGTCTGTAGCACGTCAACTTCGTGGTTTAGCAATTTTAATGGCCAGTAGTGTAGGTTTTCGGCAATCCAAATACCAGAAAAATTGCAATTTTAAGGAAATCACGTTTAAAGTTTTGGAGAGTGTTTTAGACGGTTTTGTTGTGGCTTACCATGAGTCTGCGATGCATGGAGCACGCAGCACGCCTTCCTCGATCTCATAAATTTCGTTCGCGTTCCCTGCTTCCTTCCGGGACGCATACCTGGCTTCCTTACCGGCCCTAGACACGCGGTCCTCTGAGCGTACAAGGCGCCTTCTGCAAAATTCGAACGCCTTGATGCCAAGTTGAATGCCCATGACATTCATCATCTGTGCGAGTCACATGAATCTGTCGTTGAAGATAATGTAGCCAAATTGTTTGCAATTTCGACTGCTTCTTAACCGGAAATATGTGTTTTGGGAAAAGCGTCCAAATCATCCAATCTAGCGACTCGTTAGACTTTTGAGTGTTCTCACCAGTACATGTTTCCAGTAAACTGTCATTCTGTAGGGCATCGTTTATAGGTCTGATGGCCTCCAGTCGGCGACGCCGGCCTGCCAGTCCAATGATCGTGTATTTTGCCTATATGTGAAAGTTTACGGCGAAACGGTTTCGTCTACATGTTCTCCAAAATATAAGGTATAGAAATCATTTTCTTTGGACCTTTGTCCCACTTCAATGCGGGGTCGGCCTTGTTACTATGGAATTGGCGATGTTAGTGCCAGAGAGTGGCACCAGCCGCTGTGGCCGAGCGGATCTAGGCCTTCAATCCGGAACCGCGCTGCTGCTACGGTCGCAGGTTCGAATGCTGCCTCGGGCATGGATGTGTGAAATGTCCTTGGGTTAGTTGTGTTTCAGTAGTTCTAAGTCTAGGGGACAGATGACCTGAGATGTTAAATCCCATAGTGCTCAGAGCCATCTGAACCATTTAAATCAAAGGGTGGCCGGATGCCCTTCCTGTCGCCACAAATTACAAGGTTTCGAAATATGAAATAAAAATCGATTTGTTCAAACTTATAGAACAGAAAACCCCGTTAATTAATGAATGTTAGAATCTGCGGCTGAAGGAGAAGAAATTCAGTAGGGACAAGGAGATAGCTGTACAGGTTACGTCGTAAGCATGCCTCTACCATCTGATGCTAGGAGACGATTTGGGGAAGATGCTGGAGTTTCACGAATTACTTAACTTAAAATTACTCCCTCTGATAGCATGTCCTACTCATTACGGCGTCAGAACTAATATTCCATATCTCGTCGTAATTAGTTGTTTTGTTAGGAATGAACAGAAACCGCTACAAGCTCCACCGCCCACCATAGCGGTGGATCACCCTGATCGCTGTAGTAGTGATTTTTCATCTCCTCCTCACAATTATCATGTACTATCAGTCCTATGGTAGGTAGGGGTCCCGGGATCGGTTCCCGCCCGGATTGGAGGTTTTCTCAGCCAGGAGAATGGGTGTTTTGTTGCCCACCATTTCATGATCATCATCATCATTCGTGAGGGTGACTCGATTGGACACTGAAAAAATTGGACTGTGTAAAAATTGGGACATTGTACAGGCGTTGATGACCGCGCAGTTGAGGGCCCCACAAACCAAACATCATCATCATCGTGTAAGTAGTCTTGATATACTGTCATAGTATGCCAGCCTTTCAGTTCGATTCACAGCAACTGCTGCGTATACATGCATACTCTGCAAGCCACCGTACGGCGTATGGTTGGTGGGTACTACCTTCATCGCCTTTTCTACTTCACTCATAAACCAGGGGGGAGTGGAGGGGGTGAGAAAAGACTGTCAGTGTGGCTCCCTAAGAACCCTAATTTCTCTCATCTTGTCTTCGTGGTCCTTACACGATATGTACGTTGGCGCAGAGCCTTGCTGTAGTGAGTATAAATGTTTGTTCTCTTCATTTTCTCAGTACTTTGTCGCGAAAACAATTTTGTCTTCCCTCCAGGGAGTCCTATTTGAATTCACGAAGCATCTCCGTAACGCTTGCTTGTTGATCGAACACACCGGTAACAAATCTAGCAGAACGAGTCTGAACTGCTTCCTTTTGCAGATGATCTACAGTTTCCTAAAATTCTCGGAATAAACCGAAGTCTACCATTTACCTTCTCTTCTACCGGTCTTAAGTGCTCGTTCCATGTCATATCGCTTTGCAACGTCACAATTAGGTGATTATTGGACGCGACTTTATCAAGCAGCACATCAATACCACTCTATTCTAACACTGCACGACAGTTTTTCCTACTCTTCTGCATTAGATCATATTTTTTATTTACATTGACAGCAAACTACCGCTCGTTACACAAACTGAAGTCCTCTTTAAGTCATCCTGTATCCTTGAGAAGTCATTCAACGACGATATTTTCCCGCATTCCACAGTATCATCGTCGACCGGTCAGAGAGTGCTGCTCACATTCTCTGTCACATCATTTATGTGTACAGGGTGTTACAAAAAGGTACGGCCAAACTTTCAGGAAACATTCCTCACACACAAATAAAGAAGATATGTTATGTGGACATGTGTCCGAAAACGCTTAATTTCCATGTTAGAGCTCATTTTAGTTCCGTCAGTATGTACTGTACTTCCTCGATTCACCGCCAGTTGGCCCAATTGAAGGAAGGTAATGTTGACTTTGGTGCTTGTGTTGACATGCAACTCATTGCTCTACAGTACTAGCATCAAGCACATCACTACGTAGCATTAACAGGTTAGTGTTCATCACGAACGTGGTTTTGCAGTCAGTGCAATGTTTACAAATGCGGAGTTGGCAGATGCCCATTTGATGTATGGATTAGCACGGGGCAATAGCCGTGGCGCGGTTCGTTTGTATCGAGACAGATTTCCAGAACGAAGGTGTCCCGACAGAAAGACGTTCGAAGCAATTGATCGGCGTCTTAGGGAGCACGGAACATTCCAGCCTATGACTCGCGACTGGGGAAGACCTAGAACGACGAGGACACCTGCAATGGACGAGGCAATTCTTGGTGCTGTTGACGATAACCCTAATGTCAGCGTCAGAGAAGTTGCTGCTGTACAAGGTAACGTTGACCACGTCACTGTATGGAGAGTGCTACGGGAGAACCAGTTGTTTCCGTACCGTGTACAGCGTGTGCAGGCACTATCAGCAGCTGATTGGCCTCCTCGGGTACACTTCTGCGAATGGTTCTACCCACAATGTGTCAATCCTCATTTCAGTGCAAATGTTCTCTTTACGGATGAGGCTTCATTCCAACGTGATGAAATTGTAAATTTTCACAATCAACATGTGTCGGTTGACGAGAATCCGCACGCAATTGTGCAATCACGTCATCAACACAGATTTTCTGTGAACGTTTGGGCAGGCATTGTTGGCGATGTCTTGATTGGGCTCCATGTTCTTCCACCTACGCTCAATGGAGCACGTTATCATGATTTCATACGGGATACTCTACCTGTGCTGCCAGAGCATGTGCCTTTACAAGTACGACACAACATGTGGTTCACGCACATTTCAGTCGAAGTGTTCGTACGCTTCTCAACAACAGATTCGGTGACCGATGGATTGGTAGAGGCGGACCAATTCCATGGCCTCCACGCTCTCCTGACCTCAACCCTCTTGACTTTCATTTATGGGGCATTTGAAAGCTCTTGTCTACGCAACCCCGGTACCAAATGTAGAGACTCTTCGTGCTCGCATTGTGGACGGCTGTGATACAATACGCAATTCTCCAGGGCTGCATCATCGCATCAGGGATTCCATGCGACGGAGGGTGGATGCATGTATCCTCGCTAACGGAGGACTTTTGGAACATTTCCTGTAACAGAGTGTTTGAAGTCACGCTGGTACGTTCTGTTGCTGTGTGTTTCCATTCCATGATTAATGTGATTTGAAGAGAAGTAATAAAATGAGCTCTAACATGGAAAGTAAGCGTTTCCGGACACATGTCCACATAACATATTTTCTTTCTTTGTGTGTGAGGAATGTTTCCTGAATGTTTGGCCGTACCTTTTTGTAACACCCTGTATACTGAACAATACCGGTCCTGTCACACCTCACAGGGGCAGTTTTGAGGTTCTGATGAACAATCACCTATTACTTAGGCAGTTCTCGAGACACTCACATATCTGGGAACGTATTCCACGTGCTGAGTCTTTCTGATCTAACTTGGGGAAAAGTGTTCGTGATCGCTATCCACTTCCCTCATTTTTACCTGAACATCCCAGCATTTTTCTGGAAGAATGGTATAAGATTCCCCTTTAAATGATATAGGGCCCCTATTCATCCATTAGGAGACGACTGGAGACTCTTTCGAATGCCAACGCGTTTCTTGAATCGGATTACTCCTGGTTATGTGTTGTGTCTTTGTTGTTTCAAAATTTTTGCCCAACTTCTGTAGCTCGATTGCTGTCTCATGCCTCACTTTTTGCGCTTAGAGTCGAGATGGCTATGACACAGCAAAAAGGTATTTTGCGTTATCCGTTTCGCTTAGTACTACAAGGCGCAATTATCGTAGAGAGATCGAGACGTTCATACAGACCCAGCATTGCACCACTGGCGTCCGAAGTCACCTGAGCTCTTGATTTGTAATTTCTGTTGGTGTGGTATGTAAACGATTACGTCAACGGACGGCCTCTTCCAACTACTTTGAGTGAACCACGACGTCAGTCGGCCGCTGCGGCCGAGAGGTTCCATACGCATCAGTCTGGAACCACGCTGCTGCTACGGTCGCAGGTTGGAATCCTGCCTCGGGCATGGTTGTGTATGATGTCCTTAGGTTAGTTAGGTTTAAGTAGTTCTAAGTGTAGCGGACTGAAGTCCCATAACGGTTAGAGCCATTTGAACCATTTGAACCACGACGTCACAGAACAACAGCACCGAATGCAGTAAACCCTACGTGATCGCTATCCAGTACTGCCATTGTTACCTGAAAATGCCAATATTTTTCTGGAAGAATGGTATAAGATTCTCTTGAAAATGATACGGGATCCGTCCTTACCCGTTTGGAGACTGATGGAAACTGTACGCAAAAATATGGAAAGAGTTTGGCTGTCACTGGCCGTTTGTCACGTGTGCAATGAAGTACATATTATACAAGGGTGGTTTGAAATGTTCTCGAAACGGAATAGAAAAAAAGTAATTGCATCACTGAAACTTATTTTATTTTTCAATGTAGTCTCTTTGTAGATTAATGCAGTCGGTCTAACGATGTTCCAGTGCCTTGATCCCATCTCGAAAATGAGTCTCCTCCAGACCTGCAAAATAGTTGTCAACTGCGGCTATCAGTTGTTCGTTTGAAGTGAATCTCGGTCCACCAAGAAATATTTTCAGTTTGGGAAGAGATGGAAGTCTGACAGAACCATATCAGGTGAATAAGGCAGGTGTGGCAACAATTCATACCACAGTTCGTGTAATTTTGCCATGTCCATTCTAATGCGTGTTTGGTCCAACGTCAAGAGTCGCGGCACCAATCTTTCAGATTTTTTTTTTTTCATTTCTATTTCTTGAGTTAAAATGTGATATACCCTTTCAGATAACATCTGGGAAGCGTGAGCAATTTCACTCACTTTCAATCAGCGATCCTCCATGATCGTTTTGTACACTTTTGCAATGATTTCTGGAGTAGTGACATATCTTCCCCGACCACTGCGCGGAACATCATCCAAGCTCTCTCGACCAAATTTTAATTCATTTGTCCACTTGGCAACAGTTGCATATGAAGACCAGAGTCCGCCAGTGTACTCTGGAAATCAGCATGACTATCCTTCGCTTTCATACCTTTTTTGCTTTCGAAGTACTTAATCACTGCTCGAATTTCGATTTTTTTCCATCTTAGCAAATCACTACGAGGGAACAACAACAGAGTCACGTCACCAACAGTCCAATGAATATCACGTAAAAAACTCGTTCCGCTAGCGCTGACCTCTCGTAGTGATTTCGGGAGCTTTCCAAACCACCCTCGTATATTTGTGTAAAGTAACTCAAAACTGTGATGCTGAACGTTGTTGTAAAAAATAGTGAGTAAATTTTTTGTAAATAAAGCCGGACGGTGTGGCCGAGCGGTTTTAAGCGCTTCAGTCTGGAACCGCGTGACCGCTACGGTCGCAGGTTCAAATCCTACCTCGGGCATGGATGTGTGTGATTTCCTTAGGTTAGTTAGATTTAAGTAGTTATAAGTTCTAGGGGACTGATGACCTCAGATGTTAAGTCCCATAGTGCTCAGAGCCATTTTTTTATTTGTAAATAAAGACATTGTAGTCCTATGCTTAAGTGCACATGCATCTCAATTTGCCATCTTCTTCCGCTCAGAAGATAGAGTCGTACAAAATATATCTTGTTGAAACACATTGTAGTTTTGTTTGTATCAGTATTATTTCATATTTGATTTTATCGTACCAGTCTTGCGCCTACAGCCGGCCGGAGTGGCCGTGCGGTTCTAGACGCTACAGTCTGGAACCGAGCGTCCGCTACGGTCGCAGGTTCGAGTCCTACCTCGGGCATGGATGTGTGTGATGTCCTTAGGTTAGTTAGGTTTAATTAGTTCTAAGTTCTAGGCGACTGATGACCTCAGATGTTAAGTCGCATAGTACTCGGAGCCATTTGCGCCTACAACAGTGAGTCTCTATTTCCTATTCACAGTGTTCCAGTAGCCCTTTACCCAAAAGACAGTCTTATGATGGTAGTAGATGACTTTCCGTAGCCTCCTGCACGTCGTAGCGCTTACTAAAGGCGACGACTCTGTAAACCAACCACGTGTTATGCGCCGTAGCCCACACTGTTAACTCTAGCTGCTCGAGATTTCCTTCCGGCTCTGGGCGCAGCTTGTGCTTACCTTCCTGGGCTTCATTACTGAGGCTGAAATAATAATGGCAGTGCCCTAGCCTAGTTTCCTGTTAAGGAGTCTCCGGCGGCTAATGCACAGTAAACGCCCGTGGCATCCTGCCACAGGCAGCTCTCAGCTCGCCGCTAAAGCCTGTGGACCCGTATCACCACACACGTGGTAAACAAGTTTACTTCTTGTGCGTGAATGCAGAAAACTACAATGGCCCCGCTTCCATAATTCCCGTGCTTACACCAGAGGAAGAGATAGATACAGCTGATCATCAGTCTTCGCTCCAGTAGTGAGACTACTGAAGCACTGTCATGAACGATGCGCCTGCACCCTCTACTAAATTAAATGACAGGTTACAACAAGTGTGAAAAAGTGAACTCACGTTTGTCGTTTCTAGCTGTCTGCTGTTTCCGCCACTGGCCGAGGTGGCCTACAGTTTAAGGAATTGGAATCGTTGTCGTAGAGGGTGGAATTCACACAGCCAACTACCGTCTCATTCTTTGTCTGTCCGTGTTTGAGATCTGTCGCAAATTTCTAACCAGTTACCTCGTAGAGGATTATCAGCGCACAACCATTCACGAACGTCTGTTATTGAAGGCTTTATGCTGACAAGCCGTCATGACTCGCTCACCTCTTGGGTGTAGTGCCACCAGAGCAGTCAATTACTGATGAAAGAGAAGTTGCGCCTTTAAGAGGCGCACCGTAAAGCTATTAAGTTTTAAACGCCTTGAAGAACTTGTGGACGAAGGAAAAACGTCGCTGAGAATTTTTTATTATTGACTGTATCTTGTTTATAATAACTTCTTGTGGAATAAATTTTCCTTTTAATTGACTGTGTGTTTTGTCTTTTCTACGAATTCCTAATTAGAACCCGATAAAAGTTAATGCATGAAATTTTCTCTGTCATGTAGAAGGGCATGTATAATGCCACTGTGTTCACATACATTGTAAAAATGTTTCGCTATTAGAAAACATGTTAATTTGAGCAAAGGGAATGGTATTTACACTAGTTGTTACGTTTGGTCCTTTTTCTGTCGCTGGCTCTACTAGTGTCTTTAATCCTAGGTTGTTAAAACTTGGTAAAATAAAACGGAATATTTGGTACATGATATAGTATTTAACATACCATTGGAGATTTAGTAATTGCAATAAACTAATACACAACCAATGAATTATGACTTCCTTTGAATAAAATGTGGAGTGGTATAGTTTACGATGGTTTAGAACACAAACTAACATATCCCCTCCATTTAGTGTGTTAGAGTTAATTTAGGATCTTTCTCTCAGATTTTCTAGTAGGGTCACTGACTTACGTCAAAGCCACCGGCGGCAATATCGATGATTATGTCTCTGAGACGTCTGGCGTGTACTTTGGACAACTATCTTCTATCAGCGACGTCACTTCATATATGACCACGGTTTCCAGTGGGGACAACTCCGGGACACTACAAGCAGAAGTATGTATCACAAGCAGTTTACTTGGGGTGTGACTGGGCTCTGTTTGGGCAGTATAAGGCTATATCCTCCAGTATTTCTTAGTGGTCGCTGTTTAGTAGGGTTATATGAATATCTTGTTTTCCTTTTGCTCTTCTAGGCATAATTTCACGTGGGTTTTCTTGGATAACATTACTGCTAAATATTATTTCTCGGTGGACACGTGATTTACTGCGATTTTCTGGTTTACCTTACGCTGTTCGTAAGACTAATGTGTTACTTTCGATATTTTGAGTAGTTCTGATGGTTCTGTGAAATAGTTTCGTAGAACATGTCGTGCTACTCTCTCTTTAAATCTGTTACAGTTTCTATCTGCATTCTGAAAAGTTTATGGACTTGGGATTAGATGAGGCCTGTATGTTACACAACTGAATTACTTCATACAGGCAGAAGAACAATTGTTTACGCACGCGAATATATTTCTGAATAGGCTGTAAGACGTATGCTTTGTCGGCGATGGGCGAGGCATGACAGAATCTCTGACCAGAGAGTGGTTTATCGTTAGTTGTTGCTAGTCTGCGCTTGACTGCGCGAGTGGGCAGTAATAGTCGGTCGGCCTTAGTAGCGAGTCGACAGTAGTCTGTAGTAGTCTGCTTGAGTCGGCGGGGAGTGGGCTTGCGTCGGCTGTGTGCTCTGGTCGCGACTCTGGTCAGGATTCTGGAGGATGGGTATTGTTGTAGAAGGTAAAGAAGCAGCCGAGCGCATATTTAATAATGTACGTTTATTATAATTTAATTTGTTCAAAAGAAATTCCCCAATAATAATTTTTATAATATAAAGTAACTCTTTTGAAGAAAAGTATTCATTTCAATTTAAAGAATTTTTCCAATGCATTATCATTGCTTCCAAGAATCAAAAAACATATACGCCAGCATTGCACGAAGCTGTGTCGAAAAATGACTAATTAAGAGCAGATATAATTGCAGTTTTATTGAGGTAAGAATTTTTGCTTTTGTTATTCAGAATAGAGGGCCGAAGGTCAGCGCCGCTGTCCTTATAAATTCATCAGGTTACAAAACTTTTTTATTATTTTGGTGTTTAGGAATTTTTCTGTTTCGAACTTGACATTAAATGAGAAAAGAATTTTGTGGGAATATTAAGTGTGAATGCATTTCTGCACACAGACAATAAATGGGAGCCAATTTTGTTCAGAGGTCAAAATATTTAAAATCCATTTAACAATATTTTGTGGGGAGTTTACATTTGGCTCCATTTTAATTTTCATTTAAAATATATGTGCTGGGAGGTTACAAGGTTATTGCCGGTGTTATTCGCTGACGTTACGTTTCAGCACTTCGTCGTTACCATAAGGCACTATGATATGGTCGTTGACTGTGAAATAGGCCACGAATATTTGTTTCTATTGCCAAAGAGCCTCATAATTTTCAGTGTTATTAAGAAATGATAACAAAAGTTTTTTAGCTCTACACTTTCTGATTCATAAGAACAGCCCTTCCCTCGCGCTTTATTAATTACCACAAGTTGCACTAGTGGCAGCAGATAGGTTACTGAGCAGTAGAAAAAAGCTACAATATTTCTCAGTTAAGTGACTTTCGCCATTGCTCAGAGCAAGCTTTCGATCTCAACAAGGCAACACTTTCCAGTGTTTCAATATGGATAGTCGGTATGTCAATATGTAAGAGTGAGAAAAGAAATTGCAAACGTGATATTCCGGCCTATTTATAAGCGGTGTAATGCCCAGAATGTTGAATTCGAGCATAAAAACGTACATGTATAGTGACGTACTGGTGCCGGATGTCAGTTTTTGGGACAGAGCTCCATGCCCGTTGCGCTTGGTGGGCCAATACAGGATGACGCTGGAATTATCATCTGATGATGTCCCATATGTGCACGATAGGAGACAGATCTGCTGATCTAACAGGCTAACGGACATGTCGACAATTTGTAAAGCATTTTGAGTTACAACAGCGGTATTTGGGCGAGCGGTATCCTGTTGAAAAACACCCTTCGGCATGGTATTCATGATTGCTAACACGCCTACCCGTTGTCGTGCATGTCGCACAACTGCTCATCGGTTTTGCGTTGGTTTTCCGTCATTGTATTTCTGAATAGGTTATTGCTTCTGCAATTAATCTGCGTGAAGCTTCAGTTCTTTTTTTGTTACTATAAAGCACTATGATACCATCCTTGACTGTGAAATAGGCTGTGCATATTTGTTTCCATATAGAGAGGATCGTAATATTTAATATTATTATGAAATGTAAATAGGGGCAACGGCCTTGCCGCAGTGGATACACCGGTTCCCGTGAGATCACCGAAGTTAAGCGCTGTCGGGCGTGGTCGGCACTTGGATTGGTGACCATCCAGGCCGCCATGCGCTGTTGCCATTTTTCAGGGTGCACTCAGCCTCGTGATGCCAATTGAGGAGCTACTCGACCGAATAGTAGCGGCTTCGGTCAGGAATACCATCGTAACGACCGGGAGATGGTGTGCTGACCCCACGCCCCTCCTATCCGCATCCTCCACTCAGGATGACACGGCGGTCGGATGGTCCCGGTAAGCCACTCGTGGCCTGAAGACGGGGTGCTTTTTTATGAAACGAAAATATGTATTCTGAATTCCACACTTTCTGTTCCAGACTTCCTAATACGTCTGTGGTTTTGAGCTATGTTAGTCCGCACATGTTGCATATAGTGAGTAGTTACTTCACGGTGTAGCAGCGACGTTATTCACATATGAGCAGTAAAAAATTAACGACAACATTAATCCACTCAGTGACTCTCTCGTTGCTCAGACCAGGCTTTCGATCACAAGAATACTCTCTTACAAGGTGACGCCCTCTTTCAGTGCTGCAATGCGAATAATCTATGTTATTTTCGTATTGTTCAGTCCAAAGACTTGATGTGGCTCCCATGCTACTCTATCCTGTGTGTAAACTTCGACATCTTCGAATAACTTTTGCAACCTGAATCTGCTAACTGTATTCATCTCTTAGACTCGGTTTATAATTTTTAGACCTCCCCACCCATTTCTCTCCAATACTATACTGATGATCTCTTGATGTCTCAGAAAACGTCCTATCTAACTATCCCTTCTTTTAGGCAAGTTGTGCCACAGATCATTGCCTCCACAATTATATTTCGTACGTCATGATTAGTTACATGATCTACCAACCTAATCTTCTACATCCTTTTGCAATCTCTTCATGTCTAGACTGTTTATCGTCCATGTTGCACTTCCATACGTGCCTAAACTTCTGACAAATAATTTCACAAAAAAGTTCCTAACACTTAGGTATATATTAGATTTCAACAAACTTATCTTCTCAGAAACGCTTTTCTTGCACTACCAGTCTACATTTTATATCCTCTATTCTCTATTCATCAACACTTACTTTACAGCCCAAACCTATCGTCTGCTTTAAGTGTCTCATTTCCTAATCTAATTTCCTCAACATCACCTGATTCAATTAGATTACATCCCATTATCCTTGCTGTCCTTTTGTTGGTGTTCATCTTATACGCTCCTAAGAGTTATTCTTATAAGTCAGCCGCAACGGTACAAGTCCATTATGAAAAATGAAGAAAACGCAGGACAACTGCTTAACACACAATCTTTAAGCAATTGTCCTGCGGTTTCCTCATTTTTCAGAATTATATGATCCTTTCCAGACACTGTCCATTCCGTTTAAATTGTGTTACAATTCTTTCGCTGTCTCTGACAGAATTACAATGTCATCGACAAATGACAGGGTTTTTATTTCTTCTAGCTGAACTTTAACTCCAACGCAATTTTTTTTATTTTCTTTACTGGTTGCTCAATATACTCCCCTCTCAGCCACTGCTTCCCTTTCCTGCCCCTCGTCTCTCATATCTACCGTCTGGTTTCCGTGCAATTTGTAAATAGCCTTTCGCTCCATGTATTTAACCCCACCGCCTTCAGAATTTTGAACAGAATATTTGAGTCAACATTGTCAAAAGAAAATGGCATAAATGGAGGCTGGCCTTTCCTTAACTATCTTGTAAAAGAAGTCATATAGTCACTACTGCCTGGTTCGTTCCCACATTGCTCCGAAATCCAAACAGATCTTCACCATAGGTCGACTTCTACCATTTTTCCATTCTTCTGTACAAAATTCGTGTTAGTAGTTTGAAACTATGTTGATAGTTACTTAATTTTCATGCCTGTCAGCAACATAATTTGCTCTTTCGCACTCAGAATCACACACACACACACACACACACACACACACACACACGCACACACACACACATATATATATATATATATATATATATATATATATATAGAGGCATATACGCTGAACTGTCAATTTTATTTAATGGCCTTCCTAACACTCAAGGTGTAACGGACCGGTTGCTTTTTGAAATTCGATGGCAGGTTACCGGGATGTGTTACCTTTCTTAAATTCTCTTTCATATATTTTGTGATCTTGTTGGAGAGATCGTAGGTACCCTTCTTCATAACACAAAAACCTTTCTCCGACATGGTAACCCCATTTAATGTCAGTGGGAAAATTAGGCTCACGGATGTAAATACAGTAATCCACAGTCGACTGAATTTAATAGCTACTGCCCAAAGGTACTGATATTTTAAACAGGCTACGGTAACGCAAAAGGCAGTTGGGGCCTCAGAGAAATGGAAGTAATAGTGTAACTGAATTAATGCTTGCTAGTTTGCCTTGGACAGTACTCAGACAGCGCATGTTCTAGTGCTATCACAGCCTACTGATCTCTGTACTTTGGATTCCTTTAATGACTGTAGACGGATTTTCTTTCAGCACAGAGTGGCTGGAATGACTACACGAGACAAAGGGATTTGATATTAAAAGTTTTTTAACTTGGAAATAGAGAACCAGCATCATGAACGAGCAAAACTTTTGGAGGCTTGATATGTGTCCGCGTATTCATTTTACACTATCAGAGCTCAGTATTTAAAGACTTTTTTTCCACCACACAGAATGGGAGAAAGGGGTAAAAAGTTAAGGACGGCATGTGGTCTATCTACTGTGACTCACAACGTTCAAACGTATGCACCATCAAACGGCTTTGTACCCGAGAACATTAACCATAAACAACAAGATTGAAAAGACTGTAAAGTTCAAGCAACGACAAAGACACATCGGTTGTACCCGAATGCGCGACAGCACGTCACATAGGGATTTGATTTTACTATGGCTTCCGTTTCCACACGCGAGGGAGTGCAGCCACTGCAGACTGTTCAATGTTTAAAATGTTGAAAGGCGATTTATATATGTGGGTGTAGTCCAAACTATACACGGCCAGCAACCGAAGAGAAGATTCAGAAAAATGTTCAGTAAACACATTTCACGCCCATTAAATTGATCATACAGCAACAATTTAATACTGACAATTGTCAGTACCATTATATTGAATCCAGACGCGAAAGCATTGCCCGTCACGCGTCCTATTCCCGCCATGGTGACCAGAATCAGCACAAAGTCTCACACCCGAAGAAACTCACCGAAATTTCAGACAGTAATTTACCGTCAGCCGGCTTAAATAATGCGACCAAATTTATTAAGCATCTACTGAGTAGGGCGAAATTGTGAGTAGGGCGAAATTGTAATTGGGTGAAACTCGAGATTTCTCACTGTAATGCACAAAGCAAGTGATGTTGCATGTAAACAATTCGTAATTCGACACACGGTAATTACCCTGAGTTACGCGGAGATTATGAAAAAAAAGGCACAACTAGATGAAACAGGCAAATTACTGCAATCAACGCCACATGGTCTCACATAAAAGAGTGATTTACGCTTTGATAACAAAAAATGGTTCAAATGGCTCTGAGCACTATGGGACTCAACATCTATGGTCATCAGTCCCCTAGAACTTAGAACTACTTAAACCTAACTAACCTAAGGACAGCACACAACACCCAGCCATCACGAGGCAGAGAAAATCCCTGACCCCGCCGGGAATCGAACCCGGGAACCCGGGCGTGGGAAGCGAGAACGCTACCGCACGACCACGAGATGCGGGCGCTTTGATAACACTTCCGTAAAAATTGTAAAGAAAAGTTTGTAACATTCAGAATATAAGCAATCATTTTATGTTGAGTTATATACACATTTTGAATGGAAGAGAAGGGCCTAACAGTTATTGTATTTTGTCTTGCGTTTCTACGAGTCGTGGGAATGTGGAGAGATGTGCTGCCTGCAAGTTGAGGCGGTGTGTAGGCAATGGTGAAACTCCACGAGATTTCCCTCCCGCAACTCTCATTGGCAGTGGTCGTGCGAGCAAGCCGCACTGCATTTCTCTTAATCCAAAATACTTTAAAAGCTCCATTCAGAGCAGAGTGAGCCACGTGAGTTGCTGAGAGGTTTCAAGAAAGGCTTATAAAGGTGGTAGCAGAGAACAGAGCCCCCTCTGTTATCCTTCCGTAAACAATGTGGGAAGTGAGCTGCGTTTACTTGCCCAGACATAGATCCACCAGTCCCATAAGGCAAGAACCAGTACACTGGCAACTTTTAGTTTGTTGTCACAGGATATAGCAAGTGCTGCAGCAGAAAATCATGCAAGCTTTTCCTGCAGGTCGGAAGTGAGGAGGTTTGCAGTTGTCACCGGGTCAAACTTTGCAGCTTTCTCCCCTCCTACAGTAATTTTGAGAAGTAAGTTTGAATAGGGAGAAAGTAGTCACTTTTTGGAGCCAGCATACAGCAGTAGTTCATATCTCGTTGTTGGAGACGTGATGTTTGATGCTCTGCTTCAGCCTGGAGTTCCTTCAGTTGTTTTCGAGTTAGTGCCACACTAAGCGTTTGCTTTGTCTTTGCACTGCATATTTCACAATTTGAAAGTTTGTTGTGCAACTTGCGAGTGTTTGTTACCGTTAGTCCTCTATAATATTGGAGCCAAAGGTAGATGCTATCCAGCGTAAGACGCTTTTGTGAGTTGCTCGGACAATGTAAAGTGATTTGTATTTCAATTTAAAATCCTCCAGAGAGCATTTGGATTCAGAAATACTTTAACATTGTACATATATTGCCTTTTACATTTTATGGATGAAAGTAATTGTAAAGAACTCCAGCTTCAACTTCCACAATATTTGCCTGAGAGCAAATGAGTTAGTATATTTAAGATAACTTTTTCTCACTACATCATTTCCTCCCATGATATGCTGAAAGGGAACGCTTTCCATTAAAAGTAAAAATCGTCAGAGGATCCTAGTTCACTGGATTGCAGTGTCAGACGTGTTTCCAGCGTAATACAGATGCCATTAGAAGAAACATATTCCTTTCATTTAATCTTGATAGTTAGCTATGTTTTTCCAATTACGTGAATTATATTAGATGTTATTTGGCGTCAATGGAACTTCATTACATTAACATTTATCACCGTGAATAATTATCAGTTTACTAAATTCTCATGCTCACGGTTAACAGTCATGAAGAATTTTTCAAAGAACTTCATAGTCGCCGTTGACTGAAGAAAGTATTTATTTCACTACAGTAGTTTCGGCTTATTTTGCTTCAGCACGTTTCAGACATCAAAATCTTCCATCGTATACGCATGCCATGGTAAAAAATAAGCCTTTCGACTGTAGAATTACGGATGACATGCATACATGTCAGAAAAGTTTAAAGTATGACATGTGCTAATGCAAAATATTTTGCAGTACTACTTGAAAATGGCGCAAAGGCCGAAACTGCAATTATTAAATAAATAACTCCTACAACCATCGACGAAATGATGTCCTTTAAAAATTAACAATTTAACATTTGTACGATTGTGTTGGATTTTATCTGAGTACAGAATCGCTTGTGTGGTCAGTGGCGTATTGACTTCAGGAGTGTCACAGGTAGCTTGCAAAAACGATTGCTGAACCTCAGTAGACTCGCATGAAGCAAAATAACTACGACAAGAAACGTAAATATTTAATGGTATTAATTCTTCCTTTGTTCATAATTTTCCTACTTAGCATTCTGAAAACTATGTACTGGTTGGATCCATGATCAAGTGCCTTTGGTGCATGCCTACAAGAATTTGTCCAAAGTCTTGGTATCGGCGCGGTTAATAAAAAATGGTTCAAATGGCTCTGAGCACTATGGGACTCAACATCTGAAGTCATCAGTCTCCTACAACTTAGAACTACTTAAACCGATCTAACCTATGGACATCACACACATCCATGCCCGAGGCAGGATTCGAACCTGCGACCGTAGCGGTCGCGCAGTTCCAGACTGTGGCGCCTGGAACCGCTCGGCCATCCCGGCCGGCCGCGGTTAATAACTGGGCATTTATAATGATCAGAATAGCTCCTTTTTGGTGCCACACTGAAAGAAGTAAGTAATGCAGAAAAGAGTACGGTAAAAGATTTTCCTTTAGCAAAACTGTGCCTCTACCACTGCGAAGAGCCCCCAGTGCACGGGATGGGGCGTGAAAGAGACGTATCTGAGGTAGCAGCGGTGTCGAGTGCCAGGAGGCAGCGCTCGTGGCTGCACGCGCAGTGGGGGACACAAAGAGGACATTTGTCTCGCGACTGCCTTTGTGCGCAGACAATGCCGCCTCCCAGAACTAACGAAAGGGGACGGCGACGGCGAGTGACACTGCGAAAGCGGCGAGGGATCGCAAGCCGTTCCGCCGGCATCGCGGCCTGACAGCGGGCGGGGCGGGGGAGGTTGTGGTGGGGGCTAAGGGCGGCATGGATAGGGGGCGGAGGAGCGGGGGCTGAGACGTCTTCCCTCTCGCAGCAGTCTCACATCGATTACGGCGTAATTACTTGCTGTCTGCTCAGCTGACAATGGCCGCAGCTCGTGGAGATTAACAGGCAACATTTATATCTAAGTGTGACTCTGCTCACAATGAATAACGCGGAATAATTGCGGCGCGCAAAGAATGCCCTCTCTAGCTTCCGAAAAGACTTAGTTGGCCGAAGGCCCCTTTACGTGGTCGTCACCAAAAATTTATGAAACATCTGGGCAATAAGGCGAATAAGCTGACAGTAGACGCAGCTGTATGCCCCTCCATTAACATGTGCTAGTAAAAAGACTACACGTAATTGAATACGTTTTCTTTTTGTATAACATCTATATAAGTATGATTTATACGTTACATTGATGTTTAGAGTCGCATTCCCGAAACAGATTTTACGCATTTAGATATGAGCATACCATATATAGCCGGCCGAAGTGGCCGAGCGGTTCTAGGCGCTATAGTCTGGAAACGCGCGACCGTTACGGTCGCAGGTTCGAATCCTGCCTCCGACATGGATGTGTGTGATGTCCTTAGGTTAGTTAGGTTTAAGTAGTTCTAAGTTTTAGGGGACTGATGACCTAAGAAGTTAAGCCCCATAGTGCTCAGAGCCATACCATATACATCGAGGGCCATATTGTCTGGCAGAGGGACATTTTTTGGTTGCGTTGGGTTGTTTTGGGAGAGGAGACCAGACAGCGAGGTCATCGGTCTCATCGGATTAGGAAAGGTCGGGGAAGGAAGTCGGCCTTGCCCTTTCGAAGAAACCATCCTGACATTTGCCTGGAGCGATTTAGTGGAATCAGGGAAAAGCTAAATCAGGATGGCCGGAGATGGGATTGAACCGTCGTCCTCCCGAATGCGAGTTCAGTGTGCTAGCCACTGTACCACCTCGCTCGGTACATTTTTTGGACTCTGTCGTGCTGACAGTGTGGCTTGTTACGGTTTAAAATTCATTAAATTTCATGCGGAAATATCAAGAATGGAAATAACCAGAGCGACAGTAGTGTTACAAAGGTGTGACGAGTATTAGCAAGAATTGTAGTTTTTTGGGAATGGAATAACTGTCTAGTAAACTGTGACTATAGTTATAAGTGTCCTTTCTTAATCACTAAATATAAATCAAAAATAAAATATCGACTAGAGACATGAAGATTGTAGCTTCATACATATTCATAGTTGTTAATATTACTCTGTTTTTCCCATAAGGAAATAACTGTTGAATGCCCTCCATCGACTCTGCGACTGCTGGTATAAATTGAAATATTCGCAAGATACTGATAAATCAGTAAGCCAAATGGGGCCCCATATGCCAGAATATGGGAAAGTTAATATGACACGGGGAAACTAAGAATTCAGTGACAAAGAGTGTGTGAAAAAGCATTAAATCTACCAAAGCAATATCAACGAATTACCGTCACCTTTTTATTTCGAAGTAGCACATATACTCAACGTGCTACATATCTCATTAATGTATTCAGTATTCGGCAAACTCCTGTAGATCCATATTTGAAATACATCGTTCTCTTTTTTTCTGGTTTTCACACAATACATGAAAATTCACTTGCATACAATGCCACACTTCACATGTATGTTTTGAAATATATGTTTCTCAAGTTGGGGGTTATATTTGATACTATAGACTTGTTTTGATGAGTTATGGTCGTACGGCCATTGTTAGGAACATTTTTATACACTCCATCCTCTGTGACAAATATCTGTAGCTTAATCTGTGTCTTCCAGAAGCTGACATATGGTTCCAAGTTTATGCTTCAACATTTCTTCTAAAGAAAGTAGCATTATAGATCATCTTTGTAACTGTTTCTTCGCCCATTTCCCAGGAATGCGGCAGGTATGATGCTTCGCTCTCAGTGGCCTTACACAGTTTATTTTACTCACTAGGTGTACCTCCAATGTACAGCGAGCCGTTGCGAATCAACAACTCTGCTCAAAGCGATCCGCACAACGGCGCTTCAGTTGCTATCCTTGCTCACGTAGCCTCTCTAGGCAGTGATTCGATGTACAGGGTTGTCACAAACCGACTGAGAAACTCGCGTTACAGGTTAGGATACGCTGAGAAATAACTGTCAGGGAAAAATACGGTATGTTTCGCCTTTTCAGAGTTAATTAACATTAGTCAGTGAGGCCATTGCACACAAAAATTCAAACGACCCGCAAGGTGTTAGGAAAACAGTTGAAATGACAAAAAATTTAGCAGACTGCATACTTGGTCAGCAGCAATCCGCTATGTGGTCTGGCTGATTTTGCTTTTTCTATCTGTTTGCTTGAAGATAGTGTAACGAACATGGTTGCTGTCACAGGTGCCTGGAAATGCCTCACATAAGAGTCTTTGATCTAAGCTGAATGAATCCTTTCGATGCGCAATATCCTCTCTCTTACTCAGGTGTACTATGTAAACTGCACATAGTGAAAACGGATTGAAAGGGCCTGAAAAGCCCTGACGAGTGATTCACTGGTGTGGCTCTTGTTTACATTAATAATGAGGATATAGAGTTTCATCCCTATATACTGGCTTGAGAGATCGGCAACTTAGATCATCATTAATCACGAAACATCCTACGGGAGTAACATAACATGATAAACAATCCTAATAGTTAACTCTTTTGCAGATGAGTAGAGATCTCAAGCAACTAATCAACTGATTAAAATTGAGTGACCGCGTCTGCAAGGAAGGGAAGAAAGTAACCTGGTAACAATCTCACCGTATAATAATAAGTGAATCGAGAATATTGTTTCGCAATGGTCATCATGACTGCGTCGATCTGATGAGGGGTAGGACTGTATATTCAGGATATCCACGTAATAAGTCATGGATAAGCCGTCAACCGCGAAAGCGAAAGTGACAACAGAAACTCTAGCTTACCTTGAAGTGGAGAGGTGCTACACCTTGTATCGCAGTGTTGCCAGAGAATACCACCGTAGAATGGCGAGGAGACTGCCAGCTACCCCAGCGACTGCCGAAGCAGTCTACACTACAAGTTCTGCCCACGACAAATGTGGAGGTTGAGTCTCTCGCCTTGGTCGCCGTCCAGCTGAAGAGTACTGCTACACTTCGGTCCGACTAATTGAAGGCAGTATCTCATACAAGCAATTTTCACAGTATTAATTTTATGATTCTGAGCAATGGAGTAATTTTTATGTAATATGTTTTGTCACAATTTTGTAAATATATTCTTATGAATGAGTATGAGTATAGACTTTAAATGCAATATCTAAAAGGAATTATATAATAACACTTCGTAGAAACGCTGGTCTATTCAGGACGACTTACTATTGTGAACACCCAAACAATATATGTGATGTAAGAAACATTGTCACTGGAAGCTGATGCGCACATTCAGTTGAGTCTGGCGCGAGCTCTTGAGCAGTAAAGTCTAACAGAAGTGCACAGGCATAGCGCCTGTTAGTGGCACGTAATTAGCCACAGTGTAAGGTACCAAACTGTTATGGCCAGGCATAATTACGGTATTAATTGGAGACAGTGTTAAACCCATAATGAGGAGTTAATGTGAAAGAAGAGCCCTGCGGGCCCAAAAGTGAAGCAAAAGCTATGCAAAAATTAATCAGACGTTATGTAATTAACGTTACACGCTAATACTACTTCCTTTGCCTAATTGAAAATATTTATTTAAGAAAAGTTACAATAATAGTATGGTTACCAGCAGACGTGATGATAGACTGCGTGATGCTATTTATTACAGAAACTGAGTGCCAAACAAATTAGTAGTCCAGTGCAAGTTTAGCCAATTGACTTTATTGAATTCGATATTAGATTTATTTCATGTTGCTAACTGTCATTTTGAATCTGAGCCTGAAATAGTATTATTGTGCCCTCTCGCGCGTAACTGTTTTGCATTATTTACTACTTGAATACTATTCCAGATTTATTAACAACTATACGGTATTGTTCGTTCACACCGTGAGCTGGTGAGTGTTTTCTACTACCATCGCAATCTAAACTGAAAAATAATTCGCTAACTACGTTGTAGTTTTATCATTTGTGAAAATTCTTTCGATCGTTACTGCGTAAAAGCTGTCGCGCAATAACGATTCGGTTATAACTGACCCTACAATTTTCTAATTTTTTTTATTTTATTTACTTTGTTCTTTGGAACCGATGCTTTTTCGCAGACAACAGGGACATTAGGAATACGTGTTATCAATTATTTCAACTATCCGGAAGTGTAGATCCGTCATTCAGTTCAGTCGTTCATACAAAAGTCCTTTAAAAACTGTGATCCTCTGAGATCTCTGTAGCAACAGCACCAAAAGTTACTAGTAGTCCAATGAGAAGTAAGGTTATAAATAGCGCCAATGAGAGGCCACGTAGCTAACATTTCCTTAGTCTTCCAAGATGTTTATTTTTTACTTCAGCCAATCTCTTACTGTTTCAGAATGAACAAATTTACAACAATTCTGTAGGAGATTTCAAACCTGGGAAATGGTGGAAGATCGGACCAATCCAAGAGAACTCGCACCTCCTCCACTATAAAAGCAGTGAGGCCATTGCACCGGGGCATCAGTTCTGCCTTTCTGTTGAATTTTTAAGTTATCATCAAATCAACGAGTGCCCTATTTCACGTCCAAAATTTCCAAATCTTGGCGTCAGTAGGGCATGACACCGAAATTATGGAGCGGGCCTAATGCGCGAGACTGTGTTCCACGTCTTCCAAAACGTCTTATCTGCAGTTCAAACAACTGGCCAAATTTTACAGAGGTATCCTCTTTGCTCGCCCTTCTGCGCCATTCGTGACAAGGTGAAATTCCAAAGTGGGCCTAACGCGTGTGGGATCTTGCTACTACTGCCTCCGTAAGGCGTTATCTGCTGCCCGTACTACCGCCCAGATTTTTAGAACATGTGCTGTTGTGAAGCTATTGCTAATTATGAGACATACTTTTTTCTTTTTCTTCCTCCTTTTCATTTCCTTCATTTGTTCTGTACGTATATCTTTGATTGTTTGGAATATTGTTTTTGTTTTGTTTTCTTCTAGTATATGAAATATAATTATATTTTGCGTCATTTATACTGCTAGCTCTTGCAACCGAATGTGCAAAAGTTTCAGCGCATGCTTCATTTCCGTAGTAATGCTTAAGTGTCGCGCGCTGTCTGAAACCAAATGTAGCGCAAAAGCGTGATTTGTGATGTGAGAACGATATCGATAGTTGCAGTCGAACGGTGAAGATAGTCAGCCGGTGTGCAGTGTCGTGGCGTACGTGCGATTCATGTTGTGTAATCGTGCTTGACAGAACCACACGAAAATAACTGGCCGCGTTCTAATTTTATGGGCACCATTTAAACTTCAACGTGGATGTTATGGGACAACATGTTAGACTGTGTGAATGCTTTGAGTCTTGCGGAGTACTATAAACAGCCGTAACAATGCTTATGCGAAAGGATTATGATTGTCATGGGTAAGCAGTCTGGAACCGCAAGACCGCTACGGTCGCAGGTTCGAATCCTGCCTCGGGCATGGATGTTTGTGATGTCCTTAGGTTAGTTAGATTTAACTAGTTCTAAGTTCTAGGGGACTAATGACCTCAGCAGTTGAGTCCCATAGTGCTCAGAGCCATTTTTTTGTCATGGGTAGTACCGAACTGTTTTGCAGTGAACTGAGTTTCACAAAGTAATGTACTTTTAATTTATAATCTTGTGTGCAACTTAATGAGCTGTTGTGCGCAGTGAAACAATAATCGTGGTAGTGAAGACTTGCAAACTGATTGTGACGCGTTGCACTGTTTTCGCTAGAACTGTAATTTCGCGATCGTTGCATTCATGCAAAACGTGAACAGACTGTGAATTCGTGATGGGCAAGTCAAAGTAAATTTTATGTTATTTTTGAAACTGTGTACGGGACACAGCCGTGTATGTAAGAGTCGTCATTGGTGAACATATGTGAACTTGTATGTACACAACAACGACATCTACCGGTCTGTGACCAAAGAAATTATTCGGAGATAATATTACAGCCACGAGAATCACACGTTAAGCAAGAGGATGTCTCCATGGTGATTCCATGAGTGACGAAGCTGCATTAGTTACGCCACCAGTATCAACAAACTGCTGCTGATGTCACGACACATCTTCTACAGAAAGATGACCTGCAACGCCATGTACTGCCCCCCCCCCCCCCCCCCTCCTGTAAATTTTTATTTTTAATTCTTTACTACATACTTTCCTTAGAAGTGAATATCATTTCAGTGAAGTGTACCACAGTCTGTGTTGACCTTGCTGACCTAGCATAAACAGTAGTTATTGCTTTTTCTACTTCTGTCTTCATTTTATTGTAGCTGTCATTGTATGTGTTTTTACGTCTTCCTTAGGAGAGTGTGTTTTCATTCATGTGTGTAGAGATTTTATCGGGCGCATGTACGTGTCTGTTGTGATACGTGTTTTCCCGAGTAAATCATGGCGTCCGCTATTAGATTCCGGGAGCTCAAGAATCATAGCAAAGTTGTCGGCTCCCTGTTGGTTCAAGGAACCCTACAGGCAGAAAGTTTGATTTTGACAGCTGTCAGCTACGTTGCTACGTTTACTTTCAATAAGACGTCATAACGTCATAACATGGCATTCTCATTCTCAAACGCCACTTTATTTAGCTCTTTGAGCTATAACTGAACAAAACTGTGGCCATATCCTTAATTATTTATGAATTTATTCACGGGAGTTTTTGTGTTACACATTCTTTTGGTGTTGACTGACAAACTCTGATTATTCACTTTCGTTTCATTTGGAGGCAAAACGGCTTCTTTTGAAGTCAAGCCATCGAAATTCACGGCCGCAAATTACTCAGAGTAGACCTCTGTGTAGCGTTTTCTTCACACTGTGCTCTCACCACGACTTGGCGATATTGTGGGAGAGCGGTCAGCAACTGCCAGGAGTGCCCGACATGAGGAATGGGGAACGCCAGACCACCCATTAGTTGGCAACGCTTTTATCTGAAGGCCCCAGGCAGCCATGGGCCAGGCTCAATGCCAATGGCCTTGCCACAACTGAGCCAATGCATTAGTCAGATCCTACATGCAAACTGGTACTTGATTCAATGGAAAATACTGTCTCAGGAGGAAGTTGTAGCCTCTGCTGTCATCACGTATGTTTCACTTGAAGATCTGAACCCGCATTGCATACACACGAAGAAACGAAGCAAACTCTCTGCATATACACGAAGAAACGAAGCAAACTCTCTACCTCTTAATATGAATGAAACCGATGGACTGGTCCCAACTTCATGTGTTTCATAACCTCCAGTTCGTGGAAAATTTGTGCCGATGATGTTGTATTTGGACCGATCATGGCCTTCAGAGGACATCAAGCAAATCTTATTACTTCGTTCTCCTGCTGTTAGTTAATAGATAAGTGTACGGTGGGAAATAGGTAATGTAGTATTGTTGATTCAGCTTATTTTTCTTTATTTCTTTTAGAATAATAATCTACATACACACTTAGACTGGCATCACTCTCATTCATACATACTGCTGGTCTGAACCCACAATTATTTAAACAAAGACCAGTGACACCGGCTCAAGCCTCACTCACTATCTTCATCATAATTTGTTTACGAGATACCTATCACACATCCCTTCCATTCCAGTGGAACGAAAATCATTCACTCTCTTATGGTCACAAACAGTAGTCCACTTAATTTAATGATGGCCGCATTGTTACGCACTCGTCTGTTTCTTTAAGTTTTACAGAAAACCACCATCACGGACAGTACACTGGTGACTAAACACACACGCTAAATAGCATTAGACGCGTTAAATGCTCAAAAACGTTTTTGAAATGCAGGAACTGATAAAAGTAATAAATCTTACTAACAGAATAAATAATATCGCCATCTCGAAGTCGCTTAGTGTAGGTTTTATCCTTACATGAGAAAGATCTAATTATACGCAAAGATGCCAGAAATCACACCATAACGCGTACAAAAATACAATGAAATCGCTTACCCGTAACATAGAGTACAATGCGGTTCACAATTAAAGGTCATTAATCCATCCTCGAAACTTGAGATGGTCACATCAAGACAAATGAAAAGGTTGCGACAGATTTGCTAGTGCAGTGTGCTATCGCACAAGTAGGATGCTCACACGCAAACTCCATGACACAGACGCAGGACATGGTTTTGAAGATTGACAGTTCGTACCGTGAAGGTGGCGGCTCCCTGCAATCGTTGACAACTTCCTTCATTTGCTGCCAGTGTCTCCATTGAAAAGTCCAGTGCCGTGCTTCGACACTCCCTCCGAGTCGTGTTGTGCCGAATAATAACTTGTTGATGCCCACGGCGGTTGATATAGGAATATGGACTTCATTGCCGGTGCAAGATTTATGTCTCTGTCTTGTACGGGTGTAAAAGAGTACAGTGGTCCCTCCACTGGGTGACGGGATACATGCAGGGATGCTACTCAGTAGTAAGCCACATAGTGACAAGGGTAGGTACTAGTTTGCTACACGACTGCACGGTGAAAGGCAGATGCAGTTAGTGCTCTCTCAGAGAAAAATAAAGAAAATGTCGTAGCAACAGGAATTACCTAACGAGGCATCCCGTGCATGGGTTACTACAGAAATGTGCTTTTTCGGACCGATAAGTTTCAGTAGAGAAAGCTTATATTTCTCAGACAGAGAAGAAAAGTGTGATTATTATTACTCAAGACGTAGTTTTAGCGTGTCCCGCAAACTGATCTCAAGTGTGTTTCTCCAAAGGTCAACCATCTTACTGCAGGCTTAACTTGCAGGTAAAAATTTAGAAACGTTCATTTATGGGCTCGCGTGGCGGGTTATCAGACGCCTTCAGGGTTTCTCATTCCATCAGTGTCCTCACACCATCCATCCAGTGCCTACCCCAATAGGAGTCAATAAGGTGACAGCTCACGCAGCGTGGATCTTTGCAGACTCAAAGGAGCAGCGCAGGGAGACCACACAGCGCCACTTTGTGCCACCGTAGTAGGTGGTGGAGGAACAGGTCTCCATTCGCTGCCCTCCACTGCTCGGTGTTACCAGACGTTACACACGAGTATCATGTGCCCAGAATCTTACTAACTTCAGTGACTTGATAACAATAAACAGACAAACAGGAACAAATACTCGTACAAAAACATTAATTAAACCTCCACCTGCCGACGCTACATTAGTGGACCAGAAGTCACGATCCTGAAATATTCAAGGAACTTATTTATAGTTCAGCGGTTACATGACCCCGGAAATGCATTTTCGGTTGAAAATAATGTTCCGTGCCAGTTGAACGCCTGTCTTCTGGTAGAGGTCACTCAAAATACAATGCACGCGTCAGTCCATGAAATTACGGAATGTGATCGTGTTGTTTTGCTTGTGGTTCTGGCGAATGCTACAGCATGTAATCCTGTTCTGTTTTGCCACCAAGGTGATATTGTTATAAATATATGTGTTACAATGGCGAATAAAAGCAGTTTAACAATCGAAGGACGTCCTTGTCCTAACATATGCTTGTATGAAAAGGAACGAACGTCTGATACATATGATGAAATTGAGGAAAATGTTGTAATCGCTTCAAGAAAGAGTCCCCAACGGAGGCTAATTTTCGGAAATTGGAAATAAATGCCCTTGAAACGATCTGTTACAGATGCACGTCGCAGTTGAAGACCCAAGAAATATGACAACTGTAGTGAAGTCACTGAATGCTTGAACGCTTTGTTCACCCGCAAAATCGACAAGGAAGCAGTTGGCGGTGATGAACATTCCCGCATTCCTCCATGCGTCGTTGGATGATGAAACGAGGTTGCCGTACATGTCGACCTGACAGCATCAATGAATTAAGTGATCGTGATATGAATATGCAACGCAACGTGATTCGTGCAAACAGTTCCTGCAAGTCATTCACAAGTTAGCGTATGGCTATAAAGTTACGATGACAGATGAATGTGCTGTACATCTTGGCTCCCGGTCTAGCAGTGTTTGTATCTGAGTGATAGGCAACCTTAAAATGATCTTCTTCAAAACGCTGCGCCGGGTAAGCAGCACACGGCAGCGAATCCAACATCGGGCTGTGAATAAATATATAGAGAAAGTTAGAAATATGTAAGAAGTACGTAAGAACTTCGTTTCTGTTTTATTCTATTCTGGCACGGATCTCTTTCGTTTCAGTACAATATCTATTAGAGTTAGAGGATCGTTCCAGGTTTCTGTTGCCTTTCATGCTGCTTCTTGTTTCAACACAATAACATTAAACATCTCCGATCGTGACTTCTGGCCCACGCTATAGATACAATACCACCGACAGCTTAACCTGATTACGATACATAGAAAAAAAAAGGAATAAAAACTGTTGCAAAAATCTTAACTGGACCTCTAGCAGCTGACGTTTCATTTGGATAGAATATAACCGACATCTTATCTTGAACAAAATACAAAAACCAAACAGGAAAAAAAATTCTAACGAAACCTTTAACAGAAAATCCTCTTGCTGACGTTACCTGTGGATGTAGTATTACCTACAACTCTTATGATTTATACGTTTACCCATTACCACACTAACTGGATACTACACAATACTAAGCATTGAGTACATTTTTTTAACGGAAAATTCTCTAGCGCAGAAAGAGTCAGGGACTTTTCGCATTCTTAACACATGTGATTTTGGGAGTAATCAATGACTGTCGAGCTAAGGTTATTAGACGTTTGGTACGGGTTAATTTATCAGTTGACTCTATAACTTCTGTTATGGTCCCATTCACAGTATCTTAGGTAGAATCGCCATAATAATAATGCGATCGTAACATCCCAATTACTACGAGTTTTAAACATTGCTACGTTGTCAGCGACCGTTACAACTTCAAATAAAAGCAATAAACAGCCCTCGGTCGCAAATGGCTGTTTTCAGCATTAATTCCAATTACTATGAACTACGGAAACTCAGCCTCGGTCCCAAGATATCACTGAATAACAAATAGGTACTCCATTGATCTCCTGCAGATGACTTCCTCATCGACTCACCAACCTGTCACGTACTCACCTCTTCATCGCGTAGTCTCGTTCCGCAACAGACCTCGTACACTGTCCAGTCACATCAATGCTACGACCTGTCAAAGACCTGAAAGCTGCGAGACGTGCAGGATGGCAGTCAGTGAGTTTCTGGAAGGTACCGTCAGGGATTGGGGCCACGTCGACTCCACTGCCGTGGTCAGCTGCGCTAGGTGTCTTGGTTGAGATTCCATTGCCCAAACAGAGTGATCGAGGGGGTTCCAAAGATTCTCCACTGGGTTTTAATTCTGGGATTGTGGTGGTTATGGGAATACGGCAAACTCAAGATGGCGCTCTTCGAACCAAGCATGTACACGGCAAGCTGTGTGACACGTTGTGTTGTCCTACTGGTAGATGTTATCTTGCTGAAGACAAACTGCTTGTAGGATGGAAATTGGTGCAAGGGTAGATATATACTTGTGTTGGTCCATTAGCCCTTCCAGAACGACGAGATCATCGAGGGAATGCCATGAAAAATATCCCGGAACACAACACTCCCTCCTCTGATGACTGTCGCTGGGTGTTACCTTACAGATGTTTCATGCCGATGGAGCATAAAATGCGATTCTCCTGAAGAGGATACGTGTAGGCACTCAGTGGACGTCCGTTTGCGGTATTGACGAGTAAATTTCAGCTTTCGTCACCGATGAACTGCAGTCAGCATTGATTTACGAACTAGACGCCTACTGTGGAGGCCCATACGCAGCAACTTCGCTGAACAGTCGTTGAGGAAACAATGTTGGTAGCCCCTTCGCTCATTTAGGCAGTCAGTTGCTCAATAGCTGCAAGTCTTCTCGCATGTATGCATCTCCCTACCCGTTGTTCACACATGTCATCTATGGCCCGCAATGTACTGCAGCTGCCTCGACACCAGTTTTGGAGAATGCCATTTTGCTATGCACAGTATATTTTAAGCTAGGCGGCAAGCGATCTGTTTACAAACTTGGCCGTTTCAGAATGACTTCATCTTTGCTCCTAAAGCTAATGATCATGTCCTTTTGGACATCAAATAAATCACTCAGTTTCTGCATTACGACCACGAGAACACCGTTCGGCGTCTCCCTGAGACGCTTTATGTAACCTCCATTGTTATAGCTGGCACATGCGGTCTGTGAATGGTTATCGCATGCTGACATCGAACACAGGTGGTTTTCACATAAATGTGACTGGATCGTGTAAAATACGGCACATGCACCAAAAAGGAGTCTTTTACTAGTAATAACCATTCGGAGAAACTGCAATTTAATTTTTGCGACTAGCACCGTCCTACAGCATCAACTTCCCACATTTCTGTTTTATTCCTTATCTTCCTTCATGGTCACACACTATCATTTATTCATTTTATTAATATTTTCCATAGTTTAATCTGTGAATGTTACGTACACATATTTCGCTTTCTAGTGAGCCTTTGTTGTCCTTAGACATCGTGTTTGCGGCATCCTCCCTCTTTCTTCAGCTTGGTGGTCATCTTGAAACAGCGTAAAGAAAAGAATAGAACAGCTGACGTTTTACACTACTTAGATCACTTCATACCTCTTGCACGAGTTTCGTTTGTGGCTGCTCGAGCTTCCTCCATGATGGCGACTTCTTCTACATCAATACACTATAGGGAACGTTCCTACTAATCATCTCTCTTCCTCCTCCTATGACTGTAGCAAAAAACCAAAACAAAATCTTGTCATCCTTTTCATAGGATTCTCAATTATTCTAGACGTGGGTCAATAATGGTCCCAAACGCTCGTTTGCCATGAACACAAAAATTCCATCACAAAAACCTAACACATACGCTGTAATACACTACAGTCACCACCTGACAAAATCCAAGGAACCAAAATCCCATTGAGCCAACGAAGACTAGACTCTGGCCTTCAGGAAACAATAAAGGCTCAGCTCTTAATCAATTGTCCTCCAAGGACTCCCCACTACTACTGTGAAAATCTCAAATTATAACAGGCCGTGCCTCATGCGACTTTACCAGTATCTCAGCTCGACAACACAGTTAACACCTAGCGACACAGACAACACCATCATTATGTGACTTCGATACAGGAACAGCTAAAGTTCCAAGGCGTTCTCTTCTAATTAACTGATGACTAGTTTCATGTTAACTGAAACCATTTTCGAATCATTTGAAAATGACTTCAGAAATTCGAAAATAGTCATCAGTTAAATAAAAAAGTGAATCCTGCAGCGCTGACTGCTACTATAGCTAACTGGTTAAACATAATTTGCTGTCCCGCAATTACTCCATCATGCTGGAGCACACATAACCCTGTATCATTTGATGTCACATCAATATACACTTGCATTCCAATAAATGAAACAACCAACATCATCACACAAAGAGTAAAGCAACAAGGAAACACACCAGACACACACGTTAATTATATAATAACCATACTCAGGACGATAACATCACAAAATTATTTTGTGTTCAACAAAGAATTTTATCCTTAACATGAAAGACTGCCAGTGGGATCACCAATTTGTGGCCTCCTAGCAAACATATTTATGAACAACTTAAGACACATAGTAAAGCCAAAAAACTACAAAGTTACGTATTGGTACCGTTATGTCGATGACATAATATGCCTGACTGATGAACCACATACGCACATAGAACAGCTACACAATTAAATTTACAACTTACATCTAAAAATTAACATCACATTAGAAGCAGAAACAAACAACCTACTACGTTCTCTAGTTCCTCCCATACAAAGAACAAACAACACATACGGCTTCACAATATCAGGAAACTGACAACCACAAGCATCACCCTTCACTACCTATCTAACCAACCATTGACACATAAGCAAGCAAACTTCAAATTCATGCCCCATAGATTAAACAGAACACCCGTGAGCAAACAGGACTACACACAAGAACTAAACACAATAAAACAAATATCAGTAGAAAATGGTTATCATACCCATGTTTTAGCCAAATTATATCAAAAAATACGTAAACATTACAGAAATGAACATACCATTCAGACACAGAACAATTCAAAACAATATGACCACATACAAGACACAACATAGCAACAACATATACACAAAACGAAATGGCACATGCTCACCTACAATAATAAAACTGTTCACAGAATAGGCTATATATTGATGAAACAGGGACTCCAAAAAGATTATAGGACAGAGAGCACAACACAGAGAAAGAGCCGAACACAAGAAACACCCACGGATAAATTTAACAGATCAGGAGTATGTGAACTTACATGCAACACTTGCCAGACAGTACACGTAGCACAGACACACACGTAGCACAGAAATTTCAAAACCGGATATTCAAAACATCTCAGAGCTTTAAAAAGCAACATTTCCGATAGCGCATTTGCTGACCACCAAATATTCCACAATCACCACCCAACTACAGTAGAAACAGGCTTAAGAATATTAAAACTCAGCCACAGCCTAGACAGCAAACTGACAATTGAGGAAAACTTCCACATACAGAAGACAAAGCCGGCCGAAGTGGCCGTGCGGTTAAAGGCGCTGCAGTCTGGAACCGCAAGACCGCTACGGTCGCAGGTTCGAATCCTGCCTCGGGCATGGATGTTTGTGCTGTCCTTAGGTTAGTTAGGTTTAACTAGTTCTAAGTTCTAGGGAACTAATGACCTCAGCAGTTGAGTCCCATAGTGCTTAGAACCATTTGAACCATTCTGAACAGAAGACAAAAGCAAAAGGAAAACAAATCTTAAATGAATGAATTACATTCTGCAAGGGCATAGTATTTAACACATTAAAGGAACTTTACAGAAAACACAACACAAACAGCTAAAAAGTCTACCAACCCACCCACTCACCTACCCACCCACACACACCCACACTCAAACACACACACACACACACACACAAACACACGCGCACACACACACACACACACACACACACACACACACACACACACACACACACACATTATAAATGAATGCACTATACTCTGCAAAGGCTCACCATTTTACACACTAAGGGGACACCACATAATAGACAACACAAATAGTTAAAAAGTCTATCCACCCCATTGGTGAGGTGCATAGTGTTTTTACGACCATATTTCTAACAATATGTGTTATATTTACGTATTCTTCACAACACCTCATCAAGATGAAGCATAAAATGATAGTTTAACTCCCAACAAAATTTCTCATCAACATCGTTTGGTTGCAGATGACAAGCTACCTGTAAGAAATTATACGCAACTGCTCCTGCAAAACTATGCACGGTGAATGGGAAGGTATTAACTAAAAGAAACAAATTGCTGTCTGAACAAAATATTTCCGTAATTTTGTAATCGCTTAGTAAAAATGTTCACATTACAGATTAAATAGAATATCACTGATGATGGCACAGAGGTTCTGAAACATGATTGGGAACTTAAAAAAACGGTGTTTTGCATAATTGGCGGACCTTACATCCAAATATTTTAACTGCAGACAAGAAAAAAACCAAGGAGCGGCAAATCGAAGTGATGAATATCCATTTTATTTTTTATGCACTGGAGAATGGAACTCCGGGACAATACTCCTCTTGCTCGTTTGGCAGACAAAAGAAGCTGCAGACTACTTAACATGACGTTTATAATTCATCATCCTATGCGACCAACATAATGTAAACACTTCTTTACTGTAAGTAATAATAAAAAATTACGCTTAACTTTGTACTTCATACCAGAAGATTTCCCATAAAGAAATAAATTTATCCCCTACGACTACTACACAATACTTCTCAAGCCTGTTTTCTCATTTCCTACATTTCACTGAACGGAGGGTTTAATATTACTGAAGTGTCCTACGAGACTCCAGTAACTTTGAAGATTCCATCTCTACTCGCATGGTCTTCCTGTTAACTCACATGCATCTTGCAATCAACAACAAGAAGAGAAATAAGTTCCTAAGAACAGAAATGTAGAAACAGAGAATCTATGTTATGCTCATAACATACACACTACAATACACTCACTAAATTCCGGGATACAGAGGGGAACCCTCCGTTTGACTAATACCTACACTGATAACCGTCACTTAAACCCACTACTCTCGAATCTGATAGCGTTATTCATGACGTAGGCAAGCTAAAGGCTCGTTGTTTAATCACATTCTGGGTATCAGAAGACACACATTACCACTATAGATATCCAATATTGCTCTATTACGTTTGACCCAGAAAACGAGAGAAAAACTCCGCGAATCTCCGACACCAAAACAGACATCAACAGGTAGGCAGTTGTCCATATTCCACGGCGAATGAGGCGAAAGATAAGATCTTATAATCACTTCTGTGGCGGCTAATCTACTCATTACTTACCGAAAGGTCAAAAACATGCTATGGTTTCTGCTGTCCGTGACAGCAGTCCGTTACAAAGACACGCAAGATCCTGCTCGTAATGTAGTTATGATTAAGTGCTAAGTTCCCTTCACTAAATCATATCTGCTCACAACTCCTTAATTATCTACTATACCTCTTGAACCATAAATCGTCCCCGACAGTAAATCTCCCCACAAAAACTAGCCAGTACCTCTGTAACACTTTTTATGCAAAATATCTTCAGCATTTCTTCACCTTAACGAAATGTTCCAGATATGGCATCCACAGCATCTATTTCTGTGACTTCAGCATACAGTAAGATGTTCCAAGTTACTGCATGCTGGAGCCATCAGTCACAAGAGAAGACACTTCTCTACATCGATTTCTATTTGGTGTGAAAACACCATTACTTTATACGTACTCAAACACAGTCTCCCGAATTCTCAAAAATGATTACTTTCACCACTCTCAATACACCCTTGGCACTATCACCTTTTCCTTCTCAAAACGAATTTATGATATTGACACTGCCTGGAAAACAGAGTTTGTACTCGCTTCTTTCCCTCTTAACTGCTCTTTCTTATATATTGGAGCTTTAAACATTTCTCGTACATTACTGCAGAAAACTACCCTCTCTTCTCCATCACTAAGCTAACTAACAGTACTCCTTACACCAAATATACAAATGGTACAGAACAAACCTACCATTTAGCTATGTACAACTAATCTCAGTTAATTTGGAGTTGGTCATGGGTTCCTCATCGATTCTCCCCATACTAGTCCTTCGTCATTGCCAAGATGACAGGCCAGCAACTGGGTATGAGCGTGGACCAATAGAGTGAACTTGAATTATCTCTACTTTGAGTTGCTCTATATTTGTCACCCTCAGCCTGAACCTAGGGTTGGTGTGGTGTTGATAGTGGTTCCAGCCCTATTTGTGTGGCTGGTACTATCTGAAACGTCCACCTCCGTTCATCTGGAAGCGACGGTTTCTGCTATCTTATGATATCGATGCAGTCCTGAAATATTTTGCGCTGGTTCATTCAGCCATTGCCAACACCATTCATCTTTCATCACAAATTATGACACTTGGAGCAATCTATTGAAAGCCCCAGTGACTTAACCACATCAATTTTGGAGAGACTTTGTGGCCCATCTAGGAACTTTTTCTTCCTTAGCATAGATTCATCTGCGAGCTTAAGATTGCTGTAGATCATGACTCGTGATAACCTCTGGTTTCAGTCTCTCTTGCAGTGCCGACGACCAGTAGTTTTCTAGGAATTCGTTGTGGCACTCTTTATATAAAGTGCACTACAGCATGATTGGACGCACTGGTACTGTCGTTTCTCCTTCAAGAAATCTGTGGCTGCATCAAAGATCAAGACTGTGGAAAACTTCAGTCAAGCTTTGGAATGCATAGTGTCCCTGTTGTCCTTGAAATGTTGAAACAATCGTAATGACAGGAAATGTTTGTAGTCCAATTCTGATGACATTGTATTGTGTGGGCAATGCATTGGCCAACGTTACTGAGCCTGATGCAGAACAGCTGGACCTTTAATCTTTAGACTTCAGTGAGTTATCTCCGATTTCTCACACACGGACTCTGCTAAGTGAAGAGCAATTATTAGTGCCTTCAGCATCACCAAACCAACCTAATACCTCGGCCACCATGGTCTTGAAGTCACCATAGTCCTCTTCTAAATACTCCGCTTTCCATTGTTGTTGTCTGTTTAAACTTGCCTGTCCTTCGTTGAAAGTGAGAAGTTGCACGCTCGGTGCTTCTGCTGCTGGAACCACACATGCTCCCTCTGACTCTTCATACACGTTCTTTACTGCTTCCCTTATGTCTTACTTAGAAATCATAAGCCGATCTGTAGTTTCAAAAAGATGGTGTTTAATTTCCGCCGCCACTTGTTAAACTTTATCTTCCAACATGGCTAGCAATTTATCAATTTTGTTCATATGGTTTTCTTTTGCATGCTGCTGATGCACCACGTCAGTAATCTGTTCTTTTAACTATCGACAGCTGCTCTGACGCCATCTCACTTATCTGGGTTACTAAATTGGGTAAGTCAGCAAGAGTTTTCTCCATCTCGTCCATAGCTATTGCACCTACTTCGTCAACCGATTTTGTCATTTCGTACCTGGTTTCATTTGCAAACTCTCTCTCTTACAAACTCTTTCTTCACTCTCCCTTCTTTATCGATCCTCTTCTTTAAATTCTAATTCATTTTCTTCATCTCTTCCTTAGTTATTCGAACTAACCAATGAATAACTTGTAAGATTCGAATCAGTGCACCCTGCGGTTCGAATGGTGCGGGAGAAGATGGGGTAGGAGTACTTATTTGAGTATTTTGGGGATGTGTGCTAGATGTTACTTTAACACTCTTCCATCTGAATAACTGCTACCTTGCCTATGGGATACGGAAGTACCACTTTCTCAGTTCCTTCTGCAGTTAATTCTATGTTTACTGGGTTGATTGCAATTTCTCTGTCGCTTGGAAGCTCCAGTACCATGGGTAAAGTTCCTGCTCTCTGGCAACTGCCACTTCCTCTCTAACGTTATTTTATGTAATTAATTTCATTTTATAATTTTCTTTTCTCAAGGGCCCTTTCTAATGTAGCCTGACTCCTAGTATACATTCGGTCATGGATAACAAAAAAAGACGATTCTCGAAACAATAATTTTATCCGTACATGGCGCCCAATCCGGGATATTCCAACAAACAACTCATCCAAGATAAACCACACCAAATACTTTTCAATGCTATGTCAGTGCCATATAGACCACCAAGCTGGCAAAAGCTGAAATGAGAAACACGAAATTAAATAAAGTGTGCCACATATTAAAATAATTTATCGCTGTGAAACCTAATTCTTAAGCTGCGACACGAAAAACTTCACAACCTCTTGAAAAGGACAACATAGATCTTTCCACAAAATTGTATGGCTCACTCAGTCTTTGTCAAATTTGAAACCAACTCTTCATTAACTTGTTTATGCGGAGCTGAAGCCAATCTCATAACCAATAATTATCAGAGACACTTTCATCAAGCCGACTACAGACAAAATAAGAAATTCGCAAGGCCAGCCAATTGAATTATGTAGCAATATGTCAAACTTGATTCCATCTAACATAATGCTCAACATGTAACAGAGTCCTCCAGATTAATGGCGGTGGGACCTCCATGGCTGAATAGCCACTAACTTAATGCAAAGTGCAACTGCTGTTACTCGACTGCTTTTTAGAAGGAATTTTAGCTGTGTCACAAAGTTATCTATTTGCAAGGTCCTAGGCAGAATCACCAATTTAAGCGAGGCACAACTGGCCTGTGGCTGTACATAAAGAGCGCCTTTCATCTGAATGGAATGAAGTCTTGGATGTGCAGATAGCGTACTCCGATTCATATGTGCATATCGCGAGAATCGCCGAATCGCTTACTCCGACTTATATATATATATATATATATATAAAACGCGAGAAATTATTCGATTCAGATAGAAGGCACGGCAGTACATACAGGGTGTAAATTTTAAGTTGACAAAGCAGAATAACTTGAAAAATAAGCTTCACACGAAAAAATGTGTAGAATACAAATTGATTATTTTCGAGGGGGACATCTGCTGGTGCTAAAATTAGCCCGCCACCCCAGCCCCTTGGGGGGCTCCCCCCTCTCTCCCCATAGGGTGGGGTCTGAGAGAGAGGAATTAAAGTTTTACAAACGTTGACCAACATACCAATTTTTTCCTCAGATTCGGATAAGTTTTGTTTGTCTCTCAAACCCCACCCTACGGGGAGAGAGGGAGAGTTTTAGCCTTAGCGAATCAAAATTTACGAAGTAAAGAAGAATTTGTTTTTATCCGTAACGATTTTCCACGCAAAACTGAGAACATGGATGTTCTCGAATTACAGCGCCAACTACCAAGAATCATATTAAGACAAAATGTACGAATTTTTTTTTTATGTAGAATCTGTTTCTGCAATAAAAAAATGGGGGTTCCCATTTGATTTTTGAAATTTGCCTCTCGCCCCACCCCCAGGGGGCTGGGGTGGTGGCTAATTTTAGCACCAGCAGATGTCCCTTTCGAAAATAATCAACTTTGGATTCTACACAGTTTTTCGTGTGAAGCTTATTTTTCGAGTTATTCTGGTTAGTCAACTTAAAATTTACACCCTGGATATTACTGCGCGCAGTGAAAACAGACTAAAATGTGTTGCTGCTGACCACTGACTTGTGGGCGCGGCTCTTGTTGAAATTAAGAATAACAACGGGGTCAAGGGGACCCGAAAGATCGGTAACTTACACCGTCGTTTATTACAAAACAATGCACAGGAGAAACAGCATATGATAAACGAACAAGCCGGTCGGGTTGACAGAGCTGTTCTAGGCGCTTCAGTCTGGAACCGCGCGACCGCTACGGTCACAGTTTCGAATCCTGCCTCGGGCATGGATGTGTGTAATAACCTTAGGTTAGTTAGGTTTAAGTAGTTCTAAGTTCTAGGGGACTGATGATCTCAGAAGTTTAAGTCGCATAGTGCTCAGAGCCATTTGAACCATTTTTTGATAATACCTTCTTGTTAAATAAATTTTCCTTTTCATTGACTGTGTGTTTTGTCTTTTCTACGAATTCCTAATTAGAACCCGATAAAAGGGAACACAAGATATTTTCTCTGTAATACAGAAAGGCATGTATAATGCCACTGTGTTCACCTACATTGTAAAAATATTTCGCTATTAGACAACATATTTATCTGAGCAGACGGCATGGTATTTACACTGATTGTTACGTTTGGTACTTTTTCTGGCGCAGGCTCTACTGGTGTCTTTAACCCTAGGTTATTAAAACTAAGAAGTCCCATAGTGCTCAGGGTCATTTGACCCATAAACGAACATAATAATTAACTCCCGTACACGCTGGGGGTTGGTAGAAATCAGAACATAAAATCCATACAGTTACACAGTAGAGAGAAATTGAGTGGAAATGTCTGCAATGAAGGGAAAAAATCACCTGCTAACTAACTCACAGAGTAATTTAAATGAATCAAGTACACGGTTTTGCAATGGTCATGATGACTGCGTCATTCTGATGGAGTGTAGGAAGGTATATGCAGTAAATCCACGTAACTAGTTCATAAAGAAACCTTCAACCACCAAAGTGTGAGGGACAACAATTTTAAAATAAAAACGCACTTACCCCTGATATAGTGTTAATATCTCGCCTCGTGGTGCTACCTCAAAATTACCAGTTAGAATTGCAAGCAGATGGCCAGCTGCCACACCAGCAGCCAAAGTGTTCTGCACTGCACGGTCTGCCTAGGGGCAGCCCAGAGGTTGAATCTTTCAACCTGGTCTCTGCCCATCCGAAGAGTACTGCTACGATTCAGTTACGACTAATTTAAAGGCTGTGTTTCACGTCCTGGCCAATGGTATCATCAAGGTTCGTGGCCCGACAGAGAGATCCACTCAGCTTCACTGCCCGACCAGGAGTTCGTCTACATCTACATCTACATTGATACTCTACAAATAACTCTTTAAGTGCCTGTCAGAGGGTTCATCAAACCACTTTCACAATAATCTTGTATTAAAATTTTGTATCTGTGGGGAGCTGTAGCCCCTAGAAGCTCAACAAACCCTAATATGGTCGGTAGTGGGCTGTAATGTGATGTTTATTTAATCATGCGACAAGCTAATTTTGACTAAGTGTCATTGTCAAGCATCTGTAAAATCAACATGTGAAAGCACTGCATTAACTGCAAACATGGACTTGTATAAATAACACTTTACACACCTCACATTAAGATAAAACGTTACTGCACAAATTTCTTACTTACATTTGTAACATCTGTATTTCGTGTCATCTTCAAATCACTCTTAATTACAAGTAAAAAGTAGCCATATTACGTTATTCTACGAAAGGATTCACACAATAGTGACACCATTTAAGATCATATTCTGAACTTCGTTCTGTGTACAACAACATGGTAACTGACAGTAGCCGGTAATCTGTTGTCACAGAGACATACTCATTCAAAGACTTTAAGACTTTCGATAGCACGTATCATAGGTATGTAACATATATTACTGGCATGTCAGACTTAGTTGATGTCATGTAAAAAAACAGTCGGCGACCAAAGAATACATTAAGGGCATACAAATGGATATAAAATATTGTATACAGTAAATGGCATATCACTGGACAAACTACATTATTTTAAACAACATAATGAAGATATGTATATGAGGTACGTACAAAATTCCACAAGTATCTGAAATAGTATCGACCAATACACATTGAATGAAAGAGTGCCAACCATATGTCACCTGAGTTATAAAATGTATCAACCAGTATGAGGAACATCACGTACGTCATGACTTACAGTGTAGGATAGTATCATGATTGAAAATACATTGAAAACCCTGGGATCGGTTCAACATAAAGAGAAATGACGGGGAAAATAACTACAAAAGGAGGAGAAAGGAGGCCTCAAAACAGGAAGGGTTATGTGGCCACATAAAGTAAGCATAACACCAAAACTTAAAATGTCTAAAAATCAATGTCATACTCCTAAAGGAAGTGTAGTTTGTTACAATGAGTTTTCTACGTTCGGTACATCATACATAATTTGATTTGTAGGGATTCTAAACCAATGTCTCTAATATTGAGCAAATACCTTGTAACACATCACATTGTTAGAGAAAGGTACGGTAGCCAGTAGCAGAATTAAGACGGGAACTCGTATAAATTATTGAATGACGCACATCAAGTAAAAAGATCAGGTAATACACATTACTTATTAAGAATAAAAATTGGTGTCAGCAACTCTGAAATGTAGGGAGGGGCAGCAACACATAAGGCTTGGAACAAGAAGTGCAGGAGCCACCACTGGGTACACAGCATAATAGGTATTCTGTTGTCAAGATATTAACTCCGTTATAAAACTGAAAAATACCCATAAAACCTTTTTAGTCAGTTCAATAAAGACTGACATGGGGAAATAACGGCAAAAAATAAGATATTGTCAGAACTGGAAAGGACACGAGGCCACATAGAAACCAACATAACACTGAGACATAAACCACATTTCTAAAATTTTCACAGGCTCGAAAAGTGCGCGGAAAAAACTAACCCCTGTATCTTACCGTGCGAGATCTGATTTCCCTTGTGTAATTATTGCGATCGTTTCTCCCTACGTAGGTAGACGCCAAAAAATACTTTCGCATTCGAGGAGGATGTTGGTGATTGAATCTTCGTCAGAAGATTCCGCCGCAGCGAAAAACGCCGTTGTTTTAATAATGTCCACCAAAAATTACGTATCACGCCAGTGACACTCTCTCGATAGTACATAACGTGCTGCTCTTCTTTGAACTTTCTCGGTGTACTACGTTCCTATCTGGTATGGACCCCACACTGCGCAACAGTACTCCAAAAGAGGACGGACAAGTGCAGTGTAGGCAGTCATTTTAGTAGATGTGCTGCATCCCCTAAGTAGTCCGCCAATAAAACGCAGTCTTCGGTTCGTCTTCCTCGCAACATTTTCTATGTGTTCTTTCCAATTTAAGTTGTTCGAATTGTAATTCCTAGGCATTTAGTTGAATTTATGGCCTTTATATTTGATTTTTCGTGTAACCGAAATTTAACGATTTACTTTTAGCTCTCATGTGGATGACCTCACACTTTTCATTATTTAGGGTCAGTTGCCAATTTTCACACCATACAGATATCTTTTCAAAATCTTTTTGTAATTTGTTTAGATCTTCTGATGACTTTACTAGAGGATAAACGACAGCATCATCTTCAAACAACCTAAGACGGCTCTCAGATTGTCTTCTAAATCATTGATGTGGCTAGGAACAGCAGATGGGCCTGTAAAACTACCTTGAGGAGCGAGAGAAATCGCTTCTGTTTTACTCGATGACTTTCCATCAGTTACTACTTCCTAAAAAAATGACGAATCCAGTGACATAACCGAGATGATATTACCTAAGCACCTAATTTGACTAGAAGCCGCTTGTGAGGTACAGTGCCAAAAGCCTTCCGGAAATATGCAAATACGGAACCATCTTCTTAAGAAAGACGATCCATTGAGATCAATGCTGAAGGTCTGCCGAAAATTATTGGTTGGCCAGAGAGACAGAAAGCTAGAAAAGTAACCAACGAGAGGTCACGTAGCAAATAATTACCTGTCTCTTCCCAAAAGTTTATTATTATCTGAGACAATTTCTGAATTTCTTCACTTTAAAAAAATTTTCAACGACCTGGTAGGAGACCTGCACCCCAGAAAACATTGGAAGCTCGGACCAGTGCTAGAAACCTTGTGCTTCCTCCCCTAAAATAGGTGACACTAGTACTCCAACTCTGGCTAATCTACGAGCGCTCCATTTCCTGTGTCAAAAGCAAGGGTTAATAACCCCCAAGTCTTGGCACTAGTGTGGCACTGTGGTGAAATTCAGGAGTATGCCTGTTCTGCGAGATTGCTCAACATGTTGTCTGAAAGATTTTATTTGCAGTCCATATTACTGCCCAAGTTTCCCTGAAGCGTCCTCTTTGTTCGCCAGACTAGCGCACTCCACTGTACCGTGATTTTCCACAGTGGGTTTCATGTGGAGGCAACTGCAGTCGTACAGCCTCTGCGAGATGTTATCTGCAGCCAGCACTACTGCCCAGAACCCCTGGACACGTCCTGTGCGCTTTCCAATGTAGCGCCACACGTGATATCGTGGACGGGTAGTCAGCGACTGCTGGGAGTGCCCGACAAGCAGGATAGGGAAAGCCGGACCGTCCTTGAGCTGACGACTCTTATCTGATGGCCCCGGGCAGCAGCTTCCCCGGCCCTCTCTGTACGACAGGTCGGCTCGATGCTGATGACCTCGCCACTGCTCAACGGATACACTAAACAGATTCCCCATGCAAAACAGTTCCGTGAATTAACGTAAAATATTTCGGTAACGGGAATTTGTAACATCTGCAATGACCACGTACGTTTCATTTGAAAAAAAAAAAAAAGGCCGCATCGTACTAACACAAAAAAGAAACGGAAAATGTCTCAATCGCCTGATTGAGTAACTTGTACACGTATTAAGAGTGAAAGTGCTGGAGCAGCCTCATGCATTTCAATTCCTTTTTTTTTTTTTTTTAATCAGTCTTCTGTCTGGCTAATGCAGTCCGTCTCTCCTGCGCTATCATTTTCATCTCAGATTAGCACTTGCCCGCTTGAAGACTCAGTTGTTTGTTGAATGTTGAATGCTGAATGTTGAATGTATTCCAATCTCTGTCTTCCACTACAGTTTGTGCCCTCTACCGCTCCCTCCAGGTTATCGCTTGAAGTCTTATCACACGTCCTGTCATTCTTCCCTTCTTCTTGTCAGTTTTAAAGTATGTTGCTTTCTTCTCCAATTCTGTGGAGAACCTTCTCATTCCGTATATTATCAATCCACCTAATTTTCAACACTGTTTTTTAGCATGAATCTCAGACGCTACGATTCCTGTCTGTTCTGGTTTTCCCACTGTCCATATTCATTTCCATACAACGCTGTGTTACAAAGTATAATCCCAGACGTTTAGCCAGCCGTAGTGGCCGAGCGGTTCTAGGCGCTACAGTCTGGAACCGCGCGACCGCTACGTCGCAGGTTCGAATCCTGCATCGGGCATGGGTGTGTGTGATGTCCTTAGGTTAGTTAGGTTTATGTAGTTCTAGGGGACTGATGACCTCAGAAGTTAAGTCCAGTCCCATAGTGCTCAGAGCCATTTTGAACCACACGTTTATTTCTCAAGGTAAGACCTATGTTTGATAACAGTAAACATCTCTGGGACAGGAATTCCCTCTTAGCCTCTGCTAGTCTACTTTTTATGTGCGTCTGTATTTGCCCTCATGGGTTATTTTGTTGCCTAGGAAGAAGAATGTTTGATATCACAAACATCTCTTTGACAGGAATGCCCTCTTAGCCTCTGCTAGCCTGCTTTTTACGTATGTCTTTGTTTGTCCTCGTGGGTTATTTTACTGCCTAGTCAGAAGAATTCCTTAACTCTATCTACTTCGTGATCCCAATTTAAGTTTGTCGTTATTCTCATTTTTCTACCTTTCATTACTTTCGTTTTTTTCCCGCTTATCATCAAAATATATTTTTTCTTCATTCTTTTTCCGTTTCACTGACAATAACAGTGTCGTCAGTGAAACACACCATTGATATCCTTTCGCCCTGAAATTTAATCCACTCTTCAACCTTTCTTTTATATGTCTTTGATTCTTCGATGTATAACAGTCGAATAGTAGTGGCGAAAGACCGCATCCCTATCCTACACACAACTGCTTTTGAGCACTTCGTTCTTTGTCTTCCATCTTTGTTCTTCTACATATTGTGTAGCACCAATTATTCTATTTTCCTCCGAATTTCGAATATCTTGTGTTACACAATCTTTTAACCAATCTGTTCCGTAACTTGTATAAAACCCACCATTTTACATTTTAAAACGCCTTTTCTACTTTGACAAATCCTACGAGCACGTCCTGGCTTTTCTTGAGTCTTGCTTCCATTATCAAACGCAATGTCAGAACCGCCTTTGCCGTGGCATTACCTTTTCTTAAGCCAAACTGATCATCTTCTAACGTATCGTCAGCTTTCTTTTGCATTCTTCTGTATATTATTATTGTCAGCAACTTGGATACATAAGCTGTTAAACTAACTCTGTGACAGATCTCGCCCTTTTCTGCTGTTCATATCTTCGGAATTGTGTGACTGATATTTTATCGACATTTTGATGGTATATAGTCATTGTCATAGATTCCACACGTTATCTTGAACAGCCTTTTGTTTGCCACTATCTACAATGATAACAGAATCTCCAATGGCATTTTATCTATTTCTTTTGCCTTACTTGACCTCTTCTAGAGCACTCTTAAATTCTGAAAGTAATTGTGGATCGCCCATGTCTTCCATATCGACTTCAATTTTTTCTTGTACTACGTGAGTCTCCCCCGCCATACAAGACTTCTATTCTTTCCATCCACCCGCTCTCTCCACTGCGTTTAACAGTGGGATTCCCTCTGCACCATTCATGTTACCACCTTCGCTTTTAATTTCTGTGGAGGTTGTTTTGACTTTTCTAGGTACTGTGTCAATCCTCCCGAATATCACATCTCTTTCTATTTCCTCACATCTTCATTGCAACAATTTCGCCATCGCTGCCTTGCACTTCCTACCTATTTCGTTCCTATGGAGTTTATATTGCTGCTATCCTGTCTTTAATTTTTCTACAGCCTTCTTCCATCCGCCAATTGATGTATTTTGTTTGTTTCTTAAGGTCTACCGCTGTTACCAGCCTTTTACCTGTGTCTGTCTCTCCAATATCAGAGACACCACTTTTGAGATGTCTACTCCTCTTCTAGTGATTCTTGTGAACCACCTTTTCAGATCTTCTTTGTCGCATGATCCACATCCTACGCGATTTTAAAATGCATCGCATCATTCTCCAATATTTCAGTATCCCACTTCCTTCTGCACTGATTTTCGGACAGTTCATTTCAACTGAAGACGTCTCTTCACCATTACTAAATTGTGATCAAAGTCTATATCTGTACATAGATACGCCTTACAATCCAACATCTGATTTCGGAATCTCTTTCTGACCATCATACAATCCTGCTGGAATCATTCCGTGTTTCTGGATCTTTTCCAAGGAACCTCCTCCTGTAGTGATTCTTGAACAGGATATATGCTGTTACCATCTGAATTTGGTTGCAGAACTCAGTTACTCTGCCCCCTCTCTTATTTCCACTACCCGTTCTATATTCTCCCCTAACTTTTCCTTATAGCCCTGCCCCTACAACCACGTTTCAATCTAATACGATCATTAGATTTTTCAGCTACCTTGAAGTACTAGACTACCCATGACTATTATGTGTTTCCGAAACATTTGATATTATTGTTAAGTGATATTTCACACAGCATTCTCTGGCTACCTCAAGTATTTCAATATTAATCGCTTATCTCTAAGTATGTACATTAATATAAGCATGAATATGTGATTGTAATATTTCAAATCGATGTTCTCATCCTATTGAACCACACTCTGACGGCTGTAAGAGAGAATAATGAAACAATTTTTCACATTAAAAAGAAGCACGATCACTACAGCTTAGCAGTCAGATAGAAGGATGGTAATGTATTCCTCCACGAGTGTCTTACTCACTGAGCTACAGAGTCTGCATATATTTATAAACTCTTAAATCACATTTAGCAGGAGGACTAGAGGTGAGTGTTAGCTTCAAAGACAGAAGAGATGGTCTCATCTCGCGTTGGGAGATCACAATCTCGTGATGTATACTGACGCAAGTAGCATGGGGTGATAGCAGCTACAGGTCATGGCAGCAGCCTGCAGCTGGGGCTTGCCTCTGGCCAGTGTGCTTCCAGTGCCGACGCGACGTGGTCGCTATCTGCGGTGCTTGCTGCGACTTTTTTGCTAATAAAATCATCACAGCTGATTCATTCTTTCCTTCCTACCACGGTTCAGCGCCGCTGAATAAGAAAAATGCTCGAAAACTCTAACTAGGGGGCTACCTGAAACGTCTCATGTGTTCCATGGAAAGAATGTACTTAATATGTATGTTACTTAGGGCTTTGTATGTGTAAAGTCCTTGCTTCATGTCTGACTGTAGTAAGCGCTTGTTCAAAAACCACTTGCGTATCTTTCATTCTTTTTAATTTCATGCCACTTTAAACTTAGAATAACTTGTATACTAGGTTGGTAGCAGTGTAATTTAACGTATTTCATGCATCATGTCTGACAGTGGCAATTCTCTTAAAACTCACTTGATGGGAGGATTGGGAGAGAGGTACATTGGGTGGAACTTTATTATGACGCTTTCAATGTAGTGTATAGAACTTGAGTGAATAGTTCTTGTGGTGGTTAGTAAGTACAGCGGATTGTGAGAACGAAAATTCTTGAAAAATGATTTTTTGGGCATGAACCATAATAGCTGGATAAAAATAATGGTGATTAAAACCATACATCATCGTTTTAACTGCCATAGAACAGAGGGGAGGGAGAACAAAAGACCCTTTGTTCTGAACGCTGCCGACAATGACGTAGACTAGGTGAAAAGCGAGGCCTCAGCCAATACGAAGCCATTGTTTTAAATTTGTCACAATTTTCCATAATTTCAACCCATTTTTAAGACACACAATGGCCCGATACCTACAGGGAGATGGAGGTGGGACGTTGACCCTTGATCATGGTGGTGACAAAACTGACCTTGAAAGTGACAGGAGCTTATAAGGCTCACAAACCACTGAAATGTTCCACTACTCATGATGTTCATACCTGTCCCTCATTGTTAAAGTGTCTATTACTGGCATCATTCCCTTACATTTCTACTGTATTAACATTGGATGATTTAGCGGGTCCATTGAGGTACTATAGGGATCCTGAATGCGCATCAAACCAGGAATCTTTTCGCGCAGTCCTGTGAAAGTTGTTATTGTCATTTTTATAAGACGGAGTTGCTCACAGCAATTGTTTGTCACCAAGGAGGTTGAAATAAACACCATGTTCATGGTACCATCATTGAGTAGGCCGAAGAAAGATAAAGGCCCAAATCACCATGTAATTGGCTACCTCCTGAATTACTTTCTCCGAACACCGCTGGCTAAAACCTCATTGGGTCGTCAGTGGAACTGAGACCTTGCATAACTCGAAAACAAAAACGTGGTTCTCCTGACAACACTACCCGCCTCCAGTCCGCTGCTGTCCAGCTGCATTGAAACCTGCAGCCACACCTACTGAGTTCTAGGGACCCAGGGACAGTGGCTGCGACTACTAATCAAGACATTCTAGGTTCAGGATTGGAGCTCAGCCACTGTCCGATTTTTTTGATAAAAATCATTAGTAAAGGCGACTAAAGTCTCCTCTTATAGGGGACCATCCTAGATCTGCCAACGAAATGGAGAGGAGCTAGCAATGTTCGAGGGATCCTACTTTTATGGTGGAAAGCTGCCCCTAAATGGAGAAAAATCAGGCATCATCAACGCCATAAAGCTGCAGAAAGTAATGAAAGATATTGTATTAATAAGACATAATGTGAACCTATAGGACATGTGGTCTGTAATTGAGAAGGTGTCAGTATAATGCCTTCGTCGGTAAAATATTATTAGTTAGTCACCCGTTTGGATTCACGACAGAGGAGAGACAGCTATGAGAAAAAGACTGAATAGCCAGTGCAAGTATAACATTGAACAAGTTGTAGCACAGAAAGTCCTAATTCTGTATGTGGTACGAAGACAGAAAATTTCGAAAAGGTATCGCAAAGGTTCAATCTACATATGGTGTGGGTCAGTGAAGTGAAGGAAAAAAAGAGAAGGGTATCTCATGAGCTACGGTAAAAATAGGAACAGCAGAAAATTATATAACGAAGTAGGATTCATTACGATAAGTGAAGTAGGGGAGAGATTAAGATATTCATGAGATAAGGGTATCGACTTGGAATGAGGTTCGAAATACGGGAAGATTGAAACCTGATTACGTCATGAAAAGGCAGACATTCAAAAATCTGATATTAGGTTGTAATGTATACTTAAGATGTGAATGACTAATGATGAAGAGTACGTTGCTGTTTCACAGAAGATCGTCTGTATCGTACAGATATAGAGGTTGGTGCCTTAAAGTGTTGAATTTCAAATATGAAAAAATAAATACTGAGAAAATGAAGCAAACGTGTGAGAGCACAGTAACATATCGGTAGTAATCTGAAGTACTTTTCTTGAAGGGAAAATGTCTATAACTTGCAACTATGATACTGAACAAATTAATAACTAACTACAAATTAATACGAGACTGAGCTCTTAATTCTAAATATCTCCTGCAAATAAAAACGTTACAGCGGTTGTGACGACTGTGTCACACTGCAGTTTGTTCGTTTCTTTTCCTTCGGAGGGATCGAAATGAAGTAAACAAATGAATCCTATCTGCCATCACATTATAAAGACTTCACCTGAGGATCTGCTAATGTCTGGACAGCGATGACATCGGATTCTTCTTCAGTTACTTCAGAGATTTCGACTGCTGCTGGAAAATAATTACTTGTTGAAGAGAACAGTGGGAGGTTACAGGCAAGTACCAGGCAGCTAAAAGAAAAGCGGGTACATTCTCGTAAACACGCTGAAACGAGAGGCAATCCCGATACATATAGATGCTAACTAGACGGCCCATAATTTTGGACAACACAGGCGATCCGCAGGTTTGCTGCGTGCCAAGCCCCAAGAACATGGAAAGACATAAAACAGGAACAAAGATAACGATAACTATTCCAGTACTGTAGAGTGTTTTCTTCAGATAGATTAATATGTTCTCCTGGATTCGAAGCACAAATTAAGGTAAAGTGTCATGCATAGAAATACATTTCGAACACACGAACAGGGGCCGCACAACAGAGACTATCGTTTTAAAATGGATAAAACTGGGAGGCTGATCTCTCGTGGTGCAAACCGAATATTCGCATCTTAGACATGGTCGGATTTGCTATCAGCGTTCTGCTGCCAAAGGCTTGATGAAAACTGAAAGTAACTATGTATGGCAGCTTCCAAGGCGTTAAAAATGAACACATGGATCGGAAAACGGCGGATACTACCTCGTGACTGCTGTTCACGAAATAAAGGTTGCCGAGTAGTGTCACGAGCTGAGGCCGAGAGGCCATTTCCCAGAAAATTCGTGAACTCAGATCCTCGCACAGTGTATGCTTCCTCTGAGAGAAAAAGGTCCCTGCTGCGAGCTAACATCCCAAAGATGTTCGGGCTCACATGCGGTTCCTCTTCGTCGAAATGTCTTGGCTCAAACTCGTCTAGGGGCTGAACCACACGTGTCGCATTACGCGCCCTAAATTAGACACTTGTGACTCTTTGGTTAAATTGTCTTGCTGATAGCAATTGTTCGAAAAACAAAGTTAATATAACATATAATAAGAGTAATAATAATATCGGGAACTAAATTAACGACCCATAAATGATGCCGGCCACACAGCTGCGATTTGGTTAGAATAATGTTTATTCAGAAAGCAAACTAATAGCGAAAGTGGTCGTACTTAAGAGTTACTGTTATACTCGAGCGCATATCCATTTGACGCAGTTCGATCATTCGCAATCTCATCGTTAAATACAAGTTATCTACTCGAAAAGTTAGAGTTCACACCAGGCGCGCGGCTGCTCACCGCTTAGAGACAAAGTCCCGCGATAGCGCACAGCGCGGAATTTTCTAAGTCGTTTCACTTCCTAGCTGCCTAAAGACCGACTGTCCGCGTCTCAATCCTTTGGTGTCTCCAGCCTATCTGTCCTCTCTCGCTTCCTCACCAGCACTCCCTCTGCCCGACCCCTGCCGCGTTTCCCGCGCGCCGAATATCCTCGCTCAACTGACAAGGGCAGTTTCCTTTCCTGAAGCCGTCCATCTGATTGCCTACAGCATAATCTACATTATTTTACATTTTAACATACTTAAATAATCAAAGATTGATCCCTTTCACGTTCTAAATGTTCAAATGTTCAAATGTGTGTGAAATCTTATGGGACTTAACTGCTAAGGTCATCAGTCCCTAAGCTTACACACTACTTCACCTAAATTATCCTAAGGACAAACACACACACCCATGCCCGAGGGAGGACTCGAACCTCCGCCGGGATCAGCCGCACAGTCCATGACTGCAGCGCCTAGACCGCTCGGCTAATCCTGCGCGGCTCACGTTCTAAATGAAGTAACAATAATATCCATTACATAATAAACGTTAAATTCTTTTACATAAAACCAATGAAATTTCCTTCTTAGCTTTGAATGCCACGGCCAGTAGCTTTGCACCAATGTCCTTTCTGACAGATAAATAAAGGACAAAAGTAACTATTATGCACTTAACTTTTGAACAAATATTCTACTACCCAATGATTCAATAAGGCGTCATGCTGTCATCGTTCAATGTGCTTTGTGTGGAGGAAATGACAATCTGATGCTTAACTAAAAATACTGATAATTTAAATTTATTATATCTTTTAAAGAAATAAAGTTACAGGGTTGATATTTACAACGTTTTCACTTTAATGATGCGCTTGTATATGAAATGTTGGTCGTTAAGATCGACCAAATCGTTCAGATTTGGGCATTCAGGTCTTTGTTAGAAAACATGTTAATTTCACTTTAACAGTAAATCCTAAACTATTACAGATATGACCAATAATGAGGTTTCATTGGGATCGCCATGAAAATTTATGTAGGATGGCAGATTAAAATTACTGTGGCTTGATCCCCTGCATTACTACAGAATTAAATAGTTTCCATTTCCCTTAATGGTCGATCTTAGGTCCATCATGTTTAACGCCCATACACCTCCTTCGCCACAAATGCCTGCTATTGGGTTTCTCTATGACGTAGGTTCTCGTCTGTCTCACTCGTACACTACAGCGCTTAGGCCTCAATAGACAACAGGCCCCTGTGAGTTTCCGCATCTCGTGGTGAATCTGCGACCTTTGTGGAACGTGATCCTGGACGACAGGGCTCTTTTCACAATTCATGAAGGCTAAATGAGAGCCCAATGCGCGTTAACTCACACTGCTGCCAACATGAGGGGTGATGGGAATGCTGACAGTCGCTAGGCTTTCCGCCGAAAGGCTATACAGCTCGTCCACGCAAAGGTTGGAGCTATTGGGCTGGTGCAAAGCGAATGGCTGCCAAGGAGACATGTGTGTTTCCACGCAACCATCGCCTTGGCATGTGGATGTTTTGAAACTGATTCTTCTGTATTTCTAAACCCTTTTTAGGAACTTGTGATTTTATTGATATGTGAACCCATAAATTTCTCTGTCTTCACCATTTAATAGCCCTCAGCGGTAGCTGAAAGCTTGACAAAATTACTTTCATGCGCAATAAAGTGAATTAAACTGATCGTTAATAAAGGGGTGTTCGGACAAGTGAAGGTCAAGTCTACTAGGATTAGAATGGCACGACGAATCTCGAGTAACTCCTCGCAACTGACAAAATATGCGAAGGCCGCCATCGGAAGCGGAAATATTTGTACAGTATGTGGCAACCGTGATGTAAGACACACAATGACATATTACATGCATTGTACCATGTTCAGGACTCATAAGGAACTATCTCGTACCCGAAAGCGAATCATCTGGCGCGGGTGTCTACGACTCATCATCGCTGTTCTCCGTAGATCACACATGAATAGAATCTCCAGGCACCTAAGCGTTTCCATGACTTGTAATGGGCCTTAGTCACCATTCAGACTTCTTTCAATGAACATTGTACCCGATTCGGGCATATTAAAAACAATGAATGCCTCAACTTCATACTGCGCAGTCCTTGACTTGTAATGGGTCATCGTCCCCATTGAGTCCTTGTCCTGTGAGCATTATCCCCGATTTGGCCACATTCAGAACACTGGCTGGCGCAACTTCACACTGCTCATTGCAATCCAGGGAGTTTCACACCTCCTCTGTTGGTCGCATGAGGAACAGCAGGTGATCCAAATACATACGCTCGACAGATGAAGGTATTCCCCTCAATTCCATGCCAGTGAGCTTCCCCTGCAGCCTATTCATGAACGGTTCAAGCGCTACTGCGAAGAGGACAATTGCAAGATGGCAGCTTTGTCGCACTGATCTCAGAAGTGGAATAGGACCCGCATCTTGGCCGTTCACTATCACTCTGGAGATGTCACCATGTAGCAGCAAGATGATCTTAATAAAAACGTGTGGAAGCGCCATGAGGCGCATGATCAGTGTTAGGAAGTCCAGTCAAAAGCTTGATCAAAATCGACAGAGACGGAGCGATGAGAAGTGCTATCACACATCTACAGTTGCTGAGTGCCGATCGTACATTGTTGTGTTTGCCAAGACAGTCTGATCTGAGGAAATACTGTGCTACAATACAGGTTTGAGCCATGTCGCCATCATTCAGCAAAGAGTTTTTTAAGCATGGTGAGGGGTCGGTATTAATCCACGCTGTTACAACCTCCCGAGCTCAGGGAAGAGCATAAAAAGCGACACTGGCAAGTGTGTCATTGACTTTATTGCATAAAAGGCACACAGCAGGCCTTTCAAGGTCACCGGCGATGGCGTTGGCATGTGTGCGTGCGTCAGTGCCAATGACAACGCTGGAATTGGCTGCTTCAGCGTCCGACGCCCAGTTTTGCTGACGTAACACTCATCTCACGCCATGGCTAAGTGGCCCCCACACGTGATTTCAGCGCTGGTAGCCTGGGACACTGTTCACTGCTCCCACATGTGCTACTCGTAGAACCCTTGTAGAGGTCCGAAAAAAAACAGCCGACTGCCGTCATTGTCGTCAGCCTTGGTATCTCTGGCCATCTGCCCATTGCAGCTCGGTCGGTGACTGCAGACAGCTCTGCACCCTGGACGCCGCGAGGTCACACCCACGGCCTCGTCCCGGCGGACCGCAGCTTGCAGTCGGCAGTCGGCTCCTAGCGTCTGTGCAGCTTAAAGGTGTGGTGTTTCCGTGTATCGGTGGTTGGTGGTAATTTCAGCTGGATCATTGGCCACTGATACCAATCACGAGACGGTTGTCGTGGTTGGCCGGTTCTAGACGCAGGTAGAACGACCACACGACTGGCCCCTTGAGCCTCTGGGCTCGCTTATTTACACGTCTTTTCCGTACGCCTCTGATGTATTTACTCTGGAGGGGACAAGTGCTCGACGGGTCATGCATTCTCGTCTGCATGCGGTATCATAAACATGCCTCACAGAATCGTTTTTTAAATATCAACTTTGCCCGTTCCTGCCATCCAATAAGACAATTGGCCCCTCAACTATCTCCTTTCAGCCTTATTTGCGCGAAATTTAAAAGGACTCCCCAAATCCACTCCTGTACCTATTCCTGGTAGTGCGAACCTCCTCCCTTCTGTGAAAATTTGTCCTGAGTATTTAATATTGTGCTCCCCCTCAACTACCTTAATTCTAATAACTTACTTATTGAGGATAATCTCATGAATTCACCAAACTGACTTCAGCTCAAGCTTTGCTATTACGATGCGTGCATTGTCATACCCTTATACACTAATTAACACCTTCAAACTGCTTCTGTGAATAATTTTTGTGCTTTTAGCATGTCCACGTCATATGCCTATTGCGCCCTAGCCTAGTACAGTACGCTAAAGCCTGCCACAACTGGTGGCCAATACACTCAACACCAACACTTCGTGCTCCTGTTCTTACCAGAAATATGTGCATGCTGCCACATTTGTTCCATCGTAATTCCCCCTTGCTGGAACACTATTAACCTGTTCAAGGACTGCCAAACTCTGGTCCTAGTGTGTTATTTAAATGCGTTAAATTTTGAATGGGCAGTACCCTCAAAGATCTTTCTGGCCAATACAACGTGTTTCGCGACAACGCCATAACAGTTGTGTCTTTAAGTGTAGCCGGAGGACGAAAATCCGTCCCAAATACCTCACAAGTTTTGTCACTAATGATTCTCAAAGCTCGAGCTTTGTCAACACTATCGGTCTGCCTCCTTCGAAGCAATTCAACGTACAGTTTCCGGCTCAAATGGCTCTGAGCACAATGGGACTTAATTGCTAAGGTCATCAGTCTCTCCGGCTCAGATACGGAGTATGTATCCATCCCCTGGAAGTACGTTCAGGCTTTTTCCCACGTCTCACCCCGTTTACTTCCCCAGAAACAAACTCTCTTCACATGCCCACATATCAGTCCGTACTTGGACAATCGATCAGATCACAACCTTACCTTGTATGCACCTTTCTAACCACACCCGTGAAATTACAATGGGGGCCTGTCTGTCCTTTAAGACTTGCAATTCTAACCGGGTTCTCATCTCCACCAACTTCCCCAATGTCCCCCATTACATTGGATATATGTGAATGCCCTAGCAATGGAACTCTGATTCTCTCCCCGTAACAGGTACATGGATCGCTAATGTACCCTGGCTCCATCTGTTCCCATCTCCACCCTTTTCTATACGGGAGAACAGTGACAGATTCTCCTCCGAAACTTTGGCTTTATGCTGTAACTCTACGAGAAGCTGCTTTTCTGCCCAATGCAATCCCGTCATGAATTCCCTTGGTTTAACTATTATGGGACTAAGTTATCCGCACTCCTCACATAACATGGCCTCCTGTAATATCGCCACTTTACTCCTAGCATCCACCAAGTTGGTCTACAAGCCCACGCAACCTCACTACATCCAATTCGTTGTACAACGCACTCATCTACTTCCGTATTTTGTCCAAATCGCTATTCAGTACTTCTCTCATTTCGCTAGCACAGCTCGTTAGCTCTACTGCTAATTTCTGTGCTAGTTTCGTGTTATTGAACACTCCTTCTTCTCAGTTAGACAGCCGCAATTTTTGTCACCCCATGGCATCCTTCATAAAACAGGCATCTGGCGAATCTGAACAAATGTGCTATTTAATTCCTGCACTTTCTCTTTGTCTGTCTTTCCGAATATTGTCTTTAACAATTTTCCTCCAGCATTTAACCAGTCCTTCTTCCGATTGAGGTACCACATGCACCAACTGTGACAACTGTGCCCTTAATTTACTGTAAGTGAAGTGGAACTCCTTGTACTCTCCCTCTATCTCAATAAATAAATTATTCCCCTCTGCCAAAAAGGCATCCTCCAACCTATACACCTCATTCCTAATCTCCCAGATATACGCTGTTGTTTTAGCGTCTATTTGCGAATAGTAAGCCACACAATAATTTATTCAAATGGTTCAAATGGCTCTGAGCGCTATGGGATTTAACTTCTGAGGTCATCAGTCCCCTAGAACTTAGAACTACTTAAACCTAACTAACCTAAGGACATCACACACATCCATGCCCGAGTCAGGATGCGAACCTGCGTCCATAGCAGTCGCGCGGTTCCAGACTGTAGCGCCTAGAACCACTCGGCCACTCCAGCCGGCCATTAATTTGTCTCCAGAACATCGCACCCGATTCTGCAGGCTGAACAATAATTGCTTTCCCCGCCTCGCCCTTGTGAACATACAGCAAGAGCAGAACCATCCTCATTCCCCAGGATGTCTTTACGTATTTGTCCCCTGTTGAACAAAATTACTCCATAACCACTCCCTCCTTCTCTGAATACACAGTCCACAAAAAAACAGTATCAGTAATAACAACATGAAAAACTAACAACTCCAAAAAAAGGAAAAAAAAACAAATATTCCTATGGTAATAAAAATACATACTCCCTGATATGCTAAACAAAAAAAACCAACAAATTGCAATTATACAACTTACTTCCGCGACCTCAACCTTTGCAGCACATCATGTACTTTATGTTGATCACCAATTCAAGATTCCTTCATTTTATCCTCTGTAACTTTCACCTCCTGGTGTGTTGCGATATCCCCTCTACCACTCCTTTAATTGGTTTTATGTGACTGATGTGCATAACAGATGTTTCTTAGGGGAACGGTATCTTTGCGTTGACTGGTGAGATTATTTCCACGACATGGTACGGTCCCTGATATTTTGTAAAAATTTCTTGATTTTCCCCTTTGACGTATAGACACCAGTGACAATTACCCACCGTCCACACGGTGTTGCAGCAATTTTCCAATGCCTCTGTTCGATTTTTCCTGGCGTTCTCGTGATTTTGTGGTTGCGTGTTGTACATTCCTCCAAACTGCCCTAATTCTTCTGGCAAACTTCCTCACCGACTCGCTGTCCGCTTCTAGTTTAGGAATCAAAACGTTAAAGGGAAATGGAATTTTCCTGCCATGTACCACCTCAAATATTGTTAACCATGTTATAGTATGAACCTTCGAATTACAGGCACACTGTACATAACATAAATAGGTATCCCAATGGCCATACTTATAACCTATGTAATAGCTCAACATATTTGCAGTTGTCTTGTGCACGCGTTCAACTCTTCCTTTGGTCTGCGGATAAGACGGACTCATCCGTATCTTCCATACACTCAGCACGTGATGTAGTTCTTTCATTAAATCCAAGACATAATTCGCACCCTGGTTCGTAGTTATGGTTTAAATGGTTCAAATGGGTATGAGAACTATGGGACTTAACGTCTGAGGTCATCAGTCCCTTAGAACTTAGAAGTACTTAAACCTAACTAATCTAAGGACACATCCATGCCCGAGGCAGGATGCGAACCTGCGACCGTAGCGGTCGCGCGGTTCCAGACTGTAGCGCCTAGAACCACTCGGCCATCCCGGCCTGTGTAATTATGGTCTCAGGTACCCCAAACTTTAATATACGGTTGTTTAGTAACGCCTGTGCTACAGTACTAGCATGTTGGTCCAGTATCAGCACTATTGCCAAAAATCGAGAAAAATTATCGCTAATCATGAGAACGTACCTATTTGCTGCAGGTCTGTTATTAAATGGCCCAAGAGCATCAAACGTTAAATGGATTGGGTGCCTCTGGTAACGTTTGCAACAGCACTTTCTGATGAGTAACGTCGGTCCTCTGCACGCATGGCACAGAGTACTTAACATATTGCTCCTCGTTGTGCTACCTGTTCCTTCACCAAAACTGATCTGCTACACATCTGTCCACCTCACGTCGCCCACCATGACCTGACAACTCACGGTCGTGAGCTTGCTGCAAAACTTCTTTCCAGATACCCTCTGGAAGCACCACACCTGGTCCACACCTTGTCGTTCTACACAACAAACCCTTGTACACAACAAAATGCGGCTGTGACTTAAATTCCTGGTGCCGTTTACCCCTAGCGTGTGCCTGCTGCCACTCTTCAACATTCTTCCGTCGTATACTCAACATCACTACACCATGGCTTAACTAATCTGCTTTTGCATAATATATTAATGGGTTATCGATTACCTCATACTAGCTTATGTGCCCACCGACTTGATCTGCTAGATAGATGTTCCAAACCAAGCAACCATTTAAATGACACATGGTCTTTCACGACCTTAAACTTCCTACCATTAAAAAACATCTAAAATTATAATGCTATATGTGACTACCAAAATCCCTTTCTCTGTTGTCAAGCAGTTATGCTCCACCTTACGTAACTGCCTTGAAGCTTAAGCTACCAGATGTTACTGTCCCAAAACACAGCCAACTGCCGCATTCAAGATATCACATGGAAGGAAAAACTCTCTCCCGAAATCTGGAACACCAATACTGCATCAAAAGCTAATATTTATTTCAATTTTTCAGATGTCTCCGGAGATTCCAGTACTTTGATCAAGGGTCCAGTGTTTCTGCAAAGTCCTTCATGAACCATCTGTAACAATTACAGAGGCCAATGAACGACTGTACCTACTTAGCGATTTGTAGTATTCCAGAATTTTGAACTGCATCTGTAAGATGAGGTCGGTCTGTATGCCATCATTATTAAGCATATGCCCCAGATAGTACACATGAGTTTGCGCCAAGTGGTACTTGTCTGCGCTTAAAGTCAATGTACCAATTGTAGTCTACCAAAGACATCTTCCAAACACCGCAGATGCTATAGTAAATCCTTTGAATAGACAGTTATCTCATCGAGATAGATCCAACAAGTTTTTTTGCTTTAATCTTCTCAGTACCCCAGTTAACTACCTTTGAAATGTTGCCAGTGCATTCTTTAGTCCAGATGCCATGTGTTTTTAATGAAAATGTCCTACTGGGATGGTGGACGCTGTTCTCGGCCTATGTCTGGATGCCACCTACAATTGATGGTATCCGTTCCTGAGTTACATTTTTGTAAAAACCTGACACTTACTAAGATTATCCAAAGCTTCTGTAGTGTTTGGAATTGCTATCCTCGGCATGATGATAATGTTTATGTTCCATGGACTATCACTCTATTTCATGACCCCGCCCTGTTGTCATTGTTCAATAAATTATTCTACCAATGGTTGCAGCTGCTTTGGTATACGGTGTGGCTTTCTATAAATTGGTGCACTATCTCCTGTCGGTATGTGATGTTACATTAGTGTGGTTGCCAGTAACCCTCCTTTCACACAAAACCAATCACTAAACCTCAAGAACAAGATCTCCATAGCATTTTTGATCACTGTCTACTTTCCTTTGCAACACTTCCGTATAGACGATTTTCTTGTCGCTTTCCTCTTGGCTCGACCTATCGAAGTCTTCATCTTCCAGGACTTCCAGAGTGGCTACTATTGCACCCTTTGACAGAGTCACATCCCCTCCACCAAAGTTATAGGCACTGACGGGAATCATCTGCTCCCTATTAATGTCACCCGCATGGCCAAACTCCTGCCGAAAGCAACAATGCAAACTATCCATCTCTTCATTGCTTAAGAGCGGTTCAACCACATATGACGTTTCCCTCAGAAAATCGGTGTCCACTGAAACCCACTGTATTTTTCCCTTATCGTCTAGTATTTTGTCCTGTTGAAAACATAGTAGACACCAAATTGTCACAACCTTACCGAGCTCGGAAGCTGAAATCTGTCAGAACGACCGAAAGTGTGGTTTCGGACACAGGACTGACTCATGCCGAAGCGTGAAGAGATACACCAGCAAGGTTGTCATTGACCTTATCGCATCGAAGGTACCAGCGGGCCTTCCGCCGATTTCAGTGATGGCGCTAACGGTGTGCATGTGTGGGTTACAAGCCGGTGTGGCCGTGCCGTTATAGGGGCTTCAGTCTGGAACCGCGTGACCGCTACGGTCCCAGGTTCGATTCCTGCCTCGGGCATGGTTGTGTGTGATGTCCTTAGGTTACTTAGGTTTAAGTAGTTCTAAGTTCTAGGGGACTGATGACAACAGATGTTGAGTCGCATACTGGTCAGAGCCATTTGAACCATTTGAGCCATGTCTGGGTTAGCGCAAATGCCGCTGGTGGAATCAGCTGCATCGGCGTCCAGGCACCCAGCCTCGCCAACATAGCACCCCTAGCCAAGCCACAGCTAGGTGACGTGTTGGCTGCTCTCGTAGCCCGGGCACGGTTGACTGCTCCATCCCGAGGAACTCGTGGACCCCACGTAGAGTGCCGTAGGGAAACAGTCGACCGCTCTCGTTGTAGTGAGCTTCAGCAGCTCTGGTCGTATGCCCAGGACAGCTTGATCGGTGACACCCAACAGCTCTGCATCCGGAAGGCCACGAGATCGCGGACTTGCACCTTGCAGTCCGCCGGATGATGTCACTTGGAGAGTGGAGGCTAGCGGTCCACTCGCTCCATACGCTGATGCAGCTCCAAAGTTCGACCCGCACCACCATAGCTATGGTGCATCCGTACAGCCGTCGTTGGTGGCGGTTTCGGCGGACCCTATCGGCCGCCTACATCCATCACCAAGGTCGTTGTGGTTGGCCTGCAACTTAAGCAATCGTCATTGTCTCCGGTTCTAGATGTGGTCAGAAAGGCGACAGGACTGCCCCCTTTCACTTTCTAGGCTCGCTTGTTTATACGTCTTTTCCCTATATCTCTGAGGTAGTTCCCTCTGGAGGGGGCTAGTGGAGTGCCCCTTAATGATTACCACGCCAGCTTTGCCCAGGCCCCTTCAGCCCATACACACAGTTCAGCAGGTGCTATTGTAACTGCAACGTATAGGCTCTTCGCAGCATGTCAGTTCTTTGTGATGCCTCGATTACTTCACGCTCGTATACAGTGCCCGCTTGGCACTGCCTTCTCGCCTGTGCGTAGTGTCTAAACCTGCCTCCCAGAATCATTTGCTAACTATCAACATTGCCTGCTCCTGCCATCTGATGTGACAATCGGTCGTGGCACCTTAACTACTAACTTCCAGGCTTACCTGCGCGAAACTGATAAGAATTCCCAAATTCCAATCCTGTACATATTTATGGAGCAGCTGTGATGTCCATCTTTTTTCAATGTCCCTAGAAGTTCCCCTTCAACGTAAGCCACAGCGTGCACGTGTCAGGCTGCATGAGATTATTATACATTGCTAGCCATTGGGGCATCGTGAGGTCTGTAATAGCCCGATAAAATTATAGGGGTAAGACAGCAGGTCCTCGTGATTTGTTTGCTGCCCCTTTTTTTTTGAGTGCCTGCAATATGTCATCTTCAGTGATTGCTTCCAGGATCACTTCCTGATTCATCCGGTTCATTCTCGCCTGTAGGGGCCGCAAGGTCTCCCTCACCACGGCTTCTGTCTGGGCACCAGTAAACAACCGGCGAAATCTGTCCAAAACTTCTCAAGCTATGTCCGTTTCTGACTTCAGATGAAAATCATTCGCGATATGGAGTGTGTCGGTTAGCGTTCGGCGGAATCGTCGTTTCTCGAGTAATCACATGATGCATTGATGGAGGTTTCCCAGCAGTACCAGCTACACATCTGGCCCTTATAGGCTCGCCCCTTAACTTAGTCGTGTGAGTGTGATAATGAGCACTTTAACATGGTTGACTTCAGTCTGACGGTGAGGAGTCGGGGCTTGCAATGATAGCTCACTAAGCTTCTTGTAGTGCCCTGATGCCACTGCATTTTCTCTCCTCCGTACGTAATACAGGCGTTCACACATCGCTGCCACCACTGCGTAAACCTTGTGCATGTTGGGAGTCGCCTCTCACACGTAAGCCACACGTTTTCATTTCACTCATGACACTATCGATCTGACAACAGTTGTGCGTTTAATTTCCAGGTCCTCGACTCCGACACACAATCGGTCGTGGAAAGTTGGTACACAAGTACGCCAGATGATCAGTAAAAGCCGTGTGCCATATTTCAGCAAAAATCGACACTTTATGTTGTACACCAGGGACATAAATACGGTCAAGACGGCCCGCCGAGAGACCAATGAACAATGTGAAGCCTTCCGTATTCCCGTGGATTCGTTTCAATTTGTCACAGTTTCGTGTTTCAGCATATCACTTGTGGCTCTTTCTAGGTATTACAACTGGGAGTTTGATCCTTTAGAGCCAGCACACAGGTGAAGTCGCCTAGTAGAAAGTGGTCTACCTGCCGCCGAAATGAAGAGCAACGTCTGTGGAGTAAAACTGTGCCTTTCCTTTCAGTGGTCTGAGCCAGAGGAAGCGCAGATATTATAACGATGTTGTCTAGAATGCACACAGATGCTAGAAAAGACGGATCTGCCGTATCCCTTGCGTGTCAAGATAGCCGAGACCACTGTTATTGGCGGAGTAAGGTATTTTGTGCGTGAAGTAACCAAGTACCTCAGGGAACGCATTGAGCCCCGCATCTAGCACCAACATGACACCAACGTCAAATGCATCCAACATATCACAAAAGAGCTGTAATTTCACCGTCGAATCATTGTTGTAGATGCTGACAGTCCCAGTTTTTTAAGCTTGCGGTTTGGTATCCGTCAAATGATCCAGAAGTGTAGCATCGGGAGGATCTGCATCATGGATTCCTGCGATTTCCACGCCGGAGCTACCTTCCTATAGTCGTCTAACATCGTCAGTCATTGAAGTGGGTGGGCGCCATCAGCACGTCCCCGACTTTTATGTGTTAGCAACGCCGGTGTCGTCTTCTTGGTCACCCCAATCGACTGTTTCAAGTGCCACATACCCTCGCTGATCCTTCTTGGGTTGTGTTCGTAACTCCTATGTCGCATCATATTGGAAAAATGTATGAGATCCGTAGGGGGAAAGAATCAGGAAAACACTACATCCACTCACCATTCGAAACCGCACATTCAGAATCATCATCGCGTTGCAGCCCTCATGATGAATGCCCCAAGGCTGTATAAAAGTCACTGATCTAAGATGGCACGAATGGACATCTCCATAATTGAGTCGGTGCTTTTTACGTTGTTTCGGCAAACGCTGCTTCAGCGTGCGTACGTTGACGACCTTAGTGAGTAGTTTTTCCTGGTGTGCGTGTCACGTCATGCATTTCTACATGCACATGGAGTGCACATGAAGATCTTTTAGGGTAGGTGATAGTTTGAGGTATTCTGATGAACACTCACCGCTCGTTGGAATGCAACGGAGGTGAGACCGCGTTCAGGATAAAAACATTTCGACTGTTAAAATATTATCAGTAAGCTTTCGAAATATAAGTTAACAATGTACCAGAATTTTCTACCCTCCAGGAAATTTCTCGCGCTCAAATTATTTTTGAGACCGAGAGCTGGCTGAAACCCGAAGTGGAAAGCCCTGATATATTTAGCGAGTCGTTGGACGTGTATCGGAGAGACAGATTAATGGTCATAAGAAGCGAGAGTTCATTGCAGTTGATAAAAATATTTTCTGTGTTGAGGTCGAAGTTGAGTATGGCAGTGATGATATCTGGTCGCATATAACAGATGTAGGTGAAAACAAGGTAATTATTGAATGTTATTACTGGCCACCCGATTCCGCAATGACAGTTCTAAAGTCGTTCAAAGAAAGTATACAGTCAATAGCGAGTAAATGACCAGATCATGCAATATTAGCTGGAACACGTTTTCTGAAAACTGTCTTGAGCACCTAGTTAGGCAGCCCACAGTCCACACGCAATGGAAATATCTTACACCTTGTAGCTACAAATAGGCCGGACCCTATCGACGATGCCAGTATAAAAATGAGGGTTAGCGATCATGGTGTCACCATAGCAACAATGATTACTAAGGTCAATAAATTAGTCAAGTCGGCTAGTAGAGTGTTCTTTCCAGAAAGAGCGGACAAGCAGTTGTTAGCATATCACTCAGACAGTGAGCTGACGTCGTTTAGTTCCAGTACGATTAACGTAGAGGAATTATGGGCTAGATTTAAGCAAATTGTGAAGCGTGGTCTGGAGACTTATGTGCCTTGTAAGTGAATTAAGGGTAGAAAAGGCACACAGGCGCTACAGTCTGGAACCACGTGACCGCTACGGTCGCGGGTTCGAATCCTGCCTCGGGTATAGATGTGTGTGACGTCCTTAGGTTAGTTAGGTTTCAGTAGTTCTAAGTTCTAGGGGACTGATGACCTCAGAAGGTAAGTCCCATAGTGATCAGAGCCATCTGAACTATCAAAAGACCCACAGTGGTTTAATAATGAAATTCGGAAAACGCTGAAGAAGCAGAGGCTGTTGCATTCACGGTTCAAAATACGAAGCACAAATGCCAACAAGCAAAGGTTAGTAAAGATTCGTGCGAGGTTAGAAAGATATATATGTGAAGCATACAGCAGTTACCACCGTCACACCACAGAAAAAATCTGGCACAGTTCCCAAGAAAATTCTTATCCAAGTTAAAGTCGCTAATCGTGTCTAACGCATCCATCCAATCCCCCGCTGATCAGTCAGGTGTGGCAGTTGAAGATAGCAAAACGAAAGCTGAAGTTCTAACTTTCGCGTTCAATAAATTGTTCACGCAGGAAAATTGTACAAACAAACCGTCACCTATCCATCCGACAAACTCCCGTATGTACGACATAGTAGTAAGCATCCCTGGCGTAGAGGAACAACTGAAAATTTGTAAGCAAATAAGTCACCAGGTCTGGATGGAATACTTGTTCTGTTTTACAATGAGTACTCTATAGCATTTACCCCTTACTTAGCTTGCATTTATCACGAATCTCTCGCACAGTGCGAAGTCCAAAGCAACTGGAAAAAAGCACTGGCGAATCCTGTATAGAGGAAGGGAAAAAGAACGGACCCACAAAATTAAAAGTATCCGTAACTTTAATGCAGAGTCCTTGAAAATATTCTTGACTCCGAGTAGCTTATGTCCACGAATCAGTATGGTTTTAGAAAGCGTCATTCGTGCGAAACTCAACTTGTCCTTTTCTCACATGACATCCTGCAAACTATGGATGGAGGGCAACAGGCAGATCCCAAATTACTAGATATCCGGAAAAGTGATTGACACGGTGCCCCATTGCAGGCAGTTAACGAAGTTACGAGCATATGGAATAAGTCCTTAGGTATGTGAGTGGCTCGAAGACTTGAGTTATAGAACCAGATAATCTGTGACAAGGGTATCGTCAGGAATGAACCAGGGAAGTGTGATAGGACCGCTTTTATTCTCTATATAATTGAATGATTTGGCGGACAGGATGAGTAGCAATAGTGGAGAAATCGCCACAGCAGACCTCGTGACATGTTTAGAGCCGGACGACCGCAGGAGCACGACAGCGACATACGACGAAAGATAAGACAGCCACCTGACTGGTTAGAACTGAACACCAGCACCGACAAAATTTCACAGGCATTCCACACAGCGTACAGATAGGAACGTCCATAAATGAGATGGAAGATAGGGAATCACTCCAGAAGACAACACAGCACATGGAACGATTCTGACAACAACACAAACACTAGCTCTGATACCTCAACAAACTCAGGACAAACAATAAGGATTCACAGAATGATACAAAAAATAAGAAGAATAATGAAAAAGTATATACTGAACATTATCCAGTGATAGAAAATGTATAAAAATCTATTAAATGTATATGGGTTGTAACTATAAATAAGTAACATTACAATGAAATGGACACCCTTAGCTGCTTACAGGCGTTGGCATACGTCGACGGGGACAGATGAAAATGTGTGCCCCGACCGGGACTCGAACCCGGGATCTCCTGCTTACATGGCAGACACTCTATCCATCTGACTCACCGAGGAGATCCCAGGTTCGAGTCCCGGTCGGGGCACACATATTCATCTGTCCGCGTTGACGTATGGCAACGCCTGTAAGTAGCTAAGGGTGTTCATTTCATTGTAATTTCATTCTAGCGAGCTGCATGGTCACCGATGGTATCTGTTCTTTCGGACATGTTCGAAAGGACAGATACCATCTTAGTATATAATAAGTAACATGTAAATAAATACTAACTTCACAACGGCGTACATTATTGAAATACACTGAGCTGAAACTTCCTGGGAAGGCGAGGCTCGACGAACCTCCGAGGCTTCCCTTCCACAGCAAAAGTCATTACATTGCCAGCAATCAACAGTAAAAGTAATATGAGAAATGTACTAATCAATTATTTTTTTATAAAAAATTGTAAACAACATATTAATATCACGTGTACGTAGACCTAACCAAATTGCTGCTCCAAATGGGACTGGCTCGAAGCTGGTAATGGGACACATTTTTCCATTGAAAACCTTCCTTATTATCTATTAGCTTCTTCTAAAACTTAAAATTATTTATGTTTTCTTTTCCTCTATTTATTTTCATTTTAATCCACTACCAACCCATGATCGTTACTCTTCTTTTATTGCTCAAGAAAAAAAATCCTGTAAATATGGGACATTCTATTGTAACATGAAAAACTATAAAATGTACGATCTGCTTTTTAAAATAGGCTGCAGGTGTTCCAATACAACAAATGAAATGAATGTGACTGCCTCTTCCTCCTTGGCCTCTCCCGTCTCCTGTAGTGCTGTAGTGGTGGGCCGAAGAGCGCCGAAGATCGCCAAAATATTGTGCCCGTTGGGGGCTATAGACCGGCTGTACACACGCGGACTATTCGATCAAAAAATTCTTGTTAAATGTAAATAGCAAAAACTGTTCATTCGCTATGTATTGGTTTTATTAATAACCAATAAACAGCGTTTGTTTGAGTACTTAATAAGTTTTATCGATTATTCTCCACTTTAAAAACAGGAGTGTTCTTTTTTCAATATAAATTTCTGTTAGGTGCTTAAGTTTGCAGTCGTAGACGTTGTAGTGTTTTAGTGACGTGGATGTGGCCGCTGTACAAACAGAGTCTAGGCCCATCACATGTCGAGTCGTCGGCTACGTCGCTTTTTGCAGCGAGTGCATATCCAATGCCGAGCCGCGGAGTGTGACGCCCCCTAGAGGGACGGCAACACTGCCAACTACACGTAAACAAAAGCTCGGGTTTCAGCGAGTAACGAGACTATGAGAGCAGACCGCGAGATGCGAACGCGGATTGCCTAGGCGCAACACGGCGGGACATGTGATGCGCCCGCTGCCAGCTAATGAGGGCAGTGCCAGAGGGTTTGGGGGGGGGGGGGGGGGGGGGGGGGGCGTGCGCTTCCCCAAAGCCTCCCTCTTCTGCAGTGCAATGTGCAGCAGCTGCGGCGCCACCGTCAGAGGAACAGGAAACTACAACCGTTTTTCTTCTTTTGCTTATTCAGTAATCTCTGCCAGTTTTATTACAACGGTCGAGAGGCTCCTCAGTTCCCCTGCCGTGACAAAAGAAGCCTCATTTAAATGTACAACAGCTTGTTTAAGACAAAAAAAGGTAGGATTTCTTTGTTTTCCGGTTCCCTGGTGCAAGAGAATCAAATTTCCTTTCATCGTCCGTTCAGAGTCAAGAGGAACATGTCTTTGTGCGAATTATATAATTTCTTACGGCACGAAATTACCGTGTTTGTTCAGCTTCCTTGGTAGGCCTACAGCCGTTTTAAGGCATAAATGTGCGCAGTCTCTGTAGCCAAACTGAAGCGCACGTATAATTAATAAGAGAAATGAAACTTGTTAAATCATGCCTCAAGTTCAGCTTTCACTGAATTTCGTCCACGTTCTGTTGCAGAAGAAGTGTAATAAAATCACGCAAAATGATACGCTCACATCCGCAAAATGGGGCGGGGGGGAGGGGGGAGGCGCAGTAGGGTCACATATCGCTCCTCTCCCTATAGCCACAGAAGACGGAAGTTGCAGGAAACAAAAAGAACAGATTCGGGTCAACTGATAGGTTCTATCATTATTTTTTATGATTTTACGTCTTACGAATCCTAAATGTTTGATCTGATTTCATGGCTGCATTCTTTAATAATGATTTCTAACGATATCTCCATACTTAATGTTCAGAAGCCCCCTCTCATCTGCAGGAAATTAGAAAGCTGGAGTTTTTATCGTATTCATTGGTAGCAAATGATGTTATGTCTACGTTTTCCTACTGGTTGTAACATTTCTCATGTACAATAGCAACTCTCGTTGCAAGGAGAACACATGGCAGGACGACTGGCTCACTATCTCAGAGCACCTCAGAACTTTTTAAGCGAGTAACATCAGTGATACCCCGAATCGGTGAGGGGTGGTGGGGTGGTGGAGAGGGAGTCTGCATGGTCCTCTATAGGTCTCTATTTAGTATCTATAGATTCCTAGACTGAACCTGTGGTGCAAACCCTACAAGGGTAAATTTTGTTATGTCCCTCCCGCAAAAATAACGCCCTACAACATTTTTTGGGGATGTTATGTCTATAATGCCTGTAATGTATCATGACTGACGGAGGGTTGTCAGCGATGCAGGACGTTCCGCATTCCCTGCATTGAGCAATCTCAAAGAAAAATGAAAGGAAAATGGAGAGAGGGATTGAAATTTCTGGGAGAAGAAATGAAAACTTTGAGGTATGCTAATGACATTGTAAATCTCTCAGAGAGAGCAAAGGACTTGGAGGAGCAGGTGAACGTAGATGCTGGACAATTATTTATTATAAGATATAAATCAATAAAACTAAAACAACGGTAATCCGATATATTAGAATGAAATTGTGGTACACTGAGAAAATTAGAACAGGAAATGAGACATTAAAAACGCTAGACAAATTTTGTTGTTAGGAAGGAAAATAACTTATGTTGGTCGAAGCAGAGAGGATATAATATGCAGACTGGCAATAGGAAGGAAAGCATTTCTGAAAAAAATAGATTTGTTAACATTTAATACAAATTCACTGGTTAGGATGCCTTCTCTAAAGATATTGGCCTGGAGGTACCATTTATGACACTACCGGTTCTACTAAATTAGCAGTACATCGATAATGTTACCGTGAGTGTGTGTAGTGGATAAGGTTTCAGACTGAACTGGTTTCTCAGAAAATTTCTAACCGCGGTTCTTTTAGTAATAAAGAAATCGGCGATCATCTAAGCAGAAACGATTGCCAGCCTAACTAGGCAAAGTGGTACCAAGTACTAGGACTTTTCATAAAGAAAGTTAACTAATGGTATTTATTTTAGTTGATACTCAAATTCTATTTTGCTTATAGCCCACAATACAATAGCACATTTTAGCAGTCAGTTTATCAGTGTTTTGGCATGAACAACATAGAAGAATCATTAAACGTTTATGGAACAACTGCCTCTCAGTGACATTTTCTCTACAGTAACGTAAGGAAGCTAACAGTTATTACATGCAGTGGGATACAAATGGTGGATTACTGCTAACTTGGAATGAGTTGGTTTTATCACTTTAATTATAGGGGAATACAGTAATTGAGTTGGTTTTCAAATATTCATATTCTCTATTCTGGTTACTATTTTTTCAGTTAATTATATAGTTCAGTTAAAACTTGTGGTCTCTAGATCCGTTACAGAGACTTAGTAGCTCAGATAAATGTTGTGAAGTCCGTAGTTGCAAGACGTGAGTACACTTATCGTAGAGTAAAGTTAATTCAACAGTTACATGGAAGGTGGGAGGGGCATAAGACGTTCTATTAGTTACGGTAATAAGATCAAGGCTCACTGCTTTTGTTACAACACAGTATGGAAAGTAGTTTTACATACACACATATGAAAAAGATAATCATCATTACAAACAGATTAAGACTTATTATTTATGGTAGTCTTTCTAATTCACTAACCAATAACTACTCTAAGAGATCATAGTTTTTTGTAGGTAACTTTAATCTACTAAAATTTCAATAAGAATAACTTACAAGCAACACTTCTTGATATCTTTTCTTGGCAATTGAACTTCGATGAAATTTCAGCTATCATTCTATGAAAAACACGTCGAGTTAATAATTATGAAATCTACTATTCCACATAAGCTATCAAACGTTGCTAAAGAAAGCGATTACTTTTCATTTCTGTCAAACAGGATGCCTAGAAACTTTGCACCCCATGAAAAAAGACCCTGCCTAGGTAAGTGATAAGGATGAAATATAAGTTCTCAACACAAAATTTAGATAAACAAACTTATTATTCAATAAAAAAATCGATGAACTAGTCCATGCAGCTATACAATACACAAATGATTATTTAGGATGACGGTGGTGGCTGTGATGATCTTGTGTGGCTACTACATAGGTGGAAAAATCGTCGTGGCTCTTGCTGTATAACATATTCTCAAAACTCTTTCCTTGTCGTAGGTTTTCCGTAGTTCAGAGTTAACCGATGTATGTCATGAATAACGTGCCAAAATAAATCAGCATCCGATGTTACATTAAATAATCTTGCTGCACATCTCCCCTCATTCAGCACGGAAGATACGAACAGTTTGCCCGCTACCCACCAAGTAACTCTTGCCACGAAGAATCCCAGCAGCTCGAAAGCCAAATCCACCTTTGCTATTCGTGCCAAGCCCGTTTGGTTTTGGAGGTACTTCCCTCCTGGTTTTACACCATTAAAAACCCACTTTACCTATGCACGAACCAGCTCTATAAGTATAGTTTTAATCTTTATTTAGTTTTTCTTAACAGTGATATTGCATACGCACTTTAGCTTTACTGACATAAATAATGAATAATATATTTACATAAATTTCACACGAAGGGGTCACATGAAACACAAACAGAGAAAGAAGTTAAATAAGATAAGTGAAGGTGATGTCAATTTTAGTGTTACAACTTGCACGGAAACAGTTCGCAGAAGAAGAAAATGGAAATAAGGTGTCATGGAATAGTTAAGATTATATTAGTAGATTGTGTAACTGATGATCAGGCACTGAATCGAATTGGGAAAAGAGAAATTTATGGACCAACTGGACTACAAAAGAATTCGGTAGAGGCAACACATTTTAAGACGTCTAGGAACAAGCAGTTTTTTATTACCGAGAAGAGTCGTGTGTGTGCGGTGGGCGGCGAGGGGGGTGGAAAGGGAAGGGATAAAACTGCAGAGTGATACCAAGAGATGTATTCAAATGTATGGAGTTTGCAGTAGTCGTTTAGAGATTAAGAGGCTTGCACAGGAAAGACTTACAAAGAGATGTGCATCACATCCGTCTTACGACTGAGGACCGCGACAAAGAAACAATGTAACATTTGAGGTATGTCATTTATTTGTATCCAACGCAATAAAAATGAAAAGCACATGTGTTCTTCAATAACATTTATTAACGTCGCTGTAAACAATTACAGCATAAAACCTTTTTAAAAGAACCTAAAGTTGAGAGTCTGCCCGTACAAAAATCTGTATCTGAATTTTAAAAAATAGCATACTGTAACTATAGGCAAACATATTTGTTGGGGAAATGCAAAACAATAAATGGAATGTATCAAACAAGCAAATTTTGAATCTATTGGATTCAAGTACATTACTTTCACAAATAATCAGTTTTAAAATCAAAGTTTGATGTGATCTTATCTTCTAATCTATTTGTGCCTATACTTCATGAAACTACTTTTAATTTCATAATTTATTTATTTATATCGCTTTCAATACTGAGTGACGTTAAAACACCGAGACTGCCTTATAAAACGGAGGTTCGTAGCCTATTTTTAATCATCTCCTTTAATCAAAATGATGCTTCTCCATATTTTTTTTATCATAAGGTACAGTTGCGTTCTTAGAGCGACCTCGATATTGAAAAAGTAATGATTGACGTTTTATGGGTCCTAATGACGATGAAATGAGGTACAAAATAAATGTGCTTTACACAGAATCGATCGAATTTCGACTGCTAAACTTTCGTTACATATCCGTTTTAGTGTTATAGCAGTTCTGTCAACTTAAGTGCGATACGTTTAGGCAGGTGCCATTGGGAATTTGATGTGGAGTAGCTCGAAGCTTGAAAAATAAATTCCGACATTATTCATAACAGCTGTCTGCTAACAAATATAGCCACATAAGCCGATATGATGGAATTACGGCTGTGTGTTTTACGAGTATAGTACACTAGCAAAACGAACAATTTACTTTTATTTTAAATTTTTACGGTGCGGGTCCTTTTGTAGTGCGGGCCCTTGGCTTCAGCTGCGGTCCTAGACCGACATATCATACACAGAACGTCTGTGAGGCGCAGTAGTAGTTTGAGATCGGTGAAGAGATTTTAGGAATGTATTATGAAGGTGGCTAATGAAAATGTAAGCTTACTTAAACAGAAATCAATATTTTCACTGATAATTGTGCCCATAATTCCCCCTTAATCTATAGAAAAGTACCAGTATTATTAGCTACGTATCTTCCATATAATGATCTTTTACAATGTAATTTCAAAGTGGTATAGAGAGATTTTTGACACCATAGATGAGCACATATGTAAAATCAATTTGGTACTGTGTCAGGAAACATTCGTTCATTGTGGTGAAGCCAGTTCACGGACTCTAACCTTGAAATGCATGATTAATCGTTTATAATGATTAATGGACATCAGTTTGATGGAAAACCCATTCTTCTAAAACATCATTCTTCACTGTATTAGTTCTACCCTGATACTGGCATTAGGAGAGGATATAATTAGTATAATATTGCCTCATGCTGCCAGTGAATACCATTCCTGGCTGATTGAATGACTACGAACGAAACTGTAATATTTAGGTAAAATGGCACCAGGAAATAACTTTTATGGAAGTCATTATCGTTACAAGTAGTGAAATAGTTATTGTTGTAGACAATACCGAATCCCGAAAAGAGCATAAAACTATTTGTAACGTAATCAACCCCTAAGAACAAACCAAGTACAGATGGGAACCAAATGAATTGCTACTTGCACCCTTTTCTCCCGAGAACATGTTAATGTGTTGACTGCAACGTTCCAACGAAATATAGGATTACTTTTTCTCACACGACATGCTCAAAGCCATGGGCCAAGGGAATTAGAAGGATGCAGTATTTCTTGACTTCTAAAAAACATTTGACTCAGTACTTTATCAACGTCCGTTGATAATACTAGGAACAAATAAAGTATCAAATAAAATTTGTAACTGAACCGAGGATTTGATGGTATAGACTGCGCAGCATATTGTCTGGGATGAAGAGCCATCGACACAAACACATGTATTTCAGGCTTGTTCCAGGCAAGTGTGTCGTCTCCCTTGGTCTTGAGTTAATGAACTGGGCGACTGTATTAAAAGTAGACTAGTATTGTTTATAGATGATGTAGTTACTTAAAAGAAAATACGATCCCACAAAATATACCCAAAACTCGAGTTAGATGTAGATAAGATTTCAAAGCGACGTAAATATAAGTAACTGATTGTACCAATTCTGAAGATATGAAGCGGAATGATAATATAGGCTCAGTCCTACCACCTGGTAGATACCATTCATTAGCAGATTATTAGGACAATTAAGTCTAGAGAGAAGTTGCTTCCAAATCGAAGGTACGTCACATCTTAGAATGAATCTCAAATGCGGTGGACCCATACGAAATATGACTAGCAGACGATGCTGAGAGTATGCAAAGAAGCGCGGCGCGATTTGCCCCAGGTTTCTTTGACCTAAAGGGAGAGCGTCACGCTAATGCTGAAAAACTTGAACTGGCAGACGTTGAAGATAGATGGCAATATTCACGAGAATGCCAACTTACAAATTCCAAGTTTCAGTAACGAGAAGACTCGATATATAACCTTCAACTTCAACACAGAGGGCAGATGCAAACACCTCACAGTTGTTTACTACTATTGTACGGACGGAGGACGGCAAACACGGCTACATAGCTAATCATGCCGAATATCCGAAACATGCTTCATATGTGGTGAGGCTGAAATAATTATTAGCTAACTGTTTTTCAGAGATAAAGCATATTTAAGCACTGAGAGATTCCACGTGCTCTATTCATGAGGACATATCGCCTTTTCATATGCGATAATCCATGTAGTGATTTGAATCAGTAATGGTTGCGATCGAGGAGTAATGAGAAGTTACAAAGGGATATTAGTGTTAAGAGAACGGAATAAAGTTTAAGTTTAGGTTAATCAAACCTTAACATAGGCTGTATTTTAATGTTTTCTTCTTCTAGACAGATTCAGCATATAAAAAGTTTTCTATAATCAAGTAACTGTCATCGTGTAAATTAATTAAATATGAAAAAAATAGATATTTCAGCTTCAGACATTGAGATTCTTTTTCTGTGGACTAGTCTGTACATTGGAAGCGAGAAATGGTATGATGCTATTCTGCTTGAGATAATTTCCTGCTTAAAGCATGCAACAGTAAATTAGATGTAATCAATTGATTCTTTAAATTGTTACTGTCCTATGCTTTATTTTCCATTTCATTTTCAAAATCCACTAAATTCATTAAAAGTTTTTCAGAATGGAAGCATGATTTTCTTTTGAGTACGTTGATGTCTCACTTGGCAGGTTCATTGGCTACTTTGTAACGCCAACAACTGTAAGTTCAAATATATGGAAGGGCGTAGAATGTAGTGTTACAAGAAGATGAGGCAAAGCAATCACAAGATTAAGCATATCTAACCTTACCTGTTAATGAATTGGAAAAAAAAGAGGTCTATGGTAATTAGTTCATCAAAACAAAAACTAGTTAGTAGAAACTACAGTTTCCTAAATTGACCTAGTTATTCGAATAATGCAAGTGACAACAGAGACGAGTAATCAGCAGTGAATGAAGAAAAAACTTATACAGCTATCACTGATTACAATGAAAGTTTTGAGTTGCACACTAAAGAATATAGAAACAGAGAAAGATACCAAACAAATAGAATTTAAGATAACGTAATGCTAGATTTGAAACGGCAACCAGTTATTGTAATTGATCAAAAATAATCAGTCGTTTCTCTCGAACGCTTTCGTTCACAACTGTCATTAATGAAACAATAAATATTGCCTTTATTTAGTAAAATAAAGTGATGCGACGTGGAATTCTTCCAATTTTGCCCTGGAGGTTAATATTGAATCCAAATCACAGCACAGCCTGTGATATTCACAAACGCAAAGCATATCTACTAGTGAAAATCTCTTAAACTGTAAAAGGAAGCAACCTGATACTGCATGCAGAACCGATCCCATACGATAACATAACATCAGGATATCGGCCAAGTAAACAGTAGGCCTCATTTAGGTTGTGGACCTGATTTGCTTGGTCTCTCTTTTACAACAATTCGTGAGACCAAATTGTCAGTTTCCAAAAATTTGTAGTTTTCTTGTGTGTTGTAAACACAGTCCTTTCTGATTCCAAAAGTAATAAATCTTACCACTATATTTGAATCCTGTTCCTTGCAACAGTTAAAAAACCTGCAGTTCTCCTTAGGTATGTTGACATTAACACAGGAAAAGTTAGGCACAAGCAATTCTGAGAAAACTTTACGGAACGTCCGTTTCCCTAAAGTGACACAAATTATAAATACGCATTCATTGAGAAAAATCAAAACGAAAAGTGATGTTAATTTTTTGGGTCAGCATTTTACATCTGTTTGCTGAAGCAAGATGGTACAGGTAACATGTAACGTTTCCACAATTACCCTGCCTTATGACGTGTACAAATCGCCAGTGCTGATATTTGTTAATTGATTATTGCTTAAAACATCATTTGACTGTGTATTACTGTATTTATCTTCTGCATCATCTAGGTTTGGGCTTTCAAGCCGTTATCGACTACAGTGACAAAAGTTCTTAGACCCTTGACGCGTCATATCTGTTAAGGCAATCCAAAGCAAGTAATGAAGGCCAACAAGGCAGAAGATGAAAACACAGTCAAATGGCGGTATGTTATTTCAAAAATATTTTGCATGACATCGGCTCAACACCATCGAAAACATTTCAGTTGTAGGCTGTTAGCAATATCTTCAACTTTTATAGTCCTGTCTTCCTCAGTTCGTGTAATATTATGGTGTATTGATAATTTCTGCTTTACTTTATGGACCATCTGACAGCAACTGAATGAAACACAATTTCATGCCAACGGCTTTTCGCCTTTGTTTTCTGCAAGGCATCTTCAATGGCTGATTGTGTGGACGATTTTCTACATATTACGCTCCTGTTCCATTGTTGATGTCATTATTCTTGTTATAAATGACAGTTAGCGGTTTTTCCCACATTTCACAGCACTATGAACTGAACACTTGTTCTGATGCAGTGTTTTGGTTTGTGTTGCCGAATGTCAGATCAAGTTTTTCTCCTATCATGTCCTCAGACAAGTCTTCCGCTCATAGAGGCCTTCAGCGTACTGTTTCCAACCATTTGCTCCGTCTTCTGCATTTAACAAAGGAATTCACATTGCTCTTTAATGCTACCATCCTAGCTTTTAATTTCACTGAAGGTCGTTATGACTTTTTCCTTACCCTGAGCCCGTCCTTCTGAGAATTAATTCTTTTTCGATTTTCTCACATTTCCTCTTTAGCCATCTCTCCTTAACTTCTTTGCACTTACTATTTATTTCATTATTAAGTGACTTGTGTGTCTGTACTCCTGAATTTCAGTGATCATTTTTGCGCTGCCTTCTTTCATCGATCGATTGAAGATTTTTTTGTGTCATTCTTGGTTTGTTCTAAGTTACCTGCTTTGTACCTACGTTTTTGTTTCCAACTTTTGTGATTACTCTTTCTTAACATGTCCACTTTTCTTCAAGTTGAACTGCCTAATGGGCTATTCCTTGTCGCCGTATCTATACCCTCAGAGAACTTAAAGCCTATCTCCTCATTCGTTAGCACTTTCGTACCTCACTTCTTTGTGCATTGATTTCACCTGACTAGTCTCTTAAACAGCAGATATCTCTTCATCATTACTAAAGTGTGATCAGAGTCTATATCTGCTCCAGGGTTCGCCTTAAAATCCACTATGTGATTGCTGAATCTCTATCTGACCATGATGCAATCTATCTCAAAATTTAACTAAAAAACAGAGTATTCGCTATCACTAGCTAAAACTTTATTGCAGAACTCAATTAGTCTTTCTCCTCTCTCATTCCTTGTCCCAAGCCCGTATTCTTCCATAATCCTTTCGTCTACTACTTTTCCTTCAACCGTGTTCCAATTCCCCATGATTATTAGATTTTCATCTCCCATTACCTGCCGATTTATCCGTTGAATAATTTCGCATATCTTCTATATCTCTTCAACTTGTGACATCGGTAAGTGTTTCTGAACAGTTGTTTTCGTTGTTAGTTTGCTGTCGATTCTGATGAGAACAACCTTCCAACTGAACTGTTTCCAGTAACGCAGTCTCAGCCCTACATTCCTATTGTCACGAATCCTGTCGTCGTTATATCATTTTCTGTTACCCTATACTCATCTGACCAGAAATCTTTGTTTTCATTCCATTTCACTTCACTGATGCCCGCTATATGTAGGTTGAGCGTTTGTATTTACCTTTTCAGATATTCTAGCTCCCCTACCATGCGCAAACTACTGACATGCCACACCTCGCCTCTTAGAACGTTGTCCTCTCGTCACCTCCCCTTGTCATCCCCTTCCGGTTATACGAATAGGAGACTAGTCCGGAATCTTTTGCCAATGGAGAGATCATCATGACACCTTTTCATTTACCGGGCACATTGCCTATGGATTCACTAGTTTTTAATGCAGTAATTTCTATTGACTGCTGCATGCTCATGCCGCTTATCGTTGCTGACTCTTCCGCCTTTAGGGGCAGTTTCCCACCACCAGGGCAAAATGAAATTATAATGAAATCCAGACCTTTAGCTGCTTATAGGCGTTGCTTAATATCTGGATTTCATTATAATTTCATTCTTCGAGCGCTGCAAGATCACCAATGGTATCTGTACAGATACCAGCTTCACAAGGGCAAAAGGTTGCCCTGAACCTCTGCCGCTCTTCCGCCCTCCTTCAAACGACCGTTGGCGGAATGAGGGTGACTTCTTATCTTGGAACTCTTCAGTCGCCATTGCTGATGATTTTTATTCAAAATTTAAGTTGTAGTTGGATTCAAACCCGGGACCGAGGATGTTTCAAATAGTAATAAAAGACGCTAGCATTAAACCACATGTGCATAGTAAAAGAAACATCCATACTGCAGTCCCAAATGTCGTCCATTTCCTGCGCCAAGTTTATGAAGTTGTTGGGCCTACTTCCTAATGAAGTGGAATGTAGGTGCTGTACAGTATAATATGCCTGAAGTTTCATAGGCCCTTTAGGTATTCAGTGGCCGTGACTTACTAGCAGTAAACCTGCCAAACCGTAGATACTCACAGACTTCTCAGATTTTGTTATGAATAGCAGAAAATGTTCACAGGAATACTCTCTTTCAAATTCTGAAGGTGGCAGGGGTAAAACACAGGAAGCGAAAGGCTATCTACAATTTGTACAGAAACCAGATGGCAGTTATAAGAATCGAGGGGCATGAAAGGGAAGCAGTGGTTGGGAAGGGAGTGAGACAAGGTTGTAGCCTTTCCCCGATGTTATTCAATCAGTAAATTGAGGAAGCAGTAAAGGAAACAAAAGAATAATTCGGAATAGGTATTAATATCCATGGAGAAGAAATAAAAACTTTGAGGTTCGCCGATGACATTGTAATTCTGTCAGAGACAGCAAAGGACTTGGAAGAGCAGTTGAACAGAATGGACAGTGTCATGAAAGGAGGGTATAAGATGAACATCAACGAAAGCAAATCAAGGATAATGGAATGTAGTCGAATTAAGTCGGGTGATGCTGAGGGAATTAGATTAGGAAATGAGACACTTACAGTAGTAAAGGAGTTTTGCTATTTGGGGAGCAAAATAACTGACGATGGTCGAAGTAGAGAGGATATCAAATGTAGCCTGGCAATGGCAAGGAAAGCGTTTCTGAAGAAGAGAAATTTCTTAACATCGAGTATAGATTTAAGTGTCAGGAAGTCGTTTCTGAAAGTATTTGTATGGAGTGTAGCCATGTACGGAAGTGAAACATGGACGATAACTACACTCCTGGAAATTGAAATAAGAACACCGTGAATTCATTGTCCCAGGAAGGGGAAACTTTATTGACGCATTCCTGGGGTCAGATACATCACATGATCACACTGACAGAACCACAGGCACATAGACACAGGCAACAGAGCATGCACAATGTCGGCACTAGTACAGTGTATATCCACCTTTCGCAGCAATGCAGGCTGCTATTCTCCCATGGAGACGATCGTAGAGATGCTGGATGTAGTCCTGTGGAACGGCTTGCCATGCCATTTCCACCTGGCGCCTCAGTTGGACCAGCGTTCGTGCTGGACGTGCAGACCGCGTGAGACGACGCTTCATCCAGTCCCAAACATGCTCAATGGGGGACATATCCGGAGATCTTGCTGGCCAGGGTAGTTGACTTACACCTTCTAGAGCACGTTGGGTGGCACGGGATACATGCGGACGTGCATTGTCCTGTTGGAACAACAAGTTCCCTTGCCGGTCTAGGAATGGTAGAACGATGGGTTCGATGACGGTTTGGATGTACCGTGCACTATTCAGTGTTCTCTCGACGATCACCAGTGGTGTACGGCCAGCGTAGGAGATCGCTCCCCACACCATGATGCCGGGTGTTGGCCCTGTGTGCCTCGGTCGTATGCAGTCCTGATTGTGGCGCTCACCTGCACGGCGCCAAACACGCATACGACCATCATTGGCACCAAGGCAGAAGCGACTCTCATCGCTGAAGACGACACGTCTCCATTCGTCCCTCCATTCACGCCTGTCGCGACACCACTGGAGGCGGGCTGCACGATGTTGGGGCGTGAGCGGAAGACGGCCTAACGGTGTGCGGGACCGTAGCCCAGCTTCATGGAGACGGTTGCGAATGGTCCTCGCCGATACCCCAGGAGCAACAGTGTCCCTAATTTGCTGGGAAGTGGCGGTGCGGTCCCCTACGGCACTGCGTAGGATCCTACGGTCTTGGCGTGCATCCGTGCGTCGCTGCGGTCCGGTCCCAGGTCGATGGGCACGTGCACCTTCCGCCGACCACTGGCGACAACATCGATGTACTGTGGAGACCTCACGCCCCACGTGTTGAGCAATTCGGCGGTACGTCCACCCGGCCTCCCGCATGCCCACTATACGCCCTCGCTCAAAGTCCGTCAACTGCACATACGGTTCACGTCGACGCTGTCGCGACATGCTACCAGTGTTAAAGACTGCGATGGAGCTCCGTATGCCACGGCAAACTGGCTGACACTGACGGCGGCGGTGCACAAATGCTGCGCAGCTAGCGCCATTCGACGGCCTACACCGCGGTTCCTGGTGTGTCCGCTGTGCCGTGCGTGTGATCATTGCTTGTACAGCCCTCTCGCAGTGTCCGGAGCAAGTATGGTGGGTCTGACACACCGGTGTCAATGTGTTCTTTTTTCCATTTCCAGGAGTGTAGTTTGGACAAGAAGAGAATAGAAGCTTTCTAAATGTGGTGCTACAAAGAATGCTGAAGATTAGATGGGTAGATCATATAACTAATGAGGAGGTATTCAATGGGATTGGGGAGAAGAGAAGTTTGTGGCGCAACTTGACTAGAAGAAAGGATCGGTTGGTAGGACATGTTCTGAGGCATCAAGAGATCACCAATTTAGTATTGGAGAGCAGCGTTGAGGGTAAAAATCGTAGAGGGAGACCAAGAGATGAATACACTAAACAGATTCAGAAGGATGTAGGTTGCAGTAGGTACTGGGAGATGAAGAAGCTTGCACAGGATAGAGTATCATGAAGAGCTGCATCAAACCAGTCTCAGGACTGAAGACCACTACAACAACAACAGCAGAAAATTCAGTTAAACCGTTGATTACTGAATCCTCGTAAGTGGTCCTTTCAGAGATATTATATGACAGCGACCCAATAACTATTTTGTACTACAGCTTTGAAGAACAATTATCTGCTTTTCAGCCATTTACCACTTTCATAATCGCTCACATAATTTTTTTCTTGTGATTAAGTGCAATACGTATGGCAGCACTCCATATAATTTGTTACGTTAATAATGATAACCTTGGCTGATGACATATCAGTAACGTGTTCCTGTATCAGTGACACTTTACAGAATGTAGTATCGGTAAGATGGAGGCTGCAGCCTTTATATTTGACCAAAAGTACGTCACAGCTGCTCCTTGGATGGAATTTCATTTCCGATGTTATTGTAGAACTCACCATTACCTTTCAGCTAACGATAAAAGAACATCAATGTGCTTTTCCATTCTGTTCAAGCTGCGTCAATTGGTATTACGCTTTCCTCATTGTAAGAAAGAATGTTGTATACTTGGAAGGGATATAGAGACACCAGAGGACAGATATACTATTAATGGCATGACATAGACGTCCAAAACAGGTTTTGGACTTCAAAACATTTGCAGGGTCAGATGAGAACTCTCACCATTAATTATTGTCAATTAACAGCAGATAAAAACTGACAGAATTTCGTAAATAACTACATAAATTTAAAGAACTACACACAGTACAGAGTTTTAATGAAATAATCAGGCAACTATCACCTGAAACACAGGAAAGAAGTACTGTAGAGGACAAATGAGTATCTTTGAGAGGTGAAATAGTGAATGCAGCGAAGTTTTATATAGGCAATGAGACCAGGCGCGGGAGATGTCCTTTAATAACAGATGAGATGTAGCACTGAAATGATGAAATGAGAAAGCATAAAAAATAACAGTAAACGCACAGCAAAAGGAAAATCTGCCGTCTCAAACATTAAATTCACAAATTGTGTAAAATGGCTTAGCGGGTGCCGCTACAGGGCAAATTCAAGGCTATAGAAGCGTTCATGGCTAGGGGAAAGGTACCTACTGCCTACTGAAACTTAAAGAGAGCACTGGAGAAAATAGAAGCAGTTGCATGAATGCTAGCTCAGACTGCAAGTCACGGAAAGCTGAAAATGGGAAGGAATGTGTAGAAGCGCGATATATTTGTATCGAACTGAAAGACAGTATTGTAGGCAGGGAATAAAAAGTCAACACAAATGAGAAGGGAGATATGAGACGGCATCACTAATTTGACAGAGCACTGAAAGGCATATGCAGAATCAAATTCCGGGGAATGGACGACTTCCCTCAACATTTCTGAGATATAAGGCAAGCTTGGTACGACGAAAGTATTCCACCTGGCGTGCGAGACATATCAGACAGGTGAAATAACACCAAGAAAAGTACAGTAGGTAGAATCTAAAAAAAAAAAAAAAACAAAAAAAAAGCCTGATACCTACAACTACATACATTCTCTGCAATCCGCCATACGGTGCGTGGCGGAGGGTACCTCTTACCACAACTAGCATCTTCTCTCCCTGTTCCACTCCCAAAAAGAACGAGGGAAAAATGACTGCCTATATGCCTCTGTACGAGCCCTAATCTCTCTTATCTTATCTTTGTGGTCTTTCCGCTAAATATAAGTTTGCTGCAGTAAAATTGTACTGCAGTCAGCCTCAAATGCTGGTTCTCTAAATGTCCTCAGTAGCGATTCACGAAAAGAACGCACTCCTTTCCTCTAGAGACTCCCACCCGAGTTCCTGATGCATTTCCGTAACACTCGCGTGATGATCAACCTACCAGTAATAAATCTAGCAGCCCGCCTCTGAATTGCTTCTATGTCCTCCGTCAATCCGACCTGATAGGGATCCCAAATACTCGAGCAGTACTCAAGAATAGGTCGTATTAGTGTTTTATAAGCGATCTCCTTTACAGATGAACCACATCTTCCCAAAATTCTACCAATGGACCGAAGACGTCTATCCGCCTTCCCCACAACTGCCATTACATGCTTGTCCCACTTCATACCGCTCTGCAATGTTACGCCCAAATATTTCATCGACGTGACTGTGTCACGAGCCACACTACTAATGCAGTATTCAAACACTACAGGATTCTTTTTCTTATTCATCTGCATTAATTTACATTTATCTATATTTAGAGTTAGCTGCCATTCTTTACACCAATCACAAATCCTGTCCAAGTCACCTTGTATCCTCCTACAGTCACTCAACGGCGAAATCTTCCCGCACACCACAGCATCATCAGCAAACAGGCGCACATTGCTATCCACCCTATCCAAAAGATCATTTATGTAGATAGAAAACAACAGCAGACCTACCACACTTCCCTGGGGCACTCCAGATGATACCCTCACCTCCGATGAACACTCACCATCGAGGACAACGTACTGGGTTCTATTACTTAAGAAGACTTCGAGCCAGTCACATACTTGGGAACCAATCCCATATGCTCGTACCTTAGTTAGGAGTCTGCAGTGGGCACCGAGTCAAATGCTTTCCGGACGTCAAGGAATATGGCATCCGTCTGATACCCTTCAGCCATAGTTCGCAATATATCATGTGAAAAAAGGGCGAGTAGCGTTTCACAGGAGCGATGCTTTCTAAAGCCGTGCTGATGCATGGACAGCAACTTCTCTATCCGAAGGAAATTGATTATATTCGAACTGAGAATATGTTCGAGAATCCTGCAACAAACCGATGTTAAGGATATTGGTCTGTAATTTTGAGGATACCGAGTGTCGGCGTGTCTGAAATGTTTTCCTCGGCTGCCCATAACAAAACCGCGTGATTTCAATGTTGGGCGTCGCGGTTCTGACCTTCCTCGCAGAGGCACCGAAAGAACGGGTAAAATGTGTGGAAGAAGGAGTATGTTGAGCTTTCTACAGCGTGAAACGTCCACGGAGTCGTTGGACGTAATTGTTGTGCAGTTTGGTGCCAGCTTGACATCATTAACGCACCTAACACCTCAGAACGACTCCTGAGCTCTGTCCTTTTTTTTAGCATGTGTCGACACCTTGTTGGTTCGAGACTCGACGAGCTCGAGGGTGACATAGCAGGGCGACAACCTTTTGCACCACTCCTGAGGAAGTTTGTAGGCACCTCTAACCCAAATTTCAAATTTATTCGTTGTGACGAGAGAGAATTATGGGATTTAGAAGAATGATCCATTAAGTGTGTAGCGCTGTTTGGCAAATTAACGGTGTTCACCGTAAAGTTCCCAAATACATCTTTTAGCAAGTACGATATTAAGATATTAGGACAAATATTGACAGTGGAACGAAACTGACTGACAGAAGTTAATTTGTGGTCTTCTGTCTGATTTTATGAGGCTCACCATGCTACTATGTACTGAACATGCTTCGTCACTCTTTATAACTTTGCAACCCACATAAACAAGAATGTGTTTACGGGGTTGAAGCGTTCTGGAACATTTAAATCCTGTGCTTCCTTCCACATTAACTATTCCTCGACGTCTAGCAAAATTCATGTCAACCTAACCCTTCCTTTATTCACTTTATAATACAAATCTCTTTTTTTCCCAAATTCGATGCAATACGTCTGCATTAGTTTATGGATCTACCCATCTAACTTTCAGCATGCTTCGATAACATCACATTTCGAAAGCTTCTCCTTTCCTCCAGACTGTTTGTGTATTCTCTGTACTGGTAGAGGTTTTTAAATTAGCAGAAGCTTTCAAAAAATGGTTCAAATGGCTCTGAGCACTATGGAACTCAACTGCTGAAATCATTAGTCCCCTAGAACTTAGAACTAGTTAAACCTAACTAACCTAAGGACATCACAAACATCCATGCCCGAGGCAGGATTCGAACCTGCGACCGTAGCGGTCTTGCGGTTCCAGACTGCAACGCCTTTAACCGCACGGCCACTTCGGCCGGCAGCAAAAGCTTTCCTATAATTTAAAATTTTTATCTATTTATTCGTGAAATCATTTATTGCTACTTACAGGAGGCATATAAAACCCTGTTTGCTTGAAACAGCGTCAATTAATTAGCTGCCAAAGATAAAAACTCACGTACAACTTATAGTGTCTCATTTTCTAACACAACTCCTCAGCATCAACTGATAAAACCGATTGCACTTCTTTACTCTTATTTGAATGCAGTTGTTGTTCATCTTGTAACCTCTTTACAGGGCACCATGCAATTCGTCCAGATAGTCTTCCAAGTCCTTTGGCGCCTGTAATAGAACTACATCACAGTTGTTATGTCTTCTCCCTGCATTCTAATTCGCATTTTAAATTTCTCCTAGCTTTTTTCAACTTATAAAGTTTTAATAACATGCAACAATCCTGACTTACTCCGTTCACAATTGTAACCTCTCTTGTGAGACCTTCTATTCTAATAAATCAATGTGCTTTCTCTGCAAGTTGTAGATATTCTTATACGCCCTGTATTTTATCCCTGATAACTTCTGATTTTGGAAGATTCTATTCCCTTTTATGATGTCGGTAGGTTATTCTAAATTTATAGACGCTGTAAATATAAGTTTGCCTTCCTTCAACATGTCTTCTAAGGTATGTCCTAACGTCAGTATAGCTTCACTTGTTACTACACTTTTTCCAGAATTCGTATCTTCCATCAGGTTTTCTTCTGTCATTCTCCCACTTTCCTATAGTGAAAGATATGGCCACGTCGCACGGTTCTATACCTCTGTCACATATATACCCCAAAATCAAGTACACGCTATTGACAAAAGTTTTGAAACTGGTCCAAAACTACCCCAGTCCCGTCCCCAGTTTACTTGAATTTGTAGAATAATTCATGACTTGATACATCACTGAACACATAAATGGTTGTCAGAACGTTATGACTGAATTCATATGCTCCTTACTTTGTCACAAGCAGTTACAATAGAGCTTTGAGTGACGGAATATGCAAATGAACACGTGTTTCATGCTTATGTAAATATTTGCTAAAACTGATTATTCCGCCTGCTTTCGTTTTGTATTATTATCCGGAGAGCTGGAGAGCAAGTTATGAATTTTATGCGTAATTGATCACGAAGTGTGTAGTTAAATTACATGGAGGCCAATTTCAGCCACATGGCTGGACTGTTTTGCAAATGAGCATTTGTGGAGGGCTTCCAATTGGCTGATGGAGTCCCTTTGTTATCGACTCGAGGCAACGTTATTCGCTCCATACACATGCAGTCCGCGTAATTGCCTCTACATTCAATTAATTTTACATCGAAAGATGAGTGCGATAGAGTAATACTTTCTGAGTGTCCTCTTACGTACCCTTCTATCATCCATTTGAGTTTAATAAGCTATACCGTCGGTAAACGTCATCCTAAGATTACCAATAGTTTTGAGATTATTTGCGGAGTTGCAACGAAATGGTTCCAGTGTGCCGTCAGGCATCTCGGATCTCGTTTAAATCTGCATTGCACCTATAGCTGTAGTCTAAAATCGACTTCAAAGGGCGTGCCAAAATATCAATTTTATTATACCTCATATCAAGATCTCTTACCTTTCGAATATCCGGGGGTGACCAGGATTGCTTATACGCTGTTGCTAGAAACGTTACTGGGTCGTTTTCCTTCACAGGCAACCGGCGTAGGACTTTTTGAAAAAGATCTCTCAGATTACGTTTTGTAGCGTTTCTACGAGGTTAGCTATCTCCCGCTAGGCTAACAAATGTCTTACAATTCATGCTGCCATTCTTTGTACAAATTTGCTGTTAGTCATTATTTCAAACTAATACTGATGTATCAAAGTGAAATCAAGCCATAATGTTTTTCATAAGAAAACTCTTTCGTTGATGGACTGCGTTTCTCCAGTAATCTCAAATCAACGAAGTCTAATATTTTACCTACAACCGAACCTACTTGATATTTCCACTTCTGTTTTCCATTCATTGGTACTCTGAGGCGTCCCTGTAATTACGGATTGGGTGTCGCTTGTGTCATATGTCTGAACGCGAGATTTCCACTCTCTTAAATATCCCTAGGTCCACTGTTTCCGATGTGATAATGAAGTGGAAACGTGAAGGGGCATGTACAACACAAAAGCGTTCAGGCCGACCTCGTCTGTTGACTGACAGAGACCACTGTCAGTTGAAGAGTGTTGAAAAGTGTAATAGGCAACCATCTATCCAGACCACCACACAGAAATTCCAAGCTGCATAAGGATCCACTGCAAGCGCTATGGAAGATAGGCGGGAGGTGAGTAAACTTGGATTTCGTATCGAGCGGCTGCTCATAAGCCACACATCACGCCGGTAAACGCCAAACGACACCTTGGTTGGTTTAAGGAACGTAAACATTGGACGATTGGACAGTGTAAAATCGTTGTGTGGAGTGACGAATCACGGTACATAATGTGGCGATCCGATGGCAGGGTATGGATATGGCGAATGCCCAGTGAACGTCATCTGCCAGTGTGTGTAGTGACAACAGTAAAATTTGGAGGCGGTGGTGTTATGGTGTGGTGGTGTTTTCACGGAGGGGGCTTTCACCACTTGTTGTTTTGCGTAGCACTGTCACATCACTGGCCTACATTGATGTCTTAAGCACATTTTGCCTCCTTGCTTCCCTCTGTTGAAGAGAAATTCAGGGAAGGCGATTGCATCTTTCAACACGATCGAGCACCTGTTTATAATACAGGACCTGCGGCGGAGTGGTTACAAGTCAATAACATCCTTGTAATCGACTGGTCTGCACAGAGTCCTGATCAGAATTCCGTAGAACGCCGACTTTGTGCCGGGCCTCACCGACCGATATCGATACCTCTCCCCAGTCCAGTGCTTCGTGAAGAATGGTCTGCCATTCCCCTTCCAGTACCTAACTGAACGTATGCCTGCTACGTATTTTCGATTAGCTTCCAGTTTCTGTGCTATTCGTAATTATATGTAGGTGATCACGCTTATGCTTATGCTTCTGTAAAGTTTGGAAGGTAGGAGACGAGATACTGGCAGAAGTAAAGCTATGAGTACCGGGCGTGAGTCGTGCTTCGGTAGCTCAGATGGTAGAGCACTTGCCCGCGAAAGGCAAAGGTCCCGAGTTCGAGTCTCGGTCGGGCAAACAGTTTTAATCTGCCAGGAAGTTTCATATCAGCGCACACTCCGCTGCAGAGTGAAAATCTCATTCTCGCCGTGATGTAATTACGAAGAGTTAACAAAATGTCAATTGAGGAGAAAACGTGGCAGAGTAAATGTAAATTGTCGTTCTTTGACATAATACTTGCTGCTGGCCAAAGAGAAGGAAAATTGTGGGGGGTAATGGCTTATGGCTCTGAGCACTATGGGACTTAACTTCTGAGGTCATCGGTCCCCTTAGAACTACTTAAACCTAACTAACCTAAGGACATCACATACATCTATGCCTGAGGCAGGATTCGAACCCGCGAACAAGGGGGGTGGGGGGGGGGGGGTAATGGAGGTGTTACATAGTTACAGAGAACTACTCATGAATGAACATTACGGTTTCTATTAGACATACGTTTAGGAACAGGTTATGCAAAAATTGCACCAAATGAAATGGTACCGAATTGAAAGGGAATCTACAGTCGTAAAAATATTTACTATAAGAAGACTGTACCAAGAAATTTGAAAAAAAGGATGCATCAGAACACGGTACTGAAAGCATAATTCCTCTTCCTTTGTGAATGCCTAACACTGAATTACAAGTTACAAAAAGGCTTTAGAGAACTCGGTCACTAGGAAAATTATAGGTTCACTAAGAAACAAACAAGTTAGGAAATTAAGCAGCAGTGTGTGTCAAAATACGTAAACAAGAGAACCAATAAGAAAAAGAGATATATAGTTTACGACGTTTATAGAGTACGAATGACTATACACCGCCAAAACAGATATTCAAGAATATCAGGAACAGTAAATTAACAAAATTTTTAATGCAGGAAGTTACCAAGAAGCAGAAGCAGAAGAAGAAGCTAAAGTATCAAATTTCCAGAATCGCTAAATTTAGAAGAATTCCAAGGCAAAGACGGTAAATGTGCATGGGGCGTTCATTAAGTAATGACAAGACATTCTTTTTCTTAAAATAGGCTGATTTTATTCAGGATTCCGGTACACCATACTGTTCCCAATTCTTTTGTCTAAAAAATCGTCTTTATCGACGTAATCTCCGTTCAGTACGATGGATTTACACTACCTTACCGGGAGGTCCCGTACGACCACTTGGCACCTCTCTACTGTTCGCCGTTGATGCCAATGTCTTGCTGCATCAGTAGCCTCGATATCATCCACGTACTGTTTCCCGCGGAATGAATCTTTCACTGGGCCAAACGCAAGGAAGTTGGAAGGTGCGAGAACCTGGTTCTAGGGTGGGTGAAGAAGAAGTTTTGTGAGCTCCTCTTGGGTGTGCTGTTTGTGTGAGGCTTTGCATTGTCATGGAGAAGGAAACTTCGTTTACATTTTTGTGGCGACGAACTCGTTTAACTTGTTCCTTCTGTTTCCTGAGGGTAGCACCGTGGTTGCACCGTGAGGGAGAACATCAAACAGAACAACCTCTTCAGTGTCAGGCTGTCGCCAAGTCTGAGGGTGTGGCTTTGAACTTTTTCTTCGGGCGATAAGTGATGTGGTGCCACTCCATGGTTTGTTGATTAGTTTCCGGTTCAAAGTGACGGACCCATGTTCATCGCTTGCGACTAGGTCCGACAAAAAATTGTCACCAACAGCCTCCTAACGTGCAAGCAATTCCACACAGATGTTTGTTCGTTGCTCTTTAAGGAACCCAGCGGTCACCCACCTATGAGTAACCCAACTGCAGGAAAAGTGTCAGCACTACCAACAGAGACATCCAGGTTTGCGGTGAGGTGTTTGTGATCCGTCATCAAAAAAGTGTCCACACGATCCAAAACTGAAGAAGTCACAGCTGTGTCCGGCCGACCGGAAAGCTGGAGATCTGACGGGTTTCTGAGACACTGGTGTGGTGATGACTGACGCCTCGCCCAAAGACTCATCGTGCATTTGTTCACTGCCACGTCCCCTTACACACTCTGCAAACGCCTACGAATATCTGCTGTACTCCGGTTTTTGCTTGAAGGGCACCTACGCTATAGGCGCCATTTAGAAGGCTACGTGTAGTGCCTCAACCTATCTGAAGCTTATGAAACCATATGGTCTGAAGTGGGAAGCTTATAAAACCATACGGTCTGAAGTGGGAATATTCCACTATGTCTCACAACACATTCTGCAATTTTTTAAACGGAAACCGCCGAGAAAAAAATGTGTTGCAGTACTTAATTAGTACTAATTGGGTAAAAGATCTGAACATACGAAAATTAAAGAAGAAAAGAGAAGGAACAGAAACTACCCTGTGGTTCTTGTTGGTTGTGAGCAATGTAGGAGTTGATGGCGTAGCAGTAAGTCGTTGGACTGGCATGAAGGAGGAGAAGAGGGGGCGATGGTGAGTCATCTTCCGTTCAGACTTTGTTTACCTGCGTTGCCTTAAGGAAATACTTGCGTGGCCATTTGACTGAGACGCGGTCAATTTCTTTTCCCACTCCTTTCCACTTCAGGCATCTGTCCTCTATCTTCCGACTTCGTCGTGGACGGGACGTTATACCTCAATGTTTCTGAGCCGTGGCTGGCCGGTCAGTAGTATATCTGACACGAGTACTATCGATTTCCTAGTACAGAGATTTGTCTTGGGACTTGGGCCGACTTAAGCGAGTGCCGACCGCGAGTAAGGGAAACAACGCTTTGAGAACGGAAGGCGGCGGTGCGCGAGTTGGCGATTGGCTGGCGGCAGAAGCGAAGACGGCGTGCCTGAGGCCGGGTGGCGGTTATCACGTGGTTATACTGAAGTCGGCGGGAGTTGGCCGGTGCTGTGCATTCTCCGCCAACCACGTGACCTGTGGAAGTGCCCGCTTCCTTGAAGGGACACGCTGTTAAGGTCTTGCGAAGTGATGGTCTGGCATTTTCGCAAAATCGCCCCAGCATCAAGACACCCAGTTAAGTACTCTAATTACTAAGCGCGTTTAGTTAACTGTGATTGTGATCGCTCTTGGTACCTTAAGACGTTGCCGAACGCGCGATGTTATGCGTGTTCGATTTCTACCAGGTCACAAATTTTTTCAAACCAAGTGCTAGTCTGGATCAGGTGACAGAGGATTTAGGTTCACTCTGTAAAGGATATACCAGGGAAGTCACCGTGGTTATTGTGGGAGGGCCATGGAACAGCATCGACAGAGATCCTGGGTACAGTATAGAGTGTGACCTGGTAAAGATTGCGTCGGCTTCGAGACACACCAATGTTGAATTTGTATCTGTCCTGAGATCCCATAACCGGCCTAATTTGAACTCTTCTGTTGGGAGAGTTAATTTGGAGTTGGAACGGCTGCTTGGGTCGGGTGCGGGGGCTAATATTGGTGTGGTTCCTGTTGATTCTCTCAGTAGGTGGGACTATACCAGGCACGGCCTACATCTCAACAGGAAAGGGAAGGGGAAACTGGCTGGGTTAATAGCTGGAAATTTAAGGGGGGGAGGCACTGCCATGAATGGTAAAATACCAGTGGTTACAGGTGTTGGAGCAGCACCTTTTTTAGGATAGGTAAAACAGGAAGATGTCAAGTTTTACGAGAGGTCAGGATTGAAACAAATTTCAGTTTAGGAAAGAAATTGAACAGCACAATTCTAGCACATTGGATCACCAATCACAGCTGTCAATTATAAATTTTCACCAATCACCAGAAATTTTATCTCCACCAAGTTGTATCTCAGTCCTAGATAATTGCATTGATGAATTAAAGTCACCCAACTCAGTTGACATAATCTGCCTCTCTGAACACCATGTGACCACTGGTATAGGAACAAGGCCTAAGCACAATGAGAAACTCAGACAGGAGAGTACTGCAAATGTTAGAATAGGGAAAGGTTCTCATAAAAGTATAATTAAAAATAATGTAAGTATATTTCATCAAAACATTGGGAGTTTAAAGAATACAATAGATGAGCTTCTGGTTTGTTTAGAAGATTTAGAAGTTGAGGATGAAATAGATATACTATGTCTGTCTGAGCATCACATTGCTACTGATATGGATAAGGTAAATGTAAGTGGATATAAGCTCTCTGCACATGTAATGAGAGAAAATATGGAGAAAGGAGGAGTTGTATATATATGTCAAAAATTATCATTCTGCAGAAAGTATAGAAACAAAAAAGTTTTGTGTAGAGAAACATATAGAAGCATGTGCCTGTGAGCTTAAATTAAATAAAGGCACATTTATAATTGTAACTGTATATAGGTCCCCATCAGGAAATTTTCATGTATTTCAGAAAAATTTGGACTGTCTGTCAGACAGGGGGAAGCAAATTATTATTTGTGGGGACTTCAATGTAGATTCTCAGAAAGAGGGTAATAGGAAAAACGACCTTGAAGTATTACTCGGTTCTTTCAATTTGACACGCGTTATTGATTATCCTACTCGGGTAGTAAAGGATAGCAGCTCACTGACAGATAACTTCTTTATAGACCAAGATAAGTTTAACCAGATATGTGCTCAGCCTGTTGAGAATGGTCTTTCTGATCATGGTGCACAGCTAGTTACAATATATGACCTAGCTCCATTCACCAATACTAAACAGTCCTCCAAAGTATTACGTTCAGTCAAAGATTTAACAATTGCAAATTTCAGGGAAAGCCTACAGCAGTTAGACTGGGATGAGGTGTACCGTGAACCTGATGGATATTTAAAATATAATTTATTTCATGACATTTTTGTAAATGCATTTGAAAACTGCTTCCCCAAGAAAATAGTTAAATATACTCGTAAGAAACCTCGTAACAAACCATGGCTTACTAAGGGTATAAAAATATCTTGTAACCGGAAAAGAGAAATGTATCTGACAGCAAGAGTAGTGACCCAGAAACTATCAAACATTATAAAAACTACTCTGTTATATTAAGAAAAGTTATTAAAATATCCAGAAGTATGTGTATCATGTCTGAAATCAGCAACTCTGATAATGAAATTAAAACAATTTGGAATATTATTAAAAGAGAAACAGGTCAACCAAGAGCACAGGAAGACAGTATTACCGTCAAATTTAATGAAAACTTTAGGAACAAAAAGTCAGAAGTTGAAAATATTTTTAATACTCATTTTCTAAACTTTGTGGATATAGTAGGATCCAGGTGTTCGTTAGAAGATGTTAGGCTGTTAATGGAAGAGGCCATACCTATGCAATTTGGTACAATTGAAATCTCACCCACTTCTCCCTATGAAATTAGGAAAATAATAAACTTGCTTAAAAGCAAAAACTCACATGGAATTGATGGCATTTCCAGCAAAATACTAAAAGCTTGTTCTCAACAGATAAGTAAGATTTTCAGCCACCTGTGTAAAAGCTCTCTGGAACAGGGCATTTTCCCTGATAGACTGAAATATGCTATTGCTATACCTTTGCATAAAAAGGGGGATAGATCTGATGTCAACAATTACAGTCCAATCTCCCTTCTAACAGCTTTATCCAAAATTTTTGAGAAAGTAATGTATTCAAGAGTAGCTTCACATATCTGTAAAAATGAAGTACTGACAAAATGTCAGTTTGGTTTCCAGAAAGGTTTTTCAACAGAAAATGCCATATATGCCATCAACAATAAAATTTTGAATGATCTGAATAACCGAACACCACCCATTGGGATTTTTTGTGATCTTTCAAAGGCTTTTGATTGTGTAAATCACGAAATTCTGCTAGACAAGCTGAAATATTGTGGCATGAGTGGGACAATGCACAAATGGTTCAATTCGTACCTATCTGGACGAGTGCAGAAAGTTGAAATAAGCAGTTCTCATAATATGCAAAGATCAGCACATTCCTGAAACTGGGGAACTATCAAGAATGGGGTTCCACAAGGGTCAGTCTTGGGTCCTTTGTTGTTCTTAATATATATTAATGACTTGCCATTCTATATTCATGAAGAGGCAAAGTTAGTTCTCGTTGCTGATGATATAAGTATAGTAATCACACCTGACAAACAAGAATTAACTGATGAAATTGTCAATACTGTCTTTCAGAAAATTACTAAGTGGTTCCTTGTAAACGCACTCTCACTGAATTTGGATAAGACACAGTACATACAGTTCCGTACAGTGAATGGTATGACGCCATTAATAAATATAGACCTTAATCAGAAGCGTATAGCTAAGGTAGAATATTCCAAATTTTTAGGTGTGTCCATTGATGAGAGATTAAATTGGAAGAAACACATTGATGATCTGCTGAAACGTTTGAGTTCAGCTACTTATGCAACAAGGGTCATTGCAAATTTTGGTGATAAACATCTTAGTAAATTAGCTTTCTACGCCTATTTTCACTCATTGCTTTCATATGGTATCATATTTTGTGGTAATTCATCACTGAGGAATAAAGTATCTATTGCACAAAAGCGTGTAATCAGAATAATAGCTGGAGTCCACCCAAGATCATCCTGCAGACATTTATTTAAGGATCTAGGGATATTCACAGTAGCTTCTCAGAATATATACTCTCTTATGAAATTTGTTATTAACAACCAAACCCAATTCAAAAGGAAAAGCAGTGTGCATAACTACAATACCAGGAGAAAGGATGATCTTCACTATTCAAGATTAAATCTAACTTTGGCACAGAAAGGGGTGAATTATACTGCCACTAAAGTCTTTGGTCACTTACCAAATAGTATCAAAAGTCTGGCAGATAACCAACAAGAATTTAAGAAGAAATTAAAAGAATCTCTGAATGACAACTCCTTCTACTCCATAGAGGAATTTTTAGATATAAATTAAGGAAAAAAATATAAAAAAATAAAAAAAATAAAAAAAACACAAAAAATTAAAGATTTGTTATATTAACTTAAGTATGTTGTTAAATTAACTTAATTATGTCATGTATTGGAAAATTTGACTCGTTCCACATCATTACGAAATATCGTATTCATGGTCCATGGAACTAGTATTAATCTAATCTAATCTAATCTAATCATTTGATGCTGCTTGGTAAGCGTGTGCTCTGCTTCCGCATAATATTGATGCATGTGCAGAATGATAGTTCATTAGCTATTTAATAGCAAGTGTTCAATTTGCTTACGATATCGGTTAATCCATGTCAATACGTCCTCTGCGGGCAATCTGAGTTTTTACTTCTAAGGTTACCGTGTTGAGCTTTGCAGGCCTACTTACAGTGGCCAATATGTGAGTCATTAAGTTCTAGTGAGTGTCGGTCCTCGTGAGCCAGTTCAGTTCCAACTGTTAGCGTTTGTTTCTCAGGTACCGTTTCACTTAAAGAAAGCACTTGCGACTGAAATTATTTGTATTTAACCTTGATTTTATAGTGTTAATTTACTGGTCAATCTTCAATGTTAAAGTTAAGAAAAGATATTTGGCCTGTGTTTCAGTGAGCTGAGGCAGCGGGCAACTGAAGCACAGAGCTTCCCTTTAGATTACAAGTTTGGCTTACGGTTGGTGGACTTCACCTGAGCTTGTGTGGTCCTCATCTTTAGCGTTTGCTTGGTTCACATTTCGGTGGCCTACTCGATGTGGAGTTGCAAACGGAGCCGCGTCTTGGTTCCAAGTTAAGTATTACTTCCCTCAGTCGGCTCCACCGTTCGGGGTTAAACTTCGGCCTTACAAGCTTGGGCCTAACTTCTATTGTTACACATTTAAATTGTACGAAGTTGTAGCTTTATAGACCCTAAATGCCCATCTTACAAGCAAATGGGCATTTGAATAATTTCGTGGTTCGCTCTGCAAGGTTCTATAGTCTAGTAATTTGCAAGATTGCCCAAGATACGTTTTAGTAAATATGTTCTATGTTCTAAGTATTCGTGTTAAAATTGAGGCTGTGTGCCCACTGTTATTTTACATGTAATATTAAAGTACTGGATATGAAAGTGTCTTAAATAACGTGTTTTAACTAGAGCTGTATTGTTAAAGTTATGGTCAAATTCAGCCTTAGTGGCGTTTCTCAATGTTTATGGGAGACCGTTGGCTAATGATTTATAAACTTGCTTATGATTTTATGTAATGAGTGTTTCGTAAATAAACTTGCATGAGTGGCGTCTGTCAATTTTTATGTAAGATTGTTTTTGGTAGTTAATAAACACAATGGTGTTGAAATATTCACTTTATTAGGTCAGCCCTTCCACTCCCTTTAGATGTAAAGGTTAAGCAGAGCAGGTGTCAAGTATAAACGTTCCAGTTCCTTTGCATCTGTATTATTGCTTATTAGGGTGCTTCCAGAGATCTAACGCGAAGAAGTGACGAGAAGAAATCAGTGAGGATGCATATATTGTCTACATGAACATCACCTGGAAATACATCGTGGAAGCACCTTTACAGAATGTCCCAGGAGGATTGGTCAATATTCATAGATGTGACAGGAACGATCTGGACTTGTACACATGTACAAGTATTAGTGAACATTAAAACATGTGTGTTGCAAACTGTGAACTGAAAAATAAATATTTTTAACGGATTCATCTCTAAGAATTATTGTACAAATCACTGTTGTACAGTTCAAAGTAAATGTTTTAATATTCCGCCGTCTATTTCATTGCAATTTTAGCACTCTTTCGAGAACATGTTGCGTTGATTGATTGAGTTCCACTACAGGTTCACAAATAAGGGCAGCAGAGCCCATCATGTGACCAAGCATTTCATCTCGCTTATTCACCTTTCGTTTCTAAGCCGCAGGCTTCATCCAGCCCTAAAAGAGAAACTCCGACAGCGTAAGGTCTGGCGATCTTGGTGGCTAGTTAGTTGTACTACCACTACCCATCCAGCGATTAGGGTAAAAGTGTGGATGAGACGTTCCCTAAGACATCTGGTAAAATGTTGAAGTGGTCCGTCATACTGGAAGTGCACTGCAGTCAGGGGTGGCTAAAGGAGGAAAGCCCTCAAGGTGTTCAGCACTTAAACTTTCGAAAGAATGAAGTAACTGCGTCTCTACATTCGCTCTTCCGAAGTGACTGAACCTATTAACTAGCCTGTGTCGGAATAGACGGTATCTTCAAATGAAGCGTTCCTCTCATATCCATTCCTCCTGGGACACCTTGTATGTGGCGTCTTTGAAGGAACATTCCAGGCCCAAGTACTGTTAAAAAGAGACAGTAAAGTAAAATAGTCATCAATAAGAAAGACAACTGCAATAAGGTGTCAACGTTATAAACAGGACAGTCTGCACTCACGGAAGTCTTATTAGTTCATCGTAACTTAAAACTTTAAGTGACACTGGGAATATAGGTACCATTGGTCTTAAACGCTTTTCGTGGCATCATTTACTACAAACAATCGATTGTATTGATTGTAATAAACTCATAACAGCTTGCCTCACCACTTTTATTTATCTTTGTTGGTAGGCATGAGGCATCGGCGATCAACTGAGTAAAGGATGAATACATCTAGTCGATCTCCTTTCAGGCATTCATTCTCGGAGATGGTTTTGAAATCAGTTAGCATTTATCACTAATGGATTTACTCTTCTGATATCTTCTCATACAAACGATGGTATTTTTAATTTATTTCCTACTTGATAAAATATAAAATCAATACGGGAGACGTTTTTAAGCATATTTACAGCTAGTATTCTTCTTCGCCGTTCATATATTAGAAATTTTGTCGATATTTCATATCCTAGTTACATCCTATTTTACTGATTGTGTGCTATGATATACTTCTTCTATTGAAGGATAAGCAATGCAGATAATATTGTTTCACAAATTATCTCCAAAATGTTAGCCGCTGAGGTAAATTATAAATCATTTCCGCTGGAAGTGAACATATAGAACAATTACTAAAAACATGCAAGATGACGGAAGCAATTTATGGACACACTTAAATTTTATAGAGATATTATTTGCTTATTTCTGATAGGTTTGTTTCATTAGAGAAAGAATATTGCCATTCATAGCTATTTATTTTACACCTAGAAGACTTCATCTATGTGGCATAGTTCCTTAATATATAAAGTTCAGGCTGATTGTGCACAGAACTGCTAGGAAGAGGTTGCAAAAGAGCACGTACAAGATTCGGAATTTCGAGGTGACTCAAGCAGATAACGTAGCTATTATTTCTATGGCTTCAAACACAACTACTGTTACTGATGGTAGCCTGGGTAATACTGCGGCAAGAGGACAAGTAGTTGAAACGGGGTGGGGGTGGAGGGGTGGGGGAGGCGTTGAAGGGACCAGACTACAAAGGCCATCGGTCAGTGTTTGAAACGTCTATCACAGATGCAGCAAGTGGTATGCACTGTTACCCTATACTTGAGGAAGCATATCATGAAAGTCATGAAACTGTCTCTGATAAAGAAGTGGCTGCAAATGTGGATTGCTATGGAAATCTGAAACTTATAGTGAACCCCAGTTCTTTGGAAAATATATTCCTCAAGAAGACATAAGTGTACTAACAGAAAATGAAGTTGGTAATTTCCTGCTAATTTTTATGAGACATTCTCATCACAGATTTACTGCCCATGATTCACTGGTATGAATATTTGCCGTACCATAGCTTATGGTGATCTTAGAATTTATTAATAAATTGAGCAGTTTCATTGGTTGTTATTTCCAAACATCATATTCCGAGGTAACGTAAGTCAAGGGATAGCGATATGCACCTGTACAGATGGTAGCAGTGTTGCGTACACGAAGTATAAGAAGGAGGTGCATTGGCGGAGCCGTCATTTGTACTTAGGTGATTCATATGAACAGGTTTCCGACGTGATTGTAGCCGCACGACGGAGATTACCAGACTTTCAGCGCGGAATGGTAGTCTGCCCTAGACGGAAGGGACATTCCATTTCGGAAATCGTTGGTGACATCAAAACTTCGAGACCCACAGTTTCAAGAGTGTGCCAAGAATTACGGGCATTACCTCTACCAAGTACGAGGCAGTGGCTAACGGAATTCACTTAACGACCGAGACGATTTAGAATTGTCGGTACTAACAGACAAGGAATTCTGAGTGAAATAAACGCAGATATCAATGTGGGACGTTCGACGAACTCATACATTAAGACAGCGTGGAGAAATCTGATGTTCCTGGGCAATGGCAGCAGATGACCGATACCAGTGCCTTTGCTAACAGCATAACATCGCCTTCAGCGCCTCTGCTGCGCTCGTGGACATATCGGTTTGTCTCTGGAAAACCGTGACCCAGTCCAGATTTCAGCTGGTAAGACCTTGTGGTGGGGTTCGAGCATGGTGCTGACCCCGCGAAGCCATGGATCCAAACTGTCAACCAGAGACCGACCCTGCGAAGCCAAGGATCCAAACTGTCAACCAGGGACTGTGCAAGTGGGTGGTGGCTCCATAATAGGTTGCGCTGCGTTTACTTGGAATTTTTTCCGTTCTTTGGTCCAGCTGAACCGATCATTGACTGGGAAATTGATACGTTCTATCTGGCGACCATTGCAACTATTTATGGACTGCATGTTCCCAAACAGCTACGGAATTTTTATGCATGACAACCCGTCATGTCATCGGACCAAAATTGTTTCCGACTGGCTTGAAGAACATTCTGGATGATTCGAGAGAATGATTTGATCGTCGAGATCGCTCGACGTGAATCCCTTCGAGCACTTACTGGACGTCATCCAGAGGTCAGTTCGTCCACAAAATCTTGTAAGGGCAACTCTTTCGCCTTTATGGACGGTTACAGAGGCAGCATTGCTGAATATTTCTGTAGGGGACTATGTTACTACCAACGACTTGTTGAGAACACGCTAGTTGCTGCATTACGCCGGACAAAAGAAGATCCGACACTATATTAGGAGTTATCATATGACTTTAGTCACCTTAGTATGTACTCACCTCTATTTCACTGTTATTTCGCAGAGAACACTTTATTATTTGAAGGACTAAGTCAGTTAAATATTTTAATGTTCTATTCCCGCTGTAAGTGCACAGTCACACAAGTATGACAACTAAGTATGCTCCCACAAACGTTTCATTACAAAAGCACTAGTTAAGACAGTTAACTATTCTAACAGTTCCATTCTCAATGCGGTGACACACTCCTAAAGTCCCATGACTATTTTCTTTCCAATATAAAGCCCTAATAAACACTCCCAAAAGAATTACTCGCATAAAGTACTGCTGTTTTCTTTGTGATGAATATGAATGTGCCATAGAGAGATGGAAGAAACGTTGCGTCAATATATATCTGGTGACATAAAATATTCAAAACCAAGCATCAGTTCGGTTCGGTTCTAATGCATACCGAAATTTGATTCTACAACGTGGTAAGGAGCCTCCTTAAGTAATTATTGACATTATTACATCTGGTTGTATTCAAGACTTGTTTCCAGATGGCAATAAAACAAGTGTTCGTTACCTGAATAAACTGGAAGTTATCTTACAGTAAAGTGACACTGATTTCCGATTACTATAGAGTACTGCATGAATTTTCCATGAATTGGAGAAAAATAAACACCTATAAAGAATCCTTGAGGTTTAGAGTAACTTATTAAGATTCATGTAAGATTACACAGAATAATGTAACAGTGCGTGGTAATCAGCACGAAATATTTAAATGTTCCTCGTTCCCATCGCAGTTTCACTTTTGTGAGCAAACTCCAGACGTCTTTCGAGCGTATTGTTATAGGAGTGTTCGTGCAGCGTGTTGAAGTTTACCCATTTGTGACTGCCTGGAAAGTTTTAATGGGTATTTTTACGATCCTGTAGCCTCCGCATTCAGCAGCACACAGTTCCGCAATTTAGCGGTTCGTTGGCAAACGAGAAAAATGGAACAATGTTCATAACAACTTCACTGCAAGACGGGGTAAGCACTTGAAAGACTTTTAACTAAACGATCCTGTTACACACCGCTAACACCTTATTAGAGTCTCGTAACATTGTTAACGGGAGGTGAGGAAAGAGACAAGCTTCTCGTAACCAGTGTATATGTCCCGATACTGCTTAATTTTTCTATTCATGAATACATGATAGGAAGTTTCATAACGGAAAAATGCAATGCGAGTGGAAACCAATACAGGACGAATTTAGAAAGACATAAATTATATGTTCAACAGAACGTTTGGCCTACTTAGTACGTAATTTTGCACAGATACAGCTTATAGAAGTGAAAGGTGGATCGTAAAAAAAAGGGAGGGGGAATGATCAATAAAAGACGAAATGCATTGCTAATGGTTAAGGTTGAAACTGAAGTGGAAAGATAAAGCGTGTAATAACACACACTTGAAAGAGCGAGATACAAATCGGTATATACGCTTAACAATAGAACAATCTCTTAAAGGAAATCAGGTTTAATTAGTCAGGTACTAGCATCTGAACCAGAGAAGGAATTTTACGGGGACGGAGACAAATTATTATGCATAATACCAGGAAGGTTAGCACAGTATCGAAAGAAGTCACACAAGTATGAAACAGAACTACAATTTAACTCATACTCAGAAACCCCAAACACGGCATTAATTTATAAGAGCTCTAAATAG